>NC_132811.1:21922144-23304644 GCF_048594095.1 Paramormyrops kingsleyae
ATCATTGCACTTTTCTTATCATCAAATGCATATAGGCAGGAATTGCAAAGGCATCGCATCAGTGAGCAAGTCTATACAGAGTGCGTGGTTAATAGAAAATGAGTCATCGTGGTGTGACTTACAGTGACTAGTATGCAGTGCATATCCTTCGGCTCGTTGGCGTTGCTATCGGCGGTGGTTGGCTCTCCGAGGACCTCTGCCAGCCGCCCCAAGCCGGAGACGCGCAAGATATTAATGTCGTTGTCGCAGCAAAAGGCTTGGATCAAAGTGAAGTGAATCTGCAGTGCGATGTCGTCCTCGTCCTCCTCATCAGTGGCGAGGACACACAACACCACGCTGTCCGGATCACTGAACAAGAGAAATACATCGCGACATTAATACTGCAACTATAACGAGCATGCACACGTACTGTCTTAAAAATAACCACGCTATGAAAAACATAGATTAATACTTACACATTCATCAGCTTTGCAGATTCGTATACTCCAACGGTGAGACAGCTCTGCCGCTGGGCAGCAACCAACAATTCCTCCAATGCTTGACCCACGTTTTCCATTCTTAAAAAGAAAACAACTTTGATTAAAAACAGTTCGAATTTTAATGCCAATATACGATCAGTAATTGCTAATGCTTGTCATGTAATACTACATTCTGTGCACGAGAGTTATTATGTACCTAATGATTTACAGCCTAATTGCACCGGTACATACGAGAAAGATTGGCCAGAATACGGTTAGTACTCACTTTTTGTCAGTAATATTGCATCCAACGACTTCTTCCAGAGTCATGTTGAAGTAAAATATAATCCACAGATTGTAGGATAAACTCCAAAAGGTAAATTCCCGGATCGGCACTAAGTCTTCTAAGCGCCGTCTGCAAAATGTGTAATCCAAGTAATTTCCTTGCTGGTTTTCAACGTTTGCGATTCCAAAGCTCGGCAGTAGTTGTACTCCTCGGTATCGCTCAGTGTAAGTTGCTATTCAGCAGCGTTTCGGCAAATGCACTGAACAATCCGTGTCGGCTTATTTTATTCTCTTCGGGAGGATGGGCGTGACTTTAGTGTCCGCATACGTCTCATTGGTTTGCTCTTTCAATTGAATCCCCACCCTCCGCTACGATTGGATGCCTGCGCTAACGCGTCTCCGGCTCTCACGTGGGCCGTTTTGGAGAATCCCTCTTTGCGCCCCTACTGAACCTTCTCTTTCTCATAACACACAATCTGTTTATCTAAATTCCTCTGATGTATTACTCAGCTTTGATAGAGAAACCAGGAGAATAAAGGTCAAATTCGTTTTTCAATGTGTGTACAATGTAAATTACTTTATGTTAACGTGCCACGATATTCGTCACATAATGGTAAAAAAAAATATCATCATAAAATCATGTGTTCATATTCCAATAATTGCAAATTAATCGATTGCAAACTTTACTTTGCATGCTTACAGCAAATGCCTTTGCAAACACACATTCTTTGCAATTAGAGGGGAAGGTTGCAATGACTTGGGTTTGTGTTATGCGAGCACCTGACTATCCTCGTGTTTTTCCATTGACAAGTATACCCATGTATTGATATTGTGTAACTAAGAAACTAAAAATATGCTCGCGAATGTTATCCACCTCAGCAATACCTCTATCGCCTCGCTTCCTTCGCTTCTAGGTTCTCAAATGTTCTGCTTCTCGAATCCAACCGAACGCCCGTAACTTTTACCTCGAACTTTCATCGCTCTCATCTAATTCTGCCGCGTACAATTATAGCTGTCTGCAGTCATAGGATCAGAGCTGTTTACAAAAAGCCAGAAGAGAGTCATCTTATATTATCCACGTTACTAAATCTCCACTCGCAGTATATTATTTTAAGTATTTGGAAACATTTAAAATTCCACGCAGCACTGCAAATACTGAAACAAATCTGTGCACATCTCTGATATTTGATAGATGTTTAATATTTTTTTCGCTTCTATATTTTATAGATTTCTGTAAAAATGACAAAAGTAAAAATCTGCGATTTGTTGACTGATTTCCAATGCGAAGAAATCAGTGTGCAAAAACGTAAAGGTTATTTTGTTAATAGGTCGCGTGATGTTTTGCGTTCAGGTCTCGTACCCAGTCACCCCGAACGCAGTAGTTTATTAGAAAGCACTATACTGAAGTCGCCACACAGTGGAGTATGTCCGTCATTACAGGGGACGAAACATGTTGCAACATGCTGCAATGTTTCAGTCTATCTGAGACCACTTAAGTCACCCTGACTCTAAGCCAATTTATCCTCCTGTTTATTGCAGTAAAATATTTTAATTTAGTGCGGACATCAGTAACGTGGACAGTTCAACATGACACAAACAGCCGTTTTGCATTTCGTTTACTATATAATCAAATTGCAATGCTATTCAACAAAGCAATGTTGATTTAATGATTAATTAAATAAATTTGCGTATACATTCTCGAAAAAACGGCAAATGTTTGATGGCGAATAAATTATTTTAATCGTAACCATATTTGTATTATGAGCGACTGCCATCTAGCGTCGACACAACAAACTATTTGGTTATTTGGTAGAGCGGTTGCATAAAAGTCGTCTTTCCAATTTTTATACCTTTAAATGATTCAAATTTTTTAAAAAAATTGAAAATATTTTATTTCCATATAATTTCAGATCTTTCGTTAAGTGATTTATATTACTTCCCCATTTTTTAAATTGAGATGGATTAATAAATGTGGGGATTTGTGGGCATCCGATATTTCATTAATTCAAGGAGAATGCAAAGGACATTACTCCAGAAACTGCATAATAACAATTCAATTGTTATTCAATGAAACCTATTAATTGTCCTGTGCACAAAGGAGCCCAAATGCGTTGATCTAACACTGCTAAAAGGGCGATAAAGAAGAAATGAAATTCTCCCTAGAAAAAAAACATTGTCAAACAAAAGTGTGTACAGTAAAGCAATCAGTATGCATTATTCTAAATTGTGATTAATTCCTTTCCCTTTCTTCTTTGATTATAATCCATTTACTTTCTAATTGAGTGTTGAACCGCTGAAGGGGCCCATTCTTTGGAAGTTCTATACTGTTTGTTGTTTTAGTTTGGTTTAAGATTCCGGGTACAAAGATTTCCCCCCAAGAACAGGGAGTTTTATTAAATCGTAGGACAAAAAAAGTACAACTCGATTCTGTGTAGGCAGTGATTCACAGCAGTGAGTAAGTCATTTCAGTGTAGTATGAAAACACCAGGGGAGTCATTTCACATCATACGTAATTACTCATACGGAAACCCCTTCATGCCGAAGCTGACCATTGGGCAGTTCTCGGTAATTAGACCTGTAAGTTATATATGTGTGTGTATATATATACAGTATATATATATATATATATAAAACACAGAGACACACACATGGGTGCACAAGCAATTGGAAACATGCAATTTCACCTTGCAGGATGGGAAACTAGGCTTATATTTCTTACTGCTTTGAGAAAAAGGGGAATATTTTACGGATAATACTCCACGGGGATTGGGAATACCGTGGACTGGAGTTACTAGTCCACAAGTGTCCCCGTTGGTTTCAGCAAAATGTGCTGCATAGCGGGATGATGGTAAAAGGGTCATCCCGAGTCTGCGTTCAGTAAATCTGCAAAATCAACTTACCAGTACCCATTATCTGTTGTCAAAAAGCTTGGTGAAGAGACGGTTTGTCACCCACAGGCGCGGACTGGCCATTATGAAGATCGGGATTCTCCCGGTGGACCAGTCTTCTGAGGGCCGGTCTTTCTTCCTCAGCCCCGGCATTACAGAGCCCGTGGGCGCCGTTCGGTCCGATCACTATATTTTAAACCTAGCCCCGAGTAACAAAAAAGTCAAGCCCCAAGTAAACTTGATTTAGCCCGTGATCTTTCCAATTCACGGTGATTCACGGTAAGCGGCAAAATATACCAAGCCCCCCAAGAAAAAAAAAAAAAACTCGAGCTGCTCTTTGCCGGTCTGCCCTTGGTCAAACGATCAATGGCCTCGCCCCTGCATAACTGTAAAATTAATGATTTTTGCAAACACTTGATTCAAAGGTACTAAGTTGTTATATCAGTATTAAATTTACAATTTTCATTAACCCGCAATGCTTAAAATCCACACTCCCATGTACCAAATATCCAGGAGATGCACTTTTATCCACAGTTAATTTTTGATACCGTTGATCCTCCTTTCACCTTCCTTACCGTCACTCGCGATCGTTCCCTGTCCCGCCCAGCATGTGACTATGGTGTAAATTAGTTTTTTTAGTTACCTGCTTGTTATACATGCTGAATACACAGGAGGAAATACAGAACAGGAAATGTACTCTGGTCATTTAGTAATGATCATGCATAGTAAATTTACAGGCAGCTCTACTCAGGTGCTGAATTTATCACCCTGGCCTGTGTTGGTCAAAGCCAGCATTGAACTGGGAGAATACACACAGTGGAGAATACACAGCCTCTCACGTCTCCTTTCACAGGGAATGGCACGTCAAGGAAGCAACAGTGAAACGCTAATTTGCACTTCCATTGTCCTTTTACTAATATACTTTGAAAAATAATCTAAGGGTGCTGTCTTCTTCCCGCTTAAGAGTCTTTGCCTGAGACATTAAAGTCAATGGGACAAAGAAGATCACTAATTTCTCTTCAAATTTATTAAGCATATTATTTACATATAAAATGCATAAAATGTGTACAGTAGAGGCCAATTTTTGCAATATGCTTTATCATGAAAGAAATACTATTCTGAAAATCTAGAAGAAAAATATGAGCTATTCAGTATAATTGAATTTAATTAATAATACCAGATCATCCATGCGACACAATAACTTGCATGTTTGTTTACACAAAAGCAAGGCGACTATCTGCAGGAGTACAGGAACACTGGAAGGCTTCTTTCCCATAGCCTGTCTTGCTCTCCTTTGAGACATACAGACACATATACATGTAACTGAGAGTGAAGCTTGAGAACTGGGTACAGGGACAGGCCGTTTATTCAGGCGTCCTGGAGCATATCAGGTCCCCAACAGAGATGTGACAGTTCTGCCAAGGTGAGGGCAGCAGTCACCAGCGAGCTTCTGCTCAAACCACAGGGGCTTAACTCGCTGAGTCACATACCACCCCCCCCCCCCCCTGGGTTAGGGGTGTCCTCCCACATAAAAACATGCCTCCATGCAAACTGAGGTCACTGAATTGGCCTTATGGTGCGTTCGTTTTTCTCTCGGAACTCGGAAATTCCGAGTTGAGTGACATCACGTCCGACAATCTCCCGTTCGAGCTACCCACATCTCGGAACAAACATGACTGCCTCCATGAACACGTTGCTGTGTATTGTTGCTTTATATTTTAGCAGATTTGGAGTTTTACAAATGAAGAAAATGGAGAAATTTAGATTTTTCCGAGAGACAAACAAGAAACACGAACTAGTCAAACCACATTAAAAGCTTTATAAAATATTTTAGTACATTCATAGCGATATTCTTTTTTCGAACAGTAAATAAACTACAAACAAACCAAGTCGCCATGTTGAAATTACGTCACAAGGGCAACTCGGGCAACAAAATCTTATCCGACTTCAACGTCATAAAAGGGGCGTGTTTCCGACGGGAAGTGATGTTTTTCGTGACGTATCGTGACGTTTTCATCCGAGTTCCGACTTGGAGAGAAATAATCGAACGCACCATTAGTATGTGAATTTTTGCCAAGAGATGGACTGGAATCCTAACCAGGGCATTACCTGTCTGTCCCCATTGTTTCCTGGGACAGGCTTCTGTGCCACTATGATCCAGTACTGGATAATGTCAAATAAAAGGCTGGATTAACATTCAAAATGTACCTGACTGTCACTAGCTTTGCTGTTCCTCCTTGAAAAATTCCAACCACTTGCCCAGGTTGCATAGGCAGCATTGGGAGCGAGACAGAATACACCCTGCACCGATGCCAATTCATCACAGGTCACACACACTCAGATATATGAATCGATGATACATTTATATAGCTCCTTTCAAGACACCCAAAGCGCTTTACAGAACTTATGGGGAGCCACTTCAACCACCACAATGTAACCCCCATCTGGATGATGCGACAGCAGCCATTCTGCATTCTGCATAAATACATTTGGAAGCATTTAGACTGTGGGAAGAAACCATGTCACGGCAAAAACATGCAAACTCCACGTACACAGAGGTAAGGTAAAATTCGAGTCCCCAACCCAGGAGTTATCAGGTAACAGTATTATCCATTGTCATCGTATCATGTTAAACAAAACTAATATACATTAATAATGAGAATACTAAAATATTTGCTATCTTGTATACACCGTGAAGAAATATAGATTTTTTTTTAAATGTAAGAGTTTATTTAACACAGATAAGAGAGTATCGCACGTCTAATGCTGCCCTATCACACAAGTAAATGCGACACACAGAGACCATTTTAGGCTTCCAGTAGGCGGCGCGTGACGTTACAAATGACGGCGAGGAAGCACGTCGGGTCACGTGTCTAAAGGCGCGCTCGCGGGAATTGGAGACGTGCGTGCGGGTGCCCGGCTCGGACGGCGGAAGACGCCCAGGCATGGCCGAGTGCTGTCGGGATGTTGTCTATCGGGCGAATGACGGCGAAGTGAGTCACGACTGCCCTCCGCGCTCCGTCAGAACCGGTGGTTAGGGCAGTGTTATACAATTCACGGGTGGTCGTAAAGCGTTCTGAATCTCCGGAGTGCCGACTTTCGTTGCACTTTTCATTGATGTTCGCCCTGTAATAAGATTGTTCCCGTAATGCATAATTAAACCCAAATCCCAATGCAGCTGGAGATGTCAGCGGCGGTGGCAGGGGATGACGCAGCCTTAGTGAAGGCTTATGACAAGGCGATCACATCCTTCCAGGTAAAGCTGGTCACGGGTCAGCATTTCAGTCGCAGTGTCCTAATGCTGTCAGCTGAACACGAAATTAAAACAGAACATTTGTTTGAAAATGTAATATGCACTTAAATATTGTTAGTAGGGGTATCATCAAGTTAGTATCGACCATTAACAAATTGGCAAACATCAGGTGTATTACGATTGGGGTCCACTGGTGCTACTCCATGTTATTTTTTTGCAATCTAAGGAAATTGTTCGATTTCGTTTTTAGATGTAGAACAAATGGATAAATAAAGCATCAGCTGGCTACTTGTATGTTAGTTTATTGATTGTTAGTGTTTTAGTCTTTAGTTTTTACTGTTGCATGTGCGTTTCATTGCTAGTGAGCTACTAGGGTCCTATAGCTTTCGTTTTTGTTGATAAATGGAGGGCCTCTTTTTTGTAAGGGTTCAGACTGTGAAGAAAAAGTTCCGACCGACGAGCAGGAAGGGTCACTGAAGGCTGCGGGTCACAGCGAGGAACCTGATGATGTCACTGTGTCCAAACAGGTTGATTATGAGGCGCGGGTTTAAAATGCTTATCAGCAGGCCATTTTAAACCATGGTCAGGGAAAATTTAAAGCTCTCAAAAGCAATTTTGTTGTTGCATGTGCAATGCAGTCAACCTTTTGTAATGAAAGCATCTATAAATTAGATATTAGTTATCCAAATTAGGTATTGGATAGTAATTTTGATATGAGTTTAAGCTGGGTTTCACCCAGCAGTTTCAGGTAGCAGTTAAATCCATGTTTCTCCTTGCAGGACTGGGGTGTGGGGTCGCGTTGTCGTGCACGCTGGTCTGCGGATGGCCTGGTCTATCCCGCCGTGTTGGTCTGGGTCGAGGGCGTGCAGGGCAGGGTGAAGTTTGACGGCTATGGAAACGAGGAGGAGCTTCAGCTGTCGATGCTGCTGCCTGGGGAGCCTGAGCCGGTGGGTCATCTTCTGTTTTCGGGTCACAGATCAGGCCTGGGGTCTTCGTTTGGGTCTGTCCTGTGCCACACTTACTTTGCGCTTAGGGTCTCTGCTGCCCCCTTATGGTGACTGTTCATATCTCTTTTTCTAAATTGCCACTACAATCCTAGTGGACAGTAGGGTCCCAGTGCCGGGTGGTGTGGTCCGGAGACGGCTTGGTGTACCCTGCGGTGCTGATCTCCATAAATGGGGACCGAGGGCGGGTGCGATTTGATGGCTACGGGAATGAGGAGGAACTGGAGCTAAGTGCTCTGCTGCCCCCAGGAGAGCCGGAGCAGAGTGGCAGCACTGCAGACCAGGCGAGATGTCCGCGCCCGGCCATGTCCAGCAGGCTGACGGTGCCTCTGCACTGCCTGCTCTTACGTTTCTTTTCTGTATTGCTTCTGTTCTCAAACCTCTGTCCTGTGTGTCTAGGCTCTGGAAAGGAGCCCAGATGGTGGTAGTAGCAGCTCCGACTGCAAACATAAGGAGAAACAGAAGATAAGTGCTGACAGAGAGGGTCTGCGCAGCCTGGGCTCCAGCTGCGTCACTGTGAGCATCATCAGAGCGTCCCACTGCTGTACTGCCCCTCTTCCCATCAACACTGCCTTTGTACAGCTGTCAGTGAGATGGATTTTCCACTGCGATCCAGCTGTGAACAGTGGTTGACTGTCTGCTGCTACAGGAGATTATTATCACAAAGGTCATTTTGATGAGGATAGCCTATATTCCCATAAATATTGGTGGAAATGATTTGGTTCTTTATTTCCTACCAAAAGAAACCATTTTTTCAAACTGTATTCAGATAATTACAGGAAAATGCTAGATCCAAATTTTAAACACGTGCAATGCTTTTAGAAGTGTGCAAAAGTAAAACATTCTATGTAGCAGGCTGCATTTAATATATGCTAGTGAAACCAAGTGAAACAGCGGAATAAGGAAATCATGGAGAATTGTAACATCACACTGTTCGTAATTATTATTTTTGCATATTCTCTTTGTGTTGTAGGTATTTATCTTCTGTGTGATAAAATGATAATATTACCTGTGTGTGTGTTATCAGGGTTCTGGTGAAGACGGCAATAATTACTATACAAGGAGTAAAAAAGAACGGAAAAGCACAAAGATGACAGGCAGCTGGAGAGGCAGACCAGAAGGAACCTGCCCCACATCAGCTCACCCTTTTCCCAGCTTTCCTTCTGTGCCAGCAGCCAATGACAGCTCAGAGGTCAGACAGCCGTCTAGGTGCCCATAGCCCTGTTTACATGTCATCACACAGTATGAATGAATAATTTCCCTTCACTGCAACTCACCCTATTTAAACTTGTGCCTGACAAACCTAAAGTGCCAAGACTCCTGCAGTTTTTTGTAATAATGTAACCTTTGATGTAATATTCTATACGTGTTTAACCGCCTGGAAGTAATTCAGACAATTGGCTAATTAACAGCCAATACAAACAGCAGGTGGAATAACCTTCATCCTTTTGAGCATATTTCATACTATTGAGTCAGTGCAGAGTCACTGTGACCATGGAGTCCAAGCCAGAATCATAGAATATGGCCGCAAAAAACCCGATTGTTGTAATAATTAATCATGTGATCAGCCAATCAACTAATTGATTGGTTGGGCCAAAACATGGTAAAAGCATACAAAATTGCACACTTCCACACTAAATAGTGTGCAGGAAACATAATAGTGTGTTCGAAACCACAGTGTGCATCACTTAGTGCACAAAAAGTTTCTGGATGGCATCCTACATCCAGTCAAAATCCGAAGTGTGCAAACACTGTATCCTATTCAATCCCACAATCCTAGACATGAATTCTGGGAAAGTCTGCAATGAACTTGAACATGCTGGGCGAAGGTAATGGTGGTTTTAAGTGTGAATACAATTCTTAATATGGAAACTCAGATGATCATAAAGTATTGATAAACGTATTGAACATATTGATAATTGTACATGGTTTGTTTGGTACTTGTTGTTATCAGGACATCTGGCGTTAAAAGTCAAAGTCCAGCAGTTCAAAGGTGGTGTAGCGCATCCGGAAAGTACGAAGTTGTGTACTTTCGTGCAAAGGAATTGCACCAAGTAACTTGCCTTAGTGTGTACTTTTTCCTCATTTAAGTGCATATTGTGTAGTGAGTGATCAATGAAGAGTGCAAATTCATTATTAAAAAAAAAAATAAAAAAATCAAGGAATTTTTAAATCATAGTTGTTATAAAAACTTTATATAGCAGAGAGAATCTTGGGGTATAACGGTTTGGTACAAACTAGTGCTGGGCGATAAAACGATGAGGACAATCACGATGATACACACAGACTATAAAACTCGATCAACCAAGTTTAGTCCGTTTTAGAGAATGCGCTGAGACAGAAAACTCCATGGCCTATCGAGCAGAGGTTTACTGAACGCCAGCGCAACAGCCAATCACCGACGACGTTGTAATTTTGCCCATCCTCCCTTAAAGAAGCAATGGGTGCGTTTGACTTGGGCTTAGGTCTGTCTGCAGCTGACACGACATGGAACGCGATCTGCCGGCGGCTGCAGGGGTTACAATAAAGATTCTATCAGGGCTGTATTGCTTTGGCAAACATTGCAAGATATTGATTTTTTTGATGGTGTAAGATGAAAGTGATTCCATAGTTTTGATGTTTTGCTGTCACATCAAGCCTCCACAGACGAACCTGCTGCCTTTGTCTTATTTACCTTGCAAAATATTGTTACACGCAATTTACGCAGCAAACCGCAAAAATGCAACCTACTGATGACAAAATTCATTGCCCCCTATTTTTATTACCGATTTATTATCAACATAATGGATTAGTTGTTGCAGCCGTAGTGGATTCCATGGAGTGCTCGTCCATCACAGGGTACATCTCAGGGTACATCCCCGCATTCTCCCACTCGTAGGAATTTGTGAATTGTTGTCCAAAATCATTACGGAAGAATGAATAACGAAGTTCACTGAGAACCTCCAGGGCTATAATTGCTGGAAGGAGTTATTTGTACATACATACAGTGATTTCTCTTCACCTTCTTGGTATAAATCTTTTACTAGGTGAATGATGGTTTATCAAAATATGTACAAGATCATTTACTTGCTGTTTAAGGTCTGTCTGTGGTTTTTTTTGAGTTCCTTGACTAGCTTTTGTTGATGCTGGACTCAACATGTCAACCCTTCTTAGGCGAAGTACTTGGACTATAGAGCAAAAATTAAGGAAACTAGCGTAATGCTTGATAAACACCTTGATTTGGCTTGTTTTCATTCTAGCACACAAGCAAACTTGGTATATTGATCTTTAATAACATCATGGCCAAAGAGAGGAGGTCCACATTTTATTTAAGTTTATTTCATTTCCCTCAGTAAGGGAGTGGATTCATTGTTGCGTGTCTTGTGTCTGTTGGGTTTGAGGACTAGTATCTAGAGGTTGACCGATGCAGGGTTTGTCAGTGGCCATAACTTTAACTGCTTAACTTGAAATATATTTAACCTTAATAACATACCAAAGGAATTATTATTATTATTATTATTATTATTATTATTATTATTATTATTATTATAATAATTAATCACACTTCAAACCAGGGTATGCCGCATTTTAAAATTAATAGAAAATCAGAACAAGAACAAAAATGTAACACTTTAAATATTAATCACTGCCCTGTGATTTGTTGGCACCTCATCCTGGGTTGTTCCCCACCTCTCGCCTGTAGCTCCTGAGATAGCCTTCTGACCCCCCCACGACCCTGAATAGGACAAGCGGGTACAGAAAGTGTATGTATGGATGGATGGAATATTAACACACTTTAAACAAGGCAACATTTTTAAAGCAGTATGTTTCAAAATGGAGGTCATTTTGGCTTTGTGGCGACGTTATTCATCAAGTGAAACTGATGTAAGCGGGAGGAGTTTAGAACCTTCAGAAGGTTCCCTGCTGTAGGTGCAGATACACCCCACTATAACGGACAGAGTGAGTGCTCCGCTTTCTTTTATCTGGCTGAACGATCAGTGAAGCTTTAGTAGTTTCCCGCTCAGTGTGTAGCCTTGTGTGCCGTGCTGTCCAGTTAGGCTCTCGGTCCGCCTCTGACCCAGGATGCCGTAGATGGTTAGATCATGGATGGACCAATGTTTTGGTTTGAAATGTAAAATTTGTTTCTCTTCAGGGGTTTTTGCCTCTCGTCCCGCCGCCACCTCCCCTTTGCGCCTTGCCCACCAGAGCGGGGGCTGATGGCGGCATCGCTGGTCTGGACCAGGAAGTGGCTCATCTGTCCAGCATTCTGCTCTCCTGGTACCTCTGCGGGTACCACACCGGCTACTACATGGTCAGGAACCCACATCCCCTGCCTTGAATTTTTCAGCCCCATTAAGCTGTAAATTGATGTTTTGATATTTGCGCAAAACTCAAAGTGCTACAAATGTTGACCTTAAATCGACTCTATCAGTCAGACTTGTCCGCCATCAGTGTAGATTTGCTAGCGTGGGTGTTATGCACAGAAACCTCCATTTTGTCCTTGTCAGGCCGAACAACGCACGAAAGCTAACGCAATGACAGACACGAAGAAACCTAAGAACAAGTACAAGTGTGAGGAGCCTTAAGAGGTACCTTTTCTCAAAAATTCTTACTTTGCTAAATGAGTGTTTGTGCTAGATGGAGAAATCACCTTCTGTCTTTGTATTTTAACAGCGTTTCTTCTGACGATATGAGGGCTGGAGACAAAATGAGGTTTAAGTCAGTGCCATGTTTACCAGTGCTAAGTGCCTTTGATGTGGTTTTCCATTCTTGGCCCTGAAAAGGACACATGGAAGGACGAGTGACGAGTCCCATTTTTGGTTGTGTTGGGTTAAGTATGTCTTAAACTGAGTGGAGGGGATTTCCTGACCTCACTGCTTATGTGCTGTCTAGCATGTGCCTGGTTCTTCTGGATCTGTATAAGCTCCATCACACCGGGGGTTCATCTACACTCTCAGAAAAAAGGGCAAAAATTTGTACCTTGCTTGTCACTGAGGTTGTACCCCTGTAACTGTACCTTTCGAGGTACAGAAATGGACTCAGAAATATCCCGAAGGTACAAACAGCATTGGTGTTACATCATTGGTGCAGAAATGTTCCTCAGAGTCCATTTCTGTACCTAAAAAGGTACAATTACCTACAGCTAAGGGTAACAATCAGCAGACCCTTTACGGTACAGACCCAGTGACAAACAAAGGTACAAATTTTTTACCCTTTTTTCTGAGAGTGTTTTCAGTTTCTCATTCCTTGTATAAATTCGAAACCATGGACAGAAAGACAGAAGCTTGTTATAAATAAGCTGAAATTTGCAGTGACAGATTTCCAATAAAATTTAAAATGAGAAATGTTAAATGTCCAAGTTGTTTTCTTACAGGTAAGCTGCCCGACCATTTTAGAGTAACTGGGACAAAGGAGTTGTATGTATGTAGGTTTAAGGCACATTTTTTTGTTCATGTAAGGAGCATCAATCCCATCCCAGACTGGCATCCCACTGAAGTAGGCAGGTAGAAAACTTTATTAATCCCTCGGGAAGGTTCTTCCGGGAAATTCATTTTCTAGTAGCACCATAGTACCATACAACATACAAACAACATACAATTACACATACACATACATTACAGTTACAGATAAAAGTATAGGGAGAAGTAATAAATAGTGTCAGTTCTGGATTTGAGGAGTAGCATCCTGTCACTGAGCATACTCCTCTGGTTGTTAATGACAGTGTCAGTTCTGGATGTGAGGAGTAGCATCCTGTCACTGAGCGTACTCCTCTGGTTGTTAATGACAGTGTCAGTTGTGGATTTGAGGAGTAGTATCCTGTCACTGAGCGTACTCCTCTGGTTGTTAATGACAGTGTCAGTTCTGGATTTGAGGAGTAGCACCCTGTCACTGAGTGTGACAGTGTGCAGAGGCTGCCTGACATTATCCATAATGGACAGCAGTTTGTGCAGAGTCCTCCTCAGGAAGTACAGCCTGCTTTGGCTCTTTTTATACAGGTGCTGTGTGTTGTATGTCCAGTCCAGTTTATTGTCCACCCACAGCCAATAAACTGGACTGGACATTCCAGAAAATGGGTGTGCGATATCTGAGTTTATGCTATGTTTGACCGATGAAGTATTAACATTTAAATCTGTGGAATTTAATGAAAACTATATTATACGTTCTTTCTGAATCCATTTAAATCTGACGGCCAGCGTTTTCCCTCGCCATTGTCTTCCTCATTCCTGCCCTCTGGCTGCAATGTTTGAAGAATCAGTATTAGATGGCTAGACACTGTGCATATCTAATGTCCTGGCAGTGGTCGAATCTGCCCTACGCTGGACATTCCTAGGTTTGGTGGAAATCAGTCTGGAATCTATTACCAGTCTGCTGCTAAAGTTGTAGATGTAACTGAAGACTGTTCCTACATTGGGGGAGGGGGGTTGATTTAGAAAGAAAAATGATTAATAGTGGGTCAGATGGGAAAGGGATGGAATCTAATAGAAATGTCTGTCTATCAGGACGTGACGCTCTGCGAGTGACGCAAAGTGGCAGCAAGGTTAACATTGAGAGATTGGAACAAGATACTGGTCACCATGTAGGGTCAGGTACACAAACGTCAAACGGATATGAGCACGGAAATTAATGTGATTGTGCTTTAGCCAGGAGGTTTTTGTTGAGCTTTTTTTTTTGCAAAATGTTGAATCTTTAAATCACCTGTGTTATAAAGATATCAACATTCACAATTTATCAGGCCTATATAATTACCTTTCTTTGTAAAACCTTTTTTCAGCTAGAAATTAATTCAGGGTGGTAAACACTAACCCTACCACTAATTCATTTGGACGATTAACCAGTCAAGGTGTGTTTTTGAAGAACAGTCAAAGAAATCACCGCATTCTGGGACTGTGAAGATTTTCTGATAATCTGTCAATAGATGCCGACCGTTTCTCAACCATGATGAAATTTTGACTTTAAAATCTTCTTGTGTTCGATTTAGTCTGATAGAATCAGGTACTGTGTCAGGGTCGGGGGAAAAAGTTTGAAATAAATATAACTAATATCTTGGGGGGTGGGAATTAAGTTGAAATTTTCATCGAAACGGAAGCCAATATTATGTTCAAGGGAAGATTGCATTTTTAACCCCTACGCAAAACTAACATAGCTTGGTTTTGATAACTGGACATTTGGATTTGGCCTTAGAAACCAGGTCTCCAGTGATAAATCAACATTATTAATATTGCATCAGCTGATGTCAGTACCTACAGTATAAAATGGATTTCTTGACGGTCGGGGGCAATGAGCTGCTTCTCCTGAGTTCAGCGTCTGTTAGCACTATGGTCATCGGACGGCTCAGGCTTCTGGGCGTCATCGGCTCCCTGCTTTTTCTTCTGGTTAATTGTGACGAGTCGCTGGAAATGCGTTCCCCGGAGAACCAGGACAAGACCCAAGAAGAGAAAGAGCTGGTAAACATAAATGCTAACTTAACATGAATTATATCAGAATGGTGCACTTTCTGGTTGTTTATGTTTCAATGTAGTCACTGACAGTACCCTATAATAAATATTCCTGTTTTTCGTCGTATAATAAGTATCATCTTAAATATTTTTAGACGAGAAGTTTTTGTATTATCTTGACAGTAAAGAATTTATAATGTATTAAACTCAGAGAAACAAACTAATAAACAAACAAGATTCTACGCGGAGATACTTTGTGGAAGTTGCATGCGGGATCATATCGCAACGTTGTTAAAGTGCGTCGCATTTTTGTAGATCGAAGCCTTGCAGGAAGTCCTAGAAAAACTGAAGAATAAGCGACTGCCGTCAGCCGAGAAGAAATTAGGCTGGGTCCCATCGGTAAGGCTCTCATCCAAAATAAAATTATTGCTTTCTCCAGCTAAAATGTATCGCATTTGTCTCTATTTTAAAATTATTGTACAATTTTAAAAGAACAACACTATGTGAAGATTATATTATGTTTGTGCTGAGCTATCGTGTTTAACTGAGCAAGCGCTAACTGTTATTGTTGCCGTGTTCAGTGCGATGCAGGCGAACAGTGTGCGGTGCGCAAGGGCGCGAGGATCGGAAGGCTGTGCAACTGTCCGCGAGGGACCTCCTGTAACTTCTCCATCTTGAAGTGCTTGTAGAAAAAAAATCCAAAAACAATAAACTGGGGTTTGTTTACTCTATTGTGCATTACAGTAAATCAAAACATATCGTTGTCATTTATTCCGTTTCTGGAACATCTGATCTTAGGTTGTCTGAATATCTTGAAACAGATTTCATTGTTGGAAGTCGATTTAGGATCAACATTTGTAGCGCTTTGAATTTTGTACCAATATCAAAACACTCTATTTGCAGCTTAAAGGGGCTAAGCACACGTAAATGACCCTTTATGGAATATGTTGTTAGTGGCTTAGCATAAGTTCATGAGCTGCACCTCATTTCAGCATGCCTCAGGTTACAGCTGCATGCTTTATATGGCAGTAAAATACTCCCCAGCTATACTTGTATAATCGTATATATAGGTAATTTAATGTCGCCCCTAATTTGCCACTGTCTCCCAAATTCATTCTCCCTTTTATGTTCCCTGCTTAATCACAACACAAATTTATAATTTAATATTTGCTTAGTTTATGTGTTATGTGAAATTTCACGTCACTTTAGAATATGGTAATTAGGGGGTATATATATATATATATCCTTCCTTTGCAGAAAACAGAAAAAAATGGTTGCTGAAAACTGTATTGTAAAGGTAGGTACTTTCAAATTTGTTTATGTACGTTATTTGTTATTCAATAAAAAAAAGATTTTCCTGTTTTCTTGTGGCTAATCACAAATCAAGTAGCCTATCCACACACAGCAGGATTAAAATACTCTCCGTTTTCTGCAGTCTCGTTATACACTTATACTTCGTACAACATTCCATCATTTGTTTTTTCCCCAGTTTAATAAATGGCACATATAAGAAAATGTGACATTCGACATAGTCATTAGTGTTAACGCATATATTTAATAGTTCCCGCTACTCATTATTCATAACTCTCTCCATACACTAAAAGTTTTTAGTTTTTAGCTAGCTCGTTAACGGAAAAGAAAAATTAGAAAATCAGTTTCAATTTCTTAAATAATTTTCGTCTAATGAAAATCAAACATATTTCAGTCAGTCATTTTTTTTACAACGTAACATCAAACAAATAATTTTATTTTGAATAATATGGAAAATGAGAACGAATCGGATTGTTGTAAAATCTTTTATCATTCCCGCTTTCAGTAAATCCGCCACAAGGGGGCATTTGCGCAGTGCTGTTTGGTGAACGTATTACATTGTGATAAAAGTATGACATATTTTATGATATTAAATAGCTTTATTATTTTTAAACGAAGACATATATGTATATAATTCTCCATTTTCATATTTAATCAAATTTAACTGAAATGGACGAGCGTTCTGTCCTGAAGGTTGTGGCAACCGCAATTCAGTTAGAGATCATTCTAAGTGATGGCTTACAAATTAATTCTGGATTTTACAGAAATATGTCCCTCGTAGTAAAACAGCAACAACGTATCAGTTTCAGTTTTACGAAACGCTTATACCATCATGGATTTCCACTCAAAGTCCCAAAGTCATGAAATGTGAAGAAATAGCTAATTATAGGGAATGATATCCAAGCAGGAATGTCAGAGGACCACTGATACCCTGCCAGATTCAGGTGGTCCGTCACTTGATAGAGGACCTTCAATATGTAAAATTATTACATTTTATAAATTAAAATTGGCCAGTGGAGGGAAGGGAGGCAAAGTTGACATTTTGTCAGGGGGCTCAGAATTTCTAGGTACGCCCCTGAATATAACTCTGTCTGTACAGCCAATCTAAAATACGAATTTGGTGAATTTAAGAAACCTATATAAGAAATCTCAGCCCAGAAACATTGTGCTGCATCAAAATTTTGACAGGTTGCGTGTGTGTATGGGCCAAGTCATTCCTTCTGCTTCACTGACATAATAATTTACATTAATCTACATTATGGCCATGCTTCTCTGAAAAGTAGAATTGCTGTCTCATCGTATATGCTTCCATATTTAAATTATATATAAAAATAATTCCATTGAGGCTTCCCAGGATGTTACAGCTCTGCTGTATGGGTGTCCAGGGGCGCCGCTAGAGATTTTGGGCCCCATGAAAGCATATCATATTAGGCCCCCCAGTCCAAACCAATCCAGTTATTTTCCTAATTTTTTAGGGCCCCTGTCACTCAGGGGCCCTTGGAATCGTCCTAGCTTTCCACCCCCTTACGGCGCCCCTGTGGGTGTCTGATGTAATTGTAGTTGTTTACATTCTGTATTTGCAGTTACAGAAAACTTCAAGGAAGCTGTAGTGGATCAGCACTTGGAAAATGGACAGATGCAATAGCAGTGGGGTGGTTATGGTGGTCCATACCTTCTCCCAGTCTTTATATGGTTTTCACACCACACTCTAGTAAACAGATGTTGAGACTGAGTGGTTCCCCTTGGAGAACCAGACAGGCTGAAAGTATGTTTAAGTAGGTGGACTTTTCAGGTCCGGAAAGTAAAAATCCAGACCAAGATTTTCTTTCAACCAACTAGTTGAGCATAAAGAGTCACAGTCAAAGAGCACTGAACTGGTTGGTTGAAATAAAATTGTGTCCTGGATTTGTACTTTCTGGATCACAAATGTCCATACTGAAGGTTTCACTTCCTCAAGTTCTAGTCAGTTAATGATTAATTTTCCCAGATCACATACCCAACAGTCCACCTGGAAACTGCCAGGTGTGCCCGACAAACAGTTCAGCCCTGATAAAGAGTTAATAAAGCACCAGTTTTTAAAACTATACAAACCTCTAAAGCAAGGCTGATTCTAGGATTTGAGTTTCAGGAGGGCTCCACTCTTCAAAGAAATATGGGACACAACACCCCCAATCCCCCACAAAATTTACTAAACAGGGGGTACAACATGTATATGAAAATACAGGACAAATTGAAAGGTCTAAAAAGTTTTAGGAAATTATTTTTTTTGGTGGGGGGCCTGAAACAACAAATGGGGGGGGTAAATAGGGTTTAGAATCACCTAGCTTCAAACAAAGCCTTAAATGACTAAGCTATATTTAACCACTAAGAGGCGCTAAGTTGCCTGAAGTTAAGAAATCTATTCATAACAAATTCAATTCATCAACATGAAGTTACCTAATGAGGAAATTGCAGTCAAAGTGCTAAAGCGTTTGTACATAGGTTTGAAACTATTGGTATCTGGCAGTCATGACAAACCCAGAAATTTCATAATGGCTAATAATCTGGAAATAGTTTAGGATCCTGGTAACTCTGGTGTTTAAGTTTTACTTCCGAGATATCTTTAAAAATGGACTTAATGTGCAGTTATACCAGTGCCAAAGATTAATAAGTATAATATCATTGAGCTAAATCAGTTTAAAGGTTTTAAGGGATTGATGCAATTTAATATTAAATACGAAACCGAATATAAGACAGGTATATCCGAAAGATCATTTCAATGAAAATGGCAAAACGTTCGACATTTTTAGTTCGGACTTAGGAGTTTTTTCTTTTCTGATTTTGAAGCGGACATCCACGGGCTACTGGCCGCCTGCATTCTTATTGGCCGGGAGACGTGCCAGTCACCAGGCCCCCGCCCCTTTTCATAAATCGGCACTTTCTCACTGGAATCCCATTAGTCAAACTTCGCAATATGGCGACAGGACAGTCTGGGGAGATGGAGAGGATAGAAAATACCAGCCGATCTCTTCACCCTGGCTTTGGCAATGATAAGTATTCCCTGCTTGTCGTCATCGGACAGCACAGTCGCCCCGGCCTAGTGGAATACGTGCTGGAAGAGGTCGAAAGAGGTAAATGCTGCATTTCAGGCTGCCGTATGAATCTGTACCAGCTAGTAATTCCGCTTTGCCGATGCATTTGTATCTCCTGGCTTGGCTGTTTAATACAGGTGATGGAAACTAAGGGGACCTGGATGGTCGCGGTGCGGTTCGGATTCACGGGTAGCCCTTGATACAAAGAGGTTTCTGGTTTTTTTTCCTGAACTCTGGGGGTGATCAAAAGCCGCCAAGACCATTTGCCACATGTCGTAGAGAAAATGGGAGGGGAGTGGAACCAGACGAACACGCTGCACTTATTTTCCCCTCTAAACTATTCATGCATTTGCAGCTTTTCGTATTTCACTTTCGGTACACCTCCAGAGAGGCGCGACCACGCAATTAAAAGTAAAGAAATCGACTGTTTTTCGCTGAAGCCCCGGGCTGTGAGCGTTTCCTTCCCCAACCAGAGGCGAGGCGCGGAGGGTTTGCCGGCTGCTTGGCTCGGATCCGCAAACGTCGGCGCTGCGGCGATGGACGTGGATGGAGATCTGCGTGTTTGCGGGGCTCACGGGCTGCAACCAAAGGGGAGCCGGTTGCACATGAAATTATCACGATTACCAGAAATAGAAACATGATGTTAAAATAAATCGTTATATGTAATGTCATCAGAAAAACACTGGGTCGCCGTGTCTGCCGAGGTGCAGCGGCCAGTCCCGCTTCTCACGTTAGCCGCACCCTGTTCAGCGTCTTGTAAATATATGCGTCCTTTTAAGCTTTTGCAGTTTAATCACACTTCTCACGATTGACAACCAGGAAGTTTTTGTACATAATGTCTATTTTATGAAACCCATCGGACAGAGAATATAAATGCTTAAAATGTAAAATCTGTCTGGTGCAGGTAAACGCCGGCGGGGTGCCTGCGGGGAATATGCATTTTTTGTGTTATTGGCGGCCGTTCATTTTAATTTCAGTAAAACAAACAGGCCTAATGTAGCCAGTGTATTCAGAGTCGCTTTTGTTTGCCATGAAACTGTAAAATTTACAAACGTTGGGAGATCTGATGTAATTAAAACAGAAGAGCGACGTGACCCCGGCCTGTCTGCGGTTAACGGGAGGCTGAATCCTCCCTAAAAACCAGCGTCGATATTGACGCCAAGGTCGGATGTGTGGTTATCTGAAGTTAAAACGTAAAAGAATGGACAGGATTCAGCCAACTTATATTGGAGCCTCCATAAAACGGAGAGGAAGTACCTGTAAAATTGCCAGGATTTGCGTGACCTCATGGTGCTTTGTGTTTACGGACTGCGAAGTTTTAGCGTTGAGTAAATAAAACTCTGTGAAGTATCAACAGTGAGATTCCCCATCTCCCTGTCAGGGCATCGTAATGTAAAACAAGCTGGCCAGCTCTGCCTATGAAATGTTTTTAAAGGGGCTGTCAGGCATTGTTTTTGCAGGGAGTGCAGCCCCTTGCCCTGCAATGGAGTCCTTGTCCAGATCAGCATAATAGGAAAGCAGGAGTCCAATTTCGTGTGGTAGTAATGGATTATGAAAACAAAATAGAGAGAAAATTGTGCCACACTTTATTTCACAATAATGCTCCAGTTTTGTCTTGTTGCAAACCCAGTGCGCCCCTTTACAGCCTATTTTTGTTTCTCGGTTGTACAAAGAAATGCACTGCTAAAAACTTTTTATTAAGTTCAATAAATGCATGATATTCCGAGAGTCAATAAAGAATCGTGTTAAATAGTCATGGTCTCACTATTGACCAAAATAATCATGTGATTAGCTATTACTTTGTTTATGTTGCTGTTCAGACGGATGTTTGTGCCTGTTCTTCGCTTGCATTTAATTTGTGGGGATATCTTCAGAGATGTGACTCCTACAGGGCAAGGTCATTAAATGGCTGCCAGTTGCTGATCAGGTTGTTCTGGCAGGGTGCTGAAGCACCAGAAAGCTCCAGACTTCATTCATCAGTGTGACTTCAGAACAGGGGTCTCAGCCATAATTTGGGGGGCAGGTGAGGGTAATTAAGGGAGGATAGATGTCTGTCTCAGGCAAAAGCACTTGGGAGCAAATGTGTTTCAGCAAGCAGAATAATACAGCCCTGGTGTGAAATAAATCCAGATGCTCTGTAAAAGCTGTGCAGACCTAATGGTATCTTGTAGGGCTTAAAATGGAGACTTCCCACAAGCCTTACCTTGGGAGGCATGATTAGTCGTATGCATCCATGTTTCTATGGTTACAATGTGGCTTATGCTGTAAAAGCATGGCTTGTTCTGCACTCTGAGTCATGTGACCACCTCTATCTATTAGGACATATCAGTAGGAAAATCGTGTATCTGTCTCTGGTTTTGGTTTCCAGGCTTTAAAAAATCTTCAGCATTCTCACAACCTCTGGCATTTATTTCTGTTGCATAATTATAATTGAAGATGGTTTGCTTTTAATATTCTATTACGCTTTTGTTTTTCCAACTGAAAGGTTTCTGAAAACTGTAAGATCTTTGCAGATTTGTCTAGTGCATGTTGGAGCAGACCAGGATATAGGATCTGTTTATGGGGGGTAAACATCATTAAGTTAAATGCTATTCCTCACCTACACATTTTAATCTGTAAAATTATGGTTCCTGCCTTCTAATTGCAACCGTACCGCAGGTGCATGGCAAGATTACAGACCTTGTCTGTGCTGCAGGGCATGAATAATGCAGCCTGGTTGCGGCGATGTTGCTTTGCCGGGGAACGGCAGAGTGGAAACGTCTCTCACGGGTGCTGGCATGTTTGGATCTTTGTTGTTGCCCTTGTGAGTCCTTAGAGGCATCTGGCTCTGAAATGTGATTGGGTGTGGAGACGTCTGGGACATGCAGTGTGCAGGGTTCGGGAGTGCCACATAAAGGGCCGACCGGCTTGTTTTGGAGAGGGCGGGGCAAGCTGGATGTGTGTGTGTTGGGGCAAGGTAGGCCTTGCGCATGTTTATCACTCCAACAGTTGTATTGTATAGGTCTAAAGGTCAATATGAAACAGAAACTGGTACACGCTTGCCTTCAGCGGGGAGTCATGGCCGGGGGGGCCCTCTAAAGCTCCTGCCCGCCACTTTTGCTGTGTTGTTTCAATCTAGACTTCTTTCCGCCCTCTCGTCTCATCAGTCCATTCCTTCCTCTTTTCTGTGTCGCCGAAGAGTCAGCCAGCTGACCGTCATGCAGCTCGCATTGCAGCCCTTCCTCGTGGGCAATGCAACTGTTTAGAAAGTCTGTGGGCTGTGGTGGATTTTCATAAATTGCTGCCATTTTACTGCGCCGGCATGTTAGTGCCCAGACCTGCAGCACGTAATGTGATATTAACCGTCGGGAAGCTGGAATTCCACTGTGAACGGGGGCAGTCAGCTTCTTGCTCAATGAGGTCTTACATCACCCAGTGTCAGTTTGCTTGAGAATTGGAAACATAGCTGCCTTAAATATACTTGCATTTCATCTCCAGCCCCCCCGTCCCCCTACCCCGACCCACCTTTACCTGAATCGGCTCTAAAATATTCCAGTGTTGTGTTGACCCTGATTTGACATAGGCTATGGGCTGCGTTTGGATGAATAATGTGTTGAACGATTTTCTGAAGTTGCTTCAGCTTCCTTTTCCCTCCAGTTGCGATGCCCTGTACTGTCCTACTTTTGGATAGTATTTATATTTCTTCCTATTTGTGTTAATCTTGTGAAGTTTTGCCGAACGTTTAAATAAGGACGGCCTAATGATGGGATTTCACTAGAGCTGTCACAATCACTCGATTTAAACCGGATTACTCGATCGCTAAAAACATTCGTTAAAATTTTCCTTCTCGATTACTTGGCAATGTGGCGGAAGGAAGACGGGCATAGCGTATAGGGGTCCAGCTAATTTAATTCACATTAAAAGTGAATGAAAATGCTGTAGCTTGTGAATTTTATGCCAGTGGAAAACCATCTTAGCGTGAGGTGGGGTATTTTGTACTGAATTTGAAAATTGCCTGTAGCATTTTATGGAGTTAGCTGATGTGTGATATTAATACCAACATCGTATGTTGTGCATGTGCAATTCTTACATCGCTAATCCACTAGATTAAGATCAGGTTTTTTCTTACCTAACGGACATTATAGCGCCGGGAGTTTAGGTTTCGCTAAAACATTTTTATTCTGCCATATGAAAACATTTTGCAATTTTAATTATTTCTCTTCAAGACTGTCAAGTATATGTTTAAAAATCAGTTTAAAGTTTACCTGAGTGCTGCATGCAAAATCATTTACGTCCTTGCTGTTTAAATCATTCGTAGACGGGTTTTGGAAAAATGTATGTCCTTTTTTGCTTTAAAAATACCCCAATATTTATTAGAACTAGGGGTGCACCGATCGATCGGCGCACCGATCGATCGGCCTCGATCACGTTAATTTGAGGGGATCAGAAATCGACCATATTCCCATGAGATCCACCGATCTTGGTTATATGCTTTTAACTCTTTGGGGTCGAGTATGTCGTCGACGACATCGCGTACTTTTCGCGTCTATTTCAGTTTATAAATATCTCGCTGAAATCTTAATGTATAATCATGAAAAAAACGCTGGCTAAATCCGTAATCTGTCTTCTTTTCAAAACGTCCATTGTCGGAAGTATTGAAGTTTTTTTAATTAGGTTAAATCGGCAAAAAAGTAAACCATGTCATCTTACTTTGTTTTACCTGCATCGGGGGCGTGTATAGTACCGCTCTCACCCGAAGATCGCTATTCACATTCTAAATAGCCGCATTAGCATGGTAATTTGATTAACAGCGCAACGGTGAAACGCGATCCAGATACATCCCCTTCAGCGCCATAAAAGGGGGTTGGGGACGTGACCAGGTGACAATGGCTCATTCATACACATGAAAGTTGCTACATATTCAATGAAAGGAGCCAGAAATAGTTACATGAGTTAGGTTTTTCTTATTTATTTATCCAAATTAATGTTGCATCTACACCATTTAGTCATCTTCATGTAGCCAAGACTTTGGTGATCAGATATCTGGGATCAAAACAAACTGCCAGCATTGCTTACTATACTTTTATAATGTTTCTGCAAGTGTTCCAAACTGCATTTTGCAATGTCTATACTTTGATGTCAAATTTCAAACTTAACAAAAATCTGACATATTTACAATATATATTAAAATAAAGATGAGTGTAATGGCAAAACAAATATATAAGAAATAATTTATTTGCCATGAATTAAGTGTGATGAAATGTGTGATCATGCCCCAGTCAGTGAAAGTGTGTTTCCTACCCCTAGGCCCCAGAGGGTTAAATCAGCCTTTTCTCCCATTCCCGAGAGAGGTGCAGTGCAGGCTGCCTCCCTCCCTATTTTTTGGACAAGTGTGTCATAACAGCTATATATATATATTTTTTTTACAAAATTAGAGAAATTAAAGTCTGGAAGAAAAAATATGATTTTGTACTTCAAACAGCAATGCTCATTTATATGTTCATTTATATTTGAGGACACTACCTCATGTTTTGTGAGTATTCATATCAATTTACTCAATAAAAATGGAAACATTGAAGTAACTGTCTTTTAGTTATGAAAGAAACAAGATCGGCAAAAAAAAATCGAGATCGGCAGGTAAGGTTGCCTAAGGATCGGTGATCGTTGATCGGCCAGAAAACTGCAATCGGTGCACCCCTAATTAGAACATTTCAATACTTAGAAATTTCCCAATACTGTGCTGTCCTACGATATTATGTAAAATACTTCATTGCTTGTTATCCTGATCTCTGGTTCTTCTGGGTCACTTATCCACACATCCATTGTTATGATCTTTATTATTTTTTTATCATTGTTTTCTGAGTTCGCAACTGTTTTCAAGACTGCGGTTGTATTGCGTTTCCGAGGCAGGCTGTTTGTATAATTGATCAACAAAGAAAGCATTTCCCACTTCAAAGTACTGAAGTACCAAGAAAGTACCCAATTGGCACTTTTGGTACTGGAACTGTTGGTATGGCTGTTTCGGTCACCCTACTTGAATGGCCAGTTGAGCATTTCCTTCCTGCTGTCAGAAGTTGGTATACCATACTGGATCAATCATATGTTTGGCGTAATCATGTTGTTTCCTTTTGCAGTTTGAGTGCAAATAAACATTTAAATTTGAGAAAAAAAATTGTTACTGAAAATCGTGCTCTCAATTCTAAGCAAAAAAAAAAAAAAATCATAATTCAAATTTTTTTTTTTTAATTGTGCAGCTCTACTTGTGACGTAGCACAATTGCATAACTTGCGTGTTTTTGGTGATGCTGGTGTGAGCAAACCTACTGCACTGCTGGTCGTGTAAAAGTATAGCACGTACAATTATGTGCAGTACATAAAACTTCATAATGATCGCTATGCTACTGGTTTAAGTATTTACTATACTGTAATTTATGTCTATTTTAGTGTGTACTTGTATAAAAAAAAGTTTACTGTAGCCTAGGTGTGTAGTATGCTATACCATCTGGGCTTGTGTAAGTACACCGCATGATGTTTGCACAACAACAAAATCCCTTAACGGAGCATTTCTTAGAATCTATCCTTGTTGTTAGGCTATGCATGACTGTAATTTCCTTTTACCGTAAAGGAAACTTGAATGTCTCTGGCTCTGTGGATATGTGGAGTTTGCATTATCTTCCTGTATTTGAGTGAGGTTTATCCCACAGCTGACAAATGTGATTTAGGCACGTTGGTGTCTCTAAACTAAGTATGATGTGAGTGTCTGTGCCCTATAATGGGCTGGCACCCTGTTCCTGGTGCCCCCTCCCTTAGTCTCCATGTTTCCAGGACAAACTCACTGTGACGCTGTGATGGAAGCCTGCTCAGATATTAAGTGATTTATTTCTAATGCATGTCTTGTTTAGTTTGGTAGTTATTCTTGGCTTCAGAAATTCCTGTGTTTTTCATGTCATGACAGGGGTATTTAATCAGTTTTCATCACTTGCTGCATGGAGAATTACACCTCTGGCATGTAGTTTGCATGCAGAGGTGTTGTGGCTGTGGTTTAGCTAGGTTTTTGTTAGCTGCTGGGGGTTGGGTGTGCATCTGTGTGGAGGTCTTTGTTACGCTCACTGGAGTCACTACTGTATGTTTAACGATTTTCTTTTTGGGGAGAAGTTGCTCTTGTCAGCCAACAGGCAAGATTTAGTTTGACGGAGCATCAAGGTTGAACAGGCCGTCTTTCCGGGCCAGGAGAGATTGTGTGTGTGTGTGTGTGTGTGTGTGTGTGTGTGTGTGTGTGTGTGTGTGTGTGAGAGAGACTGAGGAGGACAGCCCCACCTGCTCCATGCCCTTGCCCAGCTATCCATTTTGTTGGCTCAGCTTCCCCTCAACTCCAGTCCGACACCCCACCCCCACTGCCACACTCAGCCTCCGAGGCCATGCCTGCTCATTTCACTTCAAAACATCTCATATCGGGTTGTTCAAAGGCTCGACTGTTCTCCCGTTAGGTGTTTAATTTTAATGAACTTTGTCCTCTTTTAAACACAGCCCTCCTGTTCCTCACACGTGCCAAGAAATATGGATTTTGAAGGTTAAAGTGCTTGTTATGTCAGCTGCTCTGTTGTCGAGCCCGTGTGGGGCAGCTTGGTTTATCTTTATTTAGATCAGGCGGTCATTGCATTGCTTAAATTGCACGTTTATCTGCATGGTCTTGTCTGTTCATGCTGACGGAGAATGCAGTTTTGGGCTTTTGCGACCTGTGTGTCGAGGTACAGCTCAGGGTGCCATTGGCCACAACTGTACCTGTGGATGTTTTGTTACTGCAAGACCATGCTGCTACAGTCAGCCTTCCTTATGGGAAATGCGGATGCTCTTTGAGGTCATACTGTGTCTGTGCAGTGAGGTCCATCTGCATCCTTTTTGGGCTCAAACTGATTGAGCAGTGCCAGTTGATGACCACCCTCAGCCCCCAAAACTAGAGCTGGGTTCCTTCCTTAACATGTGGGTGAACAGATTAAAATAGAAAGCCTTTGTCACTGTACAGGTAGCAATTACAGTGGAATTCAGTCTTCGCTTATGCCTTCTTGCTCTCCTGAGATGCACACAGACACACATACTGGTGACCTTCCAATCACAGGCACAGAGACTTTGCCCACAGAATCACACAAAGCCTCCATCACGCCTTGGTAAAGGACGTACGGCGGTTCGAGGACACATGGGGCTGGAGTGCCTAAACTAGAAGTTATCTGCAAAGCTTCGTTATCGTCTGTAGTACTTGAACTTTTTGTTGAAGCCTCTCTGGTGCACGGAGCCTTGATTAAACTCTGCTGTGGAAGTCAAGGCCTTCTCATTCGTCAAAACATCTGCGGACTTAAAATAATGGCTTCATTTCCGTGCATAAATACAGCTGACACTGAACTACAGGGAGATAACAGGTGTGTTTTTGGGTTTCTTTGTGGATTTATTGTCCACGTTTCCCAGTGTTTCAGGGAAACTTGGGGAACATGGTGTACATTAGAATGAATGATGACTGTGAATTCATGGCAGCAGGCCTGATCCTGGAACAGCTTCAGGCTAAGTGATGATGGTGATGATGCACTGATACTTAAGGTGTGGTTTTGTAATTTAATGAGCTCGACTGTTTGTTCTTCTGGTTACGTTCTGATGGTTGCACTCATTTCCCGAGAGCTATGTGTCATTCACTTCTGCCCTGCCTCGGAATTTCCACTTCCTCTTCATTGGGCACCAGTCTGACACTACGTGTGAAGAATTCATGAACCTATGAGACAGACGTGTAGCTCTGGGGCCAAGCCGCCCTGATTTTACACAACGAGTCATCCCTTTTGGTTGAGTAGGAATTATAGTTGCTGGCCTCGGTGTGCTAAGTTACTCTCTTCCAGATAAACTTGGAAAGGGGACCATGTTTTTCTCTAGTTTATGGTCAGTATACTTTCTGAAAGCAGCATGTTATTATATGACATTTGCTTGTCTTATGGGGTTTTATTTTTTTTTGGTCACATTTTCTGGTTTAGGGCACACACTGCAAAGGAAGCTTAAAAACGTCACTAGCAGTAGTGCATGTAAGGGGCGACTGGGCCTCATTAGAGCTGCAAGGCTGCGGGCCAGATTGCCGCTTTAACTTAAAGGGCCAGCGGCGGCAACGGTTGTTGATAGCGTGCTGGATTCAGCAGTGAGTATTGTCATCTGTCTTTTTGCTTCTTTTGTGTCTTTGTACTCAAAGCAGCGGTGTGGTGTGGAAGAAAACGACAGTGAGGCAGGGCCTGTGTTTGCCCAGACCAGACAGAAACTAAGATTTCTTCCTCTTTTGTAGTTCCATTGTCTGTCAGTTTGTTTTTTTTCTTTCCCCTCTTCCTTGGAATACAGCCTCCACTCTGCCTGGTCTTATTCCAGCCTCTGCTACCAAAAGACATCCAGGTGTTCAGCACTGTCTGGGACACTGATATATGCCCTGGCGTTGACATGGAATGCTAGCGTGGTAGCGGAGGACAGTACTGCAACCAGTTAAACTGTTAACGCAAAGCTCGTCGCATAGGTTCAGACACGTTTCCGGTGTTACTGAGAACGTGATGCCTCTGGCTATTATTGCCTAGTCAGATGTAGGGCTGGGAAATGATCACATCAATATATTGTGCATGCGTGAAAATCACCAGGGTTTGACTGGTGAAACATTTGGCCAGACGCCAGCCTTTCAGTGCTATATTGATATTTACGCCCACAATTTAAGCAAATTAGCAGTGCACCTAAAATATTAATGAGGCATTTTATCACACCCAAAAGTTAGTAATCAGTATAAATTCAGCATACCCTTATGTTTAATAAACATGTTGGACTTTAAACTGCTAAAAGTACTGCCACACCACCGATGTTGTTTTACCTTATTTATCCTCCTTTAAAAGATGTCATGGCTGCTGAGCTGTTCCTTTCTTCACCGACACTTCAGTGCATGTCGCATATCTCACCGAAGTATTCCAAGCCATAGTATACCAAAACAATATTATGTGCTGTGCTCCGCTACAGTGCATATCACACTGAAGTATACCGAACCATAGTATACCAAAATAGTATTATGCGCTGTGCTCTGCTACAGTACACATCACACTGAAGTATACCAAACCATAGTATACCAAAACAGTATTATGTGCTGTGCTCCGCTACAGTGCATATCACACTGAAGTATACCAAACCATAGTATACCAAAACAGTATTATGTGCTGTGCTCCGCTACAGTGCATATCACACTGAAGTATACCAAACCATAGTATACCAAAACAGTATTATGTGCTGTGCTCCGCTACAGTGCATATCACACTGAAGTATACCAAACCATAGTTGATACAGCCAAGTTTATACAGATTACCAACTTTTGGGTGTCAGAAAACGCATTTCATTAATATTTTAGCACTACTTAATCTGCTTAACAAATCGTGAGGGTAAACAAACAGCAGATAACATATAGTACCAAAAAGCTGGTGTCTGGACAAATATTTTGCCTGTCATCTGAAGCCCTAGTGATGATTGCGCAAGTGCAGTATAATATCGATGTGATATCACCCAGCCCTAGTCGGATGTAACGAACTGTGGAGCTCTGATACATTTGTGACTTGTTCCACATCTCATTTGGATGGATGGATGAGGTCTTGGTATTTGTAGTGGTATTTTTTTAATCTTTGTAGTGATCTTAAATGTGAGCCAGTGCAAACGATTGGTTGCATCTGATCAGAATGCTGGATCTGCATCCTGGTTTTAACATTGAGCACAGGGTCATTTATAATCCTGTTACCACAAAAGACGGTGCATGTCAATTCTGTTTTGTCCCCCCATGAAAAACTGTCATTTTTAGGGCTGTCATGATCATGAAATTTTAGTTGACGATTAATTGTCATACAAATAATTGATTAATGATTCAGTTGTCTTTTTCTGTTCATTTTACGACATGGTATTTTGGTATACATACACCTTTGCTTCCCTCTAAACTGAAATATGAAGTTTGGTGTATTTTGTGTTTTGTTTCAGCCATATTAATATCCTGCGTCTATTACGCATTTGCCATGTATCCAAATGCGCATTTGTTTTATGTGCATTCGCACCCTGACAAGAAATCAGTGTGCATTTTAGCCTTTATACCACAAAAGAAGTCCAAATTAGCCACAGAAAGATTAAAATGCACGGTAATTTCTTGTCATAACAGCCTGAATGCACAGAAAATATGCCTTTGCGTTGCTACAACAAGAAATTGCTGTGCGTATCCCTGGCGAATGCCTACTTGTATAACAGTTTTGTGCGCCTGTTTATATCACTCCAAAGCAGTGGGATCAGAAATAAATGGACAAAACATACGTTTCTCTAGTTCATTGTCCTATTGGCATAATATACTGACTTTGCAGCATAATAGTGGCGGCCGTCAGGGACACATATAGTCATCTCATCATAACAAGATGCACAAACACACACTCAGACACAAGTGCAGGCACTATGCAGAACTTTCATTAAACAGAAAGCACAAAGAATCCAAAATCGGAATATATGGCTGGTATTCTGGGCTGTTGGAGATCGGGCACAAGCAGCAGGTTAAATAAACCTGAAGTAGTGAAAAAAATGCTAATGGGATCAGGCTGGGTCATGAAAGTGTTGTGAAAGAAAGTGATACAACTAGAACACTTGTAATATTTGCCATGAAGTGTAATGCTGCGCATGCGTAGACATGCGAGGTACAAATGACAGGTGTTATGGATCGGTTCAGAATCGGAACAAGATGATGTCATTCAACGAGCGCCAGTCAAACATTACACAGTAGAAAACAATATGGAAATGGTTATAGAAATATGAGGATTTATCTCATCCAGCTATTTTGCAATCGGTGCATGTCTAGCTGCCGAGTGAACCATGACTAGGTCTGTTGCAGTTATTACATAATCGCTTGATCGCAATTATTTTAACTGACTGCAAATATTTTTTTGCATAATCTTTAGAATCATTTTTCAATTTTTTTTCTTGTTTTAAAATACAGTCCATAGGTCACAAACCTCCAAATAAAATTGAAGTGTACAATACTCTTTTTTACTATGTATTGGGGAAAAAAAACCTTGGTTAGCTTTGCAATTTGCAATAATGATCATTCTTTTTCAAGATTATATAGCATTTGTTTAATATTCACTTTAAAGTTTACCTCTGTTTTACCATTGTTTACTTAGGCTTTATGTGGAACCCGCTTATAGTGATCACGTCTGTCTGGGTGAAATTGATTACTATAAGCGGACGATCATTATAACCGATTTTTTTTCCTTAGTCTCGGGCAGATTAGCATCTAATTGATATTTGTATATTTGTTACATCAATATACAGACGCTCCTCTACTTACGAATGAGATACGTTCCAAATGGCCGTTCGTAACTTGAAATGTTCGTAAGTCGTTATTCAACATCATTTTAAGGGTATACACAAGTACAAAGAACTAGGATGCTGGGAGTACGCACGCTACGCTGCTGCATGGCGGGAGTAGCGTACTACCCAGAATTGGCGTGCAGGAAAAAAAAATGTTGCGGACAGGAAACGGGAGCCCAATGAACACAATTTGGACTTACGGTCCTCTTCGTTCGTATGTGTGAAAGTTTGGTAATGGAAATATACAAGACTGATCAGCTGGTTTCTGGTCCAGACCACGCATCCTGAAAATCAAACGATTTTTGGTCCCTGGCCAGTTGATCAGTGCATCTCTATCGGCATCGGTAGCTTGCCTGGATGTGCTGGTTCGTTCAGAAGAGCACTTGGGAAGTTTGACTCCCATCAGCAGGTGTGTGCAGGTAACTAAGTAGAAGGTCTGTGCCGTGCCTGGCCAGTCGGGTGCTCCCCCTCCCCAGGGAAATTAAATCAGAAAAGTGTTTGCGTTGATGTTTATCTGAATGTAAGGTTTCCGTCATGTGTGCCATTTTCCGTGACCATCGTGCCATTTAACAGCCTCGTGTTGAACCATTTGGGTTTTTCTTTTTTCCCCTGACTCAGTGCTTTGTGTCCCGCTCCCTGTTTAGGTATTCGCTCCTGGGATGTGAATCTGACGACCTGTAACCTGGACGAGCAGCTGAAACTGTTTGTGTCAAGACACTCGGCCTCCTTCTCTGAGGAACTCAAAGGTAAACAAACGCCTCACATCAATACATCACCCCCATCCTCCAGGTGTCTGTTTGATCTCTGACTCGCTGTTGATCTATGGTGTAAGGCGGAAACCAGGCCAAACGAGACCGGTGGCTGGGAGATTGGCTTGTTCTCTGGTCACTATGTAGTGTGAGAGCGGGTTGTTTTCCCTCTAACCTGGCTCTGTGCTTGGTTCCTCCATGTTGATTAGTCATGCTTGGTTCTGTGTGTGCATGTTGGTGGAGCTGACCTCATCCATCCTGTGCTGGGATTTCCTGACACGTGCCTTCGGCTGCCAGTCACCAAGTACGCGGTGGGGGGGGGTAGCCTTTGCATTTGTTTACCACCCCCCCCCCCCCCCCATTAAGCGCAACTAAAACTGTACGCCATTTGTGTTCAAGTTTTATACGACCTGTCCTTGAGGGTAGTACTAGCAGTTGTAAAAGGATACAACTTTTGGGGATTTGTAGGATATTATATTTGTGATCGTATGGATAATTTTTATAATGAAGGCAATGTGTGTGTGGGTATATATGGTATTTAATATAGAGTGTAGATGGGGTGCCACTTTAGTCTGTGCTTAGTATGTAACACAATGAAATGCATGTGTCATATTTTTATGCACCACCCAGTGGTAAAGCACGAGAGCTGGTAGCGCACATGCTAAAGGAGTGCTGTATGCGATCTAGCTTGTGTTTTGATGCAGCTTTGCGGATGCTGCTTTCAAAGGTACCTTCTGCTTCATTTTTCAGCTCACACCCACAGGAATGCAGGGAAAATTGACTCTGATCATCTAAGTTGCTCGAAAGCCTGACTTTAAGTGAGCGCATTTGCCTGTCTGTTGCTCTGTCTTCCTGCTGAATCAACATTTTAATGTCACTGGGACGAGCACCCAGTCTTCCTGCCCGAATTCCACGGAAAGCCTGCAGCTGCCCGCTGACCCCTGTCGCAGCCGCAGCACTGCCCGAGATTATCAGCAAAGCTCTGTCTGGCTCTGTCTGGCCTAAGAGCAGACTGTGGGACTGCTGATCTCTCCCTGAGTTCTGTGCTTGATGCCTGGGCATGCTGCCCTTACAGAGTAACATCATGCTCGTTTGTTTTCAAATTAAAATGACAGTTTTTTTTTAAAGTGTTCTAGTGGAATATTCTGGTTTTGAAGTCTGCCAGGTAGTAATTGAGTTATGCCTTGTGTGAATTGAAGGGCGTGATTTGTCTGGTCGACTGAAGTTTGTTGGAGAACCACAGGCATGGATGGGGGGGGATGGTTGTCGTCACTGGGGGATGGATTCTGATGTGTGCTGTAGTAATTCAAGCTTTTCCATTGTTGGTCTGTTTGAATACCATCGGCCTGCTGTATTTCAGCATAAGTGCTTCAACAGTGGATGATCAGTTTGTGTTGCAGGATTCTATTGGCTGATATACGTTAACCTGCTATATTTTAAAAACAGAGAAGTTCACCTGCAGTGATTTCCTGGGGCTTGATATTCTCAGGTAGAGTGTTGCAGTTTATGTCACACTCTTTCTGCAAAAGACGAGTAGTTTGCAAGTCTTACAATTTTAAATATTTTCCTCTCCCCATGCCAAAAGTCCTTCCAGCCTGCCAGAAATGTCTGACGGTATCCCATCTGCCGAAAAGCCGAACTGAATGCAGAAGTTCCCTCTTTGTATATTGGAGCAAACCGCATGTAATTATGTGGTCCGTAGATCTTATGACCGAAAAAGGCTAGGAGCTGTGTATGAGATTCTCAAACTTTGAGATGTGCTTTAATGTCGTAAGATGTAATTCCATGTGAGTGTTGTGGTTTTTTTTTGTTTGTGTTTGTCGTACAGTCCATCATTCTGTTTGTGCTACTACCAGAAGGCCATCGGAGTGACCTAAAGTACATGTTAGTCTTATTAGATGTCAAGTTTTCTAAATTTCTCTGTGACTGTGCTGGGAGGACAGTTATTTACTTGTTCCTCTTGGCTGGAGTGGAGTTTCTATCGTGTAGGATCTGAGAATTTAAATTAACTTTTAGTGGCGGCGTCGCATCTGCTGTCCGAGCCTCAGTGTGTGAAATTCAAGGAATCGTTTCTGTCCCTGGTGTCTATCGATGCTCGCACTGTGTGGCTTGGCACTCACTTGTGTCTAGACACTGCTAGTGCAATTCAGGCAGCTTTTCTTTTTTTAGGATATCTTTTCCCTTGTATGATAGGCAGCCTAGCTTTGCTTTTTGGAACATTGAACAAAACCTCAGCTGACCTCACCTTCTAAAGACGGGCCGTTCATAGTGCTTCTGTCATCATGGTTAGTTATTCTGGTTGTGGGGACATTAACTGTTCGCTCACTTTCAAGGTTCTATCTGCAGGTCGTCTACTTCTGGACTCCCGTTCTTGGGATTTTCATTCTCGAACGCTCGTGGTGGAGTGGAGAGCTTAGGGGAGTGTTTGTTGTATAATCGATGCAGTCACTTCTCACCAGGGTGGCTGGCACAAATCTGACATGCTCAGAGATGCAGGGCCTGTTATTTGATGGTTATCTATGGTTAAATATCCTCTTGAGTCCCACTTCAATACAGTCTTGATCTGAAGTGAAAACGTTCCGGGTCACATGTGATCATTTTTTTTTTTAGCTCATGGGACTTTTACTTACACAAAAATGTTCTGAGGGCAGAAGAAAAAAATTATTGGTTCAGAGTGATAACCAATCAGATCTTGGTCAGATGTCAGACTAACCAATTAAGAACATAAGAAATTTACAAAGCTCGTTTGGGGAGAATTCATCTAATATCTCAGAGTTGTTAAAATCTTATCTAGCTCTGATTTAAAGGAACCCAGGGTTTTAGCTTGTGCTACACTAGCAGGAAGACTATTCCATACTCTAACTACACGCTCTGCAAAGAACAGCATCCAGACCTGTTAGAATCTTGTATACCTGGATCATGTCCCCCCTTAGTCTCCTTTGCTCGAGGCTCTGCTAACCTCTCCTCAGAAGTCAGATGTCTTGGTCCTGCCTCCTCTAGGTGCTTTGACTTGTGTCCTCTACAATCTGATTGGTTCTCTCTCTTTTCCTTCTACCTTCAGAACATTTTTGTGTAAGTAAAACTCCCACAAGCCATTTTTTAACAGTAGTTTGCTTTTCTCTGGCTCTCAGAGAAAAGCAATATAGGCAGGTGATATGGATGGAGAGTTGCAGCATGGGGGATTTGATAACAGACCAGTGGCTGTCAGAACAGGATCTGGCACTGAAAATAGTTTGTCCATAACTGTCGTGTGTGTGTGTGTGTGTGTGTGTGTGTGTGTGTGTGTGTGTGTGTGTGTGTGTGTGTGTGTGTCCTCTACAGTGTCATGTGGACCACAGGCCCCTCCCTGTCAGGGTTGGTCACTTCCTGTAATGTAATTTTTACCCAGTGAGGCTCTGTCATGCCTCCTCTTTGAGCCACTGGCATGACTCATCAGTGACCAGCTGCTTGGGAACACATGCCAGACGCTTTCGAGAAACCTGGGGGGGGGGGGGGTGTTGTGAGGTTGGGCACTCTGGGCAGACTGGTAGAGGTTGACTGGACCGATCACTTGCTGGCCCACGCCTGTGACATCACCTCCCCATCAAGCATATTGCTTGTCTGGAATAAGTGCAAAGAACCAATGTGACCCTGTAGAGTCCAGTGGCCTTCCTCCCACACCTAGCACCTCTTCCTGTTTCCAACATGGATTAACTGGCACTGCCTCCTGCAGATCATAAGGGTAGGAGTGTCATAACAATGATATGCAGAGGTGGATAGTTCAGGTCCAGAAAGTAAAAATCCAGACCAAGATTTAGTTTCAACCAACCAATTGAGTACTCAGTGAAGTACTGACTCTTTATATTCAACTGGTTGGTTGAAACAAAGTCTAGGTCTGGATTTTTACTTTCTGGACTTGAACTATCCACCTCTGATGATATGTTGAGGAGGCTGTGTGCAGACCCCAGTCCCCAAGAACTGTGCTCACTACAGAAAGCCTCTGCAGATGGGCTGAACCTTAGGGCCTCTCATTTCCGTTCCTGCGACATGTGGCTGTGATTCTGGGCTGGAAAGCTCATTCCAGACTCCCAAGGAACCTGTGAGGCAGCTGGGGAGTTGTTATGTGTCGACACTGTCTCTGTGCAGTGACTCGGGCTTCTACGCGTGGCAGAGGGAATGGGTGGGTAGTGTGGGGACTTATTGAGCGTCCTTCCTGCACAGTGGAAGGAGATGTGACTTTGGAGGGGGTTGTGCCGTGGGGTGGCCGGTATGGAATGTGACGCTGTTCTTTGTGTTCCTGTCACCCTCCTATGAGGTGTGTGGGGAGTGGCCCTGATACGCAGTGAGCATGATCTGAAGCGTCGTGAGCAGCTGCGGTGATGGTGACACCGCGCCTACACCGTTGCTATTTATATCCACTGGTGGATCTCGCATTTTTCGCTCTTCCTGTGGGTCTGTTCCGTGTAGGTGAAGAGACGCACATAAAGGTCATTAGATGTTGTGAGAGGACACAATTTTAGCTGGAAATCAGAGCCCCCATGTCCTTAACCATGTTGTAAACATGCCATTGTTTGTCTGCATTGTGTAAAACAAGCTTTTATAGACACACAGAGTGCACTGGAAAGCTGTTCATTTCAGGTCTGCAGAAGAAAATTTACACTTTATGAAATGTCAACTTGATTTGAAGAAGTATGGAAAGTGTCAAATATTTTTAAATTTGGGATCATCCTCTCCCCAGAGCGAGGCCTGTTAACTTTCAGTTCCTCATAGAGCCTCTGAGACGTGCAACCATGCAGCTGCTCTCGGCAAGTATCACATTCTGACGTGCATCTTTTGGAGGATAAGCTTCAGTTGGGAAGGAGAAATGGAATGAAAAGTTGGGGAAGTTACTGGGAAATCCAGTACAGCAGGGTCATTGGAAATTGTCATGGTCACTGCCTTACCATGGAGTTGTATCTTATGGAAGAGCAGGTCTGTGAGGATTCCAGTAGTATGTGTTCAGGTCTAGGGCCCAGATTTTTGTGCTGGTATGTATTGGCCTATTTTTCTGCAAGGAAAGGCCTTCAGTGGTTGCCATGGCAGCAGGCGAGCTCAGCTGGCCTACAGGAAAAGGAAGTACTTCCTACCATATCACTGTCACTAATGGGGGGGGAGGGGTTAGCGATCCAGGTTGGAAGTGTGACACCATCCTACCCCCCCCAACCCCCCCCCCCCAATCATCATTGAAGCTCATTGCCAATTACGGTTCCTTGCCTTTGAGGAAGCATCCAGGGACAGTTCTGTCTCCCAGGGCCGTTGTGGCGGCAGGGCTGTAACACAGCTGTTCCCCAACTATAAGGTGCTTGTGAGCATCAAGCCTCCTGGCAGCTTCCTTAACAGGGATGTAACCCAATTAGGGCCCCCTCAGCCTCATGGCAGCATAGACCTACACAAACAGGCCCCCACCCCTTATCTTTTCTGTGATGCTCTGTCATGGGAGACTCCCATACTTGTGAATGCACTGATCTGTGGACTGTCATTCACTGAACTTTTAATTTTCATACAATTTTACTCAAGTCCATCTCATCTGTAGATGGTGATGATATTGTCATGCAAGCATATACCAGCCCTTCTGGTTCCTACAGACTCTGACGCCTACAGATCTCCATACGGCTTGGCCTGTGTACAACCAGTGTTCTCTCTGGTTCTCTCTCATCTGCCTGGCTCTCTCCTCCAGTTTCCATCTGTTTATTGATTTGGAATCTTAACAAGACCAAACAAAGAGCCCTGCAGAGACTTCAACACCCCCCCCCCCCCCACTCCCCGATATGGCTGGTTAACATATGGGTTTGTGCTTCTGTCATCTGCTAGCATGTGATCCCAATCCAATCGTGTGGCCCAAAGACTCCCAGCAAATGAGCAAAGGCCCTTTTACTGAGCCTGAAGCTTAAGAAGACGCTACCAGAAGAGTGGGGGTGGCGGGGGAAGATTTATCAAGTCACAAGTCATTTGTAGGGCACTTTGGTTCAACTGTGGTAGTTTCAAAAGTGCTACACAGAGATAGCATAAATTAGCAAAACAAAGAACTCATTTGAGCACTAACACAGAAAAAGATAACATAAATAAAATCAATTTAAAAAAATCTAAATTAAATAAATAGATGTGTTTGAGACACCAAACTGAACTGGAGTCATTCCAAAGCCAAGAAATTGGTCTTAAGCAAAGATTTAAAACCATCTGTAGACTGTGGTTTTGTTTGTGGATTTGTGGTTTTTTTTTTTCCTTCTTGCCTCTGAACTCCCTTTTCACCCTACCTCTTCCTCTAGTGAAGTTTATTTTTACATTGGAGGTTTGTGACTGTCTGCTCCTGGCTCCCATTCCAGAGTCACCATGACTCTTACTCCATTTTGTCCTTACGGTGGCTTCTCTCAGAGGCAGATCAGCTGATAGTTTTGCCGCTGGAGGCCTGCATTCTCCACAGAGCCGAATTACAAGGGTTCAAAGGTACCAGCCGCTCCTGAATGCAGTGGATTTGCTGCATCTGCTGTCGCACAGAGCCTTTTTGCCTCGGGACAGATTTGGTGATTCTCTTTTTAATTAGGGTGTGTTTCTCCCAGGTTAACGACGGACGCGTCTGCTGCCAGTACAGGCTTCTCTTAAGGACGTTGTTAATAGGCCACCAATTAAGAGCTTTCTGCAGATTGGTTTGTCTTTTTAAAGCTGATGTTTCTTGTGGTTTACACTGCACACTGAATTTCGTGCTGACCGTGGGTTTGCTATGTGTGTGGTTTTAAAGGGGCAGTTCACCCCAATTCTGAAAAAAAGATTTGTTTTAGAACAGGGGTGTCAAACTCCAGTCCTGGGGGGCGGAGCCCTTTGTATTTTTGGGTTTCCCTTCATTTAACGCACCTGATTCAACTCCTTGCACCTCCTTGTGCTAATTACCACACAGCTGTTGAGCTGAATCATTTGTGGTGGAACAGGGAAAGGACTAAGCTACACAGGGCTCCGGCCCTCCAGGACTGGAGTTTGACACCCCTGTTTTAGAAGGACTTTTTAGTGCTATCTGTCCATCTAGGATGTTCTGCTGGGAGTTGCCTAGTTGTGGAGATATCAGCTGTAGAAATGATGGGCTTCTCTCAAATATAATAAGAGTGAATCATATTCTTTCTGGGCTGGGGTGAACTGGAGTTACCAAATTGCCCATAGATGTGCATGTATGTATGAATGAATTTTGTGTGTGCGTGTGTGCGCCCTGCAATGGGTTGGTGCCCCGTCCTGAGCTATTCCCTGCCTTGCTCCCGAAGCCTGCAGGATAGGCTCTGGACCCCCCCTCACCCTTTAATAGTGTTACTCTGTGTTCCCCTATCTCCCCGCAGGCCAGAGAACGCTGCAGCATGGTGGAGACGTCCTGGAGAGCCGGGTGGTGGTGAACCCCTCCCACGCGTACGTGTGTTCAGAGGTGAGGCCTGACACTGTCTGTGCAGCCAGGGCTCACAGCTGCTCTCTCTGCACATTATTTTATTTTTCTGATGTGTAATTTAATGTAGCTGCTTCCCTGCCCTGAATTGGCTTTGAGTAATGGGCAATCTAACACTGTGGAGTGCTGCGAGGAGCAAAAACTGTCTTGGGAGGGGCCCCCGAGAACCGGGTTGGAAAACACTGATCTAATCCATGTCCAAACACCTAGCAGTTTGATAGATTTTAGTGCAAAAGCGGAAATGTTTCCTGCTCCTCTCTCCATCATACTAGCGCTGTGTTTCATCACCTGCTACAGACAGCTTACTTAGGTGTTTCTTTTATACATCTAAAAACAAAGTTGCACCTCAATGTTACTGCTTCCTTCAAATGTCAAGCTGTTCAAAAAAAACACAGCATTTGTCGATAACCATTTATTCTGGGTTCTAATGGCCAATTTAAATTCCTTTCAAAAGACATGGTTCTTATACCTGTGTTGTAAAAGCATGGACCTTAAGCCGCATGGAGAAAACATGTTGCTTATCATGCCAAGTTTGGAAACGAATTGGCTAATTTTGTACAGCTCCTCATGCATAATTCCAGATAAAATTATTTATTGTGGACTAATAACCAATTGTTATGAAATGAATCGCAGTTTAACTTTTGGTACTAAAGACCGTATGTGGAGAGTAGGTGATGGGTTTCACATTTGTCATTTGCTTTGGGCTCTGATGGACAATGCAAATATTGATCCCAAGAGTATTGAGGAGGGTTTTCTTCTTCCTGAAACCATCACCTTTAGGTTGCTCAACTGATCATGTTTCCTACTAAACCAAAACTGACACTGAGATTGTTACCAGTTTCAGTCCTAAGAAGAAATCTGCTGTCTAAAGTAAATAATGTCATGTAATTGGTATGTGCAAATAATGGACCCTTTGAGTGTTTTCATTTTAGGCATACTGGACTAAATTTCAACCAACCGCTTTTATTTTGTGTGTGCTGGTTGTCTACTTCTTGGTACAGTACTTCCTCTACAAGGTCCTGTCTGTTTTGCTAGGTTGAATGTGTGCTGCTACCCATCTTGCCCACAAGCTGTGCTGTAAAATGTCAATTACACATGAAAGCCGTCGTATTTCATGTGCCTTTATTTGTTACATGTACTGCAACACAAGTATTAACATAAATATTAGGACTCTGACGGTACACTGGGGCTTTATTTCCAGTTTGGTGTGCATAATGGAACTAATTAATACATTTATTGACAGGCGGAACCTAAATTCACAAGTAGATGTTCAGCATGGAACATTAATTGTAGCTGTGACTTGGTTACGGCTAATGTTAGTTACAGTCAGTCATATTTGGCAGTTTGGGAACATTTTGATTTTCTAATCAATTACACCACCACTGGAGAGAGAGAGTAGTTGATTAGACCAAGACTGTCTGTCAGCTCTGTTTTACTGTACTGGGATATGTTGCTGGAAACGCATCCAATATGCTAACTCATTTGAGATGAAATATCTGAATGTGTGTATTCCTGCAAGGTGGCTTCACTGGTTTTGCCGGGATATTCAGCTACAGATATGTGACCACACTCCGTATGAGAGCACGTGGGATTTACTTAATTATTATTTTAATTTTTTGAATTTTTATGTATTTATTTTTACAAACTACAAAATTGTCTCTGGTTTTGTTATTCTCATGCTTCAGTAGATGCATAGCATTTGGTTTTAAAAACAAAACGTTTTCTCTGCTGTACTGAGATTGCATTGAACCATGAATCCAAAATCATAGTTTGTACCGAACCATGAATTTTGTGTACCGTTACACCCCTAGGAAATGTATAAAATGATAGGCAAGTTGAAAGTACATTTTGAAAAGAAAAGATTAGCACGTATGCTGCCAAACGTAGAACTGTAATTTGTCCTTGGTTAGGGCCTTCTGTAGTGTTTCTTTTCATATATCGGCATTCCATGACAATTGTGCAAGGGAGTCAAGTATAGAAACTGCGTAAGATTCTTTTCAGGGGAGGGACGGGCATGTGGGGGAGGAGGGGGCAACTGAAAAATGAGGGGAGCATCTGAGGAGGAAAAATTTCAATGCCTAGTTACATAAAATAATAAGAAAATTACATAAATCACAGCAACAACGTTTTCGATGCAGTTGGGGGATCCACCACTGTGTAGGTTCACTTTGGTCCTGATGAACTACTCAGTTGGCTTGGAGTTCCAGCTTTTACTGTATTTGTTGTTTTTATGGCTGTTAGAAAATTGAAACGGTGAGTAAGAATTTAAATGGCAGCTTATGTGTACATCTACGAAAAAGGTAACTATTATTCAGATTTTGTGCTCTGTAGTTGTAAAGTGGAGGAACTGGTCTTGAAGTAGATATGAAACAGAACTTTTATGCTGGTCTCTTTGAGGTCCTGTAATTCAGGTGGCAAGATCTAAGGGCACGTTAATTTTTTGTAGTGACAAAGGGGCCCTAACCCTATAGTAAGGGTAAGTTATGCATTATGAGTTTTAAAAGCTACCAGTCCATCATCCGTAACCAATTATATAGTGCAGAGTGAATTAAAAAAAAATAAAAAATCATATCCCAATTGTTTTGTTTTCATCCACCAGTGGTACTAGTTGTGCTTCTTGTGATCTTATTCTAGGATGTAGCCACATCTATAATCTTCACTAGGCCATTTGTCAACCAAATTCAGATGTATAGCAGTCTCAAATCTCTCCCCTTCAGGTTCGTCGGTTGATATCCGATTCAGCTCGTCACAAGCTGCTCATTCTTGCAGGACAGTGTGTAGAGGAGAGGGGGGATCTGGTCTTGCAAACAGGGTGCTTCTCTCCCCATGACTTTATTCAGATTTTTACAGATGAAGAGGTAAGTCTGAATGCTCATAGTTATTCTTTAGGAACTTACTACAGTTTTTATTTGAAAGTAAGAATAATTAAGATGGGTATATGTACTGTATATCTATATATTTATCAAGAGATTTATTAGTGGATGTGTTCAATTCTGTTTTTTTCCCAGATTGGTGAGCTGTTGAGCTCTGCGGACCCGACACAGAAAGCTTGCCTGACATTGAGTTGTCCTAACTCTGGTGTATGGAAGAATTCTGTGTTGGAGAAACACAATCTACAGGACTTTATTGAGATCAAAACCAATCCATCCTCAGTGTTGCCAGAGATGGAAGGCCTGCAGGAGTTTACAGAATATCTTTCGGAGTCTTTGGAACCTCAGTCTCCTTTTGATCTGCTCGAGCCCCCTAGCACTGTAGGTTTTCTCAAGCTTTCTCGTCCTTGCTGCTATGTCTTTCCTGGAGGGAGAGGCGATTCTGCCTTTTTTGCTGTGAATGGTTTTAATGTCTTGGTCAACGGTGGGTCAGATCCACGCTCATGTTTTTGGAAGCTTGTGCGACATCTGGACCGGGTTGACTCTATGCTGCTTACTCACATTGGGGTTGACAACCTACCTGGTGTGAACAGTATGTTGCAAAGGAAGGTTGCTGAGCTTGAGGAGGAGCAGTCTGCAGGCTCCCAAGGCAACGAGGACTGGATGAAGAATCTCATATCACCTGAAATAGGGGTAGTTTTCCTGAATGCCCCAGACAGGCTCAAAGCAGTCCCTGGGGATCCCAAAGTACTACAGAGCTGCGACCAGGTGGCACTCACCTTACAATACCTGGAAAAATTATCAATCACACCAGAACCACTCTACCGCTCTAACAACTCTAATATCGAGCCAATCATTCTCTTCCAGAAAATGGGAGTTGGTCGCCTTGAGATGTATGTCCTCAACCCTGTCAAGGGCAGCAAGGAACTGGAGGCCCTCATGCAAACTTGGCCTCAAAATGTGTCAAACACCAAAGGCTCAGAGTTCCCTGTACCCAGCCTGGTCTCCATCTGTGCTCTGCTGGTGTGGCATCCTGCAAGTTATCATGAAAAGATTATTCGAGTCCTGTTCCCAGGTTGTACACCTCAGGCTAAGATCCTGGAGGGACTGGATAAACTGAAGCACCTTGACTTCCTTAAGCACCCAGTAGTAAGCCTCAAAGATCTTGAGGCATGCAAATTAGACAAGCCGCCAAAACGAACGGAGAGTCGGGAAAGCCTGAAGTCGGCAACCAAAGAGTCTAGACCAGCAAGTGCTGCCCTAAAGGAGAAACCTGGACGTGTTGATATCAAGAAGCAAGATTTAAAGGGCAAATCCAAAATGACAAATGACTTTGCTCCAAAAGACAGCAAAGAAGGTGAAGAAAAACACAAACCAAAGGATAGTGATGTAAAGCCAAAAGTGGTAAAGGCTGAAAAGCCTCTATCAAAGAGAGAACCTTCAAAGGATGATAAGAAGGAAGTCAAAAGGGAGGAAAGGGCCACAGTTGTCGCTTCTAAAAAAGAAGAGAATGGAGAAAAGAAGGACCAAACCAAAAAGGAGCCACCTTCAGTGAAATCCAAGAAGGAAACAAAGGTAGAACCAAAGAAAGAACTCAAGAAGGAAAGTAAGTTCGAAGAGAAGAGACTGAAAACCCTGAGCAAGGAGGTGAAAAAGGTACCAGGAGGAACTGTTCCTTCATCTTCTGCTCTGGACCAAAAGAAAAATATAGGCAAAAATGGGGCATTAAAGAAGGATGGATCTGGCCCAAAGAAGGAAGCTAATAAAGGGGCTAAATCCAAAAAGGAGAAAGAAAGTCAAAAAGCCCCTCCTTCCACACAAGAGGATGCAGATCGCTCCAAGATGTCCACACCAGAGGATATGACGGCGGAGTTTGAAAAGCTGCGAGAGGAGAGTGCGCAGGATGACGCAGGCCCATGTAGAATAAGCAGATGTAATGCAACAAATGAAGGGGCTGCCACAATAGGAAGGGCATCTTCAGAGCAGGGATCGTCTAAGAAGTTGGAGGATCGTTGTGAGCTTGATGGAGCAAATGTAGGGGAGGCAAATGAAAATTTAGACAGTCCAGAGAAATTCCGCTGCATGGAAACCATTAGCAATCCTATCAAGGCTATGGGACCACCCTCTCCTCTGGCTAAGACTCCAAAAAGTGACCGCAGTGTTAACTTTGACCTCACACCCACAGAGTATCGGTTACTTGAGGGAGCCCTGAAGAACAATTTGATAAGAAATGGCCAAGATGATGCATGTGCCAGCTCTGACGAGAAGACTCTTGAATTAGTCTCTCCTCCAGGTTCAAGTCCAAACAGTGCTGGACATACACCTTTTCAGCAGTCTCCCGAGGCAGAACCCCTAGGGTCTGGGGAAGACAGTAGCCTTGGTGGTAAAATATCTAGCCTGGGGTTTGACGACAGCCGACCCAATGGATCCTGTAGAAACTCTGAGTTGGGATGCCCTAAAAACAACATAGAGAACAATTCCTCCTCCTCTCTGGAGAAGCACTCAAGCTTCCTGTCATTGAGCCCTGTAAAGGACATGATACCCGATGTTTCCCCTACCATTACCACCCCTTCCTTGCCAGCTGAAGTTGGCTCCCCGCACTCTACAGAGGTTGACGAATCTTTATCGGTTTCTTTTGAGCAGGTACTTCCACCACTTAATGAGTCACCTAAGGAAGATATGGATGTCAGGCCCTACTCAAATGGGCACTACGACTTGGACTCTAAAACGGGAATGTCCTTGCCTTTGAGGGCGTCTCATAACATGAGGCAACCAGGCGATGGCTCAGAGGGGCGCTTCTCTGGACCACAGGACTTTATCACAGACATTCCTCCCCATGATGTCGATTTGTGTCTGGTGTCCCCCTGTGAATTTCAGCATCCCAAACCTCCTGAGAACCAACGCATTCCACTTTCTCCCGGGCTGGCTAACCCTGGTTCACGTGATCTTTCCGATGACAGTGACCTCTCCCAGGAGCTGGCGAAGCCACTTGCTCAGTGTTACGCAGTTGACGATCTGCATTCACCCCAGGGCCAAGAGACACCCCCAACATCTGCCAGTGAGTCCCTGCCCACGGCTTCGGAGTCTGATGTGCCTCCAGGCACCGAGGACTGTCCCTCCATCACTGCAGACTGCGGGCTAGACTCCGACGAGGACTCTGGGGGCAATTTCCCACCCCACCAGCCACATGACCATCTCAGATCTCGCACGTCTCAGAGGGGAACTCGTCACTCTTCCCAAGATCCTCCCCCTGCACCCATGAAGGACTTGCCCCCGCTGCCCCCACAGCCTGGTGCCTGCATGGCTGATCCTGAGGCCGAAACACAAGGCAAAAATGGGAAGAATGTAACTACAAAATCCAAGAAGCCCACTGGAGGCATGCAGAGAGTAAGCTCGACAAACATCTCCACACAGAACAGCAAGACAAAGGCTGGCACCTCAGCCCCTGCTAGTGGGACTACGAAATCGAGCTCTAATGTTGACACGAGACCTCCATCACGCAGCACGGTCCCTGCTTCCAAAGTGGGACCCATGAGATCTACTACAGCCAGTAAGTAAGGAAACAGCTGGGGAAGTAGCAACCCTATATGGAAAACACAGCTTTATTCTTCTTAGGGGGAATTATAAAACATGTATTTTTTTTACTTGATTTATTGCAGCATTACATTAATGGCAGCTCTCATTTGTACATAACTCTTAATTCCTCATTTGCAATTCTTCTTTTTAAGGCTCGGGGAGCAGTAAGCCAAATGTGGGGGGCAGTACACCTGTTTGTTTGGACCTGGCCTACCTCCCCTCTGGCTGTGCAGCTGCCACTGTTGACGTCGAGTTCTTCCGCCGTTTGCGTTCCTCTTGCTACATCGTCAGCGGGGATGAGCCCCTCAAGGAGAACATTATGAGGCCCATTCTGAATGCACTACTGGAAGGCAAAACGGCCTGGTCTACTGTGCAAGTCAGTCCAACTTTTAGATATTTAATAAAATTATTTAATATTCTCTTTTTTTCCTTGTACAGCATTACCTCGTGTTCATATGCGTAGAGAGGCATATCTACATGCAAATGACTTGTGTGACTTAGAACTGACATAAGTATAGCAATAATATAGTAACTTTAATTTGTAATTCATGCTGTATTGTTTAGTGAGTATTTTTTGGTTGTTTATAGATTGAAATGGTAGCAGTGAAGTACTACTTTTAATTTTTTGATACCTCTCACCTCAGGTGACTCTGATCCCCACCTTTGACTCCGGAACCATGCATGAGTGGTACCAGGAGACTCATGAGAGGCAGAGGGAGCTGGGCATCACTGTCCTTGGCAGCAACAGCACCGTGGCCATGCAGGAGGAGACCTTTCCTGCCTGCAAAGTGGAGTTCTGATGGGAGGGGAAGGTCTGTGCATTAAAATGCACCCCCCCCCCCCCCCCCGACCCACAGTGGCACAGTCCCTCCCTCTCTCCTTCCCTCTTTTATTGTGTAGCAACTGCTCTCCACTCCTTCACAAACCCCCCTGTTCCGTCAGGGTGTGTGATCTGTAACCTGCGATATAAGTTTTCTGGGGGGTGGGGTGATGATCATTTAAGGGGGGGGAATTGAATATGTGCAATCATGCTACTCTTTGGTAAGCCTCAAAGTGAACTGGCCAAATTGGTAATGATAAAACATTGGAACTTGTGTTCTCTTTACATGCTGTAGACGCTGCTCAATGGATACAAGGCGCAGCACATGCAGAGTAACACATTTGCTGACGTATGTACGCACACACACACACACACACACACACGTGCACATACATATGTGTGTCATCCTCAACGAAAGGCTGACCTGGTTTCCTGTTGATAAGCAGCTCTCGTTTCAGCCGGTGCCTGACCGTGCCTTGTTGGGCTGTAGATCTTAAGGGTGTCATCAGTCACGAGATGTGTGGGACATCTGAAAGTTCTTTCCCATCTTCCACCGCCTGAGACTGAGAATTTCAGCCATGTCACGTCGTCTTTTATATTAAAAATAAAATTTAATTTCACACAGTTTAGCTGTTCAAAAATAAGTGGGGAAATCTATGAATGTGTCAAAGAATGTTTATAGGATGTCAGAGTTTGTGTGAGGCTGCCACTGGTGTGTGGGCTCGGCAAAGCCACCTCACTGACTGTTCTGTGGCATTTTGAGGGAGTTTTAGGTTCAAGTCCGTGTACAGAGGTCTCTCCTGTGAGGATGTCAGATTTCTGAAACGCCTGCAAACTACAAGGTACCCAACTGGGTCTGGTATAGAGTGAAAATGCTGCGGTTTTGTGGAAATGATGAAATAGTGATTACAGATGACAAGTTTGGTTTATTTGGATGCTAAAATGTTTTTTTCTTCTTCCTGATATGTGTAAATCAACAATTTTATATTCATATCCTGTGACAGCTTTCTTTGTTTACTGTAAAGTTGTGCCTACAATTCAAGGATCCGATCAACCTAATACGGTACCCGATTGAGTGTTTAGTGTCCTCGAGTGAGATGGACACGTATCAGGAGAAAAGCAAAGGGATGCCTCGTTCTTCTCTGACACGGCCTGATGCATCACACTGTAGGATGTAAGCGGCTTGTGCGTGAGCCAAGAATCGTAGCCTTTAGCATGTGTTAGCTAGAGAATTGAGAAAGCATGCTGGGCCTCCCCATCAGCATTCCTGTCTGCACTAAGATGAGGGTTTTTCTTTTTTTTTTTTAAAAAAAAAAACTCGCCCACCTTTTTGAATAACTGAAGAAATCTGTTGTGGGTTTGTCAATCAGCAAACAATGTGGGTTTTTTTATTTTATTGATGCTTGAAATGGTTACTGTTTAAGCATGCTGAACTTTACATGTGTAGTTTTCATTTCTCCATTTACTTTAGATGAAGACTCTCTTATGGGCTCTCACTACCAGGCCTGTCTTCTAGTATTTATTGAGATGGGAATCCATAATCTTACGATGCCTCCATGTTCCTGGGACCTTTCCTGAATTCTGGGACCTGCCTTGTTGGGAAAATGCATTTAGGTTTTTTTTTTTTCCTCTCATTCCCTTTTTAAACGTGAACCTTTTGAACTTGATTGAAATTCAGATATCAGTTTATTTATTTTCTAAATTATTACCTTTTTTTGGTCAGGATTAACGCAACACTAATGCCTACCCTCTAAGAAGTGATTCTATTCTTTTGGTTTCCTGCTTTTCATTTTTTATTTTTTGCTTAGCAGCATCTTAGAACAAAATTCGCTTTCACCTGTGAAATGCCACGCAATAGTATTGTATGTGATACTGTAACCTATGCCTTTAGCTAAACTGTAACTGAACATAAGTGCAGCATTTCAACTATTTTATATTCACAAAGTTTTCCAACTGTAATTCTGTTTCTACTGCGCAGTAAGCTACCTTGTTGAGTTGGCTGAGGCTGGCAGTCTTCTCGGTTGCTGTGGCATGTTTTGAAAGTGGTTCAGAAGAATGAAAATGTGTGGATGCTCTGCCCTCTAATGGCTGTAAGGCGTAACTGTCCTGGAATATCTGCCAAATGCAAAACCAGTGACTCTAAACCAGGGGTCTCCAACTCTGGTCCCGGAGAGCTACTATCCAGTAGGTTTTCTGTCCCACTTGACTTCTGATGAGCCACACCTGTTCCTGGTATTTACCTGACAACAGGTGTGGCTCATCAGAAGCCGGGTATGATAGAAAACCTATTGGACGGTAGCTCTCCAGGACCAGAGTTGGAGACCCCTACTCTAAACCATGATGTAAGTTTGGATTTTTGTCGTCTCTCAGTGGTACAAAGGTATTAGTATCTGGACTGTGTTTTTTTTTTTTTTTTGCTGCACTGTGTGCTTGGACCACCGGGGCCCAGCCATGCCACCGGGGCAGCCACAGACGACTGGACTGCTCCCTCGTTTTATTATAGCACAGCTAACCCTGAGGTCGAGGTCCACCAGCGTTTCCAAAAAAACAGAAATGGAAGGAGACTTCAAGACAATACCAAGACCCATTTCTCAGTATTTTTCCCAAATACTGTGCTTTACATGTGGAATGTTTTTGGCTTTGGAGCTTAATTCTGCAGATGTTCTTATTGGACGACTGAAACTGCCACAGTTGCCGATTATCCTGAAGGAGTGCTAGCAGTCGTGGATGTATGAAGGCAGATGATGCAGTATTTAAACACTAATGTTGTCTTTTTCTTTTCAATAAATATGCTTGTTTTATACAATTGTTTCTTTAGTCTTCATTTCTAATTGTAAAAAGTTTTGTTGCTCGTCTCGCCACTGTGCTCTAAGTATGGGGGCGTACTTGTGCTTCTGCTCTTCACTAAATTTAAGGTCCGTAACCTCATTTAAGTATAGCAAGTGACACAATCTACATCGATGTGCAAAGTAAACCACATGAGTCACAGTTAGGGCTGGATACTGAACTTCGGTACTTTGTGGTACCCATTGAGATGCTCCAATCCTATCGATGATCGAAAAATCGATTTCCTTTCGGTGCCAAATTCCGATACCGAAACAGTAAATCTAGCGTATGTGATCTAATACGCAGCATACTTACATGTGTAAAGAACTGAAGTCGCTGGTGATTGCCTAATGTAACGCTACATGAAGGCGTAGTGTAAGTAATGCCTAAGAAATCCAACATATCACGTGAATATCCAGAGAGCGTCATTGTGTATGTGTTTGTGAGCGACATCATCGGTCCGATTCAACTACTTGGAAGCGCTTGGGGTGATAAACTTGCTATAATTGCTTTACTACAAGCACCGGGGCTAACGAATTGTGTTCTGCATAATCTGCAATGTCTGCACTTTAGAGGCATCTTCGTCCCATCCAGCTCAAGAAAGTTTTTGGAACAAGTATACAAAAGTATACTTCAGCTCAGATGGGTTACTGACATTCTTACAGTCTGCCAATAGCCTACCTCTGTGCCCTCAACCACAATGGCATCACAAAGATCTTCAGAACATGCTGAGTGTAGGTGTCATGTCATCCCTGCTGACATCCTGCAACACACAACAAAACGATTTTAACAGCGTGAAATCTAATTTTGTTTCTGTAATTTTGCACTGTTATGTCACTTTACTATATACCTGTGAAGTTCATCTGCTGTTGTCACTTTAATTGCATTTAAATACTTATACTACAGCTGATTACAATGTAACATGCACAAAAAAAGGTATTGCTTCTTTATTTTATGAATACATCGTAAATGGCGGCTTTATTTTACAAAAGTCAGTCACTTGATAGAGTTGCTGTTTTGCCATAAGTTACCTTTTGTCTACATTACATGTTACCTAAATGTTGCTCAGTAGTACCTATTTTTTATATAGCTATCTGTCATACTCTGCAATAAGATATAATGCAGTAAAAACAGCATTGTAATTGGTTTTATCAATGTACTTTACACATATGACAATAAAGCAAATCTTGAATCACAATAGCATTCATGTTAGCCCTCCTCCCCATCCAGAGTAGATTCCATTACTTGATAACCATGTTAGCTTTGTAAAATAAAGTGAAATTGAAACACGAAGCATTCTTTGTGAAAGTTAACTCTAGTCATAACCTTTACAGGGTTCCCACTCTTTTTGGGACGTTTTTCAAGGATTTTTCCGGACATTCTTATGACCCACGCTTGACATGAGGGCTTCCAGTGAAGTCACCTTTAAATCTGAGATTTTGCAGTGTAAAGCAGGCCGCTAAACCTGACACCCCGGCACCTTCAGCTCTTACACCATTTGTGTTATCTTACAATACAGTATATCTCATAACAGATAATTCACACATTCTCCCTAAATGAAATGCTGGCATGTAGAAAAAGGCTTATTGTTATGCATTTAATGCTGTAACAGTTTAAGCAGAATGCCTTTTGTTTTATACTTCATTTATACAATAATTACATTATATGTGATTCATTTACCTTTTAATATATTGCTGTGCTTCATATTCAAACTACACAGCAAATGTATTTGTTTATGGACCACAATTTAATAGTATATAGTACACACTGAGAAACAATAAGCAGCAATCATGAAATGGAGATATTTGCTCAATATAAGAAAATCAGGGATGGGCCAATCTACATTTTTTCAGTTCCGATACCATTCCAGTACACAACTGCTCATACTGATACAGATTCCGATGAGCCCTTTTTATTGTAATATTATAAAGTCAGCTCTGGCCTTTGTGATATTGATGTCAGAAGAGAAGCTGAATGTGTTTGATATGAAGAAATGCACCAGATCAGATGAAGGTCTTCAGAGGTTGTTGCCTGTGGTCAAGGAATCTAGGATGGCTCTGTAAGTGATATTGCATACATCTGTTGATAAACAAGTATGGATGTTATTCATGATACTGCTCATGATTATAATATTAAAGCAATTAATATCTTATAGAAACAGTGAGGGTTCCATAATATAGAGGGCTCCTAAATGGTATATATCAGCGGTAGGGTTCATTTAACGGAGCTTCCTGAAAACTGTTGTCTCTTAGCTGCTCACTGGTGCCCTCTGGTGGCTTGAGATGCACCTTGTTGAGGATATGACCGTTCGTCTACTCTGGCAAGAATAGATTAATATAAAATATATAAATATAAAAATACAGGAGGAGGAATATGTGTATATCATTTGTAAGTCAGGCAAATCTGATCATTTTATGGGGGGCTCAATACTTTTGCAAGGCACTGTATATATCTGCACAATGCACCTCTGCACTATGGCTCTCTGGTTTACGCTTCTGTACATACTGTACTTAACTGTTTTTTGTAGTCTTGTTGTTTGCTGTATGTCTGTTCTGTTTAAGTATACTGAGAGCAACAATAAACCGAAGACCTTTTATGTGTTAACCAGTAAAGCTGATTCTGATTCTGATTACATAGATTACATTCAGTTGCACGATTCTATGTAAGTTGCTAATGTTGCTAGCAACGTGAAAACGTCACCTAGTTTAGCAGGGGAATAATGAGTAATATTACAAAGTCTGACAGTGATGAGGCTTCAGTACTTCTTCATAGCCTTATTTTGGTTAGCTAAACGAATACCTAACTGATACTGCAATATCTAATTGATACTGCAAGACCTAATTGATACTGAATTGAAACCACATTTCCAAATTCATTACAAACAACATATTTACAAGCTTCTCCGCTTGCTGTTTTGAGTTCTTGGTAAAAAGTTATTAATATGCTAATGTTGTGCCTTGGCTGAAGTGGGACTATTTCAGTTATGGTCGGCAAATTGTTCCAGGAAACATTAAGTGATAAACTTACCACTCAAGAGCCTTCATTTGCAATCTCCGAGCAACTGGCTGTTCCTCATCATTCAATTCCTCCTCTGATACGGGCTCAAACATATATGGTTGGATGCCAAGGTCAGGTACGGATTACGGACTGGGCCAGCGGGGCCGCTGCCCATGGGGCCCTTGGGGTGCAGGGGGCCCATGGGGCCCCTTGCCCAAAACAATTTGCAACGCTTATCAACAATGTATTTTCGTTTGTCTATTTTAGAGGGCCTACATTCTTTGATCCTCTGCCTACAAGGGCCCCTGACCCTATAGGGCCTCTGATGGAAACATGGAGGGAGGGCGTTTGGCTGCCAAGGGCCCTTGAATTGTGGTGGTGGTGGTGGTGGTGGTGGTGGTGGGGGGGGGTCGGAGCTTTCAGGGGGCCCCCGGCCCTGCTATAGGAACTTTAAAGGGAAATGGGTGCATGGGAGCCTACTTTTAGAAGGCCCTCTTAGGCCCTCCTATTATGGTCCTGGCTTCTGGCTACCAGGGGGTCCTAGGGAGGATGGGGGCTTTGGGGGATTTTAGAGGGCCCTCTGATTATGAGGGCCCTACTAGGAGGCCCTAGGGAGGATGGGGGCTTTGGGGGATTTTAGAGGGCCCTCTGATTATGAGGGCCCTACTAGGAGGCCCTAGGGAGGAGGGTGTAGTGTACCTTTAGAGGGCCATCTGATTACAAGGGCCCCTACAATGGGGCCCCTGGCTTCTGGGGGGGGGGCGTGTTAACAGCCTTACAGAAGGCCCTCTGACTAGGGAGCGGTAGCATGGTGGGATGGAGGCGGTTAACCTGCCCGCTGAGTGGCCCCCAGACCAGTGTAGCAGTGTAAGAGTTTGACCAGTGTAATCACTCCCAGGGCTGTAGTGGAGGCTAAACGCAAGTAAACACGGTTTACCCACCTCTTTTTATACATGTCAACTTGCATCTGGCAAGCTAACGCCCGGTCACCTCTCAACTACATGAGCGCACTTCTCCACAACATTCTGACAACCCACGTGTAAACCTGCTGTTTATCTAAGTTATTGATTTATTAAATATGACACGGGTGGGTAGTATTTGTGATTTAGCTTACCATTTCATTCTGTTGGTGTCCTTGAATTTATTTGTTCCTGGCCCTGCGCATGATATGACTGCCCCCTAGCTACGAGGATGTAATTGTCTTCTTTGGGAAAGCTGCAAAGCAACAATTGCAGATTATAACAGGTACATGGCATTTTGGTTCACTTTTATAGACATTTCAATTTCTATTTCGAACTAGCACATTCTGGATTATTCAAACAAATAATGTTTGTTGTACGTTCTGGTTGTGCTACGTTGCTACCTGTCTCTATAAACAGAGATGGGTAACCTGGTGTTAACATTAACGTGAGGCAATGGCATTAGGCTGTACTGATTATAATTTGAGATCCAACTTACTGTATCAACTTAAGCCACCTTCTTTTCACTTTTTCCGAGGTAAAAAGCGGCAAAAGATAGTTTTGTCAACATCATTCTGCTTTTACAACATGGTACGCCGCACTAGTTTGGACCCACAAGTGGCATGATGACGTAGTAACTAGCCATCCCAGACAATGGTGGCGTTCGCGAACGTTTTGCCCAGGGGCCCGCACAACCCATAATCCGTCCCTGGCCTAAGTGCTCCATATTTCACCTCACCTGTAATGATCTATGTTGGTTCTGTGTGAGCCATCGCAATGCCATACCTTAAACCAGCCAATCAGAGCAGAACTCGTGAACATAATAATGATCCCACCAAACAAGGGAAAATAGACCCAAATCGTAGGGCTGTAAATGGGCAGGCAAAACCATTTCTGGACATTTTTTGACCAAATTAAGTCCACATACTTTCTACGTAGAAATCAGAGAATAATTTGAAGAAAATGCATTATATGGCACCTTATAAAAATGGTAGTCTGGGAACTTCTGTACAAACAAATACGTTATAGCTCCTCAAAACATCTTTGTGTTTGTGTGAGAATTTAACAGGGTTTAAATATATTCTGGTATAGTTGTGAGACTTTAAATTAATGAAAAGAAAGTGAACTGTAGCAAAGAGTCTACTTCTTTTTTTTTAAGACAACACCCATAGACTTCCCCATACTGGCGGTAGTATTGTGTGATTAAATGCTGCTGCGGGACCTACATGGTGTGTAACTTATATTTGATAAATGTTATTGCTTTGTAATTTTATTTACCTGTAATTAAGCCTGTTAATTTCATACCTGCAGAGTCTACCCACTGGTGTCGTACTGGTGTCTGACATTTCATCCAACATTTCAGTTTCTTGATACATCTGATAGTGTGACTTGGACACATCATCAGTGATGAACCCAGGGTTATAATCATAATCATAATCATCACTTTATTAATTGGAGTCTTTACGCCTCCCTCAACTTGCTCTTTGTAAGTAAGCTATCTGCGAAGGGCAGCCACCCATGGCAGCACCCAGGGAGCTGGGGGTTGAGGACCTTGCTCAAGGTCTTGAATCACCCTCACCGGGGCGACCCAGCCAGGGATCAATCCCCAGCTTGTGTCCAAGTGGCGCGTTACCCCATGCATCACCATAGCTGTCAAGTCTCCCGTTTTGGCTGGGAAACTACCGTATTTTACCCCTCATTCCCGCCGTCCTCCCTTATTAGTATTTTCCCGTAAATCTCCCGGGAATTAAAAAAAAAATTCCTCTGCCTCTCCAAACTGAACTGTCAGTAGCCTCGCGAGAACTGCCACCTGCAGTAGCCTGCAGGTCATTTACAACATTAACCAGGTCATAAATGCGGAGGTTAAAATGGCAATGCTGTGTGCCAAAAACAACGTTACTTTCACCTTCTGTGATGACTTCAACAAGGATACAAAGTCTGCAACAAATCTGTATAATAAGTCATTAGTGAATGCCAGAGAGCCACATGAGTGAACATGAGAAATTAAAAGAAAATGTGTAATGAAAATAAAATGTAAATGAGTGGTTATTTTAGATTTCTTGTATACCTGTCTTAAAATGTAAGGGATACTGGAGCTTGGTTGGGGGGGTGGGGTGGCTCGCGGTGGGTGCCGGAAAATTTCCCTTATTTTCAAATCCAAAACTTGACAGGTATGTGCATCACCCCTCTCGAACCACAACCACCATGATGCTTTTTCTGTAGTTTCAATGATGAAGCTATAGTGGGCCTTCCACTCATGCCTTCTACATTCCTCTACCACTTTGAGATATTTAGCCTTCTTGTGCTCATGAGCCTCCTATATCTGGTCTTCCCAGGGGACAGTGAGTTCCAACATAACCACTTGCTTTGAACAGTTAGATATTAAGATCAAATTTGGCCTGTGTGTTGTCCTTGTAATGTGTTCTGGAAACGTCAGCTGCTTCCCTAGGTCACCCTTCAGCTGCAAGTCATGAGCTGAAGCTAGTAGCCCAGTTGAGGCCCTGAGCTCCACCTCGGGTTTATCTCCCTTCCTGCCTTTTTGGAAGCTGATGTTTGCTCTGTTGGATACCAGTGTAGATGGTGTCAGCTACTGCCCGTATTCACAAAGCATCTTAAGGCTAAAAGTAGCTCCTAATTTTCTTATCTTTTGACTAAGGCCCCTAAGCGCTAAAAGTAGCATCTAAGTCTGGGAGAATCAATAAGTAGTCAAGAGGACTCCTAAGTCACTAAGACCAAACCACAGTTGTAAAATGGCTGCTGTCAAACCTTGGAAATATTTAACCTACGCTGAATTGCTTAAAAGATACTGCCTCAATTGGAAGGGAGCTCCAATGCTTCCTCAACTTCACCAGCTTCTACTGTCACTCCATCCGGGGGTTCAGCACAGCTACAGCCCCACTCACCTCCTTGAGGCCTCCACCAACTCAAGTGGCTCTTCTGCGCTACACCCAACCTCCAGCAAGCCAACCCTTCCATGCCATTCCCTGTGGAGGTGGACAGGTTGGAGGTTGGAGGCGCCATCCTATTGCAGTGACGGGCTGAGATGGGGAGCCTGCACCCCTGCGGCTACTTTTCACGGAAGCTGATGCCAGCTGAGCAGAACTATGACACTGGGAACCATGAGGTGTTGATAATGAAGCTGGCCATGGAGAAGTGGAGACACTACACTGTGTGCAGAATTATTAGGCAAGTACTATTCCTGGAGATCATTTTTAGCAAAAGTTGGGCAGACTAATAAAAATGAATTCAGAAGCTTTCTTGTGCACAAAGTAAATTTATTTAGAGAGAAAAAGTTACATTTGACTTTCACAAACAAAAATAAAAGAAAAACGCTTGATTATCAGTGTGCAGAAGTATTAGTAATCAGAAACTAAGTGGATTTTCTCTCTTCACCATCAACAGATATAATAATAAGAAACAATTTTTGTTATTTGGTATATATAAGGAATAACAAGCTATCTGCCATTCTATACAGTCCACTTCACCCAGTTTAATGCCCAATATAGCCCAACTTTCTTCTCAATGATCATCATGAGCCTGTTGCCCACTGAACCAATCAGGTTTTTGATTTGATCCTGTCCTATATTAGCTGAGCCAGCTAGGACCACCTCCGAGACGCTGCTCTGAGAAGGGTACTGCTCGCTACTTTAGTAAATCTCACACTTTGGTAAGGCCCAGTAGTTCTCAATGGGGTTGAGTCAGGCGATGAAGGAGGGGGGGGAGGCCATAATTCAATCATGTTTCAAGCCTTTCTAGGCCAATCTATGAAATACTTTGATGCATAGGGAGGGACATTGTCTTGCAGGAATATCATAACCTTTTAGAAAGCTGCTGACTTCTTCTTGTGCCAGTGTTTGAAGAAGGTATCTTCTAGAAATTGGCAGTAGACCTTGTGAGGTATGACAAGCTCATCACTGATAATTGCAGTCCACGTCATCTCTCCTCCGCCACTTTGTTGATGCTTGAAGAGGACGTCCATCCACTGGCCCATCCATCTGCTCCATCAAGAGTCACTTTCATCTCATCTGTCCCAAAAACCATTGTACCATCAGTCTTGAGACGTGTCCGTGCCCATTCTTAATGTTATACCTTATATGCCTTATTGAGTGTAGGCCATGTGTCAGCGTATGACATTGTATGACATTAGGAATGTCACGCAGCACACTGCACCTAGAACATCTAGAGATTCTGTTCAGATTGCAGTTTTGAAAAATTATGGCATTTAGAACATAAGAACATAAGAAATTTACAAACGAGAGGGGGCCATTCGGCCCATCAAGCTCATTTGGGGAGAACTTAACTAATAGCTCAGAGTTGTTAAAATCTTATCTAGCTCTGATTTAAAGGAACCCAGGGTTTTAGCTTCCGCTACACTAGCAGGAAGACTATTCCATACTCTAACTACACGCTGTGTAAAGAAGTGCTTCCTCAAATTTGTTTTAAAATGTTCTCCTGCTAATTTCCACTTATGGCCACGAGTTCTTGTATTTAAACTAATATTGAAATAGACATGTGGCTGAACAGCATCCAGACCCGTTAGAATCTTATAGATCTGATAATCTTATAGATTTGATGCCCAAGACTTTCTGGAAATTTCCCCTTTACTTTGACACAGAACTTTGCCAGTTTATGTGTGTTATCTTCTCTCTACAAGCCTCTTCAGTCCTCTTTGGCTGTTGGCAACAAATCACTTGATTGTACAGTGATCACATTTCAAAAGTCTGGCAGTTTTCGATCGTTTTGCATCTCTCTGACTGGTACTTTACTATTTTGTTTTTTTCCTGCTCTCTGTAAGGTCCTCTTTGGCCCATTTTATTAATAATAATAATAATAATAATAATAATTTGCTTAATAATTCTGCACAGGAAAGTATCTTTGTTTTCAGACCAAATACTGAACATTTTGCTGTTTTTAAATAGTTGATTAGAGATTCATCTGGACTCAAAGTACTGGTCGGTTGAGAAGATACAAGTGAAATACACACTTGCCTAATAAATCTGCATGCAGTGTAGTCATAGGGTGGGGCACATCCCTTCCTGCTGCTCACTGACCACCTGAAATACCTGAGAACCTGGAATACCTGAGAACCTGGAATACCTGAGGTCAGCCAATAGTCTTAACCACCATCCGGCCTGCTGAGCCCTCTTTTCCACCAGGTCTAACTTAAAGGTGGCCCTACATCCCCAGAACAAAGAACCTGAAGGCCGACGCCTTGTCCCGCCAGATTGACCCCCAGCGGTGTGTGATGATCCTGTCCCAATTCTCCCGCAATCCTACTTCCTGAGCCCGGTGACCTGGGTCCTGGTCCAATGCCCTACATGGAAGGTCTTTGTCCTCTCTACCCGCCACTCTGCTGCTTCACAGTGGGTCCACACATCCCATAGCTCCGGCCACCCAGGGGTCGCGAGCACCGCTCGCCCGTCATTACTGGTGGTTCGATTGGAGGCACAGAGTGGAGGAGTTTGTGTTGTCCTGAACAATCTGCACCCAACACAAGGTCAGCAACCATAAATCCGCTGGCCTACTCCAGCCAAAAAAAAAAAAAAACATTTAAAAACAGCTATTTTTATAAAAAGGAATAAATTACTGTAATCTTCTGAGTGTGAGTGATTGTGAGTGTATCAAACTGTGAGTCTTGAATCATCTATGGAACCAAACTGTGAGTAGACTGTATCGTTATGCCCCTACTTTTGGGCAGATCTGCAACATTTGTAGCTACAGTGAAGAACTACTCCCACAAGCTGGAGCAGAACTGTGACATCCTACTGCTCAGAGCCATTCATCAAATGCTACACTAGGCTGAAAGCTATTTCGATGAGGTATCATAAGAACATAAGAAATTTACAAATGAGAGGAGGCCATTCAGCCCATCAAGCTAATTTGGGGAGAACTTAACTAATAGCTCAGAGTTGTTAAAATCTTATCTAGCTCTGATTTAAAGGAACCCAGGGTTTTAGCTTGCGCTACACTAGCAGGAAGACTATTCCATACACTAACTACTCACTGTGTAAAGGAGTGCTTCCTCAAATGAGCAATAGAGGCTGGTGTGGGGACATTATGCAAATAAATCTCCCTAGAGACAAGAATAGAATAATTAACACTTAGTATTTGTCATGGATACTAACACCAGTTTATTTTTAGATTAAGCTTAGGCAACCTATAAGACATGCAGGCCAAGCATCCATTTTACAAAACCACTAGTTCTAATCAGGGGGAAGGGGGTCCAGAGTCTATGGGCACAAGGCAGGGGGCAACCTAATATGGGTGACAACCATTTTACAGGGTAAACTCACACATATGGGCAATTTGGTAAGAGTCTCAGAATATTCTTGGACTGTGGGGGGTAACTGGAGTACCTGGAGGAAACCACCATGACAACACAATGTGAACATGCAAACTCCATACACATGGAACCATGGAGGAGACTTGAACCCACCTCCAAGAGGTGTGAAGTAACGGCACTAACCACTACACTGCCATGCCACCCCTGCAGACCAACCACAAGAAACAGAAAACATGTTTGCAGTGAGAATGACCTTGGCTCTAAGGCAGACACATCACGTGGTGCTCAATCAATCATACTCCTTAATTATGCAACATCTAATCACTGTTACTGAACACCAGACCAAATGAAAACACCTGTAAGGGGAATCTGCATAGGTCTACCTCTAATGTACTGCAGATCAGCATTATTTAAGATGATGTCAGGGTACATTGTTATTCCCAGACCTTCTTTCTCTATGTGTTTCTGCACTTCCTGTCTTACTGCCCACAGGTCACATCAATTTTCTGCAAAAGAAAGTATGAGTGCAGAACACAACAGGAACTGGAACCTATGCGACAAAATCAATCACAACATTTTAGTCCATAGTTCTTGGAAAGGAACATGTACGGTACTTTTGTATCACAAAATGAGTAATTGATAATAAGCACAATTTCGTCTTCCACTTCCAAGCTACACTATATTGCCAAAAGTATTGGGACACCCCTCCAAATCATTTCCAATCACTTCCATAGCAACAGGTGTATAAAATCAAGCACGGAGACATGCAGACTGCTTCTCCAAACATTTAGGAAAGAATGGGTCACTCTCAGGAGCTCGAACAGTGATAGGATGCTACCTGTGCAATAAGTCCATTGGTGAAATTTCCACGCTACTAAATATTCCACAGTCAACTGTTAGTGGTATTATAACAAAGTGCAAGCAATGGGGAACAACAGCAACTCAGCCACGAAGTGGTAGCTGACGTAAAATCACAGGGAGGGGACAACGCATGCTGAGGCGCATAGTCTGCAGAAGTCGCCAACTGTCTGCAGAATCAATAGCTACAGACCTCCAAACTTCATGTGGCCTTCAGATTAGGTCAAGAACAGTGTGTAGAGAACTTCATGGAATGGGTTTCCATGGCCGAGCAGCAGCATCCAAGCCTTACATCACCAAGTGCAATGCAAAGCATCAGATGCAGTGGTGTAAAGTGTAAAGTTTGGCGGAGGGGGGATTATGGTGTGAGGCTGTTTTTCAGGGGTTGGGCTTTGCCGCTTAGTTCCAGTGAAAGGAACTCTTAATGCTGCAGCATTCAAAGCCATTTTGGACAGATTCATGCTCCCAACTTAGTGGGAACAGTTTGGGGATGGTCCCTTCTTGGTCCAACATGACTGCACACCAGTGCACAGAGCAAGGTCCATAAGGACATGGATGAGCGAGTCTGGTCTGGAGGAACCTGACTGGCCTGCACAGAGCCCTGCCCTCAAACTGATAGAACATCTTTGGGATGAATTAGAGCAGTGCCTGACATCACAAATGCTCTCCTGGAAGAATTCCCATAAACACTCTACTAAACCTTGTGGACAGCCTTCCCAGAAGAGTTAAAGCTGTTATAGCTCCATATTAAAGCCTATGTATTAAGAATGGGATATCATTAAAGTTCATGTGTGTGTAAAAGCAGGTGTCCCAATACTTTTGGCAATATGGTGTATCTGCCCCAAGCACCAGGGCTGGGCTGGGATTACAAATTGGTCCTGGATGTTAGGGGTCCCTTTGCCCCACCAGGATGATGCCTGATGTGGCAGCTGGGCAGTCCAGCCCTGCAGTGCTCTATGCTCCTCAACCAACTTAGGTAGATAGGCTTACTTCCTATAGACATCTACCTTTCTTTAGGAGAGCTTCATGACCTTAACAACCAACCAATGACCCATTCCCTTGGTGTAAGCTTCCCAAATTGTCTAGTTTTCTTATGTATTTCCAGTTTTAAGACAACACAATATTTTGTTGCATTGCTTTTTGATCATTCAAGATAACTTTTCTGGAGCTGTGATATCTAACATGTATAAAAAAGTGCAGCCCTGTGACAATATTATGTGTTTTTATTTGAAGTATTTGAAACAATTGCAACAAGTTTTATTTAAAAAAACATCCTTTCATTGCTTTAGAATAAGAATTGTGTTTCCAATATTCTTCTGTTCAATCTGTATTAAGTCCCAAAGACAGTGGATAAAAAGGTCCTGATTTTGAGGATTAAATAATATCTTCTATATTAAGTATTTAGCATAAAGTATATATAACTTTAATAAATTTAGGTTGGAATTACGTTTAATATAATGGCGCTATTTGTGCCACAAAAAATGTACTAAAATTATGGAGCAGCATATTCCTGCAGTTTTACTGCAAATTCTAGGACCGTATTTTTACACGACAGCGCCACCTAGCATATCGGATGCCCAAGGACCACGTGCATACTATTAGCATACGGCAACAGGACAAAATGAATGGCAAACATTCTAATTACAATAGAATTATTATATTGTTTTTTATATTTAATATATTTATGCAGTACATTATAATCAGACATTGGATTGTGCTTGTGGCTCAATGTACTGTGCCTCTAATCTAAAGGCCACTGGTTGAAGTCCGGCCTCATCATGTTCACAGGTCCTTGAGCAAAGCCATAACCCCCAGGTCTCTGGGCCTGCTATGGTTGTCTATTCTTCGTGGCCAAGCCTGCTTATACCTACAGAGAGCAAGCTGAAGGAGGTATAAATCAAATTTCCTCACGGGAAGCAAAAAATTATATATATTACAAAATTTTTGCGTTATTAGACAAACCTATCCTGGTGTGCCGGCCCTAGGTGGTGCTGTCGGATAAAACTGAGATCCTAAAGCTGCAGCTTCATTATATCCTCCTGAGACCAAAGGAAAAAGTGTCCTTCAATTATAGGTTATTTGTCTTTGGAGGAAATAAGACATCTTATAATTTAGATTTTTTCAAATTTATTTTTATTTTTTATTTCACAGCATGTCCTCTTTAGTGTACAACAGGAATAAATATGTTTCCTTACATTAGTGAAAAGATAGATGCAAAAACAACATGTCCACTACAATGGACATAAATGAATGGTTGGGGTCTCAGGAGGATATAAAATAAGGTTCCGGTCTTCAGTTTCTGGCAAAGGTACCAGTGAAGAACCCATATGGTAACAGGTCACTAAATCTTTTACATAATAACTCTTGTAATAACAATAACTTAAAAAGTCAAAATAGACAGAAACAATCAACACATTTGCAGTATACTGACAATAAAATTGATTATCTCTTAAGAAAAAAAGGACGATTGTAAGGTGTGGATAGGCTCGTTATATCCCCCTAGCACACGCTGCAAGGAATTAAAAGTTACATCTACTCATCCTTCACAGTTCAACTTATTATTCAACCAGCATTTTAGGTAACCTTCTAATTAAGAGGTAATTAGGCCTAATTAGCTAACAGTTTTACCTTTATGAATTATGTGTAACACAACTCACTAGTTTGTCGTGGTTTAACTTAAAACTATTCTCAGCTTTGTTCTTTTGGTTAAATCAGAAAATTAATCTTTCCTACATCGCATAAGCTGTTGAATCAAAGACCTCACTCTCCCCTTTACATCATGACATGAACTGAGTATTGACCTTTTAACGTTGTTATGCCTGAATTCAATTCGCTTTAATTTTTCTTTATGAATGTTGAATTTTGAGTAGAACATGTGGGATTACTGAAAGACGCTAAAGATATTGGAAAATGAAATTTAAATAAGGACTTATTAGACAATCACAAATAGATTCAAAATAACTATTCCATACAATCTATACCCAGTCAAATTAGGCAAGCTGACTGAAACTACGATGAACTAAATTTAGACAATTTTAGTGGATTAAAGGTGTGATGAGCCTCGTTCATATGCGATAGAGTCTGAAGGAAAGAAATATAGACGCAACAGACGTCACATTCTGCCCGTGATGGAGCCTCAGCCTTCAGAGACCATCGTGCACATCAGTGAACTGGAGATGTCACAGCACACACCTGACAAGAAATACTGAACGAACATTGCCTGAGGAGTGTCACAAACAACTAGGTTCAGAAAAGACTCTCCACAGTGTCACGGCAGCACAGGAGGAGGCAAGCTGAAGGCCCAGCTCAATCCACCACTCCTGTGAATGTCACTAGGTTTGATAGAGTCTCAAAACCAAACAAAAAGTATATATACTAAATGGAAAACAAAGTACTAAGATCAGAGGTTTAAAAACAATAATTCCGTTTATTAATATTTGTATTATTATAATGTTTAACTTTCCACATAGTAGATTTAAATGTGAAATATTCACATTATTTTGTTTTCATGCTAGTGTGAGCAGTTGAAGTTTTATTTAATGTGTTATTCACAATTGAGGCAAAGCAGCGCTACGGGAGGAAACTAGAGTCACAGCTCCAACAGAGTGACTCGAGGAGCCTGTGGCAGGGACTAAGAACAATAACGGACTATAAAGCATCAACATCCGTGGACGTGTCTCTGGCAGACGAGCTGAGCACCTTCTATGTTCGCTTCGAGGCTGCAGCTGAAGACGCTAGCGAGGCTAATGCTGGCGGCGCTAACGGCTGCAGACAGGAACGACACTGCCAGCACCGGAAACTCGTCCATCACGTCATGCTCGGAGAGCCTTCAGGAGAGTGAACACCAGGAAAGCAGCAGGACCAGACGGCATCTCAGGTCGAGTCCTCAGAGCCTGCACAGACCAGCTGGCACCTGTGTTCACAGAGATATTCAACCTCTCCTTACCTCAGTCGGTGATTCCCACATACTTCAAAGAGTCCATCATGGTTCCCATTCCAAAGAAACCCCATCCTGCTTCCCTCAATGACTATCGACCTGTAGCCCTCACCTCAGTAGTGATGAAGTGCTTTGAGCGGCTGGTCAGAGACTTCATCATCTCCTCACGACCTGATACACTGGATCCACTACAGTTTGCTTACCGTTCAAACCGCTCTACAGACGACGCTCTATCTCATCTCCTCCATTCATCTCTCACTCACCTGGACACTAGAAGGGGGAATTATGTTAAAATGCTTTTCATCGACTACAGTTCAGCATTTAATACCATAATTCCCTCCACACTCACCACCAAGTTGGAGCACCTGGGACTCAGCTCATCTATGTGTCAGTGGATCTCCAACTTCCTAACTGGCAGACCACAGGCAGTAAAGATGGGCGGACATGTCTCAGCCCCCCTCACTCTCAGCACTGGAGCCCCCCAGGGTTGTGTTCTGAGCCCCCTGCTGTACGCATTGTACACGCACGACTGCGTAGCCTCTACCAACTCCACCACCATCATCAAGTTTGCTGATGACACCGTCGTGATGGGCCTGATCACTGACAACGATGAGACGGCCTACCTGGAGGAGACTGGAAATCTGGAGAACTGGTGCCAGAGGAACAATCTCCTTCTAAACGTCAGCAAGACAAAGGAATTGATAGTGGACTTTAGTACCAAGCAGGAGAGGAACTACCAAACCCCCGTCATCAACAAGAGCCCAGTGGAGAGAGTGGACAGCTTCAGATACCTTGGTGTCCACATCACGCAGGACCTGTCATGGTCCTGTCCACCTCAGACACTTGAGAGACTTCAGACTGCCCTGCAGAGTGCTCAGGAATTTCTACTCCTGCACCATAAAGAGCATCCTGACCGGAAACATCACGACCTGGTTCGGAAACAGCACCATGCAGGACGGACGAGCTCTACAGAGGGTGGTGCGATCAGCTGAGCGCATCATCCGCACCGAGCTCCCTGACCTGCACTCAATTTACAGCAAGCGGTGCTGGACCAGGGCCAGGAAGATCGTGAAGGACCTCAGCCACCCCAGCAATGGACTGTTCTCTCTGTTGAGGTCTGGAAAGCGATTCCGCTCCCTGAAGACCAATACAGAAAGACTGAGGAGGAGCTTCTTCCTGCAGGCGATACGGTCTCTAAGTCAGTACACCACACAGTGCTGATCCATTTTGCACATCCACACATATGCTTCTTGTTTCAGGCATATTTGCACACCCCCTAGACATTTCCATGTTCTATTTATATTCACTTCATTCCAACAAAGATTTTTTAGATTTTTCTTAAATTGTATATTTTGTATTTGTACAGATATTTTATTCTCTCTTAGTCAAATTTACTTTCTATTTTCTTTTCCATATTTATTTCCTATTACTAATCTCTTTTTTTATTATTATTCTATCTCTTATTACTAGTCTCTTATGGTGATGGTCCCGGGCAGTCGTCCAAGCATTTCACTGCATATCGTATTGTATATGACTGTGTATGTGACAAATAAAATTTGAATTTGACATATAGCTTCAGAAGTCATTGAATAGGGTTTCTACTGTTTGGGGCCACAGCTAAAGAAGGAGGATGTAGACATATGTGCTGTGTACCTGTTCTGCTGTTTGATCTGTGTGAGTTGCCGTACCTAGTTTAGTCATCGCGAGATATGTACATACTTCATGGAGGCGCCATTATGTTATGCCTGAGAGAAAGTTATAATAAACACGCAGTTAACTTTCATTCTGTCTCCTGTCAAGTCTTACAACAGAACCCAAACCAAACTATTTCCGATCCATATTTTATAAAGAGGGAGATTTATTTACTGAATTAAAAATTTCTTCCCTTTGTAATGAATGCAAATATGGTTCTTCAGATACTACAATTAATGTCTACCGAAGATTTTTCTGAATTTTGAGGTCTCACCATTGCCATCGAACCCAGACAGGCCCGTAGCACCGTTAGAGTGGACCTAATATAGGGTCATAAGTGTTAGAGACTAGTCCCAGGAGAGGAAGACGACACTGACATGTGTTGAGAGATGAGTCCGACTAGAGGCTGGTTAGTGTCTGCTTTCGTACGGGTATCGCTATAGATAGGGATGGATTCACACTCCTACAATTACCAAAATAACCAATACAAAGCAAGTTAAACCTGCATGCGACTGACAGCCCCTGTAAACCTCACCTGCTGTGGGTCGTGAATCTTAAATGACAAAGAGCAGGCAGTTTAGGCTTGTCCTTTGTGAGCCATCAACACAACAGAGGAGAAGCTAATTAATGTTCACTGGACAAATATTATATGGACTATATGAATACATTTAATTGAAATAATACACACTACCCAGAAAGCAAAATACATTCCACTTACTTAGTATATATATTTTTTATTGTACTGTTGGAATTATAGTTTGGCAGAAGTTTGGTTATTTTACAAATAAAAACAAATATGACGCCTATTCTTAGTATAATGTTAAGTTCACATTTTGCTTTAAAAAAAAAAAATAGTGTTATTAAACAGAATGTGCTAACAGAGCCTAGCGCCCATTAGGTACATGCTGGGAAATGACTGGGTGAAACAAAATCTGACTACATTAAGCAGATAAAAAAAAAAAAAAAACGGCGACTTAAAAGGTTCATACTGGGCTGCAAGAATAACTGCAGAATGAAACCCTGAACCCAACCCAGAGGCAGTGTTCTTACTCAGAACACATTTGCAAGATGTTCCACGAGTTTATAGCAGGTTTTCTGCCAGGTGTCCTTAACTACCATACTCAGAACATTCGTGAGCGGCTGGCAACAACATGGAGACCTTAGAAGTCTTGTTTGGAACCATTTAACACCATTATCAAGAACATCAAAAAACGAGCGGGACTGCGACCCCAAAACACAAAAACAATGGCTGTGACGTCATAAACATGACAACAGCTACTGTCCAAACATTTCAACCCAGACACTATGAAGTGCCACTCAAACATCCACCCCGCTTGTGTTGTGCCCCGTGGGTCATGGATTATGGGATGTCCAGGGTATTGTGGCACTTTCTTTCAATCTGAAGGACTTTCAGCATCTCTGCTGGTGGAAAAACAGGGCAGGAAAGCAGCCGAAAACATAAACAAAACCACAAGGAACTGGAATGTTGCAGTGTTGGCTTTTTGACAAGACGGGGGTTTTCACACAATATACAGTACGATTATAAAGACGGCATTCAAATTCAAAGTAGTAAAAGTAACAAAGTACTATTCCTTTTTATTTAACTATACAAGGTTAAAAATGATTAGGAGTTAGATATACATAATTATATGACATCACAATGCTCCTTCAAATTTTAAATGTGGAAACCAAAATAAAAATTTTGAATGCAGTATCCCCTTTCTGAACACAAAATTTTTTCCACAGCACATGCCTTAAGTGAGGTCATCTGTCATATTTATAGATATCCATTTGCATTGATTAGCAGGGAATGCAGACAACAGAATGTGCCAACCAGGATATCCATCAGCGATGTCACTCTCCCCTGTCCACATAAAGTAGCTCTATATAAACAAACCTTTGAACATAATGCTCCTCGTTGGCTTGCAGTGAAGATGAAATGTTTATATATTTTGCTAGTCAATTAACTTCATCCTGTTTGTTTGTGCTAATGCAGGTTTCACCCAGGTGCTTGAAGAAATCTAGGAGGGAGATTCTGTCAAACTGCAATTTTGATAGAAAACCAGTAGAGGTCAGGCTTTCACACCACGGCCAGTGCCCGGGCTGAGCCTAAATTCCAGGCGTCGCACTCACAGCAAAAATAACAGCAGTGTGGGGCTGATGTATCCGGGCTGGAGCTCATTTTTCTGGCCCCGAAAGACGGCTTGGCCGGAGTTAGGAGCGCGTGGCGTCAGGTGGCAGGGTTAGAGTAGTCAGAGCGGAAAGCAAAGTGGAGTGAACTGGAGAAAGTAGAGGTTATCAGAATAACGTGAACAAGACTTTTTAAAAAAGAAAAAATACAGTAAGTCAAAAAGAGCTAAATAAATACAGTGTTGGCTGTATGAAAAACAAATATGTCTCTAATTTGGGTGAAATTTACCTATCGTGTCTTGTTTTAACACCGGTGAAGAGAATGCAGATGGACAGGAGCATCACTTCTTATATTTATTCCACATGAAAGATTTACATATTTCTTGATTATTTGTATATTTGTAAAATAAAAGTTTACCAAAATGTTTCGTTTTCTTGTCTTCACTCTCCCCTTTAAAGTAGTCCACTAATGCATATTGCGCAGTAGTTCCTTCAGGGTCCTGTACTTTTTTAATGTACATTTGTGCTGATTTGCAAAGAAATTACTATGCATTTTAACCTTTATATGCTAATTCGTACTTCATTTGCGGTCTAAAGGCTAAAATGCACGATAATTTCTTGTCATTTCTTGTCATACATACAAGTACGTATTTGCGCTGTTATAACAATCGATTGCCGCATGTATCATTTTTAAAGGTGAATGCATACATGCGTGACAGTTTTGTGCATCCGCGCATATTATCATGCATGACTCACAACTAGTTCATCCATGAATGCATCTCCGATTGCGACCTGCTTTTTAACTGGAACACTCAAATAGTAGTTTGTGTTCGACTGCTGAAGCGCAGGAATTAATCGTTAGCAGATGTACTCAAAGGACACTCAGAACTGTTTTGGGGACAATAACAAATAAAGCAACAAAAATAAAATGTTAGCATATGCAGTAAATTCAAAAAAGCCTTGCGTTCATTGCACCTTGCACGGTCCTCCATTTTTGTCTTCACTTCCAAAACAGTATCCCTCCCACAGCAGCACACACACACTGACGTCATCGTTCTACCCTTTCGGCACCAAGTGCAGTGTGAATGCAAGATGGTTGTTGTTGGAGCTGATGTGAGCTCCTGCCCAGCTCTGGCCGAACACTGACACCGGTTCCGGTTCCGGTTCCGGCCAGGGCTTGGTGTGAGAGGGGTATGTGGCTGAGGTGTTACATTACAGGGACGTCATAAACCTTATGGATCTCATTTGATTAAGGAAAGAAAATGGGCCGTTCATTATGGGCTGACAATGGTAAACACACACTGAACATGGGACTTCGGCAAGAATGTGGAACTTTGCCAAGTAAAACTGAACCAAACCAGGTTCTTGGTGAATGATTTTTACCGCAACCTGGAAAACATCCTCAAGCATTTATCAGATCCACGTGATGGATGTTAAACCATCACATCTATCCTTTAAAATTAAGGAATTAAGAGTTTCTCTCTTAATTCCTGAACCATTTCTTATGGGGTAACACTGCCCCCACCCCCCCACTGCTGGTCTGTCATCCAAGCTCTCCATCTGGGGGTGAAGAGCTATTTACGCGTCCACATCCCAAGGTCTCGCTCCCTGAAAGGGAATACTGCATTCCCACCCTGTGCTCTTGTTTTCCCCTGTTTCTTTCCTGTGACTCCACTCCTCCAGTGTCCCACTCTGTGCTCTCCCTCTCCTCCCTTGTGCTCACACAGGCTTACAGCCCCTCCTTGGGAGAGGGGGGCAGCTGGCTGCTTGTGGACGTTTTGAGGGAACCGAGGGTCTTGCTGAACCAGGAGTTTTTGGCGGCCTGAATCTCGTTCATCAACACCCCTCTCTGGTGTTCCAGCTCCTGCCAGATCAAAACACACAAGTGAGTAAACAGAGGTAACATCCTGTGTATGTAACCGGTTGACAGTTCCTGACAGTTTAACTCATTGTGTTTAAATAAAGGGCTGCACCTCAACTGTTACAGGTACTGACATGAATACCCCCATTTCTCCTTGGGGTTCCTCTGGAAGCAAAACCATCTTAAAGACACGTTCAGGTTATGTGACCTAGTGAATCTACAATGCCCTCTGACTCATTTGTTTTTTAATTCCAAAAGTGTGGTTGTTGTAAATTTTTCTGACCCTGCCCTATGTCTTCAACAAAGATCTTGTATTAAGCTGACAAGATCTTTTTTTTTAAGCAATGTTTTAAAATACCTCCACGGAATAAAAATATATCTGGGGACAATTAAAGGTGAGAGGCTTTAATTGTGGGCGGGATCATCACATACTGCCAACTGGTTTAACCCAGCAGGAAACATCAATGTGACCAATACAATGCAAGTTAAACCTGCACGTGACTAACACTGCACTTGCGGTTACGAATCTTAATTTCTCCATCCAGAAGTTTTCAAAGAATATCGTGGAAGTGAAATATTGGTGATTCATACAGACGCAGAAGACATCCATGCATTTCCCATCAGACCGAAATGAAAAGCTGAACAGCCCACATGCTCTTCTCCAATGAACTCAACTCTGGGAACAGGCCTCTTGATTTTAATGAGTGCAGAATTTCATTTAAACAAGCTTCTTTTTGTGCATCTACTCATGTGACAGGTTGTGAGCTCATCTGACGGAGTGATAAGATTAGTCAGCAATGAACCAACTAGCCGAGCAACGCAGATAAAATCAGCTATGAAAAACTATTTATAGCGCGCTCTGAGCTCTTTCGAAGTGTTTTTTTGTTTGATTTTTAAAAGGAGTCCGGTAAAAAGCTTTCTGGTGATATGTAAAATAGAGGTCACGTCTGTCAGTATTAATACTGATGCCATGTGACCAGCAGAGTAACATTTTTACTTTTAGAACTTCATAACAAACGTGTGAAGACATCCTCAGTCTGCGTTCCTGACTTCAGAGGGTAAAGCATGCAGACCATAGAGCATTCTTCCGGACTGCTGCTAAGTCTGGTGGTGCAGCTTGTTTCCTGCCTGCCGAAAGCAGCAGCCTTGCACACCTTTGCAGGAGAACGCATGTGTGCGTGTCCCATTTGGGCGAGGGTACACCACTCGGCTCCCGGGAACCCGACAGGCTGCTGGGGAGACGGAGGCCCAAGACTCACCTGGATCCTGCACTTGGCCTCCACCAGCTGCAGCTTGGTCTGGGCCAGTTCCAGCTCCATCTCTCTCAGCTGGGCCTTGAGCGAGTCCTTCTCCTCGTCCAGGTCCGAGTCCCGGTTGTCCTTGCTCACCGCCGGCACCTGCAGCGGCCCCTCCTTGCTGAAGACCTCCCGGCACCGTTCACACGCCATCACTTTGCTCTGTGGTTGCAGAGTGTGCCACATGGTCATGCACGGCAGCATGCGAGTGCAGCAGCACAAAATGCGGGTGGCTGCGCCCGAGCCGAGCTAAGCCCTCACCTTAACGATGTCCAGCTCCTCTTTGGTCACGGCCTGCTGCTTCTCAAGCCTGGTGCTCAGCTGGGAACAGATCTAGAAACCAGATATCCGAAGACGCCGTTACCATAGCACAGGGATCCCCAGTACGCAGCCTGTAACAGTCAAATGTTTTGCTTGTGCAAAATGTGCATCGCTGCGTTTTAACTAAGCTACCGGGGCCCTGTCTCAGGGGATTCGATCCATTCGATCCCCACCCAGCAAATCTGATCAACAGCATCCCCAGATCCCCTCAGCACATTATTTCAACATGAACTGGCATAAGGGAATGACATCGGGGGCAGGAGCCCTTGGCTTTGTGTTTGGCTCTCGGGGAAAAATAATTGGGCTCAGTGGGCTAAGCCTCTTTGCCTATGATCAGAAGGTCGTCGGTTCAAGCCCGGTCTCAGCATGTCTGTGGGCCCTTGAAAAAGGCCTTTAACCCCCAGCTCCCTGGGCACCACTACGGGTGGCTGCCCTTCGCTGCTGAACTTCTATAGAGAGAAACATGGGGGCGGCAAAAAGAATTTCCCCACTGGGATCAATGACGTTTAATCACTTCATTTCCAGGCAGCATTAAATGGGAGGTCAAGAAGAAAAACACCTGAAGTTGTATATGGCGTTAAATAATTCAGTGCATTGGTTAAAGATTACAGGTGATTAAACACTTGTGCTGGCTGGCTGACTGTCTTGTACGCGGTGAGCATTAGTGCATGCGGGTGACAGAGGTGTCACATGCTGGTCACCCTGCCTCACCTGCTTGTACTCTGCGATGATGGCCGTCGTCTTCTTAATCTCAGACTCAGCCTTCTCCAGCTCCCTTCTGAACACCTCTTTCAGCTGGTGGAAGGGATTATACAGAGTCAGATGAGGGGACGCCCACAAAGGTCCCATAATGCAACAGTCAGCACATTAGGCACCCAAGGGAAAAGCGTCCCATCATCAGGTGAAAGCCTCTCTCGTGTCCTAACAGCTGGCGGCTTCTGCTTATTTCTGATTTCTCTGATTTCATGTGAGGCATACTATGGAGGCGATGAAAAGACCACAGAAATATATTCCAGGTACTGCAACTGGCATATGATGCAAAAAAAATGTATTATCAATCCAGTCTATCCAATATGTGTGTGTCTGGTCGCTACTCCAGAAAACACAGGGCAGATGATGGAGGAGATCTTGGACATGATGCCAGTCCTTCAAAGGGAAGGAAATCACACACAAAGTCGTGCGTGTGTAATTCTTAGTAACATCATAATCATGATCATGATCATACAAATCCATGCAAATACGGGGTCAGTACATCAGCTCCACACTCAAAGTCGGGGATTCGAACCCCCAAGCCACCACCACCACAAAGTTTAAATTTCAGCAATTTAAATGTATTTTCCTACACCGATAGTCATGCACGGCGCCCCCTAGGGACATGATGTGTACAGCGCCCCAGCACCTGTGCAGTCTCTTCCTCATGCTTCTTCTTCTGCTCCTCAGTCTCCACCAGGCGCTGCTTTGTGTTCAGTAGCTCCTTGTTCAGGACGTCGGCCTTGTCCTCCGCCTGCGAAGCACATCGCAGTCGTTACAGCAATGGAGTTATCAGGTCGCGCCAATGCAAAGTTCCCACCGTAGCCCGTCCGATGGCAGTGGGTGGGGGGCATGCTCACCTGGTCCAGGTCGTTCCTCAGTGCTATCTTGCTGGTGACGAGCTCGTGGGCCAGGTCGTCGTTCTCCTGCTCCAAACGCATACTGGCCTCCTGTAGCCTCCGGTTCTCCCTCTGTCAACAGAAGTGATAAGAGTAGAGCTTGAGGAAAGAGATAAAAACAGGAAACGCGGAGAAGTGTTCGCTCGCTAACGGAAGCGTTAAGGATGGTGATACTGGCCACAATCGTTTGCTAGCTGAAGACTGACAGAGCGGCTGAGAGCGACGCGCGAGTGAGGCTGGGGTAGGGAGAGAGAGACATTCACACATACAGTATAGACTGTGGCCACCGTCACTCAGGGAAATGCTGCAGACACTGACTGACAACCGAGCACACCAGCATCGACAAAAACAGCCCACGCTTGTCAAAATTTTTCTAGAATATTTTTCAGTCTCTCCCTAGTTGCTTTCATACATACACACAACCACACACACACTTCAGTTTGTTCACTGGCATCCACCTGCTAAAAATAACAACTGATATATTTCCTTACATTTCATTTTCAATCCATTAGTAAGTCTTTTGAGCTCTTTTTTGAGTTATCTAGGGAGTTGGCATGAGTGTCACTGTAGCCCAATGCAAAAACTTTCGTATCTGGTGCAATATTAATGCAACATCGTGGTCCTGACAACTCCAGCTGGGATATTTTTAGCCTTAGAAAGCAGTTGGAATGCAGTTAGCATCAGACTGCCCAAGTAAAACCTAAATCCGAATCTCACTTTCCGCCCATGACTGACCGGCGCACCTCAGGTCAAAGGGCACCTGCAGGTAATTTTATCTCCACACCCGTTATGGGTGAACGAGAGAATAACAGATTCTTATCCACAAACAAAAAGAGAGATTATAGGACGAAAGAGATTATAAGAGAACAAAGCCATCACTTCAAATAGGGAGGTGGGCTCATTACGCTGAGCCCCTGTGGACTGGTCACCACCAGCCCAGCCTCCTGGACGCTTCCTTCAACAAGCACGGCTTGTCTTAAAGACGCCATTGTTACAAACTCAGATAGGAAGCACTGGTCATGCGATCCCATGACATTATGCACCCTCACATGAGGACCGATAGCCATCAAATTACAAAAAAAATCAGTTAATCTGACCATCACTTCAAACTGGTTAGGCTCTCCTGACAGAACTCTACCATGATATTAGTAATTATAGTAATTAAACACTGGATGCTTCCCACCCCCTCTAATACTTAGAAAAATCCCCATTAAAGCCTAATTAAATTCACAGCCAATTTTCCTGCTCACAAAAATCTAGTCACCATTTTCCTACTGCTAACATTATATAGCGATATTCATAGTGAACATTACACCCTGTTATTAATAATGTTGTCACTGATCATGTTATCAATACAGCGTATCAGGTGGACAGGCCAAGAGTATATTTATCAGAGCAGCGAGACGGGTTTGTAGGGAACTCTGACGGCAAAGCGAGCATCGCAGGGCACCGTCTGCCGGACGGACCGAGACAGAAGCAGAAGCGAGGGGGGGGTGCGGAGCAGACTGCGGGGAGCGACACGCAGCACGTCGGATTCGGGCTGGGGGCTTACCTGGACGCTCACGGCTGCCTACGCGATCACGGGCCGCAACGCGGTTTCTGACAATGCCCTCAACCGACAAGGGGCGAGGGGAGAGGCCAGCTGCTTCATTGGCTGAGCTCGCGGCCAAGTCCCTCCCACCAGGCTGCTGTGAAGCCCATCCCCGACACCTCCCTGATCTGCCAACGCGGCTCCGCCACCAGGGGGCGCACTAGCATGTTCCTCAGTCCTCTCTGGTAACACACATTCTTTTACCCTGTCAGCAACCCCTCTGAGCCGCCCTAAATTCTAACATTACAACAACTGGCCATTATTTAAAAGTATCCTTTATTTTACGTTTGTGAAAAGTATAAAACAGCCTCAGTATGAAACACACAAGTTAAAAACTTAAAATCAGTCACTGTTCAAAAATAAGTTCAGACTGAACAAAACAAGTCTTTCCAAACACTTTTTTGACCTGTAAGTCTGACACAATTATAAAGTGCAAAAAACTAACTAAAATAAAAATATATTCTTATTTACTTGAACATAAGAGGTGTGTTACAGGCAACAATGTTCACTCAAGTCAGCTTAACAAACACAACTGTCAGTTTTTTGCAGAAGTGGATAGTTCAAGTCCAGAAAGTAAAAATTCAGACCAAGATTTTGCTTCAGCCAACAAGCTACTCTGTGACTGTAATTCTTTACTCGAATGATTGATTGAAACAAAATCTTGGTCTGAATTTTTACTTTCTGGACCTGAACTATCCACCTCTGGTTTTTTGTAATTGAGAAGAAATACAAGTCTACTTTTTTGTCTGAACTTAACAAATGCTTAGATTTGTCATTTGATCTTAGCAGCAAACCTTATATTACAGATGCAAAAACCAGAAACTGGGCTACTAAAAAGCTTATTTGTGGAGCTGCCCAGCTTTCAAAAGCACACAGATCTCATTCTTGGTCGTCTGTGCGCCCCGAAGTCTTTCATGTGTCACCGAAGCACCTCTACACATGGGTGAACTGAAACAGGATGAGAAAGGGAAACAGGAAATGGGTGCGGTGGATTGGTGTGACCATCTTGGGGGGGGGGGGGGGGGGGGGGAATGGCGCGGCAGGTGGATGAGAAAATTCGGACCTAGCCGGTCACATTATATTAGTTACATCTTGTTTATGTTTGGCGAGTCAGACATGCCTCTGATCAGAGCCCACGCTCCATTAGGATGCCTACCTGATACCTGTCGATGGGGTCCTCCTGCTGCAACTGAGTCTCCCGCAAGGACTGGTACTCCTTTTCAAACTTCTTCAGTTTCTTTGTGGGCACCTGCAGAGGGCAGAAGCATTGTGGGTTCGTGAGAAAAATGCCAGTGCTTCAGTAGGAGTGGGCCGGACGTGAGCTTGGCAGGTATGGAATTGCAGGAGCTATTTCAGCCACCAGGTGGCGATGTGATGAGCATAAACACACCACGACTCGCTGTTGCCCCAGGTAAGCAGCTGAGGCCATATTAAAAACCAGTTTAAAATCTACTTCCCAGGATTACTTGCCTTAGGGCTCTTTCACTTTGTCCCTGACCACCTGGTTTACACTGCGCATGCCAGCCAGTGACCGATCAATTTAAATAACAAACCAAGGCAGCAAATATCAGATGTCTTAAAACCAACAATCTGTTCCATTCCAGTCCCTGACTCTTCAGTAAACTAAACAGCTGCGGGCACAAGTACCAGTATGGAGAAGTTTATAGGTTGTTCTAGTCAATCATACATATCTGTGAAATGAACACATCTTCCTGTGCGCTGGAATAAAATCACTTTAGCAGCCTTTTGTACGTGCTGTCATACACACACGCTACATTTCCCTCTTACCTAGTTCCTGTGGTCTCCCTGCTACTCGACCTAAACTGCACCAAAAGTCCACCTGTGTAGTAAGAAGCTACCTGTACCTCCATAAGATCAACCTCTTAGGTGATCCAAGGAGCCTAATAAAACATCTATACTTAACCACATAAAAAATTGACATAAAAATGCACAAAACAGAGCTCCACGTCATATGCAGACATGAGGTCTCAGCCCGCCTTGTTGCCATGGTAGCAGCAGGAATGTTTTTCTTGCGGCTAAGATAGAGTTTACAGGTCTGTCTCAGGAGGGAGAAGCCTTGCCACCAGAGATGATCACAAAGGGCACATCACTTAGGGCTCTCTGCTCCATGCATGCATGGCAGGAAGTGAAGACAGCTTTTTATATCCATTTAAAACTAGCGTAGCTGCTTAGTGGCCATCTTAGGTGTGTAGGAGGCATAACAATACAGAGCATTAAGCTGAGCGACACATCCATTCAATCGCAGGCAAATGACAAAGTAAGAACGAGAGCTGGAGAGCGGAGCAGCAGGGAAACCATACTGAGGGAACGATCTGGAAAAAATGATACGTCAGAAACACGTGTGTCACCCGCGATGGACAGACGTAGGGCACCACATTCACCATGTAGGCACGAGGGAGGGAGATTTCACAATGTAACGGAGGCAGCGCTCAGATATCTGGGTGCGTCACTGGGGCCGAGAGTGACGACGCCGACCTCCACTCTGTCGGTGCGAGAGATAAACAGCACAGTGACTGTGTTTTGGTACCTGCGGAGTCATGGAAGCCATCAAACGTGTCACGATAAAACTGGGAGCCGTACTAATCGTGTTTTCTGCGTTTATCAAGCAGCTTTGACCTTTTCTGTGGCAGAGCGGGTTTCTGCGTACGCGGCTCACAGCAAACCCCCCCACGTTCACGTCATCCCGACAGCTCACCTCTTCCTTGGCCCCTCGGACACCCAAATGTCACGTCATCAAACCACTCACTGTTTCCATGAGGTACTAACTGTCACACCACGTTCAAAGCGATGAGAAATAAGGATCAGCCTTTCATACCCAGAATGCACCTTGCTCTGCTGTACGTATTCTTGCTGCTTTTATTGTGTATTTGAGATCTGTTAACAGGAAGATGCTTTCAGACATGAATTAAGTTTCATGACGGCTCCTAGGCTGGTGTTTTTATATCATCCACATCGAAGACCCAACTATGATGTGAGACAAACCTGAACAACTCCACAGACTTCTACATAAAGATAAACTACAGAAGCAACAGTTAATTAAGTGATACAAAGAAGCCAGTGAATGGAACCTCACAGGGACTCTGCTCCCCTGGCCAGTACCCTGCCTCTCCCACCGTCGCTGCTCTGCTCCCCTGGCCAGTACCCTGCCTCTCCCACCGTCGCTGCTCTGCTCCCCTGGCCAGTACCCTGCCTCTCCCACCGTCGCTGCTCTGCTCCCCTGGCCAGTACCCTGCCTCTCCCACCGTCGCTGCTCTGCTCCCCTGGCCAGTACCCTGCCTCTCCCACCGTCGCTGCTCTGCTCCCCTGGCCAGTACCCTGCCTCTCCCACCGTCGCTGCTCTGCTCCCCTGGCCAGTACCCTGCCTCTCCCACCGTCGCTGCTCTGCTCCCCTGGCCAGTACCCTGCCTCTCCCACCGTCGCTGCTCTGCTGTCCAGGTTAACGGCGTCTCCTCAAATGGATGCACAGAGAGACCCACAGCACGCAGAAGCACCAACCAGCAACCGTCAGAGTTATAAACCGTCAGTCTGTAGACTTTGTTTATCGGAGTGATGTTCTGAGCACTGATGTTTCAGAGCCTGAATCAACAGACCTGCCTCTCAGACGTACAAAAGATCTTTAACACTGCCTGAATTCAGAGGAATGATAATCTCTCTCTCTCTCTCTCTCTCTCTCGTTCTCTCTCTTTCTCTCCTTACTGTACACCACGAGAGTGAAACTCCTCATATTTAGGGCAAGACGTGTGCCAACCCGATTGAGACACCTACCGAGGGCTTGGGTCTGGAGTCGGCTACCAGGCTGGCCAGGTAATCCTCCTCCAGGATCTGGTTGATCACATGGGCATTGTAGGCCACGCTAATAGACACCTCCTCCATCATCTTGACAGTTGTGTTCCCCCGAGGAGCGACGCAGCAGGTTAAGCAGGGCTGCCTAGCGCAGTGTGGCCTCTGTAGCCTCTGGATGTCTCTTAAAGATCAAGCCCAGCCCTCGGGGGTGGGAAATGCAGGGCAGGTCTGGGGGGGGGAAGGCCCAGCCAGGAACACACACCTGATCTGGTTTTGTTTCCGTACTCTGCGAGCGAAGTTAGCTGTACTCCTGCACACAGTCACCTTCTGTATTTTTTTCCCCTCTAGTTAAAGGTGGCGTTTCAGTCCTGGCCACCGCCCCCAGCCCCCTTAGTACGAGTGCCAGCAGAATCAGGACCCCGCGAGCGCAGCTCCGCCCCCTCTCTCCCAGGCTGGTTACTACAGCACAGCAGATCCTGTTGTCACTGTCCCTCAGGCGCCTCCTCTGACTGGCTGGCGGTCCTCAAGGATCAGAGCCCAGGCCACTCCCCCCAGCCCTCCCCCGTTCTGCTCCAGTGATAGCAACACTCCACTCAGTCACTGATCCTTGGAGGATTGTGCTGGAGCCAAACAGGTACAAATTTAAAGATACAAGGAAATCCACAGCTCAGGTCTAGAAAGAATTAGCCATTTTTAAAAACCAAAACATATACTGTATACATATAAATATATACAGACAAAAAAAATAAATTAAGACCCAGTGAGCTTACTTAAAAAAATGTCCAATCTTCAAGTGTCCAATGTCTGAGCTGCCGATCAAGACCGTCAGAGTGAAACTGTAATTATTTCTGTACTGCCGAGGACGGGAGGATGGAGCAGCCCACGCAGAGGGGCCGTCCCTCCCCGGAGGCAGCAGGTGCCAGCGGATTCTTGCAGTCTGTAAGCTGATTACAAGTCAGGTCCGTCCCCCCCTTACGAAACGAAGGAACGCCTGCAGCTCTCCCCTCCCTGACCGCGAGGGCCCAGATTACTCCTTCCGTGGAAACAGAGAAAAACGCAAGCTTCACACGTACGAGCGAGCGAGAGCGAGAGCGAGAGCGAGAGAGCAGCCCTGGGGAAACAGCGACTGCGTAGACGCTGGAGACGCAAAGACAGCTTCGATTGGCGGTATGATGCAAAGCTTCCTGTACCCCCCCCCCCCCCCCCTCCCCCCCACGCGACACCCTCCCTGCTCACTGACTCACATTTCTGTCCCAGGAGACACGGCAAGAGTAGGCTCCTCGTGCAAACAAACTCCGCCTCCGTGCACCGGGGAATGGAAGAGGGACGGTCTGACAGGGACAAGGCCGCCTGCGTCTTGCCCCTTCCAAGACGGTGAGGAGAGATACGGCGTTCTGAAACAAAGCCTGTGCTTGCCGGCGGTAGGCTGAAATATCCGGGCTCCAGCTCACGTCATCTTTGCTGCTCTTCCTGTGGTGGCTCTTGGGTCAGGAGGCGAGAAAATGCTCACCCGCAGATCATAACCCTGCTTTTGAAACCGGTGAGCCAGACATCAGGAGCAAGCCGTGCAGGTTCCACCAGCCTGTCGACCGGGGTGGTGCCTGGTTCCGCCCAGACAGGGCTCCTAGAGCCCATCCCCGGCTGAATAACTACAAGCTAAGCGATCCTGCCGTGCCACTTCCTGGTGCTGCACTCGGCGACACTGCCAGCCTCTGCTCCACACAGACAGGAGAGCACGAGACCAGGAGCATTTAAAGCACCAACGCTCCGGACGTTTCCACACCAGGAGCAGCCCGCGGCCCACGTGTGCTGCTAACAGGCAAAGCCCCTCCCACGCTGAGATGGCGTAACCTAAGCCAGGCGAGAGCCTCCTGCTCCGGCGATCGGAAAAAACGGGGGGGGGGGGGGGGGGGGGGCGCTGTGGGCTGCCACAGACCATGACAGGAAAGCCTCCCAGCCCGATGGGACATGGCCCACTGGCCGCAATTAAGTTCTAACCTGCCTGCTGACTCATCCTCACTCAGCAGACCAATACACCTGTTCACTGGCTCTCGCACAGGTGATAAAGGCCACGCCCCTCCCAGGCTGCACTCCCAACCCCGCCCTGTCTCCAGGGCCATAGAGTCTGCCGGATCACAACACCTGCTTGCGAAATAAGGGCAGGCCGCATCCAAGACAATGTGTGTGAGCATGTGGGACAGACGCAAAATACCAGGAATCATGCATTCATTGTGAAATTCTTGTGAACTTCCAAACAAAAGCATCTCATGGTCATCTGACTGTAGTGTGATCAGAAGAGCAAGCCTTATGTTGTTATTAATAAACAGGTGAGGGTCGCTGTTAAATCGAATACATCATCCATTCTCCAAGAAGTACAACGTAACCTAAAAAGCATGACAGAGCTTCAGATTAACAGACTTGTCGACAAACAATTCAGCTGTGCAGTGAACTCTGCGAACTGCATGCCTGAGAAGCCAACCTCTCTCTCGGGCTGCAATCTTCCCCCAAACTGCTGTAACCTAATTTAAAGTCATGCCGTTCAAATTCAGAGTCACGAGTTGCATTAGCAGCAAGTCTGAGCAATGGGGGCATTAACCATGCAGGTTTAAATGCCAGAAAATGTCACAAGTTGACCAGTCTCACCATTATCATGATCACCTTGAGGGATGGGTGGCAATGCACCGGAAGATGAATAGAGCGTAATTACACCGGGCTTTGGGGGCACTCTGTGATGTGCCCCCCCCCCCCCCCTCCGATATCAGAACCGTGAGAAACACTGTAGACTGAGATCCCAAGAGCTTAGTCCGCTACCATGTAATACCGAAACTTAACTGCAAATGGATTTGCTTACTCAATAGATTGAAAAGATGTTAATCCTGAAATGCTAAGGTCACTATGTGGACTTATTTTTAATACCTGTGTTTGCTAACTTGGCAAAACCTACCCACCCGAATGGCCAAATGTTACATCAATCAGTATTACTCAGCTGTTTTTGGCACGGCGGATGCCTGTGCTTATTGGGTAACGCTTTTCAGAGTATTAGAATCTTAATCCTTACATTTGAGTAATTATTAAGTAATGTAACCTAGGATACCAAGTAAACAGAGCGTATCACACACAGACAGGTCACACATTCATCATTAACACACACCATGCAACAGTTACATAAATGTCATAAAATGTGCATAAGTAAACTGAAATGTTACTGGGTATGAATATGAATGCAATGTTTTGATTTATGAGCATAAACACGCTATATTATCCCTGTGCTCAGTGATTACGACAACATATGTCGCCGGAATGTTTTGGATCGGCACACAACCTGTCAAACGCAGCAGAGCTCAGCATCAAGGCACAGCAACCGGCTAACGAGGACAGAATAATCACCCATAACCTGCAGACCGTAATTAATGAAGTTCTGCCTACTTAATGTTCTTGTTTTGATTTAATTTCCAGTTACATTAATCCCCTGTCGTGGCATTGTTAAGATTTCAAAAAGCATTTAAGACTAACTTAAGTTCCTGTATGACATATTTATAAGGATGATTTATTTATCAATTCTGATCTTTTTTTTTATTAAAAGCTATTTCTATCCATGTATCCATCCTCCATAGCAGGGTGACAGGGGGCTGGGAGCCTAACCCAGGCAGAACAGGACGCCAGGCTGGGGACGCTCTGAAAGGATGCCAGTGCATCACAGGGCACAAACACGTTTAGGACAAAATACGGACAAAATGTCATATTTTAGGTTAGAATCACAATCCATGATAAATGCCTTGTTCATAGGTCACTTTGGACAAAAGCATGTGCTAAATATGTAAATATATATAATTAGATCACAATTCTTTTATTACAAACGAACCAAACTGGAATGCATGCAGTAATGTTAATTAACCATAACCAGCAATTCTATCCTAACAAGAAACACTGCTTGTAGTATTATAAAAGTAATCATAATTAATTATCAGTGTATATAAAATACTATACTTATAAAAGAAAACAACTCATTATAGCAAATGCGTTTTAATGTTTTTTTAACATTTAAGTCTGAAAAGTTTGGAGTGCAAATGAACATTTATGCATTAACTGTATCTTTGCAAAGTCTGCAAATAACAGTAGAGTGGTCATGTCAGATTTCGCAAATACAAACCATTTTCACACAATCTAAGCAGAAGCTTTTTTTGGAACCAATTCATCCTCATCAGCCATGCTGCACACACTGATTATGCGACAGCGTAGCTGAGACCGTGTGTTGTTTGCCGCGTGACACAAGTGCTATATTTTTAGCAGTCATATATATATATATATATACATAAAATGTTTGTTTTCGTAAAAGATCAATTATCGAGTTCAAGATCTAGTCACTAACTTGAGATCCACTGAGACAGATTATTCACAAAGTGAGATATACAGACAGCGCAGAGATGTCACGCAAGCTGAAAATGCTTGTTTCACATCAGTCTGTTTGTGTTGTAGTTCTGTAGCAGCCTCCATACAGTCAGGCATCGCAAGACTTGCACACTCAGTATCAATCAAAAGCTATAGAATAGCCACTGCACTGCCCCTTTAAGGGCAACGACTTATATATTTAGCATAGTAGCTGTACTGGTGATACCTGGCAAATGTATAAAATACACTCTATCAATCAAAAGTTATAGTTAATCATGTCTTAAGCTGCCAAGTCATGGGTTGGGGTTGCTTTGCTGGTGAGAGAGCTGGTGATCTTTGTCAAATACATGGGCATTTCAATCAGCTTGGCTATCATAGGTTACTTCACTATCAGTCCATTCTATCACGATTACGGCTGACTGGACAGAACCTCATTATTCTGCAAGATAACGACCCGAGACACACTTGAAAATCATGTGAAAACTATCCTGTGAAGAAAGAAAATGAACGATCCAGTTTCCCATAGGACCAGTATGGAATGAAAAGGATTGAAGACCATCTATGGAATCCAGGATTAAAAGTAAACTTTAAACTTCTGTTACCTCTGATGATCTAATTTATATATTCTAATATATGTTTAATGTGATTTTTTATGTATTTTCAGGTACTTTTAGGAAAATGGACTGTATGATGGAGAAGAAGGAATCAAATGCCAGCGTTCTGGATGTCCTGTTGTACTTATTATATCAGGTTTAGTGTCGGAGCATCTGGTTCCGAAAGTTTAACAGCTAAGAGGAATCAATTATTCTAAGCAAACCCGGGCCCCAGCAGGTCCCATCGGTCACTACTGCACTTCATGGACCCACTCCAGCTGCACTTACTTCCTTCAACCAACCAGTGGTCCCAAACGACACCACAAAGCAACGTGTCAAGAGGCACTCAGACGCGAGACTAGCCATCTCTCTGCCTGCTCTTTTGTTCAGCCTTGAGCCAGTTCTAACTTCAAACAGTTCAACTGAATTCCCAGCATGCCTCAGTGAGAGGACTGTGCATTTCGATTCGCAGCCTAATGGCTGACGTTGCACTTCTAGCCGAGAGAACAAGCACGGAAAACAGAACAACATGAGGATGAAGGCGCAGCACGCTTCCCCCTGCCGGTACAGCTCGGCGCGCGGGACCAGTCCGCGGGCACTGGGAGTGCAGATTAGGCAGCGTTCTGCAGGTATGTCACCATATTAAAGCATTCAGAAAAGGCAGTGACATGCCCAGGCGCAGCCACCACGTTAACAGAGACCCTGAATCATGGTGAATTGTGCCTACTGGTTCGATGTGGCCCAGTGTGAACACCAATTTGCACAATTACAAGTACGGATCTGATGAAGCTGATGTCAAGCAAGGTTCTCGGGGCTCTTTTCCACCACACCCGGTACCGCGTTTTTGGAGCTCTGAGAAAGTGCCGTAAAAACTGGTACCAGCACCGAATGATATCACAATGCGGATATTTTTTAATTTTAATTTAGTGATTAATTGTCATTGTTTACACACCACAGCACACAGTACACAACAACGAAATGTGTTCTCTGCATTTAACCCATATGTGACAATGTGACATAGCAGGGGGCAGCTAATTCAGCGAAGTGGGAGGTTTTGCTTGCAATACCCATTCCGGCCAGGAGGAGGCCTCAGGAAACAGAAAAGGCTCCAAAAGGTCAGTGGCTCAAGCCCCAGTTACTTTACGTCGTGCCTTTCAATTCGATTTGCGATGGCAGAACATGACGAGGCGCGGATAAGGATGCATCTCCTACCTTGATATTGCAGGCCTGCTCCATGAGTCTGCGGGCATTCTCCGCGGCTCGGTACCTCTTGGGCAGCTGCACCCGGAAGAACTTCAGGGCCCCCTCGAAATCCGCCTGCAGCAAGTCTTCTTTGGACGTCTGTCAGGAGAGAAGCAGGCCTCCATTAGCGGAGTTTTAGAGTCACACAGGAAGCCTGAGAAAAACAACGAAAGCAGCTCAAAAACACAAAGTGAACCAACTCGAGCGAAGCGACCCGGGGTTCGAGCTTGAACCTCCCTAGCATGTGGCAGTTTTGATGAATTGAAGAGGAAAATTAGACACCCATGTATTGTTAAGTTAACTATATAATAATAATAATAATACATTTTATTTTTAAGGCGCCTTTCAGGTCATGAAATAAAATAAAATCACTAATTAAACAATAAATACAACAATATATTTCTTTTAAACTGAAAAAAAAACTTTTTTGTTTTATGTCCATGTCTCAGTATATAATGTTAGAATATTTAGATTACATGTCTTTGAAAATCATATTTATATTCTACTTATCACTGTTTTTACAAGATCATAATTTCATGTATGACCCATGGATCACACAACTGAAAATGACAAAGATTCTTTGACCGTGAGACCTGACATGTTGACAAACAACAGCTCTGGAGGGGGTCGGCCAAAGACGCGCGCTGCTTAAGCGAATACTGAACTGCCGATCCATGGCACGCGCACCAGGCCCTGAGATTACCTACCGACATGCGTTTCGGCAGGCTGCAATTTTTTTGATGCTACACCACAGTATAACAGTGCCACCGTATGGCGGGTGGCTGTCCTGGCGCAAAATGTCAAACAGCGAATCGCTGACACCTCAAAATAGCTGCAGCTCCTGACTCCGGACCTCCATGCTGTGAATAATTCTCTACAGTGAGACTGAAATGGTTAAGGCATGATATTTATCGTTATCTGCCTTGCCCCATAAAGTACACATAATTACGTAATATGGTTACGCAACGGAAAACCATAAAAAAACTCTCGGCACTGTGAGAAAATGGTTGACATTGTTTGAAACTTCCCAGCAAGCAATCCCCTGCCCCCTGCCCCCCTGCCCCCTCACCGCCAGCAGTCTTGGGACAAAGAGTCGATGGCCCATTCCCAGTAGGCCTAGTACTCGGCCAGCACAGTCTGTCACTGGGCCACTCCTATCCTCGCCGGGAGCCCCCTCCTCTGGTCGCCGTACTGCTGGCGGCAGGGGGGGTGGGGGAGGCAGGTCCCTCTCAGAGGCCGGGGGGCGAGGGGACTCCAGGGTCCCTCCCGGATCAGGGTCCAGGTCAGGCTTTGCGTCAGCCACGGTGGATTCCAAGGTTATTCCACTGTCCACGTTAAAGTGTGTTGGGTGCAGTTGAGGTTCCGAATAACTTGTGATGGTTCCGGGTCACTCCTGCCCTCCTTTCCAGGCCATTTGGAGCACCTCGAACCCAGGGAGATCGGAGCTGTGTTCCCAAACTCAAACACAGTTCTGACATTAACAGAATGACGACCGGCCTTTATCCGTCAAGGTGGAAGTTTATCCGTGGATCTGGGAAACTGTCACAAAACACGGGTCCATCCATGGAGCGATGATGGATGAGCGCAGGAAGACCACATGACTGGCCAGACCGTCCTCCCCACAACAAGACGGAAGTAGAGTATCTGCACCCCTGTCAGCAGTCAGACGGACGCCAGCCTCCTTCCTGGATATTTGGCATCTGAGAGATGGCGTGCTATCTGTTCATCCTCAGCCCTCTGAGCCCCCCAGAATTAATAATAATAATAGTAACAATCAGGAAATAAATCAAATGAATAAGCCGTTGCCTAGCAACAGAAAAAAAGGCTGTAGTTACTGGGATGACAGAGAGAGCATCTCTCTGTCTGCTTCCCTCCAAACCCTGGCAGTCTCAGGGCCAAAAGGCGGCTGCCGGCATGCAAGAAAAAGACGGAACGGGAAAACAAGGCCACGGATAGAAAACAGCCCCTCCAACCCTCCCTTGAAACTCATCTGAGGTCCGATGGATAACACCACCCCCCCCCCACCCTCGAATGAGGCTGAAAAGTGAAGAGTAAGCAGGCGTGACTTCAGGCATCCACGTCTGCTGGCATGCTTCAGGGGGAGCAGGCGAGCCGGGTATCCTGCCGGAGACGCAAACGGAAGTCCGGCCGATCGGGAATCCTCACACGGCCCTGGTTACTCCGCCGGATCGCAGGCGGAGCCTCGCTCCCGTCATCTTGGACTCCCTCACCACCGACGACTGAAGCTCCACAGCGCACGTAACGGACAGGTCACGGGAGAGGGGGGGGGGAGGCCAGGCCCTCCACAGCCAGGCGTGCACTTATTTACATTAAAGATGCGCCGAAGAGTTACACATGATCTATAGAGATATAGCTTTAAAAAAAACAGCTACGGATAAACGATGACGTAGGAAGTCCGGAAAAAAACAGCACGGTGCCAGAGCATCGTCCGGCGTGGGCTCACAGCGCTGATCCGAAAGCTCCGCCGCAGCGGTCTGGGCAGACGGTGGGGAGCGGGGGAGAGAGAGGGAGAGATGGGTAGAGAGAGAGAGAGAGAGAGAGAGGGAGGGAGAGCGAAGAGCTGATGGAGGCTGCTGGCGGTGTGCTAGGAGACAGGGAGGAGGGAGAGGAGGAGGAGGAGGAGGAGGGGTGCGGAGGAGCAGTGCTGGGGATCCGTGGAGTGACTGTGTGGACGGGCTTGTGGTACGAGATCCCCCCCCCGCTCCGTCACTGCCACTGCCCGTGATCCGTTGCTGTACACTGTGAATGGGGAATGGCAGGTGGAGGGGTGTATTTCAGCAAGCTGGGATGTGAAAGAGAGGTGGGGGGGGGGGGGGGCTGCCTCCAGGGAGAATGCCGTAATGCCCAGCCAATAGGAAAGCGGCTGTGCAATCCCCCCCCCCCCATCCCTTTTCTCACTCTCGCCGCCTCTCCTCCATCACAACCAGCCTCTCGCGGCGGATCATCCAAACGCACATCCGCCCCGTACGGTACGAGGGGGGGGGGACCGCCAGTCTGTTGCCAGGGGCTTTCAGGATCACATGACTTTCAGGATGGCACGCCTGCGAGCCCTCCTGCACGCACGCAACATTCTCCATCCCCTGCACATCCACACTCAGAAACACCCAAACTCATACATCGGGGCTGCCACTGCCTCCGTTTCCTAATATGCCATCTGTGCATCACTGCTATTTATTCAGAAATTTAAAGCCTATGGTTAAACCATAACATTTTACCAATCAAACATAATATTTTTATTAATATTTATCTGACACTGCAAACTAGCATGCATCTCGCAAGACTGGCACAAATAATCACACAAGACTAAGCGTTTCCCCCGGTAACACAGAGAGCCTATGCGTTTAATTGCGAGTCATAAGCCTGGTTTACAGTGATCGTGGACAGAACAGCAATGCAGGAAAGCTGTTGGGGGAGATTTTCCAGATGGCTACATAACGGCCGCTATCATACCTGCTCCCTGCGACGGTACGGCAGAGCACTGCGAGTCACACCAGCGCCGCGCCGTCCGGATCTCTACCTGCGTTCCAGGTGTGACGCTCCGGGACGCAGCGCCGAGCTCTCGGGCAGGATAACAAATGGGTACGAAGCGACCTGGCGCTCTGTGGACACCGCTGCTATTTTAAACCGCTACCTATGGGATTCAGCACACTACTACTGCAACTAGAGCAGCGCGCGCTTTGATAAACTGCACTGGTTTATATGCAATGCCATATCGTGCCGCAAAAAGACGGATGGCTCACACATCTATGTTTTATATGCTTATATATTTCTGTACATATCTATATTTTTATATTTACATTTGGGTGTGTTTGTAAAATATTACATTTTCAATCTGTATCTTGTAGCCTATATATAAAATACTTTTAAAAGTGCGTATATTGTGAAATTTTGTTTGAGCTCAGTATGATGACGGCAGTATTACTGTAAGGCTGAAACCCGACACAAAAGAACACTATGTAGTATATTAGCATACTTTACTGACCTGATCAATGCCCAAAAGAGAATTTAATAGCTACCTGGAATATTTGTGAACAATAAAACAATGCAGAGCAATAGTCATGCAGCTGGAATGGTGCTGACTGTCTACTGCTCCTCAATTATATTGCACAGGGATCATGCTTGTAAAGGTTTACGTGCTGCTAGGGCTGCAACTTCAGTTAATTTAATTTACCTGCCACATGCATGTTTTGTGCAACAACAAGGGTAGCAGTGTGGACCGTCAGAGTCCTACAGAGGCACCAGAACCCACATAAACCAGGAAAAGACATCAGACATCCCCGAAGACAGCCAATCCCACTGCACTGCGTTTGTGTGTCAATCCCACAATCCCGTTCACGTGCCGTTGTAAACGTCGGAAAAGATGTCACCTCAGAAAGGCCTGGTGGCATATGTAAAAAGCATGAAAGGGCAAATCCGATGAGGCTGGGTCATCTGTAAACAGCTGCTGATGATCCAAAGGCCACTAGGTGCAAGTTTGTTTGTCCTGGTGAGGAAGGCAAATATACTTTGCCTTGAATGTCCTGAGGTTTAGTTCATGACTGCTATCAACAATGGGTTTTTACAGATTATGATTTATGAGCGAGTTTGTGTTTCATGTCCTGGTGAAGGGTATGCAATATTCTTTATAAACATAAAATTGATTTTATGCTGGGAAACAAAGTGGCTATGAAGGGCTGTTATGTCTGTGTTTTGTTGGACCAGCAGGTGGAGCCAGAGACAAAACAAAGAATTCTCTCCCAACTATATTTGCCCAAGTGTAAGTGAGAATGCAGCCATCAGAGGTATGATACACGAGCAAACACAGTGAAGGGAACTTCTGATGTTAGCAAGGTAAATCCTACCTTCAGAAGAGCCAAGGCAACATTAAAGATGATGTTTAAACCCTGGGGAGGAAAGAATCATCATTAATTTGAGGACAGAATAAGCAAATCACACTCAAGCCAAGCATCTGAAATACATTGAGATATCTCCAAATTCATGGTGGAAATGTGGAGGACAGCACAGCCATCGTGTTGTTGAGCTATGCCGGCAACATGAGCGCCATTCAGGATGCACCAGGCAGAAAAAAGCAGGTGGAAGGCTGGGAGGACGGACAGAGGCAGGGGAGGAGGGAAGGCAGGCTGAAGCCGCGCCACTTCGCTCCGCGCGGGAAGACCCGTTCACGCCGCCGTTCAGTGGGCCTGTTGTCATGGCAACAGCTCGCCAAATATATCCTCTCTGTGCTATTAATAACCCCGGCAGGAGACTCCCTGTATGTGCCGGTGGTGGCGGGCGGGTCGAGATAACTAATGGCATAGGGCACAGCATGACTGTGGCTGGGGGGGAACAGGGGGGTCTGCCCCATAACCCCCTACCCTTTAACCAAGGAGCTCACGAACGTCTCCAAATGGCAGAACGAGGTCCATGCATGCCAGGGAATTGGGCACCATCAGGTGTAGGCAGTCAGGCAGGTGTGTGTGGACACGCCTGTTTCAACACCTGTGCTGGGGACTCGCACCTTACGGATCAAGCGCCTTTCAGCTCCACTTCTAAGAAACCCCCCCACCCAGCCCCACTTGCAGCCAGAAACACGCCTGATGGTTGAGGAGGATGAAGCCTGACCAGACGGGGGAAGGGGCAGCCTAGGAGCCAAAAACATCAAATGGGACAGACTGTCACCCTGCAGATCCCTTTCGCTTAAGGAACTCAACTGCTCTGCCTTGGGCTGATAAAGTGCTGAACGCAAGTGGGAGAAAATAAAAGGGGTGGGGGGGGGGGGGGGGGTCAAGAGATCTGCCCCTCCCCCCACTCTGCAATATGGAGGCTGACAGTGAGAATTACAAGAAGGGCAAAGTTTCAGGGTCAATTATGAGGCTTCAGTGGCTCCAAGAAACCCCAGGTACTGTACCTCTAACAGATATATATATAGTCAGACCATCTATACAGCAAGGTGACAACAGCAAGCTCACAAGGCAGTGAGAAGGGCAACGGAAGGACATGCTTAGCTCCAGTGTGTTAATCCTCAGAGTACTCAATGCAATCAAAAGTACGTACACAGGCACAATACATATCAGGTGAATAAAGTACTCATTAACTGTTGCACTATTACTGTGCAAAAAAAATGTTTAAAGCTATTGATCTGTGCAGTAAATACATATCTGCCCAGAACAAAAAACACAATTTAACATCAGAATTGATGGATATTAACAATAACACGATAAACTAATTTCTTCTTTTCTCCAAAGAGTTTCTGGTACCGCGTGGGCTGGCTAGCAGAACATTGTTTCAGTCCCCAAACCTTTCGCCACGGGCACCGCAACCTTTCCATGTATTTGTTACTTTTATCACAAATTCTCTTAATCAATTAATTTAGAAAGTTAAGTTAAAAGTCAGCCAGGTATTGATTAGCCATGAGGTGTGCTACTGGTCAAGACACAAAAATAGATGGGTGTATTGGACAGTAACTGCAAATATCAAGGTTACTTGAGGGACGATGTTGAAATGGCTAATCTGACACACTTTGACAGACATAATAGCAAAGTTTTACACTAACATGACGATCATTTAAACAATTTTCTATGACTGCCAAAGAATTTTGCAGCGTACTGTATATGAGTAATCCTGGTGTTACTGATGTATAGTATTCTCTGGTAGGGAATAATGAGCAATGAGTAAGGAGACGGCCTCCCACCTCACAGAGCAGCAGGTCGGTGATGTGGAAGACCATGCACAGGGGAAACTTGGCCGTGAAGAGGGTGAGGAACCACTGTGAGGCATACATGTGAGCCTCCAGGTTCAGCTCCTGGAAGTGGGACCACAGATCTGGAAGCTGCTCCTGGACAGTGACACAGGGGGCAGAAAAGAGGGGTCACATGTGCCCCAACAGAGCCAAGAAAGGTGAAATCAAGTGACACCATCACTGACAGAACAAACAGTGAAATCGAGTGACACAGACACTGACAGAACAAACAGTGAAATCGAGTGATAACATCACTGACAGAACAAACCGTGAAATCGAGTCACACAGACACTAGCAGAACAAACAGTGAAATCGAGTCACACAGACACTAGCAGAACAAACCGTGAAATCGAGTCACACAGACACTGGCAGAACAAACAGTGAAATCGAGTCACACAGACACTGGCAGAACAAACAGTGAAATCGAGTCACACAGACACTGGCAGAACAAACAGTGAAATCGAGTCACACAGACACTGGCAGAACAAACAGTGAAATCGAGTCACACAGACACTGGCAGAACAAACAGTGAAACCAGGTCACACAGACACTGGCAGAACAAACAGTGAAATTGAGTGACACCATTACTGACAGAGCAAACGTGAAATCGAGTCACACAGACACTGGCAGAACAAACAGTGAAATCAAGTCACACAGACACTGGCAGAACAAACAGTGAAATCGAGTGACACCATCACTGACAGAGCAAACATGAAACAGAACAGCTGAATCAAGTCACAGTTATATTAACTAACAGAAGAGTGAAATCACATCGAGACCGAGACTGTGAAATCGACACACACGACACCAACTAAGAAAAAACAGTGAAACTGAATCACAGTGATATTAACTGGCAGAGCAAGGAGTGAAATCAAATAACTGACATATTAACTGATAAAGAAAACAGTGAAATTAGACGACACCAACTGACAGACAAGCAGTGAAATCAAATAATGTGACACTAACTGACAGAAGAGGGTAATCAATTCACAGGTTTGTTGTGTTCGGAAAGAAAAGAGAACACACACCTATGAAGTTACTTAAATGACAGGGAATAAAACAGTAAGAAAATAAAAATAAAACAAGTCCCCCTTTTAGACAATATACTGCATGTTTCTGGAGAGTGGCTTCCCATGAAAGTCTGTCACTTCAGTGTGTTTCGACAGATAGCTGCATTATCCCGAGTGAGGTGTAGTCATTAGGGAGAGCAGCGGGGGTCGCTGAAACAGAGAGGTCACGTCGATACCACAATGCTGGGGGGGGGGCAGGGCAAAGTGTGAGGGTGAACAAAACAGAGGCACAGAATAACAACACAACCAGGGAATTAGGCAACACGGATGAGGGGGGGGCAAAAGAGCCTGACATTTCGATTTTCGGACTAAAGAGGAGAGGGACGTCCATGACCGCATGACAGAGAGCAGCCCTGCACGAGTCACAGAACCGCTTCCCAGTTCCTGGTCTCTCACATTAAACGGAAAATCCTTCGTGAAAAAAGGATAAAACAGACCGTGGTTTTAATCTGCTGCCCCAACCGAAGGTTTCTTACCTTCTTACATGCACACCGTGCCTCATGTAAGCACGAGCACAAATAACATTATTTCTGGGTAGCTATGTCTGTTTGCTCTTATTACATACGCTCGTATTAGCCAGGAAACAAATATTAAATGAGGAAGGAAGGAAGGATAGAAATGGCATAGAAAAAGAGAGGAGAAAGTAGGAAAGACCTGCTCTGAAACAGCGGCTGCAAACCACCATATGTCAACCGTGACTAATCAATACTAATGCTCTCGTCTGGAACCATGTCAATAGTAACCCTGTTCAGTCTGGCACCAAAAAAAACTCACCTTGGGTCTAATTGGATTTTGGCACAAAATTAAAACCCTATTTTTAGTGGATTTAGTTTAATAGCTTACGGAGACCGGCACTGACTCAGGAAGGGGGTTTAATAAACTGCCACGAACACGACTACAGGTGACTGAGATCGACGGTCACGCGTTGCCAAGCGCACGGGCAAAATTGGCAGATGAACAGGTGCCACTTTACAATAAGGCTACCCTTATAAAGGGATTATGAATGGTTTATAAGCAGGTTATTAATTAGGTTGTAACACTTTGTAAACCATTACTAGACAATTATAAACAAGTTATACCGCAGTTTTCCTATTATTAATGATTACCGTTTATAAGTGGCAAAGGGAGCCTTATTGTAAAGTGATACCAATGAACAAACAAAAAATTAACGAAAAAGGGCCGAGAGGTTTGATTTCCCTGTGGCCCCATGACGGACTGACCTGCAGCAGCCTCTCCAGCTGGTAGAACTTACAGTGGAGATCCTCAAAGTTGTTCTTGTACAGATCCCGGAGGCCGTACTCAAACATGATCTTCACCAGAATGCAGAAGGCCTGCTCCTCCGGCATCTGGGCAAAAGAGGAGGGTTTAAATCACACAACTGTGGTGTTTCTTTGTGTCCCATGTCCCATGTCCCATGTCCCATGCTTCCCGCTGCAATTACCAGCTACTTCCACCGTGAGGCGAATGTTAATCCTCACAGTGACAGAGTTTTATGTGTGAACTGGAGGAGGCAAGGCGGGGTGTGTGGGTTCGTGGAGCGTGTTGAAGTGTGTGTGTGTGTGTGTGTGTGTGTGAAAGGGGGGGGGGGGGCTTTGGAGACAAGGAAAGAGACCAGAGGTGTTTCCATAAGAGTGATGGAGGAGGTCTGGATGGGCGTGAGAGACAGACGGGGAGGGAGCAGGTATTTAATCTCATTGACAAGGTGTCTCCTGCACAGGATGGGCTCCTGAAGGTGGACAGGCGTGCTCATTAACATCCCGGACACCTGCAGTGCCGTCTGCATACTGAGAGGCCTCCTGCCACCTCCTGCCTGCCTCCCATTCCCCTTCGTCCTTTTTCTCTTCTCCTCTCGCCCCCCCTTCAGTTTTTCTCGCCTCCTTTCCATCTCTCTTTCCCTCCCGCTTCCCTCCCCATCCTCCTGACGCCCGTCTTCAGTTGACAGGCTTGACAAAGCGAAAGATTATAATTATAACGTAACAGCGCTATACGATTCGCGCACCGTCCACCTCAACATGAAGCTCTGGATTTCACGGGAATGAAATGTGTCACACAGAATGACATGCTTGTCTGATGCAGGATGTTCCCGCTTCATAGCTCCCCCCTCACTGCAGGGGGCAGCGTGCCTGTATCGCTAAGCCGTGAAGAGCCGGACAGACACTCACGTGCAGCAGCAGCACAGCTGCCAGGAAGGACTGACCCTGGCAGTATCCAATCTCCTCGTCATAGACCGAGTAAGCCTAAAACACAGCAACAAAGCAAGATAACGATTAGCAATTAGCAGCTGTCACGGTTCATCCATGCAAAGAACACCACTGTTCTGCATCTCTCTCTCTCTCTCACACACACACACACACACACACACACACACACAAACACACACGCACACACAGACCTTTGTACTCGTATCTTTGTGGGCACCATCCATTCTATGGTCAAAACCGTAATCCCAGCAATGACAACCTTAACCCCTGTGTAGCCCTAAGCTTAACCATAAGTAACCAAACAAAATAAAAGTCTTTTGGCATTTTTAGGTTTTTGATTGCATTCACAGATTCACGAAAAAATGGTCACAACCACATTGTGGTCATTTTCACAAGGAACTATTATTAAAGTCAAAATGACAGACGTGACAGGCAGCTGCTAGTGGCCAGAAAACACCATGACAAAATTTGGATTCACACCCATCTGTCCTAAAGTAACAGGACACAACACGACCTCAACTCTGACTGCTAACCGGCAGCAAAATAAACAGAGGACATAAAGACGTTTATCACTCTGTGCAGTAAACAGCCTAATATTCTGCATGGGTGTTAGACACCTCACTTATCCTGCCAGCACTGAAACACTAGGCTGAGCCCCTTCTAAATCCCAACCCAAAGAAGTCTTACTTCCCATGACAGATTCATGGCCCAATTAAACCGACACACTATGACTGGACTATGAGGTGGGGGGAGATACGGCATATAAACTGGTTTCAGGGGCATCGTCCTTCTCATCTAACGACCGAGCGGATTTAATTATCTTTGGGAAAGCAAACACCTCCATCCTGGCTTCAGACGCGGGATTTCGCCATTACGGTTCTACAGCGCTCCCGACTCCCGACACCCGACACGGGGCCCAGCCTAATGGCTTTCTGCAGCTCACTCTGCCAGATTTCATTCCACATTAAACGACCTTCCAGCCTAAATTACTCCTCAGAGCATCTCATGTACCGAGGTGGGAATCGGCGTGCACAGCAAATTGCCGGGTTGGCTTTTGTGCACGAAGCGGTTAGGGCTAACCTCTGGCACACATTTGGTTACATTTTAAGAGATAAGCTGGCAAAAATTAAAAATGTTTATAATTCAGCCAGACCTGTACGCCTCAGGTTCAGCTGCCCATACCGCACTGCCCAGTTACATGACCTTTCCTCACTGCCCATTGGCTAACTCAGTCTCCAACACATTTGGGCCAAAATCAGCGATCAGTCCCTCTGTATCTTGCTAAAAGTGCTAAACATTTTAAAAATATAAGACAAAATATAAAACTGCCATGATTTCATTTGGTTTGTTAGAACAGTCAAAATAAACTGTACTGCTTCAGTATTGTGTGACTGTTGAATAGTGCTCAGAATAACTACAACCATAGCAAGAACAAAGCAGAGTCTCCAATGGACATGCCAAGTCTTTGGTACATTAAATATAAGCTCACATTAGATATTTTTATACCCAAGTACAAGCTTCCTCTGAGTGCCAGATGAAATCAGTAAGCCCTTTTCCTGTGAGACTCCAGTAGAGGCCTTGGGCCTGCATTTCCCTGCTGACTGTGTCCATTCAGGGTTGGTTTCAGTAACCCCAGATAAGAGGCCGTCTGGGTGCTGATCCCTACCCAGCGGCCAAGGGCAGCACCGCTTAGCACGGCCCACACACGCCACCCTGTTGGCGCTCATCTCTTCACCTTTCAGAGGCTCACATCATTATATGGGGCAGAGCCTACAGTTACTGCAGTATTTACTTTGTGAATTTTCCTTGTGGTTTGTAATAACAGCAGCGCTCGTGGCCGTGTCAGGCCATTCCGAAGTAGTGTTTCATGCACACGAAGGGCGAGACGTTAGTGGGTTCGTTTACGGACCACGCGGCGGTCTGCTGTCCCAGTAAATCTGTTCTTAATTTCAAGCTAAATGGAAATTCAGCAGAGGCGTCTGTTACACGGACAGATCCCTCTAACAAATTCAGGCCCCGGGCTCTTTTGCCGGCTAGCCAATCAGGAGAGAGCTGCAGCGGCTACGCTCGGGGGGATGCTGGGAGCTGCCGCTGGCACCGCGCCTTTTCTCACCTTACAGATCTTGTACAGGGATTCCTGGCCTTCACCGTCGGAGTCCTTGAAGTAGTCGTGGGCCGGGAAGGTACGATGTACATCGCGTGTGATCACACCCTCCTGCAGGGAGTCCTTAAACAAACAAACCAAACACCAATCAAAAATTCACACTCACACACGCACATATATACACACACATACACACAGAATTAACATCTCCCAGACATTCCTCCCGTACTAAAAATTAGTTTCACAGTATCTATCACACTAATAAAGTCGGCAGTCCCCGAGTGAAGAACGCTCAACTCATGTACCACTTCTACTTAATAACAGGTCACCATATAGTCTATTATACTAAAAACTTCGGTTAAATACGAAGGTTTTTGATCACGATCACAGGCACTACTTTGCGATGCTCGTGAAAACATTGCGCAGCTTCAATGGCTCATCGGCTTGAGGTTCAGTACCGTATGTTACTTTCATTACTACTGTATAATTGGGAACACACCGCCATACTCTGCTGAATGGAGGAAGGCGCCACAAACAATGTAGGCTAGCAGTACACTCTTACTTAATGTATTAATTAATTAAACAGACACTAAGTGTTTGTTACATACTGATCCCAAGTTCATTCATCATTAATCAGCCATAATGGTTCATGTACTTCATGCAGATACTATATTTGATTATGATTTGTACTTGAGTAGTAACTGAGTGGGGCGGCATGGTGGTGCGGTGGTTAGCACAGTTGCCTCACACCTCTGGGACCTGGGTTTGAGTCTCCGCTTGGGTCACATGTGTGTGGAGTTTGCATGTTCTCCCCGTGTCGTCGTGGGGTTTTCTCCGGGTACTCAAGTTTCCCCCCACAGTCCAAAGACATGCTGAGGCTAATTGGGGTTGCTAAATTGCCCGTAGGTGTGAGTGAATGGTGTGTGAGTGTGCCCTGCGATGGGCTGGCCCCCCATCCAGGGTTGTGCCCATTGCTTCCGGGATAGGCTCCGGACCCCCGTGACCCGGTAGGATAAGTGGGTTGGACCATGGATGGATAGTAACTGAGTTAAAAAGTTACCCCTCAAGTAAAGTGTTAACAATAATAATTGTATGGTATCATATACTGCATTATTATTTTTCCAACTTTTCCAACTTAAAGACAGAATTAGGGGAACGGATCTCAGCCGCACCCTGGGGGTTGCCTTTAATAAGCAACATGCTTATACTATCACATCTGCTAATAAACCAGTCACAACACAGGATGTAATATTTTCATTCTAGTACAAATATAGAGTTTATTATTGTATATAAACAATACATTTATTTGAATGACATGAACCTTATGCTTCGGATACTGAAGAATTAAACCTTGATCCCACGTGTGATTTGCCGTGAGTGATCTACACCAATGGTACCCTATTTAGCATGATGTTCCTGGATATTTACGATGGCGCCTACTGCAGGCCCTCAGCAATCTAAAGGCAAATCCCCAGGCGCAGCATTAGCGTTACTTAAGGAGAAGAACCCTGAGCCAATGTCGGTCTTACGCCTCTAAGCACAAACTCCAGAGCCATACATCACCCGCCGGGTAATTGCTTATCCGTTACAAACCAAGGCCGCTCAGCACTTCCCAAGAAGCGACAGTCTTTAGAAAAATGTGATCGATTTTAGGTAACGTCCCAACTTGATCCCTTTTCCCTGGGCATGCTGAGGGAAGTAAAAAATGCTAACTTTGTGCTGGGGCTCTGTAAACAGCTTTTCGCAAGTTCTGCATCTTGAAAAAACCTTTAGACATAAACAGGGTGAGCACACTTTAAATTTTTAAAAATATTTTTCCCCCTCACAGATTTGTTTGTTTTTCGGTTGAATTGTACAGGTTATAGGTCACATTAAAGGTGGGAAAAGTTTTGAAATAATTTATCATGGTCTAATTTTTTATATCACAAAAACCTGCCATTTTAACAGGAGTGTGTACACTTTTTATATCCACTAGATACTCAAGTACGCAATTATTAGTAAGCATATAAGTTAATTTGTGGCTTGCTATAAACTCAAGCATATTAAAGTTATGTTGAAGTTTTAGTGCACTCTTAAAACTTGTGACTCTGGAGCGATGTGATTTGGCCGGGACACTCGGCAATACCAGCCCATCTATCAACTGTGACATTATCACAGAAATCATCAATCGAGCGACAATGAGGCGGTTTATCAGAACCAGTGAAATCAATTAGAGAAACCTAAACAAAACGGCGAGTTTGGGTCTGCTGAAGGTGAACCAGCCGGAGCTGTACCAGAAAATGCCGACTGCACATCTTAGGTGCTGGAGACACACGTTCTCCACAGTCCAGCACCTCCTCCGAGACAAAGGGAGGGCCAAGAGGCATACTGCAACCTGCAGATAAGGGTCGAACCTTGGGGGGGTGGTGCGGGATGAGGGGACGGGGGGTTTCTGTGCACAGTGACCAGGTAGCCACTCTTTAGCTCATAAGCTGAATGACTAGCAGAAAATGCAGTGAGTTAAAGCTGCTTCAATGCAAACAAAAGCGAATAAATTACAAGTGACTCCATAAAACGCAGCTCAAACGACTGTGGCGCTAACAGCTCAGCCGTTCCGACGCCTTTTATCCACAGAAAGATAACAAAAGGTTTCATTCTACAGCTGACTGCCCATGAGTGGTCGGTTATGAGTTTTCAATGGGGAGCGACTATCAATTAACGGGAGGAACGTGATGAACGAATCGAAGGCAGGAGCCCAACAACGGGACTCAGCCAGTGGGCTAAACAGACACAAAAGAGAATCTCTCTCCGTCTAAAAGCTGAAGACAGCCTCAGCTCACCTGCTAACAGATCATGTGACATTAACAGTACAACAATCCAGTCTGGCAGGCTTCACGACCAGACCTTTGCGCTTTACACCAATACAGTTTCAGCCTGCCATCCTAGGCTGTACATGACGCCTCCCAGTTGTTAGTAACTGTTTTATTAACACATGAGGCCTTCTTGTCCACCTCGATGTTCAGGAACTTTCTATGACTCATTTACAATTATAATTCCGTATACAACATAATTATCTATTGTTAAAGGGATTACACTATGCAATTATATGACTCAAGCTAATACTTTACCACCAGCATTCAACCAAATACAAATTTTATGCGCCCGGAACAATATTCATTTATAGATTTGGTAATGTTTATATTACTGCCCTTTGTGTAGAATAGCATAGATGATGCGATAATTCAAAGACATAGATGCCCCATGGGGATTTGAGTTCAGTTTTAATTAACAGTAGTGTCTCTATACTCTATTTCCAATATGTCATCTCATTTGATCTGGGTACAATTTTAGCAAATATCTAGAGCACTCTAGAGGTTAGTAAAAATCCATTTATTTAAATTTATATTTAAAATTGGAATTAATATGATTTTTTTTGTTACGAGTGAAAATCTGGCAGTTTTCAAAGCACTCAAAATTGGTAGACTATCAAGGTTTTGGAGAGTCATCAGTGAATAACAGCATGAATAGACCAATTGGTCTTCAGCAGGTGTGATGATAGCCTTTCGTTTCAGTAAGAGGAAGCCCACCTACACGGTCAGAGCCTAAACAGAGTTCGAGATTCCAGCCCCTCATCTGGCTCATCACTAACGAACCGTGTCACTCACAGCACGCCGACTTTAATCAAGACACACCGCAGCTTGGGAAAGTGGGCACTTACACGCTCTGTTTCACTTCGCCTCCGAGCGCAACACGTCTTATGAAGGAGGGGGGGAGTGGGCCGCGGATCCACGCCGCACTTCTGGATTCCTACATGCTAACCAGGAAGCTGGTTGGTCCGTGTTGAGCTGGTGGCGAGAACGGTAGCTTTAAACAAATACGACGAGGCGGCCATGTGCCAAACGACCCAGAGAGGATGAAAAAGGATCAGTCAGGTAGATGATGGAGGGCAAAACAGCGGGTTTGGGAACGAGAACCAAAGCTGGTGATAAAAACCGCGTCGAAGCCACCTTTGCCTTCCTCGAAAACGAATGCTCTGTCTCTGACAGCAGAGAATTAGCCCCGTCACTAAAAGACTGCAACCATGGCAACATCAGAGAAGGGGGTTGATGGGGAGCTGCTGTAAATAGTTTGATTAAATTAATGGCCGATGTCGCTGCGAATTAAAAGAGCCATTTGTCAACAAAAGGAAGGAAATGAAGGGGATGTTATTTTGGCCACTTGATCACTTCTTCAGAGAGAAAAGAATCATTAGTTGTGCACCTCTTAGAATATCTGTACATAAGAGAGAAACGATAAGCCTGAACTGTGGTTTCACTCATCAAGATGTATGTCATTTATTTCCCATAACCCAGACCAGCAGCTGGAAGGTGAATAGATGGATGGATGGAATTTCTTCATCTATGTATGCTTGAAATTCCATAGTATGTTATGTTAGTATTTGATATAGCACGTCAAAATAATTCATGGCAAAATTCATCACCCCTCTCTATTACACACACACACACACACACACACACATATATATATATATATATATATATGAGAGAGAGAATTTTCTTATAATGAAAATGTCCTCAGTAAAATTAACACAGTGAAACTATTTATAAAAGTAGAACTTCACTTTCCCTATTTTATTTGACTAAGATGATCTTCACATATTCAGACAAATCTGTAATTTCATGTCTTGCACTTGGTTTTCTCTACAGTTCCACTACCAGTCTGCACTTTCCCGTTTGCGATAAATTCCAGAATGCATCTCGTTTTCCAGTTTAAAAATAAGGCGGCAGATGAAACTGGGATCCTCCGTCTCACACTCTGCCTGCTTCTGTGCCAAAGTGTTTTGAAGGGACCCCCCACTGCAGAGAGATGGCGCTGTAGAGTTTGACCTGCCATGTCAGAAATTGGAAAATATCGTTTTTTGAAAATGCACCGATTCCACGCTATTGGTCCGGAATGTGCTTATGTTTCGTGTCGAGAAAGGAACCGTGGGCCAGAGCACAGCTGGGTGAGTCGGGAGGAGGGACACCACACACAGAGAGTAAGAGACACTGCACAACTCCCAGGCTGCCAGCTAAACAGCAAACATTTGTTTATTATGAAAAAATAGCCAAAGGAGTTTAGGATAATATAATAAATATACAAATGGGCATTTGTCAAAGAGAAGATGGACTATCTCATTAAAAATCGTGTCTCTGTTGGGATAACGAACCAGCAGGAATTCACAAACTTGCCTGGACTGTGATTTTTCACCCTGCTTCCTCTCTTAATTGATTTATTGAAGTCATTATTTGGATAGTAAGCCAACTCACCTGGTGTTTCCGATTTAATCGGACGCTAATTAAAATGTATTCTAAAACGTTTAAGGAACCTGATCTGGACAATCGCAGTGGAAATTACCCATCCATTTTCATAACTGAAGACCTAGTGCTGGGTCACGGAGAGCCTGGAACCTATCCCAGGAAACGCAGGGCGCCCAGGGTGGTGTGCCAGCCCATTATCAGGACATACTATGAGCAACGGAGAGATGATATTTTGACCAAATGTTTTCCGATCGTGGAAGGAAGCTGGAGTACCTGAAGGGGACCCACGAGAAAAATCGCAAAAAACACACCAAGGAACCTGCATAGCAACATTAATATCAAATAATTACATTCCACCTACTGCTGGTATTTAACTGTGTGCGAGCTGATGAACAGTTCCCAGCAGAAATCCTTCTCTCAGGTTTTCACTCTCTGCCTTCTCGCTATCACAAAGCACTCCTAACAGCCAATCAAGGGACTCATCCGACATCCCGAATTACTCGGACCAGCTGTGCACAGAGAGTGGGCTAACCCGTTTAGGGCCCAACCTAAAAAGCGCTGATTTAGTTTCATAGCTCGTGTCCTACGGATAACCTCTGCGATCTCACTCACACCGCCGTACTCCGCCGAATGGAGGAAGGTGCGAATTTATGGGGCACGAGGCGGGAGGCTGACTGCCTCTATTCCCCCGAGCAAAGTGTTATTGCTCTTTAATAAAATCACAGTATTTCAAATCTACAGTTATTTGAAAATAAAACAGATAAATAGTTACCGACTGAAAGAGAAGTGGCCCGGGGAGGATGGGGCTGTGTGCAAGTCCCCGACAGATAGAAACATCAGGCCCTGTGGTCAAATTAAAATCCTCACTCCCTCCCTGTGCTGGAGACCCAGAACCCTCACAAGGTCGACCCAATATGTATGCTGTAGGGAGCTGGTCAGTTTTTGGGAAGCATCTCCCACATGAAACAGTGCCAACAGCAAAACGATGACGACCATTGAATAGTTTATCACGGTCTGCAAGGAACCCCCCCTACTCTCCTTTGATATCAAAAATAATTTGCAGTTTCAAGCCCTCCGATTTCTAACATGTGGAATGAACCAAAACAACACAACCGTAGCCACTATAATGTGTGAAAGGTGCTCCCGTCTACTGGGCAGAGGCGATGACAGAGAGCGAAAATCAATACCCAACATGCTCCTTCTCCCCAAGTAATTTCACAGGCATAATTGGTGTGGCTCATTCACCACCTGTCTTCCCTTGAAGCTCGATCCAAAACCTCTGATCGAGAGCTGCGTCTGGGGCGGGAAGCAGTGCGACTCTCTTGTAAGATTCCCCGGGTTTCAAAGGAAGATAAAATTCTTGACCTTCAAACCAATTGATCCGAGACGACCCTCAGTCCCAGCGCCCGGAGCGACATCAGAAACTTTGCAGAATTAACGAGACACCTGACGCTTCCATACTAGGGCTTCTACTCCCGCAAGGAGATCAAAAACGCAACACAAAGGCGACAGAGAATGACTAGCGAGTATGTGACGATGCGCATTTCACCAGCCTGATAAATTCAGTATTACAGCTGGAGGCTTTCTGCTAAGCTGAGGAAATGGCAAAGCCGTCCCTAAGGACTGGAGTGATGAGCAGGAGATGAACACGCGTTCAGTTCACCTCATACCCGACCCAATCGAGATGTGTGGCCTTCCATGACCTAGTGGACATTGTGCTTTCCCTTTCATGTGAGGTCCCATCTGTGCTGTTGCTAAACCTGTCTCCACATCTGCCCTCAAACTCTCCATTCCCTCAAAGCACAATGTCTCTGCCCCCCCGGTCATATCCCAGCCTGGAGAACACGCCATATTTATGTCCTAAAAGCCCAACATCCTGATGGAATGTTTTCGATGGTCTCCACAATGAGCCAGCACTTCCTGTGTGGTGCAGCAGGTAAATCACTGGATGCAGAACTTCGCAGTTGGTCTCCAAGGACAACATCATTCTGGGTCAAAAGCCACGTGCTATAATGCACCATCACTGGCTATCCAGCTTCTCCATGCCTCCAGCTCCAACCTTTTCCCCATCCATCGATATGCTCACAGAGACGTCCTTGTGGGTGGTCTTTTACATCGTATCTAGACCTTCCTGACACCAACCCAATGCAATCCCTCTGACCCTTGGCTGCATGTGAAGGACAGAGGTGACATTTTCTCTCCATTTTTTGTTTAAAATTTGTATATAATTCTTTTATTTGAATTTATTCTAATAAAATGATGTTCCCATTCTTAGCCCAACAGGATCAAACCATAACAGCTGCAACGTAACGCTGCATTAAAAGGATAAACATTTATGACACTTTAATTCTAATACATATTTAAGAACATTAATGTGTATCCTTCATTATATAAGAAAATGTATTAACGCACAGCCAAGCTATTCAGTGTCTTTCACGGTCATTTTCCACAGTCCATGACCAAGTGTCTTGGCTTACATAGAACATCTATTTTGAAGACTTAAAATACCCGCTTAAAAGGTTTACACAGTACTGCAAGTTAGCCAACCTATTCTAAGTCACAAAGAATTAGCTGAGTAACTGTGGCTAATTATTAGTAAGAGCCGACGATTCAGGCATGGAGTAGCGACAGGGGTCAGCAGTGACTGACAGGAAGGATACCATCGGCCCCTTTTTTCCGTTAGCCAAAATCCAGCACTTCAAAGGGGGCCGTAATTGAAATTGACAAACGGCCGCATTAGTTTGATCACACGGCACAACCTTGCAGGAAAGCGACAGAACGGAAAGGTGAAAGCGAAGGGGGGAGGGAGCGGAAGCACTTTGCCACGACAGAGTAATCGTGTTCATGCATTATGCATGCGGGTGTTGCGGGGAAGCACAGGCAGAGACCCAAACAAAAACACAATCGTTTCTATCCCAAGGTCGCCTATGAAAAGCAACATCACACGTTAGTGATTAAAACGTCAAAATAAATAAAGTAAATCCACAGTGATTATTACTATTGATTATACAATTAATATTGTGCTATAGCACTTCCCTGTCAAGGCCTGGTCTAACTGGTGAAGTGCCTTTCAATCACAGTTTCCTTGGCAGGGATGTGCAAAGGGGGAGTGGCTGCGGGGGGAAGGCCAGTGGCCACACCCCCTTTGCCCTCATTGGCCAAAGGCCCCTAGACTCCTCCCTTAATTCCTACTAATCAAAAAACAATTGCTTTGACAATAAAACCTGGTAATGAAAGCAAGGACCACCTTCCAGGTTCTGAGAATGAAAGAGCGTGCTAATGAGGAGTTCTGTTCATAACCAACATGGAGGCTATGATTTCCTGAACGCCACTTTGATAGAAAATATGCATCATCTCAATATGCATACTTGACCGTACTAGTGTTCTCGTGTACCTGTTTTATATCATCTTCCATTCCTGAAGACCAGTTCTATGAACACAGGTACAGAGGACAGTAAAAATCCCGAGATGTTGGTCTTGCTCCGCCCGAATTTCAAGGATACATTGGTTGCATCCTCGCCAAATGAGACCAATCCCATGATTCATTGCGCCCCAAGTTAATATCTGGAAGTCATGTTGGCAAGTCCGCTCTTGCCAAGACCACAAGTATGGTACTTACATTTTTGGTACTGAGATTCACCCCATGTCTCCACAACGGAAAACGTGAATGAGACAGCCAAAGAAACAGACAAACAGAAGGGATTTAATCTGACAGATATGGGCATTAACCAACCAGAGCTGATTTAGAGGCAGATAATTCAACAGAATAGGTTTTAGCATTTTGACGGTGACTGATGTTGAGAAGTTAAACAATTTCAGGTGCTAACACATCACTTTGGATAATGCTACATATTTTTAAATAATAATGATGATGTCTGTGAAAGGAGAGAGGGAAAGTGACGGCACTGAATGATGCTTCATTTGATTGTAGACCTGTGTCACCAGAATCCAAATGTAGTTTGTACACCACTGTAATCTTCTTCAGCACCATCATTGTACCAGGTGTTTTACGCACATCTTGTGTGTTTTTGGCACATTTATTATATAAAGATGCGATAAAGCAATAATTTATGACATATAGTCACTAATCCACATATCATGTACATGCAAGGTTCTGATTGGATTAGAAAGGTCAGGACCGGCCCAACAACATCCAGGCAGCTCCGTCCCCCAAAATGGACTTCAAACCCGAGTCACTGCAGTCTGGGCCCACTGTGAAACCAGGGCATCCCGGCATCCGTGTTACATAACTGCGTTTTGTTGTAGGTAACAAAAGTCTGACTGAAACGGCTTTAATTAACACCATGTCACTCAAAATTACAGTGTCATGCAAATTCATCTTTAGTTATTTTTGTACAATAAAACACAAAGCAGTTCACGTGATACAGGAAGAAACATTCAAGGAAATCCACAAATTTTCTTACATGTATGTCACAGATAAAATAAAACATTAACAACTAAACGCCATACCTATAGGCAAAATCTATGCAGCTTGTGAGCATGTTAACCACCAAATTTAGACTCGCAATACGAATTGAAAAATGCCAAAATGTTTATTTGGTTTCAGCTGATTGTGAGGTCTTTATCTTCGGTATGGGCCCTATAAGTTAACCATGACCCCCCCAGGCTGAACACGGCTTCTCACAGCCGTAAACGTACATGAACGGATGACACCGTTTTGTCACACCCCACCCCCGGAGCAGCTTTCTTCCTTAGCCGTGCCTAACCGTCTCTCTTCTCAACAGCCTTCATAATTCGATCATGTTTATGGTAATCAAATTAGCCAGGAACACAGGAGACGCGCTCCTCCGTATGACAGCGTTACAGGAGGCTGCCTGCCTTACCGGCCCCGAGATGCATTTATAATCACAGCAAATGTATTTTTAGCCAAAACCAAAATGTTTCTTTTTTAACAAAATACCCGAACCTGCGTCAGTGCCGCTGTTTCTTCAGTGCAAGTTACCCAGCGGACAAACTCTTCACTGATAAGCAGAAGACTCTCCATTTCATGCTCTGCCAGCTTTAATGGCTGCACTGGTTACCAGTGTCAAAAGACACAGGCACGGTTGGTGTCAGAGCTGGAAATTTTCTCCGCACTGTGTCTGCTACTCATTTCCTCTGAAGGCATTAACCCAAAGTGCAGGTAGGGGGCGCTCTCCTCTTTTTTTTTTTAACCCCCTTTTCTCCATGCATTTGCATAAACCTGTTTCATCATCTGCTAATTATGCTAGCTGTCTATCCGATGTAAGCTGTGTTTTTGGCTAATACCCGCGACAGCAATTCCACATGCTGCTTTTCAAGGGGAACCACAGGGAAAGATGCGTATCGGGCATGATGGGGTTAGGGGCTGCGATACACATCAGACTACACACGCCCCAGGTACAGACTATCTGTACATGCCGTATGCGACTTACTCCTAATGATGCGTTACATTAAATTAAATTTGCCTGATTCCCGCACTTGACGGTTGCCTCTTAATGAATCGCTCTTCACAGCTCCAGGAAACGGCAAACTCATGTCTAATTAATGGTCACATGACTGGGATGGCTGAGAGACACGTCTTCGGAAAAGGTGGCTTGCCACCATGACAGATCCAACCTGCACACTCCTAACGGATACGTTTAACCCTCGTTAAAGTCGGTTTTAATTGCCCTAGTGAGAAAACATCGGTATACCTGGGCTGATGATGAAATGTTAAACCTGTCATCATACTCTATGCTGCACATCACATGACACATTACCAGAGAATCTACATCTACATATCAATGTGAACATAACAGTATATCTTCTTCCACCTGCAGGCTAGAGCCAAAATTACCCCCTCTATAATTGTAGACATCAGATCTATGCAAGAAATTTTTGGTAGATAAACAAAAATCATTACTGGCACCCTGAGACACAACCTCATCATAAAGACTTTTAAAGAGCATTTTGCCTGATAAGGTGCGCCCACCCAAATTTTAAAGCCCGGTTAAATCTACAGACTCATTTCTGTTCCCGATTTCCAGTTGCCGCCACTTTCCCAATCTTTAGCTGCTTGGAGGTCGCAGCTAATCAGTGAGCATCAACCAAGACACCACGTAGCAAGTTTGGAGCAATAAACACATTTTTCATTGGCTCAAGAAGGCAGGGCAAGATCAGAACACCTGCTCAGCAGAACCGCCAGAGGATGGTACACTCCATCGAGCAGGAAGATGAACGGATGGTGTGCTGGCTATCGGGGACGCCATCGTGAATGTTATGCCACAGGCAAAGCTACACACATCATACTAATCAGCCTGCCATTAAATCACACACCCAGATTTTACTGGAATGGATAACTAGCGTGGCAGAATCACCAGCCCATAGAGCATAGAGAGCTCGTTAACAATACACATGGAAATGAAGCCGAAATCCAGGAGAACGACGGCCAGATTGACATCCTGAGGCATTTAATTTAGCAGAAGACCTCTGGAAGGTGAAAACAGATGACAGAAAGGGCGGCTGAGCTGGAAGGAAGAGGCACCTGGCAACAGGGAGAGCGGCAGAGGGAGCAAGACCTCGGGATATTTCATACCAGCCGAGAGCCGCAGCTCTGCGCTGGAGCCGGGGGGGGCATGCCAGTTCTGTGGGAGAGCCAGGCCGAGCAAGGCATAGAAAGCTGGCAGCTGAAGATGGGTCTGGGGGGGGGGGGGGGATAGGATGGACGAGCATCCATGGGGAGGGAGCTATTTATATACCCAGACCAATGGTCAAAAAGAGCGGTAGGGCCGTAATCAAGGCACCACAAAAGGTAGCAGATCTGAAAGTACAGCGTCTCCCATCATTAACAGCTCGCCTAGCGTCCCAACATCACCACAATTCATTCAGGGAACCCGCAACACAAACGCCCCCCCCCCCTGCAGCTTCTGGGACCACAGCATTTTGTTTCTTAGTAATTCCTCACTACAGTAGGTATGCAGGGGATATATTATTCAATCATAAACTAGAGAGTAATTTTCCTTTAGTATTTACTTCTTTCACGCCCCATCTCTCACCCCCACCGTTCACAATTCCCCCCATGTCACACTCGGGATGTGCAGATGGTCGTGCCCGAGGAAAGGCACGCGACCAGCCCGATGGCAGAGTGTGCTCAGCTGTCAGTGACCGTTAGCGTTAGCGTCGAGCGGCTCCAAACCTGCCGCTTTATTTGTAAATTATCCAGCAACTGCGTCCATTCAAGGGTTCCCTTTAGTTGCCATTCCCCCGCCGCCATGTTTTTATCAGCTAATAAATGACAAAGCGACACCCTGGAAATCTCATATGACGTTTAATGCATCCGAAACTTTTCAGTGCATAAAAAGAAAGTGGACCGGGAGCCACGAAGAAAACCCCCAGTTCAGGGGAATAAACAGATCTGCACTGTAGTTTCTGGCTACGGGCAGAAGCGCTTTTATCTGAGGCCGCTGCGGGTCGCACATCTGTTGTTTGGAGCGGGCCAGGTGTTCGGGCCGTTCGGGCTGCACCGTCGCTTTGAAGGAGGGAGTTTCACAAGAAACTCTGCAGCTGTACAGATTAATATTAAACGGAATCCCTAACAGTCTCCGCAGAGGGGATCTGCATAAATATTCACGAGCCAAGACTGTACAGGCTCCGCTCCCCATCCTCCCCCCCCCCCCCCCCCCGCCCGCTCGCCCTCCTGCCACACGCGCACATGAATAGGGATGCAAACCCGCTGGAGGAGCGAATGCCTTATCGCGCAAAAACAAAGAGGAGCGGTGGCGGGGCGGCAGTGCTAAGATGGGATTTCAGCTGAGCAGCTTTGCAGCGGCTACAAGACGCTGGATATTAACAGAAAATGTAAAAATGGAAAAAAAAATATATCAATTACAGGGATGTTTTTCTGTTCGGTTCTATGAGGCAAAATGTCCAACTCTAATGCCAACGACGGTTAATTACACAGTGAAAAGCAGTACAGCATTAATTAATATAAAAAGGCTGTATATGGGGTTTGTTATGCATGACAACAATGCAGGCTTTAGTGTGAATGTGCACAAGGACGGGCCTGAAGCACAAAATCAGACGTGCCCAGACTTTGAGGGGTAGATGCGTAAAAGGGGGGGGTGGCTGGTACTTTGTGCAGGCAAATTTTCACGATTGGTTGTGGGGCGCTGGGTGATCATCGCTTATCGGGAAAGGGCACTTGGAACATCAAAGGGGTGCACTTTCATTTGTGCAGGAAAAGAGCCAGGTGCTCCGGTACCTCCAGCCCCCTCCCCCGTACGTGCCTGCTGCTGAAAGAGACGCGGAGCCCCACGTGAGGAATGCTAGGAGGACACAATGAAGGAAGCGGAACCATAACCAGGATGAAGACGGAACATGTGGATTCCCAGGAGGGAGCTGTGATATCAGACACTGGAGGGCTTACATTAAAACGCTCACAGCTCGGCTCCTGGGGAGGCCGTCAAGAAGGACCCGGAAGGAGCCCCAAGTTTCAGATAAGCGGCAAATGTTCGACCCGACGCTGGCCTACATTTCAGATCAGTCCTTCCTGTGTAAGTGCGAGGCTGTTACCCATGAACTTCTCCGTGGACAACTGTCCTCCATCTAACCCGGGGAGCTCCTCCAAATGCCAGAGACCCCCAGCTGGGACAGGACTGCGTGACAAAGCCCCGCCTCCTCTGACATCAGCGAATGACAGCCCCCCCCCCCCCCCCACAACCTCCGACCACAATGCCAATCCCAGCCCAGCTGCACCACACTGCCGGCTTCACTATGGAGGGACAGGAAGGCAAGTAAGGTCATTAAGAAACTACTATGAATTCAGGAAAGACACCATTTAAATTATTAAAAATCCATGTACAAAATCTATTGGGTGGGGGAGGGAACCAACAACTCAGATTATGCACAAATATGATTAAATTATCGGGAAAGAAAGGTTACTCTCCCCCTTCCCAAACACACATATTTAATTTCCCTTCGGATGGTGCTGGTGACCTTTAAAACCACGGTCAGAATGCCCCCCCCCCCCACACCGCCGCCGTCACCGCACGTACACGCGCCAACACGCGCAGCAGGCCTGCTGCCAGATGCGCTGGTCCGCCGGAGACCCGCTTGCCAACAGCTGACAAGACCAAACTCATCTGGTTTCTCATGTCTGTTTTTATTTAATTGGCAACAACAGCAAAAACCCAGAGCCTCTTGACAGTCTCGAAAATAAAAAAATAGATTGTATAATTTCTTACAATAGTCTGCTAATGAACAGAACATACTTTGTAGTCACAGCAGCTAATTCACTGACTGTACACACAGGTACGTGGCATCATTAAAGGGGGTTTGTAGCTTGTTTACAAACGCTCAACACCAGCATAATTTAAAAAAAAAGGTACATACGTATACTACCAATTAGTAGTGAATCCATTTTTAAATTAATCAGATAAACAGACGTTATATATATATTGTCAGTTATAGCATTTGAAAAAATTTAAAATGAACACCCTCATTGAACATCATTTTTTATTTGCATTCCCATGATTCAATGTAAGAAAAATATATTAAAGTATCTATGTACTTAAAGAGCAGATATCCAACCTGGTACTGCCAAATTAAAGCAAAAACACAAAATAATCTGACTGCAGCTAACTTAATCACAAAGTTGTACAAGGTCAACATATCCACGATAAATACCAAAAACTAATTATTAGAAATACTATTTAAAATCACTGAGAGGAAATCTAAGTGTTCTCATTAACCACAGCTAGTACTGAAACAAAGTACTATCTATGAAGGTCCCTTCCGTGCAGAATTTATGCCATATCTGCATTTCTGGACAACACATCCTTTAGTTTCTCAAAACTTCATAAAATTAATTTCTTTAAATCTGCAAGTACATTAGCATTTTTTAAAATCACACCAAGTTGTTAAAGATTGCTGATTACACAATATCTTCCTTTTTGTAAAGCTGCAAATTGTTCTACTCTCTATAGTCTAAGTCATCACTCTGATTATAAATGCAAATTCAATCTACGAGGTCTATCCAAGTAATAATTCTGAAGCCAATAAGCTGGTAATGTCCACAGATTAATTTTTTCTACGTATTCCTTTATCTGAGAAAGTATTAAAATGTAGCTTAAACATCTAGTCATTAAAAGCTCTCCAAGGTACAGTAATTATCAGAGAATTTTCGAGGTCTCTGGATTTACCAGTGAGATCAAAATTCAGGAATTTGACTTAAAACACGCAGAACGTGTACAAACAATAATGTTTATCAATCAATGGAAAACATCATTAGGATCTCAGATTGGACCAGGAATGTAAAATTTTAAATTAAAAAGAGAATGCATGTATAAAAATATGCATGATTGGATAAATGGTTAGATAATATTTTGTAATTTATTTTTTTTTTTTTTAAATAATTTTAAACTAGGGAAAATGGCACAAAATTAAAATGATAGGAAAACACAACAAAGCAACTTTGCTAAACTAGTGACACTTTTTAGAATAAATAATATGTGCAAGTTTGACAAACATTGCAAATATCGATGATGTAATATACAAGACTGGAAACATGAATATCCCGATACAAAGCAGCATCCCTTGCAGCGTGACCATTTTTAAATTACTGTGCAAAAGGAGGGAACACGGCTGCTTGGCTGAAGTTTGTCCCCGGTCCTTAAATAGCAGATTCATCACCGTGGTGATTTGTTGAAAATGATGACAAACTTCATAAATATTGGAATAGCTAATCAGACCAATCTTATTCCATAAAATGGAGTTTATATAAAAAAAAAGACTATCATGGCTAAAAAGAAAAATATACCAATAACTTTGTTTTAGTACACGGTAAATCTATTTCATAAAAAAATGAAAGTGATTGCCAGGAAAGCAAAGGTTTCACCAACATTTCAGATTTGAATTTGTAAGTTTGACTGTTGTGTGTAGCAGGTACACAGAAATTATTACATTTGTGTTAAGTTTCAAACTGCTATATGTAAATTGTGGTTATTTCATCTATTTGCATTCATCTGCACATTGTCCAGCACCATTCTCTCAAGAACTGGGTAACCATGGCTCCACAGCTTGTGTGCGTGTGTGTGTGCGTGTGATTTTATACACGCACATATTACATAGCATGTCTTCATTTGCAGTCCCTGAACTTTGTAGTGTCCCCCCCAAACAAAACCTTATTTAAAAAAATTGAATCAGACCCAACAGATCAAACAGAACAGCGAGCAGAACTGGCTGAGGAGCGCGCCACACGACCCAAACTGAATGCTCTTCACGGGCCACACGGTTCCGAGCCAGAGAGTTCCGATGGCGGATGACACTGGGAGAAACGGTGTTCCTCTTTAGTATGATTATTTACAGACTGGCCTAAAGATGCACACGAGACTCAGAAGGATTGTGGCGCCGTTTGTTTAAGCCCAAAGACACTGAGGAACGCCGTGACATCACGGTGCTGCCGTGAGATGACTTCTCCCTCCCAAGTCTCTCACCGGCACACGCGTTCGACGAGCGATAGACTGCAGAAGCCCCTTAGGTGTGGAGGAGGAGAAGAGGCTCTGCTCTCGGTGTTTGCAAGGAGCCAAGCGAAGGCGCCTTGCTGAGGGCCCGACCCAGAGCCAGATCGCTAAATACCCTTACAGATCCTGCCTTTCCGGCCCGCTTCCCAAGCCTTCCATCTACAGCTTCTCCAGGACTTCAGCTTGCATTAAACATGACCATCTGCCATCCTTAATGTACACACGTTCTGCCCAGCCACACGAGGGCGTGTGTGTGCAAGCAAGCAAACCAGGCTGCAACAGGGGTTTAGTCACCAAATAACCACAATAGACTAAACCCCAGCTAACGCCCAATTTGGCAGCTATTCTGTTGAGTCACCGCGCTTCAGGCCGTTTCTCCGCGGACCCCCATTTAATGCCCCGTAGAGCATTTTACTCACCACCCCCCCCCCCAATTCTTAGAAAGGTCAGTTTTACAGCCTGATATCTCCTCCAACGCAGTCCCTGGCTCCCCTCAATCTGCTCTATCTCAGTGCCGACCCATTGAGGTGCACCAACCAGGAACCATAAGCTACTTTCCCGTGTTGACCTGTCTGGAGCTAGAACATCCGACTGCCACCCACTTGGATACATAGAAACACAGCATGGCTGAGTTTGTCATTATTAAAGCCTTATTTTGGCTGTTCACGTGTCAAGTTTCTTAGCCATGAAATAACCATCCTTTCAAGTAAAAAAACACTAGAAGAGTGACGAGCGTCACAAGTGTGATATTAAAGGCTCAAAGTTACATTCGAAATGAGAACGAACGCTCAACGAGGAGAAATAAGGGAAAGGAAACATCCCGACATTTGAGATCCACCAGTGGCACATGGTTTAGCAGCGTTAAGAACAAGATTTTTCTCTTTGCCCGACATCTTTCCATTTACTCAGCGTACAGAAGTTTAGTTACTTCCGACTTTTACGTCCATTCTTGCTTTCCAGACGTTCTGGACATCTTAAATAGAACAGGAGTTGGCTCTCTTTTTGGGTTTGGGGCCGGTGGCGCCCTGGCCCCCGGCGGCACAGATGCAGAAAGAGCAGGACGAGCAGAGGGTCTGCGAGAGGCGTCTCAAGCCCAGCCGGAAGACGCTGTTGGAGAGGCTGTAGATGACGCAGTTGCAGAAACTGTTGCTAATGGCCAGCCACGTGGTGACGAAGGAGAGGATGGGGCTGACCAGCACGTGAGAGCTCTCTAGCAGGAGGTAGATGATGTAGGGCAGCCAGAGCACGTAGAAGACGCTGGTGATGCGAAAAAGTACCATAGCGTACCGACGGTCGGGTCCATGTCCCGTGGGGTGCCCGCCCTCTCCGGCCTCCATCTCCTGGCTGGGGAATCGCGCCCGTCGCTCACTGATCTCGCGGTTGTGCTGCTGACAGATGCGGAAGATGTGAAAGTAGGTGAAGCAGACCACCAAGGCAGCGGGAGCATACAGGAGACAGACCACGAAGCCCGTGAAGAGCGCCGACGTAGGCCATGAGCGGGCGCACCACTCGAATATGTCTCCGTGGTAACCCGGCTTCCCCCAGCCGAAGAAAGAGGGCAGAAACACCAGACAGGAGTAGATCCAGATGAGGGCGATGCAGCAGCGGAGCCGGCAGGGCGTCACGAGCTGGTTGTAGGAGAGCGGCTTGGTGATGGCCAGGTAGCGGTCCACGCTGATGCAGGCCAAGCAGGCCATGGAGACGCTCTTAAGCACGGAGATGACGTAGCTGAACACCTGGCACGTGAGGGGCTCCTGCACGCGGGCAGGATAGTGCAGCAAGGACAGCGTGGGTACGAGGCAGCTCAGTCCCACCAGCAGGTCGGCGTAAGCCATGGTCTGGATGAAGTAGCTGGTGGTGTAGTGATGCAGTAGCGGGGCACAGTGGAACACGAAGATCACCGTCAGGTTGCCCGTGATGATGAGGGCCGTCAGCAGGACGATGACGGCCGTCTCAAGGACGCAGGCCTCCGTGCCTTCGCTCAGCGCCCAGCCCAAGGGGCACGAGTGGTTGAGGGACACACTCACTGGGCCTTCGATGCTGCCGTTTGCGGCGGGCAGATAGCTGGGCAGCAGTTCAATGGATTTGGACTGGTTCATAGTTCTGGTTCTGCTGGATTACGGGCCTTTTCTTAGTGTATACAGAGCGAGGCTAAAACTCCTGCCCACTATTTCTTTCTTTCTCATGAATAAACCACAAAAAGAAAATACAACAGCTAAAAGAAAAAGGACTACAGCTCCCTGCGCACCTTTCCACATTCCTGGGCATCAGTCAAACAAAGACAGGAGACTGAAGTGCCAGTCGCATGGGCAATAAAAATATCAATTAAAAGCAATAGCAAATTTTAAAAATACCACCTGTAAAATTAGCTGCAAAATGTGCCTCTGCCAGTGGATCAGGGCACCTCCCGACAGGTGGCGATCACATCCTGCAATACGGGGGGTCGTGGTCATGCTAGTCCAGTGGGTGGGGGGCTTTGTGGTCCAAAGGCGAGAACAAGGCTGGGGAGGTAGGAATTCCTAAAACCCAGGGGAGATGATCTGCCTGTAGACCCAGCTGAAGAAGATTAAACAGGCGATTGTCTTCTAGAAAGCACACATCACCATCGCCCGTGTTCAGTTCCAATCCCAAACACAGTTGAATCGTCTGGAAAGGCAGTTTCTTATGCAAGAACCTTCTCGCACAGCCCTCGAGGTCCTGTAAGTCCAGTCTTGCAAAACACCGCTACTTTTTAATCCCTTCTCCATCAACAGGGCATCACTGTAACCATTTGGGCACCCGGTCCGGCATTGATTGGCCAATCAAGTGCTCCGAATAAACATTCAGCTGCAGTCGGTGTCAAAGGTCTCTCTCTCTACGGACGCCTCGGGGACTGTCTTCGAGGCTCGCTGGCTGAAGAGAGACTAAGCAAACAGAGTTGACTTTAGATGATGCTGGTCTCCCTCATTCCTGGTCCATCCTGGAATAACAGAGTCTGCCTCCCTTCAGCTCGTAACCAGAGTAAAGTTTCTTATCACTTTCGGAATGAGAGACTCCCCTTATTTTCAGGTTCTCCGCCGGCTTCCGAACGAGTGCGTCAGGAAACGGGAGAAAAGTTGCAGCGTTTACCTCTGGCTGGCAAGCTCCTGCGGCCGCGTGCAGCTCGTCCGCCGCACTCAGATCAGCCGCCTATTTCCCTGCGTCGCTGCCTTTCTCTCATTGTCCTGCGAAGGAGGACAAGATCCACATATATCCAATCCTCCAGCAGCACTGGCTCTCCTTGCCTGTTGTTCTTCTTGTTGCGATCCAGTCGAATTAAGAATCTCAGAGTGGGAAGGCTCCCCCCATGTCAGCCCGCCTCCCCTCTCAGTGAAATCCCCGTCCTGGCCGCACGACGGAAAGTGAGCCAGCAGAAAGGGCAGACGCCTCCCCGGTGCCGTTATCTGCGAAGGGGCGTCGCTCGTTCCTCCCGCGGACCCCAAAGCAGAGTCCCTTGCGCTCGGAGCAAAACAGAGTGGATGGATGGGTCTTTAGAAACCCCGTAAAGTCGGGGGGGTGGGGGGGGGGGTGGCTCGCAACAGACTCGGAACTACTTCCCGGCTAGAAACGGGAAAATAAAACCTTCTGAAATGAAGAAGAATAAAAGATGGAAATGAGGAGTCCCCTCACCGATGGTGCAGCGGGAAGGAGATGCTGTCACTGGCTCACAGTTCCCTTTCCCCCCCCTCTCCTGTGTGTCTCTCTCTCGCTCGTTCTCTCTCTCTCTCTCTCTCTCTCTCTCTCTCTCGCTCTCCCCCCACCCCCTGCCGGCTGCACCTGATCTCCTTTCTCACTCAGCTCTTCCACATCACCGTCTTTCCCTTCATGCCCCCTTCACACCCCCCCACCCCTTTCCTCACGGCCAAAATGAAAAAGTCACCCTTTTGCCCTCCCCTCCGAAATGAATACAGCCCCCCCCCCCCCCGGGGCTCGTCTTTGCCTTTCTCCTTCCCTCAGCCACCCCCCCACCCCCCCGTTTATCTCTGTGTGCCCCTCAGTTAGCCACACAGACCAATGACCAGCCCCGGATCAGTCTGCCCCTTGGTTACAGTTGCCAGGCAATTCAGCTGCTTGGGACCCTCCCCTCAACCAAAGCCAAAATGCACAACAGGCTGGGGCAAATTAGGAGGGGAGGGGGGTATTTTCCCGGGAAAGAGGGAGGAGGCTTGGCTGCTGTTCACATTCCTCAACCATCCATCACTCAGCTTGAAAAGGGGAAAATATACCATATATACAGACATATATATTTTTTCCATGTATATATTTAAAATGATGAATTATTGACTTTTATTTATAAAATATGCCATTGATAAATTATGAAAAAAACATCCATCCAGGGTTCAGGAATTACAGTGAAACACTGAGCTGCTACATCTCACTTCAGGACTGTGTCACACTGACAGGTGAACAGTCACAAGAGAGAGGAGTGTGAGATCTGCACGGGGCCAGGTGTGACATGAGGAAGGCCAGGCACTCTGCCTCCCCCGGTGAAAGGGGGACCAGGGGAGCCATGACAGGAAGAGTACCCCAGTCGTTGCCCAGACAGCTCCAGTCGGGGTCTGTCAGAAACAGAGGGGCCTCACCCATGTGGGAATACCGCGTCCCTCCACACCCGCACGCCCGAACCTGAGCCGCAAGCGTCACCATGCCACCAAGCCGGCAGCTTCTTTGAGAGGAGAAGAGCGGGTCGCAGTGATCCGGACCGGAGCAGTTCTGCTCAGACCGCCCTCTGTAATCCAAACTGTCACTTTAGCGTCAGCGCTGAGCCAGGCGCTGGTCAGCCAGGGACAGACTCTGTGACACTATAAAGACCCACAGGAAGCCCCCTCGCAGCATCTATAAATAACTCACGGGATTAAATAATCATTCATAAGCGGAGGAAAAAAAAAAAACAACAGACAGAATATTTCTGAAGAGAGAAAATCGAACTTCAAAGCTACGGCGCAGCTTAAGATAAAATGTGCGAGAGCCTCCTTTTATCCCACAGATGGCCGGTAAGACTAGCAGACTGACGGGCCCACGGCTCTCCGACAGCCAATCCACGGCGGGGGCGGGCCTCTGCGAGCCAGCCAATGGGGACGCAGCAGCTGGCCCAGCGAGACTGGGAGGCGCGGTGAGCGACAGCAGGACGTGGTCCCGTGGCACCGCTCTGTGGGGAGGATATGGCAGCGTGGGGAGCAGAGGTATCTGAGGAGTGATGGTGGGGGGGGGGGGGGCGTTGTAATTACAGTACACCACCGAAATACATGTGAGCAGGACCACAGCGCAAGAAAAGCTGCATGCTCATTACACTTAAGAGTTCAGAGTGCCGCTCGACCGAGGGGTGAAAATAAAGAATTTTTAGGCCAAAGAAATCCTTACAAGAATACCAACACCTTAAAAATTAAATACGTAAAAACAAACTGAGAGTGACCCCCCCCCCCCCCCCCCCCCCCATTTAGGTGGGGCCCGGGGCCCTAGATGCCACCGTAGTAAATCAGTAAACCCAGCAAACTGCTGCACGTTTGTTTTCTGCAAGCCAGCGTCACTCTGCGCATCCAAGACATCACAAAGAGAGGCGGAGATGAGGAAGGGGGGGGGGGGGGGTGTTCGTCAATGCCTGCTTAGAGTCGACCACCATTTGAGGTGAATGTCTCTCACCTATCAGCAAGACGCCCCCATGTACAGACCACAAGCTACACACGGTGACACCTCCCCCCCCCTCGACACAGAGACTGCTCCCACCTTCACGCAAACGCTAAGACGCCATCGGAACGAGTGTAGATTTACCGCGCCAATATCCTGTGACCGCAGGCCGCGTAATTAACCAGGATTCAATCAGCACGATCATCACAACTGAGCGCAGGGAGAAGCTGTTAATACAGAGGGATCATTTGGTTTAAATCACGGCCAAAGCAGAATGGCCCGCTGCCCTCCCCCACACCACTGCCCCCGCCGCCCCCCACCTTCCCGTTTATGTTATTGTCACGGCGACGGACATATCCATGCCATTAATTCAGCGAGAGTGAAAATAAGAATCTGATTAATGAATGAATTGCGTGGCGACAGCCCGCGGGAGCCGGCGTTATGCAAGCGCAGGTGCGCGCTTGGCGGCTCGTTCGGGCCGCGGTATTCCCGCCGCGCTGCGAAGGCCCGCAGCGGAGCTGGAGCCGACACCACCCAGCGAGCCCACGGGCAGACGGAGGAATCGATTTCCCCCGATGCCCCTGTTTGGGGGGAATGCGGGGATGGCATGGCGCAATAAATGCAGCCGTCAGCTGCATCAGATTAGGCAGAGAGAGTTCAGCCATGCCGCAACGTGCCGATTATATAATGCGACCACTGATATTATTACTGCGAATGGCGTTTTGCGTGTCGGGTGGAACATGGTTTCCTGGCGTTTCACATGCCAGCTCGACAATGTGAGTGCAGCCCACGAGTGCTGAGGGCGGGGACATGACCCCTCCCCCCCCCCCACCCCCACCTCCATTTCCCAGCATTAACCCCATTCCATCAACCCGGACGCCAGGCAACGGAGAAGAGGTCATACAGGACGAGGAACGCTCTGTGTTTTTCCACAGGCCGGCTTGTGGCTGCTCTTGACAGCATGGATCAGTGCATTACACACTGAGAGGTGGGGGGGGGGAGGGTGGGGAGCAAATCAGTGCGTTAAGATAATTGCAGGGAAGGGGGGGGGGGGAGGAAGAAACACCCTTCAAATTGTGAAACATCAGCGCAAACCAATAACACATATTCCTGGGAAAGGAGTGAGACAGCAGGCCAGCGGGACGCTGGAGACGGTAATCACTTCAAGGGGCAATTCATCACAGCCTCATGCAGCCACGGAAGAAACGGGGCCTCGGACTGATGCAAGCAAAGGGCAGCGGAATGAAAAGTTCCAGGATGGTTAAATACGAAGGGGAGGACGGGGGGGGGGGGGCAGACAGCCGAAACACCGCACCCCTCAGCGCCCCCTACAGCACCGACGCCGCATCATCAGACAACTCCACTGCGGCCATCTTGCTGCCGGAGGAGCCCCGGCCCAGAGCAGCCCCATGCAGGCCCCCCCTTACCTTGGTGATGAGCACGCGGTAACGCTCCAGCAGCTCTGGGTCGTTCTGGCAGCCGGAGAGGAGCTGCCAGACCTCGGCGCGCAGGGCCTCGGGGATGCCGGTTCGGACGAGGGCGCTCAGGCCCTTGGGGCGCGCCGCCAGGTTGCCGTGCCTGACGGGCACAGGGGACAGTGTCAGTGCGGCGTGACACCGTGAGGGCCAAAACATCACAGACGCGCTACTCCGACATCGACAGTGACGGCATATATTGGGGCAGGTTTACACATCCACAACACAGACCACATCTCCTGACAGGTTCCCAACCAGGATCACATCACAAGATTTTTAATAAAATTTACCTTAAAGAACATACCCCATCAATAATGTATTCTATTATAGTTAAGTTGATTATATCCAGCCCTACTTTTACTATATATTAAGGAATATAGCCTTCATTACACTGCTAAGCATTGCAAAGCTACCAGACTTCAATTTCCATTAAATAACTAAATCCTGAAACTTTATAAATACACTGATCAATGTGCATTTTAATCTATAAATTTAATAAACGTTTGGACTATACTGCTCCCAGTTCTTTAATTAACATGAAACTGCAGGCTTGTCTCCCAAAAACACCGACTGAAAAATTTAAACATAATAATAGAGAATGGTTTCATTCAGTTCCAACCGTAAGTAAATGGAAAGTAATTAGCTGTGAGTCCCCCAGCCCACCCCCCACCCCCCAGGAGGCGCTGGCTGTCTGCATCAGCCGCCTGCTATCACTAGCAGCCACTGACAGGGGCAAATTCTCTCTTTATTGCATTGAGTGAATTTTACTTTAAGTGAAACAAAAAGTCACCGAATGCTGCATGACAGCTATGCTATGAGTAAAGGCCATCTCCCAAGCATCTGCAGCACCGTGCGCGTCCATTACAGCAGTGGCACTCCACGAGGGGACGCAGGAGACGATTCTGCGTGTGGAGATCTGTTTTCATTATGTTTAGGAATCCCGAAAGCGCTTTCGCCGAGTTCTGCCGATCGCCTCTGTGGTCAGGGGTCAGCGCCACCATAGCTAGCAGGCGAAACCCAAGGCCTCGTGCTACATTTCATTCGCATCATGACATTTAATTATTCATCTGTTCGGCCATCTCTGATCTCCCTTTATGATTCTGTACTTTCTAGCAAACAGCCTGGAATCATCCCTGCATAGCCCGAGGGTAACAGCCATTCTGAAGGATGGTGGCGATCAGAATTTTTTCTGGCAGAAATAGTCGCATTTCGTTAGTCTTTATTTGAATAATATTTGATTAACCCTGCCTCACCCCCACCACAGACACAGGAATTTGTATGGGACATGGGTCAAAATATTTATTTCTTTCCATGCAAAATGTGATAATACTCCTTCCTGCCAAAGGATAGTGTAAAATATAAAAAAAGTATTTTGAATAAATTAACTTCAAACTCAGATTAAACGGCGGCACCATCTGAAATCCTAATTAAATTAAACTGAAGAGACAGCTGAAGTACGGCGGTATACAATAAGCTTTAATAGGCTGTGCCTTGGGCAATAGTGACAAATGGTGATTTCTTCATTTTTAACTAAACAATCCTAACAATACTTCTCTGGGTTACAGGCTGCTCCTTTAATGTATTTTCACTCGTTTATTTTCATGACACATCACATGCTGATGCAAAAGGAAACGAACATTAAGAGTGGCCTTGAAACGAGGACTGAATGATAGTGGAGAAATTCACATTTCAATATTTGAAATCTTTGCGATAAATATTACAATACATAATAAAAAAAAAAAAAAGTTGAAAATGTACTTAAAGTAAACTAGACCCAAATAGAACTTGGTATTATCTATTAACAGAGTCTGTGTTTACTGGGAAAGGCAAGTTAGCAGGTCACACTCTGCTAAACAGAAAGTAGCACAATATTCTACTGGTGCACTGACAATTCACTCTTATTAAACATTTGATTAAGAACGAATTTCACAGAATATGAATTTCAAGAACGTTTTTAACCACAACATACCATATACATATAAATGTACATATAAATTGTACATATAAATTTAACAGCAGCAGCATAATCATACTCTCTTACACTTGTTGCCTTGAGTTATGCCAACAGACACAAAGCAGTACCTACAATTCACTTGCTTGTGCATAATGTCATCTACATGGAAGACAAACATCTTCTGATCAGTTCTCGTTTGCTTAACTCGTTTTTGTTACATTTCTCAGTTCACGCAATAAACAGCAAAGGTGAACTTCAGAACGAATAAACAGCAAACTTATTAGAGTGCGGAAAAATCACTACTAATTATACCGGTGTTAAATATTTTAAACAGCTGATTTATTATTTGATTGCAAGATCTTTTTCTTCTTCGGTTTGATACACGTTATCAAACATTTGACATTGCGGACTCAACCTTAGACTTTTCACTCACCATCTGCTGAGGATCCCACCCCAAGATTCCAGGATCTTCTCTGGACAATCCTTGGAAACGTCACCGGTGCCACTAGAGATCTCATTGTCGCTGTCTGTAGGAGAATAGTGGTGGCAGCTAAGATGAGGGACCAAAGCCACCTAAGCGACTGTACAGAATATTCAAGCAATGCAGAAGAAATGCGGAACCTGACACACGTGAGCAAACAGCACGATTTATACCAAGTAGCTAATCACACAAAAAACAATTATACAGGGAAAAGAGTGCATTTGTTAGAAATACTGCTTGTAAACATATTTCTGGGCCGGTATGACAAAGCCGGATTTCTTGCTTAGCTTGAAAACTTGTTGGATTTAAGGTATAACAGTTGAAATGGCCGTTATCTCCATTCACTTACATGTAGCCAAGACTACCTTATATCCGAAAAGTAATCCACTAAGAGAGAAATCCTGCTTTGTGATACAGACCCCTGGTCTGAAAAACCAACACGCTTCACATCATCATCCACAAACTGCAGCTTAGTAGCCACATTTACCCACTGTAACGTGTACAATGTAATTCCTACTTGCCAGCAGGTCAGCATGAAAGGCCCTTTTCTCAGTACAATAGCAGGCAGCATCCCGAGACTTCAAGTCAATAGCCTTAACCATTACTCCACCTGCTGGTCAAAGAATCAAACAGCACCGACACCTTCATATTCCATGGCAAAAAAGCACTTTTACCAAACCGGCAAAATGAATCAGAAACAGGAATCACAAAGAAGGAACAGGAGATCAACCCTTCGACTGTGACACGAATGGAATAAACTTGGAGTAGGCCCTACGACAGCTTGACCTTCAGGTGACCTTGAAGGCTGGACGCTACCCAGACAGACATGCTTCAGCAAACAGACTGAGATTCTGCTATCGGGAGCACAACAGCGAGCCGGCGCCGCATGAGACGGGGATGCTAAGCTCTCACAATGCGAAGCATTCGGGCCCTGATGTCTGGCAGCACCGACCTCCAGCAGGACCATCAATGCTCTTCTGAGGACACTGGGAGACATTTTATTCCTCAGAAAAAGGCTTAGAATGGCTCCCTCATAGCAGCGCACTGGGGGGGGGGGGGGGGGCTGTCTACAGTGATGGCACAATCTGTATGGATTTGGCTGTGGGCGGCCTGTCCGCCCCCCTGTCCCATCTTTCCTTTATTCATCATCTCTCCACTTACAGGAGCGCCATGCTCCAAGAAGAACGGGCGGTCGGAACCACATAAGTAACCTTTTATTTATTATTTACTGCATAACGAACATTACGCGCCAACAGCCCGACCGCTGAGCAGAATGGCCGCATCGTAGCCAACTGAGGGAACGCTATTTACAGTGGAAGGCAGAACCAGCAATGCTCCCGTTATTTACTATAGTTTGTATTACTACCCAACATCACCTCTAAGGGGCGCCTCTGAGACATGATGCAAATGCCTTACAGCCTCATATTGCCATCAAAAACAGGGCACGTCTTACAAAATAAATGTATTACACAAGACTCCTGTGATCCAGGATAAGCAGTTACAAGATGGATAGACAGATAGATGGACATAAACAAATACGCTGAAAATAACTCAGATCGAGATTGAATCAGAATATAATTCTTATGAGAGATTCCCGAAGGAAAGCACAGCCGTCCCTGAGTGTGCGGCGGTCACTGCTTGGCCGGATCGCTGTTATTTTTGTTCCTGTAACAGGAAGGTGACCGGTGCTCTTTGCCCCGCCCCGCCGGCCCCCTTTTTTGGGATTTCGGCCCCTTTTGGGCCTCCATCAAATGAGACGGAATATCATCGGAACCGGAGACCAGATGCACAGGTCAAGGCGCCGGGGAGGATCTGACCCTGAGAGCCGCCAGGACAGACTGTTCAATCTTAATTCCACATGACGGCAAATTAAAAATAACGCTAGAACACAGTCGCGCATTATCAGAATCTGATTTTATCATTTCTACTGTGTAAACATTGCATTCCCTTTGCAAGCCTTCTCCAAAAAAAATAAAAAATACATAAAAATCTGAGTTTCTGTCAACCGATATTCCGACAGCACCCAGACCTCCAGTCGAAACACACGCTCGGCGTATTTTTCACTCAAACACACTTCCTGCTGATGCATGAAGAGACACACACCACCATAAATCCTTTACGCACGGTGCACGCCGCCTATTAGCTGGAAACATACTGACACGGACTTCACGGTGATGTATGGGGGGGGGCTTATTTCTGGCTACCTTCCATCCAGTCTCTTTTCAGAAACTGCTTATCCAAATAGTCATTTCTGGGGGCATATGGCCCGGGGCTAATTACGCCTTACACGAGACGCTAGCACGACACAGGGCAGCCAAACGTGCAAGATTCACCTACAAAACTGCTTTAATCCAACTGCAGGAAGATCAAAGAGATCTGCCGGCTTCCCTTCTCCGCGGATGTCGACATAAGGCACCGCAATACTGATATTTCGACATTTAGAAACTGTATTTACTACTCTAATGCTGTAACTGACTTGGGGGCTGTCGTTCCAAGACACATCCATCTATGGGAATAAGAATGCTCGTAAAAGGAACCTTCCAGAAATGTGCAAAAGGCTGTTTGTCTACCCTAAAAAGGCATAAATTGTTTTTTTGGTTTTATACCGGGATGCACTGAAAGGTGTTCCATCCTAAAGAAGAAAAGGATGCAGGAAACCTGCAGCAGCACGTGCGTGGCGAGTCCAGCATGCTCTGTGCGGTTTATAACCAGGGGCACGCCGGCCTGGACGGAGCTCGGTGAAAGGGCCGGCGAAGGGCTTTCGCCGCCTCATCTCCATCCTGTGCGGCCAGCTGTCAAAAACAGGCCCTTAAAGACGCTAAAAACGGCAGACATCTCCCCACCCCGAGCAGTGCTCCAAATGCAACAAAATTAAATTTCACGGTTGATTCATGATTGCCAAAATAAGGGGGGAGGGCCAAAATGGGCCAGGACTGATCATCTCATTTTGTAATGTGACACAACATGCCAAAAACGTGTCTAAATATAGAACATTCTCCAAATGAATGAGCAGTCCGGTGTGTGTTCAAATAGGCTCACGCTCAGTGTTTTTTCGTCCCTCCTTTTAAGTTAGACACCTGAAGATATTCCAAGAAAAAGTTCACAACGTGTTCTGTGAAATTACCGTGCCATCACTGCTCCAGTGGATGTCCTCAGATGACATGACATTGTAGAGTAACTGTATTGCAACACGTACAAATAAACAAACGTGCCGTACCTTCCTCCAGCTCCTCTTCCTCGCCAGGGGACAGCAGTCGGTCCCGTGTCCCATTTGCCCTCTCTGTCTCTCTCTGCAGGCTCAACACCTCGAAAATGGCGTCTCCCTGGCTGCCCTTCTGGCTGCTCTGGGGGTGCAAAAAAGTCGGGAGAAAAATCAGGGGAGAGTAAAGGGAGAGTCAGGGGATGAGTTGAGGGAGAGAGAGTCGGGGGGGAGGGGGAAGGGTCAGGGGAGAGGAGTTGAGGGAGAGAGTCAGGGGAGAGGAGTTGAGGGAGAGAGTCAGGGGGGAGTAAAGGGAGAGTCAGGGGAGAGGAGTTGAGGGAGAGAGTCAGGGGGGAGTAAAGGGAGAGTCAGGGGAGAGGAGTTGAGGGAGAGAGTCAGGGGGGAGTAAAGGGAGAGTCATGCATAGCATGACCGCAAATGAAGATGGCATATCTAGATTTGATATATTCATCGCGCTGGGAACATGGGAAATCATGATGCATTTTTACAGATGAATCACCCAAAAATGACTGAGCATTTGACAGTCATACATCGACATGTGGTTTCAGGACATGTCATTTCGTGGTGTTGGGGCGTCAGCCATCTCTGTGCCCTCACGGTTGCCTAAGCCAGAGTTTGCTGCAACCTGCAGCTCCAAACGCAGCAAGCAACGTCTGTCACAGCCTGCGGCTGCTACCAGCGCCAAGATATAAACCGCGCATTTATTAACAGCGATGACAATGATTCGCAAATTCCCCTTGCTTAAAATAAATAAATAAGCATGCAGTAAAAAGCGGGAATGGATGCTGCACTAACACCGTAATGCTATATCTTTTAATTAGCTGTCGACTGGAGCGTGGGCACTCTCTCCCCCTCCATGATGAGATAGCGATGCAGCCAATCAGGCGGCGATGGCGGCCGTGGCCCTCATTAGCCCGGCAGGATAACGAGAGTTGGCCCCTTATTAGCTGCCGATAACACAGAGGCTCCATTTGCCGCATGAAGGGCTCCGGCGGGGGGAAGCTGCGGGCATTTCCACCCCCCACCCAAGGACCTGCCTTCTTTAGCCTGCTGGATAAGTCGAACACCTGAACGAACTTTACATGCGACACATTTGTCGCATGACAAAAGTCGAAAAGCAAGAAACAAAAGGGTCACCCCTGGATGTACTGTAACAGTGCCCCCCCCCCCCCCCCCCCCCGACATACCTGTCTCAGCTTGAGGTAGAAGGTTTCAGTGAAGGCCTTCCGGCTGAAGTACCAGAACCTCTCGTTGGCCGGGTAGACCCTCACCAGCGTCTCCATCAGGAAACGGACCGGCTCCACCACCTCTGTGACCACGAGGTCCACCGCCACCGTCATGTACACCTGTTTGTCTGTGGGTGGGGGGGTGGAGAAGACTTCAGTTGGGACAGTGCGACTTGGGTGCCCCTCGAAAGAGACCGCAAACCACAGAAGGCGATGCAGTCGTTTCTGGGTTACGATTTACAATTAGCTATCTGGTTTAATCCAATCCAATCCAACACACCAGTTCAGTGGAAGGCAGCATTCCACCTTACCGTGTGCACCGCGAACAGCTGACGGTAAAAATAATTACGTTCGTTAAGAGTCTTATAAACAAGTCTAATTATCAAGCTGTGGACAAGAGGAAAACAAACCTATTTCACACCAAGGAGATTTTACTATTTTAATTAACAGGACGAATAAAGAGACAAAAACCTTTCAGGGGAAAAAAAAAAAAAAAACAAGCCTAAAAATAGATTCCAATTACTGATTTGGAAGGATGCTGTGGGACACGGTATACAGTATCTGTAAGCTTCAGTTACTATGAGGCCACTCATCTTCTGAAGGGTGACAGCAGCTTGGGGACGACCAGAAGGGTTTCAGCAGCATGTCAGCTATTCCCTTCGACCGCTGGAGGGGCATTTTAATATATCAGGGCATTGGCAGAGGTGGGGAAGGACCAAGGGACGATCCCAAAGAAAAGTCCGCGATTACGTTCAGGTGCATCGCAATTAACGGTCACATTCAGGTACGTCGCAATTAATTACTGAAAACACTGACAGGCATGGTGAGGGTCTCCTAGCAACACCAAGAGACAGCTCACAAACTGGCCTATTTGCCATATTATTACATATTCAGATACAGCAGAATGCACTGTCAGAGGTAATCATGAGTGCCGAGAGCTGCCGGCTTTCAGAGCGACAGCCCCCAAGCACAAGGTCAGTCCTGGGGGCTCAGGCGTTCCGGTAACACACTGATGCAGCGTGTCTCTGACAGGCGGCCTCACCTTTAGGCGTGTCTTCGTTCAGCACCTGGAACGTGGGGGCGTTTGGACTCCAGGTACCTGTGATCACATAGGCTTTCCCATCCAGGCTCTTCCCCATTGACTCCTGACATTTAGAGACACACAATAAAACGTAAATAAACAGACATGCACAAGGACCGGCACGCAAACACATAAAAAGCCCATATTTTATTTGACCTTGCATTGTTTCACCGTGATAGAAATATACAGCCATTTCATCAGTACGTAACACTGATGTTACATTTTGACACAATACTGAATGTAATATCAAACAGGAATGGTACGATTAACCATGTAATGAATATTTAAATAAAGCCAGATTATCACCTATGTAACAAATACGGCTAGCAATTTAATACTGACACATTAGCACTAATATGGCTAGCTATCTATTACCTGTGTTTGCCAAGTAAGGAAAACAATTTTTGATACAATGCCTAACTAATAATGATTCCTTACTATTATTATAAATTCTACTAAAATACTACTAAAAAGTCACACCTTTAACATCAGCTAGCTAATATAATAGCAGACATCCTTTTAAAGAAAAATGTCAGATCTGAGTAATAAACTAGTTATTTTCAGAAGGATAGCCTGAAAGATAAATATTTTTAAAAGTATTACTCAGCACGATGTATTTTCCAACAAACTATTTCGTAAGAAAAAAATGCAGATTAATGTCTTGCATAAATAGCTCTCTGTGGCAGACATTTAACATCTGCTCAGAAGCAAATGCATAAAAAAAATCTCATCATTATATGCACACATTTTTCCATGTATATCATCACAGCAACGTCACCATCCCAACAGGACAATCTGTAGCCAACATGACAACTTCTGGGCATCTACTGTACTTTCAGATTAACAGGGTGAATCACACAGCTAGCAAAGCAGTACAGAAGTGCTGCCATGTCCACTGTGAGGTGACAGGGGGCGCTGTGTGCACAGGAATGCCTGCCTGCTCATGCAATGTGCCTACAAACAATACAAGCCCTCTGCATTCTTCCCATTCCTCTATGGAAATAAAAGGAATTCTGTCTCTCTGGTTAACAAGTACCTCATATTGCCAAAGTAGAAAAATGCCTTTTATGTGTTATTATAGGGCAAAGGTTCTTCTGCAGATGGCATCAGGCCGGCCATGGGTATCTCTCTGCGACTGGCACCGGCTGGCATTCTATACCCATAATGCAATGCTGCTGTCCACAGGATGACGCGCCGTACCAGCCCTGTGCCAATCGCAGCGCTCTGCATCGCCATCGGGCCACAAAAGCCCCCGCTCAGGGTCTCCCAGGCCTCCTGGCTGTTATGTGAGGTGTCCCCCCCCCCCCATTCAGGCCAGATTTATGAAACGGTCAGGCTTTCAGTGTCCCCTGCGCCTGTCGCTCCAGCCACAGGGGAGCGAATCTGCCCTACGGTGTTGAGGGGGTTCGCCCGGACCTCCCTGACCTCCCTGACCTCCCCCCACGACACATCGACACCCGTCCTTGAGGACGACTTGTTCTGTGCCCGTCCACGGTTGTGGCAAGCGTTCCTTCCCATGACTGATCACTTATATATCGCGTTACAACCTCATCCCAGATCCTGTTTGTAATTCCCTGTGTTCTTAGTGACGAAGTTTATAAACACACTGACCAACTGAGGGACTTCCTAGGGACAAGTGATTTTTTTTTCTTCCTGAAACCGTTTTGTATAAACTTACTGGATCCAGAGACCCATGAGATCTACGGAAACCGATTAACTTGATCTTATGCATTATTGCCCAAATCAGAGAGAAGAAACGACAAAAAATATTTTTCACAGCAACTATACATCAAGGTCGTAGCAGACGTGTGATTATTCTGTTTTCGTGATATTTGACCTCTGTGATGCAAACAGACAGACCCAGGTTCCAAAAAGTTGGGATGCTGTGAAATGTAAATAAACACAGAATGCAATGATTAGCGAATCATATAAGCCCGTATTACATTGAGAATAGAACAAAGACAACATATAAATTGTTGAAAATTTAAAATGTATTGTTTTATGTCAAATATAAGTTCGACTTGAATTTGATGCCAGCAACACGTTTTAAAAAAGTTGGGACAGGAGCAAAACAAAACACCTGACTGAATATCACCACTCTGTGAACCATTGTCTTTGAACACAGTTTGTCGCTTCATCCACAAATGCAGGATGAAACTCTACCATGCAAAGAAGAAACCGTATCTAAACAAGATCCAGAAACGCTGCCGACTCCTCTGGGCACAAGCTCATTTAAGATGGACTGAGGCAAAATGGAAAACTGTCCTGTGGTCTGACGAATCGAAATTTCAGATTCTTTTTGGGAATCATGGACGCCACATCCTCCAGGCTAAAGAGGAGAGGGACCATCCAGCTTCTTATCAGCAGACCGTTCAAAAGCCAGCATCCGTGATGGTATGGGGCTGCATTAGTGCCCATGGCTTAGGTAGCTTGCACATCTGGGAAGGCACCATTAATGCTGAATGATATATACACACAGGCTCTGGAGCAACACATTCTGCCATCCAGACACCTGTTTCAGGGAAGGCCCTGTGTATTTCAGCAAGACAATGACAAACCGCATTCTGCACATATTATAGCAGCATGGCTCCGTAGTAGAAGAGTCCGGGTGCTAGACTGGCCTGCCTGCAGTCCAGACCTGTCACCCACTGGAAATATTTGGCACATCATGAAACGAAAAACACATCAAAGGAGACGCCGAACTGTTGAGCAGTTGAAATCCTATGAGGCAAGAAGGGGATTTCATTTTCAAAACTCAAGCATCTGGTCTCCTCAGGTCCCAATCGTTTGCAGAGTGTTGTTAAAAGAAGAGGTGATACAGCACAGTGTTAAAACAAGCCAATGTTCCATAAGTTTTTTTTAAATCATGTTCCTGGCATCAAATATTTGCAAATATTTGTCATAACATTTCTCGGTTGCAACTTTTTAAATGTTGTCGTTCTTCTATTTTCAATTAAATATGAGTTTATAATATTAATAAATCACTGCATTCTGTTTTTATTAATGTTTTACATGGCGTCCCAACTCTGTTTGCAAAGAGGGTTATAAAATAAAGAAGGAAAACAGGATTCTCACCATATCTAAGAGATGCATGTCGCTGTTCCGGACCTTCTGGCCTGGACTGAGTAGCATTCCGAAGCACCTAAAGCACACAAGAGTTAATACCATGCTTTTAACAAAAAATCATCATGCTCTTCTTAGAACCCCTGCGCCATCTTGTGGTTGCCTTTAAAATTTCACCTTCAGTAGCACCTAAACTGCACTGCAGGTAGGGGTAAGTATGGAACTCTCAACTTATTTTTTGATCAACAAAATACATCACTTTCTCATAAGTTCAGCTGAATTTCCACAGCTGATCTTGAGCTTACACTCCCAAATTAAAGGGCGGCATTTCCATACAGCCAAAAAACCCAATATCTGTCCTTGAGTACAGTAATAAAAGGCAGAATTGAAGTCCATGATGCAAAAGCCCTAATCATGTTTCACAACATGGAGGAACAAGTTCCCGTCCATGTAACTTCTGTGTAGAGTGAAGCACTTCTTCTTCACCATCATTCTTATTGTAATAATGCTCCGTTTCACTTCCAGAAAATTGACTTTCAAAACTAACCATGGCCATTACGGGATTTCCCCAATCGCTCTATGTCCAATTGTGATGGCCAACCACCTTCAGCAGGAACTGGGACCTGCAGGAGCCATCTAGGCCACACATGCACCGCAACGTTCTGCGCGGCCTCACCTCTCAATGCCCAGTTCCGTGTTGCTCAGCTGCTGGACTGTGACCACCACCTTCTTCTGCACACCTTGCCGTAACTTGAAGTAGAACTTGTCGCGGTCCTTTGGGACGGGACTGCAAGTCAAACACAGAATAGGGGTCCTGGGTGAAGGGTGGAGAACACCTGCTTACCTGGCTGGATTTCCAGGTAAACATGAATTATATGTATGTATAGGAAAGAGGTGAAAACTATGGCATTAAATGCAATTTTTTAAATCAGAAAGGCTCAGTGCAGTGTACAACTCAATTTTAATTACAGTTGAATAAGCAATATACAGCTTAGTAAAGCTAGAGGTAGAATAGAATAATAGTTAAAAAATAATTAACACACCAAGAGGACTGGGGCAGCTAATTCTGTCTGGACTGACTGGCCAGCATCATCACCACGGCAACAACAAAGCACTTGGGGGGGGTGGGGGGTTCCTGACCTGTAGTTGCCTTTGCCATCATCCTCTCGCACCTCCAGCGATACCACAAAAGTAAAGATGTCGCCGTCTGGGGAGAGGGGTGGAGTGGAGTCTCTCACATCTGGAGCAGGTTTACAGGAGCGCCGGAAGGCTGTGGAAAAGCTGTATAAGATACGGCAGACCTGTACAGAGGGGGAGGGCGAGAGAGAGCAAGTCAGGGAGAGACCACAGGCCACTGGTTAACCAAAGTCACAGGTCACAAAGCCATGTTCCTCTATCCCCTACCCAAGCCCCAGAGGTGTGAGACCATAGAGCTACTCACTGGGGCCCAACGTCACTACACACAGCACCACAACAAAACCACCACCACCACCCTAGCTGGGAATGAAAGGGATACCGAGACGGGGACAAGCTGCACAGCCCACAGGGACACTCACAGCCTCCTTGATGTGACAAGAGAAGACGTGGATCTGGAAGTCCTCACTGCTGCGGTAGCTCTCCGTGAAGCAGAAGCAGTCGCTCTCCGGCGTCCCCTCCTGGCCACGTGCGCAAAACAGCACTTTGTAGATGGGCAGGGCGGTGATCTCGGTGCCAGTCACCTGGTCCACAACCCTGGACGCAGCAGCGGCGAAACAACAGGCCGGTTTCTCAGGGGGTTTAAAGACATAGATGCTCCGCAAAGTCTGAAGCAGGAATCTATACATCTACAACTATTAACTGACAAAAAAGTCCTTCTCAGCTGATGCTGCATTTCATATAAATTATAAAAGCAATTAACCCTTTTAAATAGTTCAAAAATTCATCTTCCCATTCTCAGAAATGTCCAGTAGCAGTGAGTACTTAAAACTTATCGAGATGTTGATGCCTTCAACATAGTTACGACAATGAGGATTACGCACATCATGCATCACAATAATGGCTGCTTGTTTGTCTTTGGTAAATTAATCTCAGACAGGACAGAATACTACGACACAGGGAAAGGAGAGAAACAAACAGGCTTATTTCTTAGGTTTATCAGAGCCTTGGCGTTGGGATACGGGGGGGGGGGGGGGGGGGGGAGAGACCAGAAAGAGAATATAGCGGAAGGAGATACAGGAACATCAACCCGACCAGGATAATCAGGACCACCTGGCCGTCAAGCCTACAATCAGAGAGTGAGGGTAAGTAAGCAGATACGCATGTTGAGAGCGAGTGTCTTACCGGACGGAGCCATCGGGCACGTTGGGGACATAGAGGGTGACGGGGACGGGGCCAGCACTCTCCGCCTTCAGGGTGGCCATGGCCCTCTGAGCCTCTGCCTCGTTGCGTGGGGCTTTCACCCACGTGCAGCCCAGGTAGGAGAGCTTGTTAAACTGCACGCCGTCCTCCTCCAGCACAGGGGGACACTCACCATCTGCGGGGCAAAGGGTTACGGCCAAGATATACATTCTTACGCAAACGCTCAACTCCCCCACCCCATATCTCCCTCGTTATCGGCACTGCAGAAAACAAAACAGGGTATGCAAATGTTTCAGAAATCGTGTCAGAATCGGCAGGAGTTTCATGTGGGAGAGGAAGTTCCTTTTGAAAGAGGAAGTCGGTGCCGAGGTCACCTGGCAAACACGCAGTGAAAGGGCCACTGCACTTCCATCCAGTCACTATCAAAGCCCATTACATTCACTGGCACTGCACTTCCATCCAGTCACTATCAAAGCGCATTACATTCACTGCCACTGCAAGGGCCGCATTAGCCCTACAAAGTTCCAGAAGTACATAAAAATGATCCCAGAAAAATGGCATTAATGTTTTCAGATTAGCATCAATTTGTTTACACTAAATTAAAGCATGGACGTCAATTTTGCTGTTCAACTTAAATGGAACTTTAACAATCAGTTTATCATATTAGTTTATGTTAGGTCTAAAAATGGGTCAAAACGTTTTTTTGAAAAATTTACACATCTTGCATGTTTTTTTTTATCATTTTAGTTTCTTTAATTTCTTCATAAAGCACTTTGAGCTGGTCTCTTGGACAACAGCTGTTCCACAAATAGAAATTGTTATTATTATTATTATTATTATTGCTTGTTTATGGAACAACTGTTATTATTATTCTTCTTATTATTATTATAATACTACATTGTTATTATTTTATCATCATCACCATCATTTTAAAAACAGAAGGATGACGTTCGCTTGGCAGTAGAGGTTTCAGTCAGAGAATCTCTGGCCTTTTACTGTGTTTTACAGCGGGATAGAGGCTGACCTGCCGATGCTGCATCTAGCGGGACATTATGGGGGATGGTTTGTCTGTTACTAGCTGGAGTTCCCGTTACTGTATCTCCTCGCTCTCCCGCGGGCCTCTCCTCCTCTCTCCCCTCGTCCTCCAGCACCTCCTCCATCGCCCTCTGCAGCTGCTCGCTCCCGTTCCAGGCCGTCTGGAAACATTCACACCCTCATGAGTACTCACCAAAACATCAGTACTCGCCAAGTCTGTGCGACTGCACATCTGCTTAAAGTCACGCCGGGGCACCTTGAGTCTGGGTTTGGCCTCGGAGCAGGAAGGCGACCCCGCCGCGCTCGGCTGGACCAGCACAAACTCCTCGCTGGTGACGGTCGACACGGATTCTGTGGAGCCGCTCACTTTTCCGAGGGATGAGCGGTCGTCCATGGCAACCCAGAGCTGGTCTTCCCAGTGCTGGGCCTCTGGCGGTGGGAACTACCCTATTCAGAAGACCGTACACTTATTTTTCTGGAGGAATATGCAGAATAGCAACATATCCTGCGAATAAAAAAGCTACTTTAATATAAGCAACCATAACCAAAACACAGTTCCCTCATTTCACCCAATTGTTTGGCTGTAGGTGTGATTGTGGCAAGAGTTTGGACATGTTTAATACATTAACCAAACAGAAAATAAAGATCAATTTTAGTCATCCATCTTCCAAGCATTTACCCAGGACAGGGTCCTGCGGGGCTGGAGCTTATCCCAGGAAGAACAGAGCACTTGGCAGAGGAACAGCCTGACTGAGATGCCAGTGCATCGCAGGGCAAACACACAGATGCACTATGGGAAATTCAGCTGCATATATGCCACTTGAACCCACAACCTTGGGGCCGTGATGCACCAGTACTGCTCAGTCACTCTGCTACCCTGGATGAATTATACATTTACACACAATTATACCTGGGGAAAACATTACGAAAATTACAAAGGGGTCCGTAGGAATGACAGCCCCATCACTAGCTCCATCCATCTAACCCTTCCTCCCCCCATATTGCCCAACCGCAGCAATTTCTAGAAGTACTGGATGGGTCACCTGGCAATGTGAAAGCCAATAATTACGTTTAACTGAATGCTCAGAGTCCTAGTCGTCACACATAACTTGCAAAATCTTTCCTCACTAATTAGGCAGATAACTATATTTCCTTGTCTTCTACATCTTCAAATGTCATTTATATGTATAAATGTTTATGTTCTATTTCTCTTTTGCACTATGACCAATGTTTTGCATGACAAAGGTAACAGTGAGACCGGTAAGATGTACTATAATGGTACATAGATGCCTGGAGCTTCACAAAATACTAAAATACAGCTCACAAAATTCCTAACACGTCCAATTTATATACATTTTTTGTGGCCTCAAAATGTACTATTTTGGTGCTTTGTGCTTGCCTAAAGAAAATGTGACTGTAAAACCAGAATCTGGAGATAAGTGTGCATATACTATGGTAGTACATTTATTTGCTCAAATCTTTGTATTCATGCTAATCCAACTTGATCTGATTCTGCTAGATCAGCCACTTGTCAAAGTTTCAACCAATTCTATGGCAGAAAATAGGAATTATGCTCATCTAGTTCTTAATGTTGTGCATGTCAATAACATCTCTGAGCCCATATCGTCATAATAATGCCTCCCATTCCAAATGTATTCTCATGTACTTGGTTTAATGGACAACAACTATGCTTTGTGGTCATTTACTTAGTTTTTTTTAAGAATTTGGCTTATTTTGATGAGTAAGCGGCACTGTGACACACGTAGGGCTCAGCGATATGGACCAAAAATAAAAATACACGATAATTTTAAGTCAAAGCCACAAGTCTCAAACACATTTTTAAACAGTGTAGTCAAAACAAAATGCAAACACAGGGTTTCCTTCCCTGTTTGCAAATGTGCAACTATCCAATGTACACATTTACAACTGGGCTGCCACTAAGCCTATTCTTCTGAAGATTTATCCATCGACTATTTTATCGATTGGTTGATTAATCCAAACGATTCATTTTCCACCAGAAAATGAACCTGACCGTTTGAGTTAAGTTCATTTTGACAACAACGAACTGTTAGGTGATGTACGCTGGAGCGTCAGCATTCGTGTGCATAGCAGGAAAATGAGCAACGCGCTGCTACGAAACTAGCAAAACCACTTTGTGTTGTGCTTTGTGCAGGTGGAAAAAATAGCAGCTCTGTGGCTTTAATAATGAATGTATTTAGCAGCGTCAAGTACAAAATATATGAAAAGCCCTCAATTCTAATGCTAATTTAATAAACATGAATAGCCAGTACTTAGACTGATGTGCCATCAAAACTTTGCACAGTGCAAAACCACCTTTTCGTTTGTGATGAACTTGAATTACTCCCATAACTACATCATGAAATTAAAGGAAAACATTAGCTATAATGAATTGAAGCATTTTATAATTCATAATGATAATTTTATTAAAATAAAAAAAAACATTGACTTAAAACATTTTGATGTCAAACAATTTCCAGTGTCGACATCATGGACTACGTCACCTAATCCAGGTGGCCCTTTTTTCAATACTGCAAACAGAAGTCTCAAAATAAAGGGTCATTCTGGCTCAACTCAACAAATTGCCCAAGCTCACCCATCTCAGAACTGAACCATTTTGTGGAATTTTGTTTTCTCCTGGGCGAATATTAAAAATCTAAAATGTCTCTGTCCTAGCTCATGTACTGTAGGAGTTACACTGGTTTGAAATTCAATTGGATTTTTCCTTTGCTCGCAAAAACACCTGGTCGACAATTGCCTGTATCTTTGTGACCTTAACACCTAGGCACCTCGAAAAAATGGTGGATATAGAAGTCTTTGGCCTAATCCCAAATATGTGTTTATTTAGCTTGTAGCACATACCCAATTTAAGATTAAAAAATTCTTTCTCTGATTTGTCAAGAGGCCCAGAATCTCATGGGACAGTAAAAATACTCACTTTCATTGTTACATTTGTTTTCTGTTTTAAGGGTTTATTGATTTTAAGGGTTTTATTGACAATCTGAAGTTCAATAAAACCCTTAAAACAAAAAACACCATTGTGTTTTTTTTTTGTATGTTGTAAAGGGAACCTAGAACAGTCGCTGAACTGCTGCATCGCAGATCTGCGCATTTGTCCACACAGCCGACATTGCTGCAATGTTGCTACTGCAAGCGCCATCTTTCTACATTGTCTAGTTGATCAGTGTCAAACAGCAAGCAGTCATGTTCTTTTTGTTTACCCTCGTTCAGAGTGAAAGATGGCACTGAAAACTACTCTGCTTCTCCTATTGTTCTGTTAAATTAGTCATAATACAATTATAACCTACACTGTGGTTTCTGCTCTGACTATATAGTACACTCAGAACTTCTTTATTAGCAACATGCAATAGCCAACGTGGTTAAAATAATTATCTATATTTTTTATGTATTATATACAGCCTAGACATTGAAACTGTACTGAACGGTTTTGGATATGTAATGTTGCTCTTATGATGTCAATATGACTGTCAACAGATCTTATAACCGTCTATTTTTGCGGAGAATCGCTTACCGCGCAGTGAGATAGTGAGAGAGTGAGGTGCCACCCCGACTGCCTAGACGAGGGGCCACTGCCGTGACGACTGAGCCGCGCGTCTCACGCAGGCAGTGTGGCTGCTCTAATCTGTTATCATGGGCGCCAAAATGAAAATAAATACTTTTCGCAGCTGCACCGAACAGACCACCCGCGCGGTCTGTTCCGAGCCTAAGCAGATCATTCTTAACCACGCTGCTGGGAAAGACCTATAGATCGAAATGTTACAGTATGAACACCTTCATTCCAAAATGCATTTAAAATAAATGTACTTTGCGTCCTTTGTGACTGGGTCTGAGCATCTCCATAAAAGCAGGTCTTGCGGGCTGTTCCCGGTATGCAGTGTTCAGTACCTAGCAAAAGTGGTCCAGTGGTCCAAGGAAGGTCAACCGGTTACCCAGCAATGGGGTCATGGTTAGGGTGCAACAGACCACAAAACTCATGGTTTGGATCTTATCATGGTTTTGAGTCATGGCTCGGATCATTTTTTTGGATCAGAAAATTTTTTTTTTAATTATATATATACACAGTATAAACTTTGCTTTCCATTAATTAAAACACTTAAATGAGGAACTTTTAATATGCCCCATTTATGTGAACACACACCTGCTTTGTCTGTATCTTGGCACTGCAGCTCTGCATCATACGGAAGTCCACAAAGGACATCCACCATTATGTTTTCGTGTCTTTTCTTGTGATCTTAACATAGCCAACGTTGTTTTCTCAAGATCACAACTTAAACAAAAAGGTTATTATCTCAGGAAGACAAAAGTTGTCATTTATCAAAAGAAAGAGGGAAGTGAATTCCACTAAAAATCCCAGGCTAATGCTACTGAATCTGCAGTTTGTTTGTTTTTTTGCACTCCCACCAAAAATCTATATAATTCCTACATATAAATGGGGAATTCTGCCCTGTGAATGCATGTCCTCTACAGACTTCCGTAACACAGAGATGTATGGAATTATTATTTATCACTTATTTTTAAATTATTACCGTACAGATCACGGATCAACTATGATCCATTACACCACTAGTCATGGGAGCCCAATACGCACTGAGGCTCGTGGGGAGCTGTGGCCTAGCCCATCTGGCCCGATCGCACAGTTGAGGCATTGTTGCACAAATTGCTGAAAGTTAATGCTGGCTGTGACAGAAAGGTGTCAGAACAGAACAGCTGGCTGCCTATGGGGCTGCATAGCCTCAGACCAGTCAGACTGCCCATAGTGACCCCTGCGTACACATTACACAATGGGCACGTGAGCACCAGAGCTGGACCACGGAGCAATGAAAGAAAGCGGCCTAGTTTGATGAATCATGTTTTCATTGGAAGAGATGGTGCCAGGATGCATTATGGGAAGAAGGGACCTTTGTGACAGGCACCCAGAACTAGACCTTGAAAAATCAAAATAACCTAAAATTTGATGAGCCATTTGTCCTAAACACCGCAGGATTCACCCAAGTTGCCCTGCCACATCATGCTCCCCCCCCCCTTCTGCTTTGGACTTTCAAACCCTCAGATGCACACAGACCCACAGAGCTGTGAAAAGCCAGCGGGCAGTCTAAACAACAGCCACAGGCCGACACGGGACGAAAAACAATAAAATCATTTAAACACTAATGAACGGAGCATTACTTATGCTAGTGTGGGGGGGGGGGGGTTGTTAAGAAATTCCCTTTTTAAAAGTCCAAAGCCATGAATGCAAGGCCATGACGGTAGCAGGTGTGCAAAGAGATACACGAGCAACACAAATTTAAATGTGAAACAGTGACATAAGCAGAGCACTTCTTCAAAACAGTTTCCACAGGAGGGGAAAAAAAAAACCATTAAGACACTTAAGGTGACGGCATAAAGTATCAAGCACCCAAAATGCTCAGAACGTAACGGTTACTTATCAGTAAAACACCTGAAACGGATGAAAACTGATCATAAGCTGATAAGCGAACACCAAGGTCTAATGATAGTGCCAACTGCTAGTGTCAAGCTGCAGCAGTGTGTCGTCTGGTGCAAATAATCCGCCACCACATTGTAAAGGACGCACAGGCTTTCTGTTGGATAAAGGGGGAGGTACTGAGCCGTTAAACAAGCCCCCCCAGCTCCAGGGGCGGCGCACGCTGGCTGACCCTGCACTGTGACCCCCCAGCCTGCTCTCACCTGCATGTGTCTCATGGGGACACAGCGGTAAGTAAAGAGAGCATTGCCCCATGGGAATAAAGTATCACCGTTCAATTCTATTCTCAGCAAAAATAAATAAATAAAATCAGCTGAATAGAAGTATCTTTCAGATTCCGAAGTGCTCACAACGGGATGGAGACAGGCGCCCACAGACCAAAGAGGGAATCAGGGACCAGCCAACCATTGGACGATAAGCATGATGCCTCCAAAAGCCAGTCAGATCCAAAGGAAAATGAGCAGGATCCTTTTACAAAGTAACATCAATCACCCATCAAAGGAACAAATTCTACATTTTCAACTAATAATGTCCACTAGATTTCACTTTAACAAAACAAATAATATTTGTCGTGCAAATAGTATTACTGGCCAGGATTATTAGTTATCTTGAGAAGGATGCCCAACCAACCACTGTCTGACACAAACCAAGTTTCAAAACCACCATCAGCATGTCTTTTAGCACAGAGGTCCTTCTGTAGCGTATATGCCATCGCTTTATGATATTTACTGACAATCTGTTAATTACAACCCCCACTAAGACAATTTTCCATGCATTTACAGCAGAAGGTACTTATTACTTAGAGGATGAAAATAATCATTGTGGATTTATCGTACAACTAAACCATATACTTACATCACGGTAATCATGACTTGTAAGAGACCTAGAGAGTGAGAAGTCACTCTGCCGAAATCCTAAACGGAAAAATAAGCTACCTAGCAATTAAGGGCGAACGCGCTCCAAAAATCTCCAGGCAACGCCCTAAAAACAAAAACACACATTTAAAGACCAAGCAGTTATACTGATAATGCCAATGAAATGCCACAAATGTAACAAAGATTTTCTTTTTAGAGCGTTATCATCAAACATTAAACGTAACAGGTCAATGGCAAAGACAAGCGAAGGGTAGAGAGATGGGAGTTTCGCAAAGCAGTTGAGCGTCCATCTACAACAGAAGATGTAATGAGTAATGCTAAAAACTTATTTTTAAAAAATGTATTCAAAACAGATGTAAATCTACAAATACAGTGGAAACCACTTATAGTGATCACATCTGTCCAGGTGAAAGTGATCATTATAAGCAGATAATCAATATAATACAGACTTTTTTTTTCCTTAGGGAGTTTACCATCTAATTCATATTCATTACATGATTATAAAGTAACGAAATGGACATTGTCGCTATTTGCTGAGTTTTATTGACTCTTTCGAAACATAGTACACCTACATCTGTTTCAAATGCTTTTCAAATTACAGTACTGTGCAAATTAAATTACTGAACTGTGTAAAATTCAAATATGGAACAATACAGTATAGTAATGTACATAAAATACAGCTTATTGTATTTCTGTTGCTGAATCTCATTAGCTCATTTTCGGCATTTTGTCATGAGCTTTGATGAGTCTGTATTTGTTATTGAGAGAAAATTATTTTCTTTTTTCCCATAATGTTTTCTGTGCATGCAGCACAGGTAGATAACTGGAAGCAGACGGTTTACGGCAAGGCGAACGTGGCCTATCAAAGTTTAAAAAAAAAAAAAAATTTAAATTACCATAGTTTTATTTTTTACAATATGTTGTCATGTATAAAAACACCCAAAATGAACACTATAAGCAGACTGCTTGATTACTATATGCAAATTATTTAAACTGTATTTGTACAGGAATTATTTGGTCCCAAACTTAGTGACCCATATAAGCAGCTGATCACTATGATACTAAAACAGTAGGAACTTAAATTCAGCATCTTCCAAAGCATATTTAATAGCACCTTAGGGACATCTCATGTACTGATGTTCTGTCAAGTGAAATCTCCCTTGGAAATACTGCATCCCCATAAATAAACTACAGTATTAACAAAACGACAAGCTTCACGCTATGGCTACCCTGAAAGGTCACGGACACTCAGTGACCTGGACACTACCACAAAATGACCGCCAGAAACCCTGGTAACCATGCAATATCTGTGAGCCACATTCCTTCCTGCTGTAATCGACTGTGGTCATGTGGTAGCCATCACTCTCATTCAATTACAACAAACTTCAGACTGAGGAACCAGAAAAGAGGAAAACAAAGGCTGAATCTTCAACAATTTGCCATTTAAGGGCCTTTTTAAAGGAGACTCACTGCAAGTGAATGGTGACACTCTTTCTACATTTACACAAGACCACCCTGGGTTTGTTTCAACACCCTATTCTAAGAACACAGCAAAAGCATATTCTTCTGAAAGTGCAAGGATATAAAACAGAACAGCACACTTCACATATGACCAATATTAACAAAGAAAAACAATGGTTCCTAACCAAATACTCTAATATTGTAGCTTATAATCAAAGAGGAGCCCACTCTCAGAGACAGAGCCTACAGAAAAGTGATATTACTGGTAACTAGAGCTGCAAAATTATGGGAATTTTCCCGTCAATTCCCATATATTCCTGTTAATTTCAATGATAAGTTTCCAACTTGGGATATTTCCAAAATCTCTCAGCTTAACTTCCCACGCAATGGAAAGTTTCAGGAAAGTTTCCAGAAATTTTCCACCCCTTTGCAACTGTAATTAACAGTTTAGGTATGCATCATAATTGTATCTAAGGATAATGGCTCCGCAACCTTGGAGTTACTGTCCTATTCAATTTACAACTAAGGGCTAAACAATCCAAAAGGATAGAGACTCTGGTACTGAAGCAGGTAAGAGTTTCAGTCAGCATGTGCCCAGCACTGAAAATGGCCAAACTGCCATGCCTCTATAGACAAAACCACACGCGACATGGGTGTGTAGCCAGAAGTCACCTAGCCTGCTGCCATTTCAGGAAAAACAGACTCCTTGAATCAGAAACACACCCACACTCACCACGAGTTAAGTCATTCACAAAGGAGATGGGTCAGACAAAGATGTGGTGATGCCAGCTTCAAAAGACACACAGAGTTTCTAAATGAGACAACTAACTTTGCCTAAAACAATAAAAAGTGTTAACAGTCACTTTGCTTCTTATTAATTTCTCATGAAAGGCGCATGAATAAACCAGCAAGGGCATCAAGAAGCGTCCCATCTATAGTCTCCCTGTGAACGAACGTAGTGCCTTGCACGACGTAATGTATGCATGAACGAATCTCCAGCCAAACTTGCATCATTCTGGCTGTTTTTTTTTTTTCTTCATGCAAAAGCAGGTTAGGGCATAATCCAACCACACATGAACACTGCAGTGCTGAGATGCCACAAACCAGCTGTTTATCGCATTTCCTGACACTACCAACCCTCCAGACAATACTGTACGACCGGGGGCAACATTGCAGGAGCAGTCGACAGACCTCTCAACTTATTTCCAACTTCACAATTGCCTATATAAAAGTGCATATTCTGCTTGGGCAATGTTATGGGATACTGCATTTTACATACACTTTTGTTGCCAGAATTGTCTGTCTTGCATCTCCTGCTATTTCTGTATCACTCCTTATTTAGACCTGTTCATCCGGTTTAACCTTTTGACAGCAATGAAGAAACAAATCACCTGGCCTAGTTTTCCCCCAGTATAGGACTAGACTGCGATATATATATATATATATTAGCTAGCTATATATATATATATATATATATATATAGATAGATAGATAGATAGATAGATAGATAGATACATAGATAGATAGATAGATAGATACATAGATAGATAGATAGATAGATAGAGACAGACAGACACAGACAGACCCTCACTCACTCCAACATGTCATGCTTATAAAAGATGATATGCTTTTTAATTTTTAATATTATGCTACTTTTTCTTGGGGTGGCAGCCCATAACCAAATTAACTAACCCCTGAATACCTTTACAGAAAATCAAGGAAACTTATTTTGTGTTATTGCACGAAAGTTCTCACCTGAGAATTTCAAAGCTCAGGACCACGGAGATAAATAAAATCTGGCACAGCCCTGTCGATATAAGTCCGCTCCAAGCCCTTCCTGGGGAAACGCTGTTTAAACAGCCAGGTCAGTGCCCACGGACGGGATGACCATGCCAAACTATCGCTGTCATTAAATTAGCGAGAAACTTAAGATGGTATATAATAAAAAAAATAAAATCACACAGTCGAGTGCCGTGTCGGACAAGCTAGCTAAGCTGGACAGGAAGGAAACGGGCGGTGACACGAAGCGAACCCCGGCCGCGGCTCTGCCGGACTCACGCCGCCAGGCGGCATCGGGGGAACCCGATCGGACAGGAAAGCACGGTCGGCCGATCCTGGCGTAGCTGTTTACAGGATGGAGAGACTGGGAGAAACTCCGAGCACTGCCGCACTTAGTGGCAGGAAGTGGCGATCTTCGCAGCAGACTGGGGGAAGCAAGCACGTAAACTGCTCCGCGGCACAGTACGGGGGCTACAGGCTGATCCGGTGCACGATCGCGGCTTTAAAAGGATCAGCTGAGCTGCGCATTTCCCCCCATCCGGCCACTTACTTGTGTAAACGGCACAGCTCCGACCCCGCCGCAGTCCTAGCTCCTCATCGACACGCATCCCGGTCCGCAAAACAGCCCGGTCACCAAGCGCGCCCCCGCGGCGCTTAAAGCCGCCGCGTCGCACAATAGCCGGCTGTGCGCAGTCACGGGGAGCGCGTTACGAACGCTTTAATCAAATTAGCAAGTTGCGAAATGATTTACTTTAGCGTCTTTCATAGCCGAGTATATCATGTGTATGTACATATCCGAGAACACTTACCGTCCACGTGTGACTGCATGCCCTTTGACACTGACTCCCCAGAGTCCCGTTCTGCCTCACGATTCTTTGAATTGTTTTTGAAGTGCTGGTGAAACATTTAGTTTTTAATAACAGATGAATACAAAACACTATAGGTTATAACTGCATATTAACGTGAACTATGCGTAGTTAATGTGTGTGGATGTATGTACTTGTATTAAAAAACAAGAAAATGTATTTTTGTATTCAGTTTTTTTCTTCCAATTTTGAAATGCAAGATCTATAGCCCTAATTGTTTTGTACCGTCCCTTGTTATTGTTAAACATTTGCCTCCTGTATGTTTTTTCTCTCAGGTCACACGTACTCTTGTATCATTTTATATCACACAACGCTCAGAGACAGTAACATGCACAACACATCAAGCAATTATAAACGTTTAATTCTTTTCAAAAGCATTCTGTGAAAGGTGGACACTTTTTGTTCTTTTTCAGTAATTTGAGTGTTTTTTTAAAAATACATCTCGTTAAAAATACAATAAGCCTAGGTAATAAGCAAAAGGAGTAAAGCGAAGGTAAGTGTCTGAGTCGGTGTAATACGCATAAGCCAACTGTAACAAACTTTATTTTACAACCAACCAAGTTAACAGTCTTGCTTGACTTGGGTCAGAAGGTGTGTTGTATTTATTGCGTGAACCGAACCGACGTTTGATACTGAGTTAGAAAGTGGTTGATTGTGAGAGATAAGAACATTGCCTCAGATAACTGTGCACTACAGAGGAGAAAATCTTACTGGACTACGCATACAATTAGTATCGACATATTTATCTCAATTATTTTTAATATGAAGTATTGTTGATTGACTCAACTTTTTTATGCTTTGTCACATTCTAAACTAGAAAGACCTGGGAGGAAAGTAATACTGTATATACCGCAAGCATTGGTGTCACAAAAATAAATATTGATAAATATTTAAATGTAGACATTCCTTTTTTTTTTTTTTTTTACAAGATCAGATAGACGAGTGATAAGTGTTAAAAAGACAATAGACATAACAATTGTTGAACAGTGACATAAGATTTATGAAGGTATTCATCCCAGATGGCTAAACCACGCACGGACGTTACATTGCTTTCCAAGATCACTCTCTCAAATGCAATGGCTACCTTAGTATTTCGTGAAAATTAGCCTACAGATGCAGCAACCTGAGTCGATTAGATAAACAAACAAGTAAGGTAGGCCTACTAATTGTCATCTTCCACTCGCGTAAGTTTTTGCATCTCTTTCGGTAAAGATAGGCCTAACAAGTACTGTGATATAAAAAATGTAAAACTGCTTTTTCACAACACTGATGTCTGTTTCAGAAACATGTCAAACTGCTCCACCCCCGGGGAAAAAAATCAGTCCTCAAATATGTATTTGTATGCATAACATCTTAAAAGTGACCCTTTGTTAGTTCAATTATTATTAATTTATTAACATTAGAACTGGGGGGGGGGCAGTTGATTTCAAATCAGTTATTTGGAGTAGATTCAAAAAGACCAGCTAATTCTGTCTTCCTCACTCGCAAAGGAAGATAGGCCCTACTCACATCGCCTCTTCACAGCGTGAGCAAAACAGTAAAAAATAATATCATCGTAGCACTCCTTGTATGTGTTGAACAAAGGCCTACTTCTGCAGTATTTGCATAGAGAATGCATTATTTTTTTAACACTCATTTTAATTTACAGAGTGAAAATATTTACCTAAAAACGGGCTCTCTGTATTTTTCATATTGAAAAACAATGCAGATTTTTATTTTTCATTTACAGAACTAAATATATAAATTCATCTTCATTTTTGTTTATACAGTGGATAAGATACACGACAAAACTAGGAGCAGGTGTCACTACGGTATTAATAGCCCTCATCCATTATTCTAGGATTTCTTGTTTTCAATGTGTTTGAATGGGTTTCAATCCTAATGAAATAAAAAAAATGAGGAAAAAAGACATCCAAGTTCACCGCTGGCACTCCAGCGCCTGCAACCAGCAGGGAGGACCGGGATCGTGCAGCTGGACCCACTGGGTGCTCCGGCACCTACTGGTCAGACGTCGGTGCTTATGGTGCGGCTGTTTGTTTCTCGTGGGTTCCGAGAGCTCATTGCCACCCTGCGGCCCGGAGGCAGGGCGAAGGAGATCGATGGGTTCTCGTAGTGAGTGGGCATGTAGGCGATGAGCTCGCCGCCGTTCGGTGTCTCCTCTGCTGCGCGGATGTAGAAGGGCGAGCCGTAGGGCGAGCATGTGGGACAGTAGCCGCGGAGCGGTGTGGGGTCCGGTGACAGGGAGAGCGGCGTGACGGTGCTCCCGTCCAGCCCAGGGGCGCTGCACGCATTACAAGCGAAGTGTGGCTGGGCGCCGGGCCCCAAGTCACCCTCCAGCTCATTTCTCTTACAGCAGTAATACTGCGGGAATGGGGAGAGCGGAAAGACGGATTGAGAGGGACACAGCGGATGGAGGGATGAAGCAGAAGGGAGGTGGGGGAGGCACATGATTGAGGAAGAAGGAGAATGGAGAAAACTGGTAGAGTGGCATCATTAAGCAATGTTCAAATGCGAAACTGAAACAGATTGGAATTTGGAGATAAGTGGTCACTGTCGAAACACCACAGTGCACAACAACGAAATGTGTCCTCTGCATTTAACCCATATGTGACGTTGTCACATAGCAGGGGGCAGCTAATTCAGCGCCCGGGGAGCAGTGCTTGGGGGCGGTACCTTGCTCAGGGTACGTCAGTGGTGCCGTGCTGGTCGGGCATTCGAACCAGCAATCTTTCACTTACAAGTGCGCTCCCTTAACCATTAAGCCACCACTGCCCATGATTTGTACATTTGTATACAGTAGGTTAAATGTATAACAACATGCATAATGACAGATGATTCACTCTCCTGTTTATTCTTGCTCCATTTGAATCTGACAGTCATTCAGTGAGGAGAATGTGTAAACGTTTGGCACTGCATTGACCACCAGTTTCCACACTGCTGTCCTGCTTACCTGAAGCCTACAGTAACAGAGCACGGCGATGATACACAGGAGTATCACCGTAGCAAGAATTCCTCCAGTTATGACAACAGTTCCAGCTGTCATTCGACCAGATCTCCATCAAACCCTGTGCACATGAACATTAACATCACCGGCGGTGCTGCCACCTCTCAGACAGTAAAAATGTGAGTGCCGGAGACTTCTGACAGAAACAGACACCAGACTGTTGCACATACCAGGGAAATAACTGAGATGGGACAAACAGGCTAAGTATTTAACATCTTAAATGCAGCAGTTACACAAAGCCACAGTCATCTCTGCCTGTATTGTAGGACAAGCACACATAAGTATGCACTTTTAATTGAACTTACGTCCAGATAAGTGTGCTTTAATACCTGAAAAAACAGCAGGGGGAGCTCATGAGTCACTGATTAATTTGCAAGGAAACAAAACGTACTTATAAATTGCTTATGTTGTGTATACTGGAGAAGAGCATTCTGAGTATAAGGTGAATTTGTTAAAGCACTATATATATATTTAGGACTGTATGCTAATGGTGCGCAGATACTCACACCTAAAGCAGGATTACGGGAGGCTGCATGGAAGGGGCCAGGGCTGTCAGTGATCCCAGCGGCAGAGCATTGCAGGATGCAGCAGGCTTTGGCTCTTATTTCTGTGGTCACTACGAGTAAAAAGAAAGAGCAGGAGTTATATTATGGGAATGAAAAACACAGGGAAGATGGTGTTAGTAATGCATTAAAAAGTTATAAAAAAAATAAAAAAATTGCTGATTACATGCAATTACACAGATTGCAAAGAAGTTGCTGCTGGATCTGCATGAATCTTTTTTTTTTGCTTTGTTTTAGCTAGTTGACAACCCAGCTCACGGCACCCGCAACAGAATAATGTTTAATTGGTCGCTTTATGTTTTTAGCTAAAAATTGTATTGTGTGGTAAATTGTGATTTGGTTTTAAAAATGTGTGTATCGCAATGTTTAAATAATGTATATTTTTGTTTTGAATAAAGCAAAGTAGCTATATTACAGTCGTATCCTGTTTATTTCCCTAAAATACACTCTGTTCAGCCACACTGATGGACGCTTTACCACACACACTTCTGTGTTTCTGAATTGGTAACTAAAAATCTGAGCCACACTCCAAACACACCAAACCGGAATGTATCACAAGCTAAGGAGACCAGCCCAGAGAGGCAAGTGCTTCAGCACCATGTTGTCTGCACAGATGAGAGCCCCGATCCTAACCTGTCCTGCGGCCAGTTCCTGTCCATCCATCCACCCATCCATCCATCCATCCATCCATCCATTTTCTATACCTGCTTGTTCTAGGTAGGGTTGTGGGGGTCTGGAGCCTATCCAGGGCACCCATCCATCACAGGGCAGAGTCATGACGGAAACTGGAACCCCGGTCCCACGGTTCCCCCCGGTCCCCCCACACTGAAGCAACAGTGCTAACCACTGCCCCCCCCCACAGCCTCTTTTTTACTCCTGTTTCCTGCAATGCTCTGTCTCTCTGTGCCATGCGAGCGAGATCTGACCAGACCTGGGTGGGGGGCAGGGAACAGAGCAGAGCTTCTCCTCACATGGCGGCGGCAGGACCGGGCGCTGAAAGAGGAAGCCGGGGGCCAGTCGGCTGGAGAGAATTAAGTTTGACGAGCAGCAGGGATTTGATATAGGGGCCAGTCTAACAGAATGTAATTACGCGGCTGCTGGAGGATGATGACCACACAGCAGAAATCTCAGGACGCGTGTGTGCTTCTCCTCCCTGGGGGCGGGGCCAGGGGGTCTGGGCAGCATCCTGTCATGTCCGCATCCCCTCTCCCAACAGATCTGCTCTCGATGTTTTGGGAGGCACCTGCGGTCGCCGGGGACACGCAAAGGTCTCTGACAGATGGAACTCTGAAGGCCAAACCCCTGTGGCTGCAAACCCACGGCCATGAGTTCCAGAATTAATCAAAAAGGGAATCTGGAAGGACTCATTCTGAATAATACTGAACCAGGAGCATTGATCCACCTGCTTATTGACTTCAAACTGGAATCCATTACCCTGATACTGTGGTCTGAGTTTGTGACAGGTGACATGTACATTCTTTTCATTACACAATGACAGGATCAATGTACACAGAACAAAGACACAGAAGTGCCTCCTTTGACCTTAAAGGCCCCCAGCCACCATGACGTTTGACTTCACTGCGAGTGTGGTCAATCAAGTTCACTCCTGCCCGCCTTTGTCAGTCTGGCCTTCTGTTGTCCACATTATGACCGGGACTGGGGGAGGGCACAACAAAGCCCAGCGGTCCGCAAAGCTGACAGCCCCGGACCACAGCCTCTTCCAGCAAACAGTCCACATTAGCATGATAATGTAGCCACCATGTTGACCTCAATCTCCTCAACAACGGAGGAGGCCATTGAAAGAGGAGATGCACGGCAAATTCAGACCATCACTGTACGATAGTAACATTATTATTATTATTATTATTATTATTATTATTATATTGTTGTTGCTGTTGACATTATTTGTCTGCTCTAATAAAAGAAATTACCTAGTAAATATCGAAAAAGACACACAGCTGATAACAATGAGAAAAACATTTAAAACCACATGTAAGACTTAATCACAATCCTGATTACATTTCAAGTTCAAAAACGTCTCATGTAAATGGAATTCTTGTTATTTAACAAAAATGAAAATGGAAAAGCTATATGGTGACGCGACAGAATGAGTGTCCTCCTTTAAGCCTGCGTGTCGTTCAGAGAAACACCCCTCACTGGCCTGGAATGTCACCCATCCTAAATACATGCGCATCCACACCCTGGGCTGTGGCACTGGAGCTCATCAGGCCTCAGAAACGCCAAAGCAAAGGCCACCGTTTATTCCACCCCGAAAACAGTGCACGGACATGTCTGAGACCAGCCCACCTCTTCCCCCGGGGGCACCAAGGACCGTACAGCTCAGCAGAATTGCAGAGGAGCGACGCAGCGCAGAGCAGCGCAGAGCAGTGCAGGGCCGGCCGGCCTACCCCTATATCATCCTGTTCACTCTATTATAGCAATGAGTCTGCAGATCAATAGGCTCCAGCTCGTATATTCTAGTTGCCATGGCACCAAGGCTGCTTCCCCACCCCTGACCCAGTCCCCACAAACACCCCAGATAGCCATGTTAGTCCTCATCCCCACCCCTGACCCAGTCCCCACAAGCACCCCAGATAGCCATGTTAGTCCCCATCCCCACCCCTGACCCAGTCCCCACAAACACCCCAGATAGCCATGTTAGTCCTCATCCCCACCCCTCAGCCTGCTCATTGTGTACCCCCACCACTCCATCTGCCCCCCCCCCCCTTTTTGACCCGTCGTCTTTCTTCCCCTCTGGTCAATTTTCTTATTTCCTGTTCCTCTTCCCCCCCCCCCCCCCCCCCACACACACACCTACCCCCTTTTGTCTGTCCACCAACGGAGCTCCCATTTTTGCTACTTAACCAACAATATTTCGTGAGAAAGTAATTATTACTTCCAGCCAACTACCACCTATCTATTGCCCGAAGCAAAAGTGCAAATGATAAGAATTCGACACCTGCCCCCACCCAGGTTAACAGTTAGCTTAACCAGATCAGCAGGTTTATCTAATAACAATGTCAGAGCTGCCTTAACTACCACCCATTACAGCTGATTTATCTGAATAGGATTCCTGCTGGTGAATCACAGGACACCAGCAGACATTTTACCCCCAGGCAATTTGTGGGGCACTATGGATCTGCCACCTGCCACTCACATTCCCCAGTTAGGCAGCACCCATTTCACTTCCTATACGAGGTGGAGCGTTCCGGGTTCTCAGGCTTCCTAGAGTTGCAAAAATCCAAAATGTGACAACATCTGACCACGTCTGAGTGTAACGTTGCGTCCATAATGAATCCGTCAGCACTGTGCTGTCATTTTACGCCGTCAGAGCCGTCAATATATCAAAGCTATTAGGCACGTTTTACACATTTTCACTCACGACAACCGACTGCTGACTCAAATGTGTGAGCTCATGCACGAAAGGGAAAGTCACTAATCCTGGTGGTTTCCAGTAAATCTCCCGAGCAAGCTTCAACTGGAGCTTCTCAGCCAGGGGGTTATTAAAAATAACGCTTTGGCTCACTATCATCTGGGGGGAAAATGAAATGGGATCACTGGTCAGGGAATTAATGCCGTTTTCTAATTCTTTCATCAGCAGACACAGCAAGCGTTTGCTTTTTCAATCTCCCACTGGATATGTTTGCACAGGCAAATGAAAAGGAATGGGGATTTGCCAAGGCGTGAACTCATGACGTAGGTTGTCTGACAAGGATGACCTATAATCGACCTATCCCTTCACTCTTGTGTGTAATTTGTAAATCCCAGCCTTTAAACTAGGAGATTAGGAGGACATTAACAGAATCTTATAGAACAAAGAGTGGGAAGTCTTGTGGGCGTCAACTCAAGAGGTGCAGGATGTCGCGTGAGGGTTGTGTTTGACCTGCTGTGCCCAGCTCTCACACTCATCTGTCCCCTCCTGGTCAGGTGACCCCTTGCTGGCAGCCCGCGGGTCATCGTCAGCCCCTGTCTGCAGGCGCACTGCTAACTACAGCCACGGAGTTTCACATTGGGAACACGGAGCCTTGCCAGAGACTTCAGGGGGTGAAGTGTGGTGAAAAAAACAACAAAACAGTACCAGTTCCACTGGCGATGCGTGCAGTTCACTTCGGTCTTCAGCTCCCCTGTGTCTATTCAGGTGCTGTTCCAGGTAACCCCAGAGAGTAACATAGCAGGCATAATGTTTCATTGGCCTTGTTGGAACCATATTCTGGAGATTACAATAGAGGAGATCAAGTATGGACAGAAATTGGGCACGTTCGCTCTCCTTGGCTGGAAAATCTGCCAGAATCCTAGGGTCATCCTGTGCAGGAAGGCCTCTGCCGTCGGCACCCCCCACCCCGTCCATCTCCCTGGCCATTCTGGGCTCCAGCTGGGGCCGCATGCGTCACCGACGGGCGGCTGGCAGATTTATGGCTGCTCGGACCATGCATCCCGCTCCAAGGACAAATCGGGGGACAGCGTCAGGCTGCACGCGGATGCCAGCCATCGCTTCAGCCAGCCCTCGCGGTCGTGTGCCTCAGTCCCTCTGAGCCAATTTGAAATGCTTCAGAGGGAGGGGACAGCTCGAAATTCCCAAATAAAAGCCTTCAGGGAAAACATTTGGGTAACATTCTGCTCTCCACGATGGACCACAGTCAGCAGTAATCATTATTACTGTTTGGCTAAAGCAAAGCACTCTGCATGCTCGGAGGTCCTTAAATACATTCAGAAATGGTTCTTTTCAGATAGTTCCCAGCCAGTCTGCATGCTCAAGTAACTGAATGCCGCACAATCTAACTCAGAAAACAGTATCTGCTCTGTCAACAGTGTTTTCACAATGAGGCAAAAATGGCCTCAGTGCTTAACAGAGTATTTTACCTCAAAACCATCCTCTAAGGCAGCTAGAAAACAACGCCCGCCTAACCTTAGGTTTGACACACTAATGCAAAAATAAAGGACTGAACAATCTGAATCTCTCACACCTCCAGACAAATGCAGTAACACTACTTAAAAGCTTGCTTTTAAGGACAATATTTTAGAAGTTTTATCATTCATTTATTCATAACAAACACTTCCATAACTGTTCCCAAAGGCAGAGGTCTTTAATGTCACTTGACACAAAGCAATCGGACATTCTGTAAATATTTAACTACACAGCTATAAAGGTGACATAATTTTCCATGGCCAACAGAAGCATCTGATCATCGATATCGCGAATAACAAGCTGTGAGCACAGATGAGCTGTGAACCAGCCCAAGTCTGTCCTTCCTCCATCTCTAGATAATCACATGGATTTTGGTGAATAACTTTGTACTTGGAATCACAGCAAGCCTTCAACTTTAAAACCCACCTTTTCAAATATTTAAGTATAATTCCTGCAACAATATTTTTCCATCACTGGGCAAAGTATTCAAGTTAAGCACCCACCCGACTCTGTCCACAGCTTTACGGCATCTTCCACAAAGAACTCTCATCTGTGTGCGTATCAAAAGGAAACAAAGAGGGAAATATCTGAGAAATGAAAATGAGACAGGAAGTATATGGCACTCCTGCGTCTCTAATGCCAGTAATCAGCCATGACAGGACGTAAACAGCCACAGGCTACTGATTGGCCAGCTTACCGAGAGGCAACATGTGGTCAGCTCAACCGTACACAGAAACGAACACATCTGGCAGACGGACAGGATCCACCGGACAGCCTCTAATTAGCGCTGAGGCCGGCAGAGGTGCTCGCTGGGGTTTTACCATGCTGATGCTAAAGCGTCGACGCTGTGACTCGGCTCCTCACTAACGGTGATGAGGCGCACTGACTCTAACTCCTGGGGAGGCAACTCCGCAGCTGCAACCCAGAAGTGCCCCCAAATCCTAAGCAAAAAAGGCATTTTTATTCACATTGAGGGTATTGAATACAGCTGAATTTAAAATCATTTTTTTTTATCAGGGAGTCAGTAATATCACAGCTTGATTAAATGAAAACTGAATTATTAATAAGCTGTTTAACAGGACTGATAAGGTGCAGCCTTATTCTGTCACTGAATATATAAACGAAATTCTTTCTGAAAACCGTCATGAAAGTATGGTGAGGTCACCACTTCAGTAAACTTAACCTTCAGTAATCTTTTAACTTTATGTTAAGAATCGGGATATAATATAATTAGTTGTGACTCACTGCTGTGTCTGGCTTCATTCATAGAATAAACATGAAACCATTAACATGGAAAAGCTGCAGCGTCTGACAAATTGTAATTTTCACGTTTGCCAGCTCGTTGTAACCTCCCCTTGCCTTGTCTGCTGAGATCGGCTATCTCTATTGCGGTACGAACCTCCACTGCAAACGGGATGGTGTTTTTTTTTTTTTTTTGGCAATTTTCTAAAAAGAAAAGCAATGATCAGGCCACTTCAATAGGATAAGCAGGCAAACGCAGGATAAGCAAAACAGCCAAACCTTGGCCAGGGAGTTTTAACACGCAGATAGTTATAAGACTATTTGGAGGTTCTTTTACTTGACTGGAACTTTTTAGTGATAGCTCAGCTCTTGAGATAACTTCACATATAAGCGTCAGTTGTAACCTTTGCTGATAAAAACAATATCCCAGCCCTGTGTGCTCCAAATGCAAAATTCAAATGGAAGCTCACCAGCAATAAGCATTATGATCCAACGGCTGAACTTGCACTAAACGCCTTGTGGATCCCACACAAGACTCTGCTCTTTCTTCCTTTTCAGGTGTCTGCATCCCCAGCACTCAGGTTCAGGGTTACGGCCACACAGACTACATTTTAAGGCGAGCTGTTCCTGTTTTAATGGTACATCAATGTTTTTTACTACTACAAGAGGGACACTGAAGGGACAGCCACACACAGGAAGTGAAGGACATGAAGCATAAATACAATGTTTTTTCTTCAGATCTTCCACACCTGACTTACCACAAAAAAAAAAATAACCTGAAAACATGTAACATCCGATCACGATTGGTAAATAACAGAATTGGACACGGAAACCTGTATACAAATACAGACTCAAATTACATTCAGACAATACAGAATAAATAGAATTTGAAAAAACAGTCGTAGCCTATAATTCATACCTCATCCCCCTAGCCGGTATTATTCCTGACAAAGAAAATATCCTCACTGAAATGATGGCACTTAACTACACACATACATACATACATGCACGCATGCATACAAGTATAAAGTAGAAATAACTTCAAAAAGCGGTATAGTGTAACACCAAAAGAAACGGCTGACATTAGCGCAGTTAACAGCATAACAACGCGACATTACCACTCACTCGCCGCAACTGTTAGTAGTAATTAAGGTGTTACTACCCTCGTCCTGTCAGCCAAGCCGGACAACACTGCAGAAAAAAATAATTCCGTCGCCTGGAGAAGAAGCAGTCACGATGATATAAATAACGGTACATGAAGCGCGGCCAGGGCGTCTTTCAGAAAGCATCTATCCCGTTAACTGAAAGGTCAGCGATCTTGAATCATTTAACTTGTTTCTTGTGTCCAGTAGCCTACAGTATAAGTGTACGCGTGCATTTAAAAGTGAATTACTTATAAACAGCAAGAATCGGGCAGAGAAACTATACAAACCCACATATATGTTATAAATCTAAACGGACCTGTACTGGTTTATTCTCGCAAACACACAACCACACTGCACTAATGGCAAAGAGGACAGTAAGAACACATTTAAGCTGTACATGCCGGGCCTATTGCATATAAGAGTAAAATTCAAATGCATTGGGTGTAAGTGGGAAGGAGAAATGCAAACATCAGTTTGCTCCATGCACAGGGATCACACGCGTCGCCGGCCAGCTGCAGCAGAATGAAACCCGGGCGCGATCGTCTCGAAACGCAAACATTTTCCTCCTAATATCTGCAGCGGACACGATGCAAGACCTTCAGCGCCAGCCGTATGCTGCACCAGTAATCCCCTTATATTTATTCAGAACCTGTAATACACACACGCTTCCCATTGAAAGAATGTTTCCCCCCTTTGAATATCAATAATAAACAATTAATATGAGAAATAGACTTATACTCACCATCCAAAATCACCTTACCTTTGAAAGCACCGTCCCTATTTCTGATGATCGGCACTGAATTGCAGTGTGAGCGATCTCCCCAAACGCTGCCCAGTTGATCGCACGGTCCTCTTTTATGGGATTTCTTGATTCGCCTGCTTTATTTCCACAACCCAGGGACTACTGGATAACACGAAACGGCACATCGTTCGTTTCTTATTCTCGTCTCCAGTTATAATTGAAAGGGGTTTGTCCAGCCGAAGTTCAACCACAATTAAAGAATATTAAAGTATATGGGAGATGAAATTGCGGGTAAGAAACGCATCCACTCCGCTAGTCCCTCAGGAAGATGCAACAGCCATGGGTGATGGATAGTATATTCGATAAAGGTCAGAGTGTAAACTCACAAAGTAAATAATTAGGGGGGAAAAAAGAGTCGTCGTTTTTTTGAAAATCAAGAGAGAAAAACTGTATCCAGCAACCAACTCGAGGATAAAAATAGGTTTGTACGGCACTCATCATGAAAGTATGCCATAATCATAAAATTTAACAAAAACAAACAATCGGAATTAAGAAAATATATTTACGTTATGTTGTGAATTTCCTCCCATTATTCACCATGGTAAATTCGTTCTTTCTTTTTTCAAGTTTTTCCAAGTATATTTCATGGAAATCCAGAACATACGGGGTATTCCGGCGCAAAAATGACAAAAAGGAAACCAGATACCACACGACATGTACGCCGATTTCCTTTCAAAATGCTCGTCTTTCTGGAGGTAAAAAACACACGCGCTCTTGCAGAAGCACGGCGACTGGTCCTGTGGTGAAAGCGCCCAGTAATCCCATTACGCAACAGCTGTCTCTGGAGCGCTCCTCAACTACTCAAACGGGGAGAAAACCAGCGCTCCGTGCTGCCCATGTCCCCTGCCATCAAACGGGCATGCCATGTGCCCTATAACGTAATGCAAAAAAATCCTAATAAATTGCTCAGCCCAATCAATTATTCAAAGTCAAGATGCTCGGCGCATGATTTCGCTTTTCCATTAAGAAAGTGCAGCCAAATCAATGTATATTCGGTATCAGAATTAAACCACTTGCGATAATTAACAGAACGGAACTTTATAACGTGGACAGACGGTAACGGGCGGCATTTCGAACACCAGCTGTTTCAACATATTTCTAAAATAAAGATAAAAGATCACTAGAACAAAAATCACAAAGGCCTGTAGCCTTTCTATAAATGTAGAGCCTAAATTAATTATATACAAAAAGATATATACGAACGAATATATCGATACATACAAACGAATATGTAAATCCGTGTGTTGTAATGACGTATTTACTACAGAATATGCGTGGAAAGAACTGAATTATGTTCTGTTAAAACAAGTGTGTGTGGTTTTGTCTGCATCTCAAAGGCATATAGTTTATGGAAATTGGTGACTTCAAACCACCCTTTGGGGAGAGATTTAGTAGTACAGATTGCCGTCCCATCCAGCAGCCCTTATTTTTGAGCTTGGATCTTGATTACTATAATCACAGCTAATGTATATCAGGGTTGTCACCCTTTCAACAGAAAAGATCAAATCAAACTAGACTATAGTTACACTAATCTGATAGAACCCAACTTATTTGAAATAGTGCCGTCAAGCAAGTACAAATTTCATGCGTTCGTTTTCATCGGTTTCTGATGAAGATGATACAGCAAAAGGCAGCAAACTGAAAGAATTATACCCACCAATGAAAACATGAATACGCTGCAATTAAGTTTGGGTGCGATTCATTCATAACTGGATTTCCGCACGGCAGTCCGACCTTTCATGCACCGTCCATAGTGTGTGGAAACGAGGGGGATGGTAAACAGGAGGGGGACGCGAGGTTAAATTTCAGTACCGCTGGCAGCGCGATTCATGGACGCGGAGAAGGATAAGCTAGGGGTGTACCTGACACCGGGGGCTGGGGCACTTCAGTCTTATCGATTCGTGAAAACGATGAAGCGACGCCTGAAATGATATCTTAGCTTAAAAATGCTTAGTTAAAGAGCTTTCATCAAGTTCATGTCATCCCGACCTCACGGGGGCAAGAACGTACGTCTCCTACAGACACAGATGGCGGCTGAATCACATCATCATGGGAACTACCCACAATGAGTCATTTTTAAGTGTTTTATCACATTTCTCATACACAATTTCAAGTTGTCAGTACATACTCATACGTAGTTTTTACCCTGTAAACAAATTGGTACATTTGGTGGTTGCACAGAACAGTTGTCTGATCCGTCAGGCTTAGATGCCTGATAATACTTCTCAATGTGCAGTGTGTTGTAAGTTTATGGCATTTTTAAAATAAATGGCCCGAAGTAGGTCTATTGCTGAAAACAAGTGAGATATTGAAGATCTATGTCAAATGACACGCATTGCATAAAGCAGGTCTAAAGTAATAGTTATTAAAAGTTTAAATACTGCCTCAATTTGGTGTGTTGGCATTACTAGCATGATCTGAGGTTCTGTTCAGAAGGCTGTTGCAATATTAGCATTTTTAAACAATGGAATTGTACGTAGCTATGTAGATAATAATGGCATATATTGTTATTTTCCGGATGCAAATTTTTCCTTTTTAAAATAATTGTCTCGTTTTTCAGGCCTCTGCCTAGTTTCACATCCCATTCACAACAGACAGAATTTCCTCTCCACCAAGACCAAGATAAGGTGGAGTGAAAATGGATGGTATCTCTATGGCAACCAGCAGCATCCTGGCAAGCGAAAGGTCTGAGTCGGTCAGATCACGGCTAATGTAATTTCCTGTGCACCATTGTACTCTTATCTGATCCTTATCTGTGCAGAGTCTCTTTGGATACACTTAGTCACAGAGTGGATAAATGCATTCTTTTAATGGCATTAGGGTTGCAATAATAAATACAAGACCCATATTCTTCTGGGTGTAAATCATTCTAGGAGTCATCAGTAAATCATATTTTTTATACAGTATGTAAACAAAATGTTTTACCTTTTCAAATATCAGCAGTAGCACAAACAAAGCTGTAATCAAATTAATGTGAGTAGGTTTAGTCCGCTGATTGCTACCAATTCCCCTTTAATTTAAATACACTTTATGCAAAAACGTTTCCTCTGTTTAGTTTCAGGCATGTGAGTTGACAGAGACCTTTCGCTTCCTTCATGAAAGAGATGTGTCTAAGCTCTCAGACAGCATGCCACTATCCTGTGTTTGTCTCTCTCACGATGTCATTTCTGTGTGTCCGTCTCTGATTGCAGCTGTTTCCAAACAACTCTCAACAAAATTAGGGATTGTTAAGATTCTCTGATCTGTGTCGGTGCACTGGCATAAAAGATCACGATACGATTTCCCCGATTTAAAAAGTGTGCACTGGATACAGTTTGGGATGGACTCGGGTGCATCTTTCTGACATGTTTGGATTGGTAAAATCAGATTTATTAATATATAATTATTAGTAGAAGCCCCATGCCTTTATTATTTAGAAATGCGCTAAAAAAAATTTGACTAATAATTTATTTTTGGATTCCCCCTCTCGAAACTGTTTCTGACCAATATTGAATTGCATAGCATCATGTCACATTGAATCACGCTGCACCACAATAGGGGTGAATCATATCGTATCGCAATAGTAGTTGCTTGATATGTATCTTTAATGTATCAGATTGCAGGCAATGCGTCGAGATGTGTATTGCATCAGCCTTAGTGATGGCGTTGCACATTCCTACTAAAAATGTGTTTGACCTACACAGGACACAGGTGACTCAGCGAGTTCACACCTGGACCTAGCATGGGTGTGAACACTGCTGATGCTAACCTGCTGCCCAAACAGTCACCACATGACTCCTCCGGGCCAAACACAGCTACACAAACACATACCACAAGTTTGAATGCTCCCCAATTCTCAGACACACAACCGCCCCACAATAGAGACCATTCACTTTGTGGTTGATGGCCTTCCTATGTATGGTTGATGAGTACAGATTTATAAAACAGCTAAACAGATTTCAGCACTGTTCATTGTGTAGTTGCACTGATGGCGATGCTGGAAAAATGAGGCCTATACAATATGAATCTAATTTCCTGCCTGCAACTGTACAGCCATTAAATCTCAAGGGCTTTCAGGCCGTGTGTGTGCAACGGTACAAAAGCTGAGAATGTGTCTGAAATCGGCCTGCGGGCTTTAAATACTGTGTACGATGTGGGGCTTCTCTGCACGTCACACTGAATCCCTGTGGGTTCTGCATCGCTTACATGCTTCCCTATAAATAAATTTAAATGGAATTGACATCTTTTACGCGCCTGCAAATTCATTTAATTTCAAATGCAACTTTTCAGGCTAAACAGCCTCTGATGTTCTCCATCTTGTATAGTCACTCTTTTGTACTAGTTACAATTAACAAGATGTAACTGGGAAATGTTAGAGACCCAAACATACCAGGACATTGCTACCGGCAACAGTGCTGCACTTTTGTGTTTTTTTTTGCACACACATGTTGCTCCTTCCTCAACCAGTGTTGCATATACTTCATTGTGCAATGATCTCAATAACCTCTACTACATTCAGACTTGCTCACTTTATATCCACTGTTATATTCTCCTAACGTTATTTATCTAAATGTCATTATTCTATTTCATTTTTGTTTACATTATTTCATTCATTGCATTATTGTTTTGTATTTTATTTATATTTTATTATTGCTAGCTATACTGGGTCCGGAGTACCTCATTTTGTTCCCTTCATGTACAACTTGTTTTGGAATTACAATAAACACTCTTATCTTTAAAAAAGAGCTCTTACTGGATTACCAGTCATACTGGGACCGATATTCAGTTAGTGTGAATTACAGCACTACCTCACACACACTAGCAGGCAGCGTTCGTTCATGCGCTTACTGCCATCCTTGTACTAGGGTACTACATTAACGCCTTAGGTCAAAAATAATCCAGGCCGTTGCAGCAGTCTTTTGTGCCTCGTCTCCCCGTCCTCCATCCCACCACACGTCCTGTAGTATCAGTTTATGAGAGAATATTCACAGATTGGGAGGAGAAACACGGTCGAACTGCCCCGCCGAGGTTCTCTCTTCAAGTAATGACTTCAGTTGAGCAATTAAAAAGATGACAAGGAAGAAGCGTCAAGGTCTTTCGTCTCCGGAGGACCAGCATCCTGCCTCAGGGTGAGTGTTGGAGAGCCAAGCCTCTCAGAGACATACTCAGCTACTCTCCGGGAGGTTGGTTAATTAAAAATAGGAGCACACACACACACACACACACACACACACACACACAGAACGAGCAACTGCTTGCTTCCAGCCCAAGTTTTTTTTTTACTGGCACTGGTAGACATCTGCAGAAGAAATTAGGGTTGTAACAGTAGGACCACTGGGTGGGGGGATGCTGAGGTAATGAGGAAATCTGAGAATGTTTTTTTCATTGTGTTCTGCAGAGATGCAAAGTGAATAAGAGGAAAGTTCAGGTGCAGAAAGTAAAAATCCAGACCAAGATTTTGTTTCAACCAACCAGTTGATCATAAAAAGTCACAGTCACAGAATACTAAACTCTTCTTTTGCATCAAATGATAAACACAAAAACTGCCCTTTCTTTTAAATGATCCAGAAACACAGATAAACATGCTTCTTCCTCCAAAATGGTATTCAGCCATACGGTGCTATTTCCGCCTTGCTACCTTACTCAATAGTGCAACAGCAGATTCCTCCAGGGAAACGGTAATGCCTGTTACACACATTAACCAGCAGGGTACCTGCCACCTCTGGCCATCCTCATGTCCTTGACCACAGTGAAGCTCATTCCGCTTCACCTCATTGAAACTGAATCCATAGTCGAAGTGCAGAGCTGCCTCCGCCCAGCGGCCTGGCCCTCCCAGAGAATGGATGGATTTCACGATATGAAGAATGCTCTCCAAAAACACAGTGCCATGATATTTTAATCTGAAATGATTCATTCTGGTTCCCTCGCCACAATACACACATAGGAGGACTTCCTACACCTACAGGGACCTATCAAAGAAAGCCAGACCTCTAATATAGCTGGAAACTTTCCTTATGCAGATGAAATCTACCAGCTGTTCTCAGAACCTACCAGCAGGGGGTAGCTGGCTTGGGGAATTCATATACAAATGCAGCTCACCTCCATCCTAATACCACAACACCGCACTGGATTGCCCAGGCCAGGGGAATTGTCAAAGCTATCACAAGATCAAATTTTTACTTGGCAGTAACTCAAAGCAAACAAATATATACAAAAACATTCGGTCTAGCTCTGTTCCTGAGATTTCTATTGGGATTAATTAAGCTGATCTACCTAGAACAGGTGGGGGCAGTCTGCAATGACAGCTTTATAATCACCCCATCACACTGACCTTTAGCTCATCCAAGCTTCTGAAAACAGATTAAATCACCCTTGAGGAGCCTTTGCTGATATTGGGCAGCGTTTCTGAGCGTCCATTTGGATTTGGCGGCAACAAGCGACACGTATCACGTCTAAGTCTCCCAGTTCCTACCAAGCTATTTCTCATCATCATTGCTCATCAGTTCGCAAATAGTCGCAATTAGCACCGTCCAAATGACAAATCCAATCTTATTGTCACCCTGTTCTTTCAAAGGGGACAGAGGAACAGAAGAGCGCTACGATTTGTGAACGGGAGCTGAAGGTGTAATATTCCTGACGATGCCGCCGGGGCAGGAGGATCACGTTGTGAGCGCTCTTTATATTTAATCCTCGCGGCTGGGGCAGGATCGATACGCCGTTCCCTTCGTCCTTTTCCATTTAGCACATTCAGAGCAAACATTTGCACAGGAACTATCCATTACAGGGGGACGGAAGAGCAGCAGGTACCCGGGGTATCAGTCCTCACAGCGGATGAACCGTTTCCCGGCAGACATTTTTGGAAAAGTGTGTGAAAAGCCACTTTGAGTTCGGGCAGGTGGAACATTTACAGGTTATGTACAGTAAGCACACAATACTGCATCTTACGATTAATTACATGAATAAGGCTTTCTGAACATGCTACTCTGGAAAAAACTGACACCATTCCACATTTCCTGGTTTAATCGTGGCTCTGCTGGCAGAAGGCTACGCTGAAGCAGCAGGTTGCACTGCTAGGGCTATTCATAACAGGCTTCTAGAAGCAGGATTGAAGACCCACAAGGCAAGGAAGGAGCCCTGCTGTCTTCTTCAAAAACATGTACAGTATATTTTACACAGGCGCACACCCATAAATTGAGGAATGAGTGAAACAGAAAATCTTGCTTTGGTCTCTTAAATTTTCCCAGAGCTGTATAAGAACTCCATACTCTGTAAGACCCCCGTGTGACATTATTACTCCCAGAGTTTGCATAGACATGACAGGAAAGGTGCCTGCAGCCTGCCCCACTAACCAGTGTCAGCTTCCCAGCATCCTCCTGATCACCTGACCATTTCTGAGAGTCGTGTGATGGGTGCTTCAGCTCCACGCCATTCACGCCATTCAGCGGGGAAGCCATCTACCGCTCACCACACCATCTTTGGACCATCCCTCTGACCTGGTAGCTGCTAACCTTGCTTCTGCTTCCTTGTATCCCTTATACTGCATCTGTCTCCTATATACAGTGGTACCTCAGAACTCGAATTTAATCCGTTCAGAACTCCGGATTGAATCCTAAAAAGTTCAAGTTGTGATCGAATTTTCCCCATAAGAAATAATGGAAAACCAATTAATTGGTTCCCGGCCCCAAAAAATTACACCTAAATATGTTTTGTTTTTTTTAGCATTTACACACAAAATGAACCGGATAAAACAAGAAGAGCATATACTGTACTAAACACATCTAAGCACATTTATCAAAACAGTAATTTGTAAAGTAAGAAAATAAATGTATCCAAACAATGTGTAAAGTAAAAAAAAAACAATGTGTCCTGCCCCAATCGTTCGCTCCTTCCGTGTGCCACGCCCCCTCGTCAACCCCATGTGGCATCCCCCAGTGATCAGCTGTTTCAGGTTGTTGTCATTAGTCCTCTGTATTTCGTCCGCGTTTCAGTTTGTTCCCCCCAGTCCGGTCATTGTATTGTCCGTCTGCGTTTTGCCTGCCTTACCTGTAATTAAACCCCGTATTCCGCGATACCCTGACGTCTGCGCCTTTGTCTTCGTTCCGTCCCTGCTCAGCACGACAATATTATTATAATTAAATGTAGTAATGGTTTATTATTAATATTAAATTAATTAAGAAATCTTTATTTTTAAATGTATTTTATTATATAATAATTACTGTTACTGTCTGCCATTGCCTAAATGTATTTTTACTGTCTAAATATATGCATTCAGCTAGTGTAAACATGCACGATGCTATCGCAGCGAATGCGAGGCTGAGACTGAAGCTGAGAGACGTGCCGCATGACTCATTTCCCCGCGCGTACAAGTTATCCTAGATTGGCGTTCACGGTTTGACTTCTGAGATTCAGATTGAGTTCTAGCTAATTTTTTTTTTTGAACTGGTTGGTTCGACTTTTAAGAAATTTGAGTTCTAATGAGTTCGAGAACTGAGGTACCACTGTACATGGTAGAGTCTCATGCATGGAATGCTGCTCCATTACTGCTTATTACTTCTTACATCCTCCTTGCTCCTGACATCCTCCACATGAGTCCAGAACCTGGAAAGTGCCTGACCAAAGGTTCTAGATGGATAAATGTACATGATGGAAAGATCAAGGGGAAGATAAATTTTGTGACCTGGAATGTCTAAGTGTGTTTATAACTACGATCTGTGTCACATGGTCAAAACCCAATCAGGGAGGCATCAGCTTTTCCTATGCAAGTGTGCTGTACTGAAAAAGCAAGAATAATTTTAACCAGAAACTTTGGCCAAGGTTTAATCTCTGAGCAGGTTCACATGGAAGAAGCTACAGAAATGGGCATAATTCAGATGACAACTTGGAACACACACTGGAAGACAGGCGATTGACATACTGATGCCACTAAGCTCAGAATGAGCCCGTGAATCTTTGTGGACCTCGTATGCATCACTAAATTTCGATTCTATATTTTTGACCAGTCGATCTACGTTCCTACCCTCACCTATGGTCACGAGTTGTGGGTAGTGACCGAAAGAACGAGATCGCGAGTGCAAGCGGCCAAAATGAGTTTCCTCCGCAGGGTGGCTGGGCTATCCCTTAGAGATAGGGTAAGGGGCTCGGTCATTCGGGAGGGACTCAGAGTAGATCCGCTGCTCCTCCGCATTGAGAGGAGCCAGATGAGGTGGCTCGGGCATCTGATTAGGATGCCTCCTGGATGCCTCCCTGGTGAGGTGTTCCGGGCATGTCCCACTGGGAGGAGGCCCCGGGGAAGACCCAGGACACGCTGGGACACTATGTCTCTCGGCTGGCCTGGGAACGCCTCGGGATTCCCCCAGAGGAGCTGGATGAAGTGGCCGGGGAGAGGGAAGTCTGGGTTTCCCTGCTGAGACTGCTGCTCCCATGACCCGACCTCGCATAAGCGGGAGATAATGGATGGATGGATGGATTTTTGACCATTATCATGATGCTACCGCTGTGGTAGACTTTCTTTGGCATGAAGCTGATTTTCAACCAAAAAAAACACACAAAAACAGATGCGCATGAATTAATACATAAATCAGGGCAGATGACAGGCCTCTGGTTAAGGTCTTCTGGTCCATTCCACTCCACATGATTGACGCATTTCACTGAGCTGCGACTCAGCAGCCATGACCAGAGGGAAGCGAGGTCACAGAACGGTCACGTAGAGGCCTGTTAATAAATGTTTCAGTTCCTACAAGCCGCCCTTTAACCAGCTCAAGGCCTTACCATCTTCAAAAAGCCAGCATCTCAAGCTCAGTCAACAGAAGGACATTTCTTAACCCCTCTTAATAACCCAATTACTCACAAGCAATTCATTTACTAATTTATGTTTGGAAAAAAAACTGATGAGACAGAAAGTGACTGCAGGTCCTGAGCCAGTTAAAACTACACTTCATTTTAACGGTTTTTCAGTTGGCATATATTAGCCATTTAATTGCAACTAATTTCAATTTCTGAGAAATGGGCTGGAATGAAAACCAGTTGGACCTGGTGTTTGCTGAAAGGTCTAATTAATGTCTAAAGTATAAGATCTGTTTAAACCAGGCTACATGTCGATAGAGCGTGCATGACAGAATAGGTCTGACATTTATCTTGCACATAAATCTGGATACAGTTGCTTCTTGCCATCTCTTCTGTCTGGTACAGGTGTTTGTAGCTGCGAACACGCTTCAACCAATCAGGGTTGCTTACATTTTACACAAACAGCTTTTCTTAAACCCTTTATTGACAAAATAAAAAAACACTTCAACTCTTCTTTTCTACAGAGATATCTGTAGCCTTATATAACAACAACAACAAACGATGTGATCGAATTCCATCAACCAATGATAACTTAAGTTACACTCTCACCATACATTGAAGCAAACAAAAATAAAGGAATTCAAAAATTCTCTCTTAAAAGCTAAAATCCGCCTGATGGCGGAAACAACAAAAATAAAGTCCCTTTTTTAAGTATATTTTACTTAATTTATAGATTTATGAGGATTGTGTTTGCACATTTAACCTTCACACAGGAACATTAATCTAACTAAAGAAAAGTTATAACCCAAAATGTCTTATTTTTAGGCAAAAAAATAGAAGTGAAATGTGAAGTCCAGCTTCCCCAGCCGCTTCTCTCGTTACCTCTCCGCACTCTGCCCGCCAGTGCAGCTGCGTCCGCTCTGGGTCTCAGCCTCCCGCCCCACTGGGCCTCAGCCTCCCGCCCCACTGGGCCTCAGAACGCCTTGTGACAGTGCCAGTGGAGGAAGGGCGTCCCAGCAGCCAGGCGGGCCGCGGGCCCCAGAAAGGACCGGGGCGATTTCACTCCACCACCAGGGGCAAACAAGGAGATGAAGCTCTGGGCCTTCTCCGGCGCAGCCAGGGAAGGGGCAACTGGGCAAGAGCAGAACCTCCAGTCAGTGTCTTAGACTAGGAAAGACCAGTGGACTGTAGAGCACAAGTATTATTATTATTATATATAAGCAGTAAAGCTGTGTACACCAATACCCGATTATCAGAGGGTCCAGGAAACCTCAATTAAATCAAAAATACCTATTTCAGCATGATGGAGAACACCTTAAATACCAATTATCCAACTGTCAATCAACATCATTTTTACATACATTTAATAATTACATTTTTGTTACAAAAAAAAAGACAAAACAAAAAACTGACTAAAGATTTGTTATCAGGAATTAATATTCGCACCAAATTCAAATATTTCTCTGACATGATCTGGCACTCATTAAGGTGCGGACATCCACACAGGTGTATACATCCATCTGTACTGAATACATGGTTGGAAGATGGATGGAATTATCTACCTAAATCTATATAAAGAATGTACAAGTTTCTCCAAAGCATGTGTCACACAGAACAGTAAATGAACAGAGTATTTAAACCGACAGCTTTGTCTACGTGATGCATCCCACTTACAGCTAAAACGTTAGACGTTTAGAGTCGACTCCTCTTAAATTTAATTTCCGCGTGAAGCCTTTATCTGAATGCTGCGCGAAAAGGCCCTGCTGTTAGGCAAATTAAGAGGAGCATGACATTAATGAAATGGACCTTATCTTAAATCAGAAAAAAACGGAAGACACCGATCGCCGTGTTGATGGGAAACGAGCAAGTGGACCCAAGCTGGAATCTGGGAAATAGGCTGCAGCCTTGAACTGCAATCAATACGTCCGGCGGAACCCGGGTTGACAGGGGACTAATCTCATCGCGTCCTCCCTCATTAGAGCTGACCCCCCAACCCCCACCCCACCCGCTCCCTTACACACAGCATAGCCTACCTCCCCTGTGGTCCCCCGCTTGTGCTGCCTCTCCAGCAGGGAGTGGTGTGGGCGGTGGGGCCTGGCCAACGCGACCCACCCCCAAGAGTTCCGGCGCCGCGGCATCTCTGCCCACAGTGTCCAGCTGCACGGGGGAGGTTGGGGGCAGCAATCAGAACCTTCTACACACACTTCTAAAGAGCAGGCGAGGTGCCACAGGCTTGGCACACCTCGCTAACCATGGCCTGCATCAGTGTGAAACACAGACCATCCCGACACCAGCTGCTGTTGCAAAGCCAATCAGACAAACACACAAGCCTCAAAGAGGAAAAAAAAAACACACAGAACTATGTTTGATCACGACTAGCAGTAAGGGGGGGGCAGTATGTGGTTATTGGGTCAGGATGCTGTGTCTGTTATCAGAAGGTCACCAGTTCAATTCCCAGCCTTAGCAAAGAGCAAGGCCCTTAACCCCCCACTGCTCCCGGGATAGTCTGACCCTGAAGTGTCTGTTAAACGTACCGATGCTACATGGCGCACCTCCACGGCGACCTGAAGGTCAGCAGGTCACATGATAAGAGAACCAAGTCCTTACCGATGTCTCGTCTCCATGGTTCTTGTTCTGGTTCGCTTCAGTCTTGGGCTCTGCGTTCCTTGCATTCGCAGCAGCAGTGGAACCCTGCACCGGGTCTCCACAGTGCACTGACTCCTTACACAGCAGAGCCCCGAAAGGATTCGCCAGGATTGCCTGAGTTTAAACAAACACCACCATGCAGGGTCTATAACAGAGGCAGCTCCTTCGCCTGCTTCCCCCTTCCGCAGCTAATTAATCTAATTATGCAAAAAGTTTCATTATGCAAATTCCCCTGATGCTTCTCAGTGTTTGTATGATTAAATGACTAAGTCATAATCAAATTCAACAAAATGTCTGAAGACTGACATGTGCATCAAGCTCCAGACTCCTTTTGTTCACTTACCATAAAGTCTCCTGCGAGGAAAATGGATCTTTAAGTTGTATCGGCTACTAAGTCCAGCAGTCAGGCAGAACCAAGACGGCCTTGGAGGGCTACATACGCCACAGCCATGGGGCTAATGTGTCTCTGCTGGTGGTGTCAGCTGTGTGTTTCTGGGACATTGATTGTGTGTGTGTATGTGTGTGTGTGTGCGTGCATGAACCCTGCAATGGACCAGTACTGAGTATACTTGGGATTAGAGGTTAACCGTTATGAAGATGAATAAGATGGATGGATGGATGGATGGATGGATGGGATGTGGAGGAGACCATCGCTCTGTGTATTCACGGGAACTTCTCAAACAGAAGTTAGGGGTGGAGGAGGTGGTATAACAAAAGAGGCAAGCAGTGAGCAGAGCACACCTGGGCCGTCCTGGGGACTTCAGTGATGTCTATGACCTCAAGATCTGGGAGGTCAGTGATGTCGTCCTCTGCTCTCACTGTGCAGGTCTCCTGTGAAGGGAGGAAGGGAGGGAGGGTGACGGACGGACAGACAGCATGAGCTCAGGGTAAAGTGACCGTTCAAAGATCAAATTCAAGAAAAAATTGCCACTTCTGATGAAAATAAGCATTAACGGGAAAACAAAAATAGATGTCCAGCACTCAAGAACATTAAGCGTGTAAATCTATTTTAGTACAGAATTTCAAAAAAAAAAAAAAAGTGAAATGCTCTGGGATTTTTCTGATAATGTGGCTTTAAAAGTGATTCATAGTCCTAATTTACAGGAGTGCCAGCCATTTCCTATTCCTTCTTTTGCTTATTCATAAAACATCTTGGAAAAGTCACAAAACACATTTCTTGTAACAGGTACAGAATGGAGCAAAAAAATGCAAGCAGGCCAACAGTGACCCACTACATTCAGTCTGCATTCCATGGTCATTATCCAAATCAGCAGTGCATGAACATCAGCCCATATTTTGATTTCCTAATGGTTAGTCCAGAATTCTAAAGATGCCCATATATGACACCCCCCCAGAGCTGACGGCACCCGTTCTCCACCGTCTCAGCAGAAAGTGTTTAACTGCCTCTTTTAACCAGGAGCGTCTCCGTGATTAACACAGAGCTGAAGGGCCCACTGGAGCGGAGCCCGGCCCAGAACCTGGACTCTAAAGCGAGATCGTTGGTCTGCCAGCAGGAAGGCCGCACCCTTTGTGTGTCAGGCCCGGACCAGGCGTCCTCATTTGTCCTCGGTCTACCAGGAGAGTCCCAATGGCGCCCAACATCACAAGGTCCCGTCGCCAGATAGAGGGTCACGGGATTGAACTGCATGGAGATCTGGAAACGGCAGACATGACTGTAATTCTTAGAGACACAATTAGGCATCATGAGAATCACTTAGAGGATGGAGTATCCAGAGGCCTATTGGAGAATGGCAGCTACTGACGTGCTGGTTGTCTGAGGCTGGGCACTGGAAGGCGTGGCCCTCAGTCATCAGGGCAGTGTGGATGTAGACATCCTCCTCAGTTTGAGTGTCGCAGAGGAAGACGTGCAGGACGTCCTTCTGGTAGCTATGGATGATAGCCACTAGAGGGTGCTCGCAACACAACTTCTGGAAGTAACTGATAGAGCTCTTGCTCCAGCTGCCCTGCGATAAGAAAAGACACAAACTCAAGTCTACACAGAACCACAAAGGGACTGGAAGCAGCAAGGGATTTGCTACATTATGACAACCCACTCGACAGCAGATATACGTAACACTGGGACACAAGACAGCATAGGGTTCAGCACTGTGGCTGTGTGGGAAGCACTGCAGTCTCACGCCTCAATGGTTGAGGGTCCAAAGTGATATATAAGCAAACGGTACATTACAAACATAAGTCCCGCCCACTCCACTGTGGTTGGAGTGTGCATGTGATTTCCCTGGGTACCTCGCTTTCGTCTCACAGCCCAAAAATATATCTCTGAATTAACTGTAGTGTGTGACTGCACATGTGTCTGCGACAAGCAGCCCAACCAGGGTGTCCCTGCACAGCACCATTGTCCTTCTGGCTCACTGCTAATCTGCACTGAACAAGTGGCTGGAAGATGCATAGATGTAACTATGACTCTGGTCACTTTAATTTCCCATTATTTTGTTAATTCAGCTGTTAAAATTTACTTGTTTTTTTTCTTTGTGCTGTTCTCTGGAAAGGGGTTTCGGCTCAGGCGACTATGTAGCCTGTCCTGAGATCTGATCGGCTGACTGAGTCGCATGAGGACACGTGGAATTCTGAGGCGTCTGCAGCTCTTACACCGACGGGCTGGACCCCGATCAGCGATGAAAGGACAGCTTGGGCGGGCAACTCCGAGTAGCAGGACCTCGAAGAAACATGAAAACCTCAGCAAAGGACTAAGTCACGAGAAAGTCAACGGGCACATTTTTTAGAGGCGCTATTTTAATCTACAAAGAGAATTCTGCATATTCTGACAATTTGCCCGTAACCTTTAAGCTATAATGTTAATTATAGACATCGGCAGATTATTTAAATCATTAGAGGATTTTAAACAGGAATGCTAAATTTTGGACATTCGCCTCATTAAAATAACTTTTATTGAAAGCTAACTTCCTGCTAAACTGAAAATAAAGAAAAGGAACTAAAAAAAGTGCATTTGCTTTATAAATAAAAAGGCATATGTAAACCTACAGTATACAGGAGAATTAATATGCAGGCACTGTGAGAGTCTGTAACACGTACTTGAGGAGTTTCAGGTTCCTCCAATCCACGGTATTGAAGTCTCCATAATCCACGTAGTAGACCTCAACCTGGCTGTCATTCAGAACCCTATGGATGATCACCCGGTAGAACCACACATCCCGCAGTGCTAGGCAGCAAACCTGGCCGGGTCGCACGAAGCTCTGCGGCAGCCGGTACCGCTCAGAGACCTCAGGGCATGTGTAGCAGGTCCTGAGGACACCACAAAAAACATCACGGCTACCAATTCTTCCGAAGCACCGTAGGCTAGCAAGAAACACAATGACACCAAGGATCCTTCAGATTGACACCTCATCTCGATCATCATGTTCTCTAGTGCCCTGCTCTCTGGCGTTCCGTCGAAGCGGATGTAGAAGTGGTTAGGAGACTCCACCCTCTCGACCAGCACGGCCACTAGTGCCCTCTCCTGCCAGCAGGGGGCAGGGCGCAGCTTCTGGTCAAGCAGGGCATCCAGGGGCACTGCACCTCCACCGTTCAGGGGTAGTGGCGTGACTGGGAATGAGTCAACCATCTGATCGTGGATCCACACAAACATGTAAAACATTACTGATTATGTCACCAAAACCAAAACTGATAGGCTTTGAGGTCCGGGCACACCTCACCTGATGAAAACTCTTTTTGGCAACTTTGAAGGTGGTCTCATCCTCCATAACTTCAGAGGACAGTTGCCTATCACCATATTTCTCGTCCCAAGGAGACTCCCCACAGGAGGAGTAGCTGCGTTTAAAGAGTTTTGAATCCTTTGCAGGCTCAATTGCATTGGCGCCTTTAACTTCCTCTCTCCCTGGCAAAGACACGCACAGCCACAATTGAGACAGATTACACATTCTTCGGTCCACTAATAGGATTACAGTTTGAGACTTGCTCACAGATTGAGAATGTTTGGGTAGAAGAACCTGAGCTGTTGTGTCTGTGTTGGATGTCCGTGATGATCCAATGGTTCCCCTCCTTGCCGTATCCAGGCTTCAGGTAGAGGGTTTCACTCAGAGCCTCCACCATCTCTGTCACACTCAAGAAACCACACTGGGCCATGGGAAGGTCCTCCCCAAACATCTTCTAAAGTAAGTTCAACACAGATGTGAGTACCAACAAAATATAGTCCAGTACTTGAAAATAAAATTAATACATAATTACAACAATTAAGTTAATGCAATGTGCTGTTTTCACCAGCTATTGTTACAGAGCTTTTGTGAAGTTGTGTGTTTTACCTTGAACTCTCCAGGAAGCTCATGTATAGATATTCCATCACTTCTCTGAGCAACAACCTGAAAGAAGTTTACACTGCATTACCTCAAAAGACCTAGGATTTCTTACTGACCAGGGACCTGCCATTTTAGTCCTCCATCCACTAGGGGTCAACACAGCTTCCGACAAACTTTTTAGCAATTATGTTACTACTGCAGCTGCCTCTTTATAAATCACTCATCATTAATTAACTAATCAGTTAACCGGCTGTGTGTATGTCTATTCACGGTTATCTACAGAAAGATACTGTACCAACTCAAACTGTAGGCTTACCCTGTTGTAAACTTTTAGTAGGGGTCATAATGTGTACTCAACATTTCACAGAGACAACAAACAAACAAGAAGAACTGTAAAATGGGGCTGAGACAATATTTCAAAACTTTGTTTTAATGGGGCTGTTTTTGTATTCTTCATAATGATGCTGTGATGTATCACAACACACCCATGTGAAGCACCTTACGTGGATTCTGTTGTGAAAGGCGCTATATAAATCAAATTGAATTGAATTGAAAAAGCATGTCAGCATCAGGAAAATTATACTATCACGCACTATGTACAACACATTGTGATAGATGGATGGATGGATGGATGGATGGATGCACTTTATTGATCCTGACTAAAAATATAACAGTACTTTCGTTTTCTTAATAAATAATCTCATTATTAATAAATGCATTGGTTTCAGTGAGAAGCAACACAGCCTGTGGTAAGCCTTCATCACTCCGTTCATACTGTCCAGAACAAACTCAGCCTCAATGCTAATATACACTTCAAAGCTCTTCACAATGCTGTGTCAGCAAGACAATTCACAGCATAGAGTACCTGGCAGAACAAGTCTCAAATCACACATAAGTGGTGGTCTGTGCAAAACAAAAAACATGCATAAAAGAGAAACATCGAATGTTTCCATGGAGCCCTTAGTAACAAGAGACACACGGTCAGGTGTTTCAGGTCAGCTTCCTGTTTTTGCAGGTCAATGGTATTTCCTGCAGTGTTGACTTCCCCCTATTCAGCTGAAATCATCCACCCATTTCTATCATTATTGTGAATATAAAAGTATGTAATACTACAGGATAGAGTAGTTCACTTTACTCATAGAAAAATATTAGTGCTGATGGAATACTAAATCACAAGTATAAGCCGTATTTGTTTCACTCACTGACTAATTATAAGGCATACAAGTGTATAATTAACCATGTACCTCCGCTATGATGACTGCTGAAAACCTGGGGTGAATCTCAATATGCATACTTCACCGTTTTTGTGTTCTGGTGTACCCGTTTTACATCGTATTCCACTGCTAAGACCAGTTCCAATACTCAAGAACAGAAGTACAGAGGACAATAAAAATCCCCGGATGTTGGTCTTGTTCTGCCCCAAATATCAAGGATACATCGATTACATCCTCACCAAACGAGACCAATCCCAAGATTCGTTGCGCCCCAAACTTTGTTACTGGAAGGCAAGTTAGCAAGACCGGTCTTGCCAAAACCGCAAGTACGATCTTAACATTCTTAGTATTGAGATTCACCCCTGGAGTCAGAATGCTAAAATGCAGCTTGACAGCCATAATCATCACATGGTCAAGTAGGAAATCCAGGCAAGAGGACAGACAGTCTCAGGCCTGCAACTGACCTGGCGCAGCTTCTCCTTCAGCTCCGGCCTGACAGCATCACCTGCCCCACACTCAAGGATCTGACTCTTAAGCTGCTCTTCCAGCTATGTAAAATATACCGTCAGTGATCGACAACAACATGACACACACCCTGCGTTCTACAAGGGCCTGTCCCTCCTGCTCTCCTGCATGTTCCACTCTGTATATTTCAAAATCGACTTAATTACTACCTTCATCGCCTTCCTGCTGATTCCTGCTCCTTAGCCAAATAATCACTTACGGTCCAACCAAAGTAATCACGAGCAGACGGACCTTTTCGATGCAATTTTCAAGTGCCCTCTCCTCTTGATCAGGTTCTGGCTGTAAGTGAGGACCCTCGATGTGAGGCTTCCCATCTCCCAGTGAGACACTGGGGCCACTTTTATGTAGAAGAACCGGTCCGCTTGCCCAGTTACTCAACAGCCTGGATTTATCCTTAACCACTAGAATTAACAGAAAAGGACCTTAACCTACTGAACGGGCACTGCAAGAAACTAACAAAAAATGCCCAAAAGACAAACAAATCATGAAAATCAACTTTTTCAGCTGCTGATCAACAAACTCAGATTTAAATACATATTAAACTTGCGCACACCTGAGTCCTGTGTGGGTTTGGCTGTCAGTCCTTGCTGTAGTCCAGTCGATGTCCACTTCTGGGCATAGTTCAAAGACCCGGTATCACTCTTAAGTGATATCAGCGATCCCTTCCTGCCCTGCTCGATGGCTACGAAGTCTGAGGCCGCCGCCAGCATCTCCGCGAATGAGTAGAAGCCGTAGTGCATCACCTGCAGCGGCCGACCGAAGCGCTTAAAGAAACAAGTCTCCAGTTCGGACAGCATGACCGGCCCCTGAGAAAGCAGCTGTCGCAGCTGACTGCGCAACTGCGCAGGAATGGCGGGGGGTGCCTGGCCGCGACGGGGCAGGGCTTGGGCTTGCTGTGCATGGTGATGGTAACCAGGCCACACGTTTACCCTCTTCGCAGACCCCTTAGGTTTGGAGTTGCGCTGCTTTGCTACCAGCTGTTCCATGCCTTTGGTGCTATCATTGCTGACGGCTGCAAAATAAAGGGATCGGGGGGTCAAATGGACGTCCCAGGCTGAGGCAGGCAGTACACAAGTTCCTTCTTACAGCTGAAATCTATTTATAATGATGCTAAACGCTTGTTTCTCAAGCAACCAGTCTGCACCCCCACCCAAATAAAGTCCATCTCCCCCATCTTTCTTCATTGTGACTTACACCTATCGTTGGTGTTACAGGAATATGATGCTATTAGGAAACTCTCCATTATATATGCTATTCTTACAACGATCTTTCTGATAATTGCTTGGCATCCTTCTGTAAGCAGTAATCAGAGGTGGGTAATTCAGGTCCAGAGAAAAAAAAAATCCAGACCAAGTTGTTGTTTCCACCAACTAGTTGAGTATAAAGAGTCACAGTCACAGAGTACTCAACTGGTGGGTTGAAATAAAATCTTGGTCTGGACTTATACTCTTGGGACCTTAACTACCCACCTCTGGCAGTACTACATTATGGAATACAAAGCCAGTTAACAAGCTTAACACACACTAGTGGCCAAAACTGGAAAAATTTCCAGTTCTAGAGAATTTATTCATCTGTTGCTCCGGTTACTTATTTAATCATCCAATGTATGATATTTGTAAACATTCTTTGACTGTTAATAAATATTATCGCCAATATTCGTGTAGTAATTTTTAAAGTGATGCCAAAAATGCTCGGTGTTCCCACAATTTTGGCCACCAGTGTAGATGCGCTCAGGCAGGCGACATGCATCCAGATATGAGCAGCACGTTACCTCTTAGCAGCGTGGTGCCGTCGTCGGAGCAGCTCAGTGCCACCACGTCCGGCATGTCCCGCACCATGTCTAACACATTACGGTAGCCCAGGGCCACGAGGGGCAGGGGGTGGCCTAGCATCTTCAGGTAGTCGCGCTTCAGATGCTCCAGGGCCAGGCCACCCTTAGCCGACACTAGGAGGGAGCGCACATCTTTCTTCAGCGCCTCAATCAACTTCTCCTGCGCCATTCTGACTGCGGGTAAGAGACAGGAGGCCACTGAGTAATATGTAAAGGGGACAGACCGAACTAAAGCTTCGATTACAAAATAGCAAATGTTCCAGTAGCTCTTTGAATTAAATCTTTATTAACGGATTTTTAAACTGCGTTTCAAGATTGCGTGTAGATTAAAACACGTCTTCAGGTCAGCGTCTACTAAAAATGTAGAACTGATCAATACAGATACTAGATAGTTCTAACCCTTTTTTGATATTTTAACTTGCAATTTAATCTGTGTGAGGTAAAATTGAACTGTGGGTATTATTACGATTATTAACAATTGTTCAATACAGCGTGACCGCAAGATACCGTACGCTTTATTTGTCATTGCTACGGGATTGCTCGAAAATGACCCGTTAAAACTCACGCAGTAAGTCACGCACTGAAAGTCAAAGCGCTGAAAAGAAAATAATTTCGCTTAATCAGTTAATGCACTATAAATCTGAGATGTAAAAACAAACACCGAACCTGTGCGGTGTCCACTAAAGTGCAGCGTTTTCTGAGACTGATTGACTATTAATTTTGTAGGCGAGCCAGTACTTTAGGGGCAGTGAAATCGCACAGAAAATGAGTAAAACGTAAAGACAGCCATAACACAGGTCGCTGCTAACGTGATGCGCACCGTGCACCTTCCACGCGCGTGGAGCGCGATCACGTGGTGCCGTCGGCCAAAGGTGATTGGGCCGGATACATTAACAGGCAACGCAGAAACTTACCTACCCAACCTGTACTGTGTATTACTGCTGTATTTAAAAGATGGAAGTTACGTTTCTGATGTAACGGGGTGAGTGGGTTGCCTGCCACAAATTGTAACATGCTTTATGAATCTGTGTGACGTGTGCAAAGATTGCAAGTTTTAATCTTAGAATTTAGAATGAATCGTTTTAACTCTTGAAACGGGCACCTAACCTCAGCTAGTGTAGGTCACCAGGCGCGTGCCCGAACATGTGTGTGCAGAGTCTCGAATTGAAAATCTCACTCCAGCCAGCTGACCAAAGTTGGTAACCCCGCCATTCTCCTACCGTCGAAAGGTTCCTTTTGTAAAGACCCACTGTACGTGTCATTCAATCAAGTAATTGGTGGGTACTAACAATCATGAACATTTGAAATTCCCAACCCACAAAACATTACATGTACATTACAAATACTTATATATGATTTTATTGTATTTTTTGTGCTCCATTACATTGTTAAATATTGTTTTGTAGAAATTACACGGTTGTGTAAGATTTATGTCATTGCAGAGGGGCTCTGTGCTCCCCCACCTTCCACAGTTATATTTATCACGTCACTGGAAGGTTACTTGCGTAAGTCTTGGTTGAGCCTACAAATCTACCTCAATGTTAATGGAAAAAATTGCAGATCACTTTGAATTAAAGCATCATTTTAGTAGTTAAATCTAAATATAAACTGCCCCCCTCCCTGCTGGTCCCTCCCAGGAGCCATTTCACTGCCACGCCCTTCCTGAAGGGCCCTAGCTTCACTTCTAAAACGCCCATCTACTATACATTTACAGCAGTGCGTGGTTGACTTCCTCGTGAAACAGCGCCCTCTTCAGATGCCTCAGCTAACAGGTTAGTTCTGTCACCGCATAATAGCTATAAAACAGCTGTATTGATCGTCTTTAACCTGTTATCTTTGGTCCAGGCCCTGATTCGCCCACGTCCTCCAGCTGGAGGAAGGACCTCTGAAGCAGATGCTCTTGTTCTTTCTCATCTTCTCGGACCACATGCGGCGGCGACACGACACTCAGCATTTGCGAGAGCAGGCACTGCATTCACGCCGAGAAGCGGGGACTGTGGCGCATTAGTATGCGGCCTGCGTCAGCCGGGCCGAGGCCCTTTTGCGATGGCGCTGCATGCGGCAGCTTATTTACCGGCTGCTTGCCTCCTTCCCCTGCTTATCAGCACGCATTTCTAAATGTTGCGGGACACTGCGCCTAAAATAGCTGCCTGCCATCGAACTGTCTGCAGCAGGTTTCCTGTTTGCAGGAGCTTGGTTCGGGCTGCAGGGATCTTAAAGCTTTCGCTGTCTCACTGTCTCACCCATCCTCTTCCTCTCGTTTGGCGTGTAGGTCTTTTTACTGGGACAGCCACAGTCTTCCTCTCTCTGCGGGGAGGTGCTGGGAAACCATAAAAAAAATGTTTGTTTTCTCTCGGTCCAATTTCGGAGCGGTATAACATTATCTGTTTTTCCCACATCTTTCAGACAGGATAATGGACCCCTGCCTCTGTTTTCAAAGCTCCTTTTTTGGCATGGTCCTCGCAGCGCGGATCTGAGCCCCTGAGAGGCAGAGCAACGTCACGGGACCGGCTCTGGGTGGTTGGTGACATTTCCATGGCAACTGATCACCATCCTCTGTGCCCACAGATGCCTGTGCTAATGAAACCCAGCTGGCTCTGATTGGACTAATTAGCTTGTTAGGGGCTTGTAAAGGCTGAGCCAAATGGGGAGGTAGCCTTGTTCAACATGTACACTGGTTTTGGGTTTCAAAAGATCCATTGCAGTCTTTTCAATTTCCTGTTTTTCTTGATCAGACCTCTTCCCAATTTTATGTAATTTTTTCAGCAATAAACTACTTTTTTGTTAAATTCTGTTGCCCTGCCTTTTGGTAAAACCTCCACCCCAATGTTCAATACTGGTAATGATTTTTAAGGTAAAGTTTGAAATTTTGGCTCCATTTCCTTTTCCATACAGAATAAATCAATTCAATGAGAATGAATCACTCAGACTCATTCATTCTCTTTGTTAGCTTTAGCCTCTAGCTAGAAGTACATAAAGTATCACATGTTTTTTGATACCACTGTATAGCCATAGATACCTGAAAAAATGTTTTAAGAACTGGGTCATTTAAGTTACTGATTTTGAGAAAATGCAGGCCAGTTCATCTGCTTGTGTTTTAATTAAGATGGTGTTGGGGAGGGCCTGGTACTCTACAGCTCCCATAACAGAGAACCCAAAGATCAGCTTCTTTCAAGGAATACATTCTGACACTGCAAATTCCTCGCAGACCCACACAGTAACTCCTGGGGCAGAACTAATACATGTATAGGAGATAAATGCACAAACAGCCTGTCTATAATGTCACATTTAGTGAATAATAAAGGGACTTTAAACACCACATACCCATTTTATCATCTTATTTGGCTTCTCAATTTTTTTCACTAAGCTTTAAGTGTACAAAAATATGACTTAGAATTTTTTTCCATCCCTGGATGTGTTTATGACTTGCAATTTTGCAGGTTATTCCTGAGCTTCAGAAGGTGTTCTCTCATTAAGATGTACTTCAGTAGTGCATCCTGTGTTACAATGTGATCCTCCCACACCCTCCATTGACAAGACCCCCCCCCCCCATCCCCACCTTCCCTTAAATACTCCAGCTTCTGTTCACTTTCAAACACTCCCAACAGATGAGCAGGACATACAAAGAAGTGGCACATTGGTAAAAAATAAAAATCCAAGAATCTGATAAGTCTCACAAGCCTCCTCCACCCAGGAATCTGGTCTTTGAGTCTCCTTCATCGAGGTCTAATTTCATCCTTACCTTTCCATGGAGACAACGATCAGGGTGGAGAGAAACACAAAAGTGGCCTCCTCTCGCTCCTCTTCAAAGGCAAGAAGAGGGCCCAAGAAGGACAACTCCGCCACCTTACGGGAAAGGCGACACAGACATGGCAAGGCGGCAAAGCCAACGGTGCCAGTGAGGAAGAAAGAGGTGATGGGCACGGAAAGCGAGGAGGCCGTCGCCCCGCCGGGGCAGTCGGAGGAGGAAAAAGTGAAGGGGAACTCCACAGTCATCAACGTGGATAGCGTGAGGGACACCGAGGAGGAAGAGGAGGCGGAGGAGGCGCTCGGGCTTCTACAGTGGGAGCAGCATGAGGATGGTAGGTCTGAGATGCATGAGCAGGACATGCAGTCGAAAAACCAACAGTCACACGGTCGTTTACACTTCTGCCGATGGTCATTCACAGGCTTAAAGCAAAGGACTCTGGGTATTTGTGAATGGCTCCTCATCATTTTAGCTGTTGTCATCATAATCCTTTCCTTTCCCCTGTCCATCTGGCTCTGCGTGATGGTAAGATTTATTTGTTTTTACCATAAATTAAAATCTAAATATAAATTATAAATGTTAAGCTCTTACTTTTGAACTATGTGAATTCACAGGTAGTCAGAGAGCATGAACGAGCAGTGATCTTCAGACTGGGACACCTACTGCAGGGAAGGCCTAGAGGACCAGGTGTCATTACTTTAATAAAACTTCAAAAATTCAAGAGATCTCAGTTTATTCATCAACAGCTTTCATCATTTTTCATGATGGGCAACTACACTGCTTTCTACCAAAGGCCTGTAGTTCATCTAACCACAGTGAATCATCACTTAAATCTCTCTGGGGGATTTTTCTGCAAAGAATATGAGCATAATAGACTATTCTGAGCTAATATCAAAGTAACAAAGTTTATGTCTCCTTCACTCTCAATGGCTGGTGTCTAGGACTCCTGTTCTACATCCCGTTTTTAGATGTGTGCCAGAAAGTCGACATTCGGTTGAAAATGCTGAAAGTTCCCGTTCACACGGTAATGAGCAGCTCCTTCCGCAAACAGGACTCAAAACACTCACCGAAAGTTACTGAAAACACTGATGTGATGTTATAACCTCTGCCATCTGGTGCCCAGGTGGTGACGAAGGACTTGGTGAGTACAGAGCTGAGCTCCGCCTGCTATTACCGCGTAGAGAATGTGTCGCTCTGCTTCACGGTGCTCTCCGGAGTCTCCTCCATGCTGCAGGCGCTCGTCCAGCTCACCGACAGAGAGGTCCTGGCTCACCGCACCTTCAACCAGATTCTGCTCGACAGGAAGGACATCACCAAGGAAATCCAGGTGCCTCGGGTTCCACGCGGTTCTGCGCGAGGGCCTCTCAAGTTGTTGGCTACCTCAAGGGCGGACGTGCTTCTAAAAGTGTGATGGGGACTAGGATATGAAGCATTACATAACAGGACATGAAGTTTGCGTTTATTTCTGGGCTCTGGTTCCAGGGCGAGCATCCAGCTCTGCTTGACTTTGTCCTGGTGTCCCGCTTAGAAAAATGATGGATGATAATAAGAGGTTTCAGCAGGACATAGAGATTGTAAAGTAAAGCTACACATCCACCTTTGTACTTCACGACCCAGGTGGCTCTGGACGCCGTTACCTCTAAGTGGGGAATCAAGGTTGAGAGAGCAGAAATGTAAGTGTCACAAACAGAGAGCCCCTAACACTGAGCGACAGTAATGGCGTCTCTTTAATGGTGCGGGCCCTGACTGGTTTCGCTGTCTGCCCCACATGTCTCAGAGAGGATGTCCGCATCCCCGCCGAGCTCCAGCGCAGTGTGGCCGCGGAGGCGGAGGCCAGGCGGCTGGCCCAGATCAAAGTAAGAGACCCCCCCGTTGAGTGCCACTCTTTTACCCGGCTGACCTTAACGTTAGCTAAATTAAAGAGCAGTGGATGAATAATTAGCGATAAGAGGCTGTTTGTTAAAAAGTAACAACTCATCCTAAAGGCTGCTGGCCTTCACCTCTTACACTATCATATTGTGGTAATTTTCTTAATAACAAATTTTAAAAGATCACTTAGTGCAGTGTTTCCCAATCCGGTCCTCGGAGACCCACAGCTGGTCCTTGTTTTTGCTCCCTCCCAGTTCCCAGCCAGCACAGTCCACATTTTTTGCTCCCTACTTGGAGCTGGGAGGAAGCAAATATATCTGGTCTGTGGGTCTCCAAGGAGAGGATTTGTTTATTGTTTCCAGATTAGAACTATTATTTAAATTTTTGAGCACTTAATTTTTTTAATAAGGACTTGCTTTGGAGGTGTGTATTAGATCCTTCCCACCTGTATATCGGCAGGTCATCGCAGCAGAAGGAGAGAGAGCGGTCTGTGAAGCCCTCAAGGCCTCCATAGATACGTTGTCGGGATCCCCGGCTGCAGTCCACCTGCGCCTGCTGCAGCTCCTGCACACCCTGCGCACAGACCACCCGGCCCTTGTCCTCAACCTGCCCTCCGACCTCATGACCCTGCGCCCTGATGTGTCCCCCACCCTCGGTCTACCTCCGGCCACGCCCACAGACGACGACCCCACAAAGACGTCCCATACAGACTCCCCCATGATGTAAACCGCATCCTGTTCCACTTTCACGCATTAAAGCCCAATCCTAGACAGAACAGAAATAAGCAAAAATAAAAATGGTTTTCTTGGGTGTCCTGCAGGTGGCGCTGTTTCACTCCTGGATTGAAATGCGCCATTCAGGTGAATCAGGGACTGCAAACTGTGTGTGACTGTGGGAATTAATGCATGAGGGATCTCAGCCAGGCAGGCATCCTGACCAGGGAGTGCCCTGAGTTATGGCCCATATTTCCCAGGAAAGACATGGTCCACATCACTGCAGCTATGGGAAAAGGATGGATCGATGCTTTATTGTTTCTCTGGGTGTTTTATAAATATTTTGAGTCACTGTAAAATTCCTGAGGAATATTATCACACTTCATCAACCATCAACACATCTAAAGACAGAAGCCGTAAAAATGCTTTATGCTGGGCTCTCTGTGTACTTTTTTTTTGCTTTCCTCATTGTGGACTATAATGCTATACAAAAAAAAAATCAAATAAACTTACATATGAATTTGTTGACAGTTTATGCTTCTCATTCATAGATTCCTCATCTGCTGAGCTCATATTGTGGGTTAAGAAAATATATACCAAATAATTTAGAAGAAAAAGTCATATTAGAGAACACCAACCTACAGACTTACAAACTTTGGATGAATGGTGTGCTGTTCTGGTACAATGAATGTTTACTGCTCCATAACACTGGGATTAGTGTCTTCCGGAGAGTCCTGTGGCCTGACAATGGAGATCAGGGCTTCTGCGCCAGCTTTGGCCTCCTGCTTTTTGTCTTTGCACTTGCTGGTTTGGGGTCAGGAGACTCTCCATTAGTTACTGGTGCCAAAACACTGTCATCTGTAAAACAAGTCAGTTCAGGCTTTTAGCTATTTTTGACCTTAAAATGGAGCAGAGCTAGAGACCCTACTGTGAATCCATGTACTCATAAGTAACTATGAAATAAAGACTAGGGGCTTTAATACTCCCCCTTGAATATTTTGACTTCAATCGCGAAGGTTCCCCTTAAATATCTTTGCCACCAGCCAATATTTCTTCCATCATGTGAATCAACTCATAATGGCATTTCAGTGGCTTTTCAGTGGTCTGTTACATGGACGCCAGGGGGAAGGAACCTACACTAAGGCACATATATGTAAACTGTTTGCTTACATTAACCTGAATAATGTTATGTTATGGCTTATTTGTGTATGCTCATTTTACATAACTGGTTTTATAAACTTGTGTATTTGGGCCCATTCTTTAATGTAATAGTTAATTCAAAGAAAAAAACTAATTACTGCATTACAGTTTACAGGTTCATTATGTCGGATGGGACGTCCCTGGGTATAGTATCGGAGACGAGAGGCCCGTTTAATCACATGTGAACAGTAGATGTATAATGTGAATAATTGCCAATAATATAAAATCTCTGAATAAATTGATCTCACAAAAACAGAGTTTAACAGAGTTAAACCCGCCCAGAGCCACCATTTACAGGTCTTGCTAATGAGGAGGGCGTCTCTCGCCCTGTGTGTCCTCCTTACCTGATTGGATGAGCAGGTCTCGCTAATGATGACGGCATCTATTGCCCTGTGTGTTTTTCTCACCTGATTGGATGAGGAGGTCTTACTAATGAGGACGGCGTCTCTTGCCCTGTGTATCCTCCTCACCCGATTTGATGAGAGGGTATCGCTAAAGAGGATGGCGTCTCTTGGCTAGCGTGTCCAACTCACCTGATTGGAAGGGAGTGTCTCGCGCCCTGTGTGTCCTCCTCACCTGATTGGATGAGGTGGTCTCACTAATGAGGACGGCGTCTCTCACCCTGTGTGTCCTTCTCACCTGATTGGATGAGGAAGTTTAGTGTGAGGTGCAGTGCTCTGGCTCACCTCTCTCCTCCATGGCACCTCCTCCCTGAATCTGCTGCTCCAGTTCATGGATCCTGACCAGTGCAGCCTGCAGCGACTCCTCCGCGCTCAGGGCCCGTTCTTCCGCACTTAGGGCCCGCTGCTCTGCCCCTCTGGTGTGGATATGCGAGCCCAGACTGATATGAGCAATTACACACACACACACACACACACACGCACACACACACACCAGCACCTGTAAGGTAGAGACGGCTCTTACAGTAACTGCTGCTGGAGCAGCCCAATGGTGTCCAAGGCATTAAAGGCTCTCTGTGCACTGGGAGTCTGTGGGCGCATGACCTGGGTCTCCGTCTGAGAGAGAAGAGTCCGTCAGCTCTCGTCATCTCGTCACACTCTGACTGACGAACAAAGAAACCACTAAATTATTGTATTTATATCTATTTCTAATGCGGCACAGATGCACTGTAACCTGCTACCTTACACCTGCAGGGCTGGGGGTTAGATTCCCACCCCCCTCATTGTTTGTGGGACATAAACGTTCTCTCCATGTTTATGAAGATATGCTCCCATTGTCTAAAAAGCATGGAGTTAAGCAAAGCAACGTATTTACATTGCCCACAGTCTGTCTCTGTGTGTGTGTGTGTGTGTGTGTGTGTGTGTGTGTGTGTGCCGTGTAATGGATGCTGTCTCCCATGTTTCCCATTCCAAGGTAACTCTACCCCTGTACTAGATAAGCCATCATGGAAGAGGGGTGGATACATACAGTATTTATATTTTTTTTAAATTTATGAACTGCCAAATGTGACATATAAATGATTGAAGGAATCTTTTACGAAGGAGCCAGTGTGTTCCTAACCTCCTGCGGGGGCAGGTGACTGCACACCAAGCTCTTGCGACACCAAGGCTTTGAGTCACCTCCGTTTGGGTGACCCACACTTATTACTGTGCAGAGATGTCCTGTCTTTGTACAGCCCAGTGACAGATATGTCAACAAGGCGTCTTTCTGTCAGAAATAGCACTACTGCCTTTGTTGGCTACGTCATGTTTGGGTACCTGGTTCTTCCTGTAGGAACTTACATGCACATGGTAAACAAATTTTGTATTTTGCATTCTACTGAGAGTATTTCACTCCATGACAATTTGGAGAGTTGTCTGATTAATGGATGGAAAGCTTTTCGAGGAATTGCAACTCATGTGCCTTGAAAGCAGTGTTAGTTACAATTAAATTGGTCCAAAATATACAGTTTTGCTGCTACAGTTCTGCAAATGAACCACAGTGACCCTAAAACAAGGCTACAGTTGTATACATGAGCCCCCATATCCCTCACCCCCGCCAGCAGTACAGTTTCTGCCCCCAGGCTCTTTTCAACAATGTCGCCGTCATGACCAATCAGCCTCAGATGGGCTGCTTCTTCTGGACTATCTGGAACCTCCTGCTGGACAAAAGAAGACAAACATGGTGGCGCAAAGACTTTTAGCATCAGCTTTAGGGTCTATGAAAAGTGCTCAGAGGCGTGCACCAGTAACTGACCATGTCAGCTGACCAGTACAGTGTTCTCACCACACTTCCCACAATGACTGACCTCTCCCAGCACTGCTCCTCCCAGCTCCAAGGCTGCAGATGACCCCGTCACTTGATCCACCTGATGACACGGACGCTGGAATTGGCTCTGTCCCAACATTCACAAACAGCCGCAAGTAGCAATGATTATTAGAATCTCACCAACAATTCTTTGTGGGACTCTACGGCGGGAAGGACATCGCCGATGGATTCTGTCACAGCCTTGGCGACGGTCGTGGTCACCTGCAGGTCCACCGGATGTCCCCTCAGATCTGACAGCAGGATCTGACACGTGTCTATCCACTCTCCACACTCCCGCTAAGCATCACAGCCAATCAAAAAGGATAAAGTGCAGACATAGAGGTAAATAAAAACACGTGTGTAGTATATAATGTGGTAATACAGATACTATATAGCAGTATAATGTAGCAATGAGGGAACTGAGGCTTCAAAGGCCACTGTGGGCAGGGATCATCACTGTCAAAAATGGATTTAAACACTTCCCTGAGATTACTTGGTTCCCATTGGATAAAACTAGGCAGTGATTGACAGTGTGCAGTAGTCCCACCCCCCTTGTAAGAGTCAGTACCTGTAATTTTTTGAGCTCAACAAGCTGACTTGCTGACTCATCCCCCATTCCCCTTTGGATGTCCTCTTCAATGACAGGTTGATATAAGCTGTGTGACAAAGAGATCTGATAGCCTTTCTTAATTCCTCCATTTACCAGTTTCACTTACTAAACACATACTTGCATCTGGGATATATGATCCTCTTTCCATAACTGTTTATCCAACTCGATCACAGTGAGCCTGCATCCTATTTTGGAAACACAGGGTACAAGGCAGAGGACAACCTGCTAGATTGTCATTTGTTACAGGGACACTTTATACTTTAAAAACAAAAAAGAGACGAAATGTAGCAGATGGCTTGTTTTTTCCTGCCTGATTCGTCCCAGAATTCTCTGCTGCTGTATAAAACTGTCTAAGATTTTAAAAAGTCAACAAGAACGAATACATGAAAGATCTGACCTGTCTCTGAAAAGAGCATGAAAAAGTATAGTTCAATTCATATTAATCAAGCATTTAATGGCTGAGTAAAATGCCAAGCTGGGATAAATCTGTCAGTTGTACAAAGTGAAAATAAAGTTCTGCCTTTGATATGATAAATCACAACATGCCAAAGAAACTCAAGCTATTTACAACGTTTGAATACATTTTTAAGGTAAAATATTCTGAAAACTTATGTCTCAAATGCTGTGTAAAAATACTTTACTGGAGAGAGCAGGATGACAGGTTAGACAAGCAAAACACCACAAATGAGTGTGTTGCAAAAATTCTTCCCTAAACTAGAAATGCTCCCCCAACAGTACCTGGTTTATAGTTTAATTTTCATGCCCTCCACCAGGTGGCACCCACTCTGAAAGAAAGTATTCTGCAGATAGTCTAAAAATACGGCCACCTGTGCTACAGGTCAGTGAAACCCATTGGATCTGCAGCACCTGGAGATTCAGAGGTATCCGGGCCAAACATTTGCACAAGGTGTTCTGTGTATTATATAGTTTTCTCTTTGTTGCACAAGTCTTGTTCGAGTTGTGCAGAGGGGAGCTATAGCTATTTGCTTTATACATAGATTATCGTGCTAATTAAATGTACATTTTTCTGTCTGTCTGAACCAGAGCGGCTATAATGTGTTTATTAGAAAGTAACCACTAAAACAAAGTATCTGCAAATTTTACTTCTCAATCTTTAATATTCGAACTGTGTTTGCGACCTTGATAGAACATTTTAGAAATGCAGAAAAATGAACAAATTCTGAATTTCTGTAGTTTTAGGTTGAAGGCTGGGGCATATAGGCATATAGAGTCAGGTGATCGAGGTTATAGGGTCACATTTTTTCTGTTCATACCTCATCTTCAGTACTTATATATAATGGGGTGCCCTGTTTGCTGTGCTCTTATTAATTCAGATATCAGTCCTTACCGGTTTAGTTTATCCCCGTCTCTTGAGAAACAGAGCCATGATAACTTAAATTTCATACTAACACAATTTATTCAGGCTGAATTTAGCTATTCGTGCTAATTGACTTTTGGGATATCATACTTGATGAGATACTTGGAGAATCTGTCCAGCTTTTGCACGATGCATCTGGCATCCTCCTCCAACTCCTGTACTGTGAGAGGATAACTGTCTCGTTCGGGGCCTGGTAACTGGGGTGCCTCGAGGTCACTGGTGCAATTGGGAACCATAAGGAGAAGCAGGGCTACCATCCAGCGGGTCAGGGAGGTGTGGATGGAGATCACCTGCCATCAACCACAAACAACAAAATGATGAAAAATAATCATGGACGTCACCCAACCCAGGCTGGCTGAATGACTAAATCTGTACAGTGCTGTACCTCCTCACTTAGCTTTTGGTTTTCGCAGTCAAAAAAGCTGCTTTGCGTGAAGACAAACTCACGTAGCACAGCGAGAACCTCATGAACATTGATCCTGCCAGGTGGAACGCGAAAGAGCAGAATCACATTTACTGTAATGGCATCTTAAGGTTAGCACACTTCCCTCTCCCCGTCCCGCTCCGATACCTGATGTGGGGACTCGGCTTCTCGCTCCCTGGCTGGGTCCTGGACACTTGCTCCAGGCCTCCTTCTGTTAGCTTTGTCCAATTGGCCAGAGCCTTCTCCAGCTGCAACCAATCACAAGGGGGCATGCCTCCTGGCCAATCACTCGCTGCCGTTAGCTTGGCAGCCCAGGGCTCCATCATGCTGGCTAGAGATAACAGCAGCCTGCGGACACCTGGGATGGTATGGTGGGACAGATAACGCAGCATCGGTGGACAGAGCAACCAAGAAGGATCACCAATCATAATGCCATCCAGAGAACCAGGGAAACTCTCACCGCTCTCCCCAGCAGCACGAGTGCCCAGCTGCACGTGCAGCTCTGAGATAGTCGCATTCAGATTCTGCATGGCTCGCCACCCCGCAGGGGGCTGCCCGTCGGGCTGAAGGTGCCTCTTAAAAAGCCGCAAGCCCACCTCCAGCCATCCCTCATGCAGCTGCGACAGCAAGTCCAGGGTCTCCTGGAAGCGAAGGTCGCTGCCTCCGTAAAGGTCACTTTGCAGGTTCAACGCCTGGAAAGAGTTTGCAATGAGGTAGGAATACAAAGAACCAGGAGGACACAAGAGTAACTAAACAGCAGCTAAAATTGTTATATTATATTAGAACTGTATGGGGGGGGGACTCCACTATCCTGAGAAAGTTTAATGTCTGCTAAAATTCAGGTCACATGCCTTGTTTCCTATGTAGGTATCACCCCAAGCTCCTGTCTGACCACCTTCCTGACACCAGTCCAAACCCAATAGCTGCAAAGTTCTTGCTTTGCGCTTGATTTGCTTAGTAGTCTCTGTAAAAGCAACACTTTTCTGTGATTAATTGATTTATCATTGCAGTGCTCGCTTAAGGTAATACTGTTTTCAAGCTGTAAATTAAGATTTTATCTGTCTTTTGTATGTTTGACTAAAACACTTAATAAAGCAATTTGTGCCACTTACTGCCACCCAGTGTTTTAGGTCATTAAACAAACTTTCCTCTGACTCCTTATTGAGCGTCTTGTCTAGTCCCCTACAGAAGAGAAAACACGATCTCAACTGATGAAGACAGAAGAAAAACAACCTTACCGTCAGCTGCTGTATTTTGAGCAGTATCTCCACGGCAACGGCAGGCCCACATCCCACTCACTTGACATTAGCCAGAGACCACTGGTGCCATTTTGCAACGCCGGCCCCGACGGCCCTCATTTCCTCACGCTGGCTGCGTTCGGCTGTCTCCATCTCCCGCAGGAAACCGCGCACGCAGTCTTTCCACTGGTCTGTGAACTGCAGGATGCGGTTCATGTCCTCCGCGTCCTCAAAAGGGAGAGGGAGACAAGACGCAGGATGTGACATCACGGTCACAGAGATGAAGGTAGAGCTCCCAGTACGATGCTGCATGCGCTGAGCGCATAAGGAATCACCCTGGACGTCAGCAGTGTGACAAAGTGCTCTGCCAGCTCAGCCCAGGTCCGCTCGCTGACGTGCAGCCTGTCAGCCACCTGGAGTCTCTTCGCCTCAATCACCTGCCAGGTGGCACTCAGTCATCAGTCCGTCAGTGAGGGTCACATGCAGGTAGTGGACAAATGGGCAGAGGTGCTCAGGATGGTCATCCCACCTTAAGACGGTCATCCCACCTTAAGAACCACACTGTAACTGACTCTGCTCCAGAGGTTCCTCTCCTCAGTTAGCCGGGCCACCTGGGCCTCCAGCCTCCGGCGCTGCATCTCATACAGCTGATGGTACTCTGCGACCAGGCTTAGGGCAAGAGAACGGCACATATAATCACTTCCTGGTTCCTATCCAATGAGCTTCATTCATTTAAACTCCATTAGCGTCGGTTTGCTTCATAGACGTGGTGCCGTGGTATGAAGCTCTCCCAGTTGGATGCCTTACTCTGAGTTCCTCTGTGACTGTTCCAGTGCCTTGGACAGATCTTCCTGTGCCTTGGCCACTTGTCCTGACATGTTTTCATCTTGGGCCTTCATGTTGCTCAGCTCACTTGAGCAAACAAATAGCAGCACACACAAAACAAGAGCGAACGAGATAATGTTAACGGGAGCCGTTTCCATGGAGAACTCAGGAGCATCCTTACAAATGGCTCAGGAGTCAACATCATCATTTTTGAGGGTTTGACTCTCAGTAAGTGACACTCACACCGGCTCAGGAGCTTTAGTGTTAATGTACACCAGGGTTGTTCAAATCACGGTCCTGCTGATTTTCCTGCCTTCCTTTACCTGTGAGCCAGGTGTGAAGCCTCTGACCAATCAGAATCAGTCATTATTAAATTAACTACCCAGCAGAACTAAAAACTAGGCCTGGATTTGGAATTGAGGGCCACATTTGAAGAGCCCCGGTATGTACTTTCCATAACATGTGCGTGGGCTGTGGGCAACAAATTTCCCTCTGGGATCAAAAATGTATGTCTTTGGTTTCATTGAGCAACACAACATACTGTTCTACACCTATCTGACAGCAGATGGCACTGTAGAGTGACAAGAGGGATACCGTTACCTAATCCACCCAACAGAACATGCTCCACATGTGCTCCCCAAGCCTGATAACCCAGGCCTGTGGGAATCAAACCTGGACCCCTAATACAGGGCACACCTTGTACTGGCTAGGGCACCACTGAGAAAGCCTTCATCAGATTGACTCATCTTATCTACACAGCTGCATAAAGACAGAAACACACACAACTTGAGCAGGACGCACTTGCTGAGCTGAGAGACGGAGCTCTTGAAGCGAGTGATCTCCTCCATCAGACGCCGGTCCAGGCCCCGCTGAGCCAGGCTCTGCGTGTGCAGCCCCTTCAGTTGCCGTGGGATGCGGTCCAGCAGGGCGGCGTACCTCTGTCTGCAGACACCGTGACCCAATCCCACTCAGCTCCACGGATACACACTCCATGAGATGTTCATATGAACCTGACTTCTCCATGCATCCTACGTTATAATTTCTGGTTGGATATCAACATTGACAGTCCGCCTGACCTGAGCTTGGACAGTAGCTGCCCTCTCTCCGCACATTCCACGCTGACCTGCCGGATCACCTCATGGAAGATAATGTTATAGATGTTCTGCTCCACCTGCACTAACTCCAGAAGACTCTGCATCTAACAAAGTGAAAGAAAAGTAATTTCTGCAAATCACATCAATCAATCATCAGAAAATCATCAGTAATTTCTGCAAATCAATCATCAGAAAATTTTGTTTTTGACAAAGCATAAATCTAAAATGGTATACAACACATACGTTGCATGCAGAATTAGTAGACAATTGTGTATTTTGCTTGTATTTCCTCTTCCAGTTTAATAGTTTCAGTCCAGTCATTTCTAATTCAGAAAGGCCTGTTTAAAAATAGAGCATGCTAAGTATTTTATCTGAGTACTTTCTGTTTGGAGTGAAAAAGGAAACTATAGATACTTCCCTACGAAGAATCATTAAGCCAATTATTATTACTACAATAAAGGACTTTAGACAGCAGAAAAAAAAGAAAAAAGTAAAGTGCCTGTCAGAGGGATGCAAAATAATCTAAATTGCCAAATTTTTAAAACGCGATCATCACACAATCGAGTGTTTTGTGGCCAACAGCCAAAGAAGATGGAAGAAACATGTAGAGAGAAGACACACCTGCCTGAGATACACGTCAATTTAAAGGGGAGACTTCCAGAATCAAATGCCACCATTTTTCAAAGCTATAATCTGAACCGAATCTCCAGAAGTACTAGGTGCAGTGTGCTGTGTGACACTGCTAATGACACACAGGCTGAAACGCATCCTCAACTCAGTAAGGCACAGACAGATCTGAAGACTGATTTTACATGGGCTTTATGGACAGGTGAGGTGAGGGTGACTCTTAATGGAGCAGATGGATGGGGCAGTGGTTGGACACCTTCTACAAGCGCCAACAAGGTGGAGGAGGAGTAAGGATGCACGCTGCAGTTTCAGTGATTAACTTGTCGGAACTTCACAACTTGCAGATGTAAAAATTAACTACAAGATCTACTACCAACTTATAGATGATACCTGCTTCAAACACTTGTACAAAGAAGTCAGCAGCTTTTGAAAAGGTTATGGTATGCATACAGGACAATGCCCCTTCTCATGCATCAGAGTATTCCATAGATTGGCTAAGAAAGGCTTGAAAGGTGACTGAATTATGACCTGGTCCCCTTCGGCGCCTGAGATTGAGAGCTACTGGGTCTTACTAAAGTATGAGATTTACCAAGGGGGCAAGCTGTACCCTGCTTAGAGCAGCTTCTGGGAGGTGATCTTAGCTGGCTCAGCTAATATAGGACAGAATCAAATCAAAAACTTGACTGGTTCAAAGGACAACAGGCTAATGATGATCACTGAGAAGAAAGGTGGCTGTACAGGACATTAAATGCCATGAAGTGGACGGTATAGAACAGTTTGTCATTCCTTATATAGACTGAATAACTAAGATTGTTTTTATTATTTTTTCTGTTGATGGTGAAGAGAAAAATCCACTATATAATCACTATATAAAATCCAAAATTTCAATTGCCTAATAATTGTGCACACTGATAATCAAGTGTTTTTTTTGTGATAGACTAATGTAACATTTTCTCTCTAAAATAATTTACTTGAACCAAAAGAAAACTTCTGAATTCATTTTCATAAGTCTGCCTGACTTTTGCTAAAATTATTTCCAGGAATAGTACTTACCTAATAATTCTGCACACGTGTATATTCATAACCATGTTGACATGACAGTGGTTTCCATACTGAGGTAGACTGATATACACATCTTAGGTTAGGAATTTTGGATTTTCACACCAAAATTGGGGAGTTGGGAATAAAGGCAACCTGGATGGCTCTGAATGATAACCTGTGAGGACTCCCTTAGCTCTGGAAAGTCCTGATTGACCCCAGCCTTGTCCAGCATGGCATCCATCACCCTCATCAGCTGTACCGCTTCCACTCTCCCGCTGGGCTTCCTGAAGATTCAAAGGATGTTCTGTTGCTGTCAGTTGCCATTTTTGTCACCTCACTGCCTTTGGCAAAGCCTTCATTGTAAGTGACAGGAAATAACAAACAGGCCCAACTTTTGGGGTGGTTGTGGAAGGGGTGGGGGTGGTAGTTGAGGCTGCAGTCTCTGTGGTGCCACCTGCTGCTTGTTTGAGGAATCTACTGACATATAATCGTGACATATAAAAAGTAATAAGTGACATCTCTACTCACAGTGATGGGAAGATCTTCAGCCTGTTCTCCTCATCCTCCAGAAGGATGGTGTATTTGCTAGCCAGGGAAATGGAGAAGATTAAAACAAATAAATGGCAAATATACACACAAACAGGTTCTTCGTCAAGGATAAGTTATGACGATATCCACCCACTCCTCATAGTATGTCAGGCCAACTACGCCTTTGTTCTTCACAATGTGATACTCCTCTGGTATCAGACTCCCCATCAGGTTTACATCCTAAAATTACAAAGCAAAGACATCTGTAAATAACACCTTAGAGCACTATTTTTGACATCCAGTGATTTTTTTTTTCTCACAGACCAAAGTGTTACCACGGGTAAGTAAATAATATAGACAGAATTAGGCCGTGACTCCAAGAATATCACAGTGCACCGTTTTCACATGCTCCCCTGCGAATAGAACTTTTCATCATTTGAGTCCTCAGCAGGACAAACGATTCCCGTTGACCTCCGATTGAGCTTGCCTTCTGGACGCTTCCCAGGTCTGCCACCGGGGGCAGAAGACTCACTTTCTTCTGCGCAGATATGGCGTCGCGTAGGAAGGAGATATCTCTGAGTATACACATACATTTCATCATAAAAAGATTGATTAAAAATTAAAAATGAGGGGACATTTAAAAAAACAACTGGGTGATGAGGTTAATCAAACCAGCGAGTAACGCAATAAACATAAAATGTCATGCATCGGAAATACGATGTATAGGAGTCTACAGATCTGTACAGGAGCTGGTATTTCGATGCCATGGAGGACATTTGGCGTCACTCATCTTAAACGGGGACATGTATATCATTACCTCCCAGCTCCGGTCACGGAAGTCGGTTGGTCCAGAAAATACTTGTATTTCTTTCTCCCAAATGCGTGGTACCAGGCTGCATCTGTTTTGTGCAAACCACGGACCTGGACGCATAAAAACCGTCATTCGCTGAGCTGCTGGACAGTATCAGTTTTTCCAAACAACTCAGCTTGATTTTGTTGCATGTTTTAAACGTCTTTCTATGTAATGAATAAAATTCACCATATCGTCACCATGGATTTAAATAAGGGAGGTCTGGGGGTTTAATAGGGGGCCCAGAAGAAAAAAAAATCGAAATAAGTCCAGATCACAATTAACTGATTACCTTCTAACTAACGACCTGTAAATCCAACAAACACAGATGTACGTGTGTCTACACAAACCCTGAAGCCTTTCCTGGTGACTCTGGAGGATCTGCATGTCTCCAAGGGATTCACCGTAGAAATGAGCGAGTTGAGCAGCTCATCGGGAATGAAATCATAGCGTAGGGACGGGAGCTGCAGGCTGGACCGATCCCCAGAGGCCGTCTTCTCTCTCCGGGCTGAGGGAACAAGCTAAATCTGAACCATGTAGGCACACATACACCCCGGAGCACACGAGTTCCCATGGAAAACAATATCAGGCTTTCAGCACACGTATTCTTTTAATGCGTATTTTCTATTTAAATCTGCAATTGTCTTTTATTAAATGATAGCAAATGTTGTTTAACTGAAATATTTACCCTAATATTAAAATAAACGCGCTATATTGTTCCTGTTTCCCTGTGATTTGGTAACTTTCGAATTGTACATTTTACCTCTTTCGGATTCTCCGATCAACGGAGCCGCTGTATTGATTTTAACCCTCAGTCCCGCTGGCTTCGGCAGAGCTGGAGGTGACGGGCTTGGTTTAACAGATGCAGACATCCTCATGTGATTCGACTTACACTGTCTATGTCAATATCAAACGCCCAATAAATCAACCAACTCTCCACAAAAAGCAAATAAAATGTGAAAAACAAAATAAAGATATATTGCGATCAAGTGGAACAATACAAACACTTTTGGCAGTGTGCGCCTCATTCATAATAACAATGAACTAACAACTAATCAGTTATTTTTTAACACCCATAAGATCCTAAACGTAGATACTAACACCTTTGTCAAAGGGTTTAACCTGGTCTCCTTAGACACAACCTTAAGTATTCCGTTTCTAAGGACGCCATGCGGAGGTCCTCAGGTATCCGTGGAGGGCCGTTCATACCCCAGGGGTGTCTTCGATAGTGCCTGAGCTTAAGTTACCCTGTCCATCCACGCACCTTTTATGCGATTATTCTATTACGGATTGATAGTCTGGAGCCTCGTACAGTGGGTTACAAATGTTTGGTTGTACGAATTGCTTACTTTTTACGCCATTCAGCCCTTTTTTTATACCTATCATTTATAACTTTCACTGTCAGGATGCACAAAGTAATTTTAATCCTGGGATTTTCAGGAAATTCAAAACCTGATTGTATTGAAGAATCTGCTGTTCTCCGATTTCTTTTAAATATGTAAAACATGAAGATGAAAATATATGATGAGTAGATTCTGCACTAATCCAATTTTTTTAAGTTTAGACTAAAGATTATTCAATCCTGAAGTCAAGTTCCGTACTCAGCCAAAGTAATTTTGTTAAATCCACAGCGACACTCCCTTTATTAAATGTTGATATACTGTTTTCTGCAACAGCAGAGCCATGATTATGCTGAGACGATTCTTCAAAAATTCAAGAGCGCTACATTATTCAGTGTTACAGCAGACTCCCAGTGTATAGCAACTTCAATTCTGTAACCTCCAGCTAAAGACGTGCAGACATAAACACAGATCATATACAAGATAAATAACAGTTATGCATCGTATTGTTAGGTAACTTTGTTATATGAAATGTCACACCCATTATAAAAGCAGGGGCTTGTTTCCCAAGTGAAGAATTACATAATGAATCAGACCCCTTCAAACAGTACTTAGTCCCAGTCCTGAAAGGGCGGTAAATGGAATATAGTATTGCTGCCATGCAGTGAGGTAGCTTCTATTCAGAAAGGATAAATACCGTAAGCCCCTATAAAGAGCAATCACACTTAGTTTGTACAAATAAGTGATGACATTGCATTTTTATATAAACCAACAAAGGTCTTTCCATTTCGGAAATGTTAGCTGTTAAAAATGAACGTCAGCATTAATAAATATCTAGCCACCAATCCATATTTGTGCCATTTATCCAATTGAGGTCAATGGATAAATATGGGTCCCTACAGAACTAAGTGTAGGAAAACTAATGTGTTGCTGAAAATTTTGTAACATGGGATATTCATCTCAGGTTATGACAATGGTGTATTACCAGCCAGGGCTCTAGAGGGCTGATGGGAAAGCGGTGCATTATTATGGTGACAAGTGGTAAAAACTGGAACACTTTTTAGACGTAGATTCATATACACACAAATCTCTGCAGACTCATTCCCCTGTCAGCTTAGAAACACTGCACCAAGCAGGAGGAAAGGATGAGATACACTGTTCACGTCAACTTTTATAGCTATAGGGCTTCTCTGCTGGTAGAACAAAATGCTAGAGTTGAGTTCTTTACATTGAGTTCCACAAACCGAGGCAAGCAGAATCCAGCTGTCTGTAGTGAAGCAAACTTTCCATCTCCAGTTCTAGATCTGTGCAGAGGATGATTTATTAAAAGTGTCCCTTTATGGTCCCAGTCCCTCATGATACAGTGGATGCAAGTGGCATGAACAATCTGTATATCTGACCTCTTATTTTTATGATTTATCCTCAAAATCAGGTTTTTTTCCCTCTAAGCAGGAGCATTGCTTGACAGCTCTGCTGTAGCACAGGCCCAGCATCCCCCATTACCTGGATGTGTAACATTAAGCTGAACATGAGATTTCACTGGGGCACAGCACATAAATATTGGAGCATGTGCCCCAGTAAAAGGGTTCTAGTGACACCCATGTCTCTAGGTATCTGAAGTAAGACTATGGAGACCTCACAAGAGGTCATTCCTTCTGTTGCCTTGGATGATGCGGGGGTCTTATGATATTTTATGAATAAAATTCATAAAGGGTCACTGAGGAGGTAAAGGCACTGACATTTGTAATCACTATGGTAACAGCAGGCAGGAGAGAGGCTGGAAAGAAGGTGAGCTTGGATATATCTTCACCCACTAAGTTAGTGTGACCTCCTTCCTCATCACTAAGGTGAGTATTGTGAAAATGGGACACCTGGAAAAATGGGACAGTAAAACTTTGCAGTTAATATATGGGTTTAGCAATACTTGGTTTTCTCTTCTATATAGTGTTCAAGGGGCATTAATGTATTTATAATGCAATTTGGGATTGAAGACACTGAGATGATTTTTCCAGAGAGCAAATTTTCAGAAAGCATTCCATTTTAACAATACTCACCTATCAATGACATTACAGCCACATTGTTCATATATTTCAGCATCTCCCACCCCAAATGCCACCACCTAGTGGAATTATCGATGTAAAGACTAGTGATGGCCAAATGAAGCTTCATGAACCATTTGCTGTACTTTCTGACCCCACTAGATGGTGCTCTCTGTTAAAAAAAGAGCACAAAGCATGACCAAAAGTAAACCAAGAGCACCATCTAGTGGGGTCATAAAATGCAGCAAATGGTTCATGAAACTTCATTTGACCATCATTAATGAGCACTATTGAACATTTTTAAAAGATACTGAACACCAATGCAATGTTGGCCTTACATGAACACAGTTATCTGCTATCAGTGGCTGTGCAGTCCATCAACCAAGACAGGAGGTCACTTGGTGATCAGCATTAGGGCACCACAGCTTAGCAGGTCCCTTAGTGTAAACCTCAAACACGAAGCTGGGCCCAAAGAGAGAAAGAATGGCAAACGGAAATAACTGTGCATATTCCAGAAATATTTTTAATATCTGGAAAGAAAAAATTCAGCCCAAAAGGTGTTGACAGAAAAGAAAAACAACAGAATTTTTAAACAAATACTGCCGGGAATGATTCAGCTATGTGCAGACCAATTATGTTGCTTAAAATCAATATTATGCATTCACAGCGGTAATTAACTATAGCTGTAAACATAGCTTACATCACTTTTGAGTCTGTGAAAGATGTTCCACTGGGTGACAACTTTAGATCTGTTCCTGTCTACTTCTCCCAAGTGTCCTCACACTCTGTCCAGGTGGTCAGAGCAGATACCTGTCAAGCTAGCCATCTTGCCCCAGAGTTAACCAAGAATTCTTGACTCTTGATCTCCACTACTGAGAATGCAGAATAAACACAGGAATTCCACCATTTTGACTCATTCCACACACTCCCATTCATTTTATTCAAAATTGCATCCATCTTCCAACTGCTCATCCAATACAAGAAAAGAGGGTAATATAAAATTAATATTATTCCATTCCATTTTTTATGCACCACTTAATGTGTAGCCCTTAATGTTTATTTGTCCAGATCACTAGACATTAGTATTATATATCACATTTGTCCCTCAGAAATTAATATCTTAAAATCTGTAAGATCTCTTTACCCATATATTTGTCTATACAAATATATTATTGTCATATTCCATCTAATCGTTTCAGTTGCTTTGTTTAATTTTTTCCAGTTACCTTGAATATATAACTATACAAAAATAATTTTCAAAAATGTAATTTTTTCTCTAGAAATATATTTGCTCCAGGTTCAGGACCCAAGTCCACTCAATTCTGTCATACTAAAATTCCACAATAAAACAGATGATGTCTGCATTTCTGAGAACGGCCGGATGTAGTCATTGTGTCCTTCGACATTGCTAATGACTCTCCTCAGGTTACCTCTGCCTCCTACATCTCTGAGAACAGAAAAGTTATCCAGCTACAGCAGTATAACATGTGAGATGACTTATTTAACCTTCTTTCTGGAAAATTTCCACACTTTTGTGATAACAGTAATAATGACACTTTAATGATCACGTTTGCCTGCCTTGACACACAAGTAGGTGAGAGCAGGCTTGGGAGTGAAGGGCCCCAAGGAGCTGGGGGCGTTGCTTGGGGGCCCATAGACATGTGGCTATTCTGCCAAAGGTGACCCTCTGATTATGGGCACAGAGGCTTAGCTTGCTGAGCCACAGGATCCCCCTTCAAAGAAAAAATACATTTTTTCCAGCCTGACTTTATCTCACAGCAATGCGTTTTCCACATTACAATGCAATTCCATCACGTTGGATTTTAAATGAGCTTTAAAAATTCTGGACAGGGAGGGCTGAGGGGTTTGGGTATTCACAGAATGGAACAGCAAAAGCTATTTCAGTTTTATGGTATGGTGTACTATGTGCCTGGACAAATCCTGCAAATAAACCCAACTAGGATCTGACTCACTTCATAATCAAATAGAGAACCATAATGCAGGTATAGTCCTGTACTTACAGGTACACTTTTCAAGAATTCACCCTCCACAGTACACTGATGCCGGCATGTCATGAATTTATTAAAGTTTGTTTTTATTCCTGCTTTGTTTTTAAATTATTTATTGACAAACACAGTGATGTTATATTTTTAAACTCATGCTTCTAAGAGAAATAAACAGTAAAGAAAGTTTTACTGCATACGTCTGCTTGGTCACCTCTGCGACCTTGAGTGCTAAAAGCAGTGGCTGGGGTGTCATTCAAGGGACATATTAGGTGAACCTTGAAAAAGGACATTATTGTACCAGAGGTGAAAGGGCCACCTTTGTCATTCAGGGCACATTACTCTACTTAATAGGTACACATTCCTGACATACTGTACTCTCACTGGAAGGCACTGGATTGTGCTGCAGCTGGGTACAGCCTCAAAGACAAACCTTTGTACTCTTTTAGGCACACATTTGTACTTTGTTTTTTCAGAGTATTCAGTACTCAGTACTTCTTCCCCTGTAAGATTGCTTGGTTCTTCCATAATACATCAAGGATGTGTGTCTGGTGTATCCTATCTGATCATTCACACTCATATGGTGGGTACCTTCATATTGACATTTAAGGTCTGCGACTGTAATTTCACTAAGGACTCACAGATCAGGAATTTAAAGCGACAGGTGTTAGTATTAACTACTGCACTTGTGCATATGGATTAGCAGACATTTTGATTTTGACTGTTTTACGAAGAGAAAATAAATCCACATGATACGACCAGCAGTTACAGTGGAGTTTGTGCACGCAGGTTCTTCTGTCTGGGCTAAAGTGAACAAGTTCAACAGTCATACTAAAGTGGAGCACACCCAAAAGTGGGGGGGCAGTCTGGCCATGTTAAAGTGGGAAACAGTTTGGAGAACATATTCTGGGAGAGAACAGGACCGGCATGTGACGAAGAAGTGAGATTTATAATGGATATTATACTGCTAAGAAAGACTCACATTCATCTCATCTACCTGATTCAATGTTTTAATGAAACAAACTGGATAGTGATTGTATTAACTAGTAATAATGTAAACACCAGCACCCTGCACTAATTAAAAAAAAAATCAAAAGCAATCTTAAACAAGTATTATGTAAAACAGACAAGATGCTTCAGAAAGAGCCTGCAACCTGGTAACAAACTTCCTTGCTGGGAGATTTTTCATGAGTATGGTTGCTGGGGGGGGTGAACCACTTTGAAGAGAACAGGGACCTTCACTGGCAGAGGATGTAATTGCAGTTTACTGAGGACAACAGGGACCTCCACCTGCAGAGGATGGAACTGCAGTTTACTGAGGACAACAGGGACCTCCACTGGCAGAGGATGGAACTGCAGTTTACTGAGGAGGACAAAAAATAGGTAATCAGAAGCAGAGAGCCTGATTCCACTGGTATAAACTTTGCTTAGTCTTTAAAGCATCCAATAAATAAAATCTCAAGTGTTAAAAGACTAAAATGAGAACCATTAGAGTAGAAGAAAAAAAACGAGAAGAATTTTTAAGAAATAGAGATATTCCACCAATTCCAATATTAAAACAACCACACACCACAATTAAAAAAGGATTGACTGCAGAAATCAAATTCGTATGGAAGCAAAGGTGTGTGCATATTTATAAATTTACACTCCCAACCCTGCCCCAGTCCCTCAGCATACAGGTCAGGCTCAAAGCGGGAAGCTCCTTGAGGTCAGCCAGACCGAGCCGTCCACCACGTGCCGAAAGTGCCGGACCGCAGGCTACCAGTGGTGCTCCGCGGGGGAAGGCAGCACATCTCTGAGACAGAGCGATGCGGTGCGATTGCATGACCGGCCAGAGAGGGGATGAGGCAACCGCAGAACCAACACGAACCGAGCTGCAGCTGCTGAGTCACACAGACTTACATTCCCAGCCTCTCTGGCTGGAAGTAGGCCTTATCCATGGTGAAGACATCTGGGTCTGCAGGAAGTCTGCCAGCCAGTCCATGATGGGGCTGACGAGAAGCTGCAACCAGCCAAGATGAAGGACAGGGTGCCTGTATGTCGGTGCGTGGGAGTGTGTTTACATGTAGAACTTATGTGTAACCTGCAGTCGACCCCAGTGACCAGCAAGCTGTCCTCTCCATCCATGACCCTATACACCGGATGGGCAAGTTGTGGGCCAGAATGTTCACAAAAACAGGAAACAGCACCAGGCTGGAGGGAAAGGGGTGACAAGGCACAAGTAGTGATGGACAAAATGACACCTCATGAACCATTTGCTGTATTTTTTGAGCCCACATGATACATGATGGCGCTCTTGGTTTACTTTTGGTCATGCTTTGTGCCCTTTTTTGAACAGAGAGCACCATCTAGTGGGGCCAAAAAATACAGCAAATGGTTCATGAAGCATCATTTTGTCCATCAATAGACACAAGCAATAAACTTCCAAATAAACTTCACATTTCTTATAGTAAAAAAGCACAGTAAGTCCTGCAAAATAATATATAATTTTCTCAGAACTTAAAAGCAAAAAAAAAAAAAAACTTTTTCTGAATATTGTGACATTACAGTAATTTCTAACCTTGGCATTCCTCTACATTTTCCAAAAGAATCAGCTATTTCTTATTACAGTCATTAAATTATAAGAACTTGTACTTACTTCTCTGGGGACGCCTGAATCACAGGAGAAACTCGTTGGCAAGGAACAATCATTGGGCTGTGAGGGAACTGTCGAACCAAAACCACGGCAACTTGAGAAATAGTCCTTAAAAGGAACTACTGAAATTGAGCAAGTTCCATTTCTTATTTGTGTTTTCCGGGCACATTGATCGTGCACACGAGGACACCATTAGTTATCCTGAATCTGTCCTTCATGAACCAGATGCAGCCCTTCTTAGTGATGACGGTTCTGACAGAGAAACCAGTGTCAGTGCTCACAGGTGCATTCTGGGTACTATCTGTAGCTATCAACACAGGAAAAGATGAAAAATATATACATAACAGATAACAACAACTAAAATGCAGCTTTTTTTTATTTTTTAAATAACCCTAAGAACAGATGTGTTGACAGACATACTGTATAAACATACAGAATCAGGCTGAATATGCTGGGAGATGAACAGACAGAACAGTTCAAAATTCTCAGCCTATCGGTCTTTCTGCTCCTGTTCAATATCTGTGATGAGCAGATGGGGAAATGACTTAACCCCTTAAATGAACCTCCCCATTACACAAATGGGAAAGTCTTTAACAAGTACACTATGTGTCTTTCCATAAGACAATCGTCACAGTTGGTATGTCTGTGACCCACTGCGTGTCGCTGGTTTTCTATCAGAGCTTTTAATTTGCTCTGACTAAGCTGCTGACGAATCATTATCATCATATTTTACCCAACATGCTAAGTGAACGTTTGCTATAATCTCAGTCATGTTTCAATCGTTCTTAAGATTACTGCAAAGTATTTAATTTAGACTAATCAAGGCTATAAGTTCAATTGTGTATTTTTTTAAATAATGACCCAAAAAAGTAGCTCCATGTAGCTAAATTAGCTTAAGGGGCCATATAATCACTGTATCGCACCTCAAACCAGGGCGCCTTCAGCAGAGAATGCCCCCCATCCCCCCCGCACCCAGGCATTGTCAGGTACTAGAAATCCCGGTGAGTCACCTGCCAGTACTGCTATTCTTAGCGGTCCATGTGCTGTTTTTAAACCAGTAACACACTGGGAATAAGCATAACTATGCTGTGTTTTATACCAAAAAATCTAAAAAGAAACAGGGCACAAACTGATGTGATGTTTTCAACAGTTATATCACTTTTCACTCCAATACATATTTCCTCTTCCCATGGGAAATTCCGTGATGTTTGCACACTTCCCATGCAGGAAATGCCCCATCCTGAACATTAAGCAGGGGCGAGCCGCTGGGAATGTAGCTGCTTCTGTCTCACCTCCCCAGAGGATCGTCTCAGGGCCTTCGTGACAGAACCAGGAATACAATGAAGTGGTTTCATTGGTAACCAGAGCATGCACCTCACTCACAGGTATCCCTACAACACAAGACCGAAATTACACGGCCCAAATGAATTGGTAATCGATAACTATTAGCAACATACCGCTAGCAAAGACAAGATACACAAATTCCTTCTGTCAGATAATACCAAACGTGGCTCATACTTTATTTAAATGTAATGCCATTCTAAAAATTCAATGGCGGATTCAAATAGGAAGGAAGGTTATTGTAGGCCAGAGTTAGAAAATGATCCACGTGGTCAGAGAAGGCAGGCTTAGTCTTAGCACAGAAACAGTATCATGGATAAACAGGCCTTTAGCACGTGTGAGGTTGTGTACACAGTCACATGTGTGGGTGCAGTCATAAGCTGGGAAGTGAGAGTATGACTGTTTATAGATGTGTGAGTACAGCCTGAGCAGGCCTTCGGTGGAGATCTCTCGGAAGATCTCCCTCAGCAGAGCCTCTGGGGGGCGAGTGACAGATGGCTATCACTCCCTCATCATATCGCATCCCATCACACGCATGGCTGCCCTGCTCACCACCAACATATTACGCAAACTTAGTGCCCCCCCAACCGATGTCTCAGCGCTGTCGCTCTGTTTACATTCCCTTTTTAGGAAGACAAGCCCCAGGGATACGTGAGGTGGATAATATCCTCCGTCCCGATCATACTGAGTTATCTATGTCCCCCTGAAGTGACTCTTTTGGACGTCAAATCAAAGAATGGTCTTTCACCAATTTATGGAGACATGATCACAGAGTCTGTGCTTCTCTGGTAACGCATCGGATCCATTCTGATCAGGGTACTTCTCAGTGCCCATAAACACCACTGAGAAGAAGTGGGAAAACGGTGATGCCATGGTGATGTCACTTAGCGACTGGAATGCGGGAAACTCACTATGTTCAAGGAAGATCAGTGAAGCCCCCAGTCCAACACAGAGAGCATCTGCAGGCCCAACTTCTCAGCACAGCCTCAAGTTTTTACAATACAATCCTCCACACTTTATAAAGCCATCACTAAGATCTCAGCATACCTGACTCTCTACCTAGGGGCCAAAATTACTAGTCATTGAACTACTGCTTGGAAAAAAAAATCACTAAAGGAGAATAAAAATAATACAGGTCTAAAAGGTCTTGGACTTGTATAAGACCCATTTTACAGACATGCTGACATTAAGTCTTAGTAGAACCTTCTTGTTTTTCTGAACTCTGTTTCCATTGCTATTTTACAGACACCATCCACTTCCTTCCGTCAACATGACCATTATCATCATAAGACTTTCTCTACATTCTGCCTTAATTATATAGTACTGTAAAGCCTAAACAAAACCTCAGTCAATCTAAATATTTAAAATAATACTACATTAATGCGGTAACATTATATTATTTAAGGACATGCCAGTTCAGCATGTAATGCGATCAGGTGAGTGGCAACACAGACAGCAACTCTACCCAACTAAGTACTATACAAATGTTTCCATTATACAAAGTAGGATCCCATAGACGTTTTACATGATACCGCATGATTCCTGCCAGAGTCGCATTAGTGTAAATCATCCGTCATACTTCAGCCCTTGTCTTGACATTAACACCAGGGTGGCTGTAACAATCCGCCTGAAGATACGAAGTGACCCACTTGTGCTTGGCTGCTGCTTTAACAGCGCAATCGGAAAGTAATGTCTGCAAAGCAAAGCTCATTAGGCCGGAAGAGCAGCACATACAGGATACTGTACAGCAGGGGTGCCCAACTGCAGTCCTGGGGGGCCGGAGCCCTGCACATTTTCGGGTTTCCCCTCATTTAACACACCTGATTCAACTCCTTGTGCTAATTACCACACGGCTCTTGAGCTGAATCATTTATGGTGGAACAGGGAAAGAACTAAGCTACACAGGGCTCCGGCCCCCAAGGACTGGAGTTGGGCACCCCTGCTGTACAGGATACTGCCACAGCGGACTAGGAATAAACCTAATAATGCCAATAAACAGCAAAAAACTTAATATGAGCCAGCCATGCAGTTTAAATATTTATTCTCCTTCTAGATGCAAAATATTCAGAATATTCAGTTTTCATATTTTATTAATAACTAATTTAATTGAACTTGCTCCCAGATGCCTTGACCTTCACAATCACCTCACTTGCGATTGATTAGGACAGCCCTAGTGGCAAACTGGGCCGGATCTACCTTTTCAGGGTCCCTACTGGGCCGGATCTGCCTTTTCAGGGTCCCTACTGGGCCGGATCTACCTTTTCAGGGTCCCTACTGGGCCGGATCTGCCTTTTCAGGGTCCCTACTGGGCCGGATCTGCCTTTTCAGGGTCCCTACTGGGCCGGATCTACCTTTTCAGGGTCCCTACTGGGCCGGATCTACCTTTTCAGGGTCCCTACTGGGCCGGATCTGCCTTTTCAGGGTCCCTACTGGGCCGGATCTGCCTTTTCAGGGTCCCTACTGGGCCGGATCTGCCTTTTCAGGTTCCCTATTAGGCCGGATCTGCCTTTTCAGGGTCCCTACTGGGCCGGATCTGCCTTTTCAGGGTCCCTATTAGGCCGGATCTGCCTTTTCAGGGTCCCTACTGGGCCGGATCTGCCTTTTCAAGGCCCCTAGGCAAAGCTTTACTTGGGAAGTCCCCCTACCAAGAAAACTGATGATCATTTCACTTCCACTGCAGCACAGATAATTCCTGGTATAGTGCAATCGCCCTATAGCTGCAGTCTGCCAGGTACTTAATCTATATATTTTTTCACATCGTTGTCTGGGCCCCACTTGTGCCAGTTGGGCCCTAGGCAGCTGCCCGCTTTGCATATGCCTCTATCCGGCCCTGGTGGCAAACCGACTTCTTGGAAAGATGGAGTCCTATGACGGTGCCAAGGGGAAAGTCATTAATCACTCCTGCACAACCACCCATTCTGCTGATAATGACTGTCTGCTTTATTGTACACTGTGGGTGTGGCTTAATTACAAAAATCCTCTGTTTAATACGGGTGTCTGCATTCTTTTGCCCATAGTCTATAACAGGGGTCACCAACATGGTGTCCGTGGACCTGTTCTAAAAATAGCACAACTCACCAGTGAGCAGTGTCAAAAATTTAATTTTATCCTGTTGCTATTCTTCTTTAATCACATTTGCATTTATATAGATTTGAAAATGACAATATCTAAAAAAAAAGCATTTAAAACATGTTTATTATGCATGAAGTTTAGATAAGTTTAGGAGGGCGTTTCAAACTGGTAGCCCTTTGTATGGCTCAGTACCCGTGAAGTAACTCTCAGTTTCAAAAAGGATGGTGACCCCTGAGCTATATTATGGTGGCTGCTAATCCACTACACAGTCACAGACTCACAATGCATAAAGGAATCAAGAAAAAAATCATTTTATTAAACCATACACATTCAAAGTGGCCAGTTACACAACAATTGTACCATTAATTTGTGCTTTGTGCAATTTTTTTATTTTGCTATTATGGGATATAACCATAATATAGTAATAAACGCCAACATGTACTATACATTGTTATAATTAATTAAACCTAAAGCTTTAAAAATAAATACACATGTAACTCCATCATAATTTCTAACATTAACACCATTTCATTAAAAAAATAATTACATCAAGACATTGTCATTGTTACAGTATAGTTAACATTGATTCTTTAATATTGTGCCTGTGGGGAAGGTTATTCTTTAAAACAAGTGACTTACTAGAATAGAAATAGTTTTAAATATAACCATGTCACTTTTCCCAGTCACCAGTACTCTCAATATCCTGAGACATTTAGCTGTTACTTGGGTGTTGTGCATCTTTTATAATAAATATACGTATCACGTCTATCGTACTTTTTTCTGAATAATAAAAACACATCCCTAAAAGCAGTATGTATTTCAGTGGTCCCAGTTTAAATGTGACCAAAAACACAAAAGTGTGAATATATATTGCAAAACTCGACTCCATTACCACACGATTGCACGTAGTTTATACAGCCACCAAATACAATGTTCTCCTATGAAGCACATTTTCATACTACATATTTGTAAACAGTACTCATACAAGACGATATAGTCACTGACCAAATGTAACCTTTGTGTACTGTGTGCAAAGTGTGTGAACATCCAAACGAGCTTTTGTCACGAGGTGCTGGACATTTCAAAAGCAGCGGTTTGTCATCAGAACTCAGCACGTATGATCAGCTCATCAAATGCACCTTGAACAGTGGGGTCAACTTGAAAAGGACGGCCTCAGTCATGGTGTATTTACTGGCCACCTTGGGGGGGTTTTCCCAGGCGATTTCCTTGCTGCACACTGCTAACACGATGGCGGCCTACAGCGCTAAGAACTCCTGCCATGTTATTTCACACAGCGTGTTTCCCCACAGATAAAGAAATCGGTGTGACTCTGGAATGGGGCTTCCTCCAGTTTGTGATCATTAATGTGCATTTCCTTGTTTTATTCTGTCCTCAGTTATCCTGGATCTCACTGGCTCTTGTTAGCATTTAAAACAGCAGAGTGAACCAGTTGATTCAGGACAAGCAAATCAATAGGGATTCAATCTACTTCTTATCTAACACTCTTAGGGAGTTCTGAGTGAGAGAGCTGGACACCTTGCCTGCCTTTCAGGCATGAGAAGGAGGTCGTTTTAAAGCAAAAGAAGCTAATCTCACCATGCCAGTAAATGAAGGCTTCTCCGTTTCCACGGCAATAAATCTCTGATCGCTTTTGAAGTTGTGTTGCCTTCTTTAGGGTACTACTGACACTGCGATGCCAACCAAATTGCAATTCTAGACTCGGCCACTGCCCCTACTGAAGGTGCCCAGGTTTGGCAGCCGAGCATCGAAAGTCAGCAGTCACACTGGATCACCCAGAGACAGACCTTAGCAGTGAGCAGTGGAAATCACCGGTAATGCATGAGTAAGACCAGCAGTAGATGGGCTGATGGAAGATGGGAGGAGAAGAATGATGTCATGGGGGCAAGGTGAAGCGCTGGGAAGAGAGAGCTAGAGGGCGGCTTCAGCAGGCACAGTTCTGAGGTAGCTGGGTCGGCTTGTCCGTCAGCTTCGTGGTTTTCGCCCCAGTCACCATGGCCGGGTCTGTGTCCACTCTTTCTGACATCTTGATGCAAATGATGTCCACGAGGCGCTCGAAGACCTGCCGCACATTGATGTTCTCTTTGGCACTCGCCTCGTAGTACTCGAACCCTGCAGATTTAGACACACGTCAGGGTTGCAGTCCAGTCATCCTATCCCAAGTCAGAGTGAAGTCATAAGTCATGAGCGGTCAAGTACAAGTCTAAGTCCGAGTCATCTGTGCCCAAGTCTAAGTCTGAGTCATGTGAACATGTGACATGTCCAAATCCAAGTCAATATTTACAAAAATATATAAACAGACAGAAAATTCTAATGTATAAAATATTAAATTACTGGTTTTATTAAAGGGAGGCATGGTAATGCAGTGCTTAGCACTGTTGCCTGATACCTCTGACACCTGTGTTTGAGTCTCTGCCAGAGTTCCCTGTGCGTGGAGCCTTCTTGTTCTCCCCACGTTGTCGTGGGGTTTCTTCCAGGTACTCCGCTTTCCCCCCATAGTCCAAAGACATGCTGAGGCTAATTGGAGTAAAATGCCCATAGGTGTGCGTGTGTGAGTGACTGGCATGTGAGTGTGACCTGCAATGGGGTGGCACCCCATCCTGGGTTGTTCCCTGCCTTACGCCCATAGGCTCTGGACCCCCTATGACCCTGAATGGGACAAGTGGTTTCAGGCAATGGATAGTTTTATGACCATGTTTTGTACAGTAAATGTAGATTTTCATATTCATCCAGTGCTCATCACAAATGTGATGATAATCAAAGATCTATTTGTAACACTACTACATCACAGTTGGTACTCGATATTGTTTTAGCACAACAACTTCAATAACTCTTACTGGGGGGCCTGGGAAACAGGAATGAGAAGTCTATCCAACACGATATATAGTTCATAGCTGTTCACCGATTTGATATCTATCAGAATTTTTTAATACTTTTTCCTGAAGGGCATTTAAGGTATACAGTCAGGACCATAAATATTTGGACAGAGACAAAGCTTTTCAATTTTTAAGCTCTGTACATTACCACAATAAATTTTAAAAGAAACAAGTCAGATGCAGTTGAAGTGCAGACTTTCAGCTTTAATTCAGTGGGTAGAACAAAAACATTGCATAAAAACGTGGGGAACTAAAGTAATTTTTCTACGCAATCCCCTCCATTCCGGGGCTCATAAGTAATTGAACAAATTAATATAACTGCAAATAAAATGTTCAACTCTAATACTTAGTTGCAAACCCTTTGCAGGCAATGACTGCCTGAAGTCCTGAACTCATGGACATGACCAGACGCTGGGTTTCCTCCTTTTAATGCTCTGCCAGGCCTTTACTGCAGCAGCTTTCAGCTGCTGTTTGTTTGAGGGTCTTTCTGCCTGTAGTTTAGTCTTTAGCAAGTGAAATGCATGCTCAATGGGGTTGAGATCAGGTGACTTACTTGGCCATTCAAGAATATAAAAGCAAAGAAGTGGAATAAAGTCCTGGGTTGCTTTTGTTGTGTTTTGGGTCATTGCCCATCTGTATTATGAAACGCCGCCCAATAAATTTGGCTGCATTTGGCTGGATTTGAGCAGTCATGATGTTTCTGAACACCTCAGCATTCATTTGGCTGCTTCCATCCTGTGTCACATCATCAAGAAACACTAAAGACCCAGTGCCACTGGCAGCCACTGGCAGCCATGCACGCCCAAGCCACCACACTGCTTCCACCATGTTTTACAGATGATGCAGTGTTCTTTGGATCATAAGGTGTTCCAGCCCTTCTCCATACTTTTTTCTTCCCAACATTCTGATACAGGTTGATCTTGGTTTCATCTGTCCAAAGAATGTTGTTCCAGAACTGTCCAATCAAGCCTTTCTATTCTTAAGGCTTATGAGTGGCTTGCATCTTGCAGTGAACCCTCTGTATTTGCTTTCATGCAGTCTTCCCTTTATGGTAGACTTGGATATTGATACGCCTACCTCCTGGAGAGTGTTGTTCACTTGGTTGGCCATTATGAAGGAGTTTCTCTTCACCATGGAAATGATTCTGCAATCATCCACCACTATTGTCGTCCGTGGATGTCCAGACCTTTTTGTGTTGCTGAGTTCACCAATGCTTTCTGTCTTTCTCAGGATATACCAAACTGTGGATTTTGCCACTCCTAATGTTGTGGCAATTTCTCAAATTGTTTTCCTCTGTTTTTGCAGCCTAAGGATGGCCTGTTTCACCTGCATACTGAGTTCCTTTGACCGCATGTTGTATGTTCACACCTCAATCTTCCAAATGCAAACAAGACACCTCAAATCAACTCCAGGTCTTTTATCTGCTTAATTGATAATGAAAGAATGAAGGAATTGCCCACACCTGTCTATTAAAAAGCTTTTAAGTGAATTGTCCCATTACTTTTGGCCCCTTTAAAAAGAGGGTGGAACATGTTAACCAGCTGAGATTCCAAAACCCTTCATCCAATTTGAATGTGGATACCCTAACATGAAATCTGAGAGTCTGCACTTGGTGTACATGCCCATTGTATAACTTCAATTGGGATATATTTCAGTAAACAGGTAAAATAGTAAAACTTGTGTCAGTGTCCAAATATTTATGGTCCTGACTGTACATTTAAAGTAAATACAAGGGCTGTAACGCTATTGTCATGTGCTTTTTTGGCTACATGTTTTTTGGTTCGGTATGCACGACTAAATAAATACATTTCTTGACATGGGCGAAACCTAAATTCACAAGTAGATGTTCAACACAGAAAACATTATGTCAACTGTGCCTGTGTTTGGTTACAGAACATGCCGGAGAGCTACCATGTCACTTAAATCAGTAGTTTGGGAACATTTTGGTTTGCCAGTAAATTACACCAACACAGGATGGAGAGTAATCAATAAGAATAACACTGTCTGTTGGCTCTGTTACACCGAATTCGGATATGTTGCTGGAAACATATCCAACATGCTAAGTCATTTGAGACGACATCATCCGAATGTGTGTGCCAGCAGAGCAAGGCAGAAAGAGTCTCTGCAAATTATTCTCCCTGTAGAATTTTAGGCACTTTTACCAGGAAATTCACACAGGACTTACAAAAAAAATAAAAAAATAAAACCTTAGGCTATACAGATATTTATTGCTACAGATGTCAGACCATGCTCAGAGAATAGAGGATTTAGTTCATTATGATTGTTATGCTGCAATCTTATTTAGATTTTTCATTTATTTGCCATATTTATTTTTAGTGTGCAAATTAGTGTCTGGCCTTTGGCACCTTTAGCAGCAATAATTTTAAGTAAATAATTTGAAATTTTTCTGTGCGACTTTATCAGTCTCTCACATCATTGTGGAGGAATTCTGGCGCACTCCTATTTACAACATTGCTTCAGTTCATGGAGGTTTGCAGCCATTCGTTTATACACAGTTTTCTTAAGGTCCCGCCACAGCTGGGTTGAGGTCTGTGACTGGGCCATCTCCAACACCTTGATTCTTTTCTTTTTCAGTCATTCTGTTGTAGATTTGCTGGGGTGCTTGGGATCATTGGCCTATTGTGTGAGCCAATTTCGGCCAAGTTTTATCTGTCAAACAGGTGGCCTCAGATTTGACATACAGAGGAGTTCATGGTCGACTCAATGACTGCAAGGTCCTGTGGCTGCAAACCCAAATCATCACCCCATCATCACTGTGCTTGACAGTTGGTATGAGGTGTTTGTGCTGATATGCTGTTTGTCGCTATGATGTTTTTCGCTAAATGTGGCACTGTGCATAATGGCCAAACCTCTCTACTTTGGTCAAGGACAACTTTGCATTTACCTAATTTTGAGACCTGCTAAGGACCAGATGATTTTTTTCATTAAGTTCTGATGCGTAAAACCTTAAAATTGAATTCATACTGCTTATGAATGTTCTATGAATGCATTATGAAGGTGCATGAATGTCCTATGAATGCCTTCTAAAGACATTATAAGGGTGCAGTTAATGTAAAGCGTCACTCAATTTAAAAATATCAATTTAAACATAACTAACTGTAATTATGTTGAACACATTTGTTACTGCTAATATAATTGCTCAGTTGGACTGGGCTGATTTTGTTACGGCATTGATATGCCAGAGTCTGACACTTCAGGCTACTATGGTTAATGAGCCAGCATGTGCAGAGACACTATCTCATTTTAATCCATAGTTTGGGCAAACAGTGGATTCTATAACTCCAGCAAATTCAACCCCAAGGTCAGACTGTCCAGTGCTCAGAAAAATTGCAAAAAACTCAAGATCTACCTCACAGACTCAACAGTCCTGGGCCTCTTTTAGCATGTTAAATGTTATAGTTCATGTCATTACAATTAGAAAAATACTGGACACGTACGGCTTGTTTGGAAGGGTTGCCAGGAGAAAGCCTCTTCTCTCTAAAAAGCACATGGCTGATGGCTTAGGTTTGCAAAGTGGCATCTGAACAAATTACAAGACTTCTGGAACAATGTCCTTTGGACAGGCGAGACCAAAGTAGAAATGTTTGATCATAATGCACAGCTCCACGTTCGGTGAAAACTAAACACAGCATATTAGCAGAAACACCTCATACCAACCGTCAAGCACAGTTGTGGAGGGATGATGATTTTGGTTTGTTTTGCACGCACAAATCCTGGGCACCTAGCAGTAATTGAGTCGACCAAAAATTCCTCCGTATACCAAAGTATTGTAAAGTCAAATGTGAAGCCATCTGTCCAACAACTAAAACTTGGCCAAAATTGAGTCATGCAACAGGACAATGATCCCAAGCACCCCAGCAGATCTACAACAGATTGGCTGAAAAAGAAAAGAATCAAGGTGTTGCGATGGCCAAGTCACAGACCTCAACCCAGCTGTGGTGGGACCTTAAGAAAACTGCGTATAAACGAATGGCTGCAAACCTCTATGAACTGAAGCAATGTTGTAAAGAAGACTGGGCCAGAATTCCTCCACAATGATGTGAGAGACTGATAAAGTCATACAGAACATGACAAGCTATTGAACCATGGGGTGTACTTAGTTTTCATTTTGTACTGATTTTGGCTTAATTTTTGTTAAATAATGACACAGTGGAATCTGTTGTGTGTTGCTTTACACCTGAGGTTACATTTGAATGATTTTAGAACCAGGTAGGGGCCAGATGATTTTTTTATTATGTCCTGAAACGAGACACCATAGAACTGAAAGAGGGTGTACTTTCTTTTTCACATAACTGAAATTATACCATAACATCCTAAGATCCCTTAACGGCTTTAATGCACATCAATAACAATCATATGATTACACCATTGTAATGTTTGGTATTATTGTTGTTATTTATTACTACAATTTCAGCACGTACTGCAGCTATAAAGTACTATCAAGATTACCATCAATAGTTGCTAAATTAATATAATTTTTTAAATGTTATTGTTACTACATCAGTCTACAGCTAAGAGTGCACCATGGTTTAGCTCACTACTGGGCGTCTCTCACTCACCCAGCTGGTCGGCCAGCTGTTTGCCTTTTTCTGGGGCCACCACCCTCTCGTCATCCATGTCACACTTATTTCCCACCAGGATCACCTGGGCGTTGTCCCAGGAGTACGTCTTAATCTGAGTCGCCCTGGAACAGAGAACATCCACACACCTCAGGCACCTGTTATCAGTGAGACAGCTGGTATAAATTCTATGACAGTATTTTATTGATTTTATCTATTTTCTAGTCTAGACGTGACATCACTTCCTGTAGGGCTCCTTGGGTTAATCATAGACACGTCTAGTTTTTCCACACTTTTTATTGACTTAACACTTAACAGCTCGTCATAGAATGTTTGTGGGGTTTGTTAGCAAGCGCTGGCTAGTATCATACGGGATTAAATGCAATGAAGTTCTAATTGAATAATGCCATGTGACACGCACCTACAGGTACCATTTCACAATGAAATTTACAAGCACACTGAAACATCCACTTCAATTGCATGTAGGCTGTAAAACTATTAGACTCACATAATGGCAAGTGTGTCAAGGTTTTAATGCAATATTGATATATTAATATAATCCTATTATAATGTATATAGCTTATTGTATTAGACTTTACCATAATCAAAAACTCAAATTATGGGGAGAAGAACAAAGACAAATGACCTAGTATTATTCACGCTAAATAACTGTTAGGGGCAAATTGAATATCCAGCTGAAATAAAACCGATTGCCATCTGATCAATTAACTGAAGGGCTACTGTGAAATAAATGGCAGATAACTTTAATGATGGTTCTGGGACTAATGGCTCCCGGCACACAGCACACTGAGCCGTGCTGCGTATGGAGCAGCGTAGCCCTGGATCGGACTTATCAGTCCAACACATCCCAGAAATGCTTCATAAGTACCTCGTCATCCACATATACAGAACATAGGTTTCATCAGGCAGGTTTCATTCCTGCATTTTTCCAAGGTTCAGTTCCGATACTTGCGTGCACATCGTGATTGCACATCCCAATACGCAGCAGGGCTCCGTGCACTGTGTCTCGTGACACATCACTCCTGTGACCATCGTCAACATTATCTGCCATTTGTTCACATCTCACATCGACAAGTCTTGGCGTCCCAACACCCTGTTGCCAGTTGGTGTTCTTTCCCTCCTCAGGTTGCTCTCAGCAGGTCCCCACCATGGCCGACCCCACAAGCCTTGGCATTTCAGACATGCTCAGTTGTCTGGCAATAATGATTTGGGCCTTGGCAAAGTCACTCACATCTTTACCCCTGCAGTTCTTCTGCAGTCAACATATTGACTATGAATATTGAATGTTAGCTTACTGTCTGATCTCTCCTGAAGCTTGACATGCTTCATTTTTACTAGATGGTCGACATAATTTGCTTCACGTAGGGGGGGTGGGGGGGCCATAATGTTTTGGCTCATAAGTGTATATGATCAATGTAAAACAAATAGGACTCGTATGCATCCATACAAGACTTTTTCATATGGGAATACCCACAAAATATCAAAGTTCCTGGTTAAACCATACCACTGTCTGACTTCTGGTTCACATCCCAGGAGGGTCTCCGCTGCGGAACCCTTGAGAATCACGCACTGTTCCAATATGGGATTTGAGATAAAAACATTAACTAAGAAATGAAAATCCAGGATGTATTATTTTATTCCCAAGACCAGTGTTTTCCAATCAGGTTCTTGGGGACTCACAAAGAGTCCATGGCAGGGATCTATACATCAATATGAAAGCCTCATCCTCCCGGGTCGGCGACTCACCAGTCCTGCACGGCGTTGAAAGACTCTTCGTTGCAGATGTCATACATGAGGATGAAGCCCATGGCTCCCCTGTAGTAGGCCGTGGTGATTGTCCTGTATCTCTCCTGTCCTGCTGTGTCCTGTAGAAAGTACCATACGCCACATGAAGCCCAAGAAGAAAGAGAAACGTGTGCTCATGCATCCCTCCATCCATCCATCAATTTTCCACACCAGTTATTCTCCAGTATAGGTTACAATGAGCCTGCAGCTATAAAAAAGCACCGTGGACTGGATGCCAGTCCATTGCTGGGTGCACACTCACACACTACAAGCAGTTCGCAGGTGCCAGGCTGCACACTCACACACTACAAGCAGTTCGCAGATGCCAGTCTGCACACTCACACACTACAGGCAGTTCGCAGATGCCAGTCCGCACACTCACACACTACAGGCAGTTCGCAGGTGCCAGTCTGCACACTCACACACTACAGGCAGTTTGCAGATGCCAGTCTGCACACTCACACACTACAAGCAGTTCGCAGATGCCAGTCTGCACACTCACACACTACAAGCAGTTTGCAGGTGCCAGTCTGCACACTCACACACTACAGGCAGTTCGCAGGTGCCAGTCTGCACACTCACACACTACAGGCAGTTCGCAGGTGCCAGGCTGCACACTCACACACTACAGGCAGTTTGCAGATGCCAGTCTGCACACTCACACACTACAAGCAGTTTGCAGGTGCCAGTCTGCACACTCACACACTACAGGCAGTTTGCAGGTGCCAGTTTGCATAGCTGCATGTTTTAGGACAGTCGGAAGAAATCACAGAAACTAGTTTTATTATTGTATTAGAAGGCATATGCGTAAATAAATAAGTCATACCATAAATGAAATTTTTATCATGATCATTATTTTTACTATTGTGGGGGAATAATTCCCATCACACGTACAGTACCAGTCCATTGTTTGGACACACCCACCCACAGAAAGGTTTATTTGTACTATTCTTGACATTTTAGATTTACAATAAAGACATCAGAACTATAAAATACCATACACACATTATGCGCTGATCAAAAAAGTATTAAACGAAAAATGTTAATTTGTTAGGTTGGGGGGCAGCTCTGTGGTTGGGGACGCAGAAGGTTGCTGGGTTAAATCCCATGGTCGGCAGAATGATCCCACCATTGGGCCCTTGAGCGAGGCCCTTAACCCCAGTTGCTCCAGGGACTGGCTGACCCTACGGTCTCCTCTACACCAGTTCCATGAGGTGGCCTCCTGGGATGCTTTCCCAGCTGTCCTGAAGGAGGTCACACATATATGCTGAATGCTCATTGGCTGCTTTTCCTTCACTCTCCAGTCAAACTCCTCCCAAACCATTTCTTTTTGTTTGTTTAGGGCAGGTGGCCACGTCATGTGATGCAACACAATCACTCTCCTTTGTAGGCAACTTGGCGTGTCCAAACTTTTGACTAGTATTGCATGATAAACTCATGACTAGGCAATAACACAGCCCTAAAGAACAGTCCTTTGTTTCGGGCCTCATCCTTCCTGAGAATCTGGCCTGTTTTGAGACCACAGCACACAAACGCAAATATCTGTGGAAAAATACGGCCCAGATCATAAACACGGTTCTGAAATGTTTCCCCAAAGCAGCTCCAGGCCACAACACCAAGAAGACCCAGCACAGCGGCCTCAGACGTCCAGTCCAGCTGCGTTTCACCCACAGATGTTGACGAGCTGCCGACGAGGAAGATGAGAGCTGCTAGTTCCACGGACTCTTTCATTTGATCAAAATTACACGTTAATTAAATGGCCTTGGAGCACAGCAGCTGTTGGCGAGGCTTTAGTGACGCCAGATGCAGCTGGCCCACTGTGCCGTCCTCACACCCCAATGAGCTGCACTGCCCGCGCCTAATAAACCACAGCTTTGGCTATCACCCTTGCGATGCTAATTGCACCTGACAACAGTGCCCGTCACGATCACCTATTAACCTTAATCACCCAGGACAGACTGCCTGTAATCTTCCACTGCATCTAAGATACTGTCTGCTGTCATGACGTGGAGTTATTTCTGGTGTTTTTGGTCAAACAATTAGTTTTCTGCTCCAAATAGTGTACTGATTTCATGTTTGTTCACCATTAATGAATCATGCCACATATTTTATCTCAACTATATTTGTTCACCATTTGTACTCCAGTAGTAACTGAGTTATTACTAAGTATTTGTGCCCCGTCAAGTAAAGTGTTACCCTTTTAACCGTTTCTAGAGGAACAGGCACCATGCGTCAATCCATTTCACCAGACCTTCCTCGTATCAGGGATGGGATCCCGTCCCTTTCCCAGAAGCACTTAGCCAAGGTAGTGTTGCGATGAATGCAGAGCCAATTCCGGGGATTACAGGGCAGCGGCCAGGCTTGTCACACGCACACAAACCGCACGTTTCCAGACAGTGGGTGGGAAGCAGAGGCAATGATCAGAACACGCAAAAAACAGGGAGGAAATGGAAGCCAGGACTCTGGAGGTGTGAGGCCGTGGTACCCCCAGCCGAGTGGCCGGCCACGTCATCGCCGAATTAGTCATCGGCATTCATGCATCGTGGAGATAGCATTTAAAAACACTTTATTAGGCTTAGTATGCAACAACACTTAGTAATCTGCCTGCATTGTGTCCCACCATTAACTGCAATGAATGAATAGATTTGTTTTATTGCCATTGATGCTCTTGGCCTTTTGCCTAGTTCCATTCACCAGGAATCATAGCACTGTCACCCTAACTGAAGGCACATCGTTACCGAATGCGTACTGAATGCTTCTGAGAATAACAGGTTTGACTCTCACTTAACCTTTACTTATCATTTCCATTCTCACCACATCATCTGAAACCTTGGACCAGCATCAAAACGAGGCTTGACAGAACAGAACATGTCTGGGTGTTTGTTTCTTGTTGTGTACTCTGTGACAGTGTTGTTGTGTACCCTGTGACTGTGTTGCTGTGTACTCTGTGACTGTGCTGTTATGCGTGACATAAAGGCGTAATGTGTCATGGCCAACATAAAAGTATTAACACAGTTTTTAACAACACACACACACACCTCCTTTCTCCTGATAGAGGAGCAGTGATGATCGATGCAGTCCCTGGTCTGGGTCCCCAAGGGGCCATTTTAATTGCATCAGACAAACCCAGCCTGGGAGTCCTGTGAAATGCTGCTTCCATGGCAACCGTCATTGATGAGGCGAGTCTGCCAGAACCTCTGACCTTCTCAAGCTCAGGAGGAATTGCTCTAAAAGCCTCACTCTGGGATCCGGTGGTGTTGCTGCACGCCCGAGTCTCAGTGCCGGGAGGTGACTAGTGCGACTCTTGGTTTCACATCGATGCGTGGCTCTGGGCTCAGCTACAGATGAAGCTGTTTTTCCACTGACCTGGACCAAAGAGCCAGTCTCTTATATCACTTGGATCTTTCATTCATGTGCAGCTGCGGATTACAGATATTTTATGCATTTCTGATGTGTGTGTGTGAGCGTGTTTGTATATATGCTGGGACAGTTTTCTCCCATATGGCCAAAACATACTGTTGGGTGAGATGAAGTCCCTGGGTTTCCCATAGTGCACTGCATGTCTGTGTTTAGCCCTACAATGCATCAGCATCCAGTCCAGGGTGTCCCCTGCCTTTATTAATATATTAAACTCTGCTCTGGGTACTCAGATTTCCCCGCACAGTCCTAAAACATACTGAGGTTATCTGAAGTTACCAAATTGCCCATAGGTGTGCTTCTATGAGTGCCTGGTGTGTGTGTGTGCCCTGTGATGGGCTGGCACCCCATCCTGGGTCATTCCCTGCCCTGCGTCCATAGTCTCCAGGCACCAGACCCCCTGCGACCCTGAATAGCACCATCTGGTACAGAAAATGAAGGGATGTATGGATCAAATTATGCCTATTGTATTTAAATAGACTGACTTGTGTAATTGTGCAGACAGGGGTGAATGCTCTCTATTTGATTCAATGTAAGCAGCTAGGTGAGGCAGGGGTCACGGCCTTATGTATGTGTGACCGTACTATGTAGCAAATAGCAGAAAATGATGGTAATAGCGTACATGAGCTTTCTGTTCAGGTTTTTTTTATGGACATACAACAGATGTACTGCATTCATGTATCCTGGCTTTTGTGAGAGTCTACTGTACAAAATTCATTCAGTTAGTAATTAGTATATTTGGTCATCTGCTCGAAACGTCCCTAAGCATAGCTGGCGATGAGGGGCGGCTCCATGTAAGAGAAATCCTCATGCAAGTGACCCTGCGTGCGGGGGGAGGACATGCTGTGGGATCCCAGCCACCTACAAGCCGTGATACGAGCTGGAGGCACAGCAGCCTAACAGACTCTGCGGCCTCAGGGATTCCCTTTTTGGGAATGATGGCCGGTTCTGCTGAGAGAAGGAAGGTGATTTGATATCAGCATCACTAAAAGGCCTCTTCTGCTGCTGTCTCTCTCGTCCTCCTTCTCCAAGGTGCATCTCTGGACAGCGTACATTTTTCCACGTGTTATTAGGTCATTTATATAAATGTCTGCTAAGTGCATTGAGAAGTCAAACAAATTCAAGATCAAAGCGGAATCGTTATTAAACCAGTAGGATGTAAACTATTCTCTCTGTCAGTGACCAGCAGAAACAAATCAAAGAATAATTAGTTCTTCATCCTTTCCTCATCTATTAAGCACATGAAACTGTGCGTAAACTTTGGGCAGCTCAGTTATAATCATTCGAGCAGTTGAATATTAAACTTCCATTACAGACGGTCACACAGCATAAGTCAATGAACTACTGGCACGAGATGAAGCAACAAAATAATTGTTCTGATTTCACATGAATGAAACATCATTGTTTTGTCTTAAAGTCCAGCAACAAAACAAACTCATCCAATTTCTGAGTAAGCTGTAGGATTCAATGTTGCTATTGTTTCACCTAGAAAACTCCTGGATTATGACTAATTGTTTTAAGAATTAGACATTACACTAAAGCACTTAGGAGTTTCTTTATGTAATTCATGAGTAGCTTTTGTGTGTGTGTGTGTGTGTGGGGGGGGGGTTATATTCTGTTATGTATTTATCAGAATCAGTTGCCATAATGGTTTCTGCAGAAAGACCTCCACAATGTTATGTATTACGTCAATCAGTCAATTACCTTAGTTTTCCTAAAAGCGTCTCGTGATTTTCATCTCAGACAATAATGAAATTCCTGGTAAGTTCAGTCTGGTCCATGGTCCATAAATATAAACACACAAAAACCTCAATGCAAAATGTACGTGGCCGCGGTTGGAATGTGTGGCTGGTAGAGCACTCATACTGCTGGGGAAACCTGGAGTCGGACCCTTAATGCCAAAATCTGCTCCAGGGCAGCCAGAAAAATATCAGACCTAATGCTTTGATTTCACCTGACTCATGCAGAGTAAGAAGGGATAACTAATTCTTTGGAAAACCAAATAATTCCTATCTACCAGTACACACACTTGTACGAATGGCTATGATCATTAATTACAATAAAGCAAGTGGAAGCCATCAAATGCAGAATCAACCAAACACAAAACATATGAGAGAAAACACTACTAACAGAAACCCTGTTTAGACACCCACTGTATAGCTATGAGTTACAGAAACGTTAATATTCACAAAACTGACAAAGCAGCCAGGCCTCCCAGGCTTATATCAGGCAGCAGGGATACAGCAGATAGACATGCAAACAAACCGCAGCGATTCTGGAGGCAACAGAGGAGAAACGGCCAATCAGCCGCCATTCACTCGGGTTTAGCCTCATCCATGTGACACGAGCCAGCCAGCGTCATGTGACGAACAGACCCCTCGGCCTCCTTCCACTGCCTGACTTGAGAGCAGCGATATATGACCAGCTACACAGCCTGATTATATGTAACATGGACAATTTTAAAAATACTTGAAATATTCAACAGTGAAATCAACAACAGCCAGTCACTATTGATAGATATTAGTCTCCTCAAAACATTGTTGTTTTTAAATTAAGTTTATGACAAAACTGTATCTATATTTGTTAATGTTGATGTTTTCTGTTCTGTTATTTAGCATATAATGTAATTGGGACAATCAATATATGTATTAAATTGACACCATTTACTCTGCATTAACACTGTATTAGTTACATAGTTACATTGAAGTTCTACACTATGCATGTGTAATCATGGAGTTCCATGTATAAGTTATTACACACATTCACAAGAAGGAGGACTGGATGGACGGATATACATTTAACAAACATTTGACAGAGGATGCAGAACTCGCACATTTGCCCTTGGTTGCAGCAGCTGCATTTCACTAAGGCTTAATTACTAATGAATTATGTTCAACTTAAGCGACGCATGTTTCCCAGCAATTATAAGCAAAACTCTCATGCTGCAGAAAACCTGCTCGGGGCCTTAATAGGCAGACTCTGATTGCATAACGTTTAATCTGTGCTAAACTGTAAACATGGCTAGCTATGAAGGAGCCAGCCCAGCCTGCAGTATGGCTATAGGACATCTGGTGGTTGGTACAGCTTTGTAAACAGATCCACTTAACCAAGATTTTTATACATTTTCAGCTGTGCACTCTTTACATTCTTTCATCATCACATTTCTAATCTATATAGGAATGACTTCCATCTGACCATAGGTGACAGACTGACATCTGCAGCGCTGTTCCACTTCATTTTCAAAATGAAATACTATTACACCTTATATGTTCTAGAGGGAGTGATTTGTTTATTATTTATACCCATATATGACTATGATATTCTTTATGTTATAGATTATAGTTTTATATGGGGGGAGGCCTGATATGTCCAGATGAGACAAAGTTGGGTGACAAAATCAGCTTCCATTTTTAGATAATTTATATCAATGTAAAAGAGTCTCTCTTTATGCCCCCCAACCCCTAACGACTAGATGTCTGGACCGTGAAGTCCTACCCCCTCACACCCCTGTCCCCAGGACCCAAAGCAAGCCTCATCTCTCCTGGGAATTTCCCCAGTTAGGTGCCCCCGAGTCCCTGAGTCCCTCTAATTATACCCAAAATTGCTGTCTTGTGCTTGCCCACCCAGGGTTGTTTGTACCCCAGATAATGTCCTTGCCACATCCTTCCATAACCCAAGCCACCAGGATCCATTCAAGACACGTCCAGAGTGAGTCTGAACACACACTTCATATTTTATGAAGAACAATGACTGGGAGTTGATTGCCACTTTAAAAGGGTCGTCTGAATGGCACAGGCAGGAGAAAGGGCTCCGAAATGAGCGGTGTAACGTTAAACGTTGTTTGCGGCTCTCCAGCCAGGCAGTGTCTGCTATAGCCCTCTGCTTATAACCAGATAATCAGGCCTAAAGGCTTTACTGGTTGTAAATGATGCAGCATCATGGTTTCACCAACGGCCAGACTCAGACTCTTTGTGATACTGAGTCACAGCAAGTCTCACGTAGCCCGTTCCTCCGCGAGGGCAGTGGGCTCGTGACCCGCATATGTCCTCCAAGCCAGAACGACCTATCCGACGGTACTCACCCAGATCTGAAGCTTGATCCGCTTGTCATTCCGGTAGACGGTCTTCACCTTGAAATCAATGCCCACCGTGCTCACAAAGGAGTTGCTGAAGGAGTCGTCGGCGTACCGGAACAGGAAGCTGGTCTTGCCCACGCTGCTGTTGCCGATGATCAGAAGCTTGAACATGTAGTCGAAGTTCTGATCGGAGCCGTCTCTCTGACCCATACGGTAGTCGGCCGCAGCCATCTTGACATGCAGATCGGGCAGGGGAGAAGAACATGCCCTGAATTTAACTGCCACCGGAAAAGTTATCAGGAATTCATGGAACAGCTCCATGTTCCAAAAAATTAACCAGGAAATAACAGATCTTAGAGGGTGGAGGCAGATTATAGAAACACTAACGTGTGTAAGCACTAATGAAAGCTATTAAGTGGTAAAATCACAATGTGTATATTTCTAACAGGTATGTGAAGACTCCTGGCCAACTCAACATAGTATATTTCCATCATCCGAAATATACTATTGCGGATACTGCAACCTCAGGGAAACTGCAAGAGACGACAGGGAATGAGCAAAATCCAGAAAAAGAAATATGCCCAGTAACCATGGGAAACCGAAAAGTTTCCGGGAAATGGCGCTGTAAGGCTGTGCGGCATAGGCAGGGCGTTAATCCCGGCACGTTAATTTAAAGTCATTAAGTTTGCAAGCATCGAAATGCCGGCGAGAGAATGAGCCAGCAAGGGGTGGCTGCGCTCATCCGCACTTCATCCCTATCACACATTTTCAAGGGGGCAGGAGACCGCAAGTAACCACCTGATTGTTGATGCGCAAACACTATATACACCTGTACTGCATCTGTACAAGAAAACATAAAGAAAAACAGACTCTCATCTGCTCCTTATAACACATGTCATGCTGGATGTACATGCGCGGACGTATGTTTGTGTAGGATCATATATTTCCTGTTTTGCGCTAATTTCTAACATCGCCGTTTAAATCCAAAGTCCCGTATTCTAACAGGAGAAAAAAAAACACATATATATGCGCTGATCCTTACGAAGGGACATCGTACTGAAGCATTATTTGAAGAATGAGATCTTACCCTTGTGCGACGATCGTCTGTTCAATCAAGCCGTAATCAAAGATGCGACCAGGGTGGCGTTAGACACCTCGGAGCCAAACGATCCCCGTTTCCCGACGCTACAGCCAGGCAGCCGAAAAGCGAGGAGAGCAAACCTCAGCCACTGCGATGTTTCACACGCGGTCACGAAAGATAACATGCATGGCAAACAGCGCGGAGAAAATGCACCGTTTGGTGAGTCGTAAGAGCGCCGCGTTAAATGGACGCAGCCCCCGTCTGGAGGAGGCAATGGCTTTAACATACAAGGTGGAGCATCGCAGGAGATGGGCAGAGTCCCCCCCCCCCCCTCGCAGGGACAAGCGTACACTAACCTGCTTTCCTCGCCGACGGCTACTGGGATCAATGGGAGAGCAATCGGCAAAATTGGTGAATAAATAATAATCAATACTGTTCAGGCGAGAGCATACAGTTGTATTATGAGTCATCTGTGATCCTTTTATTTTATTTTTAGTCGCCAATCGAAACACAAATTAACGTGAGTCATCGCCACATGTCACCAAGTCATTCGCGTAACGTACAAGCTCGGTTCATATTGTATCGGTAATTGAAATCTAATTTCTCAAAAAAACATACGATCGCTATGCCATTTTGAGGCAAGTAAAGATTTACCACTGTGCAAATAAATAGCAAATAAAATAGTGATACTTCTAAAATTTGTCGTAATACACCACGACAAATATTCATATCCATTTTCCTTAGAAAATAAAAGGGAATAACGCATTTACTTTCTGTCACACAATTTACCCTACAAATCACTACACTTAAGCCAAATAATAGAGACTTTTTCAATAACACACTATAGAGATACATGGGATTAGGGACATGATGTACAGGTACTTCTAAATGTAACCTCACCTTACTTAAGGGATTTGAGTGTTATGTATGTTTTTTTAACCTGTTGATGAATCCGTCTCTCTACTCATGGGTTACAACAGGTGAATACAGCAGAAAACAAGCATTGCAATGTTAAAAAGTAAAACACTGGAAACTGGTAGAGAAAGGAAGTTTAAGGCTTCAGACTGTCTCCACAAAATAATTTCACCATTTATTGCACTGGTGTCTACAGGAGGAAAGAACAAGGTATGACTGTCTTCTGAGAACATTGAGCAGAAAGAACATGAGATAAATACAAAGACAGAGGCCCGATCAGAGCCAGTCTCAGCAGAAACGTCGATCCCCGTTGTCTCGTAGGTCCAAAGAGCCAGGCGAATGCATGTATGTTCAAGAGCATAAGAGCATAAGTCCTCCTTCTCAGTCCTTCCTGGCTTTAACTCTTCAGTGGAGACACTCCCAGACTGATGCCACCTTGCTCCAACTCAGCTATTACTGCCATATGTTTGAACATTGTTGGCTGGTGGTTGAATGTCTCAACCAGTTGGAAGGTCTCTTGTCGCTGTGTGCCATAGAAAAGCTGCACCTGATTGGCTAAACACTGGGCCTGATGCACACCCTAGGAAGGAAAGGGTTAAACAGAGCAAGATGAGAAAAAAAAAATGTAGGAATAAAACTGTAAGAATAAATCCTGTAAGATCTTAAGGTCGTCTGTCTGGCCTATACATCTATGCCCACTTGGATGACTCAGAATGTATGCAATTAGTTTTCTCAGTAAATGCTTGAGTGGAAAGACTGATAGATAACCATCAGGTTCCAGGTATAATTACTGATGTGGAACGTGAAGACAGAACAGCTTATCTCCCGCATGCCTGAGGCATCTGAAATTTCAGATTATCACGTACTATAAATTTGGCATCCATCTCAGCAGTCATGAGCACAATCCCTTTGCTTTTCAGCAGGTCTGAATAGTGATACAACACCAGCTGGCTTGGAGCATTCTCTCCCATGGTCTGTGGGCAAGACAATGAGGACAACATGAGCAACCTACAGTCACATGGTGTTGAGATCACAATGAAGCGGAAGCAGGCCGACAGCCGTTCTATCTATAGGGACAGACTGAATTTCAGCCCAATACTATCTACATTTACACTTATTTATAAAGCAACAACATACAATTGAGAAAGTAGGGTCAGTCAGTCCCTGGAATAATTGGGGTTAAGAGCCTTGCTCAGGGGCCCAATGGAAACATCCCTCTGGCCGACACGTGATTTGAACTGGCAACCTTCCAATCAGAGGCACAGAGGCAGAACCCTCATGGTCACAAATGGCCAGCCTTTGCTTTCAATATTTACATTATGATAAGCAAAATTCTTACATCCAAAAATGTACTAAAGTGACCGAGATCCATGGAGATGTACCTGAACATTAATCAGTGACGTGAAGTGCAGTTCCTGTCCGGACCACTGACCCAAGAAAAACTCGTAGCCCTCCTTTTGAGGCAGGGCATACAGGAACTGTTGGTGAGTACACAGGAAAATATTCAGTTATGGACTCTGAAATCTGGTTTAAATGCTTTTGGAAAGAGTTAAGCAGTAAACACCACCCTCCACCTTTCACTGGAATGCAGAATACTGAGGCTTTTATTACAATTTTTTGCACAACATTGTGACACAGTAATGTACAGCAATCTACCACTGTCTTGTTAATTTTAAAGTAACTTACATTCAATGCTAATTCAAACGCATTTCATTTCAGCCTCTGAACTGCTTGCTGCCTATCTTGACAGATGTTTTGAATCAATGAAATTGAGGTAAATCACATTCTTAGTTGTACAACACTGCCATCACGTGGTAACTCTTTAGAACAACAAGCAATCAGTTTCACAGATACTGCTATCGGGCCAAAGGATAGACACTCACCATGGGGCAGGACATGGCTCTGTTGTGAATAACTTTAAATGTTTCTTCCTAGAATAGGTGATACAATGTCAGTATAATTGCTATATATTTAAATTCACAAAATTACTGGTAGGTATTTCATTTCCAGTCTAGTAAGAGGAATACAATATTGGGAACTTACTGGAATGACTGCACTGATTGTGTCCTTTGTGGAAAAGTACTGCATCCAAAGCTAAATAGAAACATGGAGAGCATTAGAACTCACTGGAGAAAAGTCCAACTCTGAGTTTTTTTTGACCATGTCAAAATAAGGTCACTGACCTCACCGATTTCCGTCCCTGACTTATCCTGGACCATGTTAATATTAAGGATTGATGCCAGGGTCTGTGTAAAACAGACAAATGTAATGGGGGAGAGAAGCATGTTACACACTGACAGTCAAGGCAAAAAATGGAGCCTAAAATGGGATTGACAACAAAGACATCATTCGGGTACAACACACATGCTACTGATGCCATGCAATTACTGAAATAAGTTTAAGCATCATTACCTTGTTTCTGGTAAATCCCCCAGAACTTGTCACATTTTCCTTTCGTTTATCTAGCTGCAGAGGGAGAGACATGCTCTGATGAAATGGTCACACCCACAACTCTCATAGTTCACCAAAAATGTAATTTTATAGAAAAACAAAGAGACATGATCCAACCTTCTGCAAATCCAAAAAGCATAGGCGATGGGAGTTTATTTAACCCAAATATTCATCTTCACACATTATAAATAAATTACAGGTTGCATATATTTACCCAGCAAAATTAGATGAAAATGGAAAAGGTATGACTTAGCTCAGGGTATCAATTACTTAAAATCTTTAAAAAAAAAATAAAAAATGATTCTCACAGATATGTGAGACTGAACCATTAGACGGAGGGTTGATGTGCGCCTGCATACCTCTTGCTCCATGACTTTAATAAACTCTGCTTGCTTCGAGTGCCCCAACGGTTCCCTTTTCACCGCGGTCCTCTTTTCCATCCTAGCTTTGAATTCTTGAGGCTTAGAGCTGAGAGAAATAAGAAGAGTGTCATTGAGGTTCAGTTTAAATGTACAGGAAAAAGACAAGCTTTAAGTCAAACAGGGTATATTATTCCTAATTCAACGTCGCCAAACGTACCTGCAAAGGAGAACTATTATTTTAACTGCATTCGGATTTCCAGATTCACTTTTGATTTCACAGACCAAAAATTTCTAAAGTAACAGAACTATACTGCGCATGACCTGGAAATCTGTTATGGAAGAGCAATTCTAAATAACATCAACACAGGACACCCTTAAGCTGGACACGGCATATTACACTGATTAAATAGTTCAAAAATCATTCCTGGCAACCTAATGCAAATGCAATGCCAGCCATCTAAATGAACTACCTTTAGATGCCGCCTTTAAACAGAAATGACATGACAGGAATTATTGTACCATCAAATCTGTGGTCATACCTTCGCAGCTGCTCAATCTGGCCTGCATATTTACGGTAAAAAGGATTGTCGTCCAACTCCGAGTTTTTCTTCATTGTGAAAGTCCTAAACTGAAGTGGCACGATGCCGGGAATCAGTGGTCTAATTGCCCGTGTCCTGACCGCTAAAACCCCACGGTACAAACATGACATTTGCACCATGGCGGCAGCCATCTTGTTTTCATGACAGTCGCACATCAATAGTGCTCCGGCTAAAGGGGGGAAACTACTAGCTCCGAATAATCGTTCCGGGTACCACTCAGGTACGTAAATACTGTACGTACAAGCGGTAGGTATGTTGGATAGATTTGACAGTAAATCATTATGTTGTCACGTGGAATTTGAGGTTTGTAAGTTTTTGATAATATCCAGGTTTTTCACATTTTATCCATCCATCCATCCATCCATTTTCCATAACTATTTCACACTGAGCCTGGACTACATGAATTTATTAAACGGGTTGTGAAATCTCATTAAAACAAACAACAAATGTACATAATTAACAAAAATATATGTATAAATATGTTGGCAAGAGAATACAGATCATACATAAAACATTCTATGTAGTTTGGGACCAAGTATACTTCAGCTTCTAAAGCAGAGCAGAGACTCTCTTCGCAGAAAAGTATACATGCAGTACACTCGGAGGTCTACCAGTAAAAAAGTCTTACAGGAAATATCCAAACCTGTATAAATTATATATATAACAGACTGTTATTCTGCTTATATTTGTGCGGCTGACCCTCAGATTGATTATAAAAAACTGATTTGTAAAAAAAGTCTAACAGGCCTTCATGAACATAACAGGCCTTCATGAACATAACAGGCCTTCATAAACATAACAGGCCTTCATAAACAAAACAGGCCTTCATGAACATAACAGGCCTTCATAAACACATTTCTTGCATTGATATGACTTTGCATGCTACTTTTTAAACATTCTGTGCTATTGTTGTGGAACATTTTGGGCTGGTACTGTGCAGATATATTTATATTCTGGTCCTGTCGTGCAGTTCATTGGTGTCCATTTTTTCTGGTTCTGGACCAACACACACTGAAGGCCCAGCCTGTCCTGGGAGTGAAATTCTGTACTGCTTTGCTTCTTGAGTCTGGAAAATGTCAGCGAGTTCCCATCAGTCCAGGCCCACTGTCCCCTGTAGCCAGTCAGTCCTGCAAACACAAACCAAGAAGAAGGAAAACAGCAGAGGCAGAAAGTTCTGGTTCAGAAGGTGCAAATCCAGACCAAGATTTTGTTTCAACCAACTAGTTGAGTACTCTTTGAATTGAGACTCTTTATGCTCAATTGATTGGCTGAAACTAAATCTTGGTCTGGATTTGTACTTTCTGTACCTGAACTTCACACCTCTGAAAAACAGTAGCTAGATCTCAAAGCTCCCAGGGAACTAAACAAACCATTCGAACTGTACTGACAGGTAACCAGCCCTTACCAATCCAAAATGGCTGCTTTCTGGCAAATTTCCATAACCAGGCCATATCTTGTTTGGAGTGGACACTTGTTAAGTTGCTGTTAAACCTTTAAACAAAGAGAAGATGGATGTCACTGAAGTGAGCAGTGTTTTGTTATATTTTAGCGTGATCACGAGAGCCGATACTGTGTGCGTGTTTGTGCCCCTCTGGTCCATACAGCAATGTGCAGGTGTGCTGTGCACTGCTCCAGGTCGTCCTGCTGTGACTCAGGATGAAACAGCGGCTCTCTCGGGCCGTCCAGCCAGACGGACACATGTCAGCTGGGGAGTCCTCAGTCTGAGAAAGAGGCGGGTCATTCTTTTAGCACTGACCCTGGACTAGAAGGTACTGACATGATTCGACTCATAACCAGCCAGCATTGAAAAAGTAAAGAATTGTAGTGACTGGCTGTGGATGAGGGTGTTCCCAGAGTAAGATGTTGTGCTTGTGTTAACCATTTTCGCATTAGCACTGAGACAAACGTTCTGACCTTTTTCGTGAGCCCTTCTAGGCGGGTTCTAGGGGGAGACTGGCCACCCCCAGCAGTCTCGCTTCCTTGGTCCCTGTGATGATGGCTGGACCAGCTCCAGATGGGCATGATCTCCAGTTCGGGGTGGACCTGAGGTGCTGACTGCACTCCCAGAAGGTTTCTCCCCTCTGGCCGTGCAGGATTGATGCCATGGAACTTTCACAGAGGAAGACACACATTACACACTTTTGGTATGACGTTCTGACATCCCCTTGTGGGATTAAGCTCAAATGCATTGTGTGTGAATCAGATAAAATGGCCACCTTCCCAGCACAAACCAGTATCAGTTACTGACAGCTCAATCAATAAGATAAACTCATCCCATCCACCTCACTCTCAAAGTCTCTGGTTTTACAGTATTTGATAGATTGTTCTTGTTATCATGATTCAGACTAAACAGAGTTTTAATGTAGACAGGGTGCATGAACTGGGAATTCCTGACTTCAAAATCAAATGTATTGGCAATATTTCCCCATAAGACACACCAGATTGATGTAGACTCAATTTAAATGATCATTATTTGTCTTTGGCTGTGATTAATGGATGACGTAAGTACAGAATGACTTTCACTGGAGACATCCTGGTGCTTACTGTCCATATTGTCTCTCCGTTCCTCAGCTCAACGCCTGATGGATGAACCTGTGATTCCAGATGATAAACACAAAGAGTATAAATCATAAATCAAGAATAGGTCACACACACACACGCACACACACACACACACACACACATATATACTCTACCAGTCAAAAGTTTTTGCACACATTGAGATTTTCTACATTTGTATGTTACTCACTTAACATTCACTGAAAATACACTCAATATTCTTTGCTAACAGATAAATTTACAGTACGTTTACCATTTGAGTACCTTTATTAGCATGAAAATGTCATATCTTTGATTCATCAAAGTAACCTCCTCTAGCAGTCATAACGGCAGAGAATAATCGAAGCATTCTTCTTTCTACAAGGGACATTAAATACTGCTCTGTTTCCTGGGGTGAAACAGGTAACTAGTGCATTTAAAGGTAAAGAACAGCCTAGAGTTTGACTGCCATCACCACACAACCATAAGTTATGGCCATGTCGTCAGGTGAGGTGACACTTGGCTTACGACGTGGCCATGTCTCCCCAGGGCTGTCTGGGGCCTCCTCACAGGCTGGTCCTGCAGCGGCTCCCCCCCCTCCGGGAAGCCATGCTTGTCCGGAACGTCCCCCCGGGGACGGTAGTTTTCCCAGTGGTCTGCGTCTGGGTCCGGGGTCAGCGGGTCCGCATGCTGTGAGGGGCCGCTGTGGACGCTGGGAGGGGCTGCGGGGGCTGACCACTCATCTCCATCATCGGGAAGCAGCTCATGTGGGTCACAGTACCCTGGAGCAAACACAGCCAATCAGACATTACGCCCTAAAAACATCCAGCTGTATCTCAGCTCTAAAAACATTTGTTACAGGGACATCCATCCATCCATCTTATAACCATTTATGCTGGTCATGGTCGTAGGCTACAGGGACATTGTAACAAAACATATGTAGCAGTTTTACTCTTTGATGACCCTCTTGATCAGGGGTCTCCAACTCCGGTCCTGCAGAGCTACTATCCAGTAGGTTTTCTGTCCCACTTGACTTCTGATGAGCCACACCTGTTCCTGGTATTTACCTGACAACAGGTGTGGCTCATCAGAAGCCGGGTACGATAGAAAACCTACTGGACGGTAGCTCTCCAGGACCGGAGTTGGAGACCCCTGATCTAGATGTACTGCTGTTGATAAGCATGGAGTTTATCCAGCCTTCTCCCATTGGCTTACCAGTATGTGCTGGCAGAGCCAGGATGGGGGGGCTGTGCATCGCAGCGCACACACACTCACACAGGCACACACTGACACAGTCACACACTCACACAGGCACACACTGACACAGTCACACACTGACACAGTCACACACTGACACAGTCACACACTGACACGGTCGCACAGGCTCCTGACTGATGACTGCGTGTCTTTGCTGCACAGGAGGACACCGGAGTGACATACAAATGTCGCATATCGTGTGAGGGAAGGATGCCGTCCAATGAACCGCCACCCCCCTTTCCAGAAGGGGGCGTAGCTGTAATACAATTACCTCCTCTGGGGTCCACAATCTCAATGGTGGTTCTGTTTTTCTGGCCCAGAACCGTGTTCTTCTGCCCTTTCAGGACCACCTGAAATTTCTCATTGGTTTCTTCTAACCCATCATCTTTAATATAAATGTTCCACGTCTTCACGTTCACCCCTAGAGCAAAGACAATGATATATATGTAAAAGATAATGGTGCTTTAAAAATGTCATCTAGCCAAAATATTGATGTTATTTGGTCAAACAAACCTGGATCAAACTGGATCAAATTAGCTGAGCTGTGGGTAAAATCTTTCCCTATTTTTGCAGTTCCATTTTCCACCTGAAATATACACAAAAGATACACAGTATCCCACAAACAATGTTAATGTCCATCCGCCTCACAGATCTTTATCCAGTGCAGAAGGTAGGGAAACAGACTGAACAGAAAGCCAGTCCCTGCTAGGGAACGCTCTGTGGCAGCTTACAGACGGTACCCTCACCGGACTGCATGTCTATTGACAGCAGAAGGTATTTCTGATCATGTAAATCATTTTGTACACTTGTTCATTCTGTTGGCTTATAAATCTGCTTAGACATCACACATCACTGCATACCTGGATGCCAGTGTAGGCAGGGTCTACGCTGTTCCCACTGCGTGTCACCTGCAGGGCCAGCATCCCCACGTTCTCACACACACGGAAACACGTCACCGAAAACTCCACTCGGGACCATTTCACCTCCAGTCTGCAGGGGGCAGCATGTCAGTTAAGCTTCAGCACTACACTGGTATCACAGATATACACATGTAGGTCTTCATCATTCAACTTGTGAAAAGAAAAAAATATTATTTAAAATTTTATTATATGAAATGCAGTAATGGAAATGAAATTTTCATTATTGCTTCTGATTATTCCTTTGAACAGAGAAAGGACTTAAAAAATGGTTGTTTACTGAAAGGCAACTATGTAAAGCAAATTGAAAAGATGCTATGTATTGGGATTTGGTGACTCATACTGTCAGACTGTCACATAGGTGGAAATTTAAATGAAAACCTTTAAATAAATCTTAAAATTACTATGAAAATTCAATATGGTGACTGTAAATTCTAATTTTTCTGCAATATAAATAAATTCCATTTCTGTGTAAAAACTACAGTTGGCATAAAAAATACCAGAGTCACAAAACTTATAAATTATAACAGGTGATTTATGGCAGACGTATCTATCGACATACACTTCTGGAGGCATGGAGTTTCCTGCAGGGTCACTGACTTGGAACTCAAAGCTGTCCTCGGTCCCCTGGACGCTGGGCCAGATGACATACAGCACAGCCCGCTGGTTCAGATCTTGCTGCGTAAAGCGACCTTTGATGTAGCCCCCTGCAGGAAAGCGGAGAGAGGGATCAGCCAGTGGCACTGCAGCAGACCTCTCCTGAGACTCAGCGAGGAGGGGCTGTAACCTCACCTGTGAGGGTGTTCTCCAAGTGCCCAAAGTGGGGCGGTCTCAGGATGATGAACTGCAGCTCCTGATCGGGGCTGTCGGGGTCGGAGGCCCGCAGGTCTCGGGATGTGATGTAGATGCCTTGTTTACCTCCAGGAAAGTTCTCCACTACACTGGCGATCCTCTTGGTCACCAGTCCTGGTGGCTTCCTATCCACAAACTCCACCTTCAGAGACACGTTAAATCAAATTCTTCAGCGGGTAACAATGTCGCCTCCCATCATTGGGTTTTGGGGGTTACAATCCCTGGTTCTGTGTGTGCAGTTTGTACATCCTCCCTGGGTTCTGAGGGTTAACATCCCTGGTTCTCTGTGTGTGCTGTTTGTACATCCTCCCTGGGTTCTGGGCGTTACCATCCCTGGTTCTGTGTGTGCAGTTTGTACATCCTCCCTGGGTTCTGGGGGTTACCATCCCTGGTTCTGTGTGTGCAGTTTGTACATCCTCCCTGGGTTCTGGGGGTTACCATCCCTGGTTCTGTGTGTGCAGTTTGTACATCCTCCCTGGGTTCTGGGGGTTACCATCCCTGGTTCTGTGTGTGCAGTTTGTACATCCTCCCTGGGTTCTGGGCGTTACCATCCCTGGTTCTGTGTGTGCAGTTTGTACATCCTCCCTGGGTTCTGGGCGTTACCATCCCTGGTTCTGTGTGTGTGCTGTTTGTATATCCTCCCTGGGTTCTGGGCGTTACCATCCCTGGTTCTGTGTGTGCAGTTTTTACATCGTCCCTGGGTTCTGGGCGTTACCATCCCTGGTTCTGTATAGTGCAGTTTGTACATCCTCCCTGGGTTCTGGGCGTTACCATCCCTGGTTCTGTGTGTGCAGTTTGTACATCCTCCCTGGGTTCTGGGCGTTACCATCCCTGGTTCTGTGTGTGCAGTTTGTACATCCTCCCTGGGTTCTGAGGGTTAACATCCCTGGTTCTCTGTGTGTGCTGTTTGTACATCCTCCCTGGGTTCTGGGCGTTACCATCCCTGGTTCTGTGTGTGCAGTTTGTACATCCTCCCTGGGTTCTGGGGGTTACCATCCCTGGTTCTGTGTGTGCAGTTTGTACATCCTCCCTGGGTTCTGGGGGTTACCATCCCTGGTTCTGTGTGTGCAGTTTGTACATCCTCCCTGGGTTCTGGGGGTTACCATCCCTGGTTCTGTGTGTGCAGTTTGTACATCCTCCCTGGGTTCTGGGCGTTACCATCCCTGGTTCTGTGTGTGCAGTTTGTACATCCTCCCTGGGTTCTGGGCGTTACCATCCCTGGTTCTGTGTGTGTGCTGTTTGTATATCCTCCCTGGGTTCTGGGCGTTACCATCCCTGGTTCTGTGTGTGCAGTTTTTACATCGTCCCTGGGTTCTGGGCGTTACCATCCCTGGTTCTGTATAGTGCAGTTTGTACATCCTCCCTGGGTTCTGGGCGTTACCATCCCTGGTTCTGTGTGTGCAGTTTGTACATCCTCCCTGGGTTCTGGGGGTTACCATCCCTGGTTCTGTGTGTGCAGTTTGTACATCCTCCCTGGGTTCTGGGGGTTACCATCCCTGGTTCTGTGTGTGCAGTTTGTACATCCTCCCTGGGTTCTGGGGGTTACCATCCCTGGTTCTGTGTGTGCAGTTTGTACATCCTCCCTGGGTTCTGGGGGTTACCATCCCTGGTTCTGTGTGTGCAGTTTGTACATCCTCCCTGGGTTCTGGGCGTTACCATCCCTGGTTCTGTGTGTGTGCTGTTTGTATATCCTCCCTGGGTTCTGGGCGTTACCATCCCTGGTTCTGTGTGTGCAGTTTGTACATCCTCCCTGGGTTCTGGGGGTTACCATCCCTGGTTCTGTGTGTGCAGTTTGTACATCCTCCCTGGGTTCTGGGCGTTACCATCCCTGGTTCTGTATAGTGCAGTTTGTACATCCTCCCTGGGTTCTGGACGTTACCATCCCTGGTTCTGTGTGTGCAGTTTGTACATCCTCCCTGGGTTCTGGGGGTTACCATCCCTGGTTCTGTGTGTGCAGTTTGTACATCCTCCCTGGGTTCTGGGCGTTACCATCCCTGGTTCTGTGTGTGTGCTGTTTGTATATCCTCCCTGGGTTCTGGGCGTTACCATCCCTGGTTCTGTGTGTGCAGTTTGTACATCCTCCCTGGGTTTATACGGGTATCATGTGGTCACTCTTGTTTTCTCCCACAGTCATCAGTTATGTGAATTGGCGACTTTAAATTGTCCACGTTGTGTGTGAATATGAGCCCTGCAATGGCCTGGCATTCCATCCAGGGCCGTCCCCTGCCTCGTGCCCCCTGCTTCCTGGGATAGGCTCCAAGCTCACTGTGACCCTGTCCAGCATAAGTGGTTTTAAAGATGAATGGGCATTCTTCAGAGAAGCTGTGCTTTGACACCACATCACCATTAGATGGCACTCTCAGGATGTCATACCACAAACAATCCCTGCTGAAGGACACTCAGGCAAGCTTGGGGTGAATTATCATCTCAGATATTTCAAATATAATGTTTATGTGCTGCACACATTGCTAAGATTTCATCACATAATATAAAAATTAAATTGTACTATTAGAATTTACAGTAGTTACAATTTAATGAACAGGCAAAACTGTAAATACATTATACAACTGACCTGGCTTTAAAATAATCAAATGCTATAAGATATTTATACGTATTTATATATATTTTACTTTTGTGTTTCTGTCACCTATCCATGGACACACATGTTAAATGTTCCGATTGTCTAAGTCAGTCAGTCTAAGTGTGCTTAGTAGTTACACACTCGGCACGCCGAGACTGCAGCCAGGCGCGGAGGCGTCTCCATGGCGATAGACTGCGGGCATGAAGCCGAAGGAGAGCGCGCTCTTTGGCTCAAAGCAGCACCGGTCCAATTCCGCCAAGTGAGCGAGGACGCGGGTCGTGTCGGCCTCCTACGACAGGGCGATGCTCCTGCTCTCTAAGGGGCCGACGGCGGCGGCCAGCGTGTTAGCCGCTTCGCTGGCATGTCGACAGAATATTCAAGCACGTCGGGGGCCGTGGGGAGGGGCCACCTGCGCGAGAGGCCCTGCTGTCACCGCATAGCATGCAGTGGGGACTCTGCCCGAACCCCGAGCTCCTCATGTCGCGCAGCAGACATGACGCACCTGCACTGTCTTAATGTTTTCTGCTCGTCCAATAAGGACTTCGGTTACCAGTGGATAGCAGTTATCTCCCTTCCTACAACCTGGAGGGGGGGGGTCCCTATACAATCTGCATAAAATGTATACAAAAATATATAAGAAATTGCTAAGTGGATAAGAAAAAAAAAACAAGGTACAAAAATAGGGTAAATAAGACAAAAATTGGGTAAAAACAGGATGTCTGAAGCTCCCCTAACTCCCGATTTACAGTCTAGACTCCCCTATGGTGCTATCCGTCCCTAAATCACGCAAATGAGTGTGATAAAGTCAAATAATCAGATATAGTATGTGTGTGTGTGTGTGTGTGTGTATATATATATATATATATATATGTGTGTATATAATTAGATAAAAAAACATTAATAAAAACAAAACAAAAGACAAAGCATATATACACTTAAGGATATTATTACACCGCAGACGATGCTGGGGGCGTCATGCCTTAATCCTTCGCCCTCGTTTTGGGACCGTTTACAGTGCAGTTGCTCATTACTCCCCTTGGTATTTGACAACTTGATTTCCTTTGACCTTTTCCTTCATCATAAGCCCTCTAATCTGATGCGCTCAGATGCGCTCGGATGCTTGCATTCATGCTTATACAGAAATTCCCAGAATACCTCAAGCTAAATTTATCAGCCAATAAGCGAGTTTTTAAAACATGTAATGGATATTTGAATCATTTAATCAAAATATTATCTGAATTTTAATATTACATTATACTAATCACTGAAAAAGAACAACTTAACTTCCAACAGCAGAAAACAGAACAGAAAGATTACATTGATATTGTTTTTAATTATACTTAATAAACTAGTTTTTTTACCGTTTAAGGTGCAGGATTCAAAGATGATGTTTTATCCGTATTTTATTATGAAATATGTAGGTGCTTTAGTTGACTTGTAATGTAAAGACATGCATAACTGACACATACAGCCTTCATAAACTTTTTAAGTATAAGTTACTTATGTATTCAGTAAAATTTTATTTCTTCTTAGTCTTTCATGATATCCTAAGCCTTCTGTACAATAATTACAAGCCTGTTATTATTTAAAAAATATTGTCACAAAATTTATTTGTATATTTATTTCATTGCAGAATTATGTAAAATGTGCCGTAAATATCGTTTTAGGAGCCAGAAGTGCAAACACAATCTCAAAATGAATATGCGGGTACTGCTGGATTTATAATTGCGTTCCTAATAAAAAATTCTTGTCCTTTTGTGACAATACAAGCAAAATGAATTGGTTGCAACCTTATGGAAACGAAGTGAACTTCTGCTTAGACAATATTAGCTGACAGTTAAATTAGTCTCATTAACACTGAAGCACTATAAACATTGTGATTTACATTCTGTAATTTAATGTATTAATCTGCCTTCATTACCATTATGGGTTATGACTTCAAGATGCATTTATGAGCTGTTACATTGTTAAATATGCAACTTAGGTTATTATACTAGAAAAAACTGTCCATGATCCAATATCACCTGAAGAATTGCAGAGCGACCAGATATCTTCAATCAATTAAAATAGTTGGAAGTCATATACACAGTAGTGGCCAAAATTGTGGAAACACCTAGCATTTATTTGTGGCACTACGCTTTAAAAATTACTACACAAATATTGGCGGTAATGTTTATAAACAATCAAAGAATGTTATAAATATATAATAATAAATAATAAATATCACTCATTGGACGATTAAATAAGTAACTGGAGCAACAGATGAATAAAGTTCTGCGACCTCTAAAACTGGAAATCTTTAGTGTACATTTTGGGATGATCTTAAAGTGCCTATGAAGACTTCTACATTTTCACTGGAACTAGCTAAAGTTCCATGGTTGAGATGATACTGGGACTGGCTCCATGTGAAAGTGAACAGAAGCCTACCTGAATGGTGAAGGTAACGGCCTCCTCAGTCAGCTGGCCATACTGAAGGAAGCCTGTGTTGGTGCCATCGGAGGGCAGGAAGGAGAACTTGTCCGCCTGGGCTGGGCCGCTCTGATGCTGGTAGGTCAGGTCCCAGTTGTTAATGTCAGCCTGGGTAAACCTTGGCTGGGAAAGGGGGTGTCCTCTTAGGAGCAACTTCCCATGTTGGGGCTGCTGGGTCAGAGTGTAGGTCAGGTTCTCTGCTGCCGTGTCAGGGTCGGTCAGCTCTAGGGCATCTGGGGAGATTGGCACCACAGCGCCCTCTGTCAGCCGGAGGCCTTTATTGTTGGTCAGCGTAGGTGGGATGCGGTCGCCATGTCGGATGAGGAAGAGTAAAGTCCCATTTTTGGATGCCACTCCATTGCTGATAATAAAGCTGTATGGGGCATCAGGTCTGATATTAGGGTTAGGGTTAGGGTTAGGGAACATACAGCCACATTCCTGACATTCTTTCAAAATACTAAATCAGCTGAGAAGAACTAATGAAGACCTTGAGAAAGAAATGTTGCACCAGAGAAAAGAGGACACCCAAACAGGGTCTATAAATTAGCACTGGGTAAGAATAGACTCATTGTATCTCTACGTCAGCAGTATTTCGGAGTCTCACCGTGAGTCCGGCTGTCCCTGTCACCCACGAGGTGACAACACAAGCCGGGGTGACAATACCGAAGACCAGCGCCGAGTATCTGCAGAGCTGCTGCTGGTGGCAGCTGTCACCTGACCTGGCATGGCACGGGCACCCGCCGGCACTACCCACATCCACACTGCCCCGGCAACCAACAAGGTGTCATTATTCTCATAAGAATGCCCATATATCATGGCGGTGCGTGGAGGAAAAAAGACAGAACCTCGAAAGCCGCTGTTCCTGGCCTGGCATGGTCCAGTATGGAATGGCCCAGTATGGCCCAGCATGGCCTTGACCACAGTGGCCAGATTGACATGACAGTTCAGCAGGCTTTACTGACACCTCATGCACATGGATTCGGTGGCAGTGTGTGTCCTGACTGGTGGGGGGGGGGGGGGGGCTGCTCAGGGGGGGGGTGCTCAGGAGGCCATCCATGTTCACACTGTCAGTTACCGCGGTCACACTGGGCCAGGGCTTTGGCTGCACTCTGCGAACCTTATGTCAGCTGTGCACCCTGGCACAAATCTGAGGTAAGTGCACTCTCCAGCTAACCCCCCTTCCTTCCCCCTGACCCCCCCATTGTGAGCCCAGCTTGGCTGAAAAACGTCAACCCTTGGGTGACGCTCAGTCAGGACTTCTGGGTGACAAACATGGCCACAGCTGCAGGAGAGGCCCGAGACAGACAGGTCAGCCATGCGGCTCTGCTGCCAAACTGGCAGGAAACGAACATGGAGGAAAGGCTGCCTCTGCGTGCCCCCCTGCTGCCCTCTGCTGGTCAGAGTCATTTCTGCACTGATTCCAAACTATAAAACTAATGCTAGAAAACTTTCTAGAATTGAAACTAGTGAACATTGCAAGAATTGTCTCATTAAAGTCAAGTACACATTTTAAATAGGGACATATAGATGAAATAAATAAATTATATGAATATGATTTGTCTGATTTGTCAAAATGAAAAAAAAATATATATATATATATGAATATATATATAGAAAATTGATAGTGTACAACATTTAGTATCAGACTAGACCATCCTAAACCTTGTTTTTGCCTTCATTATATTTTTCAGCTCGGTACAGAAAGCGTTTTGGGCAGGGTCCGGTGTCCATGGTGATAAGAACCTGAACGCATCCTGTGAGGCCATGCGGCTGTTGTCGTGGGTGTAGCAGACCCGCAGGGCAGCCACGTCCAGCTGGGTGAAGGTGTCGAGGGGGACTCCCGGGTTTTGGACCGTGTGCAGCTGCCCGTGCTCCGGAGGCACTAACACCACATACACCAGCTCCTCCGCTCTGTCCACGCCGTCGGCCGCCATCAGGACGTCTGTCGTCAGGACAGCCCTCTCACCTTCCGTTAGGGTCACCGGCCTGGTGACGAGGGTGAGGTCCCCTTAACCATGTCGGGAATCCCAGAAATAAAAAGGAAGGCATAGAACAAATAATTTTAAAGGAAGAAGAAATATGGTAAGGACAGATGGATGGATGGATGGATGGATGGACAGATGGATGGATGGATGGATGGAAGTGAATATAATAAGGGAAGGTCAGCTGAAGCTTAATTGAAGCTTCATTCCTGAAGCTAGTCTGCATCTGCCTGTTCAGACTGTTCCCTAAAGCAGACAGTGCTGCAGCTTCCTCTGACTGAGATTCCAGTTCTTCTGTACCTCTGGGGTGGGGAAATTTTGCAGGATTGTGAGCCAGAGAGCAGATAGGATATGCCCCCCCGCCCCCCGGCCACCCTCACCTCTGGCCATGGCCTGCAGCGAGATCACAAAGCTATGCGGTGCCGACATGTGGTCTCCGTCGCTTAAGTGGAAGCGGAAGCCATCGTGTCCTCTGAGCCCCTGCGTGGCAGTCTGCTGGTACCACAGGCGGTTCATCTCCACGTCCTCCTGGGTGAAGTTCTGACCTGACCTCAGATCAGTCCAGCCTGCCCCGACCTGGACAAACACGAATCTATCAGGAACGTCGTTTGGTGCTCGAATTCCAGAGCGACCAGAATCCTCTTACTGAACAAAAGGAGACCATGAATACACATTGATTTCATTATTCCAAGAGCAAATTTCCAAAACTCCCTGAGTCTATTTTAATCGTTTTCAAGGTGACGCCACCAATGAACAAAAGCCAGGTTTCCTCATCATATGTTGCAGTACTGGGGACCAAAACTCACAGTCATCATGTAATCTAACAAAGGAGTTCAAATGTTTAATTTCGATAACTCCACAGAAATGACACCTACTTAAGAATTTTCTCTTCAGAAGTCCACACTCTTTTCCAGTCATCTTGAGATCAAGAGCCCAATTCAGTGGCATGACTCTGTGTGCTAAGTGACTGTCAGAGCTGAGGTGGTGTTTGAGGCACTCTGGCTGACCTTCAGCTGCAGCTGCCCGAACCGGGGGCCGGCGCTGAGGACGTAGAGGAGCTCATGGGCTGGGGTGTCTGCATCTTCCACCTCTAACAGCACACTGGAGATGACTCTCCTGTCCGCAGCCACCAGCTCCAGACCAGTATTTCTGAGCAGACAGGGGGGGGGGGGCATCGGGGGAACCCTAGTGGGTTTGGGACTCCCAGCCTGATTCAGAACCGGGGTGGGGCCGGCCTGTCACCGGCTCCCATATAAACACAGAGACACACTAAGTCAGGTGTGCTCTCTACGCCTCCCCCTGGCAAACATCACAGAATCACACGCCGCTGTACCGCAGGATGAAAGCGAAATTCCCAGTCTGCCCCAGAGCCCTCGGCCCACGGACAGCGTAGGTCATGTTTGTTGTCCTCTCCTCCGTCCCTCTGGCATTGCAGCCCCCTCAGCCCACTTCCACCCGCCTCTATCCGACGGTTTGGAATCCGTGCCAGGGTGTCCTTACCTCCGCAGCCATGGCTTTTCATCATTGACTGGTAGGACGCGGACGTGTGCCGTCCCCTGGACTGCGCGTATGCCATCTGTCAGCTGCATGCTGAAAGCGTCCTTGAAGGTTTCTGTGTCATCGTGCATGTATATGATCTTCATTCCTGGGGGGGGGGGGGGGGTTCAGGGTGAGGGGCGACATGAGCCAGCTGCACAGTCAAAGCTCTGTGCTGGCCTGTGTTTTTACAAGCCTCTGCCCGAACGTCGGATGCCTTTTCCCCCCACCTCACCCCAGTTTCCCAACTGGCCCCCTTCCTCTCGGAGACGAGGAAGAGTGGCAAATGATAGGGAAAGCAGCCGAGTGGGTGTCTGGTGCCGGCGCCGCCCTGGTGGCTGGCTCTCGTGTGTTTCCGCCCTCTTGTCGCGTTCGATAATGAGGACGCCGCTTGGCCGCCAGACTCCCAGCATGCTACGACCGTGAGGCGCGGGGCACAGTTGGAAAGGCCCTTCCTAAGCGCCGAATGCGCCGTGGGTTCTCTGTGACGCCCATCTACAACATCTGCTCCGGGGGGGGGGGGGGGACGGGACGGCAACACGAGCCTGGTGGCCAGCACAGAAGGACGGCTGAGCTTAGGATGCAGACAGTAATCAGCATCAAAACAGAGCAAAGAAACCAGGACAGCAGGGGGTGTTTAAGGACGTAGCTGCGATTGGGCTGCTCCATTATACCCTGAGTAGGGCAGTTAACCTGTACGATTTCAGTGAAATAATCCCACTGGCAAAGCGAAGCTTATTTGGCTAAAATACAAAATATACTGTAACAGGTTACAAGAAGCAGAGGATGTCCAAATATAAAAAAGCACTTAATGGTTAAAAGGTTAAAAGCTACAGATGAAAGGATGAGCTCTGAATGTGGATAATGTGATATCTGTGTCTCAGGGCAGAATCTCCTGACCTTGCCGAAGCTGCTGAATAGTGAAGGACTTCACGAGCAGGGTACGCTGGAGGAGGCCCTGCTCCATCTCCAGGTAGCGGCTCATCTGCAGGCCATAGATGCCGTTCAGCAGCATCCCGTGGGCTGGGGGCACTAGGACCGAGAAGGTTAGGGTGTCTGCAGGTACGTCCAGGTCCACCGCATCCAAAAGGTCCGGGCCCAGATCCTTCATCCCTCCCTCTGCCACCTGAGGGAAGACAGGACCCAGAAAGGTGGAGGCCATGGGCCAGATCGAGCTGAGATACAGCTGATGAGGAAGAGGAGGATGAGGACGAGGAGGATGAGGAAGAGGCTCACAGAAAAGTTGCCGAGCAACAGGGACGGCTCCTCGTCATTCGTGGGGTTGATGATGACATAGAAGGGGACGGGGGCTGACTTCTGCACCCCGTCGCTGACTCTGACCACAAAGCGGTCCACCGTGGCCTCCACCCCCCGGTGCCGAGCCTGGACGTAGTTAATGTACCCGGCGCTGAGGTGCGGAAAGCTGAAAGAGACTGACCCCAGGCACCAAGAGTCAGCTCTCTGCAAAGCTCTCCTGGCAGAACTCACTGGAAGATCGGGGGGACTCACCCACTCCGAGCCCGGCGTTGCTCTTCTCGAATCCGGGCGAGGGCAGGGTGTTTTCTATGAAGCCGTGTTCTGGGGGGGGATCCAGGGAAAACAGGAGCTGGTCCTGGGGGGAATCAGCGTCGGTGGCTCCCAGGAAGCCGCCACAGAGGCAGGCGACGGACCCCTCGTCAACCATAAACATGTGCCCTGGTGAAAAAGAGGCAAACAAGCACAGCAAAAACACTCTGATTTGTGCCAAAAAAAAAAAACAAACACACTAAACCATACTTGGCACACTCGCTTACTTTAATTTATACTGCGTGCCAAGATCACGGGAATTTCGAAACATACACATGAGATGCCATTTCGGTGTGAGCTTTTGAAAAATCAGGGCATCGCAATGTCAGTAATGAGCTGATTTTTAATTCTCAAAGAAAGGAGTGCTAAGGAAAGTCAGAAAATGATAGTGAGGGATAGACCCCCCCATGGAGCGATGGTCCCAAAAACCGCTCAGTCTGGCCTTGTCCTCATCCATCTCCCCCCACCCCCCTGGTTTCCGTCCGGCTCGGCGCCCAGCCAGGCCTGTGCCACCTGGGCCTCGATGAAGCCATCATCGCTGGCCCTCGCTGGCATCTGCTCCCATTTACTGCGCAGATAAATAATGAATGGAGAGCGGCCACCAATGGGGCTGCGGACGGATCAAACTCAGCAACAAGGGGAGAAATTAATGACCGGGGGCCTGGGATAGAGATGATAAAGCACGCAGGCGGCGCGGGGAGAGTGGCAGTGACAGACCGGCAGTCCGGCGCATCTTTATTCAGCGCTAACTAATTAAACAATTACATTTGCGCGCAAAGCGCCTCCACATTGGCTGGACCGTGTGCGATTTCCAAATGACCACGTCGCCGTTCCCATCATAATAAAGGAATGGATCTTGGCACCAACACTGCCTTGCCTCGCCATGCCGCTCTCACGGCCGCTAATCCTGACCAGCTGCTGCCTCCCCTGCCCCCGTGCCGGGATTTCCCGCCAGGTAACGTGGGCCCGCCAGGAGCCCAGCCTCATCCCCACCATTGTCTCCACACGGTCACTGTTCCCCATTGATAACCGCTGAGGTCTAACAGGAAATTCTCCATGCTGGTTCCAGCTCCCGCTCCCTCCCCGGCGTGTCAAACACCCCAGCGCAGAAACACAATGTGAGATGCGCAGACACCCCCAGCGCAGGGCATGCGACTCGCTGATAAGGGGCTCCTCCTCAGCCCTGGCTTGCTACCTGTCACTTTGGAACCCTCTTCAGAGGCAATATGCAAATCCGATGACCTGCTTTAGTTGTCGCTCGCTTTTTACTGGGAGGTTGTTCGGGACAGAAACTGACCCTTAAAGCTGAAGTTGAGCACAATGGAGCTAAAGTGAGAGGAATCGGCTTGTGGCATCCGAGCCGGCTCGCGTATCACGGACTGCAGGGAGATACCCGAGCCCCAGGGCCGACTTATAGGCACTCCGCGCATCTCGCTCAGTAGCACGGCGCACAGTGCAGAGCTTTACCAATCGTTATGACAGGGGCCTGGTTGTTGACAGGAAGGACGGTGATGTTAAGGTCATATACAGGAAGGAATCCGTGCAGGGGGACAGGTGGTGCATCTCCATGGCAACAGCCCTCCGGAGCTCCAGCCTCTCCGTCCGACACGATTAAGGTGACAGGGTCGGACACAGGATGGGGTCCGATCTCACCTCCTGTGGGAATGCACAATCCTTGAGAGGTACGGCCGGACCAGGCCAGCTTGGATGAATGTCCTGCTTTACCTGTGTGCGTGTTTACCTGGAGAGTTCAGGTGAACGATTACCTGTGTGCACATAGAAGATCAGTTCCTGGATGACATCCTGCTGTGTGAACTTGTCCACCATGACGCCGCCCCTCTGGATCTCCCCCAGGGCGGGCTCACGCACCAGCATGTAGGAGAGACGGGCGTCGTCGCTGTCCGCGTCCGTGGCGAAAAGGTTCTCGCCGGTGATTTGCACGCGCCCCCCCTCCTTGCAGGTCAGCCCTGAACGCAGCCCCAAGCCAAGCAGGGGTGGCTGGTCATTTACGGGAAGGATCTTTACAGGAAGGAAAAGAACAGATCTTACGGTTCCTCAGCTACACCTTGCATGGTACTTAATCACATGGCAGATGTTTAAGTCAAAAATAATGGATATTATGCAGTTTTACAACTTTATCAAGTTATAGAGACATCTGCATGCCATTTCTGCCTGATATATGATAGAGACGGCCTTCCTGGCATCCAGACTGGCACCGGTATTTAATCCCCTGCCCAGTTTCACAGCGTGGCCAGTAGAGCCACCAGAAGCAGCCAACTTGACCTCTTAAGCTTCCCATCAGGCCCACGTTGACGTGGGTGAGCGACCCGGGCGTGAGGAGAGGTCGAGGGCCACTGGCGTGTGCCCAGTCGCCAAGGTGTTACCTGCACGGGCAGCCGGCCGTCAGCGGAGTTGGTGCCATCTGTCGCCGTGAAGCCTATGGCATCTTCCAGGGTCTCGCTGTCGTCATGGATGTATCTGCAGCAAGAGGAGCTCCAGTGTGAAGCCCTGTGTGTACCTTTACCCGTCCGTCTTCTTCATACACAGCCTTAGCTGTGCATCTCTGTGTGTCTATGTGTGGGGACGCCCGCCACACCTGACCCGGAGCATCCGCAGGTCCTGTATGGTGAAGCTGTACCCCTCCGTCAGCGGTACCCCCTGCAGCTCAACCCTTCCGTGCTCAGGTGCCGTCCGCAGCCGCACCAAGAGCTGATCCCCCCGGCTGTCCGCGTCCCGCACCAGGATGTGCTCCTCTGTTAGAAACACGCCTCCTCCCTCCTCGAGTCGTAGGAGGTTGACAAATATCTGAGAGTGACAGTGACAGAGAGCACCTTCAGCGACCCTCACGGGGGTGGGGGGGAGGGGGGGCGCTCGCCGTCTCATTTGGGGGAGTTAAGTGACCAGGGCAGCTCCTTTTGATTCACTCCGCCTCTTCCTCCTCCATGTCCTCTTCTGGAAATGACTCTTTGTGCTTGTTTCCCCCTCTGTGACCCCATCCTGGCCATGTCTCTTCCAACCCATGTTTCAGTTCTTTTGCTCGACTGTTTAATGACACTTCAAGACTAGCAGCAGGATTTTGACATATGTATTGACAAACTTTGACGATATAAATTCACGCAACACCTGCCCTTCTCACATCTTTTCACGTGAGGATCTGATCCTCATTTCACAGTATCTGGTGCAAATATAGTGTTGTTTCCAACAGAAGTGTCTATGAGGTGTCATTGACGCAGAATGACATTAAATTTTATTTAAAGATTTGCCCACATGCCAGAGTGCCTTTTTGGAACAGATTAAACAAACAAAGTCACACATACATACCTCAGGAGGCTGATTGTCCACTGGCGTAACTGTGATATTGAAGACAAGGCCGCTGAGTGCGCCGCCCTGCTGGTCACTCACAGAGAAAACAAACTGCACAAAGATGGGCTCTGGTCCAATGTCTTCAAGTGGAGGCATGTACCCCACCTTCAGGTGGTTCACTGCATGCTGAGGAGACAGGTTGAAAGCCTTTCATAGCACAGCAGAGGGCGATGCCGAACCGCAACCTTCCAACTGCCTACCCAGTGAAGGGTGACAGGGGGGCAAAGGAGGCAGCACAGAGGGCAGCAAAGGGGGCAGTCTGCAGGGGGCACAAAAAATAATAAACTATGGGCAATTCAGAGGCGCCATAGCACTTAATGTCTCCAGAGGCCAGAGATGAAACCCACACTTTTCCTTTAGCAGAAACAGTAAGATACGGTCTAGTAAACAGAGTGGTGCCCATGACAGCACAAGTGGCACCTCAGGTTTCTGAGGTTTACTTCACGGCCACTTTTACTACAAGTATTACCCTCCTTGAAAACCACAACTCAAAGGGTTCTGCTTTCATATTTATTTTAATCTACTCACAGGAAGGGCACTTGGAAATTTAGCCCCAAAGAAGTACAGTTTCTGACATTTGGGAATTGCTTTAAAGTGTTTGGCAAGTCGTCGTATGGACAGGAAACATGCATCCATCTTCGGAGAGCTCCACTGAGGCTCCAAGGGATGTGGAAACTTTCTGGCGGTTAAAGCCGGATGCATCCTGCACAGAGTCCCTCACAGGACACACACTGACACACACTGAATGCAGCTTTAATTCACCCCAGTGTATGAAGGAGACCCAGCCTAACCCATAGGAAACCAACAGAGTCAAAATGGGGGGAGGAGGGGTGGGGTCAGTGCAAACAGCTTGAGCAACAGAACAAGTATTGATGTAAAACCATGCAGGTGGTGCTGGGGCTTTGAGGTCATTCACACTGTAATATGGGCTGCATTGCACTGCATACTCTGGTGCAGTTGAGGTGAACCTGTCACTGAGTAACAGAGGGAGCTGGTGTGAGTGCCCCCTGGTGGCCTGGAGTACAGGCAAGGGTGCAATGTGACTGAGCTACTGAGCCAAGTCTGGAACATTTGACTGGCTTATTGAATAGATTGAAGAATAACTGGGAAGCCAAATGCACAGGCAATGCACAAGTTAATTAACTATTACACATGTGATTACCAGTGTTGGGCATTTCAGGTCCAGAAGCTACAAATCCAGACCAAGATTATGTTTCTATCAACCAGCTGAGTCTCTGTGATTGTGACTCTTTATCACTCAATTGGTTGGTAGAAACACAATCTGGATTTGTAGCTTCTGGACCTGAAATGCCTAACACTTGTAATCATTTACTAAGGAAAAAATAGAAGCGTAAAGGACATCGTTTCTATCAAAATATCAAATGTGTTTTGGTATGGAGTGCTGAGACGACAAGCTTGAGCATTACACTGAGCAGAAACAAGCAGTCTAGGCACAAATTACTGTACTAACTGCATTTGCTGTATCAGCTTTGGGTACCTGAGTGAAAGTCTTCAGTACTGGAAGAGCAGGGTCCTTCTTCATGGAGAGTGCACTGTCAGCATAGAAAAGCCTGCCAGCATCTGCTAACCTGTCCAAAGACAGCACGCAGCTTATAAACCCTGCATGTGAAGCGTTAATACTCCAGATAGCATTCATAAAAATGTACGTAAGTATACTAATACTACCTGCAAGTCCCAACAGGACAAGGGGCTTACAGATACATGGATGGAATAGTAATAATACTAATATGTGTCTGATTTTCAGACATGCAACTCAAATGTCCAAGAAGATGAAGCTGTTCAGTTCTGTGAGTCACTGTCTGGCCATAACTCAAAGCCCCACACGGCCAGGTCTCCGCATGCTTTGGCCTACACTGCACTAAGCCATTTACCAGGCAGCTGTGGGGCTGAAGCAGGGCCGGGTGATGGAGTAGATCAGGTCTGTGTCGGGGGATTCTGGGTCTCTGAAGTGCAGGTGGCTCTGAGTGAGGTGGATGACCTCGGTCTCCTTGACCGTGACCGAGCGAACGACGCCGGGAACCTCGTGCGGCAGCTGGTCCTTCACTGGAGAGACGTGAACCACCACCGTCTGGCAGGCGGCAAGACGGCAAAAAATCTTGATGAAGAAGCAGGTTCTTAAAAGTACACAGGCAGTGCCCGGGTTACCGATGAGATGCATTCCTTAAGCCCGTCTTTGAGTCGAATTTGTAGGTAAGTCAGATAAATAATAATACAATACAATAATAATTATTATGCAGAAATAATAAAAGTAACTGCATACTGTACTATACTGTACTGCGCCTCAAGCCGACGAACTGCTGAAGCCACGCAATGTTTTCACAAGTGTCACAAAGTAGTTTGTGCATTCCTTATTACGAATCATTGTATTTAGCCTGAATTTTTTATGTAATAGAGTTTATGGCAGTATGTTTGAACATATGAGTTGTCTGTAAGTCGGATGTTCTTAACCAGGGGACAGTATTTCATACTCCACTGTTAAAGCATGTTTAATTACTTTTAAGAATGAAAGTAACTCTCTTTTTCATTCAGGGCAGAATAAAACAGGTGTGTCCAGGTTGGGGGACACTCACATGTCTTTGGGATAAGTTTGGTGGCTGGTGGCTGTCGGAGAGGATGAAGTCAAAGGAGTCTTCAAAGACCTCGTCTCCTAGGTGTCTGTAGTAGATCAGGCCAAGGAGAAGGTCCCTCTGCAGGAAGCTAGTCACCAGCACTCCTGAGCGATAGCATCACCGGTAACATCCATACAATCCACTCTGCTTCCCCTCTAAATACCGCCTGAACTGCTGAGTATTTTTAACAGGAAGTTTGCATTTTTAAGCGAAATATCCAACCACCTTATAACCACTTATCCCAGGTCACGAGGGGCCTACAGCCTACTCCAGACAGAGGGTTACTCCATGGTTACATACAGGCAGTCCCCAGGCTGCCATTGAGACACGTACCCTATGTCTGTCTATAAGTCAAATTATGTCAGAACAGGTACATACGGTTCTTATTTAGCCTCAGTTAGTCAAATCTTTGTCTTAGTAGATAGTATACATTTTACCTTTCAATGCATATGAAATACTTAAGAAATACTTCAAAACATTTTAAACACAAGAATACAGTATATAATAATAATACAGTAATAATAAAAGTAACCAGACCCGGTATTTTATTGTACCTTGAATGGACGAACTGCTGAAGCTGCATAATATTGTCATAGATTACTGCATACATTCGTCATTATAAACCATTATGTTTGACTTAAAATTTTAATATAATGGGCTTTATAGAGGTCCGTTCATAAGTATGACGCGGACAATTTAGAAACGCCAGTTACCCTAAATCAGGGGTCTCAAACTCCAGTCCTGGGGGGCCGGAGCCCTGTGTAGCTTAGTTCTTTCCCTGTTCCACCACGGATGATTCAGCTCAAGAGTTGTGTGGTAATTAGCACAAGGAGTTAAATCAAGTGTGCTAAATGAGGGTGAACCAAAAACTGTGTAGGGCTCCGGCCCCCCAGGACTGGAGTTTGAGACCCCAGCTCCATAAATGAATGTCTTTAGACTGCAAGAGGAAACAGGAGAAACCCATACAACAAGGAAAGAGCCTGCAAACTCCACAAACACAGCGGAGATGGGATTCAAACCCCCATCTATGAAGTGATGAAGCAATAGCGTCACCCACTGAGCCGCAGTGCGGCCCATTAACCAAACATAACATATTGCCTTTATAACTGATTAACTGATGCAGAAAATGAGCTTACTCCGTAGCCATAAGCTCTCATACTTTGGCATGTCTTCTACATTACATGCAGCAGGTTTTGCAGAAGAACAGACGAGTCACGCTGCACTCTACCTGGGAGCTGGGGAGATGACCTCCTGATGACCTCGCCTGCCCGCGGGGCTGTTAGTATCTGGTACAGGATGTAGTCATCACTGGAGTCCAGATCTGAAGCCAACAGCATGTACTCCTCCAGCAGGAGCGAGCCCCCCTCAGGCACCTCGAGAGCCATGTTGTTGATCAGGATCGGGGGCGTGTCGTCTTTGGGGAGGATGTTGATGGGGAATCGGTGCCGGATGCTGTGCTGGCCATCGGTGATGCGGAACACGATGTGGTCGCGGGTGGTGTCGCTGTCCGAGTGATGGTACACAACCACGCCCTCGTGCAGGTCATGCACCTTGAACATAAAGCCTTTCCCACCTAACAGGTGGAGATCGAAAGACCTTTGGTCAATCAGGGATTCCTCTGGATTTGTGGATCAGTAAAAAACCATGCAAAATGCAAAAAAGTGATGCATATAATCAATAACTCATGTACAAATAATATAAGTGCTATTCACAAGTTTCTTTGAAACAGACACGGAAAGTTGATATCCGCATTAAAAAAGAGATATTTTAAATTAGTGACTCATTGGTCAACTTTTAGACATATTGTGGAGGATACAAAACTTGAAAAACAGCAATTTCTGTTCTAAAAGCCCCCGAGTTGGCTGTCACTCGTTCTGTCCCCCTTCGATAAAAACAGAAAGAAAGATGGCCTTCTTCCCAGGCAGGGGAGTCGCAGCCCAAAGCGAGGCTGGACCGCTCCTGCTTGCCAGAGAGACAGAAGGACAAGGTCGCCAGACAGATTGAGTGATGGATAGTCTCACTATAAACCTAATTAGCAATTTTACCAAGGGAAATGGCCGTAAGTCCAACAGAGAAAAAAACACTTGGTAATTGGGCCCAAAGGTGGCTGTGGGCATCAGGCCCAAAAATATAAAGCCACTTAATACAGGTACCAAAGATGGAGGACACAGAGTGGAGGTACAGGCTGGTTTCCATTTGGCTGAAGGCGTCGGATCAAACCTATGCTGACTCTCCCTAGTGTAAGAGTTCCAGAGGTCTGCGGTGAGCGATTCCCAGTCCCTCTCAGAAGTCCTCCAGAGACACCATGTGGTTTTTGAGCAGCAGGCATTAGAAAGTGAATTGATCAAGGCTACAGAGCAAACAGGTGTCTAAAAGCAAGCGGGTCAGCCAGACATTCGGAAATGAGTTTTGCTGCCCAGAAAAGTCAGAAATCCATGTGCTTTTGCAGAGACATAAACAACAACTACGGGAATGGTGCAGTGTGCATTTAGAAGAAGCTGTTGTTATTCATTTGTGAGAAGGAATTGGTCTAGGAGATATCAGCATGGGAGCTACGATCACAAGCAACAGCAATCACTCCATATTGCAGAGTTGGGTCTATTTTTTCTCATTTAATTAGCAGGTTTTCATTTAAAATGGCACCGCACTCATAAGACAGGAAGAGGAAATTATACTCCTCATTGAAAATCGTTGTGTAAACGTGAAGAAATTGCCTCAAAGAGTATTAATGACTTCGTCCAAAGAATCAACGATAGACTAAACAGTGCTTAGCTCCCTGCTGACTGCAACATAAAAAAAACATATCGCACATCTGGCTGGGTTGGCGTAGCGCTGGGAAACGGCTCAGGCCTACGCAATGCGCTGCGCTAACGGGCCGCTTTGTCGAGCGGCGAAACAGAAGGACATACGTTGCCTCTCAGATGACATCCTCGCAGACGGGGCCCTCCAGCAGAGTGCCAACAGTGTGTTTTACACCCGATTAGCAAACATGTGCATGCCACTCCGCATGTGTTTCCCAAGACATGGTGCACTCCCAGATGAAGCCGTGATCCTGCCATCCCAACAAGGTCATCCGGAGGCCACTTTTTTGTAACCAAATTCTTCCTGTATTTATGTTGATTCTAATGTTCTTTCTCTGTATCCGCAACCTTAGCATGAAACCTATTTTGTCAATGTGATAATGGCCCTTTACTGAAGTCAACTGCCAGAGTGTTCAATGAAACATAGAAATTGGCAGAAGCGTTCTGCCCTGTCGTAGCTCTGCTGGCTAGTGGGTACCTGCCTGGTAAACTGCCCTGCAGCCCTTTACCGGCGCTCACCTCGAACACTCAGTTGTCCATGTAAAGGGCCTTCCACAGCCACCAGGTACACCGCCCCAATGTTGTCACTGTCCACAATTTGCAAATTCTCCCAGGTGATTGGTCTGGATTGACCCTCCAGCAGATCCATGCCTGAAAAACAGAGCAGCATATAATGATAGTCTATGAGAAATGAACTGTGCTGCCTTTGAGCCTCTCAGAATAGCCGAAACAGTACATGCAGGGTACATAAAGACTGTGACAAGCAGGAAAATGCTGCCAGATGAAAACACTTATACTGCAACATATTAATGTACCCATATTCCAGGAGACACGAGGGGCATTTGTCTCTGCCGTCCGTACTGAGAAGTGAACCATGATGGCAGGACTAGGGACAAATGTACTGTCGATGGCTTGGAATTCTACCTGAAGAGAATGGAAAGGTATCACTGCATGAGAATCATAAGAAGGGGCTATTATTTTTTGAATTCTTGGACTAAAGAAATGATGAAGTAGGCAGACACCCTTTAGAGATAGTTTTCTGTGGTTCCTTGATTAGTCTATTGTAGAACCTTCAAGCCTCACAAAGTTTTGACCATGAGAACCATCACTGAATGTCCACATTTCACAACTCGTGTACTTTCGAATAGAATACCTCATAGTTCCTTCTGCCAGTGTGACTGCAGTTGGGGGGCTGGTAGGCGATCTTCATCTCGTGGAGATCCTGCCAGGTGAAGGAGGTGATTGGTTTGGTGTGGTCTTCTAAGTGCGTGATGTATCCCTCAGATGGGGGTTTGGTGACATTGAAAACAAGCTGTGCTTGTGGAGTCTCATCGTCCTTGGCGTCGAGCGCGGCCGTGGTCATGGGGGTGAGGATGAACTGGTCCACCTCCAGGATGAACATAGACATGAACGCGGCATGGGGAGGCTGGTTTTGTAAGGCACCCCGGATCAGGACTGGGATCCAAACACTCTCAGCCTAGTTCGCAGAGACACAGACCACAATGGAATAGTATTATTATTAACATTAATAACTATGTTATGACTTATGACTTGGTCACCACTTAGTCACAATGGACCAATCTGTACTATGATCTATCCATCTATTATGTAACGCTTTTTTTTTAAACGATTTTTATGTTTTTTGCTTTTCTTGGATTTCGCACAGCCTGTGCATGGTAAGAGGTTATAGATGGTTTTCACATGTGTGCAGCAGTGATCTGTTGCCCCCCCCCCCCACCTCCAAAAGAGCCCTTGAGCTGTGGTCCCGTAGCTCCACCCTGATAGGGATGTAGTCAGTCTCGGGGGACGGAGGGCTGAGGTGCTGGTACTTGAAGTGAGAATTAAGAAATTCCTCACAGTTGACCTTCAGGAAATTGACTTCCTTAGCATTGCGGGCACAGGGCTTATTTCCAGGGCATAGGAGTCCTGTCTGCCGGCCTGAAAAAAATAATCCGTTATGTCAAAGCAAACTGCAAAATGCAATTTACATATGTTTGAAAAACGCTTTAAATGTTAGCTAAGGACACAACCTAAGCTCTGGAATTTGTACCACATGCAGCCCAGCACAGGTTAAGCACAGTCGTGTAGAGGACATTGTTATTGTCCTGATAAAAGCATCGTTCCACTATATGGACTAAAGCTTAGTTACATGAGAATGTGTGTGTGTGGATATGGGCAATAAATTCTGTTGTGCAAAACATGATCAACTCATTTCCAGGTGACTGGACACCGAGTGTAAATTCTCACAATGGCTCACGATGGCTGTTGTGGTGGCTCAGTATACAGCACCATAGCCTCTCAGTATACAGCCCCATAGCCTCTCAGTATACAGCACCATAGCCTCTCGGTATACAGCACCATAGCCTCTCAGTATACAGCACCATAGCCTCTCAGTATACAGCACCATAGCCTCTCAGTATACAGCACCATAGCCTCTCAGTATACAGCACCATAGCCTCTCAGTATACAGCCCCATAGCCTCTCGGTATACAGCACCATAACCTCTCAGTATACAGCACCATAGCCTCTCAGTATACAGCACCATAGCCTCTCAGTATACAGCCCCATAGCCTCTCAGTATACAGCACCATAGCCTCTCAGTATACAGCACCATAGCCTCTCGGTATACAGCACCATAGCCTCTCAGTATACAGCACCATAGCCTCTCAGTATACAGCACCATAGCCTCTCGGTATACAGCACCACAGCCTCTCAGTATACAGCACCATAGCCTCTCAGTATACAGCACCATAGCCTCTCAGTATACAGCACCATAGCCTCTCAGTATACAGCACCACAGCCTCTCAGTATACAGCACCATAGCCTCTCAGTATACAGCACCATAGCCTCTCAGTATACAGCACCATAGCCTCTCAGTATACAGCACCACAGCCTCTCAGTATACAGCACCATAGCCTCTCAGTATACAGCACCATAGCCTCTCAGTATACAGCCCCATAGCCTCTCAGTATACAGCACCATAGCCTCTCAGTATACAGCCCCATAGCCTCTCAGTATACAGCACCATAGCCTCTCAGTATACAGCACCATAGCCTCTCAGTATACAGCACCATAGCCTCTCAGTATACAGCACCATAGCCTCTCAGTATACAGCACCATAGCCTCTCAGTATGCAGCACCATAGCCTCTCAGTATACAGCACCATAGCCTCTCTGTATACAGCCCCATAGCCTCTCAGTATACAGCCCCATAGCCTCTCAGTATACAGCCCCATAGCCTCTCAGTATACAGCACCATAGCCTCTCAGTATACAGCACCATAGCCTCTCAGTATACAGCCCCATAGCCTCTCAGTATACAGCACCATAGCCTCTCAGTATACAGCACCATAGCCTCTCAGTATACAGCACCATAGCCTCTCAGTATACAGCACCATAGCCTCTCAGTATACAGCACCATAGCCTCTCAGTATACAGCACCATAGCCTCTCAGTATACAGCACCATAGCCTCTCAGTATACAGCACCATAGCCTCTCAGTATACAGCACCATAGCCTCTCAGTATACAGCACCATAGCCTCTCAGTATACAGCACCATAGCCTCTCAGTATACAGCCCCATAGCCTCTCAGTATACAGCCCCATAGCCTCTCAGTATACAGCACCATAGCCTCTCAGTATACAGCACCATAGCCTCTCAGTATACAGCACCATAGCCTCTCAGTATACAGCACCATAGCCTCTCAGTATACAGCACCATAGCCTCTCAGTATACAGCACCATAGCCTCTCAGTATACAGCACCATAGCCTCTCAGTATACAGCACCATAGCCTCTCAGTATACAGCACCATAGCCTCTCAGTATACAGCCCCATAGCCTCTCGGTATACAGCACCATAGCCTCTCAGTATACAGCCCCATAGCCTCTCAGTATACAGCACCATAGCCTCTCAGTATACAGCACCATAGCCTCTCAGTATACAGCCCCATAGCCTCTCAGTATACAGCCCCATAGCCTCTCAGTATACAGCCCCATAGCCTCTCAGTATACAGCCCCATAGCCTCTCAGTATACAGCCCCATAGCCTCTCAGTATACAGCCCCATAGCCTCTCAGTATACAGCCCCATAGCCTCTCAGTATACAGCACCATAGCCTAACAGCTCTGACACTGTGGCCTTGATTCCAGACTCCAGCTTCGTGTTTATGCAGTTCACATGTAAAACTTAGAGACTGCTGTTTAATTTGTCTCAGTATATTTGGCCTCAAAAAACCCAACTTACCTCTTCTGGGCCCTGTGTTGGATGTAGGTGTCTGCTCCATATCTGTCGTTGGGACTGTGCTGACGGAATCATCTGTGACCAGTTGCCCAAGTGCTGGCATGTTAGTTTCAGAAGTGAGGAGTCTGACATTACAAATATATCCCGGTCTGTTCTGGAATGTTAGAACTCTGCTGTCCAAGGTGTTGGACAGGCCGTAGAACTTCTGAACCTCCACAGGCACGCTCCCAAACTTGATAAGACTGTTGTGGGGCTCAACAACCCTGACCCTCACTGACACAGGTTCTATGAAAGTCTCGGAATCGGTAAACCTTGGGCAAAAATAAAAAAAACTGGTATCCATAGACATTGACAGATGTAAACATTACCCAGAAGAAGTCATGCATTCTTGGTAAAACGGTCTGAAATATTCACATTTCTGCATACTTTGAAATTAAACAAATATATTAAAGAAGCATGACTTTCTTAATTTAATTCCAGTTTTGTATGGACAAAGCTGCAAAGTCTTTTGACAGTGATAGAGGTGAAGCACGGGACCCATGACCCACCTATAGATTCTCAGCATGACCGTGTCCTCCTGCAGCAATGGGCTGCCATTATGGGTGTATTTAACTTCATCTGGCAAGAAGTGGCAGTCGAAAACCTAAGAAACACACCAATATATTTCTGGTATCGTGAATCAAGAACAGAGCTCAGTCTGTGATACCTTGCAGTGCACCTGAAATACTCAAAAAACTGATTTGTCCTTTGCAGGGAAGTAGCGAGACATTCTGTGCACAGTGAGAAAATGTCACCTTGGGCTCTCTCTTACATTATATAATTTTATACATTTATGTATTCAAGGGCCCCTGTACAGAGCTGGCCCCCTGAATGTGTCAGGGTATCCCTGTCCCCCCTACGCCCCTAACCCTTTGGTCTGATCTGATGGACCCTCGTGGTTCTCCTACCTACCTGGGGAGTGAACACGCCCACTCTTTGCGTCACGGGCTCGTTCATCACCACCTCCACCTTGCAGGATGTCACGTTATATTGGACATCAAACCGTAGATCCTCGCCGGTCACGTAAACAAACTGCCCACGACCAACCTGCAGTCCTACATTCAGCTGGACAAGACTCTGTGCCCAGCAGAGTGGAAAGAGACCAAGCAGGGATGAGAATCCTCTCCAGAGCAGGAACATCTCCATCCTGGCTCTGAAGGTAGATGTTCGGTATGAAAGGTGCCGGGACTGATGAAGCTTAGAAGGTCAGTCGTGGGATTAAGATTCCTTTGGGGGATGATGTGGGCTATGGATGTGTTCAGTCTTTCCTTAGGATTTCTGACGAATGTAGTTTAACGGCTGCATAATCAGAAAAGAGGCAAATAAGAAAAAATAATACATCTGATAATATTTAATTCTTATTACAAGAAACAGCAGGAGGTACTACACACAATCTGCAAGTATTTTTAAATATCATTTATTGCATATTACTTAATGTGCAATAAATTACAAAAAATATATAAATCCTGTTTAATTTTCCTGTTCCAAATTCCTGTTCTTTAATTTCTTTACACGGGTTTTTTTTTGCAGGAAGTAAAGGGTTAAACTGGATGACCTCAGGGGGGTGTTGGCAATGATAGGAGGATGTTTCCTGTTACGGTTCTGTCACATCCTCCCCTGAGGACATACATTCTGTCTTTCAGGTGTCAGAGACACTGAGCAGAGGAGAAATATAGACCAACATAAATCTGCATCAAAATACCAAGATCGGTGTTTCATGGAATTGCAAACATAGAGCTGGTATTCAGTTTGTGTCAAAAGCGCACATTGATTTTTGGTAATTATGGGTCAGTCTAGGTTAAAGGAAATGACCCCCCCCCCCCCCCAACTATTCCATATCGTCAAAAACTCCTTGTATTCCCATGTTACCAGCTGAAGTCTATTTTGTAGTGCTCATCTGCATTCTTCATCACGCCAAAGGCATCATCCCTAATAAATGACAGAAATAGTGCAGCACATTCGTGGAAAGGCAAGGGAAGATGTCCACCTTTCACCAAGCATGATGTGGGGTGATGATCTTGCAGCTCTGACCACTGTCTGTATTGCCCACGTTTAGTAGTTCGGCCTTCCTGCTCTGAAACAAACATCTAGCTGATCTAGATTCCAGGCTTCCTCTCGCTCACAATTAATCAAAATTCAAGCTTGTTCTTCTGAATGCTGCAGAAACAGGACATTAATATGCCACAATGTCCTGAAGAAACAACAGACACCTTTTCAGAGGCAGCTGTAGATGCATCTCTACTGTTTTGAGAACCACACTGCAATAAGTATGGAAGGAAAGAAGTGAAAGAGACAGACAGGATACAAATACTTATCTTTGCTCTTTATTTAAATGCTCAGCAGTCACCCCCTCACCATCCTAAGGTCCTGGACAGGTTTTTGCTGAAAGTTTAGCTGGCAGGAGCAGAGAGCTGGGAGAGAGTGAGGGGACTCAGATCACATACCTGCTCCTGGTGCTGTACTTGCGGCCTCCTGTCACCCACTCCTGCCCACTCTCGCGTAGGAGGAATCCCCTTCAGCACGGCCGCCTGCCCCCACCCCCCAAGACTGCACGGTCACTGTTTACAGTCCAGCACCTCCTCGGGTGGGGGAGTGGGCTACTTTGGCACAACAAAGCAAAACAAAGAAAAAGCCAAGGAGAACGCAACGCTACTGAAACAAAAGGAAATGGGGTCTGGGTGACTGTTAGGGATTGTCTGATTGCCAGACCATTACAAAGAAGAGAGAGCCACAAAGAAGTGGGGGACGGGGAGGGAGGGAAGGAGATGGGGGAAGGCAGAAAGAGAGAGAGGAAAAGCTGAACCTCGAACACAGGAAATGTGCGCAGCAGATCCAGGAGTTTTACTTTTCTGTGGCTCTCCTGCACACTCACCAGCCCAGATGTTTGCATGTATTCCCCAAAGGAACCAGATCTCGGGCTGTGCTGCAGGCATACTGAGGAGGCCGGACCCCCAGCGACCCCCAACGACTGGCCGCAAGATGAAAGAAAACGAGCTTTCAGGTGTTGAAGCAGGAACAGGGAGAGGGGGAAAAAAGACATACAATCAGAGACAGACAGAGGCACATACATCTCATACAGCATCACCTTCTTACTGCCCCAGGCTGGCCTGCAGGACAAAGACATACCTCTCTCCTGCTGGGCAGCCCTGTTAAGCTGGCGGGGAATGTGGGGCTGCCCTCTTCACCCCTGCCGGCATCCCCTTAGTTCCTCCGTTATGCTTCCGGAACCTTCCGAGGGGCTTGGTCCACAGCTTTTAGTGTTGATTCAGCTGGTGCAGAAAGAAGGAACAAGAAAAACATCTGACCTATTCTAGATCTCTCACCGTGCTGCGTCAGCCTTACCTTCAAACTGAAATGGGGTCACTAGTCTGGCTGATTCTGCTTGTCTTCATTATGAAGTCACTAAAGATCCATGTAATAACCCTCAGAGAGCCTCTGATGGGCCACTCTGAAACTGTAGCACTGAGTTTATTTGTAATTAAATGATACAATATAAACACCCTGCGGTGCACTGTAGCTCAGGATCTTATCATGCTATGGATTTAATATTGGGCCAAATACTGGCAGACCATGGGTGTCTGCTATACCTAAATGAAAGAGAGAGAGACGGACACTGGGGGGGTGAGACAGCATTGCTGTTTCCCAAAAATCCACGCATTGAAAACAAGCCACCATGAAAACCGTCTCTCTAATTGCTTGCTGCCAAGTCAAGGATTGTTTACCCTTTTATGTGGCTCTGTGGCATCAGCCAATCGTTGCTGCAGGCCTCACAATGGCTCAGTGGAAGGTCTGAGCTGTTCAGATGGTTTGTAGTTAAGCTAATTAATATTAGTGTTTCAGAAATCAGTCAATGCCACAGCCCATAACTCCAGACAGTGGCTGAAACCTGTCAAGGATACACAAGCAAGAAATTAAATCTGTTATAGGAGAATTCAGTTCATGATGCCTTAGAGGGAGGGAAGCAATTCGGCACGAGATGCGGAACATTCCAGAGTGCTTAAAGAAAACAACACATGGTGAAGGGAGGTAAAAAAACGCTCAGCATTTAAATGTTAATGACAAATCCATCTGAAGACACATACTGTGCTTTAACAAAACATGGGGCCCTCATGTAGGAACAATGATCTTACCCAAACCAGTCCTTGCTCACTCACAGCCGGTCCACGTTTTTGCTCCCTCTGAGCTCTGTCAGACAGTCCACATTTTTTACCTGGAGCTGGGAGGGAACAAAAACGTGGACTGTCTGTGGGTCCCTAAAGACTGGATTGGCGAATACAAATCACTGAACACTAGCCCACTGGCTAGTAAAGAAGCTGCATGTCAAACTGGATTATTTGCTGAGCAAGCCCAGTTGGCTAGTAGCAAAAACTCTTAAATTCCACCCCTGTCAAGGTGGTTCCATTCTTATGATTACATGATTGTGGGTATTAGCATATTGCATGGGACATCATGGGACGTGTCAGGAACGAAAAGTAGAAGAACAGAAAAAAGAAGTCGGCCATTTTGGTGCCAGCATGAGAACACAGGGTACACATCAGGCACCAGATCAGGAGAGGGCTGCAACTGGGCACAGAGTTGGGCATCTGATGCTGATGGGTAAAAGAAAACAAACCTCTACAAAGTGAGGTTGTTCACCACACCAGCCTTACAAGGGATAAATTAAATTACTGGGTTTCACGTACTCACAAACAGGCATAGACACGGAGCAGCCCCCCACTCACACATGTACTCAGTGAACAGTAAGCGTTCAGTGATTAGCGTCACCGATGTAGGGCGGCACACGGGGCAGAGCCAGGGGCACTCAGCTGTCAGACCCCATTAAATGGGTGCTCTGTCCAGTCAGGAATGTGCTGAGGCATGTTTAACAAGACACTGACAAAAAACATGGCCACTTGTTCTCTGCCTCGATGCGGCTGCTGGCTCAAATTAGCCTCTTGTGGCTTCTCCAGATGAAGGCTTTCTGCTGGTCGCATGATTAGGCACACTGAGGTCCCAGCCATGCTCAGGGCCTGCTCAGCAAGTGTATGTGGTGCTTTCACACTGCAAGACTTTTTTTCAGGAACCAGAACCTAATTTCAGGACCCAGGAATTTTTATTGTGTTCACACTACAGGAACTCGGCTCAATTGTATTTCCTTTGAGGCAGTTCTGGAATTCATTTCTAGTCCCTTCTCTAGACTAGTTACTTTTCATTCCAACCTAAACTACTGGAGAGGGTCTTACGGTGATAACTTGTTGATTGGTTGGCCACAAGCACTAGTGCTAACTTGGAAGTTACGTGGAAGTACTTGGAAAAGACATAAAAGTAGCAAAGATTTTCATCAATGAATATCTTTTTGCTTGTGTCTCCGTATTTCTGCTTTGGAAAATTAGATCGAAAACCAATATACTTCCGTCTAATATTACTGGTGCCAGGGGTGAAACTTGTCAGTACTTACTAGTGGAATAACGTTCTTTACATCGTTCTTCATTATGTGGAAAACTAAACATTAATTGAATCCACTGGCCAGTTTTAATAATGAGTTATAAAAATGTTGTGGGTCGTATAAATATTGTAGTGCTGGTGGGATTAGCGTATCCCAGCATGCCCGCAAGCCGTGTATATAGCCCCTGTGTATGTCTCGTTAGAAGTAAATGTCTATGTTTAGTGTAAACACCTGTTGTGCTCCTGAGTATCGTGTGTACCCTTACCTGTGTTGTATGTGTAATCCTGACGTGCTTTAATGTTGCATAATGACCTACCGTGTGTGAGCCTTCCTGTCTACCTCCCCGCGTTTCCCTGCCATTGATTGTCTCTGTTGTTGTTGCTTATTGTGCAGTCCTTATAAGGATTATCGTAAAGAGCAGTTTTGTGTAAATCCATCCTCATGTTTATTAGCTGCTGCCGTGATGCCTCAGTCTGCCTGGCACCAGAATATAAATAAAAGGATGTGTCCTGTTTTGTTCGTGATTGATCCCCCCAATAACTAACAAATAACTAACAAAACAACTCATTTATCCTGTAATGTTTTGGCCTTGGCGTTGGTTTCATATGAAATTATCCGTGAATTTTAACCTACAAGCTTTTTGCATCTCCCATGCTTATTTACCATTAAGGTCACAGTTCCTGTTGTGTGGTGAGAAAATGACAGATGAACGCAGCCAGGAGCTACAAAGGACAACATAGCCCAGGAACTTGGAACCAGAAACCAGGTGTGAAAGTGCCTATAGATTTTTACTGAGACGCCCCAAAGACCAAGTTAAGAGATAGCAAAACAGTACTGGATACCCTTCATAACATCTTCCAGGACTTATCCTTGCTTTGTACCCTCTGCTGCCTGATCCCAGGCCCTCTGTGTGACTCCGTACTACATAAGTGATCGAAAGCTGGATAGATGGAAGGATGATATACCCTGTATTTTCATTTAACTGCTAAGCTAAGAGAATTAGGACCCATCTTAAAAAGCAGTTAAATTTCTTTGTCATCTAACTTAATCCAACAACTTTACACTAAACTAAATCAACACAGCTGCATTCCAAAAATAACACTTGGTATAAGTTTTAGTTAATGTTACAGTGTATGTTTTGTCATCGTATCTGAATGGACACAGTGACGGGGATCATGGCCTACTTTTAGGACACATTTCAGCTGAATGTCTGCTCGCCGCTGATGCATCCTGACTAGTACCCTTTGCCCTGTGCTCGCTGAGTTGCAGCCAGTATGCCGTGATTTTGGCCAGATGCCCACCAACACCCAGGCCCCCCTGTCACACATTCTGATTTTCCTCATATATTGACTCAGATAATTTGGAACTTTGGTGTGAAAGTGCCTATAGATTTTTACTGAGAATCCCCAAAGACTAAGTTAAGAGATAGCAAAACAGTACTGGATAGCTTTCATAACATTTTGTCTGAATTAAACATTTTGTCTGCTCTTTGCATTTAGCAAGAAGAAAAAAACAAGTATGTTTCAGCTGGGTTTGTTTGTTTATGTCATTTTCTGTGTTATTTCAAGCAACTGATGGTTGAAATTGTATTTTTCAGAATTAATATTCCTTTTGGCATTTGTAAGTGTGAGATGGCTGGGCTAAAGGTGGGATAATGTTTGAGGGTGTCATCTGTTGTATTACACGTTTCATTGCTAACGAGACACAGAATCTCAGCATCACTGTGAATCGCCAAGCCCCAATTAGCAGCCGTAACGGCATCCTCTTATGCATCGTGAGAAATCATAGATGGGAATAAGATGTTTTCAGGGGTTTGGTACCAAACAGTAAAGCTGGACCATGTGCATTTCCTGAGAGTACCTGAAATTGAAGTCAAAGCGCTGGTTTTTATCACCCAGGACTTTTCAGATCAATATGATGTTGCTAACACTAATCCCAAACGAACTATGATTCATGTGGCCACTGTAATTTTTTGTTTCGGTTAAGCTTTTCTTCAGTGCCTTATTCAACTCGTGCTAGTCTAATTTATGAACGCAGGGCATGGTCCGTGGCCTTTGCGAGGCCTTTGGTCATGGAGGCGAGGTGAGGACTCTGGTTTTTCCTGTGACCTGAACACAGGCCAGGCGTTAATTATCCTGACTAGAGTGAAAGTCACAATAGCACAATAACAAACCAACCTTAATGATCAACATAAACTGGATGATTACAGAACTTTCACTGCAATCACAGCAATTAGACACTGATCTTAATGACCAGAGGGCAATGGTCGAATTTGTCTTTCAAACAGATGCTTCCGTTTTTTTTACTAAACACCAGCAGTGTTGTTACTCCTTGTTCAGAATGTGCGTGCCTCTTTGCAGATGGATCACCAGTGTCTTACACGTTCACGCCTCATACCAACGCTCCACTGTCGTGGTTTTCTGTCATCAAACCTGTTTCACCTCTCATTTTTAATTCCGTTTATGCATGTATGTATTTAGGCATCTAATTCACATAACATACATACCTGTTAACACTGCCTTTCTACATGCCGGAGTATTGGCTCTGTGCCCTCTTTATTACTTTTTCTGCATATTCATATAAAAGCATTTTCACCCCCCAGTCTGAATTGCTGCCATGTGTTTGTTAAGTTTTTCGGGGAATTAAAAATGATCTGTCTTTCTCTCTGCCACTATGTTTGGGTTAATTAGCTGCCACACAGTAGATGAGTTTCATCAGATCAGCTTGAAATCTCACCAACATCAATAAGACCAATAAACTGGATTCTTGAGGACCATCGACTGGATTTTTAGTTTGTTTATATGCAAGAACATTCTTATTTAATACGAATTATAGAAGAAAAAAAGTAATAATTACATTTATATTTATATGAAGTGTCATGTTACGAGGGACGAAGGACTCTAGGGCAGATGTTATAAAACTAACGGGGTATATAATGAACTTAAATGAACAGAGTCTGGAAAAAAACTTGGCCACAAGCAATCAAAACTGGAGGACTGGAAATTAGGAAGGACACCATGAGGGTTCAACGTCAATGACTGGACAGGGGAACCTAGGACTGGGAAGCATGTATATACTAGACTAATGAGAGAGCTAACAAGAGGCAGCTGGGAGTGATTAACATGAGGGTTAGGAATGAGAGGTAAGATAAATGAGTAACAGGTGTGGCTTGTTAGGATTATGATAGGGAGGAAATAGGAGAATCTCGTGAACATAGCGGGCAGGATGTGACACGAAGGCCCTTAATTTATTTATTTAAATTATTTATACAAAGGCTCATTAAACTAGCAATGATGGACATGCAGTCAGAGGGTAAGAAAGCTGTATGCTAACAGGGATCTGCTGCTATCCAGTACAGTATGAGCCGTGCTAAGGAGGGAGTACTGACACTGTACACTGAGCACATCATGTCTACTGTCATGACTGGGGGACTAAAGGGAGGAACGGATATGAGGAGGGGGGGGGGGGCTTTCGGCCGCACCTCAGATGGCAGCAGAGGGCAAGGGGGCTGCTCAGAATGGGAGATCAGGGGAAACAAACTCCTCTGTGACCGCAAGTCGCCGCTCATGCAAATGAAGGAGGGTTTGATGCAAACCTCCCCAGACCGGCCGCTGATGTTCAGAGCTCCCGAAAAGGGCAGAACTCCCTGGGAGAAATAACACACATTAGCTGGGTGCAGAAGGGGAAGGAGAGCAGAAAGCAGAAGAAGAGAAGGGCAGGGGACCCGGGGCTGGGGGGGGTTGTCCTAATGAGAGGGGCCGGAAAATCCTGAAGCACAATGCATTATCATTTACACATAATTAGTTTGTTTTTCCACTTGAGAAGAGAAAGTGGGTCGACAGTGTCTTCACTGCCTGGGGGGGCATATCTTCATGCATTTTCACTCAACTCTGGCCATTCCTTGACATTACCACCCCCCAGCTATATGCACATTTAACATCCCAAAGTACACGCTTTGTTGAGACACTGAAAGTCCACGTTACAGGTCTCAGGTATACCCCATAAACGCCACAGAGAACATTGCAGGGGTTTGTGGGAAAGGAGGAGATCATGCAGCTGATGAATAGTAGTGCTGCATGCTTTCCTCAGGTCCCCAGGAGATCCAGGGGGCCTCACAGGGACGGGGCTGATGGCACACGGGGGCCCAACAAGCTGGCCCAAGGGACACACAGACAGATAACAGCATGTGAGCACTGTTATGGAGACAATGAAGGTTTAAAGCACAACATTATGACAGCATGGAGATCAGTCAAGTCTACAGTTGTCTGCTGGAAGATCCAAGGTAGTATTTGATCAATATAAATTGTGCTTGATGCAGGAACTGTAAAAGTAGTTAGAAGGACCACAGATGTATATTATTGATGGAACTGCTGCTTATCATAGTGTCTGCAGCCAGGTTGGACATATGTGTGGACATGATGTAGCCAAAGCAGAGGAGTCGCTAAAGGGCATGGCCAGGGTCACTGCCTTCTGTGTGGGAGGCCGGAGACCCAGGACCTCCACTGGCTGCCCCCCACCCAGAGGAGCTGCAGCAGTAGGTCCTGGGAAACACAAGAGGTCATGGATCATTATCCTTGGATCATCTATCCATCTTCCATAACCGCTGATCCAGGACAGGGTCACAGTCAGCCTGGAGCGTATCCCAGACGACACATGGCTAAGGGCAGCAAGGCCTGGATGATGAGACTCTACCCTATAACCTTGGAGGTGTGAGGCTATGCTGCTATCCACTGAGCCCCCGTACTGCCGATTTGTTAATGTAAACTCTTCCAATTTTAAATTATACCCAGTGAAGTGGCATAATTTTTAACATGCATATCTGTACCATACACAATCCACAGGAAATTAACTAAAAATGCTAATCAAGTAATAAGTATCAAGGTGGATCTTTTGCTGTTTGCTAAGTTACTATAATCTTTTTTATGGCAGGGAAATATACTTGCCTTTTATTACACGCTTAACTTACAAAAAACAATATACAATAATGTAAAGGCTGACAGCCTTTGATTTGATTTAACTTAATTTAGGCAATATGACCCAGTTTATAAATATCAATATGCATTATACATCACATGTTATACAGTATATATATATATATATTTGGGCTGGGAAATTTATTGCGTTAACCTATACAGTTAATTTAAAAGTCATAATGTGTTATTATTTATTTTATCATGTTAAAACATGCAGTGTTTTGCATACCCATATCGGAGAACAGTATGAGCAAAGAATTTTAATATTCCTTTCCGGTTGTAAACAATGTGAAAGTTTAGGTCATGACATTGCACAGAATCCCAGAAATCAAAACTAAAATCAAAATATTCACTTAGCATCTCATAGTGCGGGGCCTGTATCACAAAGCAGGATTTGTTGCTTAACCGGATAACATATCGGATTTAAAGTAGTCTTGGCTAAATGTACGTGATCAAAGAAAAAGTCCATTTAAACTGGTGTACCTTAAATCCAACAAGTTATCCAAGCAAGAAATCCTGCTTCATGCTACAGATCACTGATATTCTCTGCTTCATTGTGTTAAAAAAATGCCAGATGGAGACAATTAGTGAATTTAATACATACAGCCACTCTATTTTCTTTAAACAAATCTGTATTTTTAAATCCTGGTTTATTTGTGGTTCTGCTGGCAGAAGGTTATGCTGAGCAGCAGGTTGCTTCCAGGTACTAAGACAGCAGTACATAAGAATAAGGTGAAGCAGGAGACACTGGGAACGACCAGAAACCAGCCAGGTAAAGGGCGGAAGCGACTTTCTAATGCCAGAGAAGACTGGTAACTTATCCGACAGTCTCTCATGAATCGGAGGATGACATCAAGTGACCTTCAATAGGAATGGGAAACATTAAGTGAAGTGCAAGCAGGACTGTAGTCCCATAAAGCAGGGAAGAAGCCTTTCATTAATGAGAAGCAGTAAAGAGCCAGGCTGGAGTTTGCTGATGCTCCTCTACTTACAAGCTTTCAGACATACGAACGAAGAGGACTGTAAGTTCAAATTGTGTTTGTTGGGCTCCCGTTTCCTGTGCGCAACATCAATTTTTTTTTTTTTGCCAATTTCGGGTAGTACGACTTCTGGCTGCTACTCCCGCCATGCAGCAGTGTAGCGTGCGTACTCCCAGCATCCTAGTTCTTTGTACTTGTGTATACCCTTAAAATGATGTTGAATAACGACTTACGAACATTTCAAGTTACGAACGACCACTTGGAATGTATCTCATTCATAAGTAGAGGAGCGTCTGTATATAATTCACAGACGCACACACTTTTTGTGTACAACTGTATATATTACATACATTTACTGTAGGTGCAGGTACACTGGCGGGGGGGGGGGGGGGGGGCTTTCATCTTTATCTCTAGGCCCTGAGAAACATGTTCCCTCATCTCAGCCCTTTGGACAGGACAGGGCAGGATGGGCCGAGAGGGATGGGGGGTCGGGGTCGGCTGTCTCCACCAGCGACCGCTGAGGGGCCGTGTCGCATGCCTGTCTCCCCCAGCGACCGCTGAGGCATTGGGGCAGTAGCTTTGAGTTAGGAGGCACTGCTGGAAGTCTCTTGGCTGCGGTCCTTCCTTCACTCATCATAACTTTTTTAATTTGAATCCCGAGGACCATAGCTCACTGTTTCATTGTGCCCCTCCGACACTAAGTTTGAAATTTACTTGGATGTAAAAATTTTGGATTCAGGAAGTTTAGACCATCCCTACAGATTAATCACAGCTAACCAAACAAGTTTTTTTCAGACAGCATGAGTAGCCCTACAGTCCGTTTCAGGCTGAGATGTTCATGCCATGGCAGTCTCACTCTGAGTCACATGGTCGGGGTCACATGGGCTGATCTCCAGGAAGTGCTCTCCAAGTTGCTCTATCAGCTGCAGATGTCCACGGCTCCCTCTACTGCCAGATTTCTGCTGTTCCCAATTCACTTCACCACACCAATTCCCATCCTATTTATTGTCCTCTGGACCTGGAAGCCCTTGTATTTTACACTCATGAAACTTGTTTCCCTGTACATTTATTTCTGTTCAGTTACATTCCTCAAGAAAAGTTTTAAATACCTTGTTGCTAAAATGTTACAGGTGTGAGTATGTATCATGCATCACTGAAATGAAGGTTAACCTGTAATCTGAGTGTGAATATAATCCAGCTAAGTGAAAATAAAGAAAAACCTGGAGAAAGACAACTTAACCAAAATATCTCTGTGTAGGTATCTCCTGGACAATATGTGTAGCTTGTAATTATATTTTGTAATGGTAATTAGAATGGGATAAACAAAATTCATTTTTAGTAGCCTTTTTCATTGTAATCACAGTCAATTAAAAAAAACATCATGGTAAAGCTACTTGTGAATCAAGTCATGTAAGAACAGCCAGTATTTACAGAGAATTCACACATATAGTAGACTATGGCCACTTTCCTTCACTTTCCTTGTTACTGTCTTCCAGTATCAGAATACTTTCAGCTTTTGTCAAATGCATTTGGCACTGCATCATTCAGAGTCACTGGTTATATGCAATTTGCCTTTACAAGCAATCACAGGAGAGCTACTCAAATACCTGAAGCCTGTCCCAAGTGACAAGGCAATGGACACACACTATGGGCAAATCCCAGAGTACAACCATGCCAACACGGGAGAACATGCAAACTCCACACACACAGATCAGAGGTGGGATTCAAACCCACAACCCCAGGGCTGTGAGGCCACAGTGCTTCATGAATGGACCTAGTTCATGTTAAGTACTTATGAAATGTAGTGGATTCTGATTCTGGACCTTGACTGTACTAAATAAAATTTGCCAGATCGACTGTTAGATGGTGACACAGATGCAGGCCCTCTGGGGCCGCGTTCGAGTCCGGGACCCGCATAGTCGGGCCCAGACTCAGCAGCACTTGTTAATCTTGGCTGGGTAGCGTGGCCAAGACCCAGACAGCGTGGCGTGAGTCCAGAGTTCTGGCCGCATCCCAGTTGGTGCTTAATCATGGTCCTTGGTGAGCGTGACCCACTCTTTTCGCAGCCAGCTGACAACGGGGAGAGGAGAGTGTGGGGTGCTGTGGGCTCCCCCCTTCCTCGTCGCAGGTGTGTGATCTCACGGTAGAGAGGGGGGGGGTGGTAAGGGCCGCGTAGCGGAGAGATAGGCCTGCCAAGACCACACTGTTCATGTGGTGGTTTCAAAACTGCTAAATGTGGGTGACCCAGCCTTACAGCCTTAACTGAGAGACAGGTTCTGCTTCCGTTACCTAAGTGACACACTGTGGGGGGTGAGTGGAGGTTGTTTATTATGATGTGCACTTGTGTGTCTGTATAAATGAGAGTGAGACAGGAACTGACTGATTCAGGACCTGAAATGTAAAACAATTAGGAGATCCACAGGAAAATAATCAAAAACCCGAATGACAATAAATTCAAGAGCAGACAGGTATTTCGTCTGAAACTGCATAATGGCAAAGCCATGAAAAGCCAGGCATAAGGATGGCGCTCATGGAAAACCAACATGAGTGTGCAGGGTAACATGGGGCATTATCCTCTGAAAGGATGGACTATCCCTTTGCCAGTGATGTCTGATGTTTTCAGTGAGCTGCACAGGAGTGGACCCACATGAGGTGCATACCGTCTGCAAGGACACAGCACCAACTGTCCTCTGTATAATATCAAGAAACGAACTGTGTATTTAAACTGTAATTTTAGACACCCCAGTGCTCTGCCCAGCACTGGCTACACAAAGCTGGGTGATAGGAATAAAAGATGGGCCATTAAAGACAAAGAGAACTCGTCCTGAAGTTGTTACTGTTTTGTGGCATGTCAGACTTGGAGGGGGGGGGGCGGTTTAAGCAACTAAGACACCCCCGAACTCCATCTACAGGAGGGAAAAAAATAATAATTTGAGAACTTTGATGTGTAAATATGCTAATTAGTTTAGAAATGTCAAATTTGCATACATTTTCAGTGACCCCCATCGCAATCTCCCTCGCAGCGAATGCTGGCATCTCCTCTGACAGCTCGGCCATTGTCCAGGCGCCCCGCTTTGCATATCGGAGTAGCCCGCCGTCACCGCGGGTTACCCTCCCCGCTCATCAGCGGATGTCAGAGACGACAGTGAGGCTGACACCCAGTGACAGTACAGACAGCAGACTGACTGACTGATGTGGGGGAGAGCTGAGGGCGAGCAGGGCAGCACAGGGAGGGGCCTGGGTAACGCCTGCCCTGGGTGTAGCCAAACCAAAACATAATCATATCAAGAAATACTTCATTATGCAAATGGCCCCCTTATTTACTCCTATCCGGGTTGGGTGTCAGCTGTTCATCAGCTTTTTCAGAAGCCCAGAAGTTTTTGCAGTTCATTACACTTTAAAATACCTCAGGAGACCTCAGTGAGTGAGGTAAAATGTAAAATAACTTTATACTTTATAAACACCACAGATTCCTGCAGAGGTTGTACACTCTAATGTGCCATTTGAACATTAAAATTACTTTGCAGAAACAAATACATATGATATAATGTATATGTAGAATATATTTAGAACTAGAAATGTAAAGCACTGCTTTTGCCATGCATTTTACTTCAATAGATACTAAATATTATAATGTTTATTACAGTAATGTAGTAGTGTAATAATTGAATTGAAAAATAATCGAATTTTATTTTGTAATTCAAAATTATACTGTATTTCAGAGTTTTAAGAATCTTGTATATGTGCTTAGTTTTCAATATGAAATGATGTGTTTATTAACTGCTAATACACCAATCTGATATACACTAAATGGAGAAAAGTATTGGGACACCTGGCCATTACACCTACAGGAACCTTTATGACACTCCATTCTAAATCCATAGGCACCAATATGGAGTTGGTCCCCCCTCTGCAGCTATAACAGCTGCCACTCTTCTGGGAAGGCTTTCCACAAGATTATGGAGAGTATCTGTGGGAATTTTTGCCCATTCATCTATAAGAGTATTTGTGAGGTCAGGCGCTGATGTTGGAAGTGAAGGCCTGGCTTACAATCTCTTCTAGCTCATCCCAAAGGTGTTTGATGGGGATGAAGTCAGGGCTCTGTGTGGACCAGTCAAGTGCTTCCACAGCAAACTCACCTTGCTGGTCCACCTTTATGGACCTTGCACTGGGGCGCAGTCATGCTGGAACAGCAAAGGGCCTTCCCCAAACTGTTCCCACAAGTTGGATGCGTAGAATTATCCAAAATGTCTTGGTATGCTGAAGCATTAAGAGCTCCCTTCACTGGAACTAAGGGGCGTAGACCAAACCCTGAAAAACAACCCCATACCATTATCCCTCCTCCACCAAACTTTACAGTTGACACAAGGCAGTCAGGCAGGTAACGCTCTCCTGGCATCCACCAAACCCAAATTCGTCCATCAAGAGGCCAGACAGAGAAGCGTGATTTATCACACCATAGAACAAAGTAAGTCCAGTGGCAGTGTGCTTTACACCAATTCACCCGATGTTTGGCATTGCGTTTGACGTTGTTAGGCTTGCATACAGCTGCTCGGCCACAGAAGCCCATTTCATAAAGTTCCCAGCTTTTTTGTGCTGGGGTTAATGCCAGAGGAAGTTTGGAACTCTGCAGTTATTGAGTCAGCAGAGCGACAGTTTACGCACCATTCTCCTCAGCACTCGGCGACCCTGCTCTGTTACTCAACGTGGTCTGAGTTTCTGTTGTTCCTAAATGCTTCCACTTACAGTTCACCAGGGAATATCTAACTGATTTATTGCAAAGGTGGCATCCTATGACAGCACCATGCTTGAATCCACTGAGCTCTTCAGTGTCTTGCCTAACAGGCACGGAGTGGGCAAAGAGGAGCAGGAATCCAGAGAGTCGGGGAAACGCAGGATTTATTTGGGGAGAATACATCCAGGAACACGAAGGACTGACGTCAATGATCGGACTGGGGAAACATACTCTAACACGGACTTAAATACACAACAGCAATTAACAAGACTAGAAACAGCTGGTAACACGGGGATTCTACATGAGGTATCGAGGGGGGCGTGGCACACAGGAGGATCGGCACGAGCAGGGCATGACATTCAGAATGACACATTCTTTCACAAATGTTAGTACACCTGACTGCGCAGCTAGGTGTTTGATTTTATACAACTGTGGCAAAAGGTCTACATGAAACACCTGAATTAAATAATTAAGAGGTGTGTCCCAATACTTTTGTCCATATGGTGTGTGAGTGAACCAGATGAAGGGTTTCTGTCACAAGAGGTGTCCCCCTGGTGGCTAAACAGCAGAATGCAGGATAATTTTCGTGTGCTGTACCAAGATCTTGAGAATAGTCTTCTATTTTTGAAAGAAAATAACATACGTATTACAAATAAGTCTTAAAATATGCATGAACAATATATAATTAAATTTGATCTAACCCAGTCCCCACCAAAGAATTCACACAATGGTAGCTCATAAGCACTTACAATGTATTTACTTGATTTACATTTCTTGCCCCGTCATATATAATAAAATAAAGTAAATTTAGGTCACACCATGCCCAGAAGCATTGAATTTTAATCGCAGAATGGTTTTAATAATTCTAATCATCTAGCATTCTTGCCCTGGTAGTCATCTACTGTGTAATGCAAACCCTGATCTTTAAAAATAGTTTGCCTCTTTTGAATTCACATCTCTTTGCAAAGCTTTAGGGATTACATTAGACAAATATACTTCTTGTTAATTCGATATGCACTGGGCAGTACCATAAGATCTCTCTGCCTTATATCTGTGTTTCTTTCGCAGTTCAGATTTCGGTTAATGAGTTCCCATAAAGAGCAGAGCTTCCCTTATAGAAACATCTTCAGCTTTGCAGATCCCAGAGGCCTGTAGCTCTGCTTTCGCCTTTAGGACCCTGATGAAACACTTAAACGGGCTGCTCCCAGAGCCAAACTTAAGTTCCTTCCCTAAGCTGCTCTTTCAGTTTCAGTCTTAAATACATTTTACTTTTCCTATTCATTTGACTCTGATATTTTAACTGAAAAGGAACACCTTGCTAATTTCAGCAGAGTAAAAAAAAAGAAAAACTTCTATGTAAAGGTACAAAGCACAGACTCAGCTCTCAGTGCTGTACTTGCACCACATATTATTGTAACAGAAATTGGGGATGAATATATTTTTTGTTAAATTTTGTTACATTTATGTAGCTTTATAGCATTGCTTGCTTACAAGATGTGCGGTGCTGGGGACAGTCGGAATGACTGAGTTAATAGTCAGACACTCCTACCGAGGTCATCTGAGGTCTGGGCAGCTCCCTGACGTATGTGGTGTTTAGACACGTCTCTATGTAACGTATCTATCATACATAACAGGGATTTTCGGGAAAAAGGCGCAAACGTTGCCAAATGGGGTATAGATGTCAGGGAACAGTGAGGTCTGCTGCTCTGTTTGTTCAGTGGTTTCTTTCGGGCGGTGCTCGGAATCACACATACGGGGGCCGCACAGACTCACAGCGCCGTTTGGCGCGGGGGGAGAGGCACGAGGCCCGAAGAGGAGGCAGTGTTGGCCAGATCCGAGGCCCTGGCTGCGAGCTGGGTGGGGGGGGGGACAGAGAGCAGATCTCACTTCTCAAACACAGACTCGGAGCTCGCTGCCAGACGATGGTCGCAGCCAGGCCGCACACGCTCATCTCAAAAACCGTTTTGTTTGTGGTCTCACTTTGCGGTTGAAAGAGAAAGGCGGATGGGGGATGGGGGAGGGGGGGGCGGCATGCGCTAAGCCAGGAGGGTAGCGAGGCTCATCACATGGCTCTCTCATCTGGAACACGAGCAAGTGACAGTCCGAGCCACTGAGCCAGAGATGCTGCTCATTTCCTAGGGCATGCTTAGGCGGCCAACCGCCGTCGCCCCACGTAATGTCTCCCTGCAGGTTTACTTCCTGCTATATTCTCCCCCGTATGTGTTTTTCTTAGCTGAAAATGGTCAACAAAAAGCTGGACATGTGCTTCCTAATCTGAGGACACCCTTGGTGGAAGTTGCATAACATATGAGGGTGTGCTTTAATAACAAGCACCGCACCGGCGAGTGATGGGCAGCTGCGAATAACTGACCTCTGGGGTCCGTCGTCTGTAATTGTTAATTCTTTGGAAAATTAAAGCTCAGGATTGGGAGGGATTTAACAGCGGGGTTGTTCCAGGTGAAGGCCTTGAAGCCACCAACACATGGTCAGAGAAGCCTGAACTCATACCAGCATCCCTCACAGGCAGACGGGAGCAGGTGAGACCAATATGCAGAATGAATGCAATAGCAGCTCAGAGGCCAGCCTCCAGGTGGCGTACAATGATCAGGAGAGTCATAAATCTTCCGGTGGGGGTGGGCTAAGTGCAGCCTGTAGACTAAAGTCAGAAATGTTGTATGGAGTAGGAATTCCAGGTTTGAAATGGCGTTATCAAGCCTTCCACATTATCATCAAACACTCCACTATCTTGCATATTTGAAGGCCATGGTGATGTCATCCAGGAGGCCTGGCATGACATATACCTTCTATGATATTCTTTATATGGTCTCACCCTTACAGTGGTTCCTTCCCTGTGAACAGGTACACCTGGGCACTATTCTTCTAGGTCCATCTCCCTCTCTCGCTCTGCCTCTTTCCCCCTCCCCGTCTGGCCAGCTCCCCCACCATCCGTTCCTGCCGTAGCAGATTGCCAAGTCCCCTCTCCATGCCACACATCAGTACCCAGCCTGCTGCCTGCTCCCTGAAGGATGGACCAGCACCTGCTGCTGGCACCGGTACCTCCCCCTCCCCCGTCTCCTGTCCTGCTGTCTGTGTGAGCTGCACAGCTCCAGGGTAAGGCACAAACCACGGGGATGCGTGTGTGTGTGGGGTGGGGGTGGGGGGGCCGGGAGAGACCCTCATCTCCTGCACCCCTTGCTTGCTCTTTTGGGTGAACTGGCTGCAGGTTCTTCTCCCCCAAGCCTCTAAGCTCCTAGTGCTCGGACCATATGGTCATCCTCCTTCTTCCCTGTCCTTTTGTCATGGTGGAATTACAGGCTGGCTGACCTGACCGAGGTGAATTTGGAATAAAAGAAGGCGAAAATAATAACACTGGGAGAATGAATAGAGCAAGAGGTGGAAAGTCAGCCATGCCCAACCGTGAGCAGCCCCACACCGTGATTGACTGATGGGTCATGTTATGGTTTGATGATGCAGCCACTGGGTGTGGTGCACTGGGCTCTCGCTCAGGCCTGCAGACGGGGCACGATCTGGGCAGGGACACTCAAAAAAGGCCAAAGCGACCTTTGGCACGCAGCTCCCCGCGGGTCCAGTCACTTCCTGCAGCTCTAAGATCTTTATCCTGAACAGAGTAAAAAAGTGAAGATCCATCTCAAGGAAAGACTCCCCCCTCCCCAGCCCCATATGTGCCAAGAAAAATAAATCCTGATTATTATTACTGCTTAAATTATTCATTATCGTCCTGCTTCTGTGGATTTTGGTTCAGAACAGGAGGCATTGAGCTGCTAGTGCTGTCTGCAAAGAAGAAAGAACAAAAAACAAAAACACCCCTCGCGAGTCCAAAATGTAATTTGGATCACGGTTCAGGCTGTGTTCTGTGGGCTTTTAGTGATGGAGCCAATGGCCGATGTTGATATCCTAATCAAAGGGGATGCTTTGGATGCGAGACCAAGAGGAGAGTGGAGCCCAAGTCAAATTCAGCTGGGACGTGTGCCACCTCAGCAGCCCGACAGGACAGATTTACGCAGGTCTGAGGAGACGGCCCTGAAATAGGGCAGACGTGCCTGTATGCTTGTCATCTTTATCACTGGACTACATTCTTCACCTGAACTATACTTCTGGAACATTCTTTAAGCAGCCATAACTGTTACAAATAAGTACCATTGTCATAGAAATGAAACCATGATACATCAGGTTGTGCATATCATCTTCTCTTTTGCTTGCGTAAGACTGTATATACTATCCGTACTTCCAACCTCCGCAAATGAATACCTTGAAGGTTTTCAACTGTGTTGCTGAAGGGAGAAATTTGGCACTGCCCAAAACCATCCGGGCTTTAAATATACCAAACAACAATAGTTCCAAAAGCTGAACTTTTTTAGATCTGGATGGTAGTCTTTGCTGGCAGTTCACTATCTGTACAAAAATACAGCTTTCCAGCACCCAGCAACATCTTCAAGCACATGAAATGTGTTGCTCTTCTCATATGACACATCTGCTTTATACCCATATCTAATTTCTGGATGTTTTTCTTATTCTCAAGAAATCCCATGATCCTGCTTTGTCCAGATCCAGAGAAATCTGAGCACTGCATCTGGCCTAATAAGTGTATCCCAGCTTCCACTGATAGGAAGACATATGCGGACAGGGACTTGCTGATAATTGCTGACTTATGTACCATAGAACTAGATTTTCACAGGGGACTCTTTAAAAAATGAAGACCTGTTTATGACACTAGTCAAATGCTGTGTGTATATAGTTGGAATACTTATGTGAGAACAGACATGCTTTGTGACAGCATCAGTACCATTTACACAAAGATAAAAGTCTGTCAGGACAGTATGATGCCTCAGGGACAGGCGGCAAGATAGTTAAGGTCTCCTCACAGATAATAGAGTTAACTGTGCACACTTGACAGCCCTCATTAATTATCTTGTTTAAGCACTTACACAGCATCTGTCTGCACCACCCAATGACAGAAGCATGAAGTCAGAGAATGGAAAGCAAACCTTTTTATAAGCTTTGGTTCAGGAGTCTCTGAACTGTTATTGGCACCCCGATACCATACCCCTTGTGGTTAATCAGAACCTTTCCTGCCAATTGTGCCCAAGAGAACTTCTCCAGAGTCTCTTATATCATGTTCAAATCAATGTTAATATTGACAGCATCTTTTGATTTAGTTTTAGTCTTAGGCTTTTGATGAAAATTGATTCAGTTTTAGTCATATTATGTCATCTGATTTTAAAAATTTTTTGTATATTTTTAATGAACAAAAATTACAGGATATTTAGTCAATTAAATCTACTTTAGACTTTTTTTTCAGTGTTCACTTACAGACTGGTCTACCTCTATCCTCTCTACCCATTCCTAAGGAAACATCTGTAGAGCTGTCATTGTGGCATGGTATTAGGTTTGGACATGCGGTCTGGTTTGGACACAGGTTTAACTGTCATTGTAGATGCGAAACATTGTCAATATGTGACATTCTACTAATTATAAAATGGCTTTAAATAAACTTTAAATATTGATAAATGAAATATAACTAAAACCAAATCCACCACAATAAAATTTGCCAAGACTAGGGGTCGCTTTACCAATTTTGCATGGTTTCTATTTAAACCCTTTATTTGCGAATAATTTTCATTATTGTTTTCATCAATGAAATTAACACTGGTTAGTGTACACTTTTTCCATTCCTTAAAAATTCAGTTTATTTCTATCTGATTTGACTTCTCGAAAACTGAAGAAAATACAACTATTACATCTGAAAAAAACACATTGGAAACCACAGTTGATTTGGTGGCCGAAATACTTGCCAGTCATGGAATACATGGCCTGGGTGTGAAGCTGACTCTTTAGAAAAGACAAGGTTCAAAGTAATTAGTATAATTATAAACAGTTACTAATGATGGTGCCCTCCAGTGACACATTAGTCGTCTCCACGATTATTAATTACTATCAATATCCAGCAATCACCCTGCAGTTTAATCCGTCATTTAGCACCGTGCAGGAGTCTCCAAGCATGGATCTGAAAATCCTGCTCTGGTAGGGGGGCAATTTAGAGCCCAGGATCACAGAGACCCCAGTTTTAGTGATTAGAAATGTCCTCATGAGTTTTCTCAGATCAGAATCAGAATGATTTGCCAAGTATGAAAAGTACGATGAGTTTTTGTGTAGGTGGTGGTATGAGGTATACGATGCAATCAAGAAAAAAAGGCGTATTACTGTAGAGAGAGTCATGTGTAAGAAGAATGAGACTTTGAAGGGATCAACGCAACACAAACGTTAAAAATGAAAATGAAAGGATCCATGCTGACAAAGAAGACTAAATATCACCTTTGACTCCTGAGAGTATGCGATGCAGGTAACTGAGAGGGGAAAGGAGACGCACTGTGATTTATCTGCAACACAGAGAACAAGGAACAGGAGACTCCAATCACCTTGGTCACCTGACCCTCCTTCATGAGCCTATCGAAAGCCATTTCCTCCACCATGCAGTATTCTAAAGAGCTTTCCCTGGAAGGAATCCACCTGGAGGACAGCAGTTTCTGAGCTGAACTTCTCATGACTTTGATCCAGTATCCAGTCCAATTGAGGCTCTGGGATGGCATGGGAACCATGCCCCATAATCAGGATTATTTGACACAGTGGGATAAACATGAAACACAATACAGGCTGCATATTATTACCGTTGATATAAAAAGTGGACACACCCCTGTTAAATTTTTTTAAAGGTTTTTGTGATGTAAAAAAATGAGGACACAGTAAATAATTTCAAAACTTTTCCCACCTTTAATGTGACGTATAACCGGTACAGTTCAATTGAAAAACAAACAAATCTGAAAAATACAAAAAATGAAAAAAATTTAGTAAGTAAGCTGGTTGCATAAGTGTGCACACCCTTAAAGTAATACTTTGTTGATGCACCTTTTGATTTAATTGCAGCATTTACTGTTTTTGACAAACCTGCCATCAATTAAAGTGACTGTAATTAACTCCAAATGAAGTTCACTGTCCTAGTAGGAATTTCCTGACATTTACTCAGTTGCATCCTATAGCAAAAGCCATGGTTTGCAGAGAGCTCACAAAGCATCAAAGGGATCTCATTGCTGAAAGGTATCAGTCAGGAAAAGGGTACAAAACATTTCCACAACATTAGATATACCATGGAACAGAGTAAAGGCAGTTATCAAGAAGTGGAGAAAATATGGGACAACAATGACGTTACCGAGAACTGGGCGTCGCTACAAAATCTATGAAAAGACGAGATGAAAACTGGTCAGGGAAGCTGCCAAGAGACATATAGCAACACTGAAGGAGCTGCAGGAATTTTTGGTAAGTACAGTTCTGGTTGTGTACTACATGTGACAACAATCTCCTGTATTCTCCATATGTCTGGACTATGGGGTAGGGTCACAAGACGGAGACCTTTTCTTACAAAGAAAAATATCAAGGTCAGGCTAAATTTTGCCAAAAAATACATCAAATGTCTCCCAAAAGCCTGTGGGAAAATGTGTTTTGGTTATGATGAAACCAAGATTGAACCTTTTGGCCACAATTCCAAAAGGTATGTTTGGTGCAAAAACAACACGGTGCATCACCAAAAGAACACCACACCCACGGTGAAGCATGATGATGGCAGCATCATGCTTTGGGGTCGTTTATCTTCAGCTGAAGGGAATTATGCACAGTTCCAAATACTAATTTTTCACCAAAAATCTCCAGGTGTCTGCTAGAAAGCTGAGGATGAAGAGGAATTTCACCTTTCATCACGACAATGACCCCAAGCATACATCCAAATCAACAAAACAATGGCTTCACCAGGAGAAAATTAAAGTTTTGGAAAAGCCCAATCAGAGCCTAGACCTAAATCCAACTGATTATCTGTGGGTGACCTGAGCAGGGCTGTGCACAGGAGATGTCCTCGCAATCGGAGATATTTGGAGCGCTTTAGCAAGGAATAGTCTGCAAATATTGCCAAGTGAAGATGTGGCATGCTGATGGACTCCAGACTGAATGCTGTAATTAAATCAAAAGGTGCTTTAACAAAGCTTAAGCGGGTGCACACTTATGCAACAAGTTTATCATTTGTTTTTTATTTTTTATATTTTTCCCCCTAACAGATTTGTTTGTTTTTCAATTGAATTGTACAGGTTATAGGTCACATTAAAGGTGGGAAACGTGTTGAAATTATTTATCCTGGTGTCATTTTTTGCATCACAAAAACCTGGCATTTTAACAGGGGGTGTGTACACTTTTTTATATCCACTGTATATAAAAATAACCCAAAATAACAAGCAAATCAATGGCAACCAGTAGAACAAGCAACATGTACTGAGTTTACTTGCTACAAAATTGATGCTTAACAATGCGCATGTTTTCTGTGTTTATTTTTATAGGTGACCTGTTGAAGGATGGGCGGTCAGAGTCCTCTTCAGTCTAACCCTATTTTGAGCTTGTTGAGGTTTTGAATGTGAAAGGGCATCTGTCATCAAACACTGTGCTCTGGACCTTCTCTGCTATCAATCCTAAACACACTGTATCAGCTGTATCAAGAAGGAAGGAGAGTTCGTGTTTTGCAGTTAATGTTTCAGCAATGAAAAACTATCCCTCTCAGTCCCCTTCATTTTTGAGGTGCTTTGGAATGAAAATATGACTTTAACTTGGCATAGTTGGAAAAGAAGTGTTCAGTACATGGAAATGATGCATCATGGATCTCAAAAACTGTTGTTCTGTCTTTGAAAAATAATTCCTGGATACATAAAAGAAGGAAGTGAAACGGATTTTTTCGCCTCACCTGTAATGATCTTCACTGCCCGGCCAAAAAAACAGTCGCTATTTGAATTTTTCATTGGGCCGCCTTTAGCTTTGATTATGGCGCACATTTGTCATGGCATTGTTTACACAGGATTAAGCAACATCTCACCCTTTATTTTCATCCAGATTTGCATTAATTTTTCACCAAGATCCTGTATTGACAAGTGAGTTGAACCTCCATAAAACCTCCTTCAGCACATCCCAAAGACCTTCAATGAGCTTAAGGTCACAACTCTGTGGTGACCAAGTCATGCGTGAAAATGATTCCTCATGCTCCCTGAACCACTCTTTGACAATTCGAACCCAATGAATATTGGCATCCTTGTCCTGGAATATGCCCATGCCAACAGGGAAGAAAAAAATCCATTGATGATGGATGGAGGTGTAACCTGGCCATTCAGTAGATTCAGGTACTCAGCTGACTTCACTTTATTGCTGCATAACGTAGCTGAGCTGTAATAATGATCCAGTCATTGCCTCTTAAGCATTTGCTGATATAAATTCAAATGGCGAATTTTTTTTTAGCCAGGCAGTGTATGTTGGTTCTGTGTGAGCCAGTAAAGTGCCTTCCTGTAAATGAGCCAATCAGAGCAGAGCTCATGAATATATTAAGGAGCCCACAAAATAAGGGAAAACATTTGAGGGCCAAATTATAGGGATATAAATGGGCCTGTAAAACCACTTCTGGACATTTTTTGACCAAATCAAATTCACAGACCTTCTATGTAGGCACCAAAGAACAATTTGAGAATAAAAAATGCATTTTATGGAAGCCTTAAGGTTATTGTTACTCTTTGTTAAAGAGTAAATCCCACTTTGCATATGGTACAGTAAATGCTTTTGTGATCATTCTTGCTAATCTTCTCCCTCCCTAAACAATGAAAACCCCTGCCTGCTTCACGTTGGTCAACTACTACAAAATCTGCTGTCAGAAGCCTGCTTCCACTACCCATGGATGGTCACAATCACTTTGATGACCCCCCTGACCCACAAGGGTGAAGGTTCCAGTGTTACAGTTAATCCGGACCCATGACATCACAGGTTAATATTTTAACAGGGTGATCCAAGACCTGGCCGAGAAATGGGAATCGAGAGGATTGCGTTTCCAGGGTTTGGGCCAACGGTGCCTGTCATTATGCTCTGGCCTCGTCTCCCAGGTCTGGCCCATTCCAGCAGTCACCACTGGGTCATGGGACTCGAGGGCCTCTGGGGAGACATCCAGGCTCTGAGGCAATGCCCAGGTCTGCTGGGTCAGAGCCAAGCCATCTTTCAGGCTGCTGCTCCTATATGTCCTGCACCCAGGGAAGAATCTCGCTTGGGGGTATTTTCCTGCACCCGTCTGTGCCCCCCCCCCCCACAGATGTTCAGACTTGCTCATCCCTTGCCTGTTCCCCATGTCTTGCAGTTCTGGGAGTCACTCGGGCCCGTGGGTGTGGGCCGTGAAAGGTGTTCTGTTGCGCGATACCGGTATCACCACATGCAGCGGCTTCCTAATTCCGTCTCGCGGGAGGCTGCCGCTCTGGGCCTGCGACGCCGCCAAGCTGCCCTGCATGTCTGTTAATCTCAGCTCGCTAGAAAGAAAGAGTGCGAGGACAGGATGCCAAGCGCAAAACGTGCTGCAGATGGCATCACTTTTTGTTTTTTCCCCCCTCTCCTCTGGCTCTTCCTCCTTCAGTCTCGCTCATGGATTTTACAAAGAATGGGACAAGGCACTAAGACAATGAATTGGTTGTCCCTGCTGGTAATGTCTCTGTCCTACAGACCAGACGATGCGTGTTAGCACCCACATGCACACGTACGCACACCCGCGGACACACATCGAGCATTCCCCCCCGTTTGCCGCAGGTTGAATAGGCTACACGCGTTGGAGCTCTGAGAGGGACATCTGCTGGGGTTTGGTGAACATATGTCTCTACACAGCTTTCCCACCCAAAAAAATCTGTAATGTTTCTCCAGTAAAATTCACAATAAAGATTTTTATGTTGGTATACTTTACAGTTTGATTCGCACTCTAAGTGAATTTCAGAGAAATCTAGCCTTCGTGTTGGCTACGAATGGAGATCCTGGCATGTCTAGCCGTTGCTTTGATTCTGCTACCAGTGACAGGAGGGCTTCTGCATGCGCCTGTGTTTGAAGGTTCCTCCTGCCTGTTTCTTCTTCAGTCATGCCATGATCCGTCGGACACAGAGACAGCCCATGACTTCCTGACATGCGGCTAGCAAGAAAGCAAACGAAGCAGTCATTTGCAAACGTTACCCAACCTACATGAACAATGGCATCTGTCCACCGGCAGCTGCCATGACGGTCTTCTGTGCATGTGTGAGGTCACTGATGCAGTTGGATGGTTTTAATCATCACTTACTTTACATGCGAGTATCCTGCTGGCAGCCCAGGAGTATGTGTCCCTTTACACACATCCATCCATCCATCTATTTTTCGTAACCGCTTGTCCCATTCAGAGTTGCGGGGGGGTCTGAAGCCTTTTGCGGGAGGCTACAGGCGCAAGGCAGGGAACAACCCAGGATGGGGCGCCACCCCACCTTTACACACATTTGTTCCGAAATAGGATACATGCTTCATTCAAATGAGTAAATGTCATTATTATGGTAACGATGAGACAGGGTGAATCATTCAGCATATGATAATATGATAATTATAATGATCAGGTTGGGAGGCCTGGCTCAGCATGTCTGGTCACTGCACAGCGGAGTCCACGCAAAGGCTGTTAGCAGGAGGACAGGATTCATGGAGGCAGATGGGTCGGGGGTGCTGAGCCTCATCGTGTGCCGACCAGATTAATTATGCTAAGCTGCAGCAAAGGGACCACAGTGCAGCCACTCTGTCCTCATCAGCAGGTGGCGCTGTTGCAACACACGGTGCCCAGATGACAGTTATCACTTCTCAGGGGGTCCTCATGCTACCCGATGACCATTCCCAGCTCTATGTGTCATACTCTCTTAGGGCCTCTTAATTTAGGAGCTAAGGATGCTTAATGCTGACACACAAAGCCGTACCCAGCACAGTACGGCAAAACCTCCAGAGTCGTGGCTTCCATTCCTGCCCCCAGTTCTGCTGGCCCGAGTGTCTCTGTGGGTGTCTTTCCAAAAACATGCAGTTTGGTGAACTGGTGTCTCTAATGTGCCCCTTGTGGTTTTGTGTGTGTCTGTGTGTGCGTGTGTCTGTGTGTATATGTGTGTATGTGTTTGTGTGTGTGCATATCTGTGTGTGTATGTGTTTGTGAGCAGGTATACTTTACCTTATGGGGACACAATGTCCCCACGACGTGATGAATACCCCCTTTTTTCCCTTATGGGGACCAGTTTCCAGGTCCTCATAAGGGAAAACTCAATTTAATAAAAATCTGTGACTGCAATGAAAAAACTAAAAATGCAAAAACTCTTGCATTTTGCTTGGTTGCTTATGGTTATGGTTATGGTTATGGTTAGGGCAGGGTGGGGGTTAAGGGGGTTAAGGGGTCATAGTTAGTATTTTTCCCATATAAATGAATGAGCAGTCCCCATAAAAATATGTTTACCTGACATGTGCGTGTGTGTGTGTGTCGGTGTGTGTGCGCGTGTGCATCCCGTCCAGCCCCCCCCCCCCCATGATCCTGTACAGGATAAGTGGTTATGGAAAACAGATGCATAATTAATTAGCATGATTAAAAAGAAAAGTGTGAAAATGGATAAATCAACTAAGCACCTTCCATCTCGGTCTGGACCTTTCTCTCCACATGACATAATTTATTGGCCAACCAGTGTCCCAGAGGAAACCATGCTGGTTTGGACACTTTAAAGTGCGTATCATGGACACACTGTCAGTGTGCCACACTCCCAGCATGCCAGAGACTCTCTGCTTTAGTAACCATAACCTCTTAGCTTCCCTCTGAGTCAGTTTAGGAGGCGATCTCACCTTCAGATCTCCGCCCGTCCTCCATGTCCCTGTCCCACCGCCTCCTACATGTAACCCCCCCGTTTATCCCTCACTTGAGGCCATTTTTCTTTTCAGCATGTTGTCTTGTCGACCAGGCCCGCTGCCAAATCCACACCTCGCCATTCACCTATAATGTTATTTCCCAATTAACGTCTCCATTCATCACCTGGCCTCAGCCTGAACTTAGGTGAGTTTTCTTTCTGGAGCAGAATTAGAGCCGCGGGGTTTGAGGACACTCATTGTTGAACCTTTAAGTGCCTATAGGATGAATAAACTTTTTCAAGCTCATGGGACATTTATCAGACAACAAGCCAAGCTTTACATTGCACATATTTTTCCTATTTACATTGGCAAAATCAAGGTGTTTTTAGCTGTAAAAACAAATCTGTTTAGCTTATTCTAAATCTCCTCGAATACACATTTTCATTCTGTCACCCTAAAAGGTAGGATAATTTGATCTGTTTAATGTCCCCCATCATTTTAAATCAGCGGATCAAAGTCTGCGAGAATGGGCAGCCATGGGAGATATCCCTGAGAGAGATTTCCCTTACGAAAAATGTACAAATGGCATCTTTCAGGTAACCGACCCTGGGGACTCTGGGGTTTTGTGAAGTTCGGTTTCAGTCACTAATCCGTAGTCACAACAATGGGCCAATTGTGTGAGGAAAGAAATTTAAGATCCTCTCCCCTCTTAAAATCACATACATTCAAATATTGACTCTGTTCGTTAAAGGAGCCATTTAGTGTCCTAATTATTTCCGTTACCGCGGATACCGACTTACACCTCATCCAGTTTCCTACCTTTCCTGTCTGTTTTTCCTGTTTTAAATCACTCTTTTCTTCAAAGGAAGGAATTCCTAGAGGAAAAAACACAAGACAAAATCGGTCACTGTCCTCATTTCGGAACACTGTGCTATCAGCAAGAAATTCCTTCAATGTAGGATTTGTTCATTTTCCCTCATTTCTGTCCTGTTCTGTAAAATAAATGTGATCTGATATTGTAAATTCTTATATAAATATTTTTTATAGGCTTATAAAGTGGATGAATTGATGAGTGGATGAATACATAACTTTAAAACAAATATATCTGTGTTCATTTTTCCATTAAGGTACACATGCAGATCCGTAGCTAAAATTTTGAGGGAAACTGCAACCTTGAAGCAGACACTACTGCTGAGTATACGGTCTGAAAACACTTATACACTCATAGAAACGCTCATTTCTCTACAAGGTTTCTGTAACAAGCCGGTACCATGGAAGAAGCACCCTTTCCTAACAGATGTATTGCAACCTTGGCTCACTTAAGCTTCAGCCACTGACCAAAAGCACAAACTGCATGTTTACATAAAGCGGTAACGTGGGAGACCTTTAGCTCTTTAAGAGCGGCTCATAGTACCACAATGCATCACACCTGCCCCCCCCCCCCCCCCCCCACGCCAGGACAGGTATCCATGACCCCACAGTTTCCAGTAAAACAGAATTATAGCTATTTCATTAATTTATTAGGAGTACATATAATTAAAGGCTCACAAAAAATACACATAGCACATGGTGTCCATCCCATAAATCAAACTCAGACATATTTAGTATCTACAGTAGGTGAATTCAGGAGAATTTTTCTCCATTGACTGCTAAGCTGTATATAGTGTGACAATTTGTTTAATAAGACTTTGCTACACATGTGTGTTCCCTAAGTACGACTATTCATGCAGCTCCATACTCAAACTGTGTTGCTTTCCTGGGATTTGGCACGTTTTTCCAACACTTGGCTGCCAGCAGTGTTGCTGTTTACTTAGCACAGAATAGAAATAAAATAAGTCTTCGAAACAGTCGGCCCATTTCCTGAGCGTAATCCTGCTAAAATCTCATGTATGGAAAGGAAGCTGGAGGCTGCCAGTTTGGTGTTATTGGCTTGAGGTTTCTCCGCTTTTGTGAAGCCAAAATGTGTTTTTTTTTAGCTCTGCTTGAAATGGTACCTTGCCAGCACACCTCTCTCACCAGTGGACAAAGTTGTAGCATTTAGAAGTACAAAATCATCACTGAAAACAGTTTCCCTCATTGCAGCCTACATTTTATGTTGAAGGCAGTACAAAAAAAATAATGATTCTGTATTTTCAATTTTGTTATGGTATAATATTCCATTTTGGCCTTGAAGGCCAAGAACAGAACGCAACAAAAGGCTTTCATTTGCAGTGGAATTAAGTAATCACCAGATGAGGTAGATCGAGACTTTCAGAAATCAGCAGTCAGTCACCGTCAACCAGTTCCCAACCGAGACATTCAGACGTGTAAAGCCTTTGTAGCAATATCCTACATCTGCCATTTCCCCATTTATATCCTAACAGAAACTCAAAGTCCCATGAGATCTCTGAAAAGGACTCCAAGCCAAAGGTTAATATGCACCGACATAAACATGTAGTCTTGGGTCTGACTGGTTATAACTGCTGAATAGAAGGTGAAATTAAATCACATGAGTTTCCGACCCATAGAAGGTGCCAAAAACCAAGGTCAAATGAGGAAAAGGGTCAGTGAAGCAGACCTGTATTCACGGCTCACAGTCAAAAGAACAAAACGATCTGTAGTATTTGCTCATGACAGCACTGTGCTTTGTTGAGTTACTGGGGTACAAACCCAGTCTTTTATTTGTTTTGCTAATATAGAAGTGACTGTTTATTATTATGGAGCTCGATGAACTGTATATTGACACATGAAGGACCATGTTTGAAGTTTACGCTTGAACATAAAATGGCGAAACGCAACCCAGATAAGTGGATGGATTAAGGCTGGAGACCACAGTTGGGTCTGCTGCCGGCTGACGTGGGACTCCTCACTGAAAGTCACAGCTGCCCCTCAACACAGTCTCCCATGATTCGTGTTGATGTGCCAGGATGGACGCCACGGCCGAGGCTACATCTCAGAGCAACCAGGGTGCTGTGAGCTGAGCTCTGTCTTCTTTCAGGGGGAAGATGATAATTCTTGCCATTTAACGTACCACATTGTGGTCTGGACACCTTTTATAGAGCAACCACCAGGGCGCAACAAGTATTGCATTCTAACTGTGTGCAAGCATCTTTAAGAAATTCAATTAAATCCAGCGTATTTTATACAGAGCATTCCCAGTATTGTTTACCCAGAGAACTGCAGATCGGATCAGTTACAACTTCACAGTTTACATTAAATAACATTCATGGACATTAAGCAATTACATTGTAAGACCATGTGAAAATAATCCTCTATCTTCTCATTCAGTAGACCCATAAAAAATTGTTTTTATATTATCAGCTTGAAACTAACAATAGCATAGAAGGTTGGTGGACCTACTAAACTTTACCAAACTGACATTTCGTTCATTAGCTAGCCATTTATTGCTTTTAGTAAAGTTTTTAATGACGTGAAGTATTTTATTGATCTGGGAGTCTAAGTGACACATCCCGCGACATACAATCGAGCACAGCTACCATGGCGACCACCCGGCTCACACGCCAGCGGAGGTGCATGTCAGTCATGTGATGCAGCGGAGGCTCCGGATGTCCAAAATAAAATGGCGGAAATGCATTGTGATGCAAGGCGGAGAGGAAGGGTAGAAGAGCTCTCCGCTTCCAGAGTAGGAGAGCAGTTGACCGCACATCTTGGCACTGTCAGCAGTGGGGAGGCAGATGGTCCTTATGGGTAAATTTACCCCCCCCCTCCATTTCCCCTCTTTCTATTCTAACCCCGTCTCTGGCAGCCCTCTGGTCTGTATGGCTGGTTGCTGCTGGCACTTTATACATTCAGTTTGGTAGGACAACTATCCACATGCGTAGGCACACGTACAAACTGTCACTGAATTACAAAAAACAAAAATACACAAAATATGTTTTCAGAGCAGATGGCTGTAATGTAATGTGACACCGCTGACGCCGTGTGTCGGATGCGCCACAAGAATATATTAACCTTTCCCACTTCTCTCCTTCCTAATTTTCCCAGATAACTCTCCTTGTAATGTATTTGTTCCCAACGAATAAGGTACATCCTTCTTGTTATTTGATTTTGTTTGTGTCAATGCATATTAATATGCATTATTCTTGAAAACCTAGGATAAGTAATATAGAAATCAGCCTATCATAGGGACTGGTGTAAGTTTATAAATATGCTAATGTCTGTTTTTTATGCATGTAGGAAGTAAAGGAACAGAGTTCAGACTCAAGCAGGGTATTCTGCCATTTTTCTTTGTGTTTACGCAGCAGTTTTGAACCGCGTAGATCCACACGGTCTCGGAAATGTGCTTTTCAAGAAGGCCTACTATTTTTTCCTGGATTTAAATCAGGTGAATTCTTCCTTTAACTTTAGTTTTTTTTCTTTGGGACTGTGAAACAATAGGTTCTTTATTGGAGGGTTTCCGCCGACATCCTGCGGCAAACTTTGGTTGGGGGGGGGACGCAGCAGGTCTCCATTAGGACTCACACCCCGCACCCTCCTCGGCGCTCGGCTGATGGGAAACACGGCTCCGCCGAAAGGGCTGCGGCGAAGCGAGAGTGAGCGGTCCAACAAACAAACTAGCACCACACTGGGTAAACAAAGCATCCCGACATGTTTGGCCCCATTGCATCGTGGCAAAAACTGCTTGGGCGACTGCTGCAGCACTGCTGATTCTTTCCACGGCAGAAAGAATCCCTCACAGAGCTTGGATACGTCGGCAGACGCTTCCTGCGATTCAAGTTCAGCCATTGTTTACCCTTTGTATCAGTGCACTGACAAAAATATATGTGAGGGGGAAAATATTTACATCGCTGCATGCATTTCCTTGTGGAGCCCAACAACCTGGAACAAGGAGGCATCTGTCAATGATCACAGAGGAAGAATGCATGAAAACAAACAGCCTTGTTTGGAGTGGAGCTTCCTGGGTTTTGTCGATGCTAACCCTCAGTGATCCCTCGTGTTACGTGCCGTTGAGCTCAGCTTTCAATACAAAGTACAAAAGTGTGTATTGAGCACTTAAAAACCAGCCGCCGCATATGCGAGAGCGCATCGTGGTTTATGTGAGGAGCAAGGCTCCCTGACTATTGTGGCCGAAACCCTTCAGCTGCACCTGTGAAGTGCATGTCTTCTAAAATGGGGGGGGGGGACCAGCAGCCCCTTTCACGTCTAGATGAGCTTGATCCCCAGACCGCCCACATCCTCCATGGCTCCCCGATACCCCCACGAATGTCTAAAGTTGCAGAGACCTCACAGTGGTGAAGTATATCTGCCGCCACCCCCACCCTGCCTGCCAGTGGGCTGAGTGCCGCTACACGGTCACCGCTGCCTGCCAAAGGGTAGAGCCGCGTTTCCAAAGGAGCCAAAGGGAAAACAGATGCTGACAATCATGTTTCCTTCAGCGTTCGGAATTACTGTTAGCGGGGGAAGTGACTTTGGAGCGTACACTTGCTCCAAGTTATTGGATTTTAAGTTAAATTGGAAAAATGTGGAGACTTCCTTTTTCTTCATCTTCCTGATTATACGGGAGATTCTCTGAATTTGTATGTTCGCACTGGTTTAGTCTTAACCTTGGAATTCAATATTTGACACAAGGCATTTGTTTGACTAATGTGATCTGAACTTATGATGGGTTGGTGCTTGATGTAATTTTCAGAAACTAATCTCCCTTGTTTCCATGGCTGACGCTTCAGCCGGCAGTGTGCTGCGGGTTCTGGTGTCCCGTTTACTCTGTGGTTGCTTTGCTGAGGTCATGTTCAGACTGTTGCCAGCTCCAGAGCTATGGACACGCTGGATAGCACATTTCTGGATGGATTCCTCACTGGGCTTCAAAATTTCATCTTGCATTGCAAGTGTGCTTTTCTGTGGTAAATGTCTTGCAGGTTTTAGACTGTTCAAGAATTATCTAAGCATGCACAGCTGCATTTAAACATAATGTCGGCCCATGGCTATATGTGACTGACAATTAGTATTGTGCCACTGGTAAAAATTAGCACATGACATTCATATCTACAAAATAGAACTGTAGAAAGTACAGTGATCCCCGCCTATCGCGGAAGTTACATTACAGACCCATCAGCGTTAGGTGAAAATCCACGATATAGAAAGACTATATAAATTAAAAAAAATTCATAGTTTAAGGCTTAAAATACTCCTCCCATATGGTTCAAACACACGTAAACTTATTAAAACACACTTTGTAAACACATATGATATGTGGATGTCGGCCTAAGGATATGAGCAACATAATAATAATAATTATATGTAATGAATATGTATACATGTACACACCTCGCAGAGAACTGTGATGCGTTGGGGTAAAATCCACGATATAGCGGGGGCTCGATACCTGAACTGCGATATAGCGGAGGATCGCTGTATGCTCAAACCACAAAACACTGCTTTATATCTGTTAACTGACATCTACATGTGATATTGCCTGTGATCATGGAAAATGCACAAGCAGACAAGTATAATGCATTGTCTTCATTGCATAATAGCTCCCCTCTCAGTTTTTAGTTTAAAGCTCAGTGGATCTACAAAAATAAACACATACGTATAATACTGCCGTCTAGTGGACAGTCAAAGAATTGCATCAAATTGCATTAGCTACAGCATATTTGAACAAAACCAGAGTAGTGACTTTTTGTAATTTTATATATAGAATATTTATTTTAAACTTTACCATACTTACACATAAATGCATTCTTGGTTTTTCTTAATCATATCTTTTGATGTAAAAAATTATAAAATATTTAACTTTTGAAAATAAAATTTAGAACATATTTTTTTTATACAAACACTCCAAACACATACACTTAAATTTTCACCACCACTTGTCTCAAAATGCTAAGTTAAAGGACAGAACATACATCATTTCTTAGAACAGAATTTTAGGAAATGTAATAATTTAAGCAAATACAATTAGTCTTCCTTTACTCGGTATCTAATATCTGACATCGTGACTGTGCTGCAAAAGAAATGCATTCAGCCTATAATGTGCTGGCATTTGTTTGTGTGCATGCGTGTGTGATTGTCCTCGACTCACTGGGGGCCCATGACAGGCAGGCGCTCAGCATCCCCACCTCCCCGCTGCACCGATATTTTAACAATACAAATCTTCTCAGTCACTTAACCTCTAAACAGAACTTTCTGCACTCATTAACATACATGGAAAAATGAAAACACAAAACATGAAAAACTTCTATAATCCATCACCTTTATGTATATACACTTTTTCACTTATATGCACACATTTAATCACACCAAAGCTTTACCAGATTATTTGATTGAATGTAAAATTGTACAGTTTTAATATTCTAAATAATTTTAAGCTAGTTCATATAGTATCACTTTTATGTGAATTGTCAGTATATCAACCTTTTAACTGTTTTTATTTTTAACACCAGCTTAAACCTAAACTTAATGTATTGTTTTGCAGAAACTTTACTGCTTTGCATTGAATTGAAGTGCATGTATAAAACAGTCATTTGCAACTGTATTAAAAACATGTTTACAGAGAAAACGGGAAAAAATCCTTTATCCTTTCTCTTACAGACTCAGAAAAACAGCTGAGAGGTGGAGTGAATGCTTATTGAATTAAATTCCTGGATGGGCTGCAGTAATTAGAAGGTTATTTTTCCCCCCATGGCAAACAAGTGGATTTTCTAGATCTGGATTCCTTTTAAACCCAGTCTGAGAGGCGGAAGGTCTTTACATTGAGCCGCAGCACTAGGGGTACCAGCACACCCCATCGCCTAACCCCCCCACCCAGCAAGCGCTAACCATATCTTAGCCCGAATCAAATTCCGTGGCTGTTGCCACAATGGGGGAACTGTTTGATGGTGGGTCTGGATCTCTCCTGCCCGTCTCAGCCATTAACCCGTACGGGGAACCTGAGCTGCACGGAGAGCTGCCCACCGTGTGCGACAGCGCGCTCTGACCTCCTGCATAAACGCAGCGGTTGCGTTCCACCGTCCAGGACAGAAGACAATACAAGTCAGGGAAGTATGGGCCAACAGGAAAGTTACATCGTCTGGGTAGCTGCTCAGGATCTTACCAGCTCAGTCAAGTCACGGTGATCCCACAAGGAATTATTCCGTTCAGTTCCAAGAATGCTTTTTAACAGTGATATTTATACTAAAGAAATAATCTTTTCAGAAGTTTGCATTTTTACAGTAGTCCACTTCAATGCACAATAAGACTTGTAGCCAAAACTCAAGCTTAACTGACATATTCTTAATTTATTTGCTACAATAATTGCAAGATCATATTAATCCGCTTTTTATTTGACAATTGATATTTAAAGCCTTTACTGTAAATCTGAAAGCATAGAAAATCGTTATCATATGTGCAGATACTGAGGGATTTAGCTGTAATCTGACACATTTAATCTCAGGATTCTGCCGCACTTTCCTGAAGGACATTATTGAGGAGCAGAGCAATTTGGTCACTTACTTATCCACCGTACAGAGGACAAAGGCGAAGGGAGGCAAAATAACCCTCAGACCATCTGCAGGAAAGTCTCAGTCCCGTCACAAGTCAAAGGTATCCATAAAAAAAACAATTATTTAAAAAAATGCTGCAGGGAAGAAAAGATTTCAAAAGTAACCAGCCCTCAGTGTTCACATAATATAGGCATTTGACTTTATTCTGTGTCAAAGTGTATTGGGTACAGTAGACAGTGGCTGGGAGAAGCAGGGCTGCAGAGTAAGGAATACAAAACAAAACATTGCATGATAGTCTTTAAGCAGTTCCATCTGTCCAACAGAAATTTCAGGCTATTAGCCCATGGCGCTTTAGCCTGCTGCCCCTACTCCCCTACCTGACTCTGTCCTATTAAATCTCTCCGCTCCCCCCCCTCCCAAAAAAAAATACAGAAAGAAAGGAGGGAGAACTCATACATGCCCAAGTCAACTGGGTGGTAGTGATGATGATGGTAATGAAGAACAAGCCATAATTAAAGAGAGAGAGAAAAAAATGACCTCGGGTGCTCGGTGATGTGGAAGAAACAGGGCTCATCATTCTGTGTGTTTTTTTTTTAAAGACAGCTCGCTCTCTGAGCAGATGACTGCCACTCACCTTGCCACGGGGTCTGCGTGAGATTGGTTCATTGTCAAGGAGCCTTTTTTTTTTTTTACCCATGATTCCATATGGTATGGAGCGGGCTACATGTTGCCCAACATGCCAGTGCAAATGTTTTCTCAATTAGTTGTCTTATCTCCGGTGAGTGCGCTAGCATCAGATGAAGCTTGCTGACAGAGTAATGGCGGTCAAAACCTCGGAAGGCTCCATCAAATGGCAGCTCTGCTACGACATCTCGGCCAGGACGTGGTGGATGGTAAGTTGGCAGCAACCAATGCTGTTTTTTTTTTGCCTTCCTCCTTCTTTTCCCAGTTTTTTACAAAAGAACCTTCCCTCCCTCTTCTTTTGTACACAGAAAAGGACACAAAAACCTCTCTGTTTTTTTTCCAGCTCCATTCTCCAACTTCACTTTCACAAGATAATTAACCGCTAAATTGGTTTTGCTGTTTTTCGCTCTCATGTTGATTTCTCCATCAGTGTTCCGTCTTGTTACACTTGTCCATTTTTGTGTTTTTTTTCTTGTCCATTTAGTTCAGACTTCCAGAAAAAAATGCACTTTGTGGTCTGCTTGTCCATATTTTTATAGGTTCTTGCTTGTTTTTTTTTTTTTTTTTTTTTTTTTTACTTTAGTGCGACTTTATCAGGAGAAACAAATTGATAGCGTGGGAAAAATTCTTTCAGTCATCCAGATGCGACAGTGTGGATGTCAAATTTCTTTAACCGTTCACAACTTGACCTATGAAGCAAAGTGGAAAGCAAGGCTGTCGGATTGTGGTAGTTGAGGCAAACTTTCGTCGCAACGTCTTTCCAAAGAAGTTATTTCTTAATGCGTAAGGTCCGGTCCAAGCGGGAGTGCCATCATTAGTTTACAATGAGCCTGTTCCACGCTCTGGACGCTCTCGGCCAAAACTAGCTCACGGAGCCTCACACTCCGTCGCCGGGATGTACCACACCATGGCTGCAATTAAAACACGGAGGGGGGGCAACAGGGCATTTGGGGGGGTCGTGGGCAAAAAAACGCAAGCATTCTCTGGGACGTCGGGGAAGATTAACTTGCTTGTTGCGGTCATCGAGGCCAGACAACCTTTGACATCCCCGTCGCTTTGGCGAAATGGGGGCGACGAGGAGAGTGGGGAGAGTAGCGGGGAGAAGCTTGTGGATTTAACGGAGGGGTGAGGAGGGAAAAGGGGGCTCACAATAGCCTTTTGTGGCCAGCAAATACAAATGAGTCCAGTCGGGTGGGATGAAAGGACTTTGAAACTTCAGTGTCCCTGTGTTCATTAGTTGCTGACTCGTTAATGGAGCATTATTATAACTATTACTGGTATTATTGCTGCTGTGGCTGCTGTTATGATAACAACAATTATTATTTCTTGGTGGGGTTAGAGAGATGGGTGGCAAATATTATTCTTCTTTTGCCAGCAGATTCTGTGCCAGCTTGAATAAAAGGAGATGTTTGAGCCAGAAGACAATGGCTTCATTATTCCTCTGTAAGGGGACTGTGAACTTTAGAATGGCACTCTAGCCCCCCGTCCCCCCCCCATGCAGCCCCCTCCACAGTCAGGACACTGCTGTTACTTCAGACGCATTCCATGCGGTGGTTTAGGGGACCGGTGAAGGGGAGAGGGGAAAAGCAGAGGGGGGACTGCTGCTGTTCCTTTCTGCGCCCGATGTCGATGGGTCCTGAGGAAAACGCCAAAAGGATTCATTTTTTCTGACCGATGGGAGAGAAGTGCAGAGGGAGGTGGTTTAGGGAAAGTGGAGATATTGGAATCAAAATCAAGTCATATGCAGGTTTTACAGGGATTCTGATGGGTACCAGGGACGGAGACACTTAGGAATCCATCCCCATTGCTCCTGAGGGCCGTGCGCTGAAGACAGGCAGGGCAAGAATGTCCGATTTACATGGAGGGGTCACCGTGGCTACCAGATGGCCGTTGAACTTCGTGAACCCGTGCTTTTCGGTTGTGACTCTGTGTGGATTTGGAAATGACAGCCACCTCAGTCGGACGGCTCCTTTATGCAAAATTAACGGGCCCCTCAGATAGCCTACAGCATTGTTGTGGATTAGCCCGAAGTGGCCGTGAGTGTGTGTTTTTCCTGAGTGACATGAAAGATGTATATAGCTAACTGGACACAGGATTAGTGGTTTATTTTAATGCATTATTTCCTCGCTGTGCTGCTGCTTCAGGCGTGTGGTGTAGTGTTGAATGTGACGTAAGTACTGCGGAGCTTTTTAATTACATTTGTCTCTCAATTCCTGACCCGCCTGAGTAATTATATACAACAAAAGATCTCTGCTTAATAAATTGCTTAATAAGATTTTTCTTTTGTGTGTCGGGCATGAGAGAAGGCAGATCCTTAATTTCTGCTTGAAAACAACCTCATAGGTTTATGAATGGTCTGTATTAAATAAATGATCAGGACTCACTTCATTTGTAAATTTATTAATAACTAATTCATCATTTACAACATACCTTTAGTGAAACAAAAAAGAGGGATTTTTTTGTTTTACTGCCTTGAATGTGTTTAAAATTAGAACAAAGTTACCAATCAACTTCAAGGATTTTAAATAAACTAAAAGCCAATTATTGTCTACACCCAGCTACATTTCTACATATATATTAAAATGTACGTTTTGAAAATTATTGAAACTGAACATTTTGAAAAACAATATTATCTTCGTTTGTTACATCTTTATTTCTACGTGCCATTATGTGTCTGACACTTTATGTATAGTTACAATCCAGCTAATGTAATTCCTGTATAATACCTTTTATATAACGGTACCGTTACATTTCTATTTTGCTATCATAAAGTACAACATTGATACAGATTATTATTCCTAATAAATTAATTTCAGAAGTACTCTGTCCTTAAAGACAAAATGCACTGGAATTCATTCTCATTCATTTTACTGTTACAAATCAGTTGTGTGTGTTTCCATACATGAAACCTACATTTTATCTTTTTATTTTTAATTTCATTGGGAGATGTTTGAACTCAGGCAATTACTTTAACTTCTCAGTAATTTCTGACAAGTCTAATCACAAACAACAGAAACGGGCCCTTAAGGTGACCTCTGGTAACAGATCACCGAAGACTACCTTTAGTTTAAAAAGTTAGAAGTTGTAGATATTATCAGTTTCGCAAGAAAACTTTTTAGTTTTTCTAAAAAATTTTTGTTACATATTTTTAATTAGACGGACAATTTTCCTAAACGTTTCCATCTGCCTTGTGGTCTGAATGCTGCAGATACAGAATGATGACAGACTCTGATCTATAAGTGTGACTATTAATAATAAAGTATGGGACAGATATATTAATTAAAAGCAATTCAGTGTTTGTACAGTACTGAAGGATATATTGGATATACTTTACACCACACCCAAGCCAGTTCACCATGACATGAAGCGCGCATCCGCTACGAGTAGCCCTGTGATTTTCACCATCCCAGCAAGCGTACTCAGCGTCCCCTGTGCTCCCTGTCAGAACATCTCATGTCCCCAATCATTTACTTTAGCCTCTGCTGCTTTTAGGAGCAAACATTAAAACACAACTTACCTGTCTGCATTTATAAGCCTCTAAATTAGAGGAACTGTGAATGATATGGAAGAGAATATGATATTTTTTGTACGTATTTACATTTTAATGTTTTTAAATATATGCCATTTATTTACTGTCTTTATTTCTTTATCTAGTTCCCCCCCCCCCCCCCCATGACACATACCTCAGGGAATTAGATGATGAAAACTGATTATCAATCTGTATAAAATCTGTACAAGTTTGCTGGTGTATTACATTTAAGAACCATTTTGATTAATGACCTTATTCATACACCTCCCACATCAGGGTGGAAACAGTTTTTTCTTCAAACTGGTTTCTTTAAATTACTGTACCGATAAACGGCCAGGAGACTGTCTGGATGAGTGTCAAACACACATTTTTTAAATATTAGTTTTACAGTGAGGTATCAAGTAATAATTGTCAGCATTTGTAAATACTTGTATTTGTAAACTTTCATGAAATAGTGTTAGTTATAAATTTTGATAACAATGATAAATTGAAACATGATGTTTTCATTTATGGTAAACAGGTCATTTACTCTTTTTTAGACTGAGCAGCTATGAGAATATTCTGTCATATATTTATGGCCTTTAAATTACTCAGCTTTGCTGTTAACCAAAGGGATTAATTGCTGTGTAACAGTGCGTGTCATATTAAGGCAAGCCAAAGCAGTGACTCTCACATTCCCTTCTCTCACTGTCTTTCCTTTCCTTACTTTCTGCCAGTGGAATTTTGGTGATGGGAACATATGGTGCCCGTCTTTCCCCTACCGCTCCAAATGCCTCCCTTCCCTCTACACCATCGCCGTGCCCACTTCGCTCTTTGCTGTCTCTGGCCGGGCCCGCGGGCACGTCTTCCTGGCTGCCCGTGGCTAAGATCCGTGCCCAGGCCATCCGGCTCTGCCAGGCTCGAGTGGCCTCCATGCACAGTACTCCAATGCCTCTGTTATCTCAATTTTTAAACTTCCATCAAAAGTTAGCAGTAACACTGTGAATATACAGCTAGCAGTACAGAAAGCTTCAAAAGTTCTGGCACCAGTATTATTATTATTTATTGCTGTTGTTTTGTAGTTATATTACCATCAAGTTTAGTACTAGAAATGAAGACAGTGGCTGTTTTCAACCTGAACTGTCACATTTTATATTCAGGACATTCAATTTACTGTCTCCCTCTGATCTTTACATGTAGTGAAAATAAGCATGCAAATGCTTTTTTTAAAAATTACGGTCAGTTTCCTAGTATATTTAAGCAGAAGAAGGTTTTGTTTTATAGCTACAGGCTGCACTTAACCCTGTCTGTCCTCCTAAGTTCAACTCTAATAGAGAGAAGGAAGAGCAGGTCCGTTCACCCACCAGCAGGTCAGAGTGCCGCGCCGACCCTATGGTCCACCACCCAAGGGGTTAATGTGATTTCATCTCCTGACCCGATAATCCACTTGTCTATGGGCAGAGTGTCCCAACAGCCCCCATGGGGCACAAATGCTTGTGGGTGGGAGCTTGTGCATGTGAGAGACAGTTGGACTGGGAGTGTGAGACTTACATTTGTTTTTAGTAGAAATGTACATATACCCCAGCAGGGGGTATGTGGACTGGGGCACTGAGAGGCGGCCTGGTTCCGCAAGTTTGCTGTGTGCGGGGTGGGGTAATTACTGTGTGGATTGTACCGCTGGGGCTGGACCGACACAGGGCCAGGACACTGTCATAGTTATGAGGCCGCAAAACAGAGAGAGGGTTACTGATAAACACAACTGAATAGCCTGCTTCACGCTTCAAAATTCAGCACAACTTGGATTCACCAGATATCAAAGATACAGAGGAGAAAATACATCAGTAACGCATGTTCATTATAAGTAACAGAGATTTCTGATTTTATGCTTGCCTGTGAGTTTACTTTGTGGTATCAGGTGCCTCTAAACACTGCAACTTTGCATCACCGAGGAAGATCATTTACCTGCCTCACATGGCTTCTCCGGGGTCAGTCACTGTACCACGAACTGGACACTCTGGCCACAATCTCTGATGCCACACTGCTCGGGTCCAGCAAACAGAAAGTGAGTGTGTGTATGTTTTACACACTGTGCTTCATACATAAGGCTGACTTGAATCTAGCAGCACACAGCACTGTTTCATAATATGTACCTTACACACAAATGTTTGTGTTCAATACAAATCTCGAAGCTCCCGAATAGATACCTTTATTAGAACCTAAACCCACTATTAAATAACTGTAGCAATAACTGCAACAATAGCTGTAATATTTTATCTAACAAATTAAGTAATAAAAAATCAAATTAAAACTAACACATTAAATATTGCCAACTTGTGGCCATTTTGTTATGTTTATCATACAACCTTCAGCCAGTCTCTATCCGCAAAAAATGTTAAAAACAGAAAACAAAGACTTTTCTCGCTCTACTAAATCTCAGAAAGGATTAAAGATAAAATGATGTTAATATGCTGTAAGCATGAAATAAATTCCCAAATAAAATAAAGATATTTTTAAGCCAGCATATACATGCTATTATTCTTCAATACTGCAGAACACAAGCCATTCATTATACAGCTCCAGGAGAAATAAAAATTAGTACCAAGTCTCCCTCTGAATACTTGCTCGAAAATCGACTAGGAAACATGCTGCCAAAATGGACTGTAATTGAGACCCAACACGCAGAGGTAAAATCTGAAGCATGTTTAAGCAGGCAGTAAGGTGTGTCTTCTGTGGTGCAGTTTAATGTTCGACTGCATACTGGGTGTCGTGTTGTCAAGGAAGATGTTTCCAATTTGGAATCCGCCATGAACTATGGCGAGCTGATTAGAAAGGAGGAAATTGGAGGATTAAAATTGTCTGCTTGAACTTCCTGAGCTCGGCGTGGTCCCTCTCCCTCTCGGCCCGGTAAGTTACACCCTCGGTCATGTGCCCCCCGGGTCGGCCGGCAAGTGCTCAGCCTGCCTTCACAGGGCGCGTCAATCTGGCGGGGCACAATGTATCACTATCCGAGAATGTCTCACAACCGCTCCCCCCCCTGCATCACCTAATGGAGAGAGGGCCCTCCATTTGTCACAAACCCGGAGTCGAGTCCTTTCCAGTGGAGATGAGTTGTAACTTAAAAAATTATACACAGCAAACCATTGTCGGTCAGGTGGACATATACTGGTCTGTTTCTCTGCCCAAAGCTTTGAAGTAAAACAAACTCATAATGATTTCAAAATCAGACTGATTTTCTTTATGTCAAAATTCATTTCTGAGATTCTGTGGTAAGATCTCAAGCTACTTTCTCCAGAAAAATACTGTGAGCAAAATGGCTCATTTTAATACGAGCCTTTTTTATTTTTGTTTCTTTTTTTTTGCAGTTTGACCTTCCAAACCAAATAGTTCGGCTAGTCCTAGGCTTTCCTTTTTCATTTAAATACCACAGTAAGATACACAGAGTGACTTTCGTGAGAGTCCTAATATCCGCTCATATGTTTGGCGTCTTAAGATAACAGAGCCCAAGGCCTCGTACCATCCTACTTCTTTTCTGCCGGGTTTGTGCATCTATGGTGCAGAATAGTGCATAGGTACAGTGACTCCCTGCTGGCTTTCCCGCCCCTCACGATGCCTGTCGGATCACCACAGCCGTATGTCTGAAACTTTAAGTGCTTTAATGTGGCTCACAAGGTAACATACGACTCCCAACTAAATTAAAAGTGTCTCTCCGCCAAAGCCCGTCGCTTGGCTCGCTGTCGTCCTGTTGGCTCATGCACAAGAGAGGAGAGGAAAATATGAGAATCAAATCTGGATCGGTCTGCGTGCGAAAACGAAGGGGGGGGGGGCGAGTGGAGAATCTGGATGGTGTCCAGGCAATTTACAAGCAAACTTTCAGACCTCATTCTATCTATTTACTTCATTAGCTCCTTTGAATTAGCCGGCATTGTGCTGTGTTTTTGGAGTTTGCTTTTCAGTTGACAGCCAGCATCAAGAGGGCAGCGTAAGAATACAGAAGTGCTGTCTGGGAGCGGCAGATACTACAGTGGATGGCAGCCGTTTAATCGCTTTGAAAACAATGCTTTTAGGATTTCAAAGCACAGTCACAAATGAGATAACAAATTTTATCCCTAATTATATTAAATTAAATTCATAAATGAATTACAAGTGTATTTTTTTTAATCTTACAAGAAAAAGGGCATTTGATTTTTTTTTCTAGAAAGAAATAAGTATTAAATTTGAAATAATTCCCTTGATTTTCTTCCAAATTATGTTGTTGATGATACTGAAGAGAACCATATTATACATGATTTTAACTATAATAACTATAATAATAATAATAATAATAATGTTATCATGATTACGGTTATTGTTATTATTGCTGTTATTTTATTATTATTGTTTGCAGTTAGGATATGTACAGTAACACATATAACAGACATAGCATTAATTAATATAGTTTTACGTACTTTAACAAATATCCAGACATGCGTCCATACGTTAATGTCTGTTCAGTGTCTTTGTGCACAAGCTGCCATACTCTGTATGGTAAAAGGTGTATTAATATAAAGAGAGTACCGGGTTAGCCACTCAGTGAACAATGATGATGGAAAGGACTGAAAACTATCACCCCAAGTTCAGAAAAATACAATTCCGCTATAATTTTCTGTGATTTTCCAGGTATATCAACTTGAAAAAAAGAAATATTTTCCCTTGAAGATAAAAGTCGTCCTTTATAATACATCAATATGACGAACAGTATAACCTTCTGAAGCACAAATGCATTTCACACACACACACACACACACACACACCCTTCGGAAATGTCCGCCTTTAACACGATACCCGCTTTGGTCGTGTAACATGGCAGCCCGGTTAACTTCACTTAGTACAATTAATTATAACGAATAAAATTAACTAGACTTATTACGCACAACATATTGTAGTTCAGTACAATATTTTTTGACGACTGTGAACTTTGAAAAAGTTTTATACTGTACGTTTTTTTAACTGATCACCGGCCAGATGAGCGGGGTGCTGCCGTCGTCACGCGTTACCAGCCGTTAGCGATAACATCTATCACGCGCAAATTGCGCCCCCTGTAGGCTGAGGAAAAACTGACACATGTATCCGGCGATTTAAATAGTATTTTTAAAATCGGTTTTGTCAATTTTTTTCTCAGTGCATATATATATATATATATATATATATATATATATATATATATATATATAGAGTGTGTGTGTGTTTGTGTGTTTTGGGGATCAAGGCCTCCGGCTATTTCCAACGTCTGAGGTGGGAGGTGGCTTGGAAATGAGGAAGTTTCTGGGCATCAGTCAGGCTGCTTGCAAACAGGGACCATAAACAAGTATATTTAAATGAACAGTCATGGATACTCCTGGCATCTTTCTGTTTAAAGTGTAGTAGAATCAAAACTTAATTGTCATTCACCCTGAACCTGTTCGCGATTCGATATTCACGGTGAAGGTCCGATGTAGGAAGAAGCCACAGCCTGACTTTTCTCATCATTATTCCTCTTCTCTTTCTGCTTAACCCTTTCCCCCCCACTCGGTCTACCCCTTGCTGCCCCCCCCCCCCCCCCCCACCCTCTTCCCTCTGTGTAAGCCACACTCTTTCTGCTGTGAAATGAAGGGATCAATTGTGTGGAAGAGATGTGTGTGAAATCCCTGCTGTCTGGGCGGGTCAGGGGTCGCCGTGTGAGAAAAAGGATCCTTTCTATTCCTGGCATGGTTCTGTGTGGAGTACCAGTCTCTGCAGGGTACACCCCCATCCCAGTCTTTCTTTCTCTCCCCCCCCCCCATCTCTCTCTCTCCCCCTAGAGGACACTATGGCTGCCAGCCAAGACAGCTGGTTCTTAGGGCCAATCTTGAACCGGTTTCTGAAGCCTTGTATGAGGGAGTGGGGTGCGGGGTCTGCAAGTCGGGAAGGGGGCTCTTGTCTTTTTTGGTGATGTGAGCATAAGCCATCTCTATGCAGGTGCTGTCTCTACACCCCTACTCACAAGGGCACAGAGATGAAGGATTGACATCCCATAATACTTTGCCCCTGCGCCGTGGATTCTTAGACAGCAAGTCATAGATTGCTGTTGACATGACTTTTATGCATGGAGGTATTCTGCTTCCCAAGATAACCCCCTTTAATATAATGGCCAGATCCACTGTTGACTTATAACCTTCACCATAATGGCTGTTCATCTCTAATGCTTCTGGAGGTTGAAGAGAGCTAAACAGAGTAAGAATTGTCTTTTCGGTTTACTGTGGCTCTGTGGCACCCAGGACAGAATACAAATCAACGTTGGCTCACGCATGTGCTTTCTTCTTCGGTTGGGTCTGATTTTCTGGCATTATGCTTTCACGAAAAAAACCATACCAGTTATCATACACTTATAAAGTTTCGAGAGGCGCGACCATTACTGTCAGACACATCCTCTCTTTGTCTGTGGTATTTACTGTTGTCTTTGCGTGCAAGCTTGTCTTTTTTGTAGGTATTTTTTAAAGATCTCAGATAAATGGGAACCAAGTTCCAAAAAGGACATCTGGCATTTGATTGTATGCAACTTTGTGTGTGTGTGTGTGTGTGTGCGGGTTTACCTATCCTTATGGGGACATAATGTCCCCATAACGTGATAAATATCCATTTTTTTCCCTTATGGGGACCGGTTTCCTGGTCCCCATAAGGGAAAACTCTATTTTATAAAAATCGGTGACTGCTATGAAAAAACTAAAAATGCAAAAACTCTTGTATTTTGTTAGGTTACTTATGGTTTATGGTTAGGGCAGGGTGGGGGTTAAGGTTGTCATAGTTAGCGTTAGCATTTTTCCCATTGAAATGAATGAGCGGTCCCCATAATGATATGTTTACCCTACACGTGCGTGCGTGTGTGTGTGTGTGTGTGTGTGTGTGCGGGGAGCAGAGAAACGTGAGAAGTGATCCTCGTCTTTCCGCGGCTCCCCTCTTGGTCCCAAGCCATGTGGCACTTTACTGCCAAAAAAAGGTGTCAGTCGCCAGCCGATGGGGTGGTAGGAGGCTTCAGTGAAGAGTGCAGGATGTGCGTTCAGCTTGTGTGTGTGTGTTGCATTCGGGGGTTGTGGGAGTTGGCTGGTATTGCTGGCTCGGAGCCATGCCTGTTAACTCTTTCATTTTACAACAAAATACCCCTCTTTTACACCCTAACACTTATGTTACACTGTCAGTTTTTGTAATATAGACTGAAGAATATTTAGGTTGCACTTCACAGTGGGTTACATGAAAGTTTCTTCACAGTAGACTGTGCGCCATATTAGAGGCCTCCCTACAAGAGTGTGGTCAGCAGGCCTGGTCCGGTGGGGTCTCACTTTACTCACGGTTTGTACATGTACAGATTTCTATGGTAACGCCAATATACCTCATTGGTACTTCAGCTGGACTCCTGTTATGTGTGTGTGGGATATCAGTGATGGCATGCTTGAGCCATTCTTCTGAGCCTAGATCTAATTCTATGTTGCCTTATCGTGATCCTCTCCCCAACTCCCCCAAGCCCCACATCATTAAGCTGCTTCGATGACTGACATACGAAGAGGTAATCCCTCATTCGGCCCTAACCTGAATTCATACCTAGAGACATGAGATATGAGGGCAGATCTGTAGGGTGCACAGCTGGCTAAGCCGCTGACCGTGCTGTGTGTGTGTGCACACATGTGCATGGACACGTTTGTTGCACACGTCAAACATTTAAAGGGACCGCATCATCATTTTCGTCCCTTCATATTGGGCCACGTGTCGATAACAACTTGAAGCTGATTTGCGTAAAGGTAGCCTAATTCAGTGGCAGATGTTTCTGTGGGATTCCCCCATCTAAAACTAATCAGACTGATTAGGAAAAACAATTACACAAATGGATAGAACACTCTAATAAAAAGCCAACGATTGCCACTTTGCTCATTGGGGGGGGGGGGGGGGGGGCGGTAGATTAGGTGAGATTATCCACTAAGGGGTTACACTGATGAACACACACACACACTCTAGGGCATGCAGAAAGAGGACAGGGGCTGGACAGCGGCATTGGGTCACAGTCTAGCATTCCAAAAATTGGGTTGAAATGTGTTAAAACCATAATTGTGACGACTGTGGCAACACGCGGATCACGGGGCGACACTCAGGATTCATCGGAACCAGAACCTCCAGGTCATGTGGCCATGTTTGAAAAATTTACCACAGATCTCCAGCCAAGGGGAACGTGTTGTGTTCCTTCCGCGAGGCCTGCTGCCTAAATCGCACTTATTTTGCAATTTGACATTAAAGTTATTAGTTTCTTGGAGGTCGAAACGAGGGAGCAGAGGATCTTGCATGGAGGTCAGTTGGCACGTGACTAAAGCAGCCACTTAGTTTCAGCTGTGTACCAATCTCACGGGGCTCATCCAGGCAGGGGTGGGAAACCCTGTTTCAGGACCCCAACCGATGGGTCTGTTTTGTCCAGGGGACGTTCCACTGTCGGCAGAGGAGACGGGAGCGCTTTAGGTACATCGATGGAGCGGAGGCCTTGCTCTGTCCCGAGCTCACCCTGGAACCTTCTGGAATGTCTAATTAAGGTGATTCAGAGTGCTACCTGTGCTGGAAGAGGACCTCATTACTTACGGCTGTCCAACGTGAGACCCACAGTGACCCGTCTGAGTCCGTCTCTGTGTTACACATGCTTCCACCAAGGGGGGGCTGCTGACCTCCGACCCCCAGGAGAGCTAACAGCTGGTGGGTTGTCTTGCAGAAGCTTGGGAGGAAAGTTTTTTTTATGAGGTACCTTATCATTAAAAAAAAAAATCACAAGGACTGGTAGACATATGGGAAATAGACAGAAGGGCATTTTTTTGGAATTAAGATTAATTGAAAAGATGGTGGACGTGAAGGATGGAACATCTGGGACCTGGTGCAGGTGGAGAGGACAGCCGTGTGTATTTTATCTGGCCCTCAAACTTGACGGGCGTCTTTACTTGGTACGCGTGTAGTTTGCGTGTAAAAGTAACATACGTGACCCCAGGGCCAAGGGGTGACACCGCCACAGTGACAGTCCCGTGTGCACCTTCGCCATCGCAGCGAGGGACAGTGCAGGGGGCTGGGGGGCGTAACAGATGTGGCGCGAGGGTTCAGTGACCCCCCCCCCCTCTCTCGCTGGCACATCAGGGCGAGCCCAGATGCAGCCGGAGGACGGGCAGACGCCGGCCTGTCCAAGGTGACCCCTGGCAAAGCCGCAGTCACATCTGTAGCCCTGACAGATCTAGGAGCGCCCCCACTCCACCACTCCCCCACCCCTCGGCCGGCGGGGAGCCCCAGCTGGGGGTCGGCTGTCCTCCTGCTGGCGTGGGGCTCTGCCCGTATGTGAGCACAGGCAGGAAATCGAATAAAAATATCAGGAAATGGAATATTGTGGCTAATTGAGTTGCAGGACTTGGACGGTGCAGGATTTGGTGGTGTAAGGATCCATAAGCGTGGGGGGGGGGGGAGCTGGGGGTGGGGGGGGGGGGGAGTGTCTGGCCATGTGGTATCAGGTTTCTCTCTCCCCTTCTGTCCCAGAACATTGCCTGCTGCCCCTTTCCTGGGTTTTCGGTTGGTAGAAGGAAAGGACAGTAAGACACCCGTCCGGCATGAGTGGGGGGTGGTCAGGAGAGCGGGAGGTAGGTGGGGGGGGGGGGTCTGCCATCTGTCCAGAGGAGCAAGGTGACCCAGCAGGCTGGCAGGCAGGGGAACCGGGTGTCTGTAGAGCAGGGCTACAAAGCACCAGGCTGCAGACCACGGCCGGCTGCCTCGGCGTATGGGGGCAATCGAGGCGATGAGGGGCAATCGAGGCGATGAGGGGCAATCGAGGCGATGAGGGGCTGGCTGCACAGGAGTGTCACCGTGACACATGTAAAGACCTTGTCCCATCCACTGTAGGTGACCCCTGCTACCTCAATGTGGACACATGCTCCTAGTGCACCAGGCCGCTCCAACCTGAGCCAAGCACCGGTGAGCAGGTTCTGTTTAGCTGTAACTGGTTCTGTCTACTCCCTGCCCTGAATGCCTCTTCCACACCTGCCTATCACCCCCTTCTCCATTAGCCTGACAGAGCCCTCCGTAATTGGTAACTGTAACTGGACTGTGAAAGGATGGGGATTTTATTCAAGATGGGGGTCGAATCAGATCTGGGCGATATTACAATTTTTTTTTTAAGGTGGGAGATTAATAGGATGCCTAATTCATACAGAGGGGTCAACTTTATCATTGGCTAATGATATGTTTTGAACCGATCAGTGATATTGGAGTGGGGCACTCTATGGGCCAATCAGGTTTCAGCTGGGGCTAAAGCATCTGTGGCCCCGCCCCTGAATATGCCCCAGAAATGGAAATTAATTGATTATATTAATTTAATTAATATAAAATATATTCAATTAATTAAATTGGGGGGGGGTGGCAAAACAACCTTCTATTAAGAAGAAAGATAATGTTGTCAGTCTGATAAGGAGAAAAAACATCAGAATGTAGGAACTTTGTTGTCACCATGGTAACAACGTCAGAACAGAGTTAACGAAACAATAATCCCGGCAAAGCCGTCAGGTGGGATTCTCCGCCTCTCCCCTCGTCCCGGTTCTAGGTCAGATGCGGCGCCGGCGCTCTGACAAACACCGCCGGGGAAACCGGAGAAGCGGGTGGAGGGAAAGAGTGACGGGCATCTGGGAGCTGTAATGACCCGGGTTGGGTGTCCGGGCCCCAAGCTGCAGGCCAGGGCTCGGTGCAAACAGAGCAAACCCAGCCTGCCGACCTTCCTGCACTCCCTGACGTTTCTTACGTCTTTATCCCTCTACGCTGGGCTGCGAGAACATTCAGTGATTTACACGTGTCACTATTTGATTTAGGGTGCAAAATTAGCCTTAACTGACTATAACATTAACGATAATATATACATATACCGATCCATCCATCTTCACTTATTCAGTTCAGGAACAGGGTGACCCTAGAGCTGATCCCAGCAAGCAGACAGCAGGGGCACTATGACAATTTAGAGATTATAGTTCAGCTTTCTGCATGTTCTGGGACTGCAGGAGCAAACCAGTGAATGCACCTTTTATCCACAGTAAACTTTTAACGGTTTATGGAAAGAGCTGCTTTCCCAGCCTCGGATGATTTATTTCTGATGCTTTTATTCCGCATTTCAAAGGACGTGGCAAAGATTCACTGAGATCAACAAGCCAGCAACAGCCAACAGAAATATAAAACCATCCATAAATCCATGCGTCCATCAATCCATTCATTCATCCATCCATCTTCCACCTGGGTAACCAGCGCAGGGTGGAGGGGGCCTGGAGCCTATCCCAGTATGCACGAGGCAGGAGAACACCCAGGATGGGATGCCGGTCCGTCCAGGGAACACACAAACACATAATTTAGAGACACCAGTTTGCCTTAGCACATGTTTTTAGTCTGGGGAGAAAGCTGGAATGCCAGAAGGAATTCCACATAATCCCGGGAGAACGTGATAATTACTCACACAAAAAGCCAGGGGAATGGAATCGAACCCTAACCCTGGAGTTTTCAGCTTCTAATATAAAAACCGGAGCCACCTCCTCACCCTAAACAATGACTAAATGATGATAAAAGTAATATGGTTATGGACAAGTTCAGGACACGGTCTATACCTGCTGCTTTACACAGACGGTGGGGTTAACGAGCAATTTTGGGTAATGAAAAAGAACAAATAGCTTAATTAAATGGGTAGTGGCAAGGTATATTCCGATCCCAGCTGCAGACTCACAAGTTTGCTCATGGCTATTTGGTTACCCACAAGGCTGCTGGGTTCACCTCCTCCCAGGAACCAAGCAGCCTAGGGGGGCTCCTGTGGTCTTCATCTGCGCTTGAAAAATATATGACGTCATTTTTTTTATGGGTTGGAAACCAGCTGGAGACACAGTGGTGACAGTGGGTCACAGCGTAATGCTGTGGTATTGGGATCTGAGAAGTAAGTTTATCAAAGGCTGGAGTGCTGTGTTGCATTGTGGGTAAGATCCTTAAGGTGTGGCAAAGACGAGCCAAACATGGGTATCTTTGACAAAAAAGCTTAACCGAAAAAGTATTTTTTGGAAGTATTCTCAGACCCCGTCTGTGCTGTTCTTTGGGAGGGGTTCACCTCAGCCGGGGGGAGCGTGACATCACTACGCTGCCCCCCACCTGCCCCAGCTACCATCCTGAGCCTGCAGAATCTCCCGCCATACACAGCCTCACCAGATGGTGTCTGTACTCCCCTCTCCATTTCCCGACTTCCTATGCCGCCCCCCCCCGGCCCATCCCCGCCCCCGGCGGTGTCCGGTAGACACTCTTAAAGAGGTGCCGCAGATCTCTTTTTACCTGCGCCTTCTGAGAGACCCCCACTGAGAACAAGCTGTTGTTTCAACGCCCCGCTCGCCCAGCGCCGACGGTAGGCAGCGGCACACCTGTCCCCTGTTTACTGGGCCTTTTTTCTACCTTCAGCCTAATTGCGTGTGAATTATTAAATGGGGGGGGGGCAACGTCCCATACAACAGCATTACTGCAGATGCATCCTTTTAACAAAACTGAAGGAGGATGAGGAACTTAAAAAGGAACGATAGGGCACAGATACCTGGGAATTCACCTGTGCGGGGTGTGGGGGGGGGGGGGGGGTGTGGCTTAGGACGGCCTCACTGTGGGTAAACCGCAGTTTTGTTGGGGTGGGGGCCTGGGCTCCCTGTGGAGTCACACAAGGGGCGGCCTGATCCACAGTTTGGTATCTCTGTCTAGGAACTGCAGCTAATAAAACTGAACCGGACCTGGGACTAGGGGTCTGAACTTCCTGTAGTGGTTGTATTTATTTATTCTGGGAGTCCCTTTCAGGTCTCCAGAACAGGCAGTAAACAGAAGAAAGGTCTTCATGTCCAGATTGCCTCTTTTGCTCATATTTATTTATCATTCCCTGAAACCACTTTGCGTTGCAACTTGATAGCTGCAAGATTGTGAAAATGCCGTCCGCGGCTCCGGTGGAGCAGCGCCCGCCTTGTCCGCCGCTCCCTTTCCCTCCAATTCTAGCCCTTGGCCACTCACGCAAATAAATACCTTTCTACTTAAACATACAGTGCCTAATTAATTTATCCCATCTGTTCTCCTCTCCGCATCACTTCCATGTCACAGAAGTTTCCGCAATGGATTTGGCTCATATTGTATTGATAACTGGCAGACTGTGAGAGCAGATGAAAAAATTAAATTTCACAGACACGCGTGTCCACACACACACGCACGCACGCACACACACACACACACACATATAGATAGATAGATAGATAGATAGACAGATAGATAGATAGAGTGAAACTGGAAGAGTAAGAGTGAGAGAATATGAAGATTATACTATATATGCAAAGATATGACAGAGATTTCATTACTGAGTTTGTGTATATGTCAGTGTAGTTTAGAGCTCTGAGGACCTGAGAGATGTCACCTTCAGCATAACCTATAGATGGATGTCCTGAAGAAGGATGATATTAGAGAAACATGGTGTATTTCCCTGTTTTTTTTTTTTTTTGGACGGATGAGGCCTGAGTGATCTTCGCATTTGTCTCCTGAGGGACGTCGAGTCCAGCACACAGTTGTTGCTCATCTCCAAAACATCTGATCAACCAAACGACAACTCATCTCAACCACTACCCTGGTGCAGGAGACTGATTCATACAGTTGTAATATTTTGGTTAAAAAGTTGGAAGGGAGCTTTACCTAATCTCAAAGAACACACGACTGATTCTGGAAATTGCCGCGGGTCCCAAAGCAGGGTCAGCTCCTGAAGCTGACGGAGACGGGTGTAAGGACAGGACGTGGCTCTTCGGGGGGGAGGGGGGGGTGGCTGTGGGGGCAGCCATTTAAACTCCGATCCGATCAAACGCCTGACTTGTATCCGAGACCCAACCTGGGAGGGTACGGCAGCCATGTCGCACGGAAACAAAGGAAGAACATAAGTTGTTTTATTTTTTCTCTCAGTCTTTGTTGATTTTGCTGGAGGTCCTCCACCAAGATTCCTGACCATCTGCAAAAGCTTTACTCACCAACGCCAAAACATCCACAGCTTACCGCTCTTTCATGTAAAGATCAGTTTCCGTTCCTCATTAAATCGTAACGTATCACCTGCAGACTTGTGAAGGGATACCCGTGTCGCCCCTTTGCCATCTGCGGGCTTTGGGCTTGGGGGACTGCCCCCCCCCCTCCCACCTCACCCCCCAGGCATTACCTGTCAGCGTGTGAATTTGAGGCAAGGCTGCTGTCGTTCTCCTCCTCACTCTTACCCGAGCCTCAGCGCCGTAAGTGTTGCATGGGAAATTTATGGAAAGTGTGCCTGGGATGTGTCAGGGCAAGGAAGGGCATTCAAACCTCAAATGAGGAAGACAAACTCCTGGCTTTATGGTGACCCCAACTCCCTAAAGTTAGCGAACCCTAAAGGAACCCTGACCAATCACAGTGCAATTAAGAATTTCACCTTAGCTGGTGCAGGTTGATACCTTTTCCTCCCAGTTGCAATGTTAATAAGGTTGAGCTTGTGGGGTGGTGTTACTAGTCTGTGTGGGGGGTGTGGAGTACAAGGAGCCCCCCCCCCCCGAAATGAACTTACACAGATGTTCCTTGGCTGGATGGCTGAATTTCCTCAGAGGAAGCATTTGGATTAATGGGATTGTACAGAGAGAATTTAGGCTGTAAATCTGTAACAGGATCAGATTCTGCTGTGCCTTCCATAGCGGCTTCATGGGGGTCTTTGGAGAAATGCCCGCTTTGTTTATCAGACTGAGCCCCCCAGTGGTAACTGGGCCGCAGGAGCCTGAATGTGACGGAGGCTTTCACATCACATGAAGTACATGGGTTTATCAGGGCCATGTGGGACGCGTGAGGCTGCACTGGGGGGGGGGGGGGCGGTTGCAGAGAAAGCACAGCAATCTGCACAGCTTTCTCTGTGCTGCCAGCTGTGAGACTAAAGGCATAGAGGCTTCCCCACTTCCCCACTTTACAGAGGGCGTTACAGTCCTGTCATTGACAAGGCTGATGCATATTCATTTGCTCAAGGGTGTTTGTATGAATTGTAAAAACGGATGCTTGGGATAAACAGGGGCGCTGTTTCTGTCTCTGAGGGACAGGGGCCCTAAAATTTTGGAACATAATTGTATTAGGTTCTGGGTGGGGGACCCAGAGTCTATTGTGGCAACTAACTATGGCATAGGCAGCTTACTGAAGGTACTGAAGAAAACAACAAGTAATGGATGATATATTTTGAAGATATGCTCTGCTTTTCTTAGACAGGCTCACAGTATATTTCCCAGGCAGGGCTACATGCTGGAGGGGGGCATGTTAAAACCTTGTACCTGCCGTTCAACAGGTGATTAATGATTGATTCCTTCCTCAAACACCCTGTATAGGTATTAATGCAAAAAAAGCCTTTGATTGAGCGGGATGTGTCAGGAGGGGACAGTTACTGGACAGCAGCCTCTGCTGCCACAGAGGAGTCTGGATCCGCCGCTCCGCAGTCCCAGAAGAAGGCTCCGGAACAGGCCTCACGCAAGGCGGGGCGGCGACGTCAGCCAGGCAGCTGCTGTAGCTTCCAGAGGCCCACCGTGAATATTCATGACTCCCCGATTCCCAAGGCCGGCTCGGCTGCATCTGTCCTCGCCTAGGCACATGTGCGTCCCCCCCCCGCCCCCACCCCAGGCCTGGCCCAGACCGTAGAGGGCTCTCCTTGCTCCCAGCTCCTCTTCTTCGCTGATCGCATTTCCTCAGGTGTTTTTTCTGCCCTCCATGAAACATTCATCTAGACCATCCGAAACGGCTCCCGTTCCACCAAAAATCACCTCTAAATAATATAGGCCACATTAATATATAGACATTAACATTCAATATGCTGTTTTATGCCAGCCGCTATCCATATATAATACTACACAAAGCACTACCCAGTAAGGCTAAGCAGAGTAAGGCAGTACCCAGTAAGGCTAAGCGGAGTAAGGCAGTACCCAGTAAGGCTAAGCGGAGTAAGGCAGTACCCAGTAAGGCTAAGCGGAGTAAGGCAGTACCCAGTAAGGCTAAGCGGAGTAAGGCAGTACCCAGTAAGGCTAAGCAGAGTAAGGCAGTACCCAGTAAGGCTAAGCGGAATAAGGCAGTACCCAGTAAGGCTAAGCGGAATAAGGCAGTACCCAGTAAGGCTAAGCGGAGTAAGGCAGTACCCAGTAAGGCTAAGCGGAATAAGGCAGTACCCAGTAAGGCTAAGCGGAGTAAGGCAGTACCCAGTAAGGCTAAGCGGAGTAAGGCAGTACCCAGTAAGGCTAAGCGGAATAAGGCAGTACCCAGTAAGGCTAAGCGGAGTAAGGCAGTACCCAGTAAGGCTAAGCGGAGTAAGGCAGTACCCAGTAAGGCTAAGCGGAATAAGGCAGTACCCAGTAAGGCTAAGCGGAGTAAGGCAGTACCCAGTAAGGCTAAGCGGAGTAAGGCAGTACCCAGTAAGGCTAAGCGGAGTAAGGCAGTACCCAGTAAGGCTAAGCGGAGTAAGGCAGTACCCAGTAAGGCTAAGCGGAGTAAGGCAGTACCCAGTAAGGCTAAGCGGAATAAGGCAGTACCCAGTAAGGCTAAGCGGAGTAAGGCAGTACCCAGTAAGGCTAAGCGGAGTAAGGCAGTACCCAGTAAGGCTAAGCGGAGTAAGGCAGTACCCAGTAAGGCTAAGCGGAGTAAGGCAGTACCCAGTAAGGCTAAGCGGAATAAGGCAGTACCCAGTAAGGCTAAGCGGAGTAAGGCAGTACCCAGTAAGGCTAAGCGGAGTAAGGCAGTACCCAGTAAGGCTAAGCGGAATAAGGCAGTACCCAGTAAGGCTAAGCGGAGTAAGGCAGTACCCAGTAAGGCTAAGCGGAATAAGGCAGTACCCAGTAAGGCTAAGCGGAGTAAGGCAGTACCCAGTAAGGCTAAGCGGAGTAAGGCAGTACCCAGTAAGGCTAAGCGGAATAAGGCAGTACCCAGTAAGGCTAAGCGGAGTAAGGCAGTACCCAGTAAGGCTAAGCGGAATAAGGCAGTACCCAGTAAGGCTAAGCGGAATAAGGCAGTACCCAGTAAGGCTAAGCGGAATAAGGCAGTACCCAGTAAGGCTAAGCGGAATAAGGCAGTACCCAGTAAGGCTAAGCGGAGTAAGGCAGTACCCAGTAAGGCTAAGCGGAATAAGGCAGTACCCAGTAAGGCTAAGCGGAATAAGGCAGTACCCAGTAAGGCTAAGCGGAATAAGGCAGTACCCAGTAAGGCTAAGCGGAGTAAGGCAGTACCCAGTAAGGCTAAGCGGAATAAGGCAGTACCCAGTAAGGCTAAGCGGAGTAAGGCAGTACCCAGTAAGGCTAAGCGGAGTAAGGCAGTACCCAGTAAGGCTAAGCGGAATAAGGCAGTACCCAGTAAGGCTAAGCGGAGTAAGGCAGTACCCAGTAAGGCTAAGCGGAATAAGGCAGTACCCAGTAAGGCTAAGCGGAATAAGGCAGTACCCAGTAAGGCTAAGCGGAGTAAGGCAGTACCCAGTAAGGCTAAGCGGAATAAGGCAGTACCCAGTAAGGCTAAGCGGAGTAAGGCAGTACCCAGTAAGGCTAAGCGGAGTAAGGCAGTACCCAGTAAGGCTAAGCGGAGTAAGGCAGTACCCAGTAAGGCATTAAATGGAAATGACAGGAAATCCTGTGAAGACTTTTAAATTAGCACATTTGTCAACAAAAACCCCACTGCTTGATAATCCTTTTGTGTGTCTCACAGCCCCAGACAGCAGATTATCTATCACTGGAGGGTCTGCTGGATATTTTTAAGGGGGGGGGGGTTGTATTCCCAGGTAGGGCTGCAGTGTTTTAATACTGATGTCATGTAAGGGCCCCCTTCAGGGACTGAGCCTGAGGCGATGCCCCCCCCCCCCACCCCCGCCATGGGACTATCTGCAGCCTTTTCATCATCCTGGGCTTCTTGCCCCCCCCCCCCCCATTTTCTGCAGCAGCCATGTTTTCCTGTGACTTTCCCTCCACTGAGGTTAGAGAACCTTTTAGCAGAAGTGAGGCAGCATCCTCCCCCATCCCAGATAGCGGATTCGGGACAATGCCCCCCATCCACCTTCCCCCCCCCCCCCCCCCCCCCTCCGCACTGATGATAGAGGGCCAGGCATCTCCGGGCGGCCGGGCTGTAACTGGACGATGAGCGATGTCACCCAGACCTGACAGATGGTCCTTGAGCCTCAGTCAGATGTGCAGCATCCTTCACGAGCTGCGACAGCCTGTCAGGATCGGCCCCGGGGCCGCGTTGGGCCCCTCCGCCGGGTCCAATCCATGACACGAAGCCCCCCCACCCCTGTTCTGAAATCAGAGTAATCTCAGGCTCCCAGTCCCTTAGGCACACTTGTTTTATTTATCAATATGTACATATTTATCTATCTATTTATCATGATCCCGGTCTTTACAGTGCAGAGGTAAAAGATAGTCTAGTAAAAATAAAAAAAACTGCCTGAAACACACCAGTGCAGGACATTAATACCGTAGATATATAATCTGTTTGACAGCAGCAAAATAATCAGCTTCTCAAAAACTTGATCACATCTCTGCTGCATGAGCAGGGACTAAAATAGCGAATTTAGGACAAAATAAAATATCAGTTATGTTGCTTCATGATACATATTTCATAATACAGTGCATGGATGTAGAATATATGCAATAATAATTGTTACTGTATGTAGGAAAGTAAGTGTTACCTGATGTCATAAGATAAAAAAGCAGATTATATCGTGGTCCTGGGAACAGCATTCTGCATTATTGGATGTGTGTGTGGAGGGGGGGGGGTGTGTGTGTGTTCTACTGTGGTTATGCAGGGTAGGGGCTGTAGGGGGGCATATGCTTTTCATTAAGGCGTGCGGAAATAAGCTGTGACCCCCCCCCCCCCCCCCCCAGCCTGGAAGGGCGCATCCATTTAATGCTACAGTGAGGAGGCCAGGCCAGGCCACAAAGTGAGTGAGGTAAAAAGGGAGGGGGCAGCGGGGGGGAGGGGTGGGGGTCACTGAAGGCAGAGACGCCGGCTTGCTGCATGTCAGGGTTATTGAAAGTGAAGGGGGAATCTAAACACTTCCTGTGGCATTCACAGCCCCATTTGTCTTTATCTGTGTGGTCCCCCCCCCAAATCCCCCCCCCCTCCCCATGCTGTTCTGAGCCCACAGACTCCACACAGGATCGAAGATCTGCAGTAAGGTGTGTCCAGATTGGCATTGAGAGGTCGTCAACTATGATCATCTATCCCAGTACCCCCCATATACCCCCCCAATCCACCCCAATGGATGGCTGACAGTGGGCACTGCCCCCCCCCCCCCTAAATCTCCTGACATCCTCTCAGCTTTTCTTTCATGTTCTCCTCGAACCACAATATTTATACCATTGGAACAAATAACTAAACATGTCAGAGTCTCTGGTTCCCGGTTAGTTGAGACTGTCTTTTACCATAAGCAGTCATTCACGGCTGCTAACTTGCATTAAACTTTTTGTGACAGCAGTTTAGTACAATGTTGCTTGTTTAAAGCGAAGAGAAATTATGGGCTCCATCTTGGTAAAGATGTTGCTTTGGCTTGTTTGCTATACAATTCAAAAGTGTCCAGATCCTGTTTTGTTTTAGTTTGTTTTTAGTGTTGTTGTGAAGTTGTATCACACTCTGTTTTGCACTTCACTCGGCAAACAGTCTCCAGTCTTTCCTGCAGGGGGCGCACTTGTCAAATGACAACGTCCATGCAGAATGAATGCTTAATGTTTCATGGGATCCATCCACCCTATTAAAATGATCCTTTCGGACTGCTGAAAATCAATTACTAATATTGTAGAAATTTAATTATATTGCTTACCGAGACATTTTGTGAAGGACCCGCTGCAGAGACTGACCAAAGCCCTGGGCTTTTTGATAAGCTAATACCAGTAGCATAATAGATAGCATGCTAAATTAGCTTGCTTCAGAATCTGGGGAGCTGCTCTTTAAAACCCAGAGGACCTGTTCTTTCTCACTCTGCGGTCTCCCTGTCTGGTATGTGTTTTCTAACTGACAAGGCACTGGATTTACTGCACTTACCACAACCGCGAGGAGAAGTAAAAACAAAGCAGGGAAGTAAGAGGCGAGACTGAACAGAGCCCCGACTGCGATGCGAGTTTCCCCCGAGCATCACGGGCCTCTCTTTTGGAAAAAGCCGACTTAGCAGGCAGGGTAATCTGTAGGGTTTACGTTGGAGGCGAGGCGAACCTTCGCTGACCCCCCGCTTAAGATTCCCGCAGCAATGCAGGGCCTTTAAACACCCTCCCACCTAACTGCTGGAGGCTGGGGAGTCGTGCTTAAAAAAAGGAAGGGTGGGGGCTAAAGAGATGGGTAAGCTGTTCTCGATTCAGGGTCTTCATTGAATCCAATCTCAGGCTGAATTGAAGTTTATGGTGCTTCGGTGTTACTGCGATGGAGGGAACTGCGGTATTGAGAATCCGTTACTTTCGCCACCTTCAAATACGGCAAATACCGTAATAGTGTAGCAGCAGGTGACTCAGAAGAGAGTGGTTTACACCTTCCTTTAAGATAAAAAAAATCACATCTTCAGGCTGTGCACTGTCACCTGTTCTCCCGCTTCCGTGCTACAGACTTCCGATACTGTGTTGTAGTTCACATAAATGTCCATTAGGGGGGGGCATTACTCCAATGCTAAGAAAATTAGCTTCCTAACTTATTCTCATAATAAAAAACTAACGGTACTTTTTTTTTTTTTTCTTTAAATGTCATTTTAGTTGTTAGAGCTGAGCTTGTGCAATTAATTTTCATTCATAAAAATTTCACAAAAGTTGTGAAAGTCAATTAATTACATTTTGAAAAAAAAACATGTAATTGCTTAAATGGCCCACTTATATAAACAAAAAGGCAGTCCCAATTATATACAGCGTCGGACAAAAATGTTCATCAATGGTACACAAGTGGTCTGTCAATTGACACGACCCATGTTTTGCCAAAATATCTACTCCACTTGTCCTGAACTTTCACTGAGGCTACGGGCAGCGAAGGGCCCTAAGTAAGTCAGGACCCCCGGGCAGGGCAAGGCGACGCGGCTCTTTTTGTGCCCCCCTCCGCCGTCTGGGATTTTACAGCCTCATTATGCTGCTGCTGGAATAACCAGACGCAGGAGCACAGTGCTTGTAAAGAAACAAAGGCAGGTTTGCCTCTCGCCGCTGAGCACTCCGCGGGGTGAATGTAATGTTTAAACCTCTTTGCTAGCTTTAAATTCTAATTCCCTTTTACCCCTTCTGTGTAGAAGCAGGGAGGGGGGCTTGCATGAGAAATTAAGATGTTAAAAGAAGAAAAGTAGTGAAGGGGATTGGGCTTTTTTTCCCCAAAGGGGGGGGGGGGTCCTTGCCAGCGCGGGTCCGACCGCAGCGCATGTCAGGCAGGACAAAGACGGCCCGCAGCAGAGGACGACGGCGAGGACCCGGCTTGCAGGGCCGGGCTCGGCCCCTCTCCCTGGCGCTGTCGCCCTGTGTTAGTCACACCCCAGGAGAGGGAGCTGGGCCTTTATCGGGCCAAGGCTGGCACGCCGTCACAGGCCACTGCAGTCGCCGTCGAACCCCCCGCCCCCCCCAAAGTGTGGACTGATCCCATACCAGCGAGCATGGGAAATAAACCTTCCAATATGCATGCATAGATAAATACTATTAAAAAAAAACACGAGGCAGTCAATCAAATAGTCCCCTCTCTTTGGAGCTGACCGTGATGATTAAGGTCATCTTGTTGTGTGCATCTTGTCTAGCGGTCATGCATGTCCCCATCCGTCCATCCATCCATCTACCTACTGTTTTTCCTAGTCAGAGTCGCAGGGCACCAGGCAGCATGGGGTGTAAGGCTGAGGTACAAGAGGGATGGGATACCAGTTGTTGTCCAATAATATCATGCACATGACTAACTCCCAGTACAGTTCGATTCACTTTATTTTTGTACAGCGTGACAGAGCTGTCCCAAGGCACTTGACAAGAATATGTGGCAATCCATTACAGTACTACATCGTTAATACAAAACATACACAACAAGCCCTCCATAAATAAATAATAAACAACCTAATTGATTGATTGATTGATTAGAAATTGTATAGTGCCCATATGAGGTGTGTATTTGTGTTTGTAATAGTGCAGGGGGTGCAGTGCAGTGACTGCTGTCCCCAGTGCTGGGGGAGCTCAGGGACACAGATACTGGCCGCACTGAACGACCGCATGCCAGTAGGCAGAGAGGAACATCTGGGCCGCTGGGTCATCCGTCTCGGGGTGGTGAGCCTGTGACTCAGGGTGCTGCTCAGCTAGAACAGAATGGGCCTCATTTCTCTGACCAGAGTGCAGTTCGGACGCCATTCACCCCCCCACGACGAAACTCGGTGCCATGACACAGCTGGCTCAAAGTTTCATCCAGTACCAGCCTAATCCACCTGGACATAATCCCTGTTGACACAGACACTGGTCACAACAGCCTGATAAAACATATGCAGCAGTTTGCTGAACACGGTGAAGGACTCTAGTCCCCTCCAGACCGACAGCCTTTCCTGCAGATTTCCTCAGCCTTTTTGCACCAATTAATCCTCTCGTTAATGTAGTCATGAAGGTATTTTCAGCTCTGCACCTTTTCTGCACTCCTTCCTTTTGGGGGTGACGGCGTTCAGCGGCTCTCTGCTCTGTCGGAAGCCTCCACCGGGTCCTGTGTCTCTCTCAAGCTGCAGCTTATTGTTCTAACATCACCCAAAAAAACTCTGTCCTCCTCTTCTGGCCCAACACTGATACATCCCAAGATATACAGTGGTACCTTGGTTTGCGAGCATAATTCGTTCCGGAAATGTGCTTGTAATCCAAACCACTCGTATATCAAAGGGAATTTTCCCATAAGAAATAATGGAAACTCAGATGATTCGTTCCACCACCCAAAAATGTTCATATAAAAATGACTAAAGTAAAAATACGTAAAACAAATTAACCTGCACTTTACCTTTGAAAAGAATCGTGGATGGTGTGAGGGAGACGAGAGAGAGGAGAAGAGGAGGGTTTTTTGTAGGACGACTTTCACTATAACTAATGGAATCACTTTTTCTTTTTGTGCGACTTTAACAAGGAACCTATCCAATGACAGCTGCTTTTGCCTCCTTTTCGATTTCGTGGAAATGTGACAATGCATTGTCGTTAAACAGATTTATCGCTCGCACTGCTACGCCCTTATTCGGGTGGTGCTTTTCTACTAAATTTTGACTATACGAGTGAGGCAAGCTGACTGAGACCGAGCATGGGAGACGGTTACCCACAATCCCGCAGCGAGAGAGAGAGAAGAACCATCGGCTCAGTTGTGATCACGTGACGCTCGCCAAAGTGTATACATAATACAGTGGTACCTCAGAACTCGAATTTAATCCGTTCAGAACTCCGGATCGAATCCTAAAAAGTTCGAGTTGTGATCGAATTTTCCCTATAAGAAATAATGGAAAACCAATTAATTGGTTCCCGGCCCCAAAAAATTACACCTAAATATGTTTTTTTAGCATTTAAACGCAAAATGAATCAGGTAAAACAAGAAGAGCATATACTGTACTACACACATCTAAGCACATTTATCAAAACAGTAATTTGTAAAGTAAGAAAATAAATGTATCCAAACAATGTGTAAAGTTAAAAAAAACAATGCGTCCTGCCTCGATCGTCCGCTCCTTCCGTGTGCCACACCCCCTCGTTAACCCCGTGTGGAATCCTCCTGTGATCAGCTCTTTCTGGTTGTTGTCATTAGTCCTCTGTATTTCGTCCGCGTTTCAGTTTGTTTCCCCAGTCCGGTCATTGTATTGTCCGTCTGCGTTTTGCCTGCCTTACCTGTAATTAAACCCCGTATTCCGCGATACCCTGACGTCTGCGCCTTTGTCTCCGTTCCGTCCCCGCTCGGCACGACAATATTATTATAACTAAACGTATTAATGGTTTATTATTAATATTAAAATATTGAATAAGAAATCTTTATTTTTAAATGGATTTTATTATATAATAATAATTACTTTTACTGTCTATCATTGTCTAAATGTGTTTTTACTGTCTAAATATATGTATTCAGTTAGTGTAAACATGCACGGTGCTATCACAGCTAATGCGAGGCTGAGACTGAAGTGTTACCCTTTGTTTCCGCTGAGAGACGTGGCGCTTCACTCATTTCCCCGCGTATACAAGTTATCTTAGGTAGGCGTTCACGGTTTGACTTCTGAGATTCAGATCGAGCTCTAGGTAATTTTTTTTAACTGGTTGGTTCGACTTTTAAGAAATTCGAGTTCTAATGAGTTTGAGAACTGAGGTACCACTGTAATGGATAACCAATTAATTGGTTCCTGGCCCCCCAAAATTACATCTAAATATTTTTTTTTTTAGCATTTAAACCCAAAATGAAGAGGATAAAACAAGAAGAGCATTTTTTTCTTAATGGCTTCCAAAACAATAAAGATCTTATCCCAACATTACCCCTGTCCTGCCCCGATCGTCCGCTCCTTCCGTGTGCTACGCCCCCTCGTTAACCTCGTGTGGGATCCCCATGTGATCAGCTGTTTCTGGTTGTTGTCATTAGTCCTCTGTGTTAAGTCCGCGTTTCAGTTTGTTTCCCCAGTCTGGTCATTGGGTGCGTTCGACTTGCTTACAGCGCTGGCTTAAAGCAACGCATTCTGATCCTGACGCAATGCATTACGGTTAGATGCATTGCGACCTCTCACCCGGCTGCACAAACTGGAACCACCTCCATGACGACACACCTTTGCCCTTATTGGCTGAAGAGTTTAGCTATACACATGACGTTTGTATCCCAGGCAGTTCCGATGCGTAATCTGCTATTTCTCCCGAATATCACGTAAAGCAGTGAGAACTGGTTTTCAGTTAATTTACCTGGTAAAATAAAGTCCAGTCTGTGAAGAAGGCATTCAAGTAAGAATTGCATTGTAGAATGACTCATTTCCTGGCGCGTACAATTTATATTAGGTCAGCGTTCACGGTTCGACTTCTGATATTCAGATTGAGTTCTAGGTCAAACTGGTTTGTTCGATTTTCCTGAAATTCCAGTCCTAGTGAGTTCGAGAAACGAGGTACCACTGTTTTTCTTGTGGGAAAAATTCGATCAGAACTCGAACTTTTTCAATCCGGAGTCCGGAACGGATTAAGCTCGAGAACCGAGGTACCACTGTGTATATATATACAGTATATATGTGTGTGTGTATATATATATATATATATTTGGGTGGGGTGAAAAAATTGTGATTAATCGTAATGCACGTAGAGCAGCAGAGCGATGTAATGTATGTGTATGGCTGATACCCAGTAAAAATCTGCGTTACCTGAACGTTGGTATTTTGTAGTGATTATCATGTTGTGAAAGTGCACAAACACAACACCGATGAGTATATAGATAATGGATAGTGTATATTGCCCATTGATGTGACAGGTGAAAACTTCGATTGCGTTGCAGAACCTGAAAATATTAACCTATTTCAAAGATATTTTGCACGTTTAATAACGAGGTCCAGTGACAACTTTTCCGCACTATTGGAAATTTTGATTTTTTTCACCCCACCCTAATATATACACCAGTCCAAAGTTTTTGCAGGTTTTTTTTACCACTTTTGCATTATAAATGGCTGATTTTTTATTCTTGTTAAGCATTGGAAAGTTGAGTGAACAACTATAAATGAAAATATAAGTCAAAGCAAATTTCCTTTTTAACATGGAAAGAGTATGTAACAGTGCACGTCTCACATCCTATTAACTGGTTGTGTGGTGATGGCAGTCAAACTCTAGGCCGTCCTTTAACTTTAAATGCACTAGTTACCTGTTTCACCCCATGAAACAGAGCAGTATTTAATGTCCCTTGTAGAAAGAATGCCTCGCATTTTCTCTGCCGTTATAACTGCTAGAGGAGGTTACTTTGATGAATCAAAGATATGACATTTTCTTGCTAATAAAGGTAATCATATATTTGTTAGCAAAGAATATTGAGTGCATTTTTTGTAAATGTTAAGCGAATAACATGCAAATGTAGAAAGTCTCAGTGTGTGAAAGACTTTTGACGGGCAGTCAAACTGAACTTGTGTGTGAACAGAGAGGATGTATCTTTGACGCATTCATGCACCTGATCACTGTCTCCCACATCAGACGATACTCGTATGTCAGAATTCCTGCTGTATAATTTATCGCTGTAATTCATTAATTCATCCATTTATCTAGATCATTTCCTGCAGGTCACCTATCAGTAAAGCAGGAATGACGTAGGGTGCCGATGTGGGGGGGGGGGGCATGCCCAGTTGTGGGCTCCAATCCACCATTTTTGTCAGCTGAACAGCTGTCAGGTGTCAGCCAGTGCTGTTTTTCAATATGCATGTGCGTATGTGAGTGTCTGCCAGTGTGCATACCACTGCGTAGCGTGTGTGTGTGTGTCCTGTGTCTGGGAGGCAAAGGAACAGCGGGGGGTGGGGGGGGGGGGGTTAAAATGATCAGAAGTATCTCCTTGGCAACTGATCGCCAATCCGCCAAGCGCCTCAGGTAAAGAGACTGGGAGTTTTAATAGGGTCAGCGGGCAGATTGAGCAGGAACAGCTGGGCGGTGAGGCGCCATGTCTTGGGGTCTGGGGCTGCGTTTAGGAGGGAGGGGTTGCTGTTTTGATCCTTTGTTGGATTTCCAGCACTGTTTGGCCCTTAAAGCACCCTTTTCCACAGCCTTTTTCTCGAACCCGGCTCTCCTGTGCCTCGGGCCCCTCCCTGAGGCATGTCTTGGCCCCCAGTGCACACGTGATGCTACATGTAGCCTTTGTATGTGCTGCTTGTGTGACCTGCAGCTGCCGCAGCATGACATCACGCCAGCGTGCTGGATGCCATCCTGGGGCCGTTCCTGCTGGACCAGGAGCCAGATGGAGTGCAGGTCCACCTCCCTCACAGTGTGATAAAAACCTGATATTTTGAACATTTTTCAGGTTCCCACAAAGATCTGTGAATGCAATCAAAAAAGGAAAAATGCCAAAGGTCTTGTATTTAGTTTGGTTACTTATGGTTAATGTTAGGGCTGGGTAGGGGTTAAGGTTGTATGGGGATTACAGATTTCCCTATAGAAATGAATGGAGAATCCCCACAAAGATATGAATGTGTGTGTGTGTGTGTGTGTGTGCGTGTGTGTGTGCACCTCATTCGTATCCCGCACCCTGCCTGCCTTCGCCATTCCTGGCTCCCCTGTCGGCGCCGCCAAACAGAAGCAGCGAGGAGGTTGGCGGGTGGGGGTGGGGGGGGGGGCTAGTGTCAGATCAGACCAGCATATGCCCGGCTTTGCCAACAGCTTGCGCGTGTGGCGGACGTGCCCGGGGGCAGCGCTTCCAGAAGGAATGTTGGCCGTCCCGCGGCGTAGGGCTCCGCCTAACACCGTGCCTATTGGGGGGGGGGGTCAGTACGAAGCACCAGGAGGTGCATGCTGGGGTGTCGCTCCCACTGCATCGCGTCCGCTCCTCCGTCTCCCTAACACACGCATGTGAGGATTCCTCCACCTGGGTCTCTGATCCTTCACCATCATTTGCAATGGTAGCTCAGGTTAATTATTTATATTATTGTTCATTAGAATATGATTGAACAACCATGGTGTCATTTTGCAGGATTTAAGGCTTAAAGACCTTTGAGATCATGCAGCTCCAGAGGCCTGTAGGACCAGGATTGGGGCTCCCCTGCTCTTTTATGAGCTCACGTGTCGGTGCAGGTGATGGGCCTTCGTGCTGGAGGTAGCTGTTCACCTGAGGTCGCTGCTCTCCGGTCGCATCCCGGCAAAGCCAACGGCGACCTGCGGCACCGGCTGTCCCGTCTGGTGCCTCTGTGTCGAGTCGTAAATGATGCCCCCTGAGGCCCGCAACGTATGTCAGACGGCGTTTTGGCCCTCACGGACCTCGATGGACGAGCCAGTGTTCAGGGGCGAACGCTACTGAGTTGTGAGGGGTTCGAATGGGCTGACTGGCAGAGGCTCGTCCTACTGGGCCGGCCCCAGTACCACTGCCTCAGGAGAGAGCTTCCCACGCACCTCCCTGTAGCGGCACCGTAATTAATACCCAGAGAAGTGCCGCCCGCCATTCTCCCCGGGCTGGGCACACTCACGCCGGTGTCTGAGCCTGAGAAGTGAGCGCCTGGCACCCCCGTCCGCCCTCCTCCTCGCCCCATCTGCTCCGCCCACCAGGACACTTCCTCCGCACGGCCATCCGCCCGTTCCTTCGAGGCTCCCGGCTTCCGGGCCGCGGGACCGGCGAGACCGAAGCCATCTCACGGAGGAGTACGTGGCCCTCCCCCGCTTCACGCCTGGCTTTCTTCGTTTCAGACGGGGATTAGCTCGGTGCCAAACCAGAACGGAGCCGGGACCTGCATGCGCCGTGAGGTCGCCTGCTTTCTGTCATGTGACGGAAACATGCAGGGTGGGTGGGCCTGCAAACCTGGCGGATCACCTGCCCTGGAGGTTTCTGTTCATCATGCATTATGCCGTGAATTTATATGTAACTCTTTTTACATTTTGAGGACAGACTAACATTACAGCTATCTGAGATCATGACTAGCTTAACTGGCCTACTAGAGGTTATGGTAGGTCAACATTAGGACTCTCAGAGGGTTATATTCTGAATTATAAGTGACCAAAGTAAATAATACCAAAGTAATATTTAACTTGCATTTACATTACATTAACAAATATAACATATCCACAAAAAGCATAATATGAGAAGTAAATATACCTTTAGATGACAATGATTTCCTTTCTTTTTGTGTACCATGTAAGTGATCAGATTCAAAATAGGAGCTGGAAAAAGTGACCTATTTTTAATTGGTTCACAAAAATTGTGTGGGTGTCTTGGCTTTATGTCACATAAAATGGCACTTAAGAAATGACTTTTAATGAACTACTGTTGCATTGCTTGAGTTGTTATACAGGATATAAAATACGAAAACATCTGATTTGTGGAAGGCTAAATTACACCTAACACATCATTTTCAGTCTTCGGTGAGTCAGAATATTCAATTAATCTGAATGAAATTAGTGTGATATATGGACTACATTCTAAACGAAGTATAGACTATAGATGGTTTACTTTGCTCAATTTGAAATTATGAAATGGCGCCATCGCGTGGTCGCGTTCAGTATTTTATGGATTTTCTTTAACCGACACGTTTTCTGGAATAAGCAAACCAACCTTATAAGAAGCATAAAACAATCTATAATAACTAATATTTTTTATAAATATAAAAACAGCAAAACAAAAAATAGTACCTTCGATTTATTTATAATTGCTTGCCAAAATGTCGCTGCTGTTGCTTGTTAATGTGCCGTGGTTAACAAAATCACTTTTTTTTTCCATAGTAAACTTCGATACATGTTTGGGAAATTTGTTTGTTTGTTTGTCTGTCTATTGTGACACTGATATAAAGGTTCACAAAAATTATTTTTAGAACTGTGAATATTATTCGGTTAATAGGTGCAAATATTTATTTAGTTATTTAAAGAAAGAAATTAATAAACAATATTTCCAGTGCTCTTTTTGTTATGATTAATTGTGGTCCATTTTTGCAGATATTTTATGAATATGTACTGGATTATATATCGATAAGTCCTGATAAATAACACCATAGATGATCTTTTACTTAACATAATGGAACCCAATATATTTAAATGTGTTTTTGATTTGAAATACAGTACGTGTAAATGTAAACAAATGAGCACAAATCATACAAATCCATTTTGTCGCAGTGTTTATCATCTGATTATTTCTAAAAAACACATTTTTTTTTTATCATAAAGCAAATAATGTTACCCTTATCCCAACACATCTGCTGTGAACAATGTTTTATTACCTGGCAGGCAGTAAATTTAAATGGAAATTATATATATTTAAAAAATAAATATATTTCTTTAATAATAAAACATCTAAAAAGCTAGCAGTCTCTTTAAAAAGGTTAAAAATAAGCCCCAGGCCGGGGGGGGGGTATGAAGCAGAGGAGCATTGGCTGTCATTCAGGCGGCGCCAGCTGCGTGCGGCTCATGAAGCCCCCGCTTTTATAATCCCTCATTTTCTCTTGTCTTTCTGCCCTGTTTTTGCCCTGTAATTCTCCTTTTCACAGTCTTTGTGCCTTGCTCATTGTAGCCCTGCTAAGTGTCTGTGTTTGTGTGTGTGTGCGTATTCGCGCCGTGTCTCTCTGTTTTTTATTTTCCCTTCCCCTATGCGTGTGACTCCTCTCGGGGCTCTGGCAGCTCCGCCGCGGCCGTGGCGGGGGAACAGGCTGTGGGCCGGCCCTGGCGGCACTCCAGTGTTGGCAGCTTGGGCGCAGCAGGTGGAACGGGAGGCTTCCAAACCGGCGCCCCCCTCCCCCCCCCCTAAATCCCATACTGCCAGTGTCAGAGACGGAACCGAGCCGCACACTCCGAATGGGCCGGCTTCGGTGCTGGCCCGGAGCATACCCTACCGGCAGCGCTAATGCGGATGGGCCGATTCATCTCTGTGGGGCTTTCTCTGCGTCATGCCATTTTTCCAAGGCACTGTTTTCTCAGAACAACGAAACCTGTGACTGGCAGCCATCTTGGTCATGGTGAACCAGTGGGGCTGATCGCAACCCAGTTAGAAACAGCATTTGGCTTTCTGGCTTTTCCAGAGCACATATTTCAGCTTTTCTACGTTTCCTGTGAACGTTTTTGTTAAATAATTCCAAATATTGCAATGAATACATTTTAAATTATTATAATAAATGCACAAAAGTAAAATAATCGACATATTCTAACCCCTTTGGTGTCTGAAACGCTAATCTCCCATAACCCTGAGCAAAATAAGTAGTTGGAAGATGGATAGATGATCGAAATGCTAGCGTGCTGTTCTTTCAGCATAGCAATATCCAATCTGACCCATCCAGAAAGATGATCTGGTTCCTTTCCCTCCCTAACTTTTACTTTTCAGTTGTTCTTCCATTTTCTGTTATACTGGTTTGTAGAAACACACAGAAGCAATGTAGTCACTTTGGTTCAGGGAAAATATTGATTTCCATTTTCAACAGCAACGTTTACCAAGAACGAGAAAACGACGGAAACTTACTAAGCCTCAGTGTCTCCCTCTGTTGGACAGTAATGAAATAGTTCCTTCTCAGACTGCTTGCAGTCGTGATGTAAACAGGTTCCGTCCCACTTGGACCATGTTTGCAGCGTGACGGCGTTACTTTAAATAATTTCATTAAATTACTTCAATATCATTCGTCATCCACAGATTCAGCCTATTTGACAACGTGACATGCATTGGCGGTATTCTCTATGCAAATTGATAAACAAACAAACAAACAAACAAATAATCTCAGTAAGCGTTTTATCTCCTTTTTGGCTTTTCATAATGGCATCATGGCAAATAGATTTAGATTTACCAGAGAAGTGTAGTGGGTTCCCTATTTACCACAGTAAGCATCACAATATGCGGAACAGTCTTTCAAAAAGTCAGACACAGAAAATGCTAGGAAACAATAGAGAATATGTGCAGGTGGTGATGACACTGGCATCAGAATGCGTAAGATGTACTCTTCATAGAATAGAAATAAAAACACAAAGGTCGCTGGTGAAGTCAGGGGGGTTAAACATGGCAGCGGTTCACTGTCCACTTCAGATACTATCAATGCGTCCCGTGGTGGGAGAAATACGTCATTATGGAGTAAAATTCTCCTCTAAAGAACTAAGGAACGTGTAACAAAAAAATTATATGAAACGCAAGTGAAATACAGACAATGTCACAGGGATTGATGTCTCTAATACCATTACACTCATTTGCAAGTCCAATTAATCTTTTGTTTTTGGTGCTGATTGTTTGTTTTGGGCTTCTGATATACCCAGACGTGTACCTAGCGGGTAATACTCTAGTCACTGGAGAGTCTGATAGCGTTACAGAAAGATGATCCACGGACGTGCGGCTCGTTGATTATTCATAAGGCCTGGCTAGGCAGAGCCTCGGAGGCAAGCTGCCACAGAACTGGATGGTGTAATTACCCCCCAGCCGCACCAGCGCTGCAATGCCCCTCCTACACCCCAAAGCCTCTGCCTCACAGCGCTCCCTGACCAGGTGTGCCTTTCTGAATTTCAAGGATATTTTAATTATTGTAATTTAGGAGCGTGCGCTGCGGCTGAGAGACAAAGAGAGCCTCAGCCATGTATCAGGTGTGGGCCAGGTGCCGTCGGGTCCGGTCCAGCTGCCCTCTGCTGTCAAATCCCCGGTCCAGAAAACACGTGAAACCCGGTAGCCGAAACAATCCTCCCACTATTTGATATGTACCTATTTGCATGACGCCCTCTTAAACTTAAAAACAAGGGCGTAGATTTGGGTATGGACGCAATGGACATGTTTCTACCAATGTTGTGGTAATACCATGTGTGTTTGGGGGGGGGGGGGTGATTTGGTTCCTACCGATGTTGAAACCACACCTATGCCCTTGCTTAAAAATGCTGGGGAATTTAATGCTCACCGTAACATGCAATTGTTATAGACTAAAGAAGCATCTTTAAGAATGACAATTTAGAGCAAAATTTCAAGTGCTCCACCATCTGTGTGTATGTGATGGACAACAGAGGTGGAGACCTTTGATGCCAATTCATATGCAGTTGTTGTTTTTTTTACTTGTAAAATATATGGAAAATACATGGAGTTTTTATTTATATTATCGACGTTTATGGTCTTTTACTGGGCATTCCATAAAGTAGACACGTTTAAATAAAGTGCTCCTGTGTGTTTGTCGTTATAGTAGGCCTATTTCCGGTGGGTGGTTAATTCTCAGGTTAATGATTCATTCAAGTCACGTAAAACAACTGAAAATCTATGTCTAATATTTAAGTGGACTATCGCCGCCCACTTCTAAGCTGAGAAAGAAAAGGGGATCACACTCCGGTCCTCCCTTTGTTGTTTAATTATTGTATCGAATTAGCACCCTCGTGTGGCGAGTGTCGGGAGAACAAAAATGAGGGCCCTCGATGAAGCGCGCCGTACAATATGCCGCCCGGCGCACCTGTACTTCAAAAGTAGTCGTTCCTAACGATGGCCGGCGTCATCTTCTGAATGAAGGCACATCGGTATATTTTCCGTTTCCAGGACTGATTATGAAAATATGGTGAACATGTTAACTTGCATCTCATTAGCGTAAATAGAACAAGCACGTAAATTTATTACCAATAAATAAGATGTAACATAAGTACATACAAATATTTCTCATCAAAAGAAAGAAAAGACTATTTACCAGTGCGAACAGTTTTAGGTATATAAGTGAAAATGGCTTACTAATACAAGTAAATATCATTACGAGTAACTATTGACTCTGACTACTGAATAATTATTCTTAAAAATAGCGGTAAAATATCATGCATATTAATTTCACTGAAGATAAATACACGTAGCCAAATTATTTAAAAGAAAAAAACCTTCTGGTAATATTTAGTACAATGAAAGTCTAGTGAGCGATCAAGCGATCGGCATTGTTTTGGGGGGAACGCTTTTGTGTACTGTTTTATTCATTTCATGTTTTTAAGAAAATAATTGCTTGACTGACCATTAGTTGCGGGGTGTAATTCAACCGCCCCAAACAATTATAAACATGAAACATTCGTGTCTAAAAGTTAATACGTTTCATTCACCAAAATTTGTAAACGTACAAGTACAACGAAAACAAAAAAATCCTTAATCAATTGCAGTAGCAACTGCAACAACAACAACAATAATAATAATTAATATTATTGTTGTTGTTGTTGTTATTATTGTTATTATTATTAAATAAAGATAACACATATTGAGTTTTTGACAATAAATAGAATAGATTCCGATATTTCACACTATGCTCCCTGTAAACGGACTCGTTGTATATTTTAATTTTAGCCTGGCATGTTTAGCTTTTCATGTGAGACCATAATGAGAGGTTGGAAAGAAAAGTAGAGCTCACTATATTTTCAAACAATGCTCGTGGGACGTAATCGGTATGTGCCTACTGGTGTTTTATTAGGCAATATAAACAAACGGATAGGTTTTCATGTGTGAAAAACCGATAAATTTACATTTGACATGTCTGAGACTTCTAGTGTAAAACGCCTGGTCAAAGACAGCTCATTTGATCTCTGTTTTGTTATCTAAAAAAACAGCATAAGCTGTCGCTTTTATTGAAAACGTTGCATGAGATTATGTTCCTTAAATATTTATACATGTGTGTTTTACCGGAGCATTATATATTTTATTAAGGGGTACACCAGCGGGACTCCAAGAACCTGCACCTGTAACTCAGCGAAACCTTTAAGTCAGCGGAACAGTTTCTTTAAACGTTTACCTGCTGCACCTAAACAGTAACAACGCAAAGACGGCAGAAGTGCGTCATTTTTTATACCTGCACTCTAGACGAGACGCGTGTAATTTCCCGTTTCTCAGCGTCGATCAGTGCAGGGCTGCAAGTTCAGGAAAGGACCTGTAGATGGAGCCTTGTGCCATTTTCATGTGCAACGTGCCGATGTGTTACATATGGCCGTATGTATAACCTGGAGTTTCCTCAGTTACTGTGCACGCACCTTCATTGCTAAAACGAGTGGAGAAAGGTTTTTTTAGTATAATGTTTTACCGTGTTGCTGGCATTTAATAGGTCTTTAATTCGTTATCCGCTATTATTTATTTAATTCAGGTACGTAATGCTATTTAACCAGTGTACACTAGGGGCCCGCTCCTAATATCTAATCTGACGAAATACTCATTAAAGGATGCTAATTGTTAATGAATAATAAACAATATTTTATTTCGTTGTTTATTAGTTAAATGCGACGTATCACATAAGCGACCTAATACTAATAAGCTTAAGTTATACATAGATATTCATGTGTGTAACTGTCAATGTGTGCGTGTGTGTGCATATATATATATATATATATATATATATATATATATATATATATATATATATATAGAGGCCTATAAGCATACACACCAACATCGATAAAACTGTTTCAAAGGACATATCATACACTGTATCTGTAGGCCTATGTGCTCTTCCTGGCGATTTAAGGAGTTACACAAACTCTTGCAATTATACTTCATGTTTACCCATACCTAAATTGCACAAAGAACATTTTGTATACAATATAATTTGTGAACACATTAATTCTTGTCAATTTTTATGTCACCTAATGGTGTTTATATAACATGTTTCCTCTTGCAACCGGTTTGTTATTAATTAATTTCAAGTTTTATTATTTAAAGACAAATGCACTTGCTTGGACAAGCTGTCATGATAATAATATAAAAAATATTTAACAGGTTTTTGTACAACTTTTGTTTTGGTCAGTAGGCCTACTTTTCAATGGGAAATAATGCCTTAAGATTGAAATTAAATGTAAATGTGACGTCCAGCGCGCTCTCACAGCTCTTGCACTTAAACCGTAAACTGCGCTGAATCCATGGATGCGCAGATTAGCTTCCCGCTCCATTTTGCCGAAGTTCGACGAAAATAAGGCGAAAATACAGTATTAAAACACAACCCATTACCTTCCCTTTACCTTAATATAACAATTCGTTGCGAGAGAATCATCATTAGGATCGTTAAAATCCATGAGTTATCCATGATTTAATACTGATCTTAATTGTTGTTGTTATACTAGGTTGATGTTTTAAACACCGTTATTTTGCAGTTTGCCTGTAATTCGGTGTTTTTATTCATGTGTGTTTATTGATGGGATATTTAAATTCCAAATTACTTGGCTAAAGCCCAAGTTCGACAAGAAATTATATTTCTTCGAGTGTCATGAAACTTTATACATCATCAGAAGAAATATATTGTTTTTTTCCTTTTCAAAATTTAAATAACATGCACTATCTGTCATTTTAATGGGTTATAATTTTATCTATGTTTAATTTAAGCGAAGCGATAAATCACGAGGTGTAGTTCTGTCGACCAAATACAAGACGCTTCGTTGCTGTTTAACCCTAACTTCACCCTATCTTAACCCTTAACTAACTTTCTTACCAAAAGGAAATGGTCGTGCGATTTATTGTTGACCATATAGCCAATTTCACAATCCAGTCTTTTCCAACTGAAACACAAAATACCTCGTAATTTTCGCGTTAAGGATGCTTATAAAGCAGCGGAAATTTGTTTAACGACGATGGTGGCATCTATAGAAAATCCATATTATATAATAATTTATAAAAACATAACAACAAAAAGACTGTTAATGTTCGTGGTCTTAACATGATTTATATAAATCTAAATAAAATTTGCCTTTTAATTTTGATGGGATAAATATATTTAGTATATTCCATCACACAAAACTTATTATCCTAAACCTCAAATAAAAGACGAACGTAGGGGGCATTATATTTAATATTTCATAGCCGATTTTCCAATATTTGGCCATTAACATTCAATTCAATATTACATGTGACATCGATATTATACCATTTCTATAGTCGTTTAACCATTACAAAAGGTCCGCAATAAAAAAAAACGCGATTAAAAATGGTTTCATAAAACATGTCACATTTATGCTTGTAGCATCTACTAAGGCTCCATTTACCTCGCAGACTTCAGTGACAGTTACGAAGCCATGCTTTAAGACTACAACTTTTATTTGACTTTCGGAGATGAGGACAGTCATGCAGTCGTGATATTGGACGCTCATGCTATTTAAACGATCAAGACCGTATTTGTGTCGCTGTACGATTAAGTTGAAGGAAAATTGTATTGTTTTGTACATTCACTTTCCGGCAAATGCATAATTTGTTACAACTGTAAGCCACTTCATCCGAAGGCATTACGTCAGTCATAACCAACTGACTCTGCAGACCTGGCCGATTTAGATTAGGATTATGAAGTTCACTAGCGCCACAAATTCACCAGCGCCACGCTTAAGTAGTTCAACTACTTTAACCTCATCCTAAAGTGTCCCTTGCTTTAGCGTCGCGTGAAGAGCTGTGCGTTTTATCAAATAAGCCCGCAAACCGGTCAAGTTTAGAACTAATCCAGTTGCATATTCCTGGTAGTGAGCAGCTTCTTATGAATGTTTGTCTTTTAGTTTGTTTTTTACTCTTTAAAATTAAATGATCGACCATATCTTAATATGCCATTGACATCAACCTGGTTGTACTCGCCGCAAACACCTTTGACACAGGTTGCATAATTCAATATATTTATGTATATAGGTGGGTGATCTGTACGCGCTCCTGATCTTGTCTCTCGCGGAAGAGTATGAACTCTCGTGAATAATTATATAATGCGTTTTCTATGTTTTCATAATTTAAGAACAAAGAATGATGCAATGTTAAAGAAAATAAATATATGTAGTTTATTCGGCTTTAAGTTGTTTTACCTTGTACCCAAGCTCTCTCGGAATATCCTCAAGTCCGTAAGAAAGAAAGAAAAAAAGTAATTTATTCCAAGCATTTTCGTAGGTACCACTCTGTAGTGAAGTAACTAGCCATGCTGACAACCCATCGTAGGCAGCCTACATAACACTCATTTCTTAATTTCTCGGAACTTTCAGTAAAAACTACAGATATTAACTTCACGACCGCCAGTGCTGTTTCGTCCCTCTCTTCTTGGTCCAGTTTTCTCGGGCTTCCCTGGCATGGGGCTGCAGCTTTAAAGATCTTTTTGCAGAACTTGGCAGAAAATACAGTAAAGGCGTCTCTTCTGCCTTTTTGTTTAGACATACATTGGCTGCGCTCGAGTGCAGTTTTCTGTCAATGGAGGAACATTAAGGGTGATCGTTAAAAGGGACTCGATCGAAGTGTTATAAAAAAATCCAAGTTCTATAAAATAAATGTCTCTAAAGTCGTTTGCATACCTATTTACACAAAGTAGCCAGTTAGATAAAATGTGAATATGAACAAAAACAGAATGTCTCGGTGATCAACGGGTTATTGTGACTAAGTTCTTGTGAATTAATATTTTTTACATACAACATAGCATTTGTAGATTTTTTTTGTCGTGTACAGTAGTGAAGAATGTGGAAATTAATTCACATGTAATTAAGTGATCCATTAGGCCTATAGTGAAGTTAGTCTGCATGGAAAGTAGCCTAACGTATCTTTGCATTCAACGCGTATGTTTCAGTGTAACTTTGCAAGTATTTGGACAGTCGTGAAGCAAACTTTCCCGAGTGCAATGCAATTCTATTAGGCTCGTAACTCAGACTTAGTAATTTACCGGTTCCGTATTGAAGAATTTGGAAATAAAATAATATGTGAAATGTGAACCACGTGGTTAATATTATGGCTTTCTGTGGAAAATTTGAACACCGATGAGTAATTTAGACGAATATTAACAAAGAAGAAACGATACGTTTCGTCAAATAATTTTCAAGTCAGTAGGGATTTTTAAGTTTTCCGCTAACTTTCTTTCGAATATGGACCACGATAAGTAGTGGTATTAAACCAATTTCCCTTTCATTTGTAGAACTAAGAGTCTAAGGCGTTTCCACTGACACGATTTACAGCCCACAACCTATCAAATGGCAGTTTTATAGCCATTTTTGTGAAAAAGCAAAAATAGATGTCGTGTCCTTATGTTCAACTAAACTAATTCCCAATAGCTTCGTGTATGTAAAGTCAAAATACCACAGCAGATGATAATTAACTGAAAAAAAATGTAAGGTTTCACATGTTCCTGTTTTAAGTAAGAAGGCATTGTTTACTGATACAGTGCCGTTATGGACTCATTTAGTCAAACATCCATCACACGACATACTAGCACGTTTATTTCTGCAAACAAAACATAGAAGATAAAATTGTCACTGTCATTAATTGTTTTTATTTAATGTAAGAATATAAAGTTTGTAATATAACGTTTTCCTCAAAATGCCCACTGTATGTTTTGTATCAGTAGTCTATATGCAGTTATAAGACATATCTGCAGGAGTCCACCCTGTTCAATTGCCTGTCAAATAACTTCCCTTAGTCTACATGAAAAATAGTCTTCATTATACCAAAGCCTCTTTCTTCGCCATCTAATGGACCAATTTAATCTAAGTACAAAACGGCTTTACCTAATAAATTTATTTGTTTTCTGCGCCATCTGGATACAGCGCTTCTTTGCAATGTAAACATGACGTTCATTAGGCTCTCCGCGACTGACGTCCGCATGCATGGAGGAACCAAGTGCCGCTGCCAATCCGGAGATCGGCTGCTGATGTTCCTCCGCCTACAAAAAGCGCTTCTAGTTAGTTTACAAATATCTACTTTTTTCATCCTATGAAAATAACGCACATTAGGACCAAAATATTGGATGGTGCCACATTAAGGGGATGAAAAAACTTTGGTTTAAATGGACACGTGTAGGTATGCCCAGTAGTCTATATTTTGGGCCATTCAAAGGCCATCAAAAATTAAAAGAAAAACGCTTGAATGATAAAATATATAATTGATAATGTGTTTAACAAAGTAACTTTTATATTCTGTTTTTAAAAATATGTATTGTTTGATCTGCGTAAAATGGTTATTTCAGTAAGAATAGTAATCTATCCATGTTCCACACCCGCTTGCGGTACAGGTTTGAGCTGATAATAATAATTTACTAATCATATTTACATAATTCATTTTTGTCATTTGAATATTCTTCCCATTTAATTATCTATAACATATGAAACAAATGCAATTCGATGTAGTATTTCTCCATGCACTGTTAGACAATAAACAAAATACTTTGTTGAATATTTGTATTTTTGTAGATGTTTTAATCCAGAATATTCATACGATACTGCATTTGGGAAGAATAAACTCATAAATACATAAGGACTGTTTATTATGATTCTGGATTTAGTTTTGAATAACTGATGGGCATATTGTACAGGCACATCCTAGGGCAGCCAACATGAGTCGCTGTATGGACCTCACTACTGCATGAAGAGGATGCTACAGTTAAAACGTGTTGCCTTGGCATGATAACCTAGACAGCAGCTTTATCTTCGTCACTACACTAAGATCGTTAAAGAAAAGAAAATGTGCAATACAAAAGCACAACATATCAATGGTCTTGAATTTATATCAGCAGCCAAAATATAAATCATATATCAGTTCTGACTTGAGCTTCTCTTTGAAGCATATTTGTATAAAGGAAGTATTTGCATTCAGTTTCATTTGCAAACTTAGAATGTCTGCTGGATGTTTTAAATATACCTTATAATTTAAATGCCTTTGATTTATAGTATATGATTAACAATTTTCAGTATTCCAGTTTAACTCAAGGTTTAATTATCATTTCTTTTAAAACAAGTGGAGTTCAATATAAAGCTTTTGTAATGTTTTATGAAAAAGTCCCGAATTTGAAACCACTGTCAAATTATCTCACGAGCCCTTTTAGTACTACTATCTCTGGCATGCATGTTAATGCGTGTTCTTTTTAAGGCCAGCTGGAGAAGAGGAGGTGCATTTCATCCAAAACTATCTCAGATGTCACTCAGACTTCATTATCCTGACGGAGGATGCAATCATAGGCTGCTAAGTAAACAGCCAGGAGCGCGTTCAGCTTTGGATTATAAAAGCGAGTTCTGGATCACACCAGTGTAACGACTAAAGCGATTTAAAAAGAACTTCGGGCTTGTCTTAGAACAACGCACTGTTTTCTTATGTTACTTTAAATTCTTTTGGGTTATTTTACCGTTTGTCGTATTTTCATTTAGCTAAATCTAAAATTAAGGTAAATGAAACTTTGTTTTTTCTGATTTGTGGAATATAAGTTTTTGACCACCTGGCAGCTATGGATAAAATTAAACCCAACTTACGTTTTACTTATTGTTGTGATTTGAGATGTCATATTCCGTATTTGCAGTGGAATTTCATGAATAATTAATAGTGGTCCAATTATTAACTTATAATCAAAGTGAAACATCGAATTCAAAGCGAAAGGCCACCCACTTTTCATGTTAAAACACGGTATTAACGGAACAGAAGAGGGTGTTTAAATTTAGCTAGAATATTCTGAGCTCATAACTATACATGCCAGTCCTACGAATGACGTTATTTAATTGCCATGAGTAAAAGTTTTGCATTTTAAGTCGTTTAAGTAAGATTATAATGGGGGAAGTGTTCTTAGCTGTATATATAAATCTATTCCATTTATTTCCCAAAATCAATTAATTAACAATGACGACAGAATATATTTACTTTGTCACGTGGAAGTTGCCGACATATAAACTACTCTACTGGAAGCCATGCGTTATAAAGAGTTGGTAATAAATAAATTTATATAATAAAGTTTCTAAATATTTTTCCTTTTGCACATCTTACACGTTGCTTGTCCAGTATTGAGCAGTATGTTGTGTAGCAGAGCTCTCCAATTAACGCATGGAAAACATGCAGCAGTCAGCCACAAGGGCACGATAACATGGCGCAACTCCATCCCAGTGCGGTTCCCATTCCGAAATATTTAGCTACTGCACGAGTCTGGCAGCATCCATCGCCTGCAGACATAAATAAACATGTAGCATTTATGCAAACGCGCATTCAGTATGACTCGGTAGCCTCCTTGACACTGTGAATGAAATGAGCATGTTTTCATTCAGAGTAAACTCATACGAGCGGTCTCTGCTGTGTCTGGAAATATGTAGGCAAAAATCGCTGCGGACATTTCGCGTTTCTCTCCGAAACCGCCGAATCTTGCACCACCCGTAATGCGAAAACGTAAGAAAACATGACAGAAGCAACGACTACCGTTATAGGGTTAAATGTTGCTTTTTACGATAAAAGTCACTTCCGATGCATGATCCTTATCTAATTTGCAATTTTTACGTTTTTTAAAATCGCACACAAGAATGCCCCTTAGCCCCTTCTCTCCTACAGCGCGATGCACATGGACGGAGTACGCAGCGGTTCTGCAGCAATATGTACGGGAGAGAAAAAACTTCAGTTTCCAGCACTGGAGCGACAAGCGGACTCGATCGCTGCTGGCAGGCGCCTCTACTAGCTGTGATTTGCCAGTACGGTTTGGGTGGGGAAGAGATGGCGAGAGAGAGAGAAGCGGTGTGCCTTTGCCGCTTGGGTGCTGCGTGGTTACTATGCAAATAGCAGCGATTGCGGAAATAAACAAGGGGGGACTCGCTGAATCGATTACAACTTCTGCACAAAGTGTAACAAACCGAGCAAAGACAGCTAGAGTGTGTCTTGCGAGCCAGCCGGCTTTGCCAAGCTTGGATCGCTGTCAAAAATCGAGGAGGAAAGAAATGTCTTATTGCCTTTTTCCTATTTGGGATTAAAACAGTACGATCAGGAGCAATTATTCAGCTTATAGCCTATTTCCTCCTTTCTTTTTACGCTTTTGGACTCGTTTAACCTGTTAAAACAACGGCAGCAAGTTTTTCACCTTAAAAAAATTAAGCAACAAACGTGGCTGAAAAATGAAGCACTTCGTCTCAACATTTTAAAGTTTCTCGTGTACACGTTGCATGGCGATGGTACGTGCGAATTTGCGAATGAACCGTTCATCTTTTGATTTAAGTGCAATCTACTTAAAAATGCAAATGGTTCCTTTTTAAAAGCTAAGGAACGAAATGAAATGTGTTTCTGTCAGACGCGTCTGGAAGGCTGCGCTACGGTCCGTAACAGTGTGATGTCTATTATTTAGCAAGGAAGCTAGTGTTAGTGATGCAGCTTCTGTAGCATTTTTTTTCCTTATAATTTCAACAAGCTTACTTAGGGAGGACGAACGGCAATGCCGTTAGCAGTCCAACGGAAATCCTAGCATTGTGGACAAGATGGAAAATTACCGGGCTCCGGCCCGAAAATAACACAAGGCTACAAGCTAGTTCTGCAGGGCGTCCGGCGATACCAGTCAACCTAGCAATACGGAGAGTTGACGCTACCTCTGGGGACGGCTTTATTGACATGCATTTCGTCCAATCAGATAGCCATTTGGCTTTAAATGCCGGAGCATTGACCAATCAGATACACGCGTATTTTTCCCCGAACGCACTGACACAGACCCACGGACCCGCGAAGGGGGTGGGCCGATATCTGTAGCAGGTTAAACGAACTACACAGAATGTGTCCTGTGGTGCAGCCTGTCAAAATACAGGAACTTCTCTCGAAGTTGGAATAGCAGGGTTTTTTATTCTTCATTGTCTATTTTGTTAATCAACGTAGCATATCGGCCAGGTTATTTTGTCAAACAATTATTGTGCCCATTTAACTATTTAATTTAGAAATTAATCGATCCCTTTAATACTTAGTGATATTTTGGTACTTCTCAAATGTAATTCATTCTGTCTGAACGATTTTGCACATTATCAGTTGCAATTTATTTTAATTTAGGCTTTAATTTAATTTATATGAATAATTTATACATAGCCTATACGAACATCAGCGTATACGCTGCCATAGTTAAATAAACACGCTGTTCATTGTTTATATCAACATTAAAACGTTGTGTAGTTGATTTCCACAAACGTTAAATTATGTGAATCCAAAACATTGAAACATATATTCCAATATATTGAATTCCATCATGTTTCGTCCAGCTTAATGAAAAAACAAATTTCTAGCAAAATTTCACAGGACTGTTTTAAAATTTTACTTATTCAAATACTTTTAGCTTACATTACACTACTTGAACATGGATTTAAATTATTGGAAAACGGTCGTTCATCAGTTTGAATGAGGTCTACATGTGAAAATCAGAATTATTATTCTCAATAGTAATTTTAATATTAGCAGCTTATGTTCAAAATACAGGTTCTGTCAGAGGCATTGCATATTCCTCTTACATCAAAGGGAGACTGGGCTGGTAGTACAGCCGAGGTTCAGGGCGTACAAAGGAATACTTAACGGTGCTACCGCGGAGTTTACTTCTCCGACCATTTTCTAGAGGGCGCACAATTGACTTCCATTCACCTCTCACGTTCTTGCTAAGAGCTAACAGTTGTTCAAGATTAAACTAAAGCTCAGTGCAAATTGTTCATAATGAACACATTTCTTTTTTCGAATATCGCCGGAAAATTCAACTAAAAATACTTAACACATTTTCCTCATTTTAGCAAAGTTATAATCACCTTGATATAGTTCAGATATTCGTGGGCTTAATGAAATATTACTGCCCAATAGTGTGTATGTATATTTAAGCAAATGCGGATGTGTGATACTTTCTGGAATAACACCTCATATTATCATTACAGTAATACAAACATATGAAACTATAAAAGTCGATAAAGGGTAGGCCTACTATTAATATTTTATTTTGCATATTCTTCACGACGTATTGCGACGACAAACCTGCTGCAGTCAACAACATATATAGAAACTCGAGAGATAAAAAGGATAGAACTCTGGAAAATGCATGTCATCGTTTGGTGAAGAAGTTATAACGGTGGCATATCTCAGGCTTTACATCATATTATTACTATTATTTATATTTTATTAATTATTCATATTTTTTGTCATTTTCTTATGGGATTATATCTGTTCTTCTGAAGTTGAATCATAACACTTCTCTTTTCAGTGTTTATTGTCATCGTGTAACGTATTTCCTCACGGTATTGGAAATCGTTGAGTTGGGTATGGGTGTCACGGAGATTGCACTTATTTTTCTACAGTAAATATGAAAACATCATTCTGGATAACAGCAGCTGATATGTTAAGTGCTGTTGCGTCTTCGACATGCTTTTAAATACAACCAGCAATAAATTCCACGTGTGTAAGACATGACAGAGTATAAACCAATGCATCATACTTAGCTGATACTGCAAAGAAAATAGCACTGAAAAGGCAATAGCTTGTTTAGACGCAGCCTAATAATAGAAAGTTAAGCATTTGTACCAAAGGGGCGGTATATTCCCTATCAAGTGTGTAAGCTGCTTGCTCACGCTGTGTCTGTATCCCTCTCTTCCTCCTCATACACTCTCGTTTTTGTGTTTTCCATTTCGTATAAATTTTTATTTTGCCCTGTTGCTGGACAGACGTGCTGTACGAGGCTGCTGATACTTCGCGAACTGCTTTAAAAAGGGTCTCGCATAGCGCTCCGGCTGGAAAAAGCCATTACGTGACGGGGCAGAGACGCCCGGGCTTGTGACTGGAGCGCTGTACACCCTACTTGTAAACCTTCAACTTTTGGATTCACATGCTGAATTGTTTTGCGACGAAATGAAATCTGATTATTAACTTAGATTGTAATATTCCTTAAGGTTATATCTTTTATGCTGGATATTTCTCTCGGGACAGCACTTGACGATGTTTTCAAAATTTCTCACCACATATAAAGAATGCTATTATCGGCTTTTTGATTTCTACTTTGGATCTCACAGACCATAAGCATGTAGACTAGAAGAAGCTGAGTTTTTTTTTCCTCTTGGCGCCGTGGATAAAAGTGAACTGTTTAGCTAGGGTCGGACACAGTGAAGAAGACTGGTTTATCGTCGCCGTGCTTTGGACAGACACGAATCCGGGATTTCTATTTAGCTTCTGCACCATTTGGAAAATATAACTAAAAATAAAACAGTAATTGGTTTTTGCAATTAAGCACGCTTGCCTCTTTCGGATGCTACTACTGGCTTAAATTTCCTCTCGCCGCTTTAATTCGCCCTAAAGCCGACGGACTCGGTGCGGAGTTGCTCTCGCCGTAAAGCTGTCCACATGCCTGCAAATGCTCGCCGCTTTAAAAAAAAACGTCCGGTTTGCCTCCACGAAGAAGCGCAGTGCAGTTTAAACGCAAAACGGGAGACTTGCATCGTGAAGTGATTAACTGATCGATATATCTTTTTTTTTGCCGTTCCTGCGTGTTTATTATAGACTATCCGATCTCGGCGGCTGCCGATTCTTCGCACTTCGGTTTTTTTATTCCGCAGATCTGCGGGCTTCGCTTCGGGACATTACTCGGTTGTCGATCATGCCCCTGGTGAAAGTTAGGCGCACCCCGGCGAAGGGGACCCATCCGCTGCTTTAACAGCTGAGTACAGTAGATGTGAGCCGTGTAACTCGAGGCGGGGTTAAAGTTCAGATCTATGGAGCGGCGGAGCGCTGCTTGCACTTCGCAGAGTTGGAAATGTGAAAGCAAGAAGCAGGCTTGATTTTTTTCCCTCTCTCCCTTCTCTCTCTCTCCTTTTTTTCTTTTCACACACGCACACATACACACTTAACATATACACTTACACGCATTCACCCACACACATCACTTAACACAGGCTACATAACACGAAAAAAAAACAGCTATAGACACAATAACAATACAAGCAGAACACAGGAGACATGTACTCCCCGTTATGTCTAACGCAGGTAAGTGAGCCTTTACTCTGTAATTAACTAAATGTGCTGCATTTGGAATGTTTCCCTACCCGGGGCGGGACAGCGCTTATGTGGACTAAAGCGTTGCTTAACACAAGAAGTAACTTTGCAATATGCATTGCTGGGCTGACAGAGCCATCCGTGCCGACTACCACATGGCGGGCGGCGTAGTCTGAGTCCCATGCATAAGCACAAACGGATTTGTGCATTGAATTTTAGTTTCTGCTGTATAATGTCCGATATCAGATGGTATTGACTTAGATGACTATCCTGGGAAATATATGGTATTTACTATCTAAGACGGTAAAGAGTCAATTAAGCAGTAACAGTTGGCGAGGTGATAAAGTTGTTAAAAAATGTTAAGTTCAGTGTAATAGTCTATAATTCAGCCTTTCATCACGTAACGTTTAATATTTAAGTTTTTGAAGGGTTTGTAATTCTGTAGTGTGAGTCTTGTGGTTTTCCACTTCAACCCGGTATTAAATCGACTTATCTGCGGTTCCTGTAAAATTAAAACACTGCAGTTTTCAACACGTTTTGCCGACTTGTCCGGGCACGGTGCAAGTTGTAATAATGTAAAGCTTACTTAAAATGTTACTGCTTTTCCTGGATAACGTAGTCCTCAAGGGGCTAGCAAGTGGTAAGCCTCACGTATATGGGAAATAAGCCGTAACCAAAGTGTATTTTAAAAACAGTTACACTATGCAAATGCTTTCCGTATAAGTGGGATTACATTAGTTCTAGATGTGGTCAAGGATCTAGCGGTAATCTGTTCAAAATGTAAATGCGCACCATCGAAGTCGATTTTTCCTAAATCAAATCTCGTTGATTTTTGGCATTAAAAGTGCTTTTAGGAAAGTATAATTGTACCGTACGAGATTCTGTGCCAAACTGCTCCATGTTTAATCATTATTATGGAGAAAAAGAATAGCCACTATGTTGATAAAAGTTTATTTTAACACCACCGTTGTTGTCAATGTCAAAGGCCTTTTAGCAAAATAACGACTGCTGAGTACATCTTAATTTTCAGTACGTTTGTTTGCTTAAGACCTGTCGTGTTTTGTTTATTTAAAAACCTTCACGAAGTTTGAGGACGCGAAAATAAATCATAGCCGACGCGACAAGCGCTAAAGGGACGCGCCGTACAAGTAGAGGTAGCCGGTGTCCGGCCCCTGTGTCCGGCTGCCCCTGTGCACCGTCAAGTCCGGAGGTTAGCTGAGGTTACCACACACGCAGCCCCGCTTTAATAAATAAATTATATTACCAAAAACGACTTCAGTTTATTATTAGTAATGTTGCATCCCAGGGACTGTATCGGATCACACAGCGCGGGTCAAATATGCGTTTGATATATAAACCTTGTATAATTAAGCTGGTCATTGTCGCAATACAAATACACTTTGGCCTGTTTGTAAAATCTATCCCTTCATCTCCCAACCGCATATTTTGGAGCGGGTCAGGGGTGTTTGTGAAATAAGAATAAAATAGAACAATAACTCTTGCAAAACTCATTTTTGAGAATAGTTTATGCTGTTTACATTAACTTGCTCACTGGTGTTATGTAAACCAAGAAATTACTACTTCACAACTGAAGTGTTATTACAGATAATTAAATGAATTAATAAAGCATTCGTTTTATGTAGATAAAATTACGGCTTTTTTCATAGTTTGTAATCTGACCATAGGTCTGGTTCTTTGCATTGTTCAGTGGTTAACTTACTCTAAGTCAAAAGTGAGCATTCACTTTGTTCTAAATATAGATCAATCCAATATTACATTTTAGAAATTATCTGTTGCCTATAAGTTAAAAGAATTTGTGTAAATGTCCCCAAAAGAAAACATCAATACAACAGACAATAGGCTGCTTAAAAAAGCTGCCAAAGAAAGATGACTGTGATTAAAATATTTGGAAAATGGTAGTATAACTTACTCATTGATCAAATATTGACGGTTGTGGCTTTTTTATTACCCCGCTTATCCTAAGATTTAGAATATGACTTATTGTAAAGGTAGCGCTATTTAAAAAATAAGATATTTTGAACTAAATCAGCACCAGAGGAGTGTCTGCTTCCAAAACATTAATCTGTATTGCCAGAAAGTTTTTGCTAAAATCGTTAATAAAAGTATTCATATTGCATTGCAAGTCCCAGCACATTTACAATTTTTTAGGTTATAAACTCAAGGACTGAGCAGAATGTAGGTTCTCTGTACATTGTTTACAGAATGGTCTAATATTTAACCCTGTGGTAGGCCCTCAATATATATGACTACTAAGGTGGCTTTTTTTAATCAATTAAAATAATTTCAATCTGCAGCTGTTGCAGGGTGATTGTTGAAAAAATGTTTTGTGTATCTGGTCGAATTTGAAAGTCAGCTTGACAGCAGAGTGTTTAAGACAAGAGCTGAAGCAGCCGCTTTGTAAAACACAACGCTGGACACACATTGTACTACTTGTCAGATGTCTGTTAAAACATTTTCCCTTTTTTCCTTAAAAAAAAGGGGATTTATCTTTTTACGGTTTGTGTTGCGGGAGCCGCATGGAATATTCCGGTGACGACTTGATTATTCCTCACAAAGGCCCATGTGACGTGAAAGCAGCAGTCAAAGGCTCAGCGTCTGGAAGCGTGCTGGCCGCGGCGACGGTGGGCGCTGGGCAGGGGGAATGTTTTAACAGCCTCTCTGGGTCTACAAGACACTTTTTCTTTGGCCAAAAAAAAAGTCCGCCTGGCATTTGCACAGCCAGCAGTCAGTGACACACAAAACACCCAGGAGTCTGCCGGTATGTTTATAATACGTCTCATTTAAAAGTTCTTGATCTGAGTTGGCTGTCAGCTCTCTCCCCTACATCGGTCTGTTTCTGTGTAAATACTACAGCAGGGGGGGGGGGGGGGCGGGGGGGGTCGCCTGTTTAGTTAGCCCTGTGTGTCGCAGAGCGTGTCAGCGAAAGGGGGCCCACTGTCACTGGTGTTTAACAGTTACAGCTGTTTATGGAGGGTCTCGAGGAAGGTGGTGTTTGCCACCGGCGCAGATGCCGTCAAGATGTGCTGCAGAGTTCGCACATAGACGTTAATCTTGCAGGCCGGACTGCACGTGACCAACTGGTGGTGCCCCACCTGACCCAAGATGGGGGGTGGGGGGCAGCAGATCCAGGCTCTGGGGGCTTAGGCCTCGGCCTTCTGCGCTGACGCACCCTTGACCATTAAAATCATTCAGAAAAATGTCGCTGAAAATGATGCAGCGTTTTCGAGACATGAAACACTGGTAAAGCAGCAAGACGCAAAGTCTGCAGGAGAGCTACAGAGAAATTTTACTGCGCTGGCTGCTCGGATCTTGATTGAAGTGAAGGTCTCTGTTTGATTAAATTGATGCAATTGCATTAATGACTGCGAGCAGTGCGTTGATGGTCTACGTTTTGCGCGGATGCGGTAGCTGCCTTGAGCTGCCAGATCACGATACCCCAGAAACCTCAGTACATTTGAAAAATCCAGCACTGTAAGACCTATGCCTAGCCTATGTATGACTGGAAGGCATTTATTTTGCATTCAGCTAATAAAAACCTCAAGTTGAAATCAATATATTTTAGTAGGTGTGTACCCATCAGATCCATTTAGCTCTTGGTGATTTACAGTTTAGTTCATTTGAATTTATGTTCCACTATTACTACAGAAGTGTATGTGGTCACACCAAGTTAGATTAATGGTCTGACCGTTCTCTGGGCTACTAGGCGCTTGTGGCAGGTTGCTTGTACTGCGGACGGCCTGGGATGTGGTGCCACAGGATTTGGACAAAATTCAGTGTGTGGGCTGCCAGGCCAGTGACCATCGGCCATCGGTCATGACTCAAAAACATGTATTTTTGTGTGATTGTAGTCAGATCTCCAGAAGTGGGAAATCGTAACATTAGAAGCCAAAGTTGTTTTTTTAGAATTTACACCTGAATTAAAATTCTTATCGCTGCTACCCTACAGCAAGTATGAAAAATGGATGGATGGATCTTATTCTGTGTCAGTCTGTGTTACAGGGTCTGTCAGTGGTGTATACAATCTGAGAGGGAGTGATTTTGCTGGTTGCTTTTTTGAGGCCTGGTGCTATAGGGAGACGCTGGCCTGCAAAATGTTCCTCCTGCTGCTTCCAAATGAACATTTCCCACCACAGCGCTTGGGATAACGAACCGGATTTAAAATCCCATTCTGTGGCCGGCACTGTGTTTTGTGCTGATAACTTCTAAGCGTTAGTACATCATCTACCGGTAATTATGTATTATAATACTTGAATGTATTAGGTTTATGAAAAAATTATGAAAGACAATGATAAATGAAAACACGGAATTGTTAATTTCTCGCTTAATATTTTTTACACAAGGCCCATCCAGAAGTTGAAAGCTACTTTTGACTCTAGAAGTTACCCAGTGGTATAAATGAGCGCAGGTCCTTTTTAGTATATACCGGGGTTATTTTTTAATGTCACGCAGCTGTGGTGTGTTGCACGAGGCGTCCTGGGAAGGATCGTTTGCAGAGTGCGCAGACAGAGAACGGTGGGAAGAGAAAACCAGGAAAAAAAGAAGCAGAAAGAGAAGGTGGAACCCAAATGTTGAATAACATGGGAAGAGATCCACAGAAATCCCCAGTTTATGTATTATTGAATGCCTCCAATTTCGTTATAAGTATTATTACTATTATTATTTTTTCACGTTTGTGTTCTTTTCGAGAACCAGGCCTGTTCATGCAATCTGTGTGTCCAAGACGCCCAACCACTTGTGTGGCTTGTGTTTGTGCCCCAAAACGTCAGAGTACAAGTTTAGGTGCCGTGCTACAGTGTTGCCACCATAGCCCACATTGCCGCCCCTTGCCAGGGGCTCGGTTTGCATATTTTGGAGTGGCACCGTGGGCACACATTTCGGGTGCTTTGTGCTGTTTAGCCTGTGCTCTCATCCAATGAAAGGCAGCATATTTGTTCATCGCCTTCATTCATGCACTCCCCGCAGTATGGTCTGTTGTTGGGGAAGCTACGGCTAATTAGCGCTCCTTCAGGGGACCTAAACTTACTGCATATATTTTTAGGGGTCTGTGGCTTCTAATAATTACATAAATATCCTATCATTTGTGTTTGTGAGCGGTTTTATATAGACCTGCATTGGTTTGTTTGTTTGTACATGAATCTGTATCAAGGCTTTGTTTATATTTTCATGAATTTTTTGAGATGGGGGGGAAATCGACAGCGTGTTTACAGTTAAGATGCCTGGAACCGCTCGGGGTTCAGATCCCGCCCACGTGTGGCCGCCAAGCCGTAAGGCGGGGAGGGGGGGTTCTGGTATGGCAGGTGATCACGGGGTGACGTGGCAACGGCAGAATCAGGCACGGGGCCCTCAGACCACCATCCGTCTGCTCCTCAGGCCCGACGTCAACAGACGGGCCAGTCAGCGAGGCACAGGCCACAAATAGAACGGCTGTGTGCTGCATGTCTGCCTATGAAAACATAAAAATAGACACAGCGCCCAGCCTGTTATTACATCCTCTATCTTGGCAGACCCCCACCCCCCGAACCCCCATCCCCGTTCTGCGGACTAGCATTCCTGCCAGATAGCCAAGCGCTGGCCTAGAAGTGCAGCACTTCACACTCCGCTTTATGTTTCCTTGGGTAACGTCACAGGGTAAAATATCTCAGACCTAGCGCTGATAAATGTTTATCAATGACTGCGTTTAAATCTGCTTCATTGAATCGACTGGTATTAATAATGTGCGATTAAGAAGTTATGAGTATAGATTCATTAAAATACCTGTTATTTCTGCTTGAAATTTTAAAAACGATGTTAAAAAAAATGTTTCAGGTGTGATTCTGCAATTTTCAAAATGTCTGACATTCATTTTTTAAGTATATATACTTTAAGTGGGTGATTATTGAAAAATTAATCCCTTTCTGTGGCTCTGTTCTGTCCCTCCCTTTATCCCCCACCTCCTGCCACCCCCACGGTCGCAGGATGAGTTCCATCCGTTCATCGAGGCCCTCCTGCCGCATGTGCGCGCCTTCGCCTACACCTGGTTCAACCTGCAGGCCCGCAAGAGGAAATACTTCAAGAAGCACGAGAAGCGCATGTCCAAGGACGAGGAGCGCGCGGTCAAGGACGAGCTCCTCAGTGAGAAGCCCGAGGTCAAGCAGAAGTGGGCGTCCCGGCTGCTGGCCAAGCTGCGCAAGGACATCCGGCCCGAGTTCCGCGAGGATTTCGTGCTGACCGTCACGGGCAAAAAGCCGCCGTGCTGCGTGCTCTCCAACCCCGACCAGAAGGGCAAGATGCGTCGGATCGACTGCCTGCGGCAGGCCGACAAGGTGTGGAGGCTGGACCTGGTCATGGTGATTTTGTTCAAAGGTATTCCCCTCGAAAGTACTGATGGAGAGCGCCTGGTTAAGTCGCCGCAGTGCTCGAACCCGGGGCTGTGCGTGCAGCCTCACCACATAGGAGTTTCCGTAAAGGAGCTCGACCTGTACTTGGCCTACTTCGTACATACTGGTAAGTCCTCATCATTTCTGCTCCTTCTTCCCGATCCACTTACCTGTCGTGTTTCCCCGTTGCCCCCTCCCCCCCCTCCCCCCCCCCAACACCTTGCGCTGGGGCACGATGACGTTTTCACTCGTTTTGGCCGGCAGGGGTTCGAATTACGGCAGTCGACACGAACTCCAACTCAGAAAGAGAGCTTCTTTTGGGGAGGAAGGTGTCCCTTTCCTCCGGTTCAGCCCAGAGAGAGAAATTCTCATAATGACATTTTTTGGACGTGGCAAGGGATAAAAAAAATACACTCACACACGGTGCTGTAAGCTTGGTCAAGTGCAGAAAGCCGGGTCCTAAAAAAAGATCTGGTGTTTTTTTTTTTTTTTTATAAAAATAAAAACTTCCCAGCACGTTTTTGGCGTGAACGTGCGGCCTGGGTTGGCACGGCTCTCTGAAAGGAAAACAAAAAGAGTCTGCTCTGCTTTTTCGTATCCAGACACAAACTTTTTTTTCCTCCCCCCCCCCACCCCCCCGGCAGCAGGTCCTTTGTTTCGCTCTGCGGTCGCCGGGGCAGTAGCTGAGGGAAGGGGGACGTAGCGATGCCAGGTGCCCCACGGTGGCACGCCTGCCCTGGCTTCCTCCTGGCCCGTTCGCCGGGAGTCCGCACCCACGCAGGTCGCTGTCCTTGCACAGAACGCTAATTATCCCTATTATAATTACTTGTAGATACATGCAAATAAATTATAGTCTTTTTCTTCGAATTTGCTCGTCGGTGGTGAAATACAAAAGAGGGATTCTCAAAAAGAAAATTGTGTCTGCCAGCTTAATCCTGAGGTCCTGATCAGTTTCGTTTGCAATTACTTTAATTTACGTGCTTTATTTCAAACATCCTTAAACTTGTTGCAGAGTAGCATCAAAGACATCCGCCAGCATGCATTTACTGTGTCGGACCCCGGCCTCTCCTAGCATCTTCTAATATCCGGGTGGCCTTCTGTATCAGAATTTGTTATTCTTATCATTCTGTTGGTATTGAGATGGCTCCGACACCGACCTGCTGCGTCTAAATGTGTTTCGCAAAAAGTTTTCAGACACTTTTTAAATACCGCCAGGCAGCCATTTATAGAATCGTCAAGCTAAATAAGAAAAAAAGAAAAAAGCACGCAGTGGGGCAGCAAGATCTCAGATCTGCAGTGTGCCATATGTCCTGTGAATGCTTTGGAGGGACACTGCTGTTTTTTTGCATTCGTATCCATGGGTAACGTATAGTAAACTGCGGCTTGCATTGCTAACGACTCCTCAGAAGTCCCCTCGGTAAACAGACTGTTCAAAACAATACGCAAAATACTTTTCTTAGTATACGATGCTAAAAACAAAACCCAGGTCGCCTCATGACGGGGGCTGAAATCAAGAGGTCAAACGTAATGCTTCAACTGCAGCTTCAGTGGTCTTTTGAAAACGGGGAAACATTTATATTCCGCGATAATCGATTCTGTTATTCTCAGCTAGCCCTTGCAGACAATTGCTGCACCCAGCCTTGGAGAGCCAACAGATTTCAACGATACACAGAAAGTTTACACAATAACACACACGCAAAAGATGTCAGTTATTCAGACAGATAATTAACAGGGCCGTCAGACTTTGCGTCGCATCTGGTTCGGTTATTTTCAAATATGAACTTGGCTGATTTCACACGTTCGCTTCAACAATAAAAAAGCACCAGCAGTGTAGTTACAACAGGCACTACTGTAAGGATTATTTTGAGCATTTCACATAATAATGAAGGGGATGAATAGTGGATGTCCGTTTGGGAACACAAAAACAAACCAGCTGGCAGTGGTTCCAAAACTTGTTGTCAAATGTGTGGTTAGTTTAGTGCGGGAGATGGGGTCAGTGAGAATTGATGTCAATAGCTAGCTAGCAGAAACCCCTAACCATTTAAATCACTCTAGCGTAGCCACGAGTGTTTTTCTCAGTCTCTTTTTGTTTTATTTTTTTCAATTTATTTTGAGTGCACAATTGATTCTTTTTTCCCTGGCAAAGGGCAATTACTTACCTGTTTGTATTTTTTTAGTTTCGTAATTTTTTCTCTTCAGAATTTCCATATGTATGCCAGGTATAAAACAGGGTTTATATAGGGAACCTTCATTATAGCTGTAAATATTTTCTGTATCAATGTTTGGTTTGTTTTCTGCCAGTAAAGGCTATTATGCACTGTGCAAACTTACATTCCCCAAGGGATGTGTAATGTTCCACATTTTAGAACTCTGGATTTTATGTAGACAAAGTGAAAACTTTCTCATAATCTAAAACTGGAACAATAACGCAGTATTTTTAGTGAATATACAGTGTGTGCCCTCATGCAGAAGCTGATGTGTCCCATTCTAACTTTAAAAGTTAGCTTGCTTAATTCTGTAAAATGTCACAAATGTATTGGTTTTGTAGCAAAAATCCATTGACAAGCAATGTTTAACATATCTGCACATATCTCCTGGACAGACATTTTCTTTTTATTGTGTCATAATTTTTTGACTTGACTCATTCACTTCTGTTCTTGCCATTTTGCTATTAACTACAATCGTAGTCACTGGCTCCCAAAGGGATACTAAACACAAATGTTTGCTGTTTTATGTTATTTTAAAGGTATTACTAATTGAAAAGCACCCAGTGAGATTGCTTGTCAATTATTTTTTCACTCAATAGCTGTTTTACAACTATAATTTGGGTGTCAATTTATTGCTACTTTAAAATTAATACGTTACTTAAAACTATTGATTGTTTATAATGAATAAAGTAATGACTTTTTTTTATAAAACTAATAATTTTGTAATATTTTTACGGAATTAAACAAGCATTGCAAGATTTTCTGTGAGCACTTTGTGAATACTTATATAGATATGATAGATAATTAAAATTAACATACATATTCCACAAAGGGCTGCACCAAATAAATTCTGTTTTAGAATCTGATTATCTTACCAAAAATTACTGCCAGCAATTTTACACAACCAATGATTTTTACAGCTGAAAATGAAAAAATTTATTTCCTTACAATTACGATTTTATGCTGTGCTAATCGAAAGAAAGGGCTGAGTGAATTTAACATACCTTTTTAATGCAATTTGTGTTACCTAAGCTGCCGTTTATACTGGCTTTCAAGTCCACATCAGCGTGTGACACTAAGGAATGTGTTTTACACTTTAAGATGTTTGATAGCTTTTAATCTCGGGTATAACATAAAGCGAGTCTCGCCTACTTGTCGTCTTTTTATCAGGGTCTTTTTGTGGTTGAAATAGCGCCAGGCCTGAACAGAGAGGGCTGTCCCCAGCTGCATGGGGATGTCAAAACTCTTTTTCAAGTGGTAAGCAGTGGCCAGGAATCATCCCCCCCACTGCACCCCACCCCACTCCACTTTCAGAGAGACACAAACCTATTGCAAGGCGACCAGCTACATGGTTACATAGCTTGGTTACAACCATTTGCTGTCAGACCTTGTCACCACAAGGCTTAAAGTTTGGAAGGACAGTGTTACTACCTTGTTTTATTAGTAGTATATATTATTAAAGACAAACTTTCTTTTTGCCTACAGCTGTCTTGTGTATTGGTGTCATATATATTGTATAAATATTCAATTTAAATATAATACGATGCATATAGGTAGTGTGTAATATTTATGTAGACATATATAGTGCATATTAAATTGTTATATAATATGCAGCTAATATGAAATTTAGTAGCTTTTGTGTGCCGTTTTCCTTGAGGGCGCCGCCGTTGCCTTCGCTTCCCTGCTCTTGGCCTGGTGTGGGCGCGTGGGTCGTCACGAGAGGGGCAGGGGTCTGCGCTTTCCGCGCGACGTGCGGCGCACGGCGGCTTCCCAGTCGCTTCAGTTCGGCTCAGGAAACTTTCCATTAAAGTGCTTTGAAAAGCATTCGCGAGCCGCCCCCCTCGCCACAAAAGAAGCGACCGGCACTGAAAGTGTAATTATTTAAGCGGGTTTTTGGTTTCCTGCGCTCTTGCTTGACTGCGAGTGAAAGTGGCAAGAATGGGAGCACAAAAGAGAGAAGGAATTAAGCGCCAAAGACTGAGGTCCGGTTTTTCTCGGACGTCGCCCCGCTGCTGGGTTAACCGCCCCGCTCCACACCACGCCGCCCCCCCGCTGCCCGGTCCTCTAGATCAGGTTTCCGCTTCTGTCTTATTTAAAGCAGCGGAACGCTTCAGGATCCCTCTTGATTAAAAGGTATCCTCGGAGCCGCTTACCTCACGCTCGCATTCCGAAGGTGGGGTTCTTCGGGGCGGGGGGGGGCAGTAATTAAATTTATCTGTCCTGTCAGGGCAAAGGGTAACGGGAGACTGACTCTCCTTTCCCTGCACTCCTTTAAAATCAGAGAGATGACATTAATTAACAACGTTATTTATTCGTTCAGCATTATTTCACGATATTATCCACCTGAACGGATCTCGTGAGTGGGATGGGGGGTCCTCTCGGTGTTACCCCCTGTGACATTGTGACTGTGTGCAGTGTGACTGATGATGCAGCAGAGTGCGTAAAGTTAAGGACTCATGGAGCCTGAAGCCGTTATGACAATAAACTGTAGTAGTTTATGCGTATGAGCAAGATAATAGCTGGCAACAGGTGATAAGGTAACATCAAATGGATATGGTATTTCTGTGTTTTTTCGAGGAAAAACTGCACAAAACACATAATTTTTTACACAGTGGAAAGTACCAAGTGATACCTAGCTTTCTATAGTGATGCTTTTACTGCTGATCTGCTTTGTAGTTTTGAAAATATGGAAAAATATTCACTAAATTTCCCCCTTAGGAATGGATGGGTCTCTAGAGGCCTTCTTGACACGAACCTTGGATGGGTTGTTGCCAAGTTATGCTGCTCTGTATGTTTTATATTTAGTATGGGAAATATAGGTCATATGATTAATATGAAATATACCTATATGTGTGTGAGGTAAAAGGTGATTGATTTGCTGAAATCTGATTTGTTGGGGGCCAACATAGCGCCATCATGTGGCCATCCTCTGCTAAATTTCATTTGAGGATGAAGTATGTATGAGACACTGTAATTCCGCAATGAAGCCTATGGTAGCAAGCATTGATATCGTTAAGTCATTGGTGTGATCTGATTGGCTCGTGTAAGACGTGATTTGGTGCATGTGTAGACCAGCTGGTTAATGAGAAAAGCCCATTTTCACAATGGGCGCAGAAATCAATATTTTGAGTGATGTGGTGTCGTCCGGCTGTTACGTGTGATGCTTTTATGTCTGCATCCAAATGCCCGTGGGATGCTCCGCGGCCCAGCAACATTGAGGCGGTTTTCACTGCTCGTTATGACCAGAAAAATGTAGCCTCTTTCATTGGCCCCCTCCAGCCTGCCCCCAGGCTTATGAACAAGTGCAATTTTATAGCTTGATTTTTTCCCACTACTTTAAAAGATTAAATAACGTCACAAAGGCTTTGAGTCAACTTAGGACTCTCTTCTCGGCGTCTGCGTCAATGTCGCACCATCTTGCCTGTGTACCTCCTTTTTGCAGCCACTTGACTGCTTGTTCTGGAAAATTCTTTCAGAATCGCTCAGAGTTACATACAGTGCAGGTCGCTGGCCCAGGCCAGCCTCTACAATAACCCTTTGCTCCGGTTGTACTGTGCAAAATATTTTATTTTTTTCTGTTTTTCTTTATTTGTTCCTTTGCTCCCATTTTTCTGGAGGGGGAGCAGCAGATTGTTGCCAGCTTGACTGCCAGGGACGCCTACGTCCGACTGGCGGCATCGGGGGCGAGGTGGAGGAGGATGGGAGCACCATGTAGAGTAATGCCGTGGGCGGGGTACGCCTAGTCCGTGCCCTGAGGTGCTGCCTGTCGTGATCCTCCCGGACGCTATAGGTCCGGCGGGTTCCCGCGCCCGATCCCTGTAGCTGTTCCTGCTCGGCTCACACGGTGAACAGGCTTGTTCCTCACGCTCGCGGTGAGACCAGTCTCTGTGTGCAATCCTTTGCATCTACACCCCTTTTTTCATTCAGTCTTGTCTTGTGTGACACCCTTCATTTCCCAACGTTATTAACGCTTTTGGCTTTTGAAGATAAAGCACGATTTTTCAATGAAAGTAGAACATTTAGGGGTTTTTAAACCCTTATGAGGATTCAGTTAATATACATAAAATAGAAAAAAATATATATATATTTGTGTGGAGACGTAGACTAGTATGCCATCCAGCTGTCAGAAGAGAAAATAGTCTCGCCAAAGTAATGACCTCCAGGTCCACCCCAGGCCTGTTTCGGGTCTCTGTCAGCACTTGGAAAAGGAGACCCGTTTCCCTTCCCTGGGCAGGGCCCCCTCGACCTCCGTCTAGGCCCTCCGCCAGCCGGCAGGATCGCAGCAGCAAGGGGGGGGGTCAGGGCTTAAGCTGCCAGGGTTGTGACCCCGTGCACGAGGCGTTTGACCTCTCTGATAAACATCCCTTCTCGTTAGTCACTAGTGAAGGGGATGTGGGTTGGGGACGGAGCCTCCTGGTCCTCAACGCCGCCACATTCACTCTGCTCTGCTGTTTTGACAAAGAGTGCTGACGTGATGTACTCGCCAGAAAAATATCAGCGTGTTTACATATTTTGGCTGTTCACGCCAAGTGTCGTTACTGGAAATGGCATGTTTAAAATTTTTTTCACGACTTTTACGTCAGGAATAGTGTGTTTCGGTCGTTTGGATCGGCCTTTCCACCCGGCCCACCGTGCGCTGAGGCTTTCGCTGGGGCCCCATTCAGCATTCCTCTTTGACATGTATATAGCGTTTACCTCAGCTGACCTCAGCCGGCTGCACCGACGCATCTGAAAGACACCCTGCCCGTCCGTCCCAAGGCTCATGCCGAGATTTACCGTCACCGTCTGCTGGTCGACTTTGATGAAAAACACTTTCCGGATGCTAGAATTTTGGACGCAAAGATTTGGGGTCGTTTGTTTCTGCAGTGCAGAAACTCGTTACCCCTGCAGCAGAGATTTATTTCAATCCATGGACTGGAATGCAGCGTTTCCTAAATTCCACTTTCTGGGGGCTGGGCCTTTGGTCCTGTAGGTTCGTAGGTGAGATTCGTGGCAGACGGGTGCACGCCGTTGCTTTGTGTCTGGGGGTGTGTGGGGTTCCACGTGGCCCAAGCTGCGGGCGACGGCATCACCGATACGCACCGCCTGCCTTTTGGCAAGTCTCACGTTACAGACGTTTTGTATTTCCCATCCTTTCCACAAGCCTGAGGAATAACAATAATTTGGAGCTATTTAAGGCGATTGTGGGATAAACCACAGTCTTTGTTGTGGTTACAGCAGTACACACTGTGGCTTTCGGGCACTCGTGTGTGCACTGGGGCTCCGCCCCCTCGCCGCTCCCTGGAGCCGCCCATTGGCGATCGGCTCGCGATGCTGTGCAGCGGCAGCTAGCGTAACATGAGAGTGACGCGGCGGCTTCGTGGCGCTTTCACACGTGTGGACGGCATGCTCGCACACGCACACACACATGCAGGGCAAGTGCTCTCAAAGAGGGGAAGCAGCCAGCCACGCCGAGGCCTGTTTCGTCCAACTTCTTGTCTTCTGTGTAACAATATCAGAAATTGCCCATGCACTGAATTTGGTCACAGTCTTACCTCAATTTACATTATGAATTTGATCCTGAAAAATCGAAAGCGAAGCAAAAAAGTGTAAAGTGGAAAAAAATGTAACAAACGTGAGAAAAACACAAATCGAGAAAATTAAAGTCAAAAAGCTATTTCCACTATTTAAAATAGTGTTTTCAATCCAACCTAACACCTTAAGTAATTTTCTCAAATATCAGTAGAACAATGAAAGTAGCTTTTATAACTACCGAACACCAGTTTGCAATAAATAATCTATAAAATAAAATTTCTGTTGGCCCAGAAATGTTGATGTGTAATATTCTCAAATTATAGTGTCAGAAAAATCACTGCCTGATCATTGTTTAGTATATTCAATGGCAGAAAATGTTATGTTGAGGAAATTGGTTTGTAGATTAAAACTCAGCACTCGTTATGGCAAAATAAAGGATTAAAGTAAATTGATAGATTGCTGTATTTTTCCTACATATATACAACATAAATACCTCAGTATTAACTTTATGTTATGTTCAAATCTTGAAAAGGTGAGATAAGGTAGATGGATGGATGGATGAGTTGCAGATTCGTGCCTGAAGGCTTTTTGCACTGGCCTATACAAATTGCGCACTCTTTACCCTATTAGGTGTGTCTTCTGCTGCTGGACCTGGTTTTCCAGTTTGATAATTATTGGGAGTACATTACCACATGCACATATGTCACTGGCTTTGGGGCCCGTCAGGCCCCGTGACAGAGCATACGCTGGAACTCTGGTGTGCCATATATTATGAGGCGCGACCTTGTTTCCAACTGTTTTTTCCACCACAGTTTATCGGATTAAACAAAGCTGATAAGATTCTCTGAAGTGAAATACTTTGTTTTTTTTTTTTTTTTTTTTTGTCAAACAACGTCACCCTTCTGTGGGTACATCTCGCGCAAACCTGATTGCGCAGCAAATTCAGGTAATCCGTTTAATGTCTATTGTCAACACCGATCTCTCTCCAAAATCCGTTCAGATTCACGGATTTGGAGCATAGTTTCAGGCTTTGGTTGGGAGGATTTTAGCAAAAAAAACAAAAAAACAAAAGCAACATCAACAATTATAGCACAGAGCAGCTCCACGTGTAAGACCTTTGGCCATATTTTGCAGATCAGTCCCTCTTATTTGAGAGATTTAGCAGATTTTCTTTTTTCTCCTTATTGTTCCTCTTTCTGGAGCTGCTTTACCCCTGCAGACGTTAGTCGGCATGAATGCGAGCATGCGAGCCTTTGCCTGCAACAGCCCTTTGTTTGGCCCGTGAGTCTTTCAGATAAACAGTTCAAGAACGAGACAGAATGAAAGGTATGGTGGTGTCGAACCTGCGCCGTCCTGGCGTGGAGTGCGTTCTGAGCGTGAGGGGACAAGGGTGTGGCCGGGCACCATGATGGTTTTTTTCATCAACTTTGCATTAAAGCAAGAGCAGCATCTTAGCAGTGACTGAAAGCACCAAGCCGCTCCATGGTCATTTTTCTAAGCCTTGCCTTCATGTGGCTGTTGGGCCCTGCAGTACATTTCCAGGAAGCAAGGGTGAAAGGGGCCGATAATTGCCCTTTTTGACCCCTTTTGATTTTACCCCTCTCTCCCGCGGATGGCTATGAGAGGTCCCTCTCCGGGGTGTTGAATATCCTATGGGGGTATCAGAGTCTTTTTGGAACAATACGGGACCCAAAGTCTCTTCACCCCAAATGGGTTAAACCATATTAAACTCTGTGGGGAGATCCGTTCCTAATGGCCTGTGCCATTGAGCCCGTAAAGGGAGTGGACGTTTCTAACCACTCCCGAACACAGCTTCGACCAACTCCTCAGAATGGATCCTTTGTGCCTCTCCGTCATTCAACAAGAGTGCTATTGTCTTAAGCCCCCGCTAGCACGGCGCTAGCCACTGCGCAGCCTGCATTGTGCACACCGTGAATCTATTGGAGCTCGGTGAGGACTTCATTTGAATCGTAGGCAGACGGCTCATGTGCCCCTCCGGCTGATGGGGGACCCCCGTTAATCATCTGATTACTTTCAGGTTGGATGCAATTCTTTATTTTTTTCATGGGGCGTAATCAAGGCCAATTGGGAATTTTTAAGGATGGGGGAAACCTCGCCGCTGTCACACAGAGAAGTGGGGGGGGGGGGGGGGGGGGGGTGGACCGAGGAGTGGGAAGACAGAGCTGAACTATCAGCATCTCTGGCTTTGTTTAAATGTCAGATCTCCCCCCCTCCCCACCTCTTTGTTCATCAACTCCAAAAATGCAGCGTGGGTCGAGATTCATGACAAACCGTAGCTGACTGTCATAACTGTGGCACTCAGTGGCTGGGTTTCTTAAGGGGCCCTCGAACCCCCCTCCCCAAAGCTTCTGGAGTAACACAAGCACTTTTTTCAGTTTATCCCAGAGGCACACGGTTATGCCGCCACCCTCATCTCCCCCCTGTGCTGGGCTGTGACCCTATGGTATACAGTTTGGGAGCTTTTCTCATAAACGACCAGAATCCCTGCTTGCCTTTCCTGGTGCAGTTCACTGGGAAATGAACCAGAACAAAAACACAAAGGCAAACAAAAAAAAAACACCACATTTTACCTGCCTGGCATCATGCAGGAAATAATTTCTGGGCGATATCTTATCTTTTTGGTTTTGCAGGAGTCTACTGCTGGTACTGCAACCAGAGTGTTTGAGCTCTGTGCCAAAGTCAGGGAGAAGGAGACTGACTGGGATAGAGAGAGAGAGAGAGAGAGAGAGGGCTTGGTGATTCGGGATTGGGGCACCATTGTGCTGGGAAACCATTTGGGATGGAATATAAAAGAACGTGGAGACATGAAACGGCACAGCTGTGACCGTCTGTGGGGGAAGCTGCTACAGATGGCGCGAGAGGTGAAAAATAAACTGCCGTATGGCTGGTAGAATATAGAAGAAAGGCCTGGGCTTTGTGGGAGAGCTTCTCACGTGCGGCGTGTCTGTGTGCGTGTGTACGCACCGGGGGGGGGGGGGGGCATGTGAGCGTGTTACATTTTATGTGTGTTTTGGAGAAGTAGTTTCTGCAGGAACTGATTTATCCTCACACCCTTTATGTCCGTCTGCCACGCGGTTTAAGGCCGATTTTTCGACACATTAACGCCCCATATTAGCCATTTATAGGGCTGGAGATGTTTTCTTGTAGATTGAGATTCAATCTGTGTTTTCTTAATACGCACAGTTTTACATTTTCGCTGTTTTTTGCCACTTAAAGCTGCGCCTTTAAATACGGACCTTTCAGCTGTCCGGTTATCGATTGTGAGGTCAGATGGCCAGTGAACTCCAATGCAAGTGATGTATTACATGGAAAAATGTCCCACCCCCCACTCAAATGAAGATGTGTATGTACTGATCAGCTCCTTGTTATTACTGACTTGGTCCTGACTCACTCAGGAGGTAAGACAGTATGCATGTGAATGCCTGCTTTTTTAAAGAGGTCTGTCCACTGTTCAATCAGAGCCTTTCCTGGATGGGAAGAGCACAAACTAACCAGTATGTAGCATGGGGGCCGTTGCCAAGCATTTCCCCGAATTGCATGATGGGCTTTAGTCATAATTTGTTTCTGGGTTTCGTTTAATGTCGGCTTTAATAACTGAGAGACATTAGGGGGCAGGACTGAGTGTTCAGGTGACTTTGGGGTTCACTGGCTGTCCCAAGGAGGAAATATGAACAGAGGGATACACCTGCAAACGGATGAATGAGTGAGAAATGGAGGGAAGGTGCAGGTCCAGCGGACGGCCAGAGCGCTTGGTGCCTCGTTAGCCATGGTGGGATGGCACCAGCAAACCTCGTAAAACACCAAGCCTCATTCGGGAGCTTCTGTGAACAGGCACACTGGATTTTAGATACTGAAAAAGTCCCCATCATTACGCAGTGGGTGGGGTTACCGTGGTCGCAGGAAAGATGGGACCCAGGACTTCAGCGGTATGGGCGATATGACCTTCTGAAAGTTTCCCTTCTGCATAACGAAACCCAATAAGAAATGGCCTCAAATGCTTAACAAGTCCCCTACTTTCCCTGGACTTATGAAACATTTTCAAGCAACGTGTTTCTTTTTCTCTGTGGGTTTTGCGTGGCAGCCAAGGTGCAGATTCGGATTGGGGCATAACCGTGCAGGGAATTAATTGCCAAAGTGCAGATCACATGATTAAACATCGCTCACGTTCAGCTGAAAGATGGTGCCGTGTGGTGTCGGCCCAGTACGTCTGCTGCAAAGATGGAGGTGGTTCTACAGCACCCTGAACAGAACTGCAGTCAGAAAAGTGTGGCTCACTCGAACCCGGAGCCGGACGTGTAGGACACCAGCTCGTCCCTCTGCTGTCCTGGCCTGTTCCCTGCGAAGCCAGACAGGATACTGTCATGGTTCTCTCCCCTGAAGTATTTCCCACTAAAATAAACAATGAAATCAGCATATGCTCGGGGGTTGGGGGTGTGGCCTTTGATTTGTCCAGGGGGGCGGAGCAGTAGCACCTTCGTTAGCGTCCACCTCGGCTGCTGCGATTGGCCAGTTGTTCTTAATCTGTCGGGAGACCCTTTATTTCATGTTCATCCGCATGCTCCAGCGGGGGACAAAAGAGCCCCTTGATTCCCAGTGAACTGTTTGGGACTGAGGGACTTGGTGACCAAGCTAATTGGTAACTTTATTAAAAAACAACATGGACCCCCCCCCCCCCCCCACTTAGAGATGTTTATGTCACTGCCCATTATTCTCAGAGGAGTAATCATTCACTTTCTTCCCTTCTTTCTGTTAATTCATCTCTATCATAGGCCTAACCCTGAAAGTGAGTGCCAGGGGGGTGGGGGGTGTTCGTGAGGGGGGGGGGAGAGATGTGGGAGCACCTCGAACTCGGTATTCATGTACAATTGTGTCGTTTTCACACCCATAACCCGGGGGCTCCAGGAGGCTCGTGGGATGATGGGAGCCGTCAGGCTGAGACCTGGGGGGGGGGGGGGCGGGGAATTGGGGGGAAGCACTGGGAACTCGGGGACAAAAACAGCCCTCAGAGCCATAACCTTTATGCTCCCGGTTATGTGAGAAATCCACCGGCGTGTGATTCAGAGCAGCGCTAGCGCTGAAAGGGAGCCTCGCTTAGGCTGCACGCCTGTGTTTTTACGCACTTTACCTTATTTTGTTTTTATATCTGCAGGTATAATACCGTGGTATGAGCTGTACGCTTATACCACTAGGGCAGTCACTATCGGTTATATCAATAATCGAGTAATTTGCTGATTAATCTGATGATTCATTGAGTAATCGCTTATATATGCAGTCGTTTCATCGCAATGGCAGATAATATGCTCTATTTGGCTATTAAGTTTAGTAATTCTCAAATATTGCAAAACCTGTCGCAGCTTTTTCCAATTTCATTCAGCCTTACCAAATCACACAATACATTTACAAAAAATAATTAATATTATATGATTATTATGTACCATATGATGTAAATTGATATGGCTACGCAACAGGGCTAAATTTAATTTTAGTAGTGATCATTTTGATGTACAGGAATTGTAGATAGTAAATTAAACAAAATAATTTAAGTCAGTGATGACAGACAGGCTAGGCTACTCCACATGGCACGTATCTATGGTTAACTTCACAATATTGGATGAGTCCTTTAAACCCAAATGTCGTCTTTTAAGATACATTTGCATCTCAGTAGCTCTGTGGTGATATTTAGGTTCTGCTTTGTGATACTGAGGGACAAATGCATTTTCATTCACTTTTAATGTGAAGTGCTTCCACACAACTGATACTTGCGCTCTTAATTTGGATCCTCATCCTAAATGTGCCCTCTTCCTTCCGCCATATTGCTGAGTAATCAAGAAGGAATTTTTTAATCGATGCTTTTAAATAATCAAATAACTGAGTTTAATCAAGTAATCTTAACAGCTCTATATACCACATAAGATGCCTCCTGTGTATCTAGCATTAGTTGTTTCCTTAACACAGCTGAGAATCTCTGCTAGATGTCCCCTTAATGCAACTGAGTACCTATTGCTAATTCTTCCCTTAACACAGCTAAGTATCTAGCACTAGTTGTTTCCTTAACACAGCTGAGTATCATTTGCTAGGTATTTCCTTAACACAGCTGATATCTATCGCTAGTTGTTCCCTTAACACAGCTGAGTATCTATCGCTCTGTGTTCTCTTACCACAGCTGAGTATCTATCGCTCGGTGTCCCCTTAACACAGCTGAGTATCTATCACTCTGTGATCCCTTAACATAGCTGAGTATCGCTAGTTCTCTTAACACAGCTGAGTATCTATCGCTAGCTGTTCCCTTAACACAGCTGAGTATCTTTCGCTAGGTGTTCCCCTAACACAGCTGAGTATCTATCGCTAGGTGTTCCCTTAACACAGCTGAGTATTTATTGCTAGGTGTTCCCTTAACACAGCTGAGTATCTATCGCTAGGTGTTCCCTTAACACAGCTGAGTATCTATTGCTAGGCGTTCCCTTAACAGAGCTGAGAATCTATAGCTATGTGTTGCCTTAACACAGCTGAGTATTTATTGCTAGGTGTTCCCTTAACACAGCTGAGGATCTATCGCTCGGTGTCCCCTTAACACAGCTGAGTATCTATCACTCTGTGATCCCTTAACACAGCTGAGTATCTATCACTAGGTGTTCCCTTAACACAGCTGAGTATTTATTGCTAGGTGTTCCCTTAACACAGCTGAGTATCTATCGCTAGATGTTCCCTTAACACAGCTGAGTATCTATCACTCTGTGATCCCTTAACACAGCTGAGTATCTATCGCTAGGTGTTCCCTTAACACAGCTGAGTATTTATTGCTAGGTGTTCCCTTAACACAGCTGAGTATCTATCGCTAGATGTTCCCTTAACACAGCTGAGTATCTATTGCTAGGTGTTCCCTTAACACAGCTGAGAATCTATAGCTAGGTATTCCCTAAACACAGCTGAGTATGTATCGCTAGGTGTTCCCTTAACGCTGCTGTGTCACGTCTTTCCCCAGCCTCAGAACCCAGGCATCCTGGCCTTCCGACCACGTCACACACAGCAGCCTCTGCCTGCTCCCATGCACTGATCTGTCGGAGCCCCGTCCTGTTTCTCTCCCACACGCGGGGCTGGTCCGGGGGCCTGCGGAGGGAACTGGGGGGGAGACAGGGTACAACTCAAAGTCAGATATACTGAGATAAGGCGGCGATCAATCATGGAGACTCTGGGCCGTGCGACCGCCGCAACTCCACCGCTCTTGCTGTGACCAGCCAGGCAAAAGTTAGTGCCCTGCTCTTCCTCTGCCCCCACCCCCCCCCCCCCCCACACCACTGCAGAGTTAGGGAAGATATCCCGGGGGTCTGGTGTCTGATGTTGTTCTCAGGCTGACTTTCGGAGAGCAGAGGTCCCTAGTCATTCGCGACCAGACCATTCGTGGACCTGGGCCTGTCGGTCAGCCAGGGTTGTGAAGACCTGATTTATGACCATAACAAGTGTACCTCCTTGTAATGAGAAATGAGTGCCTTTGCAAGCCCCTCGTGAGCACGGCCACCCGTGCACACACACACACACACGCACACACACACACATACACACACCCAGCTCGGGGAATCTTCGGAACCCCACTCTGCAGCCTCCTGCTAATTAAATTCCGCCGCTGTCCATTAGAGGGATAAAGTGAGCTCGCTGCTGACTCAACACAGGTACAGCCGCGCGGTAATGGCCAGCAGAACCCCGGCTATTCATTCAACCCCCTCCCCCCCCCCTGCTTTTACGCATCCATGGGTTACCACATGCTTTCAGACTGAAGGAAGGTATCGGCGGGGGGGGGGAGGAGGTGGGGTAAAAAAAAAAATTAAAAAAATGCAGCTTTGGAATGTTTTAATCAACCAGGCCCAGACATCCGGCTTGAAACGGCGTCTGGGGCATGGATCCTGAGCTGGCCTGATCCCGTGTGGTGACAGAGCCATCCATATTGGGCCTCTCGCCCCTCACCAGCCCCCCAAACCTCAGCCTCCATCAGCCACCCCCGAGTGTCCACAGTCAGGTCAATTTCATGTACCTACTATAGCTGCATTTGTAATCTATAGTCTCCTAGACTATTCAGGAGTAGATCTTTGGAGCGGTAAGGTTATTATTTTCGTTTTACCCCAGTTTGGGGAGTTTAATTTTTTTTATCTCTCTGGAAGAATTTCAGCAAATTGTCATGGAGCGTCACTAAATCAAACCCCAAAGAGGGTTTGATCCTCCACAGCATTCTGGGGGAGCTTAAATCGGGTTTTGACCAGGTCAGTCAAGTTTTAATTGCTGAAAGTGAGACTTGAGTGAGGTTTAGGGGGGGCGTCTATAGCTGGCTTGTCTAACCATCTGCAGGCCCACGGTCGGACTCTCGTGTCACAGAGCAGCTCACTGCACGGCCACAAGTGCCAAGATCAGAGGGCGCTGGCTGACTGCGGCCTCCTTCGAAGCCTCAGTGGAGAGCTCCTGGTCCAGGCAGGCAGCCATGGTCCAAACCAGATGTGTAATTTGGTGGGTCGAATCGGGCCATGTCCCGGCTGGGCTGAGGAGCGCGGTGGCTGAATCGGGGCCAACCTGCCATTCAGGCAGACTGTGCTAAGTGTGTGAGGAGGGTCACATCCACGTGTTGGGGGATTTAAGGTACAGCCCAGCCCCAGGAACGTAGTGGTTCCCACACCTATCGGCCTGATCCCCAGCACTTCACAAGCAGGAAAAATTTAGCCACTAACCCTTTGTACTTAATTAGCAGCATGAGATATCCACATTCTGATAATGACACCACCATTGCATCCTAATAGCCAGACAAATCAATAGGCAGACTATTTTAATGGAAATATTTTAATGGTTTAATTTTCGTAGAGGATGAGGTTATGAAATGCTACTCTAGGGTTACCAATTAGAGGACACTTGGACTACTACATAAGGTGACTATACATCATTATGTACCATTTATGCTACAATATATATATTTGAGCAAGTAAATATTCATATTGCATGGACTTTGTTATGTCTGTTTCTTTCCTTTGGTCTAGAGAGAGACGTTCTCTTAAGCATCAGTTTAAGATAAGGTTGAACGCTCGAAGGTCGATAAAGTCTAGCTGGGTCTCTGAATAGCTAACCAGTGACTCTAATGGGCTTTTCCAAATGGCATCCAAATGAAATTAAAAAGGCGGCATGTGTTTCAAGGTAGAAGCCAGAGTTCACGGGTCAGTTTTGCACTTTCATTGCATTTGTTCAACACAGTGAAGAGCTCAGCGTGAAGAGACCGGTGTGATATGTTTCACCAAACCGAACCACATGATGTGTAATAAGAAAACATGTGGTTGGAGCAAGCCAATAGGAGTGCTCTGCTTCATCATACAGTCTTCTTGGGCGTCTTGCCCCATTTTCAAATGTTATTTGATCTGCTATCAACTAATCGGGTGAATACAGTATGTCGACCTGGGAAGAAAAGAATTAGCAAATCTGTGGCTCGCTGTAAAATATGGAGCAAAGAAACAGTTAAATAATTTTTTTCTCTTGTGTTCTAGCCGGACCTGTAACGTTGCTTCTCAGTTTCACACCTTTGTGCCCAGAGGGTAGCAAAATTTTGCAAGACACAGCAAGTATTATTTGGGTTCTGACAGCCAGTAAACAGTGAAGAATTTATACGTCTGTAGGAGCTTTCAAAGACACCAGGGGAATCTGAGGCTGAGGGCAAATGCCTCCTTAACTCCTTAGGGCCCACTGGGTCTCAGGGAGAGCTTGTCATGTGTCGGAGCTTCTCTCAGCCCGTGCAGCATTCACGCCGCTCATCAGGGCCTGGAGGAGACGGCTCACACATTGGTCAGTCATTTCAGTTAAGGCATGTGCTCTATGAATCTGAACACGAGACACCCAGAAGTGATTTGTTTGCATCTTTTTAGAGCAGTGTCTTAATCTGGTGCTCTGGTTTGTGTGTGACTTTACTGTGTTGGAAAACAATTCTGCAGTTGACTTTAGGTGACTCTTGGTTCTAAATCTCTTGTGAGTTAATGCTGTCATACCTCTGGGTGCCTGTAACCAGTAAAAAAAATGTGGCTGCAGAAGACGGCTTCCCGTGGCATGTCTCTGGAAGCGCCCCTGACTTCAAAGAGTTAATTGCAGTCTGTTTTAAGCCCAGCCCAAGCAGGCCTAGAACAAACAAAAATTTAGAAGAAATAACAACAGAGCGTCCTATTGCTTCCTCACCCTTCATTAGCATCTGAATTGCTATTCATCCATGTTTGTCCCATTATAAGTCCATGAGCACCGAGGCCTGTGCTCCCTGCACAGCGAAGTGCTAAATGGGCAAATGAGTCGGGAAATGAGAAAAAAAACGGGAAAAATCCGTAACGACGAATGCAGCAACTCAGTGTGCAAATGATCAGCCAGATCGAAGAGTGATCGGATGCTTCAGGGCCGCATTCTCCTGGATTGGGAATTAGGGATCCGAACTGGGGGGGCAGGCACGAAGCTGGGTGGTGGGGGGAGGTGAGGTGCAGCTGGCAGAAAGGCAGACCCCATTCCCACAGTCCCACTCCAACGGGCCGCTTGGTGCCCGCATACTCCGGGTCACCATTAGCTTAATTAACATCTCATCTGCATGACTTGTTGCGTTCCTCTCCTCCCCTCCATCAAAACAATGCCGACTGGCTGAAGAACCTTAATCCCAAGCATCTCCAGTTAAAATGCAGGCATAAATACTTTCTTTTTATTCCCGTTTTGGAGGACAGGCCCTTCCTTATGTGCCAGTTGTGTGACTGGATACGCTGGGATTGGTCTCATTGCCGCAAATCCGCACAAAAATAAGGGATGCCGTCATGTGCACCAAGGAATGTTTCGGCTTATGTCAAATTAATTCTGACCTGTCATTATATTTGTAATTTGTGCTTGTGAGATCTCACTATTCTTGTGTGAGCCTTGCTTTAAAAGCAGCCAAACATCCAGTTCTAGGCTGTAATAACTCTGGTTTAGAAGTGGAGCCCTTAAATGAGTCGGCTTGGTCGGAAAGCATCCTGCCCACTTGATTCCATGGAGAGAATCCGGCATCACGCCTGAAAGGCTTGGCAAGGTCGTGCGGTGGTCGGCATGTGCAGCCGTCCCGGGAGGCCACGCTCTGTCGTTTACCGGAATGCCACCTGAGTCCACCATCGGGGCAGGATGAGAGCCGCCGGAGCCCTCTGTACCTCCGCGGGACGGGGGCAGATGTCGGGTCCCTGCTGGCGAGCTCGGAACCGAGGGCCGCGTGCTCAGTTAAGCCTTGCTTCTCGGGGACGATCTCGACAGTTGAATTAAAGTGATACCCATCCTGTTCTTGGAAATCCAAGGAATAGAATGGAAATACGACGTAATCAAAGTGTTCTTAAATTACGCTAAGAGGGCATTGAATTTCTTTGGGTGCTGTTTTGTCTAAATGAAATAAAGTAAAAACGAAATTCAATTAAAGAAGTTAAGTACAATTAGAAAATGAAAGCATCTTGCTAGAGCTTTACAATTTCAACACATATTTTATTATGTCAGGGCCTCTTTGATGCTGTTAACCTCCAAACGCAGCTCCCCATGTGTTGTGAATGGCAATGACTTTGGTCAGCACTGGATTTTTATTTTAATGCAAAAAAAAAACAATATTTCTATTTTTTGTCTTTGCGCTGAGCCAAAATGATGGGGTTCGTGATTTATTTTTGTTCCCTTTTACCATAGCGTCCTGCTGGCTCACACTGTAGCCTGGCGTGGCCTGTAGGGGTGTAATTTGTGTGGCCACACTGAACCTGCTCTATACTGACCCCAGACATAATTCATACCATAGCCTGTTTGTTTTTCTGCGTGCAAAACTAGCCTCTTTCATTTTTTTTCTCCTCACTGTCCCTCTTGCAGAGAATTTGGCAGCGTGAGGCACCTGATTGTTTTTAACTTTCGTTTGCCTTTCGTTCTTCCTCTTGTTTACCTTTTGCTTGTCTTTCATTTCTCTTTTATTTGCCTTCAGTCTCCCAGTGCCATTGGTCCCATTGCCGTATTGCACCTCGTTGCAGCAGATCTTGCTGAGGTTCAAAGGCCTTTCTAGCACTTCAGATGCCGCAGAAACCAATTAGTTGCTGGCTTTAATCAGTGGTTCCCCGCTATTACGTCAGCGACCAACCCGACCATCAAACTTGAAATGGGGCCGTTTTCAGGTTTTCAGCCAGCTGACCAATGCCGGGGGATAACAGAGAAGGGGGAAGCATCTTTGGGCACTGCCTGGTGCCTGGTGGATGCGATGAAATATTTTTATTGGGTATCTCAGATTCTTTCTGTTTCCTGGTGACCCCTTCATAGCCGGGTCTTTGTTTCAGCCCTGATCAAAGATCTTTGTCTGAATTCAGCCTCAGCATTGTTGTATTATGTCATTCGCCCATGCGTGTGTCCTCTTTCTCGTTAAATGCCCCTGCAGTTGACTGATGACGCTGTAACAGGGATGCGGCTGTGATTTTGCAGACAGTCCCTCTGCTCCTTTACCCAGGCCATAAATATTATCCACAGGAGTAGAAGGCAGGGTGGAGGTGCCAGGTTTCTGAGCCGCTAAATGCCACGGGATGGCGAAGCTCCTTGGGAAGGCTGGGCAAAGATTTCATCACGTCCCTGGCTGACCACCTGGCCTAGGGAAGAGTTAAACTATCTTAAAAGAAAGATCCTAATGCAGACAGAGAACATCGTTTAAACGTAACACAGCTTGTGGATTGAACGTCTCCTTAACATCCTGTATTTTTCAAATTTTCATTTTATATCACCACTTCCTGAAACACTTGAATTACTTCACCGTTACGTTGAAATAATTTGAAGGTCAAAGAAATTGGAATTGGAAAGGAGGCATCGTCACGGTTACACAGCGGTGCGAACGCGTTGCCAAGGCGAAGCGCGCAGCAGGTCAGTGCACGCGCTGCCCTTCATCAGCGATGGGAGGAAGGCGGGCAGCACGTTTAAGTGTGCGCCTTCGGTTGCCATAGTTTCGACTCACAGTGGCAATAATGGGAACCACGGGAAGATAAGACGCTCAGAGGGCACAATCTTCGTGCTTCTCCAGGCCAAGTCCGTGCCCGTGTTGCAGAGAGCAGGAGCACAGAGTGAGATGCCGGGCGAGGATGGGGGTGCCGTCATCAGCCGCCCGCCCCCTTCTGGCTGCCCTTTCACTCGCCATGCCGCTGTGAGGGCATTTGGGCGCTCACGTTTTAGTCTTTTCCAGGGGGGCATCTCTCATCATTGCAGGAGCTAAGTAGATGCAAAATTATCTACCCCCCCCCCACCCCTCACATGGCACATGATATTTAATCCGTCATCTTTGTTTTCAACAAACACAGCGCAAGCTGTCGCTGGCAGTGCGTGGGGGGCTCGGGGCCCATCTGGAAAGCGGACCGTGTGCGAGGGAATTAGAGGGGAATTTAAGTAGGGGTTTGCTTGGAGCGGCTGATAGCGCTCCGGCCCTGACCGCTCCGCGTTGCCGTGGCAGCCCCGTGCTAATCTGCAATGCATAATTGATGCTCTGTGTCATAGAAGGGGCCGGACTTGGTTCCGATGCCAACGTCGCCATGGCATTTCGGTGTCCGCATGTCAGGGTACGTGTCCCGCCAGGTCCACGTGTCACTTCTAACTGTCCCTATGTGGCCGAATGTGGGCAGCTAGGGGAAGAGAGAGCCTTATTCCACACTGGCGATGGCTGTCCCTGCCTGAGCAGGAAGCATGTGCACCTGCATGGGCGTCAGGGCACCGGAGGCAGGCCGCCACCTCTGGCGTCAGGGCACCGGAGGCAGGCCGCCACCTCTGGCGTCAGGGCACCGGAGGCAGGCCGCCACCTCTGGCGTCAGGGCACCGGAGGCAGGCCGCCATCTCTGGCGTCAGGGCACCGGAGGCAGGCCGCCACCTCTGTCGTCAGGGCACCTGAGGCAGGCCGCCACCACTGGCGTCAGGGCACCGGAGGCAGGCCGCCACCTCTGTCGTCAGGGCACCGGAGGCAGGCCGCCACCTCTGCACGGCTTGTGGCCACGGCGTCTCAGCGGCATTCGCGTGCGCCGCTCGTATGCGATTTGCGCGACTCATTAGCGCCTGTCATTAGCGCGGCGACGCTAACGGAAAGCCTTTCAGAAGCCCGGCGCAGGTGTTAAATGTTTCCACAGCTGCTTTCAGAACTAAACAGTTTCGAAGGTAAACAGTTTTTGAAAAGCCCTTCTGTTTGAGTTTGTGTGCATATATGTACGAAAACAACCTGTATTTATTTGAAATTTTCTTCATAACGTACAAACAGGCTTGTACCTGCTGAAAGTGTGCTCAGCCTGGTCATTAGATGATCAAAAGATTACTTTTTTATTTGAAGCTTACCACTGAAATCTTACAGAACTGACACTAAAATTAAATAAATATTCAGATTTCACATGTGTCCTAATCAACTAAGGGGAGAAAAACATGAAAGTGTTTAATTTATCAGCTGACTTCGGTGTAGCTTTATCAGTCCATCCCTATATTGTAGTACACGGTCTCACTCCAGACTAAGCAAATGCTCCTTAACATATAGTGTTCAGCAGTGTCTTGTCCACCTTGGCTTCTCTACACTTGTGGCAGTCAAGCGAGTTTAATTTTTCTTTTTAAACTGCGGCTATGAGCGTAGGAAATCAAGGCCAGTTTTTAAAGCACACATTATAATTTTTTTCTAACCTGAAAGTACAGCTTCTTTTTTGTGTAAATCTTGTGCCAAGTAAAAGTATCTGAATATTCTGACTTGGGTTTCTGCAGCAGCGCCAAATCTGTTTGTAAATTGGTGCCCAAAATACATTTGGCTTTTGAATTAATAAAGCCCGTAATTGTACACAATCATTTTAGCAGCTTCTAGCTCTGCGGCAATTTCAAAAAAGTGCATTGCATGCTGCTCTCATTTGAAATTTCCCAGCAGAGAAGCCATAATTTAGAATAGGACAGAAAATATATTTTTTGGGGGGGTGGAAGGGTCTGTCATGATCTCTTTCCAGTGTAGCTTTGAATGCACATTACTCAAAGCCGATTTCAGTGTGTCAGATGTATTTTGTTGTACATTTTCAATGTATAATAGTTTTCTGCTGTGTTAATAATAACTATTGCTGCCCCCCAGAGATGATGGAATTTAAATTTAAAAATTAAAAAAGAAAAAAAAAAAAACTGTGGAAACTGATAGTGTTGGAACCGGATGAAGCAGCAGAGACCAGAACCCTCTGGGTGAGAAGATGCAACAGTAGAACATCTAGCTGCGTGAAACTTTAGAGGCCCACGTGATGTATCTCCCCCCCCCCCAACCCAGGGTCCACCCTCCCTCCAAGGAGCAGGAGATGACAAAGTGCACATCCCTCAGTGAGGGGGCAAGCTGTGTCTCATCTCCCGCAGCCTGGGAAAGTCCTCACTCTGCTGCAGTCTAGGGAGAAAGTCTAGCTGTCCCTGAGCTGCGTCCAGCAGATTCATTCTAGAATGTTCCAGAGCGCCTCCTCGCCGGCGCTGAGGTGTCAGGGCCCTGCGCTCTCCCCCCGGGGAGGAAGGTTACGCAAACTTATTAAAATTGCAGATTTTAAGCCTCAGCATTCGTGCGCAGCTGTTTGTGTTTATGACGCTTGTGACAGATCCGCTGAGTTGTCATGGTGCTGGGGTGTCAGCTGGAAAGACGATCTGTTTTTGGGGGGGCTGGGGGGGGGCATTAAACAAGGAAGTCCAGGCACTTCTTTTGGGGGAGGGGTGGGAGTCGTGGCCTGGGAACAGGTTTCCTGGCCGTTTGGATTGAGGCTCCCTCCCGCTTCCGGATAGTGTAAATCCTAAGCACTTTAAGAATGCTTAGTGCACTTGGGGTGGGGGAGTGGGGGGGTGGGGGGGGGGGGTGGCTGTGAATGGGGTGATCAACAGACATGTTGCCTGGCAACAGCCGTCACTAACCACAGCAGCCGGCAGGAACCCAGACTAGGCGTGGGTCAGTTCAGGTGCTTTGCCCCAAAGCCCCCACCCACTCACTTCTCCACACCAGAAGTCCTCTTCACAACTAGAGACAAGAGTCCTTAGGGCAGCTTTCGGCATTCACCTTCATTTATCGTGGCAATGTCCCATTTAACACAGAATTAAGCCCCTTCTGTCATCCCTCGGCCCTGCTCTGACCTCGCTGGCTCCGTGATGCAGAGCCCCATGCTCTCAGGGTAGAGGAGGGGAAAATCCCGGATCAGAACAGACAAAATGCAGCAAGGCGTCCTGGCTTGGGCTGGTGGCTGCGAATCCCTCGGCATCGGGGAGATGAAGGCAAAGTCAGTGGTGTTACGGCAGCTTTGGGGCAGGCTAACTTGTAGCCTTTATTCTGACATCTGAGGTGGTGCTTGAGCATGAGCCTATGGGGGGGGGGGGGGACTTTCTGTGAGGCGGTGGAGCATTTGGATGCGGGGGCGTGTGGGTGGGTGGATGCACCCTGTAAGCTGATAGTTATTAAGGGGGTCCCTGAGGCAGAAGATGGGCGTTTTCGACGTGTTTGCGGAAACAGTGGCCAGGCCGGGTTCTGGGTCAGGCCATGGCATGGTGAGCGGTGGGCAATCCCCCCCCCCCCCCAAAAAAAAAAAAAAAAAGGATGGGGGGCACAACAAAAGGGTTCCATGCCTGCTGGGTGACATTAAACATGGACAGATGCTGCACACATATTGTGGAGGGGATGGTCAGGCCTGCACAGAAGGCGTTTTATTCATCGTAATCACAACATCCGCTCGAGCAAATGACGCATTGTGCCACTGTGGAAGAATACAAATAAAAACCAAACTGGAGAGCAAGAAACAATATCGAAAAAGAACCGGAACTTGCACTTTCCTAAGGTGTCACCTTCAGGACGAGCCATCTCTCCCCACTCCGAGCAAAACGCTGGTCCCCCTTGACAGCTTCAGGCTTGTTAGCATTTATTGAGATTTCGGTCACTGTTCGCTGCCCCTTCCGGATGTCGTCCTGAGCATGGGTGATAAATATGGCATGGCGTGTGTCTCTCTGGGGCCACGCTTCGTACATGGACAAGGTTACCCGCCAGGTCCTCAGCACTGCGTGGACCCCTCCTACTTCCTTGGTATCACCACTGTCTGTGAACATTGCTCAGTCTTTTTAGTGATAAAACTGTAAATGATTGACGAAGGATAACTTAGCGGTGCTTTGGGCAGCGCAGGTCAGGCAGACGGAGAGGATGCACGCGAAGGTCTCATGAGGAGCGTCACTTGCCGCGTCACCCCGGTGCGTGTGAGCATGCACACCTGCGCACACGTCCCCACACGCTGAGCTTTGCCAGGGCCGCCCTCTCGGTGGCGCCGTGGGGAGCTGCCGTTGCGGGTCGCCTCCAGACAAGAGCGTCCCAGCAACCGGCCCAGCACCTCTCATAAATGACAGTCAGGACTAATACACGACCTCCATTACAAAGGAGGGACGTAGCAATGAAGCTGGGGGACAATCTATGAATGGCGGGAGGGGGGGGCATGTCAACGAGTGGGTACTGGGAGAGGAGTGAAGCTGGGCCGTGCTTCTGTATTGATACCACCTGCAAGCTCCTTGCACTGTACAGTGCTGTACTTGTGTTCATCTGGGAGGGTGTGCTGTCTCAGGGCCTCATAACAGGGGAGAGCACAAATTTGCCATGGAAAGCAAATCAACAAACAAACTCTCTGGGAAATGTCCTTAATTCAAACACAAGAGTCTCAAGTATATAGATCATATATCACCCAGTTCCCCGCCTTCATCTTATCTCTCTGTTATTAAGTTGCATAGATCAATTAGTCTTATATCTAATCAATGATTACAGGCTATAATTGTAGATCATTATACACGGAGATAATGCATTTCATGCGTTTGGATCAGTTTTGTATATTTCGTGCAGCAATAACAGGCCGAATAAGTGCGAGAGGCAAACAGACAAACGGGCCGAGCAAACAAGCTGACAAATAAATAAATAAGAGTGAAGCGGCGCTTCAGAGGTCTGCCCCCGACCAGAGCGAGCTGCCGCACCTCCTCAGCTGCTCCGCCGCTACGCGGAGGCTCCTTCATCTGATCGGAGCCCGGAGCCAGAGCGGCAGGAGCTGAGGACCTCTGCACCAGGAAATGCCTGAGGGATCTGCTCTTCCGAACAGCCGGTCTCCCACAGACTCCTGGAGACGGTTTTATCTCGAGTTGCTAGGATAACAACCCTAAGCTTCCAGCAGCCGTAAGCCCTGCTGGGCCCTTTTCACTCCGGCAGGAAGAATGCTGCCTTTTTTTCACCAGATATTTAGAAAAAAGGATATTCTCCGAGCCCATCCCGATCACATGGGCTACTTTGACCCTAATCTTCCCTTTTTCTTAAATAATTATTATTAATGCTGTTCCCCCCCCTCCCGCCTTCCATCGGAGACTTTGATGAGAAGTGCCCCTTTCCCCCGCATGCCTGCGTGTTTCATTAAGAGGATTAATAAAGGGGAAAAAATGAAAAAGCCTGGTCCGTCGCGGGGAGAACGTACTAATTAAATAGTAAAATAGATAAATTGTAAAGTGGTGGCCGGTTCCTGCTCCGAGTGACTGCACCCCGCCAGGATTAAGTGGCCTCCCCCTGTTCCTTTGTGTGGCCCTCCCCCTCGGCACAATAGCCCCGGTGACAGCAGCGCGAGTGCGGCGTGGAACGCCCGGGCGGCTGCCTTTATCCGCGCCGAGGCGCACCGGCCCGCAATTACAGCACCCTTTTCAGTGGACCTCCTCCAGACGGGCCCGCCGTCCGTCTGGGGGGGGGGCTGGGGGGGAGGGGGTGTCCCCAACAAGTTCACAGCCACAAGACAACAACAAAAAACTAAAGGCTTAGTGCACCTCAAGCGCTCTTTATGAAGAATCACTTCTTTTCTCCTCGATTTCAAAAGTCCTGGCTACGAATTTTTACTTAGTTTTATTTATTTACTTTCTTAACCCACAACCAGAACTTCTTTGTGCAGGAATTGGTGACAGCTATCACAGCAGGCTAGCTGGCAAAGATGCACGCATTTTCAGGTTTGCTTGGTTGTGGGCTTTGAGTAATAATAGTAATACATGTAGTAGTGAATTTTAAACTGACTCTACAGAACATTGCTGGGATTTGACTTGTTTCTTTTTGGATATTGGGACTTAAGGAATGTCATGAGGTTTAAGGCATTTGCTGAGGGATAGGGTGACCTGTTGTGGTTACATTTGATGGTATATTGTGTGGTTAGTATGCCGCAACCCCCCGCCCCCCCCCCCCCCCCCACTGCTTCCACCTGGGCCGTCCCCTCCCCGTAAAGGTTGGCAGGATCGCCTTCACCCCCACAGGCTTCGACATCAAACGCAGGCGAATGATTCGTCCCGAATAATGAAATATCGATCCCGCCGGTTCTTGTTCCGAGATCAGGAGTTTGATATCCACAGTTGCTATTAATCTCTCATTACCGCTCGTGTTTTTTTTTGTGAGAATGAGGGAGCGCACAAAGAAGGAAGACTTTGGCGCTCGTGCGCGGCACTGCGAGAAGCACTGCGAGAAGCACTGCGAGAAGCACTGCGAGAAGCACTGAGCCTCGCTGCCGATTCGATGGCCCCTGGGCCTCCCTTGCTCCCAAAATAACGGCGAGCGGCAGAGCCACAGCGGGCCGTCAGAGATGGAGGGGTCAGAGGAAAGGATGGCCCGTGAGCAGACTGGAGCTGCCTCAGTTCTGTGGGGGTGGGTCATGGGGAGTAGGGCCAAGAGGCCAGATCGGGGAGGGAATGAAGGATACACCAGCCACAGGGCGAGAGCCACACAGGAAGAAGATCACACAAGCACCCGGCGCAGCCCCCTCTCCCGCCCGAGCGCAGCGCATCCTCGCGTTGGGTGGCCTCTGGATTGCACTCGCTCCTTAGGGGGCCGAAGGGAGGAATGAAAGAAATCGGGAAATAGCAGCAGACAGACGGACTCTTAAAAAATGTGTTTTGCTTAATTTGCCCTTTCATAGCTATTTTTTTATGCCAGTAGTTACTGTTACTCTCAACCGAGTAAGTGTAAGAGAAAACAGATGGGCGGGTGTATGGCTGAACGTTGTCGCTTTGTGGTTAATGTGCAGTTTTTTCCCTTTTTTACAGAGTAATAAAAAGCTCTGATGTTGCTAAAGCACTAGAGAAGGTTCGCCGGGCGTGTTAGCACTTTAGCGTTAGCTGGGCTGTGTGGGCCTTCCTGTTCGCAACGTACGACTCTCGGCTCTTTCTTTGCTTTTCTCTGGTGCCAGTGAAGAGGTAGAGCATAGCAAGGAGCTGACGCAGGTGATGAGGGGGAAGTTGGGCGCACGTGACTCCCCCCAGACCAGCCGCCATTGGGGCCGACACCTTTGTTATGCCGTAATCCGGGGGACTCAAAACAAACAGGAGATTTTCTGTCGTTCAGAGTGGACGGCTGTTTCTCAGCTGGTCCCTGTGGCTTCCAGAGACACGCATGCGGAGTGCAGAGCTCGTGACCCCGCCGGACCACAGATGTAAATAGTTTTGCCTCTGAACAAATAAATAATCCTCCGCTGCTTCTTTCTCACAAACACAGAAGTTGATGTTTTCATAGCTTATTAGGGGTGATTGCTCGGCCTTTGCAGCTATGTTTTTGAGAACTTTCTTAGTTTGAGACGTAAAACCTTTGTAGTTACTCGCATCTCTAAACACTAAACAACTCCTTCTTGTTCCTTAATTCGCATTTCTCCTTTAATGATTGTTGCCGCCTCTCGTCTGGCTGTCCTGAACAGTTGAAATCCGATAAACTTAAAGAAACTCTGATGTTTAATAGTGTTCCCCTCATGCTCTTCTAAATATATTCCCTGGGGGGCGTGGTCAGAAGTACTCCCACCAGTAAAACTCTTTGAATTGACACGGACAAAAATATTTTGGTCAGCAGAATCTCTTTAAAAATAAATTGCATCCGGCGATAGGCTGGACTGTCCATCAATCTCGACTTTAAAAATCCCATTAGACGGCATCGACTCCTTTTCCTCCTTCTTGCACCCCTCCCCTGAGCCTTATCTCCTTGTCTCTGCACATGTGTGCTTCGTTTCTGTCTTCACAACGAAGGCTAATCAAGCTTCTCCCCTCACCGGAGACATGCCTGAGGATCAGATAGAGGGCTCCATCTTTCTGTTGTTAATATAGCTTAAGAGGAGAACCCGGCCAGCGAGTGCAGGAGAGGAAATGTGTGTGTGTCTGTTAGGGTCGTTGGCTTCAGGGGTCATGTGAGGGTTACATGAGAGGGGTCAGCCTCAACCGAAGGTCAGTCCAGGTCAATCCAGGTCAACCTCTCTTTAACAAGCTGACATTTCCAGACTGCTGATGCATAGGCATGATAAGAGAGTCATTTATAACACAGAGGATTTAACTTTTATTAAAGAACCAAGAAAATGGAGGGTAGAGCTGGTTTGGGACATTTGGCATATGTGTGGAGGAGTTTTGAGATAAGCCAGATAAAAAGATGGTTTCAGTCTCTCTGTGTTGTACTTTCTACTTTTGCGTTCTACAGTGTGTTTTGTCTGCAGCACTCCGGGCTTAACATGGCCATTATACATCGTTTCTGTTCAAATGATCATCTTTCTAAGCTGCATTTGTACAGTCGATTGAATCAAGGCACGGGAGATCTTGGAAAGATATACTGTCCACATTCCTAAATTATAGTGGCCTCCGAACATGTGGAGGATGAAGTGACTGTAGACATCTGTGGCTCGGGCCAGATTGCTTTGCAAATCAGAGAACACAGTTCAGGATGTTCCCTTTATCTCCAGCAGGACCTCGGGCTATCATAAGGCTACCATCCTGGGTAGGGATGATTTGCCGTTGTGTATATTTGCAATCAGGAAATCGATTGATCTACAGCAGTGTTTCCCAAACTGGTCCTCGGCCACCTGCAGACAGTCCACGTTTTTGCTACCAGGAGCTGGGAGGGAACAAAAATGTGGACTGTCTGTGGGTCCCCCAGGACTGGGATGGGAAACTCTGATCTACAGGCTCACACCCTTTTTCCTGGCAGCTGGGGTTACTTTAAAGATGTGGATCTAGGTCACCCCCCCCCCCCACCCAGGTATCCAGAAGGACGACGCAGTGATCAGGATCAGTGGTTTCTGTTGGAGTCGTTGAGACAATAGCGTCCATACATCCATTCCTTTGTCATGCACGTCAGTGAATGTAATAACGATTTTTAATGTCTCAGGATTAGTGACGGATGGCTGGCCATTCTATAAGTGACTTTACCTCCTTAGTCTTGTTAATCTCTCCTGGGAGAGAAGTACCTTCTAGGCTGAGATTTTCTCAGGTGGAAGCAGCGGAGTCAGGACTCATCCCATGACTTCATATGTTGATGATGACAGTTTCGACTCTGGTGCCGTAGCTTCTCGATGCTCAGAATCAGACATTCCTGTCCAGGTAGCGTTCAGCTCTTTGTTCTTCTGGAGGATGTTGGGAGCATGTTGAAGGCGCGGGAATGGCAAGGCGCTCCCCAGCATCCTGGCTGATGCTAATGCTGTGGTTAATGTCAGAGAGGTCCTAAGCACAGCTATGATTCTGAAGGACATGGACTTTTAGAACAAGAACTCAGTATACCTGCATTAACCTCAACTGCATTTTTAAGCAATGCTAAAACTGTCCGATATTAGTGAGGCCTGCCCTTTATAACCTTCTTCCTATTACTACAATTATTTAGTTTGGTTCTGGATTCTGGTTTATTTATCCGTTCATCCATTGATGCACCCTCAAACTGCTTGTTCTGGTGAGGGTCACAGCTGTTGATAATTACTATTAGTTTTGAAAGCAAGCGTCACTGTGGAGATCATGGACAGAATGTTGGGATTCCGTTTAAAACTTTTGGAATGTCTGTGTAACGTAGGAGTGAAGTCCTCCCCGCGTTAGTGCGTCAGTGTTTGAACAGACACGGGCACACGCTGGTGGCCCCGTACAGTCACATTCCAAACTCTCAATTAGCCCGACACAATTGTAAAATCTTATAACGTCAAAGGTGCAATATGCAATATATGTAAATGTGATTTCTCTGTGGAATAATCAGTGTTAACTTGGTTACACATGCTCGGCTGGAACAGAGCGGCAAGCCCTGAAACCGGCTCTTTCTGTGCTGTTTTGACTAGCAGAGATGGAGGGGGAGGTTCTCTCACGGTTGGTCAATGGTTTTTGATGTAGGGTTCGCGCTACTTCAATCTGTTTCCATGGTCATTTTGAGCTTTGTGTTATTTATTATTTAGTGAAAGCTATTACTGTGGGTAAGAGGCTTCTCTCAAGCCTGTATCGATTGCTTTAATTGCTGCGAAAGATTGTCAACTCGTAAGATAGATATCATAGGACAGGCTGCCAGGATGCATCGCAGCAGGGCTGGGGATGGTGCGGCTCGCACCGAAATGCAGGAGCAGCATCTCTCAGCACTGCGTGTCTCTTATTCTCCAACCCGTCGGCTTATTAACATTTTTAAGAGACCGTCACTGAGCCGCTCACTGTCATGGCATAAGGAGCTGAGTCACGCCCCCCGTGGCTATCAGTGCCCTGTGATAGTGGAGCGGGGAAGACAGAAATGGGAGGATAAACGGGATGATAGTGACCCCCATGGCAGACCTGCCCTGAGAAGCCTCCTGCTCATAGTCCTGGAATAATGGGCCAGATCAGATCGACTCGTCGGGTCTGTTCAGTCACTTACTGAAAGCCCATCTTTAGAAACGTGGTCCTTCAGCATGGCCTCTCAGCAGGCCGGCAGGTGGCTCACAGGGCCCTGATGTCCTCCAGCATGGGGTCCTGCCTTCGCAGGATTACTACCATGAACAGGCGGCGTGGCCAGGGAGGAGCTGGTCTTTCCGGCCGCAGAGGCAGATGAGAAAGTTCACAACCCCCCCCCCCCCCCCCCCCCCCCATGGCCAACCACACGTGAGCAGAGGGACGCACGCAGGTGCGATTAGGGAGGAAATCCACTGGTAATCCAGAAATCCAGTCTGATTAAATCTAATAGCCCCACGGCCCGGGGTCTGCTCTCAATTCACGTCAGGAGAGGACGGAACGGGTGGGGGGGGGGCAAGACGAGGGCGCCATCAGCGGGCTTTTCCGGCTCCTTCTGGCTTGTTACATGGCCGACCCCCTGACCTCACGCGCCAGTTTTTGAAGTGCACTCAATGTCATTGGGACGCAGGACTGGGGGGTTGGGGGGAGCGTGACCCCATCTGGTCGCGGCGTGACCCCGCTCACACTTGGATTAGTCTGTACAAAGCAGCCTCCTCCTACACGGACGGCTCCTGCCCTACGGCGCCCCCTATTAGCCCCCAATCATCTGCTCTGTCAGTCATGTGATTAATAGGGGGTCGGCTATCTTCAAGTGGATTGGTCCCCGGGAATGTGAGGTGGACATTTAGGGGGGCAGTGGAAGGCCTTGTGGGGGTGACCGCCCTTTGGGGCCCCTTGGACTATTTTTTTAGGATTTTAGTCATGAACTTGAAGCTGTTGTTTTTCTCCTTTCTGCAGGCAGTAGTTTGTATTTCCTGGTTTATTCTGAGCAAAGGTGATCACCGATGCTGGCCGGTGTAACCTGTTTCGCTCGGGGCCTTATCGGATCTTGAGCACTTTTTGGTCTAGTCCTCTATACATCCTGAGTGCAATGAAGCTTTTCATCCATCTAAACCACAAAATGCAGCTTTTATCGTTTCTTTCGGATGGCCCTGGGGTATTTATGGAAAATATGCATATGTAAAAGGTAACAGAAGTATGTTCATCATTTAAAGTGTCCTCATGCCGCCTCGGCCATTAGAATGATCAATATCTGCTGCTTAACATAACTGCTGAACAGAGTCACGCTCCTCAGTGCCGCGTGAAGCCTCAGCTCAGGAGAGCGGTGCGGCGGAGGCCCAAACGGGTCAGAGTCGGCCCGGCCCAGCGACCGCCGCCAACAGCGCCTCTATGCACCCCCTGTCACATGCCCTGCCTCTAAACCCCCCCCATCCCCTCCCCCCCGCCCTGTCTTCCGTTCCAGCTGAGGGCATCCGAAATATCTGAGAATGACCTTGCAGCATTCTCCCCCCCCTCCCTGGGATAATTTATATAGAAAATGTGGAGTTTGAAAAATTGCCATTTCCATCTTTAGGTGGCCGGGGCTCTCCATTACCGAAATGGGCTGAGTCACTGCGCCCGGCGAATCCTAATGAGAGGCTGGGCCGCCGCCCCCCCTCATTGTGCAGTCTCATTGAGTGCCGGCCATCCCGGCTGCACCGCACACACCGTTTATTCATTGGCCCATTCGGTGATTAATATCTATCGATAATCCAAATGAAGACTTTAAATTATATACTCTTTTTATAAAAGGATCACCCTAATGAAATATGGCCGCGCTATGCAAAGCAGGACAGCATTAAGCTAAGTACCTCCAAGTTTGCCGGCTTTTCCTTTTCGGGGCGTACAGGCTTCAGGCGTCTTCGAGAAATCAGACAAGGTTCTGTTTTCACGTGAGGATCTTCACTGGATCAGCGTCGTTACCTTGGCCTGCAAGCGAAATCGTAATCGAATGTCACGGCGCATAAACTTTGTTTGAGCATTTATTAATCGGGTGTGAGGGAGAATGAAAAGGTGCCGTTTTGAATCTTGGCAATGCGGACCGCAGGCAATGCTGGGAAACGTGGGAAATTCAAGGAAACGTGGCAGATTCCTGTATGGTTTTAATTAGACTGGGCTGTGTGCACTCTGTGTGTGTGTGTGTGTGTGTGTGTGTGCACCCTTTTGCAATCATTGCATTGTGGAGATGAGATTTCACCACGATGTGATAAAAAGCTGTTACTTTTTACTTTGTGAAAACACTTTTTTGGGTCCCCTCAAGAGTAACCTCAATTTTAGAAAAATCTGTAAATGCAATAAAAAAACTAGAAATGTCAGAAGTCTTGTATTTGGTTGGTTACTTATGTTTAAGGTTACGGATGTGTGGTAGTTAAGGTTATCATTGTTGGGATTAGGGTTATGCTCATGGAAATGAATGATCGATATGATGTGTGTGTGTATGTGTGTGTGTGTGTGTGTATGTGTGTGCATGCTCTGTGTGTGTGTGCGCACATGCTGTGTGTGTGTGTCTGTCTGTGTGTGTGTGTGTGTCTGTCTGTGTGTGTGTGTGCGCACATGCTGTGTGTGTGTGTGTGTGAGAGGCTGCCTCCACGTGTTGAGCACACGCTGCGGTTTTCTTGGTCTCCCACTTTCCCTCTTCCCTCCTGCGGCTGCCTGGGCTGTGACTCGCTGACCACACACGCTGCCCCCTGTCACCACATCCCCAGAACCAGCCGTGCCATAGCCAGCCCTCCCCCTGAGCTTAGCCACCAGCATTCCCCCGCTCCCCCACCCCGCCTTCCCCATCCTAGGCGTGGGCACGCGGGCCACTCCGGCAGAGCCCAGACTGCGGTGGGCCCCGTGCTTCCTGTTCGGTTGCGGCATTCACCACGCGTTCTCGGTGAGCCCAGGGTAAACTGCAGCCGATCCCTGGAGATGTAACCCTGCCGGCCCAGACAGGAAAAGCAGCCCCAAATCCCCTCGGCGGTAATGAGCCTAACTCGGCAGGATCAGGCTTCTTATCCCCGCTAAGGTTGTTAGCGTGCCGGAACGCGCCGTTCTCCGCGCCACGAGAGAGAGCAGCTGTTCCGCATTCCGTAATCCACATTTCCTTTTCTCTTTTCCCAGATCAGGTTTTTATCGGAATGAGATCCTTGATCAGGTAACGGGACTACTGCCGTGGCTTAATAAAGACGGACTGATTACCCCAGCCCTGAACCCGGCGCAGGGGCCAATGAGCATGTGTCGTGGGCATTGCGGGACGCACTGCGACCCTATCAGACAGCCGCTAGGGGCAGAGAGCCAGGGGCCCATGTGAGATTCGACTGTCCGCTATTATCGCTGGGTCACAGCTAGAGATGGGATTTCACAGGGGTACAGAAAATTATCTAAAGAGTAACTGGGGTATATCTAGATTTCTCAAGACCTGAAGAGAAACCGGGGTACATCTAGATCTCCGAGAATCCGGGTGTGTGTCCTCGGTGGTGTTCTCAGTTGCACGTCTGTGTGGTCTTTCTTCTCAGCCTTTCAGTGCTTCTTGAATTTGGTACGTCCGCCTTCTCTCGGCTGGTTCAAAGTAAGCACTCGCCTTTGCTTTGGTTCTAACAATGCCTTCAGAGGACCCGGTCCAGACCGGGGGGCTGTCCGTGTAGGAGAAAAGGCCCTTTCATGGTGCAGAAACTTTTTGTAAAAGCAGATTGTTAGATTGTGAAGGAGTCAGATTACCTCTCTGGATCCCTCAACTGGAGCAGTGAATGGCGCCAGAGTCAGGAAGTTCAACGGAAACGAATGCAGTGTAGCAGGCCATAGGTTCGTATGGCTTTTGCTGGGAGGGGCACTTGCGTGAACCTATAACTCTTTGCTATCGGCAGGTCTTGCTCACGCGGAGCGCGCAGTTAGCTATGTCTTTGATGGTATCGCTTCAATGCACCCCCCCCTCAAATCACCACCAATGCCTGCAACTCTAGCAGCCATTAGGCGGCTGCCCCTCCCCCTGGCCCCTTTTGTTGGGGCGCGCGGGTGGGGGGGGGGGGCATCTGAGCCTAGGCCTGCCGGAATGCCGCGCGGCCTGTAATCGCCAGCCCTTGTTGTACAGATGCCGTCGCAGATGGGGTTCCTGTACCTGCCTGCATAGCTAATGAACCCGAACGGCGGTCCCCTTTATAAACCATAAATATGTAATTTGTTCAGCTGTTCTAATTAAATATGTATGCACGGAGCAGAGATTGTTTGGGTCATTAACGGCGTGCCACTGTGTATTAAGAGCTAACTGCTCAGGAACACCAAAAGTAATGATAATAGTTTTAAAAATTCATCAGTCGGAATAAATGCGACTCAGGGAAGGTGTCTCCCGGTCCTGTCTGTGCCGGGGGCTCATCGCAGGTCCTGGGGCGTTGACTGTAGGGTGTGTCAGCCATAAACCATAGGGAATGCAGTCAGCCGTGGGGTGTGGCGCGATGGCAGCAGTCTGGGGGGTGTATATGTGACTGCACCTGTCCCGATCGGTGTCAGGGTGCTGCTAGACCGATTTCCGGACCGCGGTCACACAGAGCTCGCATTTTAAGGCACGGTAAAGTCTCTGTCTCGATTGCATTGCTGCACCGCGGCATCCCGCTGTGGCGACAGGGCCCTGGCGCTTTTCAGAGGCGCAGATTTCACAGCTTATTTTTGGAATTGACAATAGAATTGGCAAAAACTGAAATGCACAGCTCCCCTCCAAAAGACTGACCCTCCCCCCATCTCCCCACACACACAAAAGTGAAAGAGCAGCAGTTGGGGGGGCTTATAAGTATCTCTTTTAATAGCACGGACTGGTTGGGTGCACCCTGAGAGATAATCTGTTTGACCGGGGCTGTGGCCGGCCAGCCCAGTGGAGGGCACCCACGGCAGGGTTAACTCTGACAGGGCCGGGCGAGGAGCAGGACATTCCTCCGTGATCCGCTTTCATGTGACCCGCTGGTGCCCGGTGCGATTAGCCTGCTGGCTTCCTCATACCCTGCCTGAGAGAGGAAGAAAAGCAGGTCTGGGCAAACGGGCAGCAGGTGGGACTCTGCTTAGGCAAGGCACTGTGCCCCCCCCCCCCCCCCAAAGGTACTGCTGAAAGAACTGGCCTCCCCCAACCCTGGCCAAAGTGAATTAGGAGGGGGTGGGGTCATACTTGACTGTGGACTTAAAACCGATAATCCGCCTGGAGCAAAATATGACCTTTTATTCCTCTGACTTAAACTTGGTGGCTTAGAGAGGAGAGCTGCAATGGGGGCTTGGGGGGGGGGCACCCTGGGTCTGATGTCAGAGTTTCAGGGGATTTTCACCTACAGTCTTCCACTTCCTGCTCTTCAGTGACTCGCCTCTCCTATCATCACGCTCGTTACATGTGGAAGCAGCCCGTTTGCACCTGGGCTGCACTAATTGTCTAATGAGTGAAGAGATCTCAGGGCTATGAGATGCACAGATGCTGGCTCTCCACACTCATACCACGGTTGGGCCTGGCTGCACCTGCCCACGAAGGCCCAGCCAATCGCAGCACAGCAGGAATCTGGCCCCGCCTTCCTGGTCCTTTGCCTGGCAGCGGTTGCGGTCCCACCTTTCTGCATCAGCCATAGCCCGCAGGCAAACATTTGTCATATTCACACGGATTTAGCTGAGGAGGGGGGGTGTACACGCGTGTGTGAATGCGTGTGGGTGCCAATTTACAGTATCCATGTAAATGACAGTTACGATTCTGTCACTGTGCTTAAACTTTGCTGTGACATGCTTTTGTTTTCTGCGGGTCCCAGGAGAGTGTCTTGTGCCAAAACTTTGCTGTGGTTTCAGAGCCCTCCCCCGCCTCTGCATCCCCCCGTCCAGCTGGCTCCAGCTCCAGGCCTGGGCTCCTGGGCACGGCATGGTTAATATTTTTTCCTGGCCCATAGACAAGCGTCACCTCTCATAGCAGCTAGCCAGATCCAAGTCACCACTCATAGCAGCTATCCCACCTGCGATTTACTCCAGTTTCTGGATTTAAAAAAAAAGAAAGATGAAGTCAGTAAGAAGGAGACTTGCTTGGCGCAGTACGTCTTCTTCGTTTTTTGGCTCACTTTCGGGGGGCGGCCATTTTAAGAGGGAGAAGGCGGGAGAGAGCGAAGGGAATGTCTCAGCCCTCCTTACATGGCGGATGTATTTGTGCAGCTTCCAGACCAATAGCAGATGGACTCTGCCTGGTCACATGACGTGCCACGATTGCACTCCCGGGCTCTTGCTGCAGCACCCCTCTTTACTCCTAGCTTGCCCCCCCCCCCACCCGCTTCCTTTTCTCCTCTAAACACCGTATCGCGGCGCACCCTCCTGTGACTCGCCATGCTTCCTGACGTTGGATCGTTCGTGACGTTCCTCGGTCCAGGTTAACGGCGCAGCAAACCGCCCACCTCCGCCTGGCTTGCTGCCAGCGTGTTTATTTTCCTTTTTTCCTCCTCGCGCTCGTCCCGAGGCTCTCGCCGCACAGCTTACATTCTTCACCTCTCGTGGATTTCCCTTCCTGGCCGGCGTCCAAGAGCCAGAGATGTGGCCGAAGCGGAGAGGTGAGAGAGAGAGAGAGAGAAAAAAAGAGAGGGAGGGAAGGAGGGAGACTGTTGCTCCTGGTGTGACATACCAATCTTTCTATCTTTCCCTCCTTTTTCCTGCCCTGACCTGTAACCAAGCATGAAAAGATTAGTGACAAAACGATAAAAAGCACCACAATGACGCAATGAGGATGGAGTGGTACACGACCCGGAGCGCCCGTGTTTGAGCAAACACCTGACAGAATTCCTTCTCATGCATCTCAGCCATGATGCCAGAGTTCAGAATTAGCAGGAATTTGCTTTAAAGCAAGTGACTTCAGTTCCAGCGTCATTAAAGTCTTTACTTTCATCTTGTAAAATCTTTCATTTTTATTTGCCTTCTTCTTTGGCTAATTCCCATGGGGGTGCTGCGGCCAGTGAAAGGACATCAAGATTGATTTAAGGCGGACGAGTGATGGGGTTGTTGAAACCATGGCCAACCTCGCCATCTTTATCCACCATTTGTCAGAGGAGGGGTGTCATTTAAAATAATGCCCAATGAGATGTGAGGATGGTTTCTTGAGGTTTTGGACCGTTTCTGTAGAAACCTCTCGTCACGTGTCCCAATTCCTGTCTCAATTCTGTCTGTCTTTCCAGTTAGCAGAGTGAATGGTGGTTAATTTGAAAAAGCCTGGAATGCGTAGTGCACATGGGAAGGGGTGGTGGGTGGCTGATGGGGACGTACCGAGGGGTCCTGCCATCATATCCAAGGGGTTTCAATTGGTAACAGCATTTGACTGATCCTTCCTCTGCCAATTTTACACAGGCTACATAACATATAACAGGCTGTGTTTCTGCTGTAGAATTTTTGTTCACCTAAAATGTCTCGTAGGTATGGCGGCGCCCAAACCAGGCTGATTTACAAGCAGAGTGGAGGTGAGAGGAGGCTCTGGGGTCCAGCCGTGGAGTCGGCTAAGCCCCTTACAGCCGTGGATTTTTGTTCTGTTGAGTATTCCTTTCGGAACGACCCAGCTGCAAGTTGCTCTGGGTGACAGGGCTCATCAGGAAGGATCTCGCATGCCGACATCCTTCCCTGGGGCCGTAGGAAGAGGTATTAAAGGGTGACTGCAGACGTTCTGCGGTGCACGGCTCTGTCCTGGGTGCTGTTTTGTGGTACCAGGTGTTGATGCAAGGCCAAAGGCAACTACTTGGGTGCCAAGGGTGTCCCAGCTGCAGAATGAGCTGACTCAGGTGACAGGTGACAAGCTGAGTTGACAGACTATCAAGGCCAGTGTTGGTCCTGGAGAAGGGGGCCACGGTGATTCAGGCAGAGGCTGAATGGGATGGGAGGCTGACAAAGGTACCCTTTCAGACGGCCCCCAGGGGAGATATCTGCTGGCTGTAACACTTCCAAGTCTGCTGCTCGTCTGCATTGGCTAAACTCATAAACTTTTTCTAAACTCTTCCTAAACTCTTTCTAAACTAAAATTTCCCTAAATGTCTCTTCAACTTTTCCTAAACTCTACATAAACTCTTTATATACTCCTTCTAAATTATTCTTAAAATCCTCCTAAACTCTTCACAAACTCCCCTTAAACTCGTCCTAAACTCTTCCTCAACTCCTCCTAAACTCTTCCTAAACTCATAAACTCATTTTAGAGTTTGGTGTTAAGCACTTGGGTTTTGCTTTCTGAATGCCTTCAGTGATTTTCTTTGTTTAGGTTTCCTAATGTTACATTCTTCCTTTAGTATTATTTTTATTTTGAGCCTGTGCGAAGGGATGAGGGTGGCAGTGGGTGAAGCACAGCCACTTTGGGTCCTGCTCCGCACTTGCACATGTGACACAGGGACTGGAGGGAACGTGGAAAGAGACCTGGAAGTAATGAAAGTTTGGAGGTGATAGTTACGAGGTGCAAGAAAGTGCCTTAGACCCAGCTCCTTGATTCCTGTTCACATCCAGTGGGAGGGCCTGTTATGCTCAGGGGCGGGGCTTTACATCAGTAGGTGTGGTCTGTTGTAGTTGGGGGTGTGGTCTGTTCTGTGAGATATGTGGGGTTGCCTTGGATCTCTGTGGAGTGTGAACTCTCAGTCTGCCCTGGAGCTTCCAGATGCTCGCACACACATAATCGGCATGGTCAGTGGTTGGCCTGGGCTACACCCTCCCTTCCCCACTGTAGATTGGGACCGATTTGGGCCCATGCCGCACCAAATCGGAGAGGAGCCCCGCCACCCTCTCTGCACTCCCTCCGGCTCGATTTCCTCGCTGCTGGTCTCCCCTCCCACCAGGCAGGGTAATGAGAGAGCCGCCAAGCGCTGTTAGCAGTTAAACCCTCTCAGATAAATGGGGAACACATGTCTACACTCGTCAGCGGCAGTGGCGGTGGCTCCGGACCGCCGTGGCCGAGCGGGGGAGCCATGCCGGGTTTTATATAATCACAGTAATAGTACGTATTTATCTCAGTTTTGGCGAAGGCTGGCTGTACTCGGATATTTAGGCTCCTCAGCAACAGAACGCCGCTTGGCTTTCTCTGTTTTTCCTTCTTAAAGCCACAGCGCCCTGCGGTCCTCCCCTTGACGCGGCCGGCTGGCCCCGCTGATTAATTCAGGGCGTTGCATGGGAAGCGCTTCCCTCTGTTTATAAAGTGTGGTGCACCGCGAGTGCTGTGGTTCAAATTGGGGCACAAATCAAGTGAATATGGCCTTTTTTCTACTCCCCCCCACCCCCCCACCCAACAAAGCACAGTCAGTGCTGGGCTGAGACCGAAAAGGAAATAGGGAGGGTGGTGGAAAGAGAGAGATGGAAAGAAATAGAGAGAAAGAGAGGCTGAGAGACAGAGAGAGTGGTAGAGGGAGACAGAAAGAGAAGCAGAGAGAAAAAAGTAGAAAGAGAGAGAGAAGAAGACAGAAGTAGAGGTATAGAGATAGAGATGAGAGAGAGATGGCACTGAAGAGGTCCTAAGTAAAGCAGAGTCTGGCCTGTGAGTCCCCCCCCAGTTAGGCAGTCCGGCGTGGGCCCTCTCCAACAGCCCGTGAAGTGGAATTGACACCTGGGGTGTCAGGCCCACCTCAGGGGGTGAAGCAGAGACATAGGGAACCACTACCCCCCACCCACACCAGCTTCCTGGCTCCTGCCAAGACCAGTTAGCCAGAGGCCGTCAGGCAGGTGCCCCCACCGCAGAACTTTGTCCTTTTGAAAGCGGCAGGGATCCAGCGTGCTGCCGCTCCGGCGGGAAAACGGCAGTGGGGACCTGGTTCTGATTTCCAGAACCTTCCTTTTTAAATGCCACAGCACTGCTCTTTCCTGCCGGCAAGGAACAAAGAAACGAATTGTGTATATGATGATGGTAAATGCATAAAAGGAGGTCTGCTGTAAATCTATAGGGGATACAATATTCACTGGCCGAAGCACATCAAAACAGAAACCTAAAACACAGAGGTGGCAATTTCAGGTCCAGAAAGTAAAAATCCAGACCATTATTTACTTTCAACCAACCAGTTGAGCATAAAGAGTCACAGTCACAGAGTACTCGAATGGTTGGTTGAAACAAAATCTTGGTCTGGATTTTTACTTTCTGGACCTCAAATTGCCATCTCTGCTAAAACATAATCAGCGCAATGAACTTAATATTAGAAAATCAAACAGAAACTTTAAAGCGGGATGACATATAAACACAAATACTACGGGGGGGGGGGGGGGGGGGGAGGGGGGGTTTGCGGAATATCAAATTTAATTCTGTTCGGAATTAGGTTATCAGACAGAGAGAAGGATTTTATTTTGTTTTAATTTTGCATGGGGGACCTTTTCGGAGAGTGGATCTAAATAAATGACACAGTAAATAAATTAAATCCATGTTCCTTCCCCTTACTCGCTATTAATAGTAAAGAGGACGGCGATGAATTCAGACAGGATTAAAATCTGTTTTTGATGTCGTTCCACTGCATCCTCCGAATGCGATTTCTCGTTGTTTGTTACAGCGGGAAACTTCAAAACGGCCGCGGATGTGCGGCTTCCCGTTCCGTGTGCGCGAGGAAACAATGCCAGGCAGGAACCTCCATGGGAAGGGGGCTCTCCCAGAGCCTGGGGCAAGATCCGAGCCGGGGGGGGGCAGTTAGTGTATTTTGAAGGATAGAAATTATCCTAGTGGAAGATAGCATTCATGGGGTTGCTTTTGATGATTAGGATTCAGTCAATAAACAAGAAAAAAATGCATGTAGATATATATGTAGTTTTTATTGATGACTGGCTTGTTTGTGGGGGTGTTTAGTTTTATGTGCGGGGGGCCACATGGGAAAAGGCTGGACAGATCCCGATTCTGTGCATCACTTGCGGGGGGATGAACTGCAGTCACCCTGGGGCGACCATAACTCTCCCCTGATCCCCCCCCCCCCACTCCACCGCACGGGCACTGACACTTTCAAGGGCTCTAGAAGTTGGGGTCGACAGGTGTCTGCCACTCCTCCAACACAGCTCACCTTGAGAGAAGTGGAAGCGGGGCGGGTTCAGGGCGCGTGGGGCCGGCGGAGGTGGCAGGAGCGCGCGGGGGCCGGCGGAGGTGGCAGGAGCGCGCGGGGGCCGGCGGAGGTGGCAGGAGCGCGCGGGGGCCGGCGGAGGTGGCAGGAGCGCGCGGGGGCCGGCGGAGGTGGCAGGAGCGCGCGGGGGCCGGCGGAGGTGGCAGGAGCGTGTGGCACGATGGCCCCATTGATGGGCCAGGCGGGGGGGGGCTTGTAAGGGATATTATGTGGATCAGGCTGAAAGACGGATCAGTGTAGTGGAGGAAAGAAGAAAATGTACAAATATCATTAAAAGGCTGCAGGGCCTGATCTGCTTTTCACACAATACAGGAGGTCTGGGCCAGTTGTACCTTTTCAATGAGTGTTTTGGGTAAAGCTTGACCCCTCTTTAGCCAAACCCCCCGCTATAATTCTCCCTCTTTTATTTGCCCACCCCCCTGGCCCCCGCTCCCCCTTTCTCTGTGGCATTTATCGGCGAATCAGTAAAAGCGGGGCATACAGTTCATTTCGGCACTGTAATTGTTGGTGGTGCATTCTGGGAGAGCCGGCTGGGGGCGCGTAACATGAGGAAATGTTTTAGAGGCTAATCACCATAAGAAAGGGCTCTTTCAGAATGTGTGTGATTCTGATGTCAGCTCTAAAACCAGATAATGATTCTGTAATAATGCCACATTGTCCGGTCTTTAGGCTCTGGGACCGAATGGGGCTGGGAGGTGGAACGGCGGCGGGGGGGTCCTTGGGGAGGGGGGGCTGTAATGGAAGGCTGCATTTAACTATTTAGCTACAAAAACACTGGTCCCGCACCCCGGGGTTCTGCCTGATGCTGCTGTTTCTAAGCAGCTCAGCCGATGGAGGATGCCGCCGTGTTTAGTTTCCTTTCATTTTTAATTTTTATTTTTTAACGATAATCTCCATCCCAAGATCGGCGCTGTTCCACATGCAGGGCACTTTCGGCTCACGTCCCAGGATTTGATCCCTCTGACTGGGATTGTGATGAAACTTGTGATGACTTTGGGGATTCATCAGGGATGGCTCATGCGATGAAGGCCGACCTTGCTCGCCATCCTCGTCGATCGTTGCGGGCCGTATAATTATGATTATAATTAACTGCATGAAGCGGCCCCAGCCTCCCGCCCATCTTACATGGCCACGAACCTACAACCGGCTCCCTGAACGCTCCTGCTCTCCGCTCTCCGCTCTCGGCACGCCATCACCCTCTGTTTGTTTATTGCATGTTTATACTCACGCCCGCGTCTATTTCGTTGTTTTTGTGGTGTGCAGGTGGCATGAGAGCATGTGTGTGAGGCTGTGCATGCGTATGAGTGTGTGTGTGCGCGTGTGTGAACAGCGGGCGGGGGGGGGGGCAGCAGTGCCCCGTGCAGACAGCTGTGAAGCGAGGTACAGTGGATCCCCCTCCATATGTTCGGGGAGCACCAGGCACAACCAGAGCAGCAGACGTCTGGCCCCCGCTATCGGTGACTGGGGCGGAGGGGGATTCACTGCTCCAGGCCTGTGGAGGCAAGCTCGGGAGACGGGGAAGAGCCAGGCGCGGAACAGGGGTTCGGAGGTGGGGGGAGGGGCGAAGGGTCAGTGCTTCCACGAGCTGCATCGCCAGGCGGGTGTGATTCTGCGTAAGAGCCGTGATTCTGTACTTAAAATAAAGATCCCTAGAAAAAGTGCCGGATCCCTCTCAGGCAGATGTGTGGGAATGCACCCCCACCCCCCCCCCCCCAACCCCGACTTAGAGCACCAGCGTTCCGCCGTTTTTGTCCTCCCTAAATGAAAGATCAGACACCGTCATTCCCGACTGAGTGCTCGAGACAGGAATGGGTTGTGGGTGGGGGGTTGACAGAGGGGTGGGGTAGTGTGGGGGGGGGGGGGGGGGCATGAAACAAAGCAGATCCTCGGAGCGCCGTGGCAGGCGCTGAGATTACTGGGACCGCTGGGAAAAACAAATAAACAAAGAGATGGGGGGTGGTGCTCAGAAGGGCTTCCCTGCACCGCTTCTCACGGGCCTGGGGGGGTCCCCTCTCCTCTCTGAGCTCCAAATTAGCCGCACATAGCGTTGGGCACGCCGCAGCTTTGCTGCCAGCGTTCCCACTACCGGACCCCGTGTGATTAGTGGTGGCCCGGCCGGCCGTTCCCATCGAGCCCCCTATCGAGCCCTGCGATGGCAACGGGACGCCAGATGTGATACCGGTTATTCTTTTGTCTCCCTGTTCTCTGACTGGCCCCTTTACTGCACCTTATTAAAAGTATCCCTCCATCAGCACGGATTACCTCATTTTCTGCAAAAAGGCCAGATTAGACATCATTAGACAGGGGGACCCGCTCCTCGATCGATAACGAGCTGGAACGCGGTGCCGATAACGGGTAGGGGACAGCCTGAGGGACGTGAGAGCCGAGGGGGGGGGCGCACCTGGGAGGGTGATGGGGTGGTGGCGGCGTGACAGGGTGCCACTCCGGGGCGAAGGTGGCGCGATTTATCTGTCCGAGGGGCATTAAATCACGCGACGGGCTCGTTACGGGATGGCGGGCGGCACCCCGACCCGCACGGGAGGCCCTGAGCCGACTTCCTCGCATGAGAGGGGTGCCTCGGAAGGGCGCGGCGGGGCCCATCTGCGTCGGGCTGCGTGCCAGCGCCTTGCCAGTGTGCCCGAGCCACCTGGCCACGGTGGCAGCCAAGTCCGCCAGCCTGGGCCCCGGAGCCTCCAGACGGCCGCCCTCTTTAACCGCTTTGAAAGCGCGCCGGCCCTGAAGCGGGGGCCTGCCCACGCCTGCCAGTGGCTTTGTTTCAGCACACAGAGGCTGCGTGGTGTTGGGCAGAGCAGACAGTAAACAGTGCCCCCTTTCAGCGCCCTGCCCCCCCAACACACACACGCAGACACACTCACACGCATGCACATACTCACACACACACACACACACACGCAGACACACTCACACGCATGCACATACACACACACACACACACTCACGCGCACACACATACACACACACACACACACACTCACGCGCACACACATACACACACAAACACACACACACCCCACCATTGTGTGTCTTCAGGGCCAACGGTGACTCCCTCATCCATTCTTCCTCTTTTCATCCCAGAATTTAGTACCGTAATGTTTTTGGCTCCTTTTTGTCATTGCCGGTCTCCCGTCACATGATTTCAGAGGCTCTGCTTCTAGAAAGCTCTCCAGCCCCCCCGATGCCCTCCTGCTTCGGAGCTGGGATGGCTTAGGCCCCGTTCGGGAGCTGAGCGGGCGGTGGGGGGCACCAGCCTTGGCATGGCTCCTGCTTTTGTCTTTTTTCAGGGGCCCTGATGCCGCTTAGCATTGCAGACACGGCTTCTTGTGTGTAACGAGCTTCCTGCTAAATGGATCCATTTCTCTGTGGTATTTTTGTAGTATTAAATATATTAAGATGAACAAAGATGATAATATGAGGTAATACTGAGAATTTCCATTTCTTGCTTATATTACTAAGAAAAGCAAATAAAAATATTTTCTGATTGATACTGATTTATTTTAAAAGCATTTAAAAGCTTTTCATTGTGATTTAGCCTGTGTGGTGTGACGTGTTCATACAGATGCGGTTTAAGGACGATCCATATGTGCAATATGTGTGTGCAAGGTGATATGTCCTGTTACCGGCATTAATTGAGCTTTTATTGTCCCAGGCTGTGATTTGTTTAAGTCCCTTCTTAGTCAATATGGACTGAAGGCACCTGGAGATTTGATCCCCCCCGGATTTACAGAGCACTGTTGCTTTCCTAGAAGGGCTCTCCCCTCCGCCTGTGAAACCAAACGTACTTGACCTTAGCTTAGCACCACCAAGTGTATTTATGATTTGAGGAATGTCTGAGAGGTCCAGGGCTGGGGGGGGGGCGGAGGCACAGGGGGGTTGGGGGTGAGGGGCACGGCCTTGGGAGGTGGGGTCCGAGCTGCAGGACGATTAGCAGCTGGGGTGTTGACCAGGGGAGCTGCTGTGAGGCCTTCTCTGGCTCTCTGGGTGGGGGCAGCCATAGGGATGTGGGGGGTTGTGCCCCGGCTGGGGGACACTCAGGTCTGGGCATAACCTGACATGGGACAGGGTGTGAGGATGGTGTCTCATTAGGAAAATCTCCCCAGTTAAGTACAGGTACTCACCGTTTTATTCATTACTGTGATATCTTTCTTATGAGCTTCTCAGTGATGCAATGTTCTGTCCTGTTCGCAGTCCCCATCAAGTGATTTTTGAACTTGCATATGGTAAATGATGTAAAGTACACAAAGTACAGCGTTTTTTTTTTTTTCTGAGCATAAAGAGAGGCAGTTATACAGGGCACGTTTGACCCCATTTTGGGAAATATGGGGATTTGGAGGAACAGCGGCACAGCTCGCCCTGCACTTTGCGGCCAAACGGATTTTCCCCAGCTCCGTCCCGGCCAACTGTGACGGAGAATTTCAGCAGGCGGCATTGCGCCTTTCGCGGCCACACTGTGGATAGAGAGTGCAGGAGAGAGAGAGAGAGAGAGAGAGAGCTGTAGGGAGGGAGGGAGGGTGAGCGTGGCATGCACTAACCCTGCTCCCAGCCTCCTCGGGTGGAAATCGATACGCCGGTCGATGCACTGGGCTGACTTCGTACGTGGCTCAGGGAGCACGGCCAGCTGGGATACGTAAATTTGAATATGTGCAGCTTTATTAACCCATGCCGGAGTACAGGGGCTCCGCTCGCGGTTTCCTGTCACGGTGCTCTGCCTTCCCGTCGGTCTCGCCAGGGATGCACATGCCCCAGGAGCCAACAGCTAATCAGGATGACGTTCCAGCTGAGGGCCCCGTGCAGTCCTGACTGGCGAGAGCCCCTGTTAGCCGCCCGCAAGCCAGTGACCGTGTTTGGGGTGCAGGATGGAGCGCGATACGCGGCTGGAGGACAGTGAGGGTAACCTGAGTGAGGGCGCTCACCGGCAGGGCCATCGATCGCTCTTACTCCAACCCCCCCCCCCACCCACCTCGGCTCTTCAGTCTGGGACGTCCCAATCGGGGCTTCCGTCTCTCAGGGTGATGAAGCGCTCTCTCTTCAAGAATAACAGCACTTACATTCATCACAATGCTCTCAATATGATGCAGCACTGACATTTTTTTCATTCTGATTTTTTTTTGTGTCACACACACACACACACACACACAATATATATATATATATTGGGGAAGGAACAAGTGATGAATCAGTTCAGCTCATGTCAGGCTCCACTTTGCAGTTGAGTGAATGTTTTGATCTGCATCATGGTACACCTGGACTTCAGGCAGACAGAGCAGAATGCGGCCCTCCCCCACGCCCCCCACTTTACTCTCTTTTCAGGACTATAGTATCATAACAGGGGACCCATTGTCTGCTTCTCAGTAATCTCGTTCTGCAAACGTTTCGCTCTCGTCGGTGATGTGATGTGTATCGGAGAAGCTAGAAAGTCCCTGTGTGAGCCCCCACTCCATTCCGCAGGATGGGGGGGTCTGTCTGATTCCTTCCGTGTCCTATGGAATGGGAAGGACAAGCCCACCATAGAAATGGGAAAGGAAAATAATGGGGCTCATGGAAAGGGGACGGTCACGTCCGGAAGCATCCGGCTGATTTTTCGCAGCATCCTGCCAGACTTGTTTGATGGTAGCTGCCTTTCGACTGGTTCGAACCTGTGTCGGGCCCCATGGGGGCAGTGTGAACACTTTTGTCAAGCTGAGGGACTCGCAGTGAGGGATCAGAGGAAGAGGGAGAGGAAGACAGACAAACAACACCGGTAATGCCATCCATTACGGCGCTATAATTATGGTAAGTGCGGCTCAGGCGAATCAATATGGCAATTCATCAACGGCTTTCCGAACTATTTCGGTCCAACTTGTGTCCTTCAGCTGTGCGCTATCTCGCCGCGCATCAAGGCTCCGGCCCGCTTAATCCACTTTCTCGGGACGTCCATTACTCTCCCCCTAGCCCCTGCGCAATGTTAATCATGCCGTCGTTAATTGATCAACCTGGACAGCTGTCCAGCATGTATCTCCGAGACCCCACCCCCCCCACCACCCGTGGAGCACTTACGCTCAGATGCCCGGATCCATGTCGACATGGAAGCCCACCTTCCAGTAGCTGGATGCCCAGAAAATCGGATGATGTGGCATTTTTCTCAAGGGTGACTATAGTGTTCACCATCCAGAGTATCAGAACAGATAAAAAAAAAGATGGTTCCTGGTGTCGTCAGGAACAGCCCCCCTGGTTCAGCAAAAAGCTGATTCAATGGCATGTACACGCCATTGGTCTGTTACATTGTTGCCCTTTACCAATGGAATGCGAGCAAGACAGTTGTATCTCTTCCAACTTTGTTTCCTTGTTAGTCACAGTTTTTGAACAAAGTGGAGTCATGTCTGGTGTGACTTTCATTGATTCAATAGTTTGAAATCGAAAAAAAAATTCTCATTAGGCAGGATTCCGAAGAGGACTGAAACTGAAACGGTATTGGTTTTAGGGAACTAAAAACATTTCTGATAAAGTGATAATGTAGCTTATAAACTGGCCTTCAGAATTCTCTAATGTTCCTTTCTGTTGTGCCGCCCTGATACCCAGTAGAGGTAATGCATGTCCGCCTTTTCTTTGGGCTGATTTAACGTTGTCCTGAAAATTCTGGGCTTGAATATTCCCAAATTCCTCTGCCAAGCAGCAACTTCTTTTTAAGCCTGCATTTCTTGTCTTACCTACTCTGGCTTTCCAATTAGAGCTATTAATGGTAATCCCTACAGCCTCTGTCGCTTTGGAAAAAATATTACACTAAATGTGGCAGGCTCTGAATGGACAGGGAAAACACTTTCAAAATGGTTGCCAAAGCTTTCAAGATGGCTGCCAAGGGGCTGGCTATTTAGAGGTGGGAAACGGGGGCGTGAGGGCTCGATACTGCCGATAAATATTCAGGGGAAAATGGGGAACCTGATGGAATGGGGAACATTGCTTTGTCTGTGATGTCGTCCTAAACCTTGCTGTGTGTGTTTGCGTCTGCATATGTGTGTTTTTAAAAATAAATCAGAATTAACTTCAACTTGGCAGTGAGGACCATGGCAGCAATGACTTATGTGTCATCCAGCAATAGACACACTTAACATGATTCTCGTAGCGTAGCCTAGCCTAGCCAGGCAGGCTGCTTTAGCGGCTATGGTCCGGGCAAACGCGATTGAGACGCAGAGTGGGGGGGTCAGGGGGGCGGGCGGCGAGAGAAAGCGGCGGCGTGGCCAGCTTTCAAAATGGCAGCTTGAAGGCGCGATTTCCCGCCTTTTTTTTTTTTTTAATTTAGCATTTTTATTTTTAACGAACAAAATAATCGGCTGGAGTCCCAGGCGACTCCGCGTGGAAAGTTTTGGCGTTCAGCTTGGCAGCGCGGCAGCGAATCGCACGCGCCGGATTGCGGCTGCCGGGCTTCAGGAGGGATCTCTAAAATGGTGGCTTTCCGAGAGGCTCAGAAAATGGAGGCTGCGGGAGGGGTGCCGAGTAGATGGCCCCGGGTGCTTTGGACGCTTTAGGGTAAAAGAGGAGGACGGGGGAAACACGCACCCCCCCCCCCCCCCCCCCTCCCCCCACACTCCTGGCACAGTGTCAGGGCTCCATAGTACGTTTGAGAAACATTTTTATTGAATATTTTTCATTTTAATATCTCCTATAACATCAGTGACGATGAGAGACCGTCGCGTTTTGATTCGGCTGTCGAACCGTCTCAAAGGGTGAAGACAAAAAAACAGCAATCCCCCCCCCCACCCCCACCCCCACTCCCTCGTCGTTGTTGGTCCAACTGCCAGTACAGGGCGCTGCCAGGATGGGAGCGACAGCCCAGCGCGTTGGCTGGCAGCATCCGAGAGCCTCCACACAAGCGGGGGGCAGTGCCACTTGGCTGGGCTGTAACTGCCTCCCCAGGACCGGCCGCGCCCCCCCCCCCCGCCTTATGCTCCTTTCTCTGCTGCCCCTCAAATGATTTTTTAAATGAATTAATTTCAAAATTACTTTTATACACATAAAATACCGTACCTTTCGCCATAAATATAAAAGAAAACTGCATAAATAAATTTGACAAAAATTTTCCTGAAAGTACAAAAAAATCTACTAAATTATAGTGTCCAGATTATTTTTAAATGTTATCTTATCATACATGGTATTTATGTAGCTAAATATAAGAAATAGAAGAACCATTGAAATGATCAATGTAAATATAAATAATATGAAAAATATCATTATAAAACTTTGAAAGTAAATATAAATTGAGCAGTTCCATAAAGCCACAGTTTATTTGTGGAAAATATATTTTAACTGAGGCCATTTCTAAATTTAAATATTCCAGTAATAACGCATGAAAAATAATAGTGTTTACGGTAAAACGATTTGTCTTTGAAAAAGAATAAACAATAAATGTACAGTGCATAAATACATAGTAATATATGTATGTGAAATAAATCTGTGTATTATATAATTTACCGACTTTCTTTTTTGTGCATATATAAGTGTGTAACACATCAAAATACGCAGCTTATCAGAAACATCGGCATGGGCATTTACACAAGGGCCTCCTTCAGGTCCTCTGGGTTTTTTCGACGTGACCCACGGTCCTGGCACGATGGTCAGGATGCTCCCTTCCGTCGCCTGGCTGCCAGTGCGCGGCGACGCCGGCGGAATGTTCCGGAGACGGAGCCTCCCCTCCCTCCCGCCCTGGCTTGGACGAGGTGGCAGTGGCCGGCGGTCCGGCGGCGGGGCCGAATAGGGGGGTTCCCCGTGTGATGCTGTGCCAGTGGGTCGCGTCTGAGGCGGCGGCGGTGGCGGGCTTGGCAGCCTCCTGGCGGGCTGGGGTCGGCTCCAGACTGGGGTAGCGGCCAGAGGCTGCGAGTGAGGCGCGGGAGGGAGCGCGGCCTCTGCCAAAGCGAATCACCCAGACCAACCCCCCCCAGTGACGTGCTGCCAAGACCGTCGACACTTTCTGTTTTCATTCTCCAAGGGGGGGATGGAGACAGCGAGGAGGCCGGGCGGAGTTACAGGGCTGTGTCCGGGGCTCATGTGCGCCCCTCGCAGGCGAGGCAGGAATACAGGGCACTTGTTTATTTCATTGCAGCTGATTTATTTAGCCATTTGCCCCCAGAGGCTTGTTTATGTGGACAGTCGCGAGTTTGTTTAAAGGAGTGTGTGGTTTTGGGGCGGGCAGGCACTCGAATGGATGTACTGCTCTGTCAGGCCCAGATATTCGGGAGCAGTCGAGTTCCGCTCTAGGGCTTGTCAGCAGGTCGTCACAGGGTCGTCCTGGGGTCGTCATGGCCCCAGGCTCAGACCCACGTCACCATGCCACCTGGAGGACTAGCATGCTGTCCTTTCAGTCGCCCACGACAGCCTTTAAACTAGGTGCTTGTTTTACTCTCTGGGATGCTGTTTCCTGCATTGTTTGATAATTCCTCTGGTTTTGTTTAAGTCTCTGCCGAAAAGGCAGTGAGAGATGCTGAGTGGGTACCAAGATTGGGTTCAGGTGCTTGTAGGGTGTAGTACAGTGAGTATTATGGGATGTGTATTTCGCAGGTGGCCCCAGCCACTCAGAGGTCAAACCCAGCTATGTTTCTTGACCCCTGAATGCCATTGCTGTGGGGGTGGAGGGAGAGAGGTGTTAGACAGACGTAGGAAGTGTCGTACTAGGGGCCCGGACACATCAGTTCAGTTAAAGAGAGAGCCCTCATCAGCATGCGGTGCCCTGTCCAATTCCCGCCGGACTTCCAGTGCTGTGCCGATATGGATGCCTTTCACTCTGCGGCCATTAAAGTTTCTGGAATCTCTACACAGTCTCTCACACACAACTGACCCCCCTCCCCCTCAATATGTCTCCCTTCAGAGGTCTGAGGGGGGGGACATTACACATTAGATCCCTGACAGCTTCAAGTTCTCTCTCACAGCCCAGCTATTTAGAGGAAGGGAGAGGGCCAGACAGCAAGAGGGAGGGGGGAGACAGGGGAGAGAGAGGGAGAGACGGAGAGAGAGAGATGGGGGAGAGAGAGGGAGAGACAGAAAGAGGGAGAGATGGAGAGAGAGAAATGGGGGAGGGGGAGAGAGGGGGAGAGACGGAGAGAGAGAGAGATGGGGGAGAGAGAGGGAGAGACAGAAAGAGAGGGAGAGATGAGAGAGAGAAATGGGGGAGAGGGAGAGATGGAGAGAGAGAAGTGGGGGAGAGGGAGAGATGGGGAGAGAGAAATGGGGGAGAGAGAGGGAGAGTCGCTGAGCGAGGGAGAGGGGAGTAAATTGAAAGCAGCCACAGGCTGTATATTTCAGCGTATCCCTGGGGAATGGTGGGATTCAGCTTCCCTTCGCCTCGCTGGGAAAAGGCCAAGATCTTTTCCCCTCCCCTGTTCCTTCCACACCCCCCCTTGCTCTTTCCTGGAAATTGCATTCCGTATCAGGGGAGTCTGCATTTTGGAGGGGGCGCGTTAAACGGGAAGCTGAGGGAGCAGCCGCTTTTCCCACATGTTCCGCAGCAGAGGCTCGGAGTCAGCGCCGTGTTTCCCGCCCCCCACCCGCCTGTCCGGAAGCTCCCCGCAGATTGGGATTCCAGAGCCTCTTGGGATACTGTCACAGAAACCCGAGTTGAACTTTAATGACCCGGTTACTAAAAGCACAGTGCATGTCTCCTTATCGGTACGGTGCCCTCAGGTAAACCCGAACCCAGCCGACCCTCGGCAGAACCGCTCAGGTGCCCGTCTACACAGGCCGGGCTCTCTGGGTGGCCGGACGCTCATGTGGTGCCCTGTGACCCTATGACCCCGTGTCACCTTTCCCCATCTGTGGGGGGGGGGGGGCTGGCAGCACTTTAAAAAGACTGATATGAAAGTGCTGGGGGCAGAACTGGGTCGGCCTTTTACAGCAGCAAATCAGTAACCCAATATGGACCGCTTTGGTTTTGAGTCAGTTTGTGTGCCACCAGTGTGCAGGCGTGAGGGGGGGCCATGTGCTCACACAACGGACATACACCTGCTGCTGTTTTTGGGGTTATGCCCCTGCGGCCCCCCCAGCTGGACGGGTCGCCCTGCGTCCCTGCTGCACCCTTCACGCCAGGCCGCATACAGAGCTGCAGCAGTTTATCTGTTTGTTTAGTCTGTTTATTGTTCGTGTGCTCAGTTTTTGGTTCAAGGCCATGATGGTGCCCATCTAACCCCCCCCACCCCCCCCCCCCGTATGCACTCCCCTTACAGCCGTGTACTTTACTCTTTATCTCGCAGGCCGCTCCGCGCATGTGTTTAAATTGCAGACAGGACCTGTAAACATCAGCTGTAAATCCGCCCTTTTTCGTCCCTCCTCCTGATCTGTAGAAAAAGAGCATTATTTTAAGCAGACGTACGTTCTATAGACAAGAAAAATAGCCCAGACACCCCCCCCCCACCCCGATCGCGAGAGGAACCATGGATGAGGAGTAGAGCCACCAGCCGTCTTGTCCAAACATGTGGCGTGTGGTCGGGGAGTGGTCGCGGTCAGAGAGGTCACGGTCAGAGTGGTCGCGGTCAGAGCGGTCACGGTCAGAGTGGTCGCGGTCACTCAGACACGCTGCGGTCAGGGCCCTGTCCTCCCATCTATATGCACGGCCTGCCATCCAAGACCTTTCGAAGGTGCCCCCCCCCAGCAAACCCCCTGCCTGGAGAGGTCTGTAAGAGGTGGGTTCACAGTTGCGGCCTGTGAACCAGCAGCCTGGCTCTGATTCCCGCTTTCTTTCTCAGAAGACGATACTTCTGGAAACAACAAGGCGATCCGTCCGGCTTCACCTTCCATTGAGGGCCCAGAAAGGCCCGTTTGTGTCACTAAATGAAGTTTCTGCCTCCCTTTTATGGTGCCGTGTGTTCCCTGTGTTCCCGGGCCGCTGCGTAAAAGCCCCTTTGAGCGCCCGGTTTCGGCACACAATTGGATTACAGCGGCGCACTTGGTGAGAAGGCACTGGCCCAGACGGAGACCTGCACACCCCCCCCCCGCATGCATAATGAAGTGGCTCAGGGGGGGCGGCAGCCTGCAGATCGCAACCCTGGAAACCGGGCACCCTGGGGGGGGGGGCCGCCAGCCCTTCCAGAAATAAAATGCACATGTAGTGTTTAGAAGGTGCTCGTTACTGTTAATTTAGGCGTTATTTAATCGCCCGGATCGACCGGTTGAAAATGAAAAGTTTATGGACGTTCCCGGTGGTTTCTAATCACTGGATCGTCTCCTGCTCTGTCCGTATGGAACCTTCCAGCTCATCACAGGTCAATACGGTACCGTTGGCAGCCTGTTCAGGTGGCATAGATGTGGGCAGGGACCTGGCAGACAGGATCCCTTATATCCAACATCATCCGCCCATGTTGGTGAATAACGGACCGCATGGTGGTCGGTGGTGATGGACAAGCCGGTTGATTGGGCCGCGGTCGATGCAGCGAGATGCACGACGTGGCTCTTGTTGCTCACCAGAAGCGATCCGCGGCAACGGGTCCCAGAGGGATGTGGCGCTTCCCACAGAAAGGCCCGATTGTCGCAGACGCGTCCGGGAGGTCAGGGGTCCCCCGAGCGGCCGTGTTTGTGCGGGATGTTTTGTTTTATTGCCCGTTGTTGTTGTTGATTTCGAAGCGGGTTTTTCTATGTAGGAAGGGCCCTCGACGGGGGGTAAATGCAGGTGTGACACACAGAGTCTGGATCTCACGCCTCATTTGCATGTTTAATTAGCGAGGGGGACTCGGGTGAGAGCACTTCGTTGAGGGGGCACCGGCAGACTGTGTGAAAATACCTCCCCGCCTGCACCCAGCACCCACCGCCCACCCCCACCAAAAAAAAAAAACCCCCCGCTCTCACATATCTCTCTGCTGTTGCTGGGGGACGCGTTTTTTTTGTTCCCCCGGAGTGCAGATTGCCTTTGTTTTAAGCTGTTAATGCGAGCGCAACCCTGAACAGAATGCAAACAACTCTTTAAATTGTTTAGTTTGTCTGCTCAGGGAGGGGCACCCGGCCTTTTCTGTCCCACGACTTATGTCACGTGTTGTTTTGTTCACATTCGGACGCCTCGTCGTTAAGATTTTCCCATCACGTCTGCTTCCCGTCCTGAGCCAGCCCCCCCTTCCCCCCATGCCAAGTAAGTAATAGATCGTCCCGTTTTGTTTCCTCCCCCGGAATGAAAAGGGCTGGTCAGCCGGCGTTGAATATAAAACTTAAAGATTCAGCATGGAGCCTTCTGGAAGCTTTAAGCTCGCTTTCTTGACCGCCACACACACACAAATAAATAAAAGCAGCAGATGAGAAGACGATTCGCGAAGGCGGTCATATCACCATGGTTCCGAACATCCCCTTTTGTGGCTGTCCCAGTTCAAGCTCGGTCAGTGCAGCGGGCGAGGTCGGGTCTGCAGCGAGTGTCTGCCGAATTTCTCTGGATATGAGTAATGTTCATCTTTGTCCAACAAATGTATCTGCAGTGTGAGATCAATACCGGCGCAGCGGCCAAATCACGCAGGAGGTGTGTCAGCCAGGGGGCGCCTCCGTGCGGCAGGATGCTCCGGCACCATGTGCCACTGTTGTCGTTTCACAGCGATCGGTGCAGATTAGCAGCGCTCGTTAGAGACCTGGGCTGACCCACTTTAAGGGCTTGTTGTATTTGCTAGATGCAGGGTGGTTTGGGTTTTTTGTAAGCTCAGAAAGGTTCCAGCCCTAATGCTCAGTGCCCCGGCGACGCACTTTCATCTCGCTGTTGCACTGACGGCTTGCAGGCTCCTCCGAGCCACAGGCCCTCGCACAGACCACAGCAGGGTCACCTGCTCCTAGTCCAATGCCATCCTGGTGGATTTGATCCAGAAAGGATGATTATTATGAATCATCTTTTTTCATATGACCCAGGAGAAGGATGTGGGAGAGTCCTGTGATATTATTAACGTGACATACATTTATGAGTGTACACATTTACGTAACGGGCAGTATTATCCAAAGCAGCTTATATTACGTGTATGCAGTGCTGAGTATTATTACCCAGGCAGTTTATATAAAGCACCTTATCAGGAGAACAATGTTCGGGGTCCTTCAGGGTCAGACTAGGGCGGGAAGCCATTTAACATTTACAGTAGATGTTTAAAGGGTGAAATAATTCAGGCGAGTGGGTGGAGAGAAGGTTCAGGAGAGGTCCTAGTGTTCTCTCCCAGACTCCTGTCCGCCCCCCGCCCCCCGGCCACATGCCCTGAGACTGGCAGTCTGCCGTCAGACCGGCACGGAGACCCCTGTCATCGATCTCCAGAGCAGAGCACCTTCTTAGATGGAGACGCGGGTGTAGGGTTTCCCCCAAAATGCCGGCCAGGCCGTCGATGTGGGACGAAACACCGCAACTTATCACCAAACTCATGGCGTCCAACCAAACTGCGCTGGCATTCAGTCTTTTTCCTTTACTAAAATATGAGTCTGTAGTGTGATATAATACTGATATCCTGTCTGTCTGTGTCTGGCTGTATCTGTCTGTCTGTATGTGTCTGTGTGTCTGTTTATCTGTGTGTCTGTGTGTCCATCTGTTTGTGTCTGTCTGTGTTTGTGTGTCTGACTGTGTGTTTGTGTGTCTGACTGTCTGTGTTTTTGTGTCTGTCTGTGGGTTTGTGTGTCTGACTGTGTGTTTGTGTGTCTGACTGTCTGTGTTTTTGTGTCTGTCTATGGGTTTGTGTGTCTGACTGTGTGTTTATTTGTCTGTCTGTGTTTGTGTGTCTGACTGTGTTTGTGTGTCTGACTGTCTGTGTTTTTGTATCTCTGTCTGCCTGTATCTGTCTGTGTGTTTGTGCGTCTGTCTGCCTGTGTCTATCTGTCTGTCTGTCTGTTCACCCCGCCTGTAACCAAACCCAACATATCTCTTTCTTCTGCCTGCAGAGTCGGGCCAGACCGAAAGTCCGAACCAAGCAAGCGAGGCTGACATCAAGGACCAGCCGGAAAATGGTGAGCTGCCGCCATCGCGCTCCCATTGCTCCCTCCATGCCCCCCCCCCCCCCAACCCGCTCTGCACCTAGCGATGGAGCAGGTGTGTTAGTTCTGCTGCCAACACATCTCGGGTTTCATAGGAAGAATCTGATCTGCTGTATGGCCTGGATCGAGAGGGAAACCCTACCTTGCCCTGTCCAGTGCTGATACATGCTAGAAAAAACACACTTCTCGACACATTTAACATGGACCGCTGAAAGGCAGCACTGGGGGACCAGACTGAGCGTCTAGGTCAAAGGTCAAGCAGAGTGGGACGTTGACGATTGGAGATTCACCCGGCTTTTTAGTGGCACTGTGTTTGGGGCAGAGTACAGCTGCTCATCATGACTTTTGCTTCGGAATCCTTATGTTTTTTGTCCCCTGATACTTTGGAGCCCCTCAAGCTAAACTCCGTACTGTATCTTAGAAGCCCACGAGTTGCATTACACCCTGGCATGCGGACTGAGGAATCGGCCGGGAGCGCTCCCTGTTTGGAGCATTTTGAGTGAGAAGTAATATAGCTGCTCTGATATATCAGGGGTGGCCAGTCCAAGACAGAAAGGGCAGTTGTTTATGCAGGTTTTTGCTGCAGCCCAATAATTAGATTATAAATTAGAGAACTGATTGGATGAAGAGTTCTCACACCTGGATTTGAACAATTGACCTAAAAATCTCCATACACCCCAGCCCTTTGCGGATAAGATAGGCCACCCCTGCGACATTTCCATACTTGTCCAGATTTATCTGGCGGTCAGTGAGACACAGAATGCGGCTGAGGCTTCGAAGGCTGCCTGGGGCGTCCATCACACGGCACGGCAGCCGTTTCCGGTCAAACGCATCATAAGAACATAAGAACATAAGAACTATACAAACGAGAGGAGGCCATTCGGCCCATCGAGCTCGCTTGGGGAGAACTTAACTAATAGCTCAGAGTTGTTAAAATCTTATCTAGCTCTGATTTAAAGGAACCCAAGGATTCAGCTTGCACTACATTATCAGGAAGACTATTCCATACTCTGACTACACGCTGTGTAAAGAAGTGCTTCCTTAAATCCAGTTTGAAATGTTCTCCCGCTAATTTCCACCTATGGCCACGAGTTCTTGTATTTGAACTAATGCTGAAGTAACTATTCGGTTGAACAGCATCCAAACCTGTTAGAATCTTATAGACCTGGATCATGTCCCCCCTCAGTCTCCTTTGCTTGAGGCTGAACAGATTTAGCTCAAATAACCTTTCCTCGTATGACATTCCTCTAAGACCAGGAATCATTCTTGTGGCCCTACGCTGCACCTTTTCTAAGGCCGCTATGTCCTTTTTAAGATATGGTGACCAAACCTGTACACAATATTCTAGGTGAGGTCTCACCAAGGAATTGTATAATCTTAGCATTACCTCCCTTGACTTAAACTCCACACACCTGGAGATATACCCCAACATCCTATTGGCCTTTTTTATTGCTTCCCCACACTGGCGAGAATGAGACATGGAAGCATCAACATACACACCAAGGTCTTTCTCATAATCAGCTACCTTTATTTCAGTAGGTCCCATAAAATACCTGTACTTTATATTTCTGCTCCCTACATGGAGTACCTTACATTTGTCTATGTTAAATTTCATCTGCCAGGTGTCAGCCCAGTCAATAATTAAATTAAGATCCCGCTGTAGCTGCTGAGCCGCTAGTTCAGTATCTGCTACACCACCCACCTTGGTGTCATCTGCAAATTTCACCAGTTTACTGTATATACTGGTGTCTATATCATTTATGTAAATTAGGAACAAAAGTGGTCCTAAAATTGAACCCTGCGGTACCCCACTATGAACGCAGGCCCACTGTGACATCGAGCCTCTTATAACTACTCGCTGCTTCCTATCCGTTAACCAGTTATCAATCCAAACACTTGCTTTTCAGAAGCGAGAAGCATCTCCCCCTATCCTCAGCACCACATGCCCCATTAAACTGACCTGTAATGTCGAGGTAGGATTCAGGGGTGGTTCTAGGATTTCTTTAAGGTGGGGGACAAAAGGAGAGCCATAATAGATACAGAAGGGCCAACCTAATTATTAGCCAGTCATATGTTTTGATTCGGTGACTGACAGGGGAGAAGGTACTCCAGGGGCCAATGAGCTTTCAGCTGGGGCTTGCTTGTTTTTTGCAGATCTTTTAATGTGGTGCTCGTCGCAGTTTAGGTGGACGCACGCAGCACGGTGGCTGCCATCTTCCGTGGTGGGACCGGAGAGGGGGGGGCTCAGCCGCTGTCAAATGTAGCTGATGTCAGCTCGGCGTCGGCACGGGGACGAGCTGAAGGTCACCCCCTGTGTGGGTACATGCTGGCGTGCGGTAATGCCCTCCCCGCTCCCTGTAGTTGCTTCACTCACACCCGAGTCAGAGGATCTAGGGTTTAGCGCCCCCTTCAGGTTGGCATCTATCATGTCCATTCCTAAAGGCTGAGCTCGGGGGGTCTTGGCTGGTGCCCCAGACTGGGTTGCCACATTAGACACACCTGGACACCTCTGTCCCTCTGCTCCTCATTCAATGGCAGCCTCATCTGGATTCAGAGCCAGGTGTGGTTTTGGGGTCTGAGGGAATAGGGCTTTGCTGTGCCATTTACTTTAGAGAAGAGCGGCATGCTGGGTAGGCAACAGACTAATAAAGAAAGTTAGACAGACCCTGAAGTCGATCAGGTCTGGGGGGGGGGGGGGTCTTCTAGCCGCATCCGGGAAGCCGCAGAGCCCACCAGCCTCCACCAGACGCATCCTGCACGACCTGTGTTTGACCCCCCTGCCGGTCGCTGCCCCCCCCACTCCCAAACTGGGCTCTCCTCCCTTTGTCTTACCCCCCCACCCCCACCCCGGGCATCCCTTCTCCCCTCTTTTCCACCCTCCTTTTCCTTTCCGCTCAGGAAGGTGCGACATGGGAGGTGGGGGTGGGGTTTCCCTTTTACACCCTGACCTCCCTGGCCGGCGCTACGTGCCGATGGCCACCCTCAGACTTTTGGGGACACACTTCAGAGGGCAGCAGGAAAGCCAACAGGATGTCCTTCCCAGTGCTATCGTAAGATGCCTGGGGACTCCTGGGGACGCGGTGGTACAAACCTTCTCCTTTATTTAGTTTTTTATTTAGACTCCCATCTTGTCTGCGCCGGGCATCACTTCGGTGTGTTTCCGCATGCTGCCAGTTCACTGTGAACCCTGCGCCTTGGGGGCTCTGCACACAGCTGGGAGCGATTATCTGCGAAGGAACACGCCCTCCCCCCTCACCGGCGCTTGCCGTGCCCCCAGTGCGAGTCCCCACACCGCTGTCTCTTACTCCCCCCCTACCCCGTGCTCTCAAAGTCAGGGGCGCCGGTCCGCTCTGGGGTCGATGCTGTTTTCAGCTCGCGTCAGCAGTTTCGGCAGCAGCGAGCCATAGATTGCCCCCCCCACCACCACCCCCACCTCGTGCTTTTCATTTATTATTTTGCCAGCCCACATGCTACACGTCTCTCCGCCACAGCTCCCGTCACGGCTAAACTCATTTCTGCTGCCGGCTATTTACGATGTCCTCGCCGCCCGGTGCTGGAGGTGGAGTCTCGCCGGCTGCTCGACCCCCCTCCCCCCGAGCGACCGCCCTCCAGGCCCAGCTGCGTCCACTCCGACTGCCTGCGTGATTATTTATTATTAATCTGTGTCTCTGCTAGCCTGCCCTCCACAGGGAAACCACAGGAAAGCTGAGAGTTATATGAGGAGAGCCCTGAGTGCCTGCGGCCCCGGTGTTTAAAGCCTCCGCAAGGACCCCGTCTTCGGCACATGTGGGCTGCCAATCTGCCTGAATGCTTTTCCTGGTTTGGGCCTGAGTGTTTTCCCACCTTGTGGTGAGGACGGCCTGGCCCGTTTGGTGCGGGGGGAGCGCGGTCTCTGGATTACGCTCAGGGGGGGCTGACGGTTTCCCCCAAAACCACCTACCGACGGCATAAACTGTCAGCAGCCAAACCGCGGATTTATGCGTGTGAGGCTGGGTTTGGCTGTCAGGGCTCGGAAATTTAAAGGTGTTACTGTTAATGCGACCCCTGTAATGAGGGCGCTCAGAGGTGAAGGCGCCGGATCGGATGTGAGTGGAGGCGAGATGTTCCCAAGCTGCAGCCTACTGGTAACCGAGCCGAACTGTGACCGCACCAGCAGGTTTCCCCAGCCAGACCTGGTTGAGGTGCTTTAGGGTCGATAGGCTCAGTAATTAGGGCCCATCTGTAAACTCTGCCCATTCGTCTGACCTCCTAACCCACCACCCTACCCTGTCTCCTGCTTGCCCCCCCCCCCCCCCCGAACTCTACATTTATGTGCCTTCTGTCTTGGCAGGAGAGGATACATGGCTGATCTCTTGTACCTTTAAGTACATTGAAAAGTCTGATGTGTTGGAGCTGAGTGGCATATGTAATAAAATACCCTGGCAACGGATATCCCAGTGATGGGGGGAGCAGCAGCTAGGCCCGACCTCCCCCCCCCTCACCTCCACTCAGGGACGGATTACGGACCGGGCCAGCGGGGCCGCTGCCCAGGGGCCCTTGGGGTGCAGGGGGCCCGCAGGGCCTCTAGCCCAAAACAATTTGCAACGCTTATCAACAATGTATTTTCGTTTGTCTATTTTAGAGGGCCTACATTCTTTGATCCTCTGCCTACAAGGGCCCCTGACCCTATAGGGCCTCTGATGGAAACATGGAGGGAGGGCGTTTGGCTGCCAAGGGCCCTTGAATTGTGGTGGTGGTGGTAGTGGGGGGGGGCCCTCGCGAACGTTTTGCCCAGGGGCCCACACAACCTATAATCCATCCCTGCCTCCACTGGGTACTCCACTGGCACTCTGTGTGAACTGCGTCGGTCGGCTCTTTCACCAAGGGGCGGCTCAGCTTGTTGCCATGGGCCTGCGGGCTGGGAGGTCAGACGGCCCTGCCAAGGAGAGAACCGAGAGGCTGCTGTGAGGAGTATGTCATGCTGGGGTGCATGGCACATATGCTGGGAAAGGGACAGTGTATCTGTGCAGTGTGTATAGGACAGTGTGTAAGTACAGCGTGTATGGGATAGTGTGTCAGTACAGTGTCCATAGGACAGTGTCAGTACAGTGCATCAATACTGAGCAGTATGTCAGTACAGTGTGCATACAGCATTATGTCAGTACAGTGTGTCAATGCATTGTGCATAAGACTGTGTGTCAGTACAGTACAGAGCATCAGTTCAGTGTGTCCATAACAAGCAGTGTGTCCGTACAGTGTGTCAGTACCAAGCAGTCTGTCAGTACAGTGTGTACTGGACAGTGTTCAAATACTAAGCTTTGTATCAGTACAGTATATCAGTACTGAGCATTGTGTCAGTACAGTATGTTAGTACTGGACAGTATGTCAGTACAGTGTGTACAGGACAATTTGTCAGTACTAAGTATTGGGCAGTGTGTCAGTAAGGTATGTCAGTACTAAGCAGTGTGTCAGTACGGTGTGCATAGGACAGTGTGTCAGTACGGTGTGCATAGGACAGTGTGTCAGTACAGTGTTTCAGTACTGGGCAGTGTGTCTGTACAGTGTTCATAGGACTGTGTGTCAGTACCGAGCAGTGTGTCAGTACCAAGCAGTGTGTCAGTACATTGTGTCAGTACACTGCGCATGAATGACAGGACCCTCGCTTCCTTGCATTATTTAACACCCCATCCTGCCTCATTTCCATCCTCTTTCCCTGTCTTGCCAGTTGTTACCCTGTCACTAACGCCCACCCTCCTCTGTCTGTGTCTCAGGGCATCTGGGCTTCCAGGACAGTTTCGTCACGCCGGGTGTCTTCAGCGTCACTGAGCTTGTGCGAGTCTCCCAGAGTAAGTGCCCTTCCCTTCCTCTGGCTTCGACAAGCCAGTCCCTGTTTCTATGCTTTTTACATTATTAGTAAGCAAGTTTGGGTAATGCCCCCACCTGATTCACACTCAGCTAGTATTCTGTTTAGCTCATGTTCAGTGAGGGGGTGCCCAAGATACACCAGCCTGTTAATTAAAGGGTTTCCAAACACACCACTGGTTAACTGCACTGCCTAATCTCGCCGCTCTTCCCCGTCACAGTAATCCATGTCCCACTGAACACCCCAGACACTTAAGACCAGAGAAAGGAGATTATTGAAGGTGCGGGAGGGCTGAGAGAGGGGTGGACAGGAAGGAGAGGGACACAGGTGGAGAGGGGGTGTGTGTGTGTGTGTGGGGGGGGGGGGGGGCGACCTTTAAAATCTGCCGACGTGCACGGCGGAGAGTGACAGAGCGGCCGATCCATACAGCGCTGTCGATAGACGCTAACAATAGCGTGGCCAAGATGCCCGTCAGCACTCACAGGGGCGGCCCGATCAAAGGCGCATCGATCACGTGGGGTGTGGGGGTCCTCGGTACCCCACCCTGGACCTGGGGCCAAAGGTTGGGGGGCACATTCTCAGACGTGTACTTTGGGGGTGAGCCTTCAAGTCTGGCCGGCCGGCTAACCCCAGAGAGGGGTGAGCAGGGAGGGGTCTGTCGCCGGTGTCATGGGGGTGTGGGGGTAGGGGTTAAAGCTCTGAGAGTGTGGCTCCTGGGGCAGGGGGGACGGGTATTAGTCCGATTAGCCCAGCTAGCTGGGCCCCGCATCAGAAGTCCTGGCATATGATTGTAACAAGATTAAGGAATATGCATAATTGATCCAGCTCTGGGAAAGAATCCGCTTTTATCCTAACATCTGTGACACGGGGGAGTAAGGCCGACACTGGGTGGCAAGTGCTCCCCCCCACCCTGCCCACCCTTTACTTCCCTCCTTAGCCCCCCTCCTTGCCATACTTGCCATAGCTGGGTGACTTCTGGCTGGGGCAGGGGGACACTGCCGATATTGGACCAGTGGAGTTTGGGGGGGGGGGCTCTTTTCGTTTTTGAAATTAGCGTTTCTGTACAAGGGCTCATCTCTCCCATGGAGGGGCTGGTCACGGGGTGTGGCCACACACTGAGTGTAGCGATGCAGGGTAACAGCTGGGTAGCTCGGAATGCTACCCAGGAGGGCAGTATGACGGTGTAGGGGTGGCGGCTTGAGGGCAGTGTGAGGGCGTAGGGGTGGCAGCGTGAGGGTAGCTGGAGGGCAGTGTGAGGGCGTAGGGGTGGCAGCGTGAGGGCAGTGTGAGGGCGTAGGGGTGGCAGCGTGAGGGCAGCGGCGTGAGGGCAGTGTGAGGGCGTAGGGGTGGCGGCGTGAGGGCGTAGGGGTGGCGGCGTGAGGGCAGTGTGAGGGCGTAGGGGTGGCGGCGTGAGGGCAGTGTGAGGGCGTAGGGGTGGCAGCGTGAGGGCAGCGGCGTGAGGGCAGTGTGAGGGCGTAGGGGTGGCGGCGTGAGGGCAGTGTGAGGGCGTAGGGGTGGCGGCGTGAGGGCAGTGTGAGGGCGTAGGGGTGGCGGCGTGAGGGCAGTGTGAGGGCGTAGGGGTGGTGACGTGAGGGCAGTGTGAGGGCGTAGGGGTGGTGACATGAGGGTAGCTGGAGGGCAGTGTGAGGGTGTAGGGGTGGCGGCGTGAGGGCAGTGTGAGGGCGTAGGGGTGGTGACGTGAGGGCAGTGTGAGGGCGTAGGGGTGGCGGCGTGAGGGCAGTGTGAGGGCGTAGGGGTGGTGACGTGAGGGCAGTGTGAGGGCGTAGGGGTGGTGACATGAGGGTAGCTGGAGGGCAGTGTGAGGGTGTAGGGGTGGCGGCGTGAGGGCAGTGTGAGGGCGTAGGGGTGGTGACGTGAGGGCAGTGTGAGGGCGTAGGGGTGGCGGCGTGAGGGCAGTGTGAGGGCATAGGGATGGTGACGTGAGGGTAGCTGGAGGGCAGTGTGAGGGCGTAGGGGTGGCGGTGTGAGGGCAGTGTGAGGGCGTAGGGGTGGTGACGTGAGGGCAGTGTGAGGGCGTAGGGGTGGTGACATGAGGGTAGCTGGAGGGCAGTGTGAGGGTGTAGGGGTGGCGGCGTGAGGGCGTAGGGGTGGGGGCATGAGGGCAGTGTGAGGGCGTAGGGGTGGCGGCGTGAGGGCAGTGTGAGGGCGTAGGGGTGGTGATATGAGGGTAGTGTGAGGGCGTAGGGGTGGTGACGTGAGGGCAGTGTGAGGGCGTAGGGGTGGTGACATGAGGGTAGCTGGAGGGCAGTGTGAGGGCGTAGGGGTGGCGGCGTGAGGGCAGTGTGAGGGCGTAGGGGTGGCGGCGTGAGGGCGTAGGGGTGGTGACGTGTGGGTAGCTGGAGGGCAGTGTGAGGGCGTAGGGGTGGTGACGTGTGGGTAGCTGGAGGGCAGTGTGAGGGCGTAGGGGTGGTGACGTGTGGGTAGCTGGAGGGCAGTGTGAGGGCGTAGGGGTGGTGACGTGTGGGTAGCTGGAGGGCAGTGTGAGGGCGTAGGGGTGGCGGCTTGAGGGCAGTGTGAGGGCGTAGGGGTGGCAGCGTGAGGGCAGCAGCGTGAGGGCAGTGTGAGGGCGTAGGGGTGGCGGCGTGAGGGCAGTGTGAGGGCGTAGGGGTTGCGGCGTGAGGGTAGCTGGAGGGCAGTGTGAGGGCGTAGGGGTGGCGGCGTGAGGGCAGTGTGAGGGCGTAGGGGTGGCGGCGTGAGGGCAGTGTGAGGGCGTAGGGGTGGCGGCGTGAGGGCAGTGTGAGGGCGTAGGGGTGGCGGCGTGAGGGCAGTGTGAGGGCGTAGGGGTGGCGGCGTGAGGGCAGTGTGAGGGCGTAGGGGTGGTGACGTGAGGGCAGTGTGAGGGCGTAGGGGTGGTGACATGAGGGTAGCTGGAGGGCAGTGTGAGGGTGTAGGGGTGGCGGCGTGAGGGCAGTGTGAGGACGTAGGGGTGGTGACATGAGGGCAGTGTGAGGGCGTAGGGGTGGCGGCGTGAGGGCAGTGTGAGGGCATAGGGATGGTGACGTGAGGGTAGCTGGAGGGCAGTGTGAGGGCGTAGGGGTGGCGGCGTGAGGGCAGTGTGAGGGCGTAGGGGTGGTGACGTGAGGGCAGTGTGAGGGCGTAGGGGTGGTGACATGAGGGTAGCTGGAGGGCAGTGTGAGGGTGTAGGGGTGGCGGCGTGAGGGCAGTGTGAGGGCGTAGGGGTGGTGACGTGAGGGCAGTGTGAGGGCGTAGGGGTGGCGGCGTGAGGGCAGTGTGAGGGCATAGGGATGGTGACGTGAGGGTAGCTGGAGGGCAGTGTGAGGGTGTAGGGGTGGCGGCGTGAGGGCGTAGGGGTGGCGGCATGAGGGCAGTGTGAGGGCGTAGGGGTGGCGGCGTGAGGGCAGTGTGAGGGCGTAGGGGTGGTGATATGAGGGTAGTGTGAGGGCGTAGGGGTGGTGACGTGAGGGTAGCTGGAGGGCAGTGTGAGGGCGTAGGGGTGGTGACGTGTGGGTAGCTGGAGGGCAGTGTGAGGGCGTAGGGGTGGTGACGTGTGGGTAGCTGGAGGGCAGTGTGAGGGCATAGGGGTGGTGACGTGAGGGCAGTGTGAGGGCGTAGGGGTGGCGGCGTGAGGGCAGTATGAGGGCGTAGGGGTGGCGGCGTGAGGGCAGTGTGAGGGTGTAGGGGTGGTGACGTGAGGGCAGTGTGAGGGCGTAGGGGTGGCAGCGTGAGGGCAGTGTGAGGGCGTAGGGATGGTGACGTGAGGGTAGCTGGAGGGCAGTGTGAGGGCGTAGGGGTGGTGACGTGAGGGTAGCTGGAGGGCAGTGTGAGGGCATATGGGTGGCGGCATGAGGGCAGTGTGAGGGCGTTGGGGTGGCGGCGTGAGGGCAGTGTGAGGGCGTAGGGGTGGTGACGTGAGGGTAGCTGGAGGGCAGTGTGAGGGCGTAGGGGTGGTGACATGAGGGTAGTGTGAGGGCGTGGGGGTGGTGACGTGAGGGCAGTGTGAGGGCGTAGGGGTGGTGACATGAGGGTAGCTGGAGGGCAGTGTGAGGACGTAGGGGTGGCGGCATGAGGGCAGTTTGAGGGCAGTGTGAGTGCGTAGGGGTGGTGGCATGAGGGCAGTGTGAGTGCGTAGGGGTGGCGGCGTGAGGGCAGTGTGAGTGCGTAGGGGTGGCGGCGTGAGGGCAGTGTGAGGGCGTAGGGGTGGCGGCGTGAGGGCAGTGTGAGTGCGTAGGGGTGGCAGCGTGAGGGCAGTGTGAGGGCATGGGTAGGTGGCATGAGGGTAGTGGGAGGGCAGTGTGAGGGCGTAGGGGTGGTGGCATGAGGGCAGTGTGAGGGCGTAGGGGTGGCGGCGTGAGGGCAGTGTGAGGGCATGGGTAGGTGGCATGAGGGTAGTGGGAGGGCAGTGTGAGGGCGTAGGGGTGGCGGCGTGAGGGCAGTGTGAGGGCGTAGGGGTGGTGACATGAGGGTAGCTGAAGGGCAGTGTGAGGGCGTAGGGATGGTGACGTGAGGGCAGTGTGAGGGCGTAGGGATGGTGACGTGAGGGCAGTGTGAGGGCGTAGGGATGGTGACGTGAGGGTAGTGTGAGGGCGTAGGGGTGGCAGCGTGAAGGTAGCAGGAGGGCAGTGTGAGGGCAATGATAGGGCAGTGTGGGGGTGTAGGGGTGGCGGCATGAGGGTAGTGTGAGGGCGTAGTGGTGGTGACGTGAGGGCAGTGTGAGGGCGTAGGGGTGGTGACATGAGGGTAGCTGGAGGGCAGTGTGAGGACGTAGGGGTGGCGGCATGAGGGCAGTGTGAGGGCAGTGTGAGGGCGTAGGGATGGTGACGTGAGGGCAGTGTGAGGGCGTAGGGATGGTGACGTGAGGGTAGTGTGAGTGCGTAGGGGTGGCGGCTTGAGGGCAGTGTGAGGGCATGGGTAGGTGGCATGAGGGTAGTGTGAGTGCGTAGGGGTGGCGGCGTGAGGGCAGTGTGAGGGCGTAGGGGTGGCGGCGTGAGGGCAGTGTGAGTGCGTAGGGGTGGCAGCATGAGGGCAGTGTGAGGGCATGGGTAGGTGGCATGAGGGTAGTGGGAGGGCAGTGTGAGGGCGTAGGGGTGGTGGCATGAGGGCAGTGTGAGGGCGTAGGGGTGGCGGCGTGAGGGCAGTGTGAGTGCGTAGGGGTGGCGGCTTGAGGGCAGTGTGAGGGCATGGGTAGGTGGCATGAGGGTAGTGGGAGGGCAGTGTGAGGGCGTAGGGGTGGTGACATGAGGGCAGTGTGAGGGCATGGGTAAGTGGCATGAGGGTAGTGGGAGGGCAGTGTGAGGGCATAGGGGTGGCGGCGTGAGGGCAGTGTGAGGGCGTAGGGGTGGTGACATGAGGGTAGCTGGAGGGCTGTGTGAGGGCGTAGGGATGGTGACGTGATGGCAGTGTGAGGGCATAGGGATGGTGACGTGAGGGCAGTGTGAGGGCGTAGGGATGGTGACGTGAGGGCAGTGTGAGGGCGTAGGGGTGGTGATGTGAGGGTAGCTGGAGGGCAGTGTGAGGGCAATGATAGGGCACTGTGGGGGTGTAGGGGTGGCGGCAGGAGGGCAGTGTGAGGGCGTAGGGGTGGCAGCGTGAGGGCAGTGTGAGGGCGTAGGGGTGATGACATGAGGGTAGCTGGAGGGCAGTGTGAGGACGTAGGGGTGGCGGCATGAGGGCAGTGTGAGGGCAGTGTGAGTGCGTAGGGGTGGCAGCGTGAGGGCAGTGTGAGGGCGTAGGGGTGGTGGCATGAGGGCAGTGTGAGGGTGTAGGGGTGGCGGCGTGAGGGCAGTGTGAGTGCGTAGGGGTGGCGGCTTGAGGGCAGTGTGAGGGCATGGGTAGGTGGCATGAGGGTAGTGGGAGGGCAGTGTGAGGGCGTAGGGGTGGTGGCATGAGGGCAGTGTGAGGGCATGGGTAGGTGGCATGAGGGTAGTGGGAGGGCAGTGTGAGGGCTTAGGGCTGGCGGCGTGAGGGCAGTGTGAGGGCGTAGGGGTGGTGACATGAGGGTAGCTGGAGGGCAGTGTGAGGGCGTAGGGATGGTGACGTGAGGGCAATGTGAGGGCGTAGGGGTGGTGATGTGAGGGTAGCTGGAGGGCAGTGTGAGGGCAATGATAGGGCACTGTGGGGGTGTAGGGGTGGCGGCAGGAGGGCAGTGTGAGGGCGTAGGGGTAGTGGCATGAGGGCAGTGTGAGTGCGTAGTGGTGGCGGCGTGAGGGCAGTGTGAGGGCGTAGGGGTGGTGATATGAGGGTAGCTGGAGGGCAGTGTGAGGGCGTAGGGGTGGTGAGATGTGGGTAGCTGGAGGGCATTGTGAGGGCGTAGGGGTGGCGGCATGAGGGCAGTGTGAGGGCGTAGGGGTGGCGGCGTGAGGGCGTAGGGGTGGTGACGTGTGGGTAGCTGGAGGGCAGTGTGAGGGCGTAGGGGTGGTGACGTGTGGGTAGCTGGAGGGCAGTGTGAGGGCGTAGGGGTGGTGGCGTGAGGGCGTAGGGGTGGTGACGTGTGGGTAGCTGGAGGGCAGTGTGAGGGCGTAGGGGTGGTGACGTGTGGGTAGCTGGAGGGCAGTGTGAGGGCGTAGGGATGGTGACGTGAGGGTAGCTGGAGGGCAGTGTGAGGGCGTAGGGGTGGCGGCGTGAGGGCAGTGTGAGGGCATAGGGGTGGCGGCATGAGGGTAGTGTGTGGGCGTTGGGCTGGTGACATGAGGGCAGTGTGAGGGCGTAGGGGTGGCGGCGTGAGGGCAGTGTGAGGGCGTAGGGGTGGCGGCGTGAGGGCAGTGTGAGGGCATAGGGGTGGCGGCGTGAGGGCAGTGTGAGGGCGTAGGGGTGGTGACGTGTTGGTAGCTGGAGGGCAGTGTGAGGGCGTAGGGATGGTGACGTGAGGGTAGCTGGAGGGCAGTGTGAGGGCGTAGGGGTGGCGGCGTGAGGGCAGTGTGAGTGCGTAGGGGTGGCAGCGTGAGGGCAGCGGCGTGAGGGCAGTGTGAGGGCATAGGGGTGTCAGCGTGAGGGCAGAGTGTGGGCGGGTGGCATGATGGCAAAGTGAGGGTGGGTGGTGTGAGGGCAAATTGATGGCAGTGTGAACGCAGCATGAGGGCGGCTGTATGAGGGCAGCGGTGTGAGGGCGGTGGTGTGAGGGCGGCGGTGTGAGGGCGGCGGCGTGAGGATGGTGGTGTGAGGGTGGCGGCGTGAGGATGGTGGTGTGAGGGTGGCGGCGTGAGGATGGTGGTGTGAGGGCGGCGGCGTGAGGATGGTGGCGTGAGGGTGGCGGTGTGAGGATGGCAGTGTGAGGGTGGTGGCGTGAGGGCGTGGTGACGTGTGGGCGGCGTGAGGGCGGCGGTGTGAGGATGGTGGTGTGAGGGTGGCGGCGTGAGGGCGGCGGCGTGAGGGCGGCGGCGTGAGGGCAGTGTCAGTGCGTAGGGGTGGCGGCTTGAGGGCAGTGTGAGGGCATGGGTAGGGCACTGTGGGGGTGTAGGGGTGGCGGCAGGAGGGCAGTGTGAGGGCGTAGGGGTGGCGGCATGAGGGCAGTGTGAGGGCGTAGGGGTGGCGGCGTGAGGGCGTAGGGGTGGTGACGTGTGGGTAGCTGGAGGGCAGTGTGAGGGCGTAGGGGTGGTGACGTGTGGGTAGCTGGAGGGCAGTGTGAGGGCGTAGGGGTGGTGGCGTGAGGGCGTAGGGGTGGTGACGTGTGGGTAGCTGGAGGGCAGTGTGAGGGCGTAGGGGTGGTGACGTGTGGGTAGCTGGAGGGCAGTGTGAGGGCGTAGGGATGGTGACGTGAGGGTAGCTGGAGGGCAGTGTGAGGGCGTAGGGGTGGCGGCGTGAGGGCAGTGTGAGGGCATAGGGGTGGCGGCATGAGGGTAGTGTGTGGGCGTTGGGCTGGTGACATGAGGGCAGTGTGAGGGCAGTGTGAGGGCGTAGGGGTGGCGGCGTGAGGGCAGTGTGAGGGCGTAGGGGTGGCGGCGTGAGGGCAGTGTGAGGGCATAGGGGTGGCGGCGTGAGGGCAGTGTGAGGGCGTAGGGGTGGTGACGTGTTGGTAGCTGGAGGGCAGTGTGAGGGCGTAGGGATGGTGACGTGAAGGTAGCTGGAGGGCAGTGTGAGGGCGTAGGGGTGGCGGCGTGAGGGCAGTGTGAGTGCGTAGGGGTGGCAGCGTGAGGGCAGCGGCGTGAGGGCAGTGTGAGGGCATAGGGGTGTCAGCGTGAGGGCAGAGTGTGGGCGGGTGGCATGATGGCAAAGTGAGGGTGGGTGGTGTGAGGGCAAATTGATGGCAGTGTGAACGCAGCATGAGGGCGGCTGTATGAGGGCAGCGGTGTGAGGGCGGTGGTGTGAGGGCGGCGGCGTGAGGGCAGCGGTGTGAGGGCGGCGGCGTGAGGATGGTGGTGTGAGGGTGGCGGCGTGAGGATGGTGGTGTGAGGGTGGCGGCGTGAGGATGGTGGTGTGAGGGCGGCGGCGTGAGGATGGTGGCGTGAGGGCGGCGGTGTGAGGATGGCAGTGTGAGGGTGGTGGCGTGAGGGCGTGGTGACGTGTGGGCGGCGTGAGGGCGGCGGTGTGAGGATGGTGGTGTGAGGGTGGCGGCGTGAGGGCGGCGGCGTGAGGGCGGCGGCGTGAGGGCAGTGTCAGTGCGTAGGGGTGGCGGCTTGAGGGCAGTGTGAGGGCATGGGTAGGGCACTGTGGGGGTGTAGGGGTGGCGGCAGGAGGGCAGTGTGAGGGCGTAGGGGTAGTGGCATGAGGGCAGTGTGAGTGCGTAGGGGTGGCGGCGTGAGGGCAGTGTGAGGGCGTAGGGGTGGTGATATGAGGGTAGCTGGAGGGCAGTGTGAGGGCGTAGGGGTGGCAGCGTGAAGGCAGTGTGAGGGCGTAGGGGTGGTGACATGAGGGTAGCTGGAGGGCAGTGTGAGGACGTAGGGGTGGCGGCATGAGGGCAGTGTGAGGGCAGTGTGAGTGCGTAGGGGTGGCAGCGTGAGGGCAGTGTGAGGGCGTAGGGGTGGCGGCGTGAGGGCAGTGTGAGTGCGTAGGGGTGGCGGCTTGAGGGCAGTGTGAGGGCATGGGTAGGTGGCATGAGGGTAGTAGGAGGGCAGTGTGAGGGCGTAGGGGTGGTGGCATGAGGGCAGTGTGAGTGCGTAGGGGTGGCGGCGTGAGGGCAGTGTGAGGGCGTAGGGATGGCGGCGTGAGGGCAGTGTGAGTGCGTAGGGGTGGCAGCGTGAGGGCAGTGTGAGGGCATGGGTAGGTGGCATGAGGGTAGTGGGAGGGCAGTGTGAGGGCGTAGGGGTGGTGGCATGAGGGCAGTGTGAGGGCGTAGGGGTGGCGGCGTGAGGGCAGTGTGAGTGCGTAGGGGTGGCGGCTTGAGGGCAGTGTGAGGGCATGGGTAGGTGGCATGAGGGTAGTGGGAGGGCAGTGTGAGGGCGTAGGGGTGGTGGCATGAGGGCAGTGTGAGGGCATGGGTAGGTGGCATGAGGGTAGTGGGAGGGCAGTGTGAGGGCATAGGGGTGGCAGCGTGAGGGCAGAGTGTGGGCGGGTGGCATGATGGCAAAGTGAGGGTGGGTGGTGTGAGGGCAAATTGATGGCAGTGTGAACGCAGCATGAGGGCGGCTGTATGAGGGCAGCGGTGTGAGGGTGGTGGTGTGAGGGCGGCGGCGTGAGGGCGGCGGTGTGAGGGCGGCGGCGTGAGGGTGGCGGCGTGAGGATGGTGGTGTGAGGGTGGCGGCGTGAGGATGGTGGCGTGAGGGCGGCGGTGTGAGGATGGCGGTGTGAGGGTGGCGGCGTGAGGGTGGCGGCGTGAGGGCGGCGGCGTGAGGGCGGCGGTGTGAGTATGGTGGTGTGAGGGTGGCGGCGTGAGGGCGGCGGCGTGAGGGCGGCGGCGTGAGGATGGCGGCGTGAGGGCGGCGGCGTGAGGGCGGTGGTGTGAGGGCGGCGGCGTGAGGGCGGCGGTGTGAGGGCGGTGGTGTGGGGGTGGCGGTGTGAGGGCGGCGGCGTGGGGATGGCATGAGGGCAGGCAGTGGCGCGTCAGGGAGGCGCGTGTGGTTTATCTAAGTGAATGGGAGAGGCAGAGCCGCTCAAACTCCCGCTCCCGCTGGAAGATGAAAGGTCGCGATATTGAATGAACGACAGGCCCCCCCATCCCACCCCACCCCGCCTGTCTCTGTGCTGTGACCTTGGCTTTGTGCACCCATTACACAATTCAGTGGCAGCCCAATCGAATTTGCTTCTGTCGATCAATATCCTATTAAAGCAGCACGCGGGGGCGGGGGGGGGGGAGGGGGCGCAGGAGAGAGATGAAAGTCTCCATAAAGTTAGCAGTTATGGCTGCGTTTTTGTAAATGGAACTCCACATAATTGGCCGGTCAATACCGGGCCTGGGTAATTTCAGAGATTGGGTCCTCTTTTTCCATACTACCCTCTTGCCCCCCCACCCCACCATGGCTCTCTCCTCTTCTCCCTCCCTATCCATTTTCTCCTCCCCATCCAGCTCCTTCCCCAGTTCCTGGGAAGGGAGGCATTCCCTTCTGGTGGCTTCTGTCAATGGATGTGACAGAATCCTAGCGTACCCCAGAGGGAGGGAAGGAGGGAGGGAGGGGGAGCCGACAGGTGGGAGAGGTTTCTTCCAGCAAGGTTAGACCACCTCCCCTCCTACCCCTAGCCTCAGAAGGGGGGGGGGGGGGGAGAGACCCAGAGTCCAGGTTATTTCACTGTCCCGCACACCGCGGATGGTGTGGATTAGCTGGCCAGGGAGTGGGGATGGCTGGGATTTCCTTGGCCCCCGCCTGGCACTGGGAGGGTCGCCATATGACAGGACTGGGGGGGAGGGATGAATAATGGAGGAGCAGCGAGCGGGGAAGAAGCCCCCCTCTGTCACAGGCTCACCACAGCCTGGCACTGCCTGGCACCACCTCTGGGCGTGGCTCTCGCACCAACACAGATTGGCTGGGGGGGCATTCCAGGGAGCTCTGCCATCTGGATCTGAAGACGCAGCTGTGATTATCACAGATGCCCCCACCCCCCAGCACCCATCATCACCTGCACCGTTCTTCTTCTGTCCCTCGCGCATCCGGCGGTGTCCCGCGATTCAGAGCCGCTCCCACTGCAGTCTCACGCATGCACATGTGCACATGGTGTCACGCACTAAGGACACATTACAGCCATGCACAGGATCTCAGAAACACGCCGGCCTAGGGCATACTCGAACCCACGGCCCCAAGATGTTGGGAACCCTAATAATCCAGGCGGTAAATCCTGCAGCCATGTGGGGCCGCTGTGTCTGTTGGGTTGTGGCCCCGGCTGGGCCGTGCCCCCCCCCCCCCTGCCAGCCCCGGCTGGGCCGTGCCCCCCCTGCCAGCCCCGGCTCCCCGTGCTCCCACTTTGCTCTCAGGCCATTTCCATCCTCTGCTTCTTTTCATTTTTTTTTGTTACCATCATTTTTCACTTTTATTCTGGGGAAAAGTGCCGGTGGAAACAGAGAGGAAGGTCTGGAGAGCTTCGCAGGAAGCGCTGATCCGGCAGAACCGGGCCAGAGTCCTGTCAGGGCACGAGGCCCTCATCGCAGGGGCCAGTCGATAAAGCAATAAGCACGGGGGGGGGGACCCACTTCTGAAGTTAGTTCTCTGGTGCCCCGTTCTGTTGATTTCAATCTCATTCTTTTTTTTTTTGTAAAAGAAACCCCCTCCAGCTTTTTTTAAGGTTGCGCTTCCAGTGTGTCAGTGTGTGGGCGGTATTCAGACAAGGGGTGGGGAGGGGGGGGCTCATCTGCGGAAGGCGGACGATCACCGTGGGATGCCTGGGGGGCACGCTTTCATGAGAGGAGCCCACTCCCCCGTGCTTTGGGTTTCGGATCGGCTGAGTTTGACACCCAGCCTTCATCTCTGTAGCGTGGGCCCCACCCTGGCCACTGGACCACCATGCCCCCCCACCCCGTGAAAACCTCAAAAGCTAAACAGATATACTTAAAGTTTCCGCTAATGCACTTCCAGGTAACGAGGTTGGGGGGGGGGGGGGGGGGTTAAATCAGAGAGAGGGAAAGACAGATGCGAGGGGTGGGGGGCCATGGGGGGGGCAGATCGATACGAGCTCGATACGGACAGGCTGCATTTAGCTGCTCCCCCCTCCCCCCCCCCACGGAAAGCACTTGATAAAGCCCTTAAGAGGGGGGACTGCGGATTACCTTTGTGATTGATTTCCGCTCCAGTCAGGGAGATTGCAGTGTGGCTGTTTTTCTCACCCGTGGCCAGCCGGGGGGGGGGGGGGGGGGGCGTGGGGGTGGGGGGGTGGGGTGGGACGGCTGAGTTACTGCGGTCCGCTGCCCAGGTTAGCTCTCACACAAATTACTTCACGTCCCACTATTAGCCATGCAAATGTGGGGGCCGCTTTAACTGCACCTCGTAAATAACCATGGCGTGAGGTGGTGGGGGGCGTTCCGGGTTTGGGGGGTGTGCAGAATAAAGAGATGACTCAGAGTTTATCGATTCCAGCCCCATCCCACCTCAGGATCACCACTCGTTAAACTTAATCCACCTGACGGCATTCGTCCCCTGGGTACCAGCTGTCCCTTCCCAGAATCCCCCTCTCCCAGAATCCTCCCCATCACAGCCTGCACCACCCCCATGCGTTTGCACTGTCCCCATCAGAAACATGCTCACCTGAACATCCTGTATAAAAAGCCTGGCCTTCACCCCTGTCCTCCACCGCGAGTGTTGCAGGGATTCCATCTACATGGTGAGCCCCCTTGTAACAGTGTAGGCGTTTTGCTGGAATCCCAACAATAGAAACCCAGTTGTACCTTTAAGCACCTTGCTGTTTGAGTGTACAGGATCCATGACCTTGCCTTGTCTCCTTGTGCATCTCGCAGCCCCCATCGCTGCAGGGACGGGACCCAACTTCTCCCTGGCTGACTTGGACAGCTCCTCCTACTACAGCATGAGCCCGGGGGCCATGCGCCGACCACTGCCGAGCACCTCGTCCAGCAGGTACTACATGATGGAGGCAGGGGGCGGGGCTTGGGTTGAGAGGGTGGGGCTTGGGCTGGGGGTGGTGCTAGCTGTCAGTCGGGTTGGGGTTCATTGCAGGAACAAGGAAGAAGGACAAAGGGGACAGGCATGAGTCAAGGTAAACATGGGCTGTCTCTACTGCCCCCCCCACCCCCCCCCGCCACTCTTTACCCCCGGAAAGTGGCCCATCACGGACTCTCCTGCCCTCTGGCCTGATGCCACCGCTCTGCCTGACTGCAGGCAGGTGGACAGACCATGTGACCACGCTGACTGGGTATTTCTGGGGCACCCCCCTCCAGGCTCGCGGCATGTGTGTGCATGTGGTCAGGAAGCCCATGCAGGGAAGGTATAACACGCAGACGGGGAGTGCTAACTCCTCAGCGCGAATGCGTCAGCCGCGGCATGGCTGGGGGCGAGGGGATGGTGTGGGGCGTCCTCTGGGTTTGCGTTACGCTCTGACCCGAAGCGGAGGGGTGGGGGAACAGTGCAGGAGTGTCCTCTGGGCCTGCTTTACGGGCCAACCCGAAGCGGGGGTGTCTGCTGGTGCTTTTGTCATGGTGTCAAGATCTGACTGACATTAAAATGGCAGCATCTCTTACACTTGTCTTCAACACCATGCCCTCATGGAGCCCTGACCTCTGTACGCTGCAGCCCGGGCCACCTCTGCACTGCTTGGGGCGCCCCCCACAGGCCACTCTGCTTAAGGGAGCTGCTGTGATCCCTGCTCTTGATTCGGGGCCAGAGTCACTGCTGTTTAAGAGGATTACCATTCATCTGGCCTTTACTCTGGGGAGGGCTGCTTATTCATGAGGCTCTGCCCCCCCCCATATGCCCCACCCCGGTGCAGAGCCCACCGGAGGACAGGTGGATCCAGAGGGGTCGAGGAACAAAGCATCCCTTTCTGTTTCCGTTTTTCGGGACACAAAATTATACTGTGTGCGTGTGTGTGTGTAAATTATGTTTATATTACATTGTGAGGACCAAATGTTCCCCACAATGTAATAAAAACCTTTTGATGTTGTGAGGACAATTTTTCAGGTCACCACAAAGATCTGTGAATGCAGTCAAAAACCTAAAATTGCCAAAAGTATTTAGTTTGGTTACTTATGGTCAGAGGTGGACATTTCAGACCCAGAAAGTAAAAATCCAAGCCAGGATTTTGTTTCAACCAATCAGTTGGGCATAAAAAGTCACAGTGACAGAGTACTCAGCTGGCTGGTTGAAACAAAATCTTGGTCTGGATTTTTACTTTCTGGACCTGAAATGTCCACCTCTGCTTATGGTTATGATTAGCACTGGGTTGGGGTTCAGGCTGTAATGTTGGGATTAGGGTTTTCCCCATAGAAATGAATGGAGAGTCACCAACTCCAAACGTATATTTAGCTACCTGATTGTCACTGCGGTTATGCCAGGCCAGTGACCCCCTCTTTGCCCTCCAGCTCGGCAAAGCGAATCAAGTGCATGGAAGACGAGGTGGACAGTCCTGGGGAGGAGTCCTACTACCCTGGGCAGGGTCGCTCCCCCGGCAGCGGCAGCCAGGCCAGCAGCTGGCACGACGTGGAGCCAGGTATGTCCTCCAGGGCCCCTCCCACTGCGCCCCCACCCCCTCCATGCCTAAGGGGGGGGGGTGATGGGTATGTGTGTGTGTGTGTATGTGGTGTCTTTCACTAATAACAGAAATGTGACTGTATAGCCTTTGTAACGTTGATTGCAACCTGGTTAGCAAGAAATATGAAAAACAAATACGGGCCTAATATTTGTCGATTCATGTGTTTTAACAAATCTCATCTTGGTTCCTCACATTTTATCAGAAATAGTCAATAGTCCTGCTGTTGGCTGCATTCTTAAGTTTCTTCCAAAACAGAACTTTCCAGACTTGTCGCTTTATTTCTACATTTTTATTTCTTCCCCTTAAACGCCTTGGACTGCTAGCTCACCTGAGCAAGCAGAAACCAAGCTGCTTGTGAATTAAAAACCCATTTTTATGAGGACCATAAATCTACTGGGAAATAATGACTTTGACATGTTTGTGTGGTAGTTTTCTGTTAAATGCTACATGGATACGGTCTGTAGAGAAGGCTGTGAGAAGAGCTGTCCTATGTGCATCTGTAGGTGTGTGTTTATATGTGTTGTTTTATGAGTAAATGTCTGCACATTTCTGTGCTTGTTTGTGTGAGGTCCTGTGTGCAGTTGTTCCTGTCTGTTTGAGTCTTGGGGTCTGTCTTTTTGTGTGTGACTGGTCCTACCTGTGAATGACTGTTTCTGTCTGGGAGCACATCTGTGTGCGATTGTTCCTGTCTGTAAATTATGGATGCTGTCTTGGGGTGCATCTTTTTGTGTGTGATTTTTCCTGTTCTTGAATGACTGTTGCTTTTTATGGGTACATCCTTCTGTGTGCAGTTGTTTCCATCTGTAAGTTATAGTTGCTGTCATAGGGTGTATCTTTCTGTCTGTGATTGTTCCTGTCTGTAAATTATGGTCACTGTCTAGCGTGCACTTTTTGTGTTTGATTGTTCCTGTCCTTGAATGACTTGATTTCTGGGGGTGCATCTTTCTGTGTGTGATTGTTCCTGCCTGTGAATGACTGTTGCTGTGCGCAGGTGCATCTTTCTGTGTGTGATTGTTCCTGTCTGTCACAGTGCGCTGTGGGTCCGCAGTGTGTCCCTGCTTTGGGGGTGTTGCTGTCCTGCGGAAGTCACCGCTGTGCCTTGAGCTCTGGGCTGTAAATCCATCCTCTTCCCATTCTCCTCTGGAGCCTCTTACATCATACCAAATTCACCCCCCCCCCCCCCCCCAACCCTGCTGGACTCCGCACGGGAGGGATTACACCGGCGGTAGAAGTGGAAAATATATTTACAGAGATCTGCTGATTCCAGCTCCTAGGACATTAACATATGGCACTAAACACAATCACTCTTCCTGAATGTTGGCCTTCAGGTTTGACAGGGGCTGTAAATATAGAGTCGGCCTCGCCAGGCGACTCTCTGTCACAGCCGTCTCTGAGCTGCGTTGACGTGCACGCCCGGGCGTCACCTCGCGTCCCCGAGTGTGACAGAGCCCAGCAGATGCAGCTGAGGACCTTACAGGAGTCTCTCAGCTTCGCTTCTGCTCCATCCGTAACCTTCCCAAGCTCAACGGGAAGCCAGCGGTGACCCCTAACTTTAGCAATGAACTCCGGATGAACCCGGAATATCCCAATGAGCGACACGGCTGAAGAGTCTCCTGTCCGCCGTTGTCTTCACATCCCTGCGAGTGGCTTTAATGCGTAAAGGCCCTTGAGGAGATGCTGCAGTCCAGGTTCGGATGTGCTTTGCTTTCTGTAGCTCGGGTGTCGTGCCCGTGAGGACGCTCTCTTGGGGTTGGTGGGTTTTCCCCAGCTATCTGCTTAAGGGTCACCGCGCCTCCGCACCTTGGCTCTCGGAAGGCAACAGGATCTCCCTGGATCTTCCGTGCCAAAAGTGGAAGGCTTTGAAAAGTAAATCCTTTCTCCCCGGGTTTTGCAATCAGATTAAACATCGGCGTCCACCAAATAATCTCACGTATGATCCTGGGCTTGCTGTAAAGGTCCCTCAAATGGCCAGAGATGTTGTCCGGCGTTCAGGAGGCTCCTGTATGTCGTGAATGAAGTGTGGTGGCATGTGTGTCTCCCCTGCTCCTCCTCATACCCCCCCACCCTGTACCCCTTATGCCGCGGAGGTCCCACCTCAGACAGTGAGCGCTTTTACCGGTGGGTCCGGTTTCAGAACTGCAGCGATCCAAAGCCCCAGCAGCGCAAAGCAATGGGAGAACCAGCCTCTTCCGTTGCGGCGAGGTTGCGTGACAGTTGGGTCGTCAGCCGGACCCACCTGTGAGGGTGTGGTGCTTGGGGGCGGGAGGCGGGTTTGGGGGGGGCAGCGGCTTACTGGTCCCTGTGTCAGAGCGCCTGCTCTGAGCTCTCTGATTCGGGAACGTGATCCAGCCGCGAGCCTCAGCACAGGGAGCGAGGGAGCGAGGCCCGCATGAATAGTTAATTGCTAAGGTAATGCTGGTTGCTCTGAGGTATATTCACCTGCCTCTTTCCTCTCCTTTCCTTTCCCCCTGTTTCTTTCTGTCTCTCAAAGCTGGATATAAGCTACGCGGCTCGCTAGCTAATACGTTCATCTCAAGACAAGGTAATGAAACATTAATGTTTACAATTTCCCACCGCGTGCCGGAGAGCGAGCGAGCGAGCGAGAGAGAATAGCTTGTCGTGGTGTCTTGTTCTGTGGGTGTTTTGTCCAGGTACACGTTCGGCTGGCGTGACTGTGTGTAAGCAGGGCCCCCCGCCCCACGGGTGGGGGGGGGGGGGTGAGACGTCCTGCCTGACGCACGCGTACTGAGCGGAGTCCCTGCAGCGTCCCTGGTGTGTCGCTGTGCGTTGTCGCTTGCTGAGAGCGCACGTTTGGGGTCCCGTGTTGGGAGTTGGGATCGTCGAATGGTGCATGCAAGTGGGGGGGGGGAGGGGGGGGGCTGGTGTTGCATCTTGAGTGTCAGTTGGGGATCATTCAGGCACCCCCCAGAATGGGAGGTTTTGCAGCCGTGTGTGTGTGTGTGTGTGTGTGTGTGTGTGGGGGGGGGGGGGGAGAATCCCCAAACACACACACCCGTTTGCCCTGCCTGCATGCGTTCACTTCCGAAGGAATATTCGGTATCACCTGAGACCTTCACCTGTGACAGCGTCCTTTTCGTTCACCGTCTTTATGTAAAAAAGGGCTATTTCAGATGAGCACTGCCTTCATTACCCTGTTGTGCTCTAAGTGACCATTTCCCTCATGAGTCTTTTATCCTCGCCCCTAGAAACTGTTGGTTCAGCCTGCTCTGGGCGGGGCCAAAGGGCTTCTCATGGCCATGCTTGGTTTTAGGGAAACCTGGCAGCTTTGAAATACTGGGGACTTGGGGGGGTGGGGGGGGGGCTGAGAAAAGGAGAGCTTACTGTGGCGGATGGCTTTCCAATGGGGTGACGTGCAAAGGTGTAGTGTTAGTGACGAAGGTGGGCAGGAGGCTAGATCTGTGCCATGTCAACCCCCCCCCCCCCCCCACTCCGCAGCTGATTGGTGCCCCGGAGGAGCGCAGGGGCACATGGGCCAGGGTGACATGCTCGATACGGAATCGCCTCAGTGCTCGCTGGCGGCCCGTCAATTTGTCAGGAGACGGGGGAAGAGAGGAGGGGATGAAAGGATGGGGGAACGGCCCAGAGCGTAATAACATTTCGGAAAAGAAAGCGCTGAGTATGGCTGAGCTTTGATTCCACCTGACAGAACCTCTTCAGGTGTTCATTACTCACTGGTGGACCCCCGCCCTCAGCGAGCACTGGGGGCCGAAAGGAGTGAGAGGCACCCCCCCCGCATCCCAAGCGATCACCCCCCTCCCCCAGGAAGCAGCCGCGGGTTTATCGACCACAATCCGGCATGGGCGACTGTGAGGAGCCGGCGGACTCAAACCCGGACCCCTTGACTGGGGGGGGGGGCATCTGCGCCATGCCTGGCTCTCCTTTGTCATCATTTTTTATCTGGAGGAAACAACAGAAGCCGCTGGGCTTTTGAAAGCAAGATTAGCGTGTAGCACGCTTGACTGTTAGCCACCTCAAAGTGCGGCTCCTTCTCCCACTCGGCCTTTCATCTCGCCGGACCAGAGAGCCGGGATTTGTCTGTTGGATTTGTCTTCTGAAAGTACGCATGTCCCATCTGAATGCCCTGGCAGCAGCTGCCCCTCCACCCCTTTTGGGAAAGAGGAAACAGAGCTGGTGTTTTTAAGATTAAGGATTAGCGTCTAGCATAGATCAGCCCTGCTTATCTCTTAAGCAGTTTTCCGTGGTTTTCCGTGGTTTTCCGTGGTTTTCTTCCCTCCCAGGAACATTCGCCCCTTTCACGCCGGCGGTGAACTCAGCTGAGACGGCCTTTATTGGCCAAATGCCTGCCCTCCCCCCAGTCTGAGCCAAAATCAAATGCTAGCGTCACACACCCATTTGCCAGATCGCTATACACGTAATGCCTAGTATTGCTCAACTTTTTAAGGAGAATGGACGCAGTTCTGGCACTTACAGGGCCGCGGGGGTCCAGCAGTTATCGGGGCCTGTCCCGCCAGCATTCACAGACCCAGACATGAGGTATTCGACTTGCACAACAGGAAACGTACGAGTTCTGGTCTCATGTCGTCAGCGGGTGAAGAATGACCATCAGCGGCCATAGTTTATCTGAACCGATGGTAAAATACTCAAGAGTATGAGATTCTTTCGGTTCAAGTAGCATGGTTGTAGCCTGGGACAACATGGGGTTTCCGAACTGATTTTTGGTTTGGGTGTGTTTTGGAGAGGGTGTTGTGAGATTTAATCCTGGCCAGACCACCAAGACAGGCAGGGAGGCAGACGCCTTAGGGGGCCTCGTCCTGGTGAAGTGGCCCTGAGCTCCTGGTCCGTTCAGTACGTCCCATGTTCAAACAGACCTTCATCTTTTCATCCCTAACAAAGACGCTGTGACCTCCTAAAGATGGGGGAGTGACCCAGGGGGCGGGTCTTGAAAAGAATTAGTCGCCCTCCTGCCCTGTAACTCTCTCACGCCTTGCCCCCCCCCCACCCCAGCCTTGTTCCCTCCCTTCATACGTGCCCCTCCCTCTTGTCACCGGTCCCCAGCATAAGTCGGTAAACCAAGTGGGGGAGGGGCCAGTAGAGGGGCGCCCCCTCTCTGAATGGGAGAGCAAAACTGTAAACCCCCAGCTGGAGAAACCACCATGAAGAGCTCCACCAGTTCACCCCCCCAACATACACACACACAACGCATGTCCCATCAGGTACCTCCAACACCCCCCCACCCCCACACACGCACACCCCCTGCCCAGCCCCTTCTTCCGTGGCCTCCCAGGAGGCCGACGTTGCAGGGGTGCCGAGCTTGGCGAGTGGTGCATGTGCTCTCTCAGAACGCCCTCACGCATGCCTGCTTCTGACATAACTCTGAATTTAGGGTATGGGGAAAGAGCAAGGTGGGTGTTGGGCCAGCGAATAGCACGATGGCGGCGGGATGTACGGATCATGACGGGTAACTGTCATTTTGTCCCATTGGATGAGCTTGGATGAACCTCTTTACCATTGGATGAACATGTTCCATTGCTAATGGCCATTGAAGCACCCTACAAAGGTTGAGAATCTACCTGCAAACGCTTGCGTGGCCCTGAGCCCGGAGCACAGACAGACCCTCTTCGCTGAGTGAGCGGAGGCCACAGAGCTTTGTGAACCCAACCAGCTGACGGTCCACGCCATCGTCAGCAGACATCAGATTCTGCTCTGCTTATGGGGGGGGGGGATAACCATCCCAGAAAAAGCTTTTCAACCTTTGAGGCGTATGGCTGATATGTGTGTGGCATTGCCCTGCATGTCTGTACTGACTGATGCTTGCCTCTGCTCTGTCTCTTAACCCCTGTGCTTGGTGTCACCTCGGTGGCGAAGCGTGGCCCCCCCACTCTAACTGTTTGCCTTGCCGTCAGCCTAACCTGTCTCTCTCCCCCATGTCTCCATCATCTGACCTCCTGCCCTCATCTCACCCCCCCCCCCCACCCCACCCGCCCATCAGCCCACGGACCAGGAACAGTTGCCTTCATTTCCATTTAGCCACATTGGTTTTTTTTTTTACTTCTCCCATTTCATGCATATTTTTACATATACAAAAAGTAACAGTACCCCCATCCATAGACCCATGCTAATCGACACATTAACAAAGATGTTATGCTAATGAATTATTAACTACAGTCCCAAAAGCCATTGCATTTCAACAAAAAACTAACATTATCAAAAATACGTGTAAATCTAATATACATACCCATATTAATTTAACGAGAATGAAACAGAAAGTGTGAATTTCACCAATTGTAGCTGATGCCCATTTAGGAAAAGCTATCAGTTTTTTACTATTCTGCATGCAGTGTTACAGTATATATAAAGTAGAGTTATACCATTTACTGTAAGTCCACATTGCTTACATATTTAATGTCCGACTGCAGGCAGGAACACATCATTCACAGCGCCCCCCTAAGGCCCAGGATGGTCACACACATCATTCACAGTTAAGCGTACATGTTCTCTGGGCTCAGAGTTCTCTCAGAGCCACGCCTCTAGAGGACACCCCCAACGCAATCACAATTCACACGACGGTCCGCTGGGCCCTGACCACTCCCTCCGCCCTGCCCCCCCCCACCCCCCACAGCTCAACTCTCCGCCCCCTCCTTCCACGCCACACCTTTTCCCCGCCCCTCCCTCACCTGTGACCCAGCCTGTGTCTCCATGACCTTGCATTATTAAATTACACTTATCGATCATTCTTGCCAGGGATGCCATCGCCTACCACATTAAAGAAGTCAGAGAAGTCTGGTTTCAGCAGCCCTGTGCCTTCGCAGACCACCTCCCCCCGAACGGCATTCACACACCATCATCGGCCTGTCATTACAGGACCCAGAGGTGAGGTCCCCTCCCCCTACCCCACCTCGCCCCACCCTGTCCAACCCTCGAAACACCCACCACATCTGGCACCCTACGTCCTCCTGGCCTCGGACGCCGTGGAAACCATCACCCGCCTCAGCCCCCGGGACAGTGATGTCGGGGCCAGTGGGGGGGGGGGGCACAAATCAGCACTCCCCCAACCATAAGCCCTTTACTTTAAAAATTCTTCAAGATGTAAACTCAGACAGAGGCATATAGATATTTTCTGTATGTGTGTGTGTGGGGATTATGTTTATATTACATTGTGAGGACCAAATGTTCCCTATAATGTAATAAAACCTGTTATTTTGACATTGTGGGGACCACTTTTCAGTTCCCCACGAAGATCTGTGAATGCAGTCATAAAACCAAAAGCCTCGTACCATGTTTGGTTGCTTATGGTTAAGGTTAGGCATGGGTAGGGGTTAAGGTCGTCATGTTGGGACTAGAGTTTTCCCCATAGAAATGATTGTAGAGTCCCAACAAAGATATAATTACAAACCTGTGTGTGTGTGTGTGTGTGTGTGTGACTGGCTCGTCATTTATAGCTCGCGTGTGCCGATTGGCCGCACCCTTGCATAATTTTCTTCGTCTCCAGTGAGCGCCTACTAGCTGTAGGATCAGGCAGGGCCATCAGCCTCGGACCACAGGGACTCTTCCGAAGTGGGGAGTAGAATCTCTTGCCCCTAGATTTTTCTCACTTGACGGGCATTTTGTTTCATTCACGGCATAAACATTCGCTTCAGTATTTGCAAATGAATAAACCAAGACTTGGTACCCCACCCCCCCACCCCACCCCACTGCCCATCACTTCGTTGTCATCATGGTGTAAGAGTGTAATTTTTATTAACTCTATCAGATGAGGTAACCAGTGTTGGTTATATTTGGCTTGGACTTTAAAAAGATGGCCGACAGAAGGAAGTTCTACTTTAGTGTGTCTCAAGCTAGTCTTTGGGGACCCACAGACCGCCCACATTTTTGTTCCCCCCCAGGGAGGCTGTTTGGGAGTGCCCCCGAAGACTGGGTTGAGAAACTCTAATCTAGTTAGTAATCTGCTGCGTCACTAACCTGAACACCGTTCTCATGTCTGGATTCACCTGTTATCACTTCCCCGCCTTCCTACCGCACCACATGCGAATTCCATCATGCCAGGACATTCTACAGTGTTAGGCCGCGAGTGGAATCCCCCTGAGGGACCGTGTGGGACACTTTTCCAGTCAGAACCACAGGAGGCGGTCACGGGCAGGACTGTGAACACACTGTGACGTGCCGCATTCTGAAGGACCTGAGAGGGAAAAAAAAACTGTCCTTTTTCAAAAGTCATGTGCACTAAAGACTTTTTTTTTTTTAATACGGGAAATGTCAGCGCTGTTCATTTATTAATTTCACAGACATTTTTATCCAAAGCGACTTACACTTGGGACAGCAGTGCCAGACAGTTCCTGCTGCAGTTGCAGGTTAAGGGCCTTGCTCCAGGACCCAGTGTCGAAACCACTTTGCTGACATTGGGACTCGAACCAGTGATCTTCTGAGCAGAGGTATAGGGTCTTAACCAACTGAATCACACACACAAGTAACAGAATAACCAACGTGCCTGGTGAGGACCATAATGCGGGTCCCAGCGATGCTAAAACATCTCAGAAATAATCTTTATGGAAAAAACAGAACATTTTAAGACATGCGTAGTTATTTTGATAATCCCCTTTGGATTGTAAGTATCTTCCTCCAGTAAAGTCAGTGATCAAAAAATAAATAAATAAATAAATAGATGAATTTTTTTAAAAAGCCAGTGGAGCAATGCGATTTGCAAAGTGGAACTAATCCGGCCTCTTCATGCCCCGCATGCGGCCATCCACACAGGCGTCATACAATGGGCGGGGGGAGGGGGGGCGCATACCCGACAGCTGTCTGAACCGCTCTCCCTTTCAGGATGGCGTTATTATTTACATATTTGTCACCGGAGCAGAGCCCCCCCAGATTAACTGCGGGGGCCACCCACTGGGACTGCCGTTCTGAGAGACCTGCCATGCCAGCGCTCACTTTCATGTAACGGGCCATAATTACGCGCTAAAGGCAGCTAAAAGCCCCCATTAGAGGCCTCATCAGGCCTGCCCGGCCTCCCCCCACTCCGCTGTTCCCATGTCACACACAGGGGGGCGCCCCTTGGCACTGGGTGCTTCATTAATCATACCTGTCTCATTGGTTGGGGGGGGGCAGATACCCCTTAGTCTCTATGTTCCATCATCCAGTGTCCACTGAACATTTTTCATGTGTAGAAAGAGATTAAAATGTAATATTCAGACAGCACATCAATATGCGCGGTGTTGTCAGGAAAAGGCCACAGATGGGTCAGTATCTCCTTACCGATGTGACATGACATGCCTTTTTTTGCTTGGTTTGGGCAGTGAGAGGGAGTTGTAATATACTTGTCTTTGGTACTAACACAAATGGATATTTTCTCTGATCCCCACATAGTTTTCCCATGGCCATCATATGTTCATCACATGGTCATCACATGTTCGTCACATGGGTGTCACATGTTCGTCACATGGGTATCACATGGTTGTCACATGGGGTGTTTCTCAATACCAAGAATGCAAAGATTGTACTTGTGGTCTTGGCAAGACCTGCCTTGGGTTCCTCCCAAGAACAAAATTGGGATGCAATGAATCAGGGACTGGTCTCATCTATCGAGGATGGAACTGATGTATCCTTGATATTTAGGGCAGAGCAAGAATGACATCTGGGGATTTTTACCATCCGCTGTACTTCTGTTTTTGGTATTGGAACCGATCTTCGGCAATGGAAGATGGAGTAAAACGGGTATACGAGATCACAAGTATGGTCAAGTACGCATATTGAGAAACAACCCAAAGTCCCCACTAGACCCTAGCAGTTCTTCACTCCCATTCTGTCACATCGTGCCCTTCATTCCAAGCCCGAGTACTGGTGTCACTACAGAATGTCAGTCAACCGTGGATGTGAGCGGCACATGTGCCAGTGTTGGAAGTCAAATACAAAAGCAACTAAAAGAGAAATAAAATTAACTAAAAAAAAAATAATAAAACTAAGTAAAAGCAAGTCAAACAGAAAAAACATATATATCCAGTTCCTGTGAGGGACTTTGCCAGTGTCAGTATAGACAATAAAAGATAATCAGCCATTGTATGAAAATGTATGCAAATACAAGAGATGACCTTAGCTGTCTATCATGGGTAAGGGTGCAGGATTGGCACATAGCCCTTTATTGCTTGAATAGTTTAATACTTTAATATTTTAACACGGTTGACTCAGATGGGCAGCATATGCTTGACTCAAATCCACGGTCGACTCAGATCCTGTAGTGACAACCGGGTTGCTTTGCCCTCCATGTTCACAGCACCCTGTATCTATGGCTATGAAAGCCACATTGCGCGGCGGCGCCCCCTGAGGCATACAGAGGCTAAGGCAGGGAGCGCACCCTAGGACTGTGGTCTCGCCGCGATTCGCGGGCGGCTCACACACCATTAAAGATAGCAGGAGAGCCTGTGAATCATTAAGTTCCAGCTTACGGCCTGTGATATTGTAAAAGGGCTGTTGGTTTGCAATTTCAGCACAGGTACGCACCGCTGCGTAAATAAATATTAGAGACCTGTGTACAGCTGGCGCAAAGCTCAACGGGATTAAGTTTAAGTTCAAAACTCTTTGATGGATACTTTCCTTGGAGACACTTGGTCAAAAGTTAAATTATGTAACTGTTAAAAATGTGTTATTTTATTTTATAACTCTTTTTTGTAATCTATTCATAAATGACACCTGCTGATACAGCTGGGGATACAGCCGGGATCTCCCGTGCCCTTCTGTGCATGGTTTCAGGTTCCGAAACCAGCCTTAAAGGCCCCCGGTCCGAACGCTGCGGCTATCCCGTGCTTGCCGGATGGGGGGGGGGCACTTCCTGAGGCTGCGGTGCTGCGCGGGAGTTGCAGGGGGGCACGGGAATATTGCCCGGCTCCGCACGTCAATGCAAACAGGTCGATGTGGGATCCAAAGAGCCGCGGTATCGAATGATGGATGTCCGATACGCGGCGCCTCCCAGAGGGCTGCATATGGAAAAGGCAGATTTATTTATCGATTTTGATTCGGTTGACCTTCGCAGGCAGCGTGTCACCATAGCGGTTCACGGCTCTGACGCGGAGCTGATGACGTTTGATCGGGTCGTATGAAAGCCAAGTTAAAGTTTAAATTAAAGGCCTGTCCTGAGCAGCCGCTGCCCACGCCGCATGGATGCCGTTTTAGCCAGAGGTCAGACGGGACTGTGACAGGGCAGGGTGGGGGTGCGCGTGGTGGGGCGGGGGTTCGGGGGGGCACTCCACCATCTCTGCATCTGTGCACTTCTGGGGTGTCAGAAAACATCCGCGTTCACAAACACATGTGTATGTGTGTGAATTATGTTTATATTACATTGTGTACAATGTAATAAAAACCTGTTATTTTGAGGTTGTGGGGACCATTTTTCAGGTCCCCGCAAAGATTTATGACTACGATAAAAAAAGTAAAAATGCCAAAAGTCTCGTATTTTGTTTGGTTACTTATGGTTAAGGTTAGGGCTGGTTAGGGGTTAAGGTCGTCATGTGGGGATTAGAGTTTTCCCCATAGAAATAAATGGGGAGTCCCCACAAAGATATAATTACAAACCTGTGTGTGTGTGTGTGTGTGTGTGTGTGTGTGTGCCCCAGAACTGGGATGGGGGGGTGGGGAGTGAGGGAAAAAATGCAGGTTGGTGGGGGTAGGGTGGGGTGGGGGGTCAGCGGAGGGCAGAAAAAGCCATCCATTGTATTATTACTGTAAATAGGACGCCTACATAGCGAAGCAGCGGCCGGGGTTTCCAGTCATTCTCTATTGACAGAGCCATAAATCACACAAAGTTAAGTGAATTACTGCAGTGAGGAACTGTGGCTTTAACAATGTTTACGTAGTATCAGCTTACCATCTCCCCTGAAAGGGAGCCCGGCGCTGATACAGGAAATGGGAGCAGCCGGCCTTATTAACTGTGCCGCAATACATCACAGCCGCAGAGCGCGCCGTATTATACTAATAACCAATAAGCCAATATTACCACTATTAAGAGCAGTCTAATTAGATTGAGCCGCTCACAATTAAAGAGCCGATAAGCCCCGATGCATTAAGAAGCCGTCGGTCGCAGGTGCGAGATGCGACATCGCGCTCCGCCCCCCCCCCCCCACCCCCCCCAGCCATTTATTATCCCGTGCCGAGTTTTTATCGCTTTTGTATTAACTTGTTCCAAAAAAAATGACAATAATGAAATACCAGCCTGAACATTTTGTCCTGTTCCGAGGCTGCGTCGTTTCTCCTGTGCGGGACAGGGCGGGGGGGGGGGGGTAGATAACCTCACTTTCTAAATAAGCGCCACTAGCTCAGATAGCAGGCTAGCGGGACCAACTCATTCATTCACTGGGACTGGTTCCTGCAGTTACTCTCGTGGGGGTATTTGGGAGGTGTGTGTGTGGATTAGGCTTATATTACATCGTGGGGACCAAATGTCCCCCAGAATGTATTAAAAACCTGATTTTTAAACATTGTGGGAACCATTTTTCAGGTCCCCACAAAGATCTGTGAATGGAATCAAAAAAGAAAAAAATGCCAAAAGTCTCGTATTTGGTTTGGTTACTTATGGGTAAGGTTCGGGGTGGGTAGGGGTCGTCATATTGTGATTAGAGTTTTTCCCATAGAAATTAATGGAGAGTCCCTGCAAAGTATAGTTACAAACCTGTGTGTGTGTGTGTGTGCGCACGTGCGTGTCTGTTAGCATGCCTCCCCAATATGCACGTCCGAGCATGCAGCCTGCCTCTCCCCCCCCACCCCCCAGGCCCTAACGCGCTGTGTCTCTCTGTTGCAGCGAGTTCCTAACTTACCATGTCTCTCTGTTGCAGAGTCCTTGACACATTGTGTCTCTCTGTTGCATCGAGTCCATAACACGCCGTTTCTCTCTGCTGCAGTGAGCCGCTAACACGCTGTGTCTGTGTACTGTAGCGAACCCCTAACGCGCTGTGTCTCTCTGCTATAGCAAACCACTAACGTGCCGTGTCTCTCTGCTATAGCAAACCACTAACGCGCCGTGTCTCTCTGTTGCAGTGAGTATGTAACGTGCCGTGTCTCTCTGCTGCAGCGAGCCGCTAACACGCTGTGTCTCTCTGCTGCAGCGAGCCGCTAACACGCTGTGTCTCTCTGCTGCAGCGAGCCGCTAACACGCTGTGTCTCTCTGCTGCAGCGAGCCCCTAACGTGCTGTGTCTCTGCTGCAGCGAGCCGCTAACACGCTGTGTCTCTCTGCTGCAGCGAGCCACTAATGCACCGTATCTCTCTGCTGCAGCGAGCCGCTAACACGCTGTGTCTCTCTGCTGCAGCGAGCCCCTAACGTGCAATGTCTCTCTGCTGCAGCGAGCCGCTAATGCACCGTATCTCTCTGCTGCAGCGAGTCCCTAACGTGCCATGTCTCTCTGCTATAGTGAGCCACTAATGCGGCGTGTCTCTCTGTTGCAGTGAGTCCGTAACACGCTGTGTCTCTCTGCTGCAGCGAGTCCCTAACACGTTGTGTCTCTCTGCTGCAGCGAGTCCCTAACGTGCCATGTCTCTCTGCTGCAGTGAGCCCTTACCGCGCCGTGTCTCTCTGTTGCAGCCAACCCCTAATGCGCTGTGTCTCTCTCTTGCAGCGAGTCCACACACCACGCCCTCCAGCCTGCATTTTCCCACGTCGCCCATCATCCAACAGCCGGGTTCCTACTTCTCGCACCCAGCCATCCGCTACCACCCCCAGGAGACCCTCAAGGAGTTTGTCCAGCTTGTCTGCCCTGACAGTGGTCAGCAGGCCGGACAGGTGGGCTTCCTTAATGTAAGAAGGACCATTTTAAAGAACCTTTCCCCCTCTTCCCCCTCTCCTGTCCTCTTTTTCATCCCTCCCCCACACCACGGCATGTCTGTGAAGTGTGTGCGTGGTCAGCACGGCCAGGCGTGTTTTATACGTGACGCATGGCTGCGCCAACCGCATGCACGCATGTAAGCGGCGCAGCGTGGCTGTCTCGCCGGCAGGCCGGTTGGGGGGGGGGGCGTGCCTGTGGGTCTCGCCCAACGTCTGCAGTCAGACAGCTGATATATTTACGTCTAGACGGCGAATCGATATGGGTCCTTAATGCGCCGTGCGCTCTCTGGCCCCAGCAGTGACGCATGCGGTCGCATGGGGCGGGGAGGGGAGGGTGGGGGGGGTCCAGTTCGGGCACACTAACGTCTGCGGCCCCGGTGCATCTGAGCAAAGTCGTGAGATCGTCTGGGTAACACCTGCCGGGTCTGCCAGGAAGGGGGGGGACGCTCCTCACCTCCCAGTGCTGACCTGTCTTCTCCCCGTTTCGGTACAGCCCAACGGGAGCAGCCAGGGAAAGGTGCACAACCCCTTCCTGCCCACGCCCATGCTGCCCCCCCCACCCCCCCCACCCATGGCGCGACCTGTGCCCCTGCCCGTGCCAGACTCCAAACCTCCCTCCACCTCCACCGAGGGGGGGGGCAACTCCCCCACCTCACCAAGTGAGTACCTCCACACTGTCGTTACATAATGCCTCACACCTCACTGCTCCTGTCACCTATCAAAGCAATTCATCAAGGAATTACTTGATTAAATTAGCAATTGCTTCTGTCCACAGTCACATGACTACACAGCTCACAGCTTCATGCTTTTCTCATTTAGACAGCTGAGTATGTTATTCAACCAGTACAGCCCAAGCACCCAAACCAAGGGTACAACAGCCATTCCTTTTGAGTTATGTAGCTCTTAATTTTTTTGTGTGGAGGACAGGTAGCTTTAGTGCCCCCCCAGCCTCTTTGGCCCCAGGGGCCTTCCTCACTAACGGGCCCCCACCCTGTCTCTCTCCCCCCCAGCCTACTCCACGCCCAGCACGTCTCCAGCCCAGCGATTTGTCAGCGTTGGCCCCCGGGACCCCGGCTTTGTAAATATCCCTCAGCAGCCTCAGGTGAGCACTGGCACCTCCGGCGCCCCCCCCCCCCCCAACCTCGCACTCAGCCCAGGGGTGACGGATCTGCTTCCTATTCCTCTGGACCACCTCTGGATTGTGGAGGGCACTGATTTATCGGGGTTGTAATGAGCTCGACCCCAGGGTCCTCTGCGGAAACGGGTCACCCCCGCCTTGTGATTTATCCCCTTTACCAGGTGCGGAGGAAAGGCTGGTGGTGAAGTGGGCGGGGCCATTTGCTGCAGTCTCGCTGCCGATTGGACAGGGGGCACGCGTCGGGCAGTATAAATGCTAAAAGCTTCAATATTTCATCATAACGCGCAGTTCTCCTTGCACATTAAAAGTGATGCTCACTAATGAGTGCATCTGCCCTGAGAGACGGGGGGGGGGGTCCCAGAGAGCCCTCAGCTTGTCCGGGCGTGTGTGTGGGCGTGTGTGCGATGCACGTGACTGCCGTGGTTAACCTCAACCCTCAGCTCCTCACCAGCAGAGGAATACAGCTCTCATTTAAGGTCCTGGAGGAGGGCGCCGCCCTGCTGGAGGGACACGTGTGGCACAGGCATTTCTTCCTCAGTCCTGCTGACTGGGACAAGCCTGTGTGATGGGGAAAGAAAGCTAAAGTCAAGGGCGGCTAGTTTAGCGGCAGGAGAGTCGTTGTGGGTGTAACATGGTCCGGATTCACCCATTCGTGGTCGGTCCCGAGTGTAGCAGTATGAGGTTGGATTGGCTTAGCGGGGACATGGGGGGTAGCAATGGAGGGATGGGGGGGGAAGAAGAGAGGATGAGGGCTGGAGAGCCACGTAGGGGATGCTGGATGAGGGTGGGGGGTATCACTGCACGGTGTCCGTGACTCTGTCCAGGGTACCATTGCTGACTCTGTCAGGAGCCACAGCGCACGCTGTCCTGAACAGGAAACAGAGGCGGGTGTGCGGATGGGGGGTGGATACTATCTGCTGCCGTCTGTCAGTTGACAGTTTGTGTTTTTGTTTTTTCCAACCCTCCACCTTATCAGATGGCTGAGGCAGGGTCAGGCCTTTATTATACTCCACCTCCAGAGTGACAGTGTGTGCATTCAATACGGGCCTGACAATGAGGCCTGCCCTCTGCAGTCTGCTTTGACACACTTAAACACACACACATACATACACACACACATATGCACACACACACATATACACACACGCACACACACATACACAAACACACATACGGACACACATACGCACACACACGCACACACACACACACATACATACACACACACATATGCACACACACACATATACACACACGCACACACACATACACAAACACACATACGGACACACACACATACGCACACACACGCACACACACACACACACACACACACGCATACACACACACACACACACACACATATACACACACATGTCCCCAAGCCCCACCCTTCCTACACCTTCCGAATATTTCTTCATTGATCTCTTTCCAAAGTGCTGGCCACCTCAGCCTCCGACCAGATGACAGTCGTTTCTGAATTCTTCGACTCAATTCATTTTTTCACCTCTATTCTGTCTGTAAATTCTGTTTGACTCTGATTCCCATTTTTGTTTTATTCAAAGTCTGATCAATTGACTTTCAGTCCCAGTTTGATTCCTCTGTTCATTTTACTCCTCTGTTTGATTCCTTTGTTTGTTTGACCCTCCTATTTAATTAGTGTTATATGACTCCTCTTTTTGACTCGTCAGTTCATTTGAGTCCCCTGTTTGACTCCCTTGTTCAATTTACTCCTGTTTGATTCATCTGAGTCTCATGTATGATTCCTTTGTTTATGCGACTCCCTTATATGACTCCTCTGTTCATTTGAGTCCAGTGTTTGATTCCTCTGTTCGTTTGACTCCTTTCCTTGACTCCTATGTTTGATTGACTCACATTTGTCCGCTTCGTCTGCTCTGCTCCTCTGTTTGTGTGGGACCTCAGTTCATTTAATTCGTCTGCCGTCCTTGCAGTCAGACAAACTCAGAGGGTTTTTGGGAGCACGGAAAGGTAGTCTGTGGGAAATCGCAGGATTATCAGCTAAGATATACTTTCCTAGTCTGCCCTGGGGGAGAGGGGTGCGCGTTGGAGCTTCGGGCCTTTGTGACAGATACAGACAAAGATAAAGTGAGACAGAGTCAGCAAGAGCTTGACATCTGATCGAAACAACGGCACTGACATTTTGAGGGCAGTCCTCCTAGCACGGTGCTCATTATTACATGTCATATAAAGTGTAACAGTCATTGTAATGTGCTTATTTTAAAGGGCAACAAGAAAAGCAGCACTCCCCCCCATCCAGGCTGCACAAATAAAGCCCAAAGTGACCCCCCAGCGGTAAGCACGGCGCAAACTGAATGTGCTTCCTGGTCGCTGTAAACATCCCTGCATCTCCCAGGACAAAAGTTACCCGGACGGGGGGCAGATGTTAAGGGGAGAAAGGAGAAATGGGGGGGGGGGGGGCTCAGAGAAAGTGAGACATGGGACAGTAACAGTAAACATTCCTGGCAGTCGCTCCCCAGCAACGCGCGCCTGGACAGGCAGCCTGGCCGTGGTGGTGATTGAGGGCCTCGTGGGGAGCTGGAGGCCGGGTGCTGGGGGGCCCCGGCACATAAAGGAGAGCCGCCGGGTGGGTGGCACAGAGCCGGCGAAACGGGAGAGGCTGGCATAGCACGGAGGGCCCCCCCTCTTCATGCCACTTCCCTCTGCCTGCTGTGGATGGGGGTTCCCACGGGGGCGGCCCGCTCCAGACGTGCCAGCCCCCCCGCCCCTCCCCGCCTTTAATCCAACAAAGGCATTCCAGCGAACGCAGACACCGGCGTGGTCTCATGGTAACTGAGCCCAGATACTGCCTTCCAAACATCCCATAGTCAGCCCCCCCCCCCGTATCCGCGTCTGGCTAATTTATAAGACTGGAGTCTTGGGCTGCAGCTGCCATTAACGTGCAGCTGTGGAGCCATAAAGCCCAAGTGCAGGTATATGCAGTCTTACACGCGCACGGCCGTGCCTTCCTCTGATTGGCCACGCTTTGCTGAAGCCGTGTACAGTGTCCTCTGCTCTCAGAATGCAGGATGGGCAGTTGCGAGAAGGTTCCACACCCTCCACAGGTGCAGCGAGAGCAGATCCAACCCCCGGTGACCTCTGAGCCTGATGTCAGCCTGGCCCGCTCTGAGAGGTCGACATGTCAGCCTCGAAATAGCAGTGATGTTAACAGCACTGAACCCAGTGATAATTTGAGGATGCAAGATCCTCCCTCTGGATCAGGCTGAATAAGCAAGTGAACTGAACAAGTGACGACACTGGTACCGACCGGGAAAGCGGGACTGTAGGCAGGGCCACGTTCCAGGTGCATGTCATTCCCCTTCGAACCAGCAGGGGGCATAGATCTATTTGTTTTTTTTATTATATTAATTATCTGAGATGAATCTGATGGTTTTTGCCCTGAGCTGAGTGTGGACAGAGCTGCAGAACTCCATGCACATGGGCTTGGGGGGAGAACTGCTGCAATTGGCTGACGAATCTCCGGAAGACATGCCTGATAATAATAATAATAATACTAAAAATAATGGTGAAAGCTGTCATAGCAGCAATTTGGTGAGCAGGATGGTAGTAGCTTGGGGTAGGAATAATTCATAAGAGTCTAATCAGTGTCTTAGTAACAGGGGAAACACGGTTCCGATGGCCCAGCAATTTGAGATATAAATAAATAATGGGGCTGGTGTCTGGGGCCCCCCCGTGGGAGCGGTAAGTGGCGGCGGGCCGCAGGCGGGGGGTTTGCATTACGTGGGTCTGCATTCCTGCGAGATGACACTCATCCACGGGCACTTTGGGGGCTGGGGTGGGGGGGGGCTGAGTCAGCACTCCTATGCCTGATGAGATTACTTGTTCCATTGACAGAGAGCTGAAGGAACAGCCAAAGATCCCCCCCCCCCCCCGCGACGTGATGAGCTGTATGTGTGTGTGCGCGTGTCTGTGCCCCCGCCCACCTCTCCATTTAAAAGGCAGTTTCACCTTCAAGGCTCTGGGAGAGGACAGCCACGGGCCGGGGGTGGGGGGGTGGCTTCAGTTTCTGTGTGTGTGTGTGTTGGGGGGATGTTATCCTGAAAATCACATAATTTCTCTTGTAAGCGACGGTCAGTGGTGGTTTTTATTCACAATCACGGCGCTGTACCCTGAGAGGAGTGAGGGGCTGAGTCCGTCCTGGTGCACTGGAGCAGTACCACACTCCCAGTGTGAAGTGAGAGGCGTGTGCCGTAAACACGCATCAGGTGACTCTGCTCGTGGCTCTGCACTGTGCCTGTAGGCAGCCGTGTGGTAACAGAGGGCGGGGGCTTCTGGTGAGACCTGATGTCCGACCCACGCTCCCCCCCCCCCACTAAGAAACATGACTGTGGGCCAGATGTGTCCGCAGCAGAGGGACCTTCCCGATGCAGCCTTGAGGGATAGCAGCCCTCCTGGATTCCGACAGAATCCAGCTGTTCCTGGAGATTTACAGCGCCTTTGCCATGCGGCAAGCACAGTGGCAGTGTGTGTGTGTGGGGGGGGTCACCCAGGGAGTCTGGTTTCACTTAGGTACAGTCACCCCAGGGATGGGGGGGGAGTGGGGGGGGCGGTAATGAAAAACGGCAGAGGAGCGCCCCCGTTTGTGCGTGGGGAAAATGCGCTTGTGGTTTTACGGCTCATTCTCCTGGCTGTGAAGGGCATCACCGGCTGAAGGGGAGCGACACAGTAAGGGAGCCTTATGGTGGGCGAGCTCACTCACCCCCCCACACTGGGAGCTCACCAGGAAATCAGCACAACTTCTCATTTCTGCCATACTGTGATGACGATGGCCTCCTGAGGGATAGCCACCCTGCACCCAGTCCCTCTCCCAGTCCCTCTCCCAGTCCCTTTCTTAGTCCCTCTCCCAGTCCCTCTCCCAGTCCCTCTCCCAGTCTATCCCATGACTGCTGAGATCTACCCCATGATTTTTTTTAAAGATTTTGGTGGATCATTGTGATTTCCAGACACTTTCTGAGTGTGACATTGCTACAGTGGATTGGTGTTTTGGGGCATTGGGGGGGGGGGGGGGTTGCAGGTCCAGGGTGCCTGTAAGGTGAGAGGACAGAGGAAAGGGCATGAAAGGCGCTCAGCCTCTGTGCCCAGGTGCCTCTCCGTCTGCACTGGTGGCCATCCCTCCCTGAGCGCCCCCCCCCACCCCCCACCGGCAAACCGCTGGCTCGTTACCCCTACCTCACCCACGGTGAGTGGGAGGGGGACAGTTGGTGTGGCGGGGGGGCGAGGGGGCCTGCAAGCCGTCAGACAAAGACACGAGGACGCTGCAGTGCGCCGGGAAGCAAAGTCCCGAGTCAGCAACTCCTATTGATTAAAAACTAACCTTAGAGTCTCTGCTCCGTGCTGGTGGCGGAATTTAAAGGGGCAGCGGTCAGAGCCGGAACCTTCAGGAGACCGACCGCCCGCCCCCCTGTGGCCACCCCCTTGGCCTGTTCGCTTTTATTTATTTTATCCTCTTTTTTTCATCCCCCTTTCATTTCTTTTTTTTCCTTCCCATTTTCTATTCTTTTTAGCATCTCAAGTATGTCATGTGGCCTTAATGGGCCTAAGACAAGAGACGCTTTGGGGGGGTGGGGGAAAGGGCCATAATTCTGCCCCGTCCAAATGTTTTCCCATGCACACCCCACACTTAGTATGCAAAGAGGAGTTAAAATGCCATAATTGAACTATTGTCTTCATTTGAACAGGGTTGGCTGCAAAGTTTTTGGGGATTAATTAAACTTAGTCCTGGATTGGTGGAGAGGTGGCGGGGGTGTGTGGGGAGGTGGACAGGAGGGCTGCGGGGGGGGGTTCACGGATCAGGCTGAATCAATAGCGCTGTGTGCTTGCTGCAGGGGCCGGGAGAACGGTGGGAAGGGGGCCAGAGAAAGAGAGGGGAGAAAAGATGGAGAGAAAGGGGGAGAGAAATGGGGAGAGGTATACAGGGTGCAGCGGCCGGCCTTGCTAATGATAGTCACGTCTACAGCCGTCTGGTTGTCCCTAGCAACCAGACATGATGTAACACCAGGATGAACTTGAACTTGGAGAGAGGAGGGAAGTTGAGAAGGCGGGGGGGGGGGGGGGGGGGGATTGCTTGCCCACTCGCTGGAAATGTGAACAATGGAGCAGAGCGATCAATAAGCCCATTTCACTGAAGGATTACGGGGGTGCGTCGGCTAACCTTGCCCACCAGGCACTTTACTGAATAGGCAGGAGTGTGAAGAACACCCTCCCCCCCCCAGCTACACACCCCCTCCCTCACAGCCCTCCCCCCCTCCCATCAGGAAAAAAAGCAATCAGTGAAATGCTGCAGATCCGGAAGTGTGTGGCCTAAGGGGCGGGGGGGGTGTGGGCAGGACCGGGAGCCGGGCTACATGCGTCAAAGCTGTTTGTTGGTCCTGCGGGTCGGGACTCCCTCACAGCCCGGCGCTGACCTCCCTCTCTCTCTCCTCTTCTCCCCACAGTGGTACCTGGGCTAAGGACTCCACAGTCTCACTGCCCGCTCAACTCCCGCTGTCTCCCCTGAGTGCGGCCCGCAAACCTGTACACCCGTCTGACAGAGAGGAGCGACCCCCCACCCCACCCCCGAGATACACCTGCTCCTAAGAGACGCATGGCTACAGCAGAACCCCGGCCCCTCCCTGAACCATGAGGAATATTCACCCCGGCACATGCATATGCCACGTATATCTATGAAACCCATATATATTTATTTATATGTATGGTTTATATATCTATATCTATATATGGGTGCAGTCAGTCTCTGCTGGAATTGCTTGTTGGAGCATCATGGAGGAGTGATTCATTTCTTTTGGGAAAGCGCACGATATGTTCCTGTCACCCGAGGCCAGAGGGGCAAAATGGACGGAACTCGATCCAACAGCCTCTCTCATCCTTTTGCTGTAGCTGGTCCTGAAGGCCTCTGGGCGTCTACAGACTGGTGTGTATATATAGCGTATGGTCCGTGATCTCAGAATAGTTTGGAAGGTTTTTTTCTTGTTTTTTTTTTTGTTTTGTTTTTTGTTTTTGTTTTGTTTTGTTTTTTCATGGATCTGAGTGAAGTAGTTTGTGTTTGTCTGGTCCAGTGGTTTCGTCTAGTCTGACACCGGCTAGAACCTTCTCCAATTGGATACCGCCGTCTCTCACCGGCGCTGGCCGTGGGAAGTGGACCCCCACCCCCCCAAGAGGCGGGCCCTTGCATCCGGGCTTTTCAGGGACATGCCATACTGCGAATAGAAAGCAAGCGAAAACAAATCCATTTATCCTCTCCGCTTCATGGGCATGGGGGGTGTCGGGCCGGCGGCGTGGCATGGCGGCAGGGGAAGGCGGTCCTGATGTTTCGATGACGGTCAGTTGGCAGAAGATCAAGAACTCAGAGGCTTAAAAAAACGTCAAGTGTTTTACCAAGGTGTGTTCAGATAACTAGTCCAGTCCTGTCCCCTGAGCAGGATGCATTTTGGCGATTTTAAAGACCCCCTCCAGTGCAATGCGAGGCACAGAGGTGGCCTGTACTTCCGCAAACACTGACAATAATGACTTAAGGCAAACAATGGAATATTGAATTGAGGAAAGTGCAATTTCATTTGGTAGCTGTTGGATAGTTAAATATCTTCGTAAGATAGACATTAATGGGATGATTGTTGAAAAGTATATATATATATATATATAAAAATATATATATATATACATATATATATTTCTTCCTAGTCCGATTACACCTCCAGGACTCTAAAATATTGGGGTAAAAAAGAAAAAAAAATTATAGCCTTGTGAGAAATGAGGGGAGTTGTATTTGATTTTATGTAGATTTTTTTAATTGTTTATTCATCTTGTAAATTTATTTAGTATTTTGCTACAAATATCCCTTTAAAATCACTAAACAATCATTTTTTAAGACGTTCTCACCGCTTTTAAGCTAGATCATGTAAAGTTCTTTTTTTAAAAAAAAGACTATAAGCAACCAGCTTATTTTAACGAAGCACATGATTTTGAAAAAAAACAATGTTAGCTGTATTAATTTCCTGTGAGACAGAATCCAGAAGGAACGGCGCGAAGGGGTCGGGCTCACCCCACATCCGTCCTAACCCACCAACTCTTCTGTCGTGAAGGTGGTACCTGGCTGCGGCCCGGGTTTGGCGGGAGCGCTGATTAGAGAGCGGTCTGCCTCCGGCCCTCTCCAGAACCATGCACTTATCCCTGAGGTGGGCTGTGAGTCAGTAGCGTGTGATGGAGAAGAAAAAATTAAATAAATACAAATAGGACTCTAAGAGAGGGAGAAAAAAGTGGGCAAAGGACCTCCTTTGGAATATGAGGAGAATCTCGTGTTGGGCGGTCAGGCAGCGAAGCCTCTCTGTTGTTTCACATGCAACTTGCTACCTTTTTTTGTTTGTTCATCGTTTCCTATCTATACATATATTTACAATCGTATGACTGACTCGTCCTCCGTCGATCAAGACTGAGTAAAAATATTTTAAAAAACTAAAAAAAAATCTGCATGTTCTAGTGTTAGTGACAAATTTTTACATAGATTATGTAGACTTAAAGTAGTGTGAACAAACACAATATTGTTACCCCAAAACCAGGCACTTGCCAATAGCCCTACACTTGTTTCATCCTGACAAAGGGTTTTTTTTTACTATCCTTCACAATCAACCAGCTAAACGTTTCCTCAGATTTGCCTCCCATTTCCCTGATGTTTCCTGTCTTTTGTTCCATTTGAAACTATCAGAATTTTGTTTGTTTAAAGAATATATATATCCCTTTTACGTTCTCAAATTGCACGAAACAATTGTTCCTCATCAAGGTGCCTTGAGCGGTGGTCTAGTCCTGAGTTGTTGCACAAGTTGTGGAGAGTTTTTCTTTTTATTTAGTGCTGATCCCCCCCCCCCCCCCCCAACCCTAACCCATTACTGTGTAGGAAACCACAGAGAATTTAGTCGTTGGATTCTGTTGCTAATAGGATATTGTAGTAGTAACTGCGTTAATGATTATAGCGGAAAACAGCATCACATTCAGCCATTTTTTTTAACGAAACACATCTCAGGCCTGAGTAATGATGACAGTGTGTTACTTATTCTGATGCAATCACCCCCACCTGTGATGTGTACGAGCGAGGTCCCCCCCCCCCCACACACACACACACACACATACATACACACCACAGCTCCGTGGGGCCCTGCTGCTGTTGAGCTAGGTCAGCTTCCATCTACAAGACATGCCCCCCCTCCAGTGTACACTGAATGGGTGTATGATCTTAGGTCCTTCATGTGCTGTAGATAGTCCAGGCCCCTCGTGCCCTGATTTCCATTCACGTCGGCGCTGGTTTAATGATCTTTATGGATGTTGCTGCAATTTTTAAATGGAAATGTCTTTTTTTATCGTCTTCCTGTTTTTTGTTCCCAGAAATGAGTAACGAGAAAAAATAATATGCAATACCTGCTTGCACTCATGTAGACACTAATTTTGTTTTTTTGTTTTTTTAGTTATTATTATTGTTTTTTATCTAGTGCTGAACTCTGTCAGTCTGCAAGGATACCTGACTACAGGATAACTGTCAGTATATAAAGCCCAGTCAGCCTAGTTTGAGTGTTTCCTTTTTCGTAATCTTTACAATTGAACTAACAGTAGGTATTTTCTCTCTTTTTTCACAAGCAAGCCTTAAACGAAACTTAAACGTCATTTTTTTTTTTCACAAACCCACATTGATATTATTTTTAAATGTGACAGTTTATTTCATTCAGGAGAAGCGAGTTTAAAAAGTCCATTTTTATATATACATTTTGACAACTTCGAAGTTATAGAGATTGTTTACTTACGTGTTGCGAATATCATTAAGAAGCATTTAGAGTACGGGGATCGTTCTCCTAGCTGTCTGCCATGGTTTAGTAGTTAACCTTGTGCAGGATTTGTGTTTTTTTAGCGTGACAGTAGTGTATGTTTTTGTTACTGTCCTCGCCTACCCTTTAGCATTGAGTTGGGCATTACATTCTTAATTATGTGCACTAAATATAAATAAATAGCGAGAACATTAAGAAGAAATGCGGCTTCTGGAGCTTATGAGCGAAGGGAAAAATTAATTGCACGGACATTTTTGTCAAGAAAAAATATTTTGAGCAGCATAGCGTCTAATCAGTGACATTTGGCTGTGTGTGTAAGATACGACGAAATTGCACCCTTTATAAAGAAAAGAAAAAAAACGAAAAACAGGAATATCAAAGCAATAGTTTGGGCAGTCTGTTTTCGTTGTGTGCGTAACTTAGTTATGATGCCAGAAATGGAAATCAAACAACGGACAGCAGGACCCCCAGGCAGGCAGGGCGGGGGTGTCCGACGGCGTGGGAGATTTGTCATTTGTATGTTGTATAGTTTTATTAATTACACTGATTTTAAAGCTGCCCTATTTTATAATGCAGGACTTTTGTAACATTGATTAAATGAGGAAAAATAGTGTTATGAAATTTATGATTGTTTGTATCAAGGCCACATTAATAGAATCGGTTTTGTTTGTTCTTTGGGAACTGGATTTAAGTTGAAAACTTTCCTGTTTCCTTTATATTTCTTTTTTTTTCCTTTTTGTATGTATTTAAGGACTTTTTCTTTCAGCTTTCAGTGATATAGAATATTCCTATATTTGAAAAGTATAGGATGTTGAGGTGAAAATACCTATTGTAAATTGATGTTGCAAGTATGCTGTATGTTTTGAAGGTTATTTGTTGCATCAGTATTGAAGCTAAATCTAGGTAATTCAATGGCAAGAGATGAGAGTGTTTTATATGCATTTTAAAAAATTAGTTTAGGCAAAAGACAATGACATAGGCAGCCAAAGGATGCCCCCTATTATAAATACATCTTGGCATCTTTTTTGTGTTCACCATTCCATGCAGGAAAATAAACATCTGGATATGCAACATGGTTCTTTTTTTTTCTTTTTGGTAAAAGCTCGCCTGACCCACCCCACTCTCACCATTCATGGTCCCCCTCAAATCCCCAGGTGCTTCCTATTTGCGGTGCACTCCATTCTATCCCTTCTCATTGGTCCTGCTCTCCATTCAGCCCACACAAGTTACCCTGTAGTAGCCAATCGCCTGCTATCCCTGCCACCAGTTTCCAAAAAACTCTCAAGGACTCCCAAGGAGGCTGTTAGAAAGTCCCCTCTTCTTCGCCTTTTTACACACATGCAATTTTCTCAATGCAGACTCAATGCAGAGGTTTGTAGATGGCCCACATTATATGGACTGTACCATCCACAGCCAACACAGGGGGTGCTGGGTAAGCAGTGGAGAACTTCAGAGGGCCATAAAATCCCACAATGCTCCCTGCAACAAGACAGGACATGCATACAGAGAAGGCCTCTCTCCAGGTGTTGTGTTTGGTGGGGGACAGGAGATGGGATTTACTCAGTTGCATTTCTGGTTTTACAGTATATGAAGGTGATTGCTTGGAGGAATACTGACTACGTGGATTTTTAATTATTTCCAAGGATCCCTAAAGCATTATGGCAATCACTGCCAAAGATGTGGGCCCCCAGCTTCCCCTTATCACGCTAACGCGATGCTGCGAGCCACAAACGCACACATCCCGAAATTCCCCAGCGCCTCCGATCTCCCACTGTCCTTCGTTTTCGACAGCTCTTCATGCCATCTCATCCCTGTTGTTTCCATCAGATTCTTCTGCCATGTCTCTCCGATCAGTCCGGATGGCCACGGCAGCCACAGAACAGGGATAACGCCTTGGAGATTGTCAGGGAATATCACCTTTGTACGTACCAGCAAGCGGCTTGTGGAGGCAGGAAGTCATGAACCTTAGCAGGCCTACAAAGGCCAGGCAAACCAATCACACGCATTTATAATGACCATGTGACCGGCGGTGAGCCATGTGCACCTGTCACATGGCTGTTGATTAGTTGCATTTATTTTAGCAAAATGAAGAAAGTGTTGGTAGTCAGTGTTTAGACCATCAGAAATATCTGTTATTCAAAAGGTTAAAATGTTTTCCTGGGGTGACCCAAGTACTTATTGTCCAATGGCCTCCGTGTCACACTAAACATCACTATCCATTTGGGGACATGGACTGGAAAGGGGTAATCACTGACGTATTCCTCTCCTGCAGGACGTTTATGCCTGAGTTTCCAAACTCAATCGTCTCTATCATTTGTACTTCCCTGACTGTCTGAGAAAATCTGCCCCCCAAGCAGGAAATGGGGCTGAGTGAAGCCCTTGCCTGTGTTTGCCAGTGTCTTACTTCCTGCAGGTACTGTGCCTGGATCAGTATTATCGCTAGTCCTTGGACAAGTATGAGGAAAATGGAAAACAAAAAAAAAAGACATGAATATGAAACTTGAAATATGGTTTGCAATAGTATTGGCAGAATTTGTCAGGCTGTTTCTTGGGTATGACAGCAGCAACATATATATATATATATATATATATATATATATATATGTGTGTGAAAATGTAGAGCTGCAAAAATGTTTTTTCTTCAGGGTAAAAAAAAAATGAAACTGATTCTAAGACCACGTCTGAGGAGCTTCAGAGACACCTAAAGCAGGAAGGTGTATTCTCTCTTCCTCCTTACCAGAGATGCCTAGTATTTAAAACCAGAAATTAATAATATTAGTGAATAATAACGGCAGTAGAACTTTCTTAGTACAATAATGTTGCATTTCAATAGTGATAACGTGGATCCTCCGGGAGCAAACGGGGTTGCTGTCCCTCTTTTGTCACGGTCGTTACTTTGACAGTTTACACAAGTAACTGCGGCATTAGAACCAAGCTTCTGGAAACCTCCTTCGCACTGTCACAGCCGTGCTCTCTACCAGGGGACTGTTTTTAAAAAAATCTGAGAAAAAAAAAAAACCCACAGGAATCTGCAGGAGCAGGAAGCATGTGACTGTGACCCAAATGAAGCCACTGGTCCTTTGAACTGTTCTATTGCAAAACGCTCACGTGGTGCTAATTCAGGCTGGTCTGAAGGAGGACATGCTGACAATGTGATAATCGGGGCTCATTCAGCTTTCTGACAGCTTATAAAGTATAGCAGTTCTATCTGCATGAAGTCTATGCACTAATCAGTCAAATATACAGACACGTTTATATATATATAATCGTATATATACACAATTACACATGTATATATACATATATACATATATAAACATTCTCTAAAATAGTGAACTACTTTGTTAATGGCAGCCTTTGCCTCCTTTAATGGCCAATGTGTTTTTCAATATGCCAGCTTAACTACAGAATAAATCATGTGAAAATCAAAAAAAAAAAAGCCTAATACTAATATTTAACGAGAAACGAACCAGCATATTACGTCATATATTTAAAAAAAGAACAAATGTAGTGCCTGTGAAAGACTGTATTATACTGCTCTTCGGAATACTGAGTATTGTTTGATTTTGTTTAAGTTCCTCGACACCAGGATCCTTTTCCAGACCCTCTTATAACTGATGTACGAGTAACATAGAATATGAATGCATGCTCTTCCATAATCGCCTAGTAAGCTGTTATGAATATTACTAAAAAAACTAAAAAACACTAAAGGGTTATGTTAGTCTTTTCTTCCGTCCATCATTCCTTGTGGATTCCTGCAGGCCTCTCTTACTCGGCTGGTCTTCGTTTTAATCGTTTGCTTGTTTGTTCATTCGTTTGTTCATTCGTCTGTTTTGTTCCGATTCTCCCCGGTTACATTCTCGCATTCGATTTTCTCGGCTGTCTGCTTTTCTGGGTGTGAGGGTGTGTTTTTTAATTATGTCTTTTCTATAAGTATTTCCCCTCTTCTGTATGGAAAAGCCATTGCCTTCAGATTCAGAATCACTATTTTATTTTGTTCCTTTCTGGTGGGGGGGTTCATTGCACGTTCTCTCAGATCTCCATCGCTTCCCCGGGGATGGATGCACTGCTGGTTGAGGCTGTAAGGATTCTCACCAGGCGTTTCTTACAGACGTCCGAATCTGACAATCGTTAGTCTCCAGTGCAGCTGCCCCCCGCCCCACATCCACGCCGGGGCCGTGCTGTTGCGATGCACGGAGCAGGGCGCCCCGCCCACAGCCTCTTGTGCTAGAGAAGGAGGAAAGGAAATTGGCAATTTTAAGTGATTGGGATGTACATCCGAGGCCTCTTTTCTCGAAAGCTAAGCTAGCTGAGGAATCGATGTGACAGCTGTATAAAGCCCATTCAGCACTATTGGACTCAGAATCCCTGCCTGAGCAAAGCGGGGCTCCGGGAAGCTTTTGAGAGATGAGCTTGGGTTGTTCCCTCGATACTGCATCAAAGGCATCGCTTTCCGATGGAAAGGTTGATCAGGACACCTGGGCTGAAGACCTGAGAGCGACGAACGGCACGATGACTGACCCTCGGCGGTCGATGTCCCTGCCTGACCACATGCGACGCACGTCGATGGCAGTCAAACACGCAGCAAGTCCCGTATGAGGGTCACATCTAAGGATGTCACGGGTAATAAATGAAGAAAAGGGACAGACTACAGTATACCGCCTAGCTATTCATATGGTGTACTGCACTATCCCTTCATGCTTTCCTAACATTTAAATATATATCAGAGTGTAACATGCAGAGAAGATGAGAGTGTAGATGTTTTCCATAATCTGACCAGTGCCAGAAGACTTTAAACACAGTATGCAATGAAAAACTGAATTGATCTTTTGGGGGTTATTGTGAAAGACCATTTCGGCTTTGAAATATCATTGTGTGCAGCATCTTCCTGGCTTTCGGGATCTTTCAAGGGCACACGGTGCAGTGCGTGGCTGGAGACTAATTATCACGATGAAGACAATCCCGGCGATATATTTTTGCGTGCTGGCGTGGGGGGGTCAGTCGTCAGTGTGACGTCCCACCTGGAGGACACACCTCTCTGCTCCCCATGCTCCTGGTCATCGTTTCATACGCGTTTGTCCCACATATTCCTCCCCTCCTGTTCTGTCCATTCCACAGAAATCACACCACACAAGCATCTCCATTTATCTGACAGTTGTTTCACATAAAACAAAACCTTGTGCCTCTAATACACCTCTTCTGAACTGACTGGTATCCATGAGTGCCCATTGTTTACTGATGATGTCACTGGTTCCATTGTTGGTTAGCTGAGTTCCACTGTGTCTGTACATATCACATGTGACTGAACTTACCGTACTCTTACCGTTTTTTTATTTTATTCTATTTTGTCTTTCTTTTCTCAAAGGGGGTACAGACCTCCTGACCCATCAGTGCAACCATGTCTTCACTCAACTTCCTGGAAGCAAATTGTGCATTTCCTATGCAACGGAAAAAAAATAAATGAAATAAAATAAATATGAACGCTAATGCTGTACTTTAGCGCCTTTGCAACTTATTTGTGTTTCTCTCCGACTCTGGGTCTTGCATGTGGGACAGCCAGGGGTGTAGATTGAAATTCTGAGTTGCCCCCCCCCCCCGCCAGTATAATAGAATTTTGCAATTTTACATGTTCAAAGACCCCTGTAAAGTCCTGGACCCCCTGAATCTACCAGGATAGCATCATTTCATAACAAACTGTAACGTCAGACTGTTAGGTTTCAGTCTGGTTGTGTTGAACTCCCAATCTTGATGAAAAATATTGTTCAACATTGTCCAAGAAATTAATATTTTTGGCATTTCCTTATTACCTTTGTAATGAATTCGACATTAACCTGTTAGAAGGTAGACGTTTGCCAGTGTTATGTACTTTCATCACCTCAAAATAAATATAAAATGCATTCCTGAGTCAATTATTAAGCTTATTATTAATATTTTTAATATAGCGGACCAGCGTCCAGATGCCTCTTTTGGTGGCAAATACAGGCCAATACCGGAGCAGCATTCAGCCATGTGACCTGGTGGAGGATCCTGGGAAGGTGGCCGTTAGCTAGCAGCCCTCATTTATCATTTAGGTGAATGTTAGGCCTCCTCTGAATTGCTTCAGTAAATAACCGCTTCCATGAAGGGCTAAATAGCGTCATTTGTAAGGAAGCTTTGATACAGGCATCTGCTAAACAAATATATAACGGCATATTACAGCTAAAAGGCTGTCACCTCGTAGCAGGGCCATCTGGATTGCTGCGAAGCAGGTATTGGGCATGATAGCCGTGCTAACGGATCTAACTAGAGTGTGCTTCTGTCGTTAGCATAAATACAGTGTTTTACGGCAGCCTGAGAAACTGGCATTTCACGTGTAAACAGACCCAGTAATATGGATGCAGAGATTAAAAATCTGCATTGCAAGTGAATCCAGTACAAATATTGAAACATAGATTTACTTCAGGTAAAAGCTTCCGGGATTTTTCGTTACTTTCCCTTATAAGGAGGACTTCCTTTCTCGTGGAGGTATGGTAAAAGTTGCCTAGGTAGATTTAAATATTTGGGGTAGGTCCAGGTGTATATATAGGGGTTGGACCACAGGTGCACTGGCTCCAGCTGAAAGCTGATTGGCTCCTGAAGTGTCCCCTCTCCAGTCACTCACCAGTTCAAAACATATCATTTGCCCTTTGGTATGAATTATGGCTCCCCTTATGCCCCCACCTTAAACAGTCCTAGAAACGACCTTGGATAGCTCAGGTCATCGCGAACCACATCGTGCTAAATTAGGCCCCATTGTACCTTTGTCATACACGAGCGGCGCAGGCTGATGACAGAATGAGAAGCAGGCCAATCAGGACCACAGGTGTTCGGGTTGCGTTCCTGGGCTGAGGTGCTTCATTGGCCCCTTTCCCAGGAGGCAGGAATGCCATGACATCAGCTCACATCGATCAAACTTCCCGACCGCACCAGGACCGGTTGCTGCGCTGGATCGTGTTTTCCGTGCAAGAAGCGGAGCGAACGTGTTCTTAATGACTCTGCTCATGTATTTAATAAGTAACACCTTGAATCATCAAAGAAAGGCCTGGAAACGAGATGGGAATAATTACAAGCTGCCAGCGATAATCAGTCAGCGTTCAGCCACAGAGGGCTAAACGTTCTGTTTAATAAATCATTCAGTTTCCCGAGCCGCTTTGTCTTGATTAGAAACACGGATGTGATATTTTCGACATGCCTCACCTGGAGCTTAGACTCTGCTCTTGTCCATCCAGATGCAGAGGTGCTGTTGGGAGTCACAGTCATGACACATGATCGCATGTTAGTGCCTTTCCCATGCTTATCGTGTGTCACATCACTGGCGTGTGCGGCCAGTGAATTCCCCGTGGGGTCAAAATCTATGTCATGAACTCATGGGGGTGTTTGCTGTAGGGTAACACAGTTGGTTGCAAAACTGTTGTTGTGCGTTTTGATCCAGCCTCCACTAGTGTGTGAGGAGTTTTCATGTTATCCCAGTTGTTGGGTTGGGGCACTGTGCCTGTGAGCAGAAGGTCACTAGTTTGAATCCCATTGCTGACAGAGATGTTGGGCATCATCTCCTGGGCATAATAGACTAAATAGGTTAGATATGAATGTTTTACGTGGGTTTCCTTCTTCAGGCTAATCACTAAATTTCCCACTGTGTGGAATAGGGTTATATTGCATTGTAGTGACCAAATGTCCCACACAAAGTGATAAAAACCTATTATTCTGGCGTTAGTCGGGACCATTTTTCAGGTTCCCAGAAAGAGCTATGAATGCTATCAAAAAAGTTAAAATTTAGTATTAGTAAATTTAGTATTTTGCTTGGTTACTTATGGTTAAGGTTACAGCTGGGTAGGGGTTAAGGTCGTCATGTGGGGATTAGAGTTTTCCCCATAGAAATGATTGGGGAGTCCCCATAAAGACATAATTACAAACCTCTGTTTGTGTGTGTGTGTGTGTGTGTGTGTGTATGCCCTGTGATGGACAGGCATTGCATGTGGGGGGTACCTCAGCCTCAACCATGCTATGCTGCCTGCGATAGACTGCAGGTGACCCCGACCAGGATGAGCTGCTAGGAGATGGATGAATATCTGTGCTGACAGACAGCCTCCAGATTCCTATGGCTTATAGTCACCTTATAGACACGTAGCTTGTAATTTCATACTTACATATTTCAGAGCGTCCACTGAAGTGGGTTGGATCATCCTTGGTGGTATAACAGAAATGCCCTGGGGATCTGCATCCGCTTCATGAGAAGCCTGGCTGAGAAGAAGCTACACTGCTGACCTGCATGATGCCAGACACACACACACACACACACACACACACACACAGAAATACTGCAGAACAGGTCTCCCTGTGCAGCTGTGTGACAGCGAACTTGGATTCCCCCCGTGGGGCAGCTCAGCCGCGGAGTCGAGTTTCGGGAGGAGAGACAATCCCGAGACGGACCCACGAGAGGCGCTGTGAATAATTCACAAGCAACATGGGGCGTCGGGTTTCCACACCAGGACGACCCCCGTCTGCACAGGCCGCCAAACTCAGGCTCGCCGTTTCAAGGGAGTTGGGGGGGGGGGGGTTCGCGGGGTCACGGCAGCTGCAGGGACCTGCATTGGTTTGGGGTGGGGAGGTTAGACCTCTGAAGCTGGCGACTGGGGGACCTTAATGCCTCATGAGGAGCTGGGAACTGCTGAAGCTGGGATCGTATGTTTCATTTGCGTTTCTGTTTTCATTGCAAATGGACACTTTTTGTCTACAGGAATTGCTAATGCAAAACAGCGACATGCTCGGAAACTATATTTAAACGTAATCTTTTCATTTATTTAACATGTCATGTGACAGTGAGCCCATTATCGTGCTATCACATGGACATGCGATGATGTTGGGGAGTTTAGAGAGGGACTTTTCCCTTTGGGACACCCCAAACTCCACGTTTCGCCACACGTCGCCCCCTGTCTCGCTCCACAGCTCTGTTTTCTCCTGCTCACGGCTTCCTCTCCCTCTCCTACTCCCTGCCTCCACTGTACCCCCTGCCTCTCTCCGCCCTTTACGCTCCTGCCCCCAGTGGGCGCCGCTGAGTCGCATTTCATTGGGGTGACGGAGTCCTGGCATCCCGCCGGGTCCCCGTTCTCCATCTGCCGGCCCTGATTCAGGCAAGAGATCCCTAGATCGGAGCCCTGCTGTATGTCACTGGGGGCTGTGGAGGCAGCACTTGGCAGGGATTGGACAGAAACGGGGCGGCTTGAGCCGGGACCGTATCCCCCGATTGGATCGGCTCGATTTACGTCAAAGAGCCTCCCCTTGGTTCGGCCCTGTAAGAAAGCGAGGCCCGTGAAACGACCGTGGACATAAATCTCCCCAAGAAAACAATAAACATCTGAGAGAGATAGAGAGAGGGAGAGAGAGAGAGAGAGACTCCGGATCCCGAGCACGTGCTGATTAGCAGTGATGTAAGGCCCCCACCACACCTGAATCCATAATGAAGGGGGTTAGGGGAGCCGGATAATGTCCCCACTGCCCATTTAGAAATCAGCATTAATCAACGCTTGGTCAAGAGGGAAGAGGCATTGATAACATTAGAGACTGTTAGTTCTGCTGGACCCGCTTGGAATTTTAACGAGCCACAGAGAGAGTCATTAGCGCTTAAAACCCAAGTGGACACTCAGGTCCCGACTGGCCTGCAGAAGAGGAATATGACTTTGCTGAAGTGGTGCGTGAGGAAGACCTATTAGGGTGAAGAAATGTGTTACGTCCTCCTCACTCTGGCCTGATTCATTCAGGGACGTTCAGCCGCTGACCCGTTCATCTAAAGCAATTCCGTGGTGTCGCCCAGGTCTACAGCAAGAGCTCTTGGAGGTTATAAATCTCAAAGATGATATTCTGCGATCTGTCCACTGGTTGAGTTGGTGACCTAACTAACTACCTTCCTGCTGGCTTTCTCTTCACCCTTGAGAAGTTCATTGGCTTAAAAAAGGGCGGCCCAACCCTGCTACTGGAGATCTACCACCCTGCAGAGACATAGCTGGCTCTAATGAGATGCTACTGTACGGCCTGATTAGCTGTATCAGGTATATTAGATTAGGGCTGCACCTAATGGTAGAGCTCCAAGACCATGGTTGACCAGCCCAGGCTTAAAGGAGCCATGTGATCCTCTGGTCTATGACACAGTATGGAGAAAATCCATCTCTAGACAGTTCCTGACACATATGCAGTGTCTCTCTTCTGAAAGACTGCTAAGATACACAAATGCTTCTCCGCAGATCACCGTGGCCCCGTCTCCCCATCTCCGAAGCCTGCTCAGACACGAGGCCTGGCAGATGCCCACCTTCATGTGACCCGGAGTTACCGCCCTCGTGCAGCAGCCCTCGTCATTTGGCGAAACATGATGACTTCCTGTCTGCTCTGTGTCAGCTGCTTCTCAGGCCGTTTCTGTTAAGAATATATGTATTGCTATGATTTGTGTGTGTGTGTGTGTGTGTTATGGGGAGTGGTAATCCATGTGCATGTGGAGCCCAGAGCAGGTATTTCATCAAGTTTTCTGGAGGCCTTCGGTGACCTTCTCATGAACATTATCTCAGTGGTGCTGTTATTTTTTTCTGGGTGGAAGATGTCCAGCTGACTCATTTTTCATTTCTGTGGTCACATTTCGGATTTGAAAACCCCAGAAATGCACGGTGTGTGTGTGTAGGTGTGTAGGAGAGAGAGAGAGAGAGAGACTGTATGTGTGTGATTGTGTATATATTACATTGGAAAACACATTACATTACCTGCGCCTTCATAATGCCTTTATAATGCATTTGTAGAACATTCATAAGCAGCATGTAAGTACAGACGCTCCTCTACTTACAAACTTTCAACTTACAAACTTTCAGACATACGAACGAAGAGGACTGTAAGTCCAAATTGTGTTTGTTAGGCTCCCGTTTCCTGTCCGCAACATCGATTTTTTTTTCTGCGCGTCAATTCTTCCTAGTATGACTTCTGGCCTCTACTGATTGCTATTAATGTGTATTAAAGCTGATAAGGTATGTTAGGATGTTACGGTATACTTATATGCTGTTTATGAATGCATTATGAAGGTAAAGGTATTATGAAGGAATAGTTAATATAAAGTTACAACAATGTGACCTTGTGGGGACATTTCTTGTGTATGTGTGTGTGTGTGTGTGTTTGTGAGCAGGTATACCTTACCTTATGGGGACACAATGTCACCACAAAACTCAAATGCAAATGGGGGGCAGGTGACCCAGATTAGAGAGGTCACATGACTGAATAATCGGTTCCAAGTCAAAAGATGTCATTCATCATTCATGAATGTTATTTCTATGACGGAGACTCATAACCAAAGCCAACAGGTACTGTGAGGTCCGAGAAGCCTTTACACAGCACAGCGGGACGCTTAAGCCAGACTGCGGCTTCGGGGGGGAAACGTGTTGGGTTACTCTGGGAACCGGCATCTGCTTAGGGAACGAAAACGACGACGATTCATTTATACGTGTTAGAAATCCCTGGTCGGTAATTACGTCCTGACCACTCCCCCTCCCCACCTTGTCCCTCCCAGCATGCTGTCAGTGAAAGCTGCCTGTTCTCAGGCAGGGTGGGAGGCGGGAAGCAGGAAGTAGGCAGGTCATGTGACCCCAGTCTGTTTGGCTGCCTACCTGCAGCTTTGCTGCTGCAAATTGCTATTTCTGTTTTTTGCTTTGTCGCAGATTTATAAACTGCAGGGGTTTTTGGACAGGCAACAACAGGGAGACCTCGCAGCTCTGCTCCTTTCCTGCCCAGACCCTGTTTCATTCAGCTGTGGGACCATGCCCTGTGATGATGTCAGCGAGCATAGCCCAGCAGAAAGCCGCTTTGTGGGGGTTGTGCCCAAACGTGTGTGAATATGAGACGCATTCCCCCTGACCTTCCCTCTTAGATCACTTTTGCAGTGGCCCCTAACTGTGGCCCCCCCTGGGCTTCCCTCAACGCACCAGCTCGTCTTATACATTCCAGCTATCCGCCATGCCGCACAGACAGAGTGTCAGCCGTCCCAGCTCACTCTCCACTGGCTGGTGAAATCCAGGCGGAGTCGCTCACACTGACCATGTGGGCCCGCTGTGCCTTAAGCCAGAGACGAGGGGCGCCCCCCCCCCCCCCCCCCCCCGGAAACACGAGAGCCGCACCCCCGTGAGGCTGGTTTTTCTGCATTTTATACATGCATATCCTGTTCCCCATTTCCCTGTGCGTCTAAGTTTTTTAATTTGCTGTCTTTCCAATGAAGATCTTGCTCGAAAGAAACAAGGAACATGGGGTGATACACAAAATGACAAGGTGTCGACTATATGCAGAAACATCGCCCCCTGTAGGCGTGTTTCTTGAAGCGGTTACTGTGTTATCATGCAGATTTAGGGGTCGCGCAGTCATCAAGACGGCCTGGTAAAATTTTCATGGGGAAAACTCTTTTTACCGCTGGTCGTTCTGATGAATGTCACAGGATATGTCTCGGAAGTTGGACGTTAATACCGATTAAAAGCTTCTCTGCCCTTATTGTGGACGAGGACCTGCAGGAACTGTGTATTTTTGTGGATTTTCATACCATATTTTGAAAAATTTGAAGTAATTCTTAAGAAGCAGATTAGTCGCATTACAGCGCGTACTGCTGCAGAGACTGCGCCTGGCGGGACGGCGCCTTTAAACCTGCGCCGCTGCCAAGTGCTCCGCTAAAAGGGGCGGCCGAGAGACGAGGCCCAATTCATTAGATGTGTTTAATAACTTGTCCTCTTAACGGTGACCGTTCACATCTTTGCAGGCTCAGTCGTTTTTTATATCTTTACTTCCCCGCAAGGTCCTGTGGGTCAGTCCCGCGATGCCAGATTTGTAAATCCGCGGCGTATTAATGCAACGGGCCGGCCGTTTAATATTCCTGAGGAGTCGCCGCGCGCGGACATCCTGTAAAAAGCCGGCAATCCATTTGCTTTAAAGCGCTGCTGTCACGGTGCGATTTAAAGCTGGCCGCGGCAGACGCCTGTCCAGGTTAAAGTCCCCCGCCCCCCGCCCCCCGCCCCCCTCCCCAGGCCAGTCACCGGGCTCATGCCGGGCCCCGTGGCCCTTGCGTTCGCGCCTCACAAACAGGTGCCGTTTATTTCACGGCTGTTGCTCTATTTTAAGTGAATTGGCAGACTCCGGCCCGGATTAAAGCAAAGACTTTGACAGGGTTCGTGTATTTTTACGACCCCCTTGTTCCTTAATCTCGGCAGGAGGCGTTGGGGGGGGGTATTTGTATTTCAGCCTACGCACACCCTGTTTGTTTGGTCCGTCGGCGTAACGGTATTTAATCCGTGGGAGTCGGCCCGGAGTGTTCAGGGGCTCTGCTATCGGGGCCCCAACCGTAGCGGCCCGCTCCCCTACAGCGCCCCGAGTGTCTGCACAAATCCGAGGGCCACCCCCAGTGACGGAGCCTGCCCCGCCCCCCTGGTTCGCCTTGGCAGGAAACCCACTTGTCAGCCGGGTAAAGCCATGACTGAGGCCATGTGCGAATATTAGACTGGCTTATCTGGTGAGACGCCAGTAAGACATGTGGAAATTAAAATAAAGGATTAGAGCGAGGCGAGGGGCTTTTATTTATTTCATTTATTTATTTATAGATCAACATTTTGTGAAGCTTGTCACCTTATCGCTAATTCTTCCCGACACGTTGTTCCGACTGACATGACTGTAATTTCATGGCTCCTACGACCTATGTAGGGGCGCCTGGGTGAGGCGCTGCTCCACACTCCTGTCCCCCGCCTCACTCCTCAGACATAAAAAAGCCCGCGTGGGAGGTGGGGAACATCTCCTGTAACGCCTGAACGCGGGGGCCAGCGTGCAGCCCGTGTGTTACCCCGAACACCTTCAAGGGGCAACTCCACCAAATTTGGAGGATTTATGCATCGGAAACTACAGACAATCCTTATGTTGTTTTCCTGTATGATAAAATGCTATTTCGTGGTCTGTTTCCTGCTGTGTGGACCAAGGCCAGTAGCTGCCAGTTTTATATTCTTGTCCTAGTCTGTCTTCTCAGTGCACTAATGATTCCTGGGAAACAGCATGAGCATTGGGGAAGGTGAGACCCCCTTGAACGTCCTTTAATGTTTAGAGTTCACGCATGAGCCGCAGGATTTGCAGAGCGCAGAGCCACAATGTCCCCTAGGTACAAACCTGTCACCATTGGTGCAGCCAGCCCTCTGTCTAAGGTGAATACGGCATTATTTTCTTTGGATAAACAACATGAACTCCGTATCAGTGTTTGGGCGGGGTTCCTCTTCCTCTGCGAAAGTCCTCTGGGAGCATCAGGTCTCCGAGTCCACATTCCGTCGGTCCCGAGCTACGTGCTGCTGTCAGTCCTTATAAGGCTTTGAGTGAGGGACATTTGCACAAGCAAAGGGCAGCAGGAGGGCTTGACCTGCCATCGCACAGCACACCTCCCCTCATGGGGTTTCCTGGAAGGAACTATGGGGGGAAAAGCGAATCGTCCAAGGAGATTTTACTCAAATCCTCAATTACCTGTTCAGGACATCAACAGAACCCCATAAATTTATTCCAACTGTACAAATCTGAGACGCTTAACGCTGTGCTGTTCAAATACAGCGGCCCTGAGCCTCAGTTACCGGACGTGAGGAGTGGTGTGACTCCTCCCCAGTGCGATATCACAAAGTGTCTGCAGACTGGGTGGGTACAGGAGCCCAGGAGAGGAAGGCCCTCTCCGCTTACATACCTCAGAGAACCTTTAACACAGGAAGCTGTTTATCATAACATGTTGGGGAGATATTGCCTCCATGCTGAATCAATTAGGTCTGGCCTGTTTCATCATACTTCATAACTTGGGCCGTGGAGCCCAGGGGTCTCCAGAGCGTGGTACAGTGCTGTAATTGAATTTTGATTAAACACACATGGCTTGTGAGCCCGCGTGGCCGTACAGGGAGGCGTGACCTGCTGGAGAAGATGGGAACTTTCCAGAAAACAGGATGTGCTTTGTTGGATGGGGGGGGGGGGGGTGGCGGAGTGAGGGGGATAAGATATATGAAATGTATGAAAATCAGGGACAGCTGGGGAACAAAGATTTCTTTATATTTCCATTCTGTCTGTTTTTAGCTAGGATCTGTCAGATATTTGAAAGGTAACGCAAAGGTGTCTGCTTTCTGGCCGTAGCGGAATCCCGCATGAGGCTGGGGCAGAACACAGGGGCAGGTAACTCTCGCTGTGTCCTGAGAGACAGGCATGTTTACATGGTAATTCACAGACTGTCACCGAAACTGCCATCTCTCCTGCTGACCGCAGAGCGTCCAGTGATCGCAGTCAGGAAGATCAGCTTACAGCCGGCATCCGAGCGTGAAGGACAGACACGTTAAAGACACTTAGTAAACATCAAAGATTGATGTTGAGCCTTCTGATGACGCATGACCTATAGCTAACCCTTAACTACAGCTTAAAAAAACGACCTTGTAAGAGAGCCGACATCCTCCGTAATCCTGACCTGACTGTTGTTTGTGTTGATATAGCATGAAACAGTAAAATCGAGATGCTTCTGACTAAAGGGTCACCTGACCCTCCTCTTGGTTCTTCAGAACTCTATGGTTCAACCCCTCACTATAAATGTGACAGTAGTGATATGTAGTGATTAGTGACAGAACCTTGCGTATAGATAGTGTACTTGCTCAGGAACTTAGGAGAAGGTTGTCAGGCATCCACAAGGGGTCAAAATACAGTTCACACACAGCTTAAAACAGACATATGCTTTCATCTGTGGGGTGATGTGGGTTAGATACCTCCACCTGTGTCCAGAAGGTCATAGGTTTGAATCCCAGGGATAGCAGAGTAATCATTGCTGTTGGGACCTTGAACAAGATCCTTACCCTCGAAAACTCTTCCGGGGTACAAAGAAAACCTCCATGCTGAGTGCAGGCTTTTACCCGTGTATTAATATGGGGGTGTGTGCCTCACAGGAGAGCGGGCTGAGATGTGTGAAGATTGAATTTCATTGTGTCTGCTACTTGTAAAATAGCAATAAAGGTGTTTTATCTATCGAACCAAAAGGGAGCCAGGGATCATCTTAACACCAAATCCTAAACGTGGCACCAATACAGGCTACTGATGATGTCACAGACACGTCAGGGGCTCGCTGACACTCAGGCTATCTGATCCAAAACACGTTTCACGCTTTGAAAGAGAAGCCCTTTTAATTTCCTTCGTCTGTGGGTCTTATTGTGTGCCCAGGTTCTCTCCATGTCTGCCTGCGCTGAATGCATCTGGCAAACATATTTCAGAATTTTGGATTGACTGCAGCTTGTCTTTTGTCAACTAAGAATGCTTGTCACTCGCAGTATGAGTACTCTATTCATTCTTTGCAAGTGCTATGATGTGCCTACAATTAGAATCAGCACAATACCGAAACTAAAACGGCGAAGGATGAGCGCTGACGATCGCCAAAATCGTGGGTCCAAGCGTCACGTTTCCAAAAATCCCGTCAGCCTCATTTACTGCAGGCAGCTGGAGGAGTTCTATCCTACCCGCCACGCCCCACCACGCCACGCCCCGCCCCGCCATGCCACACCACACCACGCCAGCAGGGTGACACATGCAGCCAGAATTTTCCCTGCCAATTTTTTATGAAATTAATTTCCTTAAAGACGCTGTCAAGAGCCGGATGATCTCATCTGGGTTTTCCTGTTATTCCACATCAACGGTCCAGCAGAAAGGCCGCTGAGGATTCTGGGAGCCACTGCCCAGGCCTCCGGGAAGCGATGAGCATGATTAGAAAGGTAATCCGAGGTCTCGCCGAACCCCATTTTACAAGAGGGGCGAGGGATGCTGCCGTCCCCTTTCAGGAAGTATGGGCTCTCAGAGCTCTGGGTGGTTTGAAGGTCCAGCTTTATTTTTTTGGACGTGGGGGAGGGACAGAAGGCTCAGCCCTCCCAGGGACCCATCCCAGCACTACAGCCTACATGCGCCACGGGGACGGTGTACCTATAAAACACTCGTCGGGATGAGGGGTGCTTTCGTTTCCCCTGGCGCATGGAGGATGAGGTTGCTAGATTCCTGAGAGCTCCATAAATCTCCCCCCTCTTATCCCTGTGCTATATTGATAAGCTCAGCTGTGGTTTAGCCAGAGTAACACAGCAAGGGGGCCGGACGACACGCTAAAGAAGTCTATCCAGAGAGCTGCAGTAACTATTGTAATCATTTTCGTTCAACAACTGCACATTCAGAAACGTGAACCTTACACATCAAACAACACATGCATCATAACATCGGAATGCGCTTCTTTTGATGGCACTGTGGCATATCGCAGTGGCGTGTTTACGGCGATCCGAGGTGCCAGGCGGGACCCTTCCTCGACTGCGAGAAAGAGCAGCCTGAGCGCAGACAGCGTGGCTATTGTACGGCTCGCAGTCAGTCACTCAAAAATAAATATGAGCACGTTACACTTTTATTACACTGTCACAATTACAGAATGGAGGCGACTTCACCATTTCCCCAAGCAAGGATTTTCGTTTTCATCACCAATTATCTTAACGCTGCTCTTTTATTTGAAATGTTTAAGATTCTGTTCCTTTTTACACAATCCCTCATTATCCTCCGCACCCACATTAACTAATTAGAGAAGTTAACACATCCTGACATGAACAATGGTTCTGGCGGGTGAGCCAGAGTGCTCGCGCAGCCATATCCGCAGTGATTCAGACTGTCGCACACACACACAGGTTTGTAACTATATCTTTGTGGGGACTCTCTATGGGGAAAACCCTAATCCCGACATGACAACTTTAACCCCTAACCTGCCCTAACCTTAACCATAAGTAACCAACCAAAATATGAGACTTTTGGCATTTTTAGTTTTTTGATTGCATCTTTGTGGGCATGGGCGCGCGCGCACACACACACACACACACACACACACACACACACACACACACACACACACACACACACACACACACACACACACACACACACACACACACACACACACACACACACACACACACACACACACACACACACACACACTGGAGCGGCCTGTAAACTAATCACACGGCTCTGATTAACTGCCCTACTCTATTCGAAGGTGCACGAGCGAGACTCGAACACGCTCAAGCGAAAATGGAAGCGCACTTGACACCGCTTGAACTCTGATTCCTTTCAGATAGCTCAGGGAGAAGCAGGACGGCATTTACAAGGGGAAATGAACCATATATCGGACGGCGCAGACCCGCGGGTGACCTGCACGTGATCTCCAAGGCCGCACACAGGGCACCTCATATAAACTGGGCTCCGTGGACATTTCCTCGCTGACTTTATTTACAGCTCGGCACTGTGACAGCTGACAGCACTGGGGCGTTTCCTAACAGGCTGATACCTTCAGGTCCATGACAACAGGAACAGTGGGGATGAACACAAACAGACTGCAGGGCCCCTGCGGCAGGACACTGCTTATGATATCCGGGCCTAAGCGGACTCAGGACAAGGGACAAGGGCTCAGTATCAGCATCAGCATCCCAGGTTTGGAGCTTAAGGTGCCACAAAGAAATTCCTTCAGTCTCTCTCGCCATAAAACACGACTCAATTTCCTCTCTCGGGTCTGGAGTGTCTTCAAGAAACAAAAAAGAATAAGTCTTGTTTCAATCAGTAATTCAGATCTTGTGCTGATTATTTTCCACCTAAAAGGAAGAGAGAGAAATGGGGGGGGGTGATCAGGGAAACCAAGCAGATCTTATTTTCACATCCCTGTTCCTTAAATGCATAAAACCAAGAGCCTTATGCATGTCACATTGTCGCCGCTTCAGAAATCAGTGAGTTAATCTACCGTAAACACCTTCTGACGATTCACCATAATCTGAACACAGATTAACTCTACGGATTGGAGCAATAGACGCAGGTTAATTACAATCATCAACAGTGTGGCTAAATTAAGAAAACACCGTTATTCTGAGACAGCGTGAAAACAGGGATATTTTCACAACGTTGGATAGACTGTAATCCTGCTACTTCTGGACGTTTATATAACAGATGGCCTTCTCTCCTAAAAATGTAACAAAAATTGGTGGTGGGGGCGGGGAATCACAATAAAATAAAGAAAATAATGGCTAACAGCATCTTTGCAATGGAGATCTTCTCTGTGAAATGACTTAACACTGATAAAATGACCACATACCAAAACACCTAAATAAATGTAACCCAAACCACCACTGCAGGACACATGTTGCTTTGACCCTCTGTGACCCTGGGGAGCCCCCCAGCAGTACTTTTTATAGGCTAGAGTTCACATGCAGCTTCCTGAATAACTGCCACACTGCAGATGGCGCAGCTGAGCTAAAAAAGTGACAGATTCCTGCATGAAACTTAATCTGATATAACAAGTAACATATAGGCCCTACTGAATTAATTTGCCAGCTACCACAGAACACGCTTAAGTCCCATTTCGGCTGGCTGAATGGAGAGAATTATGGGAGCCTCCTACGCTGGGGGCTGGACTAGCAACCGCGGGAAGGCATTCCTGTGGCTGGCGATCTGGACGACGGCGAAAGCCACATCCGCAATCATGTCCGTAGGGGGCAGCATCGAGAAGCGAACACCGCCTGCTGGAGGGCGTGGGGACAGCATGACAGCCAGCCAGCTGTCAGCAAACATCACAGCGCCACGTCACTGCAATTGCGACTAGATAAAACGCCACAGCTCACAGAGCACATTTACCACGGTGCCACTACATGCCACGTCTCGCTGATCAGGAGAATCCCATCCTGAGCAAAAGCCGAACAGGACAGCTGATATATTTACCATTTACGCTGCCTGCTCTCACAGGATGAAAACATCTTGTTCCTCATTATTCCAATTTAACTGTAATTACTATTTTATTATCTCAGTGCACAAGCAATATTTCCGCTCTGATTTAAAACAATCCCTAAATTTAAATCACAATCCTTGTAGCAACACATCAAAAACAATACAATAAAAACCACCAAAGCAAAAGCCATTTAAAATAAAGCTAATTTAAGTTAGTGGTGTAAGGTGACAGATGTTGGGGAGGCATTTTAAATAGGGTTAATTTCTTCCCATATATCAGATGTCTCCCGTCAAACATAACGATTGTGGCAGCCGCGGTTACGGTTTCCACACGGAAACACGCTTTGCTGCATGCGCAGACTCGCAATCCCCCGCCCAGGACAGGCCTGCCTTGATGCGGAGGAGGCAGAAGAGGAGGACGAGGAGGAGACTGAAGGAGCAAAGCAGCCGAACTCCCTGGCTGGCGGGAGCCGTCTGCCTGCCTGAGCTCACTACCAGCTCACTATCACGTTACGCTCATCCCTTTCAGACACCACCAACGTCTCATTTTCAGGGTGCAGATGGAAAATACGCACCCAGCAAAGGCACACATTACAGGGCCGAATCTAAGCGTGGGTTGAGGCCGAAGGCAGCTGGGATTAACGGAGACGCCGGCTGGTACTTCAGGAAGGAAAGGGCAGACGGAGGGGTGGATGGAGGGATGAGTGCATGGGGGGATAGATAGAGGGGCGGATGAGAACTCCAGCGAAAAGCAGAGCTTTGCCCTCACAGGCGTTCCAGCTTGTAACAATATAAACATTTAGATGCCTGTAATGGACGCCACATGCGGCTGCAGAGAGGCACACGCTTCCATCACAGCTGAAGCTTACAAGCCAAGTGAAGAGTAAGAGACGGCGCAGACTGGAATGGATGAGGAGAAGAACGTAGGGGACCAGCGAGGGGCCAGTCTCAGTCAGGACGCGCGTGCGTGCGTGTCTTGAGCCTCTGCCCCCATAATGCTTTGCGTTACAGCCTGACATTTCAGCCGCGGCTGGGGACCGGAGGGATCAGGGGCGGGGGGCAGCACAAGCCCAGCACAAGGCCAGCCGCACCCCGGGCAGATGGAGGGGGGCTGGAGTCTGCTTGTTTTCTCCAGCGGATCACCGCAGCTCCTGGGACGAACTGTAAACGTTTCTAAGGCCCTGTGTTAATGGAAAGGTTACGGCACTGCAGCATGGAGACTATTGGGGGATGTCTGTGTTTCTGGAAGTGATTTCAGATCTTTGCCAGGTCTCTGTCTCGGGGGGCCGGATGTGCTGGGACAGCAGGACGCTGCTGGACCATCTAGACCATCCTCACCTGGCGCCAGCATTCAGGGCGAGAGCTGAGTCCTCCTGTACGTCTCGTTGGTGATGGACAGCCGGGTCAGACGGGCACCATAATAGTCCACTATGTAGTTGGAGCCGTCCGAAGGACCCACAATCTATGGAGACGGGAACCAGGGAGACACGTTATCCTGGGCCCAACAAGGGGCTGTGCAGAACAAGAGAGACATGGCTACTTTATTCATCCCTTCTCTCCATGAGACAGACAGACAGAGACAGACACGTGTATATACAGGTAAAACTTAGTTTAGGGGTTAAATAGCATTCAGCCCCCTGAGCACTTGGGATTAAGAAGCTCTCCAGCTACGCGCCTCAAACCGACGACCTCCTGGACGGATGCACAGAGACTAACCCACTAAGCTACACAATGTATCACCGAAACACTTTTAAGCAATCACTCATTATTCTTAAAGGAGCCGGGGGCTGGTTTTGAACCAGACGTCCACGCAGCATTTATTCCACTGAAAACGGCGGGCGGCATGAGTAAGAATATTCATGCACACGACCTGAGGACAGGCGTCACGCTTCTGAATCGGAGCCCGGCCTGCCTCGGCCTTGTCGGCACGGAAACGCTGGGCGCCGTCCAGCCCGGAGATCAGCTTGTATCAACGTAACTGCGAGAAGCTGACACACACCGACAGGGTAATGGCTTCCCGCGAGCGCGCCGTGAACACCTGGCCTCTGCGGAGTGCCTCTGACGGGAGGGGACCCATCTGGTGCACAGTGCCGGGGGGGGGGCGGGCAGGGAAAGGCTGACTGTGATTGAAGCCGACTCTGCGTTAAACAATGTCAAGGTTAGCGATGGCTCGTGTGCGAATAATCCGGGGTAACCAAGATCAGCCTCTTGCCTGCGATCTGCCGTCATTCGTGGTTTAACAATGAGAGGACTGTTTTCACAGAAATGAATACGTTTGTTTCTCAGCAAAAACATACAAGGCGAAGTAACTCAGTCACTGGTATACAGACACACTCGCACGCCATCCCTGGGCTCCTTAGGGGAAGTTCCCCTAAACTCTAATTTTAACGCTATTCATGGTTCTGAAACCCAACAAAGGAAGAGCATCCAGCAGTCGCAGTCTTTGTGGGGACAAATCCTCAGAATATAAATATATAGCAAGTATGGCAAGGACAGCAAAACCTACACACACCCACCCTCATATACATACATATAATTAAATGTACTAGGTGTTTATTCATTACTTCTCAAAGAGGCATTTCCTTGTCGGCGCTGCTCTTAGCCAAGGTAGTTATACTTAAAATATGGCACTTTAGCAAGTAATAGCGTACATAAATGGGCTCTGGGGAAAGCGAGCGTTTTATCAGCGGTGTCACTCTAAGGCGACGGCGGAGGCACCCGGACGGAGTACAGCTAATTGCGAATGTAAGCGTGCGGCGGTGCCCTGCGCCAGAGGCGCTCCTTAAAAGCATTGCTCTCCCAGGGCCCTCAATCCGGCATTAACCGAACAATAAACACCGCCGGCTCCCCGTTAATCAAAGCCGCGGCCGCCGCCCCATAAATCACTTTTTAAATAATAAATAAAAATGATTTCTTATTTATTTTTTTCGGCTGGGAAAAGCTGCCGGTCTCATTTGAAGAAGACAGATTTCTGAAACCTGGTTGGGGTCAGAGGAAATATTATTTTGCAGGGCGGGACAGGGCGGGGCATCTATGAGTTATACGTTTAAACCGCTGCGGCCCAACGGGCCCCCAAACCGGCGTGAGAACCCGCAGGCCGCCGGTGTCTGCGAGATTTATGTCCCCGATCCATTCTGAGATTAGCTTAATTCATTATCTGCAAAAGCGGGGCAGCACGCGGAGAGCCGGCTCATCTACGGCCGACCACATGATCAGAGAAACTTCACACTAAAAGACGGCGCCTTCCGACTGACACGCCGCCTATCCGGCGAGCTGGATCCCTCTTCAGGCCTTTTCTTTCAAAACTAAAAAAAACTAAAGCTAAACTTTACTCCATTTCCACCCCCAAAATGAGCGGCTTGGGCAGGCAAACACCCACAGCTATATTCAGCTCTGTGGATCAAAGTGACATTGACATGAATGTCAAATGGTCAAAATACAGTCATGGGAGCCTCATATAAAACGGACTCACTGATGTTTTTCTGTGTTTGGTGTCTGTTACATCCATCCATTTCCCAACTGCTTTCCCAATACAGGGCCGGAGGGGGTAACTATTGCATTCTTTTCTAAAAACAAACTGTCAAACAAAGTGAAGCCCCTGAGTGAGTCACTTTCGGGGGCAGCTCCCGATGTATCAGGCTGTATCAGGCTGCATGTGGGTAACGCTAAACTGGGACCAGATCGGCATGTTGTTTTCCCTGCAGTTGCACTGGACACATTAAAACATCCTTCAGCCAAATTTAAATCAGTTCAATGTTTCTCCAGACCCACATGCCTCAGTGTAAACTTTGGGATGGGGGCGGGGCAAACAAATGGCCTGGCTTTTCCTTGTCAGGCCTCCGAGCCTCAAGGGTGGTTGGGCTGGGGGAACATGCTGCAGTCCCCAGTGGTGCTGGCGGCCTGCCTGCCGGCGAGGAACTCCCCAACACTCAGGTGGCAGTGAGCGTCTACAGTAGTGTGCTGTCAGGATGCAGTAAGGATAATGGGGTACAATCAGAGGCGGACATTTCAGGTCCAGAAAGTAAAAATCCAAACCAGGATTTAGTTTCAACCAACCAATTGAGTCTAGAGTCACAGAATACTCAATTGGTTGGTTGAAACAAAATCCTGGTTTGGATTTTTACTTTCTGGACCAGAAATGTCCGCCTCTGGGTACCATTCACATTCCACCTAGCCCAGGCGTCTAGTTATATCAAAGGCACAGAGCACTGCCTGTCTCTGCACACAGAAGCACATACTCCTGACCTGCACTCCCTCAAATCAAGCTGGGTCACATCCCATAACTCCACTCTGGCCACATGCTTCCCACAGACCCAGGGTACATAGGGCAGAAAAGCCAGTGAGGTGAGGGCCTCATTTCCTGGGCTGCTCCTACTAGTCCAGTCACTCATCGCTACACACTGCTTTCTTATGCTTAGCGCAGTGTTTCCCAACCCGGTCCTCAGGTACCCACAGATAGTACATGTTTTTGCTCCCTCCCAGTTCTGGACTGTCTGGCAGGGAGCAAAAACATGGGCCGTCTGTGGGTACCCGAGGACCAGGTAGGGAAACACTGGCTTAGTGTGCTCTGAGCAGACGACTATTACTCTTCTTGGAAAACAGGCTAAACAGGCCATTGTCAGACAGACACCAACATTAAAAGACAAAATAACGGTCATCACTAAAAAGCCAGCATCACATTAATCGGGGTTTTTTACTGTTCGATAAAAATGCGCCAATACCCTCTGGTGCTGCTCACCTGCATGGAGATCAGCATGAAGTCCACCAGGCTGCCGATGCCACAGAAGCCCACGGTGCAGAACTTCAGCAAACCTAGAAGAGAAAAGCATTGCAAGCCTGTGCTGTAACATACGGGGATTTTTAAGATGCAGCCATGTGTGCCGTTTGCAAACGTGAGCACTGAAGATGTTAAATAGGGCGAGCACTCATTTACTGGTCCTGTTTCTTAAGAATCTCTGTTCCTAACTAAAACCTGCATCACCCATGCAGATCTGCCTGTTTACAACATCGACGAGTCCTCCAGTTCTCATTGTACTTCCAACTCCGACGCAAGCAGAGCTCCCTGGCTGCCGGCTCCGTCCTCCGGCATTAAGGCCTGCTGAACACGCCGCTGCGGCCGGTCCTGGGCCAGCTCGCCTCCTCGCTTTGTCACCGCCGCAACAGCGTGCAAAAAAAATCCCTCCTCACCCCACGTTCCGGGCACCATCCGGATAGACAAACAAAATTACAATCAATTTACACGGGGGGAAAAAAAAAAAAGCTTCAACCCCTGCGAATGTAACGTAATTACAAGGAATTATCATTAATATTCCTGCAAATTGGCCATTCGGCGACGGCTCCGCGACTGACTGAAGTGTCCATTTAGAACGAGCTGCCATGCGTCTGCGCCACAAAGCCGGGCCCTCGCAGCCCGGCGGCCAGCCGCATCTTAATGGCTTAATGGCACAGCGGTGCCACGGCTCGCCCGCTGCCAGGCAGGGCCAGGTGCTGTGCCGCGCGGGGACCGGGGCTGGCTCGCGCCCGCACAGTGTGAACCGCCATTCCTGTCCCTGGGCGCCGGAAACAAAAAGCCCTGGGACAAGGGAGGCCTTTCATCCGCTGGGGCCTTTGTGATCTTGCAGGTGCTTAATTAAAAATAAGACCTCAATCAGAAAAAAAAGGAGGGAAAAAAAAACATACATGCTGCTTCATGCTTGACTTCAGTGTTTTGATGTATTTCCCATTTACCGACTGAGTGCCTCTGGGTGAGATAATGGTGGCATTATTCCGTTCTTCACGGGAGGAACCAGCTCCCTTCACTCTACCGGGAGGGTGCAGGGCACAGCCTCTGCTTATTAATCCCCCACTCTTTCACAAAGTTGCTTTCCCAGCCTGGGCCCCCCGAGCCCATTTTTCAGCCCGATTTCGCGGAGCAGAAGGCGAGCGCTCCGTTGGGCCCCCCCAGTGCCCCCCCCTGGAAGACAAGGCAGGTGAGCTCCTGTTCCTGTGGTTTACAGGCCTGGGCTCTTGTTCCCTTAGGCCCCAATGAATGATGCGGAATAATAAGATGCCAAACCAGCCATTTCCTTGCCTCGCTGTGTTACGCCAGGTTGCATGTCCCCCCCATCTCCTCCACACAGGCAACACACACCCAGTTGCCATCAACATCCCTAGTGGACAGTGCAGAATACCCATCCGGAATACTGAATCAAAACGATCATGGATGTGGAGAGGATACGAGGACCTTTAATCCAGCTTTTAACTGTAATAAAAGTATGTCTGAATGTCTGAGAGGACACAATGGTAAACTGTTCTATGTGACTCAAATGTATGAAAAGCTTGTGTGCTATGTGCCGATGCCTTCCACACAAACACTATGGCTTTCTGTGATGATTTTGCAATGTTTTCATGCCATACCTCATTACCAGCGTTCCTCTGCATTTGATGCAGGTATGGTTTGCAGTTTTCATTAAAAAAAAGGGGAGTTTTATGTTAAAAATGCTGTGTGTGTTTGCTTGGAAACACACCTCCTCCCTGCCACACAAGGGAGATGCTGCATCTCTGTGTTTTAAAGGCTGATCCACCATTTAAATTAAAAGTTATTTCTGCACAGAAAGCTACCGACAATACCTTTGGGGAAAAAGAAAAGAAAAAAAAAAAACAGTAATTGGGAGACTGAAGTGGCTTTTACCATGAAACAATGGACTATTACAGGATATTCTGTGCAACACCTGAGACGGTGGGATGTTGCAGTGCAGGCCCACCTAAAGCAGGGTAGCCTAGGTAGAAACGATCGGCCCCCAGCCAGCCCAGGAAGAGAGAGAGGGCCACCGCCACTTTGTACGAATAGCCATTCCTGAAAGGCAAGAGAGAAAAAAAACAAACAAAACTGTGCTTAGTAAACATTTCAACACTGTCAGCTATTTCATTGAAACAAATACTGGAAATAGGACATACACATTTCGACAAGGGATACTTTTGTTGAATCCAACTTCCTCCCCACTGAATTTAAAATGTGTCTTGTTGGGAAGGCGGCAGGTGACATTGGGGGCTGGCAGGCATTCCACTGAAACCACAAGATGGATTTCAATAGGAGACAAATGAAAAAAACATGTTTTATAAAGTGCTATTTTCTATATATGTTCCATTAATAAAGTGACACTGATAGGCCATTATAAATTGTACAATCCTTGCCTCTCACAGACACATGCGCACACACACAGATTAGTACTGATCCCAGACTACTGGTTTTCACTTATGATTAAGAGGAACCCCTAATTCCCTTGCTAAAATTAAAAGAAACCTACTTACCCCAGGCGAAAGAGTGCTTGCAATTTTCAGGCTCTTGGGTGGCATCATCTATTTTAGGGTCTTTACACCGGTATGTGATCAGTGTTAAGGAAACTGAGATCAAACATTTGCAGAAAATAATTTCAGCGTCCCATGCAGAAACACCAACTAACAAGCTTTTATAAATACATATATAGCAGGCAAATCATATATAAAATGACACAACTGTTGCCTAGACTCACCATTCAGAAAACCAGCCAAAGAAAACCCTCTTCAGAAAGAAGGCCAGATCGTTCACCTTAAAAGCCCTCAAATAAACGTTCAGTATTTATTTGACTAAATCGCAAAATGTGTACGTTGCATATAACTCAAAGAATCTCGACAAAATTAATCAATCTAAATAGATACTTGTAGTAAACTCGCTTCCAGTTATATTATTTTCTACAAACGTCTTGAAGTTCGTCTGGTGTTTTATTAAATTCATGAATATAGCTCATTTTCATTCGAAAATGCCTAAATCACAATCATTCAGAATGATCAATACAACTGCAAATTGACAATTTTCAGCATTTACAGCAGTTAATTGGTTTGGCGTTTTAAATACATACAGTTGATGCTGGTGTAGATAACGTTTACGATGTTTCGTTCAAATTGCAAGATATGGAATTCATTTAAAAGACTTTTTCCAGACATCACGAAATTAAATTGCTAGCGGAATTCATGTTCACCGTTTAGATGTATTTAAGCGTGTATACTATACTATCGGTATTCTTCTTAAACAAGGATATGCATCACACAAATCATGTTTGATCCAAATCAATAAGTACTCGACTACGGACATACTCACGGATGTCAGATTTGACTACGTATGCCAAGCAGGTTGGTAAAAATTAAAGGACATTTTCACTATACCGCAAGTTAGTATTAAGCCAGTCCGCTTGACAACAGGCCAACAAACCACATCGCTCAGGCCATAATAACGATTTGCAGCTCGATTTCTGAACCTCGGAGCGAAGGATATTGTCCCAGGCGTAGGTTTGTGCATTCTTCCACTTCGGTCGCTAACATACAATTTAAATTACAATAAATTAAACAGAACAAAAAGAGCTGGAGTTTGGGGTATAAACAAAGCGACATCCTCCAGTAAGCCGCCATATTGGCGCAGTTTCCTAGCCACGTGATCGTTGAGAACCGCGTGACCTTAAAGGGACCGCGCCACGCCGACCGTCAGACCCGACTTCTAGTCAGATTTCCACCTGTAAGAATGCCGCTGCTAACTACAGCTAGCAACGCACCGCAAAACAAAGCGACATAAATGTTATCCGTGACAGCCAGCTCGCGTTAAATGTGACTACGGGTGCCTTGTCACAAACGGAAAGTTTGTCAGCTAACAACAGGTTAGCTCGCGAGCGGTTAAGTCCATTTCAAATGACGTTACCCCAGCTAGCTAGCTTTATTAGTAGGTGGAAACCAGAGCTGACCGAGATGTTGGAAGCGTTTTTGCCTCCGAGTAACTTACAGCGTGCACCTGCTGGTCAAACGAGATTAATGGATACGGCTAGCTCCCCACCATCTGGTAAATAAGTAACTTTAGCGCAGTTAGTTAGCAGGCTACATTGGCTTGACCGTTATCCGTTACCATAGTGACTGTAGTTCAAGGCTCACTCTTGCGCAACGCGACAGCACTTCCTGTTTCAGGTGAGGCGTGGGCTGTTCACTTCCGTCGGACAGGTAAGGATTGGCGAGCTTCGCAAATGTCTGCCTGCATGCTTTCTGTCTACTTCATACCTGAGTGCGTATGTGCGAGCCGCAGTTGACGGGCTTAACGGGGTAGATTGTTAGCCAGTTGTTAGTCGCGGGCGGCGATCTGCGTTGACCAGCAGACAGGCTAACCTGTAGTTTATCAGTTGGATTAGACAACCTGGATATCATTTTCAGATTTGTTTATAGATACCAAATTACCAGTGGTGTTCTGTTTAAAAAGTTATATTAAACATTTGCCACGTTTTAAAAAGGTACTTGTATAATCAGCGTTAGTTTAAAAGTATTTATAATTTTAATAGTAAAACACATTATATTTGCCAGAACTACACGGAAGCTGCATTGATTACGGAGAACTGCTTCGTGTTGTCATACAGAACGACAGTGAAGTAACTGCCTGTAATGTTACTTGATTTTTATTCATCGGGGTCGTTACGATCGTTTGGAAATGCCTGTGTTATATACAGTTACTCCACCGAATATCGTTATGTTTATAGCTATGATTTGTCTTGCAGATTGTGTCACATCTGAGAAAATATCACTGAAATGTATGAAAATGTTCCCACAGGTATGCTGTAAAATTAATATTAATTAATACTATCTATGTTATAGCAATGTATTGGGTTATAATAAATTCACATCTGTAGCAAAGTGACCCCTCTGAACCAGTTACTAATGGATGTAATGTGGAAGCTGATATATATGGTGAAAGGGTCAGCACCCTGCATTTGTCTGGTTTGTGCAGTATCTGCTGTGGAGCGGCAGCGGGTCCTGCAGGCGCTCGAAAGGCTCCAGGCCAAGCTTCTTCAGCGAGAGGAGTGGACCCACAGCGAGCGGCTGGGGGCCCTGAGCGACACGCTGCGGAGCCCTCTGCTGGGTCACATCCTCACCCTTCAGCATTCCATCAAACAGCTGAAAGAGCAGGTAAGCCATTGATTACATGTGACCATCTGCAGGTTATGGAGGGCAGGTAAGGGGTTTACTATGCGTGACTGTCCCCAGGTTAGGGAGGGCGGGTAAGGGGTTTACTATGCGTGACTGTCTGCAGGTTAGGGAGGGCGGGTAAGGGGTTTACTATGCGTGACTGTCCCCAGGTTAGGGAGGGCGGGTAAGGGGTTTAATATGTGTGACTGTCCCCAGGTTAGGGAGGGTGGGTTAGGGGTTTATTATGTGTGACTGTCTGCAGGTTAGGGAGGGCGGGTAAGGGGTTTATTATGTGTGACTGTCTGCAGGTTAGGGAGGGCGGGTAAGGGGTTTATTATGTGTGACTGTCCCCAGGTTAGGGAGGGCGGGTAAGGGGTTTACTATGCGAGACTGTCCCCAGGTTTGGGAGGGCGGGTAAGGGGTTTAATATGTGTGACTGTCCCCAGGTTAGGGAGGACGGGTATGGGGTTTAATATGTGTGACTGTCCCCAGGTTAGGGAGGGCGTGTATGGGGTTTAATATGTGTGACTGTCCCCAGGTTAGGGAGGGCGTGTATGGGGTTTATTATGTGTGACTGTCCCCAGGTTAGGGAGGACGGGTATGGGGTTTATTATGTGTGACTGTCTGCAGGTTAGGGAGGGCGGGTAAGGGGTTTATTATGTGTGACTGTCCCCAGGTTAGGGAGGGCGGGTATGGGGTTTATTATGTGTGACTGTCTGCAGGTTAGGGAGGGCGGGTAAGGGGTTTAATATGTGTGACTGTCCCCAGGTTAGGGAGGGCGGGTAAGGGGTTTACTATGCGTGACTGTCCCCAGGTTAGGGAGGGCGGGTAAGGGGTTTACTATGCGTGACTGTCCCCAGGTTAGGGAGGGCGGGTAAGGGGTTTATTATGTGTAACTGTCTGCAGGTTAGGGAGGGCGGGTAAGGGGTTTAATATGTGTGACTGTCCCCAGGTTAGGGAGGGAAGGTAAGGGGTTTATTGAATTTTTTTTAAATTGATTGATACAGTTCATGATCCAAATGAAGATACTGGCAGGAAGCAATCTTGTGTATTCCTGGAGATAGACAGGTGGAGGTGAGAGTATGTGCACTCAGACGTCCTCAGTGACGGTGGATGTTGTCATAGATCTGTCAGCTGTTAATATGCTCTTGGTTTGAGTAACTGCCTTGTCAGGGATGTATTGATGAAATGGATGAGAACTTGCCCTGTCAGCCCAGGCTAAATAAGCTGAAGACTGATAAGTTTACACTCTGTTAGTCTAAAGGTCATTAATACATTACCTGTGTGATGCTGTGGCACATAGCAGAAGAATGTATTGATTCCCACCCCTAAGCTCCCATCGAGACAGTTTTGAGTGGTGTGTGTTTCCTGATTCTTTTTTCACTCTTTTCTGATTGTTGAAAACTAATGTTCTACAGTTGAAAGAACTTGAAACAGTCACTCTTCTTTAATTTGACCCTGTGCTTCCATGAATTTGCTTATGGATTCTTGTTTATATGATTTTAATTGTCATTGGTATGTTGTTATAATTTATTGAAGGACTCACACTTTTTTAGGAAGTTGGATAAATCCAATTGATAATAGTATTCATTTATATTGTAATCTGTTGTAGTTCCTCCCCATTTGCACTTGTTTTGTAACATTTTTTTTCTGAGAGATTAGTCCCTTTGGTGATATACCTGCAAAAAAGGAGTCCCATTCACAAACCCTGAAACGCCCCATCTCCGTTCTTCCCCAGCTGAACTGCCTGCCAGCCGACACCTGCAGCGATTTTAGTTTCTCCCGGAAGGGGCAGCTCATCGTCAGTGCCAGCCGGCCTCCCAGCAGCTTGCTGGGGGCTGCCCCAGGCTCACTGGTGTCCAATGGCTCTGGGCTTTGCCTGCCGGGCCGCATTTCACCCGAGCAGCTGCAGAGATGGATCCAGGCGGCAGCGGAGGTTGGCTCCCTCCCGTCACCGAAGTGCCACATTTCCCAGCCAGAAAAGCAGCGTCTCACATTTTTAAGTGATTTTTCTACTGGTATAATGTAAAGCGACTTAAAATAATGCCCGAAAAGATATTTTGCCCCACCCATATATTGATTGTTTTGGTGAAGTCATTAAAATTGGATTGACGAGGTAACAAATGGGCTGCCACTGGACATGACTGGTGCTGAGTCAGCCTGTTCTCCGCAGGGAAGGCCGACGGAGCAGATCAGCCTGCCGAAGCCGGTGTCCGGGGGCCTCGGCTTCAGTGTGGTGGGCCTCGGCCCCGACGGCGTGGGCGGCAATGGCGTCTTCATCCGGCAGGTGCAGCCGGGAAGCATCGCACACAGGTGAGCTGTCTCTCCCTTTACTGGTCCTGATGTTGTATGCTGGTTTATTTAGCTGTTTTTTTTTTTTTTTTTTTACTGAATTTTAAGAATGCGTAGCTAGGCTGCATGGTTTGAAGCATGCTTGCAGTTTACCAGCTGACACGGTAGGGTGTCCTGTTGCGCCGTTACTCAGTGTGTGCTCCCTGGCACCTTCCACCTGACAGCTTCTTCTCTTCCCGTAGAGATGGACGGTTGCAGGAGAACGACCAGATTCTGGCGATCAATGGGAGCCCCCTGGATAAGAACGTCACCCAGCAGCAGGCCATTGGTCTGCTGCAGCAGTCTGGCGAGCGGGTGGACCTGGTGGTGGCCAGGGACCCGGCAGCCCAACGCCTTGCCCGTTTGCCAGGGCCGGTGCAGTCGGTAAGGAAGCTTCAAGCTGAATGTGGAGGTGCCTGGATACTCTTCACGGAGCGTGTGCTTTTCAGGATCCTGCGGCACAGTGCTCATGGGCCTGCAGAATAAGACATAATTATTATTCCCCCTGAGGCCTTTATTTCTGTTTTCATTAATGCCCCTTTAATCCCTATGAGTGAGTGAGTGCCCGCTGCTGGCCGTCGGCTCCCCCATCAAGCTAGTTTTTCATTCGCCGCCCCTCCAGAAATCAAGTTAATTGAATTTTGGTGCTAAAAGAGCCGGGTTGTTTTATCGCAGCTTTCAAATTTAAGTATCTGACAAGAAGGTCAAAACAACAAAAAGCCACAACTATTCTTTCCCAAAAATATTTATCAATTATCTTTTTGGCAGTCAGTCATCTGATTTATATATTTGCGCTTTGTGTGAATGTCATGAAAAAGATTAATGAGGGACTTGGAAGAATCACCTGTGAAATATCATGTATTGAGGCTGTAGCGTCTGTTTGCTCAGAGGTGTGACGGGACGCCTAACCGTTCCCCCCCCAAGCTGTACTTAGCAGTTTAATAAACAAAAAATGAAGGAGCGGCCCCCAGCGCATGTCTGTCATGGTGAGGTCAAAGCCCAGGATTATTTTGTCCACTGAATCACCGAGCTCTCACATACACATCTGCTTTCCCACTCTGTGGCTCCCAGGCCGTATAAACAGTTACACTCTCTCCCTTTTTTCTATCTATAGCTGAGCTTTTACTGCGAAAAGCTGAAACAATATTTATCCATCAGGGTGCCGTCTTCTAAGCTCCTGGGATTTTGAGCTCTGTGCCTTAAATGGTGGATTTAGCCAATGTTACTCTGGTAGACCCCCCATTTAACAGTCTTGAGCCTGACATTTTCACAGAACACTGATTCCAGATTCTTGCAGAAATATTTTCATGCTAATTATAGTGCATCACAATGCTTAAAAACAAGCAGCTCTGCCACGTAGTGCCGGGCTGCCCTCTCCGGGAGGGACAGGGCTTAAACCACATCCCAGGCTGTCCCAGGAAGCCATTTTTCTCATAAGTGGTGCAGTGGCCAGAGGAGAGCCATGAGGAATGTCTTTTTAGGAAGAACAGGGGCTGCCCATTGCAGTAGATGATCTTGCTAGGGCTTTAATAGGAGGTGAGCACCTTGCCACCTGCTTTCAGCTGAGAAATAGTGTAAAGTATACCTACACATGTCTACTGCCTATGGCTGTATTAATGTCTTAGAACTGCTTTGATTTTCTTTCCAAACATGTTTCAGATTCTCGTCATATTTCATGAACCGGGGGGAGGGGCGACGTTGAGTGATAATCTAGCATCTGGGTCTCTTGGGTGTTTGTACTTTTCACCGTACTTTTCACCGCAGCATTAGGGTAAAGAGCAAGGTTCCTTTTGTGATATTTCAGCTGCTTAATTGGCCTGGTTCATTTCTCTGCTTGTGTAATAAATATTTTAGCTGTTAAAGCGGTGGAGCTTGCTGTCAGGGTAGGCGGGTCTTCAGACAGCGGCTGAGGAGGTAACAGGAAGCCAGCGCCGGAATGTGTGCCCTTATCTCTGAAGCGGCTTGTTGCTCTGCGCTAAGCATTTGGATAGGGACTCATCTGCCGAGGAGCGATGAGCGCTGCTCTTTCATTAGACGGGGAAAATTGCCACGGAAGTCACCCATCTGATAAGCAGGCTACCATAGAGGGGGGCAGGGGTGCCCTGACTGATGATCATTAATAAATCCCAAGGAGACTTTGGTGATTTAGGTGTGTGTGTGTGTGTGTGTGTGTGTGTGTACGTACGTACGTGTGTGCACGCACGCTGCCTGTGATCTGTGAGCGGGTGGCACGCGAGAGGAGGCCCTGGAGACTCTCTGACCCCGACTGATTAGCAAGTTACATTTCTGACCTTGAAGGGCCCTGGTTTTTAAGGACCTCTGTTCTCACGGCGCTGTGACCCAGTGGGTCGTGTCCAGCTCTGTGTGCGGAGTTCGTGGTTTATGACAGAGGGGCTCACTGCGCAGGGGGCTTGTCGACACCCTTAGGGTGTAAATGTGAGCGCTTGCACAGGGGGCCTGATAGACTCTCTAGGGTGTAACCCTGTATCACACCGCATGCTACCTTATGTGGGATAGGTTCTGCATCACTGCCTCCCTTATTGGATGTTGCTGAAAATGAAAGCATGGATGATAATTTACTCATTTTTATCACCCTAATTTATTGCATGGTAGCAGGCGGTGTGATGGTTATGGACACAGACTTGTAACGGAAAGGTTGCTTGCTTAGGTCCCTGGGGGGTGGCTTTCTTTCTAACCTTGAGCAGAGTACTTAACCTAAATTAGCCCATAAAAATACGTGAATAGATGAGTATAAGTCTTGGTTACTTAGTATGAACTCCGTGATGAGCAGCAGAGTAAGAACCGAAAGGGGGCAGTGCGGGGAGCTGGGAGAGGCAGCAGTGGCAGGGAGGCATCACGACTCCGCGTCACTCCGCTTCCACAGGAGCTGTGGGGCCACGTGGAGGAGATCGAGCTGGTGAACGACGGCTCCGGCCTGGGCTTCGGCATCGTGGGCGGGAAGGCGACAGGTGTGGTGGTGCGCACCCTGGTGCCTGGCAGCGTGGCCGACAAGGTTGGTGTGTCCTGCATCTCCCTGATGGTATTAAATATCTGGCTCAGCAAATGCCATGGTTTACGTTTTTTACGTATTTTTAATTCATATATATCAAATTACAAGCTAGCATATTTCTGAATGTGTTTAAAGTCAAGCTATATGCTCACTTTATTAATAATATAGTATTGTAATTCTATATAATGTAAGACAAGTCTGGTTGTGTTTGTCCTGTCTGTACAAAATGTAAAAAGACTTGTATAGGAATTGCGATTCCCTCGAGAGCAGCACTGTAAAGTGTTTAAATGCCGCTTGAGTGGAATGAAAACATAATTGAAAAAACCTTGTATCAGCTGTTATATAATAGCGGGGAAAGATCCCTGTCGGTGGGTTATGCTCTCGCAGGCCCTGCTCTCACCCGCAGGAGCCCCGAGCAGCTCCAGTCTGCTCTCATATCCTGCTTTCTCCTTTCCTTTTTGCTGTAGAGCTGTCCATTATAATTAACATTTGATTTTATTTTTTTTTTGCATCTTTTTGAAGTTCTCCCCAGCCCCTTTTCCACATGGAGCAGCCGGGCTTTCTGTCACCCTATAACCCAAACGCGCACTCGCCCCCGCCTTCCACCCCTTTTCAAAACTCCTGCTCCCAGCAACAAAACCCTCCTTGTTGGAAAGCCACGGCGTCGTGTTTCATACATCAGCGGAGCTCACGCTCCAAAAAGCTGTCAAAATTGGCCTTTTGTCCCCTGTCCTCCTCGCCTCTGCACGCCCCCTGCTGGCTGCCCTGCGCGTACGCACGTGCGCGGGTGGGGGTGGGAGACATGCGGCCTGATCGTGCTCTCGCTCGATGCTTTTGATGTCTTTGTTTTCATTTTCTGACAGATTGCTGTCTTCCCTCGAATGATAGTCAATCTCCCCCCCCCCCCCCCCCCGGGTTTCTTCCAGAAGTTTCCCTGCTTACAGTTCCGTTGTTCGATACCTTGCCCGCTTTTCTGCCGACCTCAGCAGGCCTGAGGTGAATTCTCCATTCCCCACCCAGCTACCGGCAGAATGATACCCATGCTCGCATGTACCGATACTCGCCGTGTTTACTGCGTGACCGGAATGCATTAGGCGGCGGCACCTTCCTGCTAAACTGGGGAAGGAATGACATCAGCAGAAATGCATTTTCTTTTGCACTGAGCCATGCAGTGAGGTGTTCCTCCGAGAATGTCTCAAAGAAGCAGCTTTATGTTGTACTCCCTTTTCTGCCTGTTATCTGTCTCTCTCTCTGTCTGTCTTCTAACACGTATTCTGATCAGGGTCACGGCGACTATGCTATTATTACTAATAATACTATTAATATAGCCTCAAGGCCAAGGAAACCTGAACCCAGTGGTTTTCCAAGCCAAGGAAACCTGAACCCAGTGGTTTTCCAGGACCACTATTCTTCATGCCAGTCAACCCCGTTCCACCAATGAAGAGAACATTTTATTTTATTATTATTTTTTTTAAATGTTGTGGCGAACCCAGGCTGCATTATTGATCGTGGTGAATTTCCCGACCTGGGAATAGCGTTTAAAACTTCTCTGCGACTTCTCTTTATTTCCGAAGTTATGGGTTTGCGGCGGCTGCGGCTGATCTGCAGTTTCATCCACTTAAGTCTCTGCCGTCTGATTGTGCGGACTCTTCCGTCAGCTGGGAAGTGGCTGTAGTGCTGACTGCACTCTTTTGCTTCTATTTTGCTATTCAGTTGTATCAGCAGGATATCGGTCTTGATTTACATAAGGAGGCTTACATGACTGGAGTCTTTAAGTGAGTCCCGCCACCGTCTGAACACCCTCCAGGCCCTCGGATACGGCCTGTAGAAGCTGGGTAGCCTCGCAGCGCCCCTGTCTGCCTTGAGAAACCTAAAAACATTTTGACTGGTGCCTGGTAACTGTCTGTAAATAGCACTCTGAAGTCTCACCCAAGTGGATGCTAACAGGAAGTGGAAGATGCAGGAAGTATGGGGTACGGGTTCTATCTGGCACTCTCGTCTCAATGTCGCCTCCTACAGGACGGCCGGTTGCGCACAGGGGACAACATCCTCCGCATTGGGGAGACTCCGACTCAGGGGTTGGCCAGCGACCAGGTTGTGCGGGTGCTGCAGGGCTGCGGGAGTCGCATCAGGATGCTCATCGCCCGGGACCCCCTGGGGGGGCCGCACGTGGCCCCGCCGCCACCCCCGGCTCCTGCCGTCGCCCCTGTTTCCACGCTGCCTCCGGTCCCGGCTCCCTCTCGCAGAGGAACCAGGATGGTGAGTGTGATGGATGAAGAGGCGTATGTTCTTTTTCAGTCACTCTCTCATCTGGTTTCTGAACGGCATCACGGTCTGCGTCTGTTTCAGCCGAACCTGGATGGGTATGAGATCCACGAGGTGGTCCTGAGGAAAAAGGAGGGTCAGAGCCTGGGTATCTCCATCGTGGGCTACAACGCCATGACCAGCGAGAGTGAGAGCTGCCGCCGGAGCTAGGGTGGGGTCTGTACCCCAGGGGGCAGGAACACCACACGGGTGCCTGAGTAAGCGACCGCCATTCATGGTCTCTGTCCTTCTGCATTTCAGATGCCGTGGGGGTCTTTATAAAGCACGTCATTCCAGGGAGCGCCGCTGAGCAGAGCGGGAATATCCGTGTCCATGACAGGATAATAGCGGTGAGCCTCTCCATCACGCTCTAATTATAATTTATCCAACTTTTTTGTATGAGGGAGAGGAGCAGAACCTGGCGGCAGAAGCTGGGATGCTGAGTACTGGGGAGCCCCCATCAGGCACGGCACCGTGTCTGCACTCCGCTACCTGTCTGAATAGCCCTTTTCCTGCAGCTGGACGGCGTCAACCTGCAGGGCTTCACCAATGAGGAGGTGCTGGAGGTGATGAAGCACACCGGCTCAACGGTCAACCTTACCCTGGTCAGGAAGATGGCATCCAAGGCCACGCCCAAGGAGCTCTCCCTGGATAAAGGTGAGTGGCGGTGCCCTGCTTACTCTGCCCCCCCCCCCCCCCCAGCAGCTCACCTCGGCCACCTCCCCTCACTGGAGACCGCCCCAGTGCCTGCAGTGATCTGCCACAATGGCTCTGTGAGCTTCAGTGCACACCTTGCGTTTCCATAAAGCCTAATCTTTCCTTAAATGTCTTATTGCTCTCATCATAATTAACTTATATGTAAATAAGCGAGCAAGCTTTTAATTATGCAGTGAGAAGCACCTACAGACAGTGTCTGCATAACGTCCTGCTTGGGGCTTTCTATGGGAGAGTTATCACAGGCAGTCTGCATTCACAGTGCAGAGCTTCTCGGAAATCACCCCCTGCGGGTCATTAGCACAAAGTCACCTCTCACACTGCCCAAGGCTCATCTGCGGAGAAAGTCCGCATGACTTTGTGTTTTGCCAGTTGGTTCCCAAAACTGTCCATTTCACACGTTCCTGCAGCAGAACACCTGGTCTTGAAGTAATGAGTGGCTTGACCTGCACGGATGAGGCGAGCGTTTTTTGGGGGTTGTCCCTAGGTTGGGCGCTGAGAGGACTGCAAACGGTATTAGGTTTTTTTTTAATTTTATTTTTTTATCTCTGCATCTGTCCAAAAAACGAGGAAACGGTTCCACATGCCTGCCTGTTGGTCACATTGCTGCGGTGTCAGTCTTCATCGTACTGCACTGTGCCGACATCCAGCCTGGCGATGGTGCTCTCTGGACCGCAGAGGTGTGCGCTGTCCTCCCAGCATCCGCCTGAGGGCGCTCTCGTTCTCTCTAGTCCACAGGGAGCCCTCCCGCGTGTCTCTGAAGAGGTCGTCCGAGGTCAAGGTCCGCTCGGATGTGCAGAAGGCCCCCCCCGCCCCCGAGCTTGCAGAGAGCCCTGTCTCTGGGGTCAGGCCGCAGCTAGCCAGAGGTGAGACCTCGCTGTCTGCTTGACGCTTCCGCGGGGGCGCCGTCATCACCATGTCGCCGTGCAGCCCTGCTCCTCTGGCCTCAGTAGGTGATTGGTGGGTGTCAGCGAGGTGCTCAGAGCCGTGCAGCTCCAAGGACGAGGCCCCCCACCCAGTCTCCTGCTTATAACATTATAAATAGGACACGGTGCCAGAAAACTGCATCCCTTCACTACTAAATGAAACAGACTTATTAATGTGAGACAGGGTGATTCAGGTGGTTGCAGTGGGGAAAATTATGGCAGATGTGTGCTTGGGTGGTGGGCGGTACGGCTTTATCATTTAATGGAATCTGTGTTTTGGGCCGCGGCGTCGCTGTAATGAGTAAGGGCCTTCGAGGTGCGGAGCCCCTCCCCCGTGACTCCTGCCTGGCTCAGGGGTCCTTCAGGATTTGTAAGAGCTGCCTGACATCGGTGCATTGCTGGAACTCAATGCGGGGTCATGGTGAGGCTAGGCTGTCACTCCAAATCCCACCCCCCCGGCCCGGTTACTGTCACACTAGACAGCCCCACTGATACACTGATATATGTATCGGCACGCCAGGGCCGCCAGCGGAAGAACGGCCCGGCTTGAATTACACTGCAGCCTAATTAATCCAGACGGGGCCGTGTTTACAAACCCTTGTATGCAGGGTGTGTGTTGCATGGGGCCACCAGTGACGGGCCCCCGCGCTGACGGGCCCCGTGCTGGCAGCACATTGTGATCTTATTTCCCACAGTAAACTGAGATTGATTTTAAATAACACCCCTGCTGATGGTAATAGCCTTTTCTTTTCATACTTAATATCAAACTGTTGTTATGTGCTGACCATTAGAGCCCAGCATGAAGGATTTGGTTTGCAAGGCTCAGCTTTAAGGGCTTTTTTGGTTAAGGTGTTGAATTCTGTATCCTATGATCTCATGATACTGAATCCACCTCACAGCCTCTTGTCCATGCAGCGCCAGCTCCAGTGTAACTTGTGTTTAAGTGATCTGGCCCTCAGGGTTGAGGGTTCAAATCCTGCCCTGCTCTTGTGTGTGCGGTTTGCATGTTCTCCAGGGTCACTCAGGTTTCCTCACCCAGTACAGAAACTTGCAGTTAGGTGTGTTTGTCTATCAACCTTATGGCGCTTTTCCACTGGCATATAGGAATCGAGCCATACCACAAAGATTCTAGTTACAACGCAGTTCCAGCTCGCTTTGGTTCCACTGCAGAAGCTCCAGCAAAAAACGGGCTGGTAAAAGCACTGCGGGATTTGGAGAGTGACAGTGACGTAAAACCGAAGAGATGCTGATTTACTGTTCACATGGAGTACATGGTTTACTGTGTTCTGAGAGTCTTTTGTTAGCATCAAACTCTAGCAGAATTAGCGTTTGTTTGAGTAAAATTTTCATTACAAATCAATCTGTTCAGCTGTTCCAAGTAGGTGGCTGGAAATTTTTAGGTTCTGAGTTATCGGGAATGTACGATACTGCTGATAAAAAAGGGCATATTCTATATATTATTCATTATCTTCAGATTATTCATTCATATCGATGCAGAACACCAGTGTCTGCATGTGTCTCCGAGATGTTGGTGACACAAACAGCTTTCAGTCTGCTAGTACACAGGGCCATGTCAGCGTGATTATGGCTTGGGTACGGCTTGGTTCTTGGTGGTAGTAGAAAAGTACCAATAGATGGCAGATCCAGGAATCGCAGCGAGTCATAGTGATACACATACACAGAACCGTATTTTATATGGGAGGAATGTGGGCCATGCAGGGGAACCCAAGGCTGGATCTGAACCCTGACCCTGAGGTGTGGGGTGAACTCTGCAGCCTCTCGCTCACCCTCTCGGGGCATTTACTGCTGTTATTTTAAGTGTCTGCTTCAGTGTGTTGGTGATAATTTAATACCTGCTGGGCTTTGAGGTGTATGTGTGTATGTATCCCTTGATGACTGACCGTCTTCCCATCAGAGCTGCTAACCCTTCTTAGCGGTCAGTGTAAACACAGGGTGCCTCTCTGGAATTTAATCGTACTAATATGACAGGAGCAGATTGCCCCGCCCTGGCAGTGTTTGGGGTTCTTTGCCCCTTCCCGGGGCTCTGAGGATTGTGTGTGTGCAACCCACTGATGGGCTGGGCTGGGCGGGGGGGGGGTCACTATCACAGAATCCCACTGGCATCAACAGCGTGATGTTTTTGTGATTTGTAATTCGCATGCCGGGTTGTCCAGTTTATTGTACGACGTGTGACTTCCTGTAACACCTTTCCTGGGCCTACACCCTGCTGGTTAGGCCTCCAGGGCTCTGCCCGCAGCGGCTGGGGATGCCCCCGCACTTTCCCAGTAAATGCCATTATCATGCTGTGCAGTTGGAGTCGTGCTGCGACTGCCGTCCCGCTCTGCCTATGTTAACACCCGCTTACCTGCGCCACTATCCCTGATCAAGGCCTCTAATGGAGTCATGTCGTTCCAGCACTGGACCCAGTGTTGCTCGCCGAGAAGGAGCTGAGGGTAAAGTGGGAGCAGGCGCTGGGACCCGAGTACACAGTTCTGGTAAGAGCCCGTCTGCCACAGAGCGCAGTGAAGTGGGAAGCTCTGCCAGAAACTTCCAGGACTAAGGCCTGGGGAGTGAGATCTGTGGGAAGATGAAACCTTTTGTGTTGCCTCCTCCAAAGGTTGTCGAGTTGGATCCAGTGATCGAGGATGATGCTGAGCTTCAGAAATACTCCAAGGTAGCGTAATGGTGGTGACAATGTGCTGTCCGCTCTGCGGCAGTCTGGCCTGCTGCGTGACTCACTGACGCTGTCTTCCTTAGCTCCTTCCGATCCACACCATGCGGCTGGGCGTAGAGCTGGACTCCTTCGATGGACACCACTATATCTCCACCGTGGCCCCAGGGGGCCCTGTGGCTGAGCACGGGCTGCTGAGACCAGAGGACGAGCTGCTGGAGGTGAGCGCCTGACGGCCTTCCACATGCTGAGAGCCGCTTGATGTAGGGCTGACCTCTGGCGCCCCCTGCAGGTGAATGGAGTGCAGCTGTATGGGAAGTCCCGGCGTGAGGCGGTGGCCTTCCTGCGGGAGGTGCCGCCCCCCTTCACCCTGGTCTGCTGCCGCCACCTGAGCGCCGAGAGTGCCGACCTCCAGCCCGACGTGGAGGAGCCACAGCTGGACGACTGGCTGAGCGGCGGACCGCCGCTGCTCCAGGTACAGCTAGCTGCACTCACTGAGGCACAAAAATGTACAGGCATCGCTACCAATGCTGTCTGACCAGACGCTGCCCCTAACAAAGCTAGCGCTGATGGCTGCGCTGCATTACCCAGAATGCCTCATGGCAGACAGACATGCCCATTTCCAGGGTATGATATGGTCAGTACACTGTTTCTCCTTCACTATGTACACGTGGTAGCTGGGTTTTATATAAGTGTACTGTCCCCCGGCCATTCCTGCTGCGACCGTGACCTGATGTACGGTCTGACATGTCCGTCCCTCCTCCCTGTTTCTGCAGCAATCTTTCACATTTCCTGGGCTCCCAGGTGGCAGAAAGACTTGGTAAACAGCGGGTGTGGTTCAGGGCCACTGTGTGGCCAAGGGTTTTGAAAATAATATGAAGAAGTCCACCACCTCGTACTGTAGGATGCAATTCACCTGCCAAGCAGGTGGGGGGGGGGGGCGTCTTCAGTACGCAGACTAAAACAGTGACCCTCCCGAACTCCCAGGACATTTTTTACGTTGTTTTTCTGGGGTGACGGAGAAGGTTTGTTAAAAGCCTCTAATAAACAATTCAGGTACAGGGAGGTGAAAACCACAGCCTACATGCACGCGTGTCTCCAGCCTGTGTGCCATCCTCATCCTGTAGGAACAGGCTATCCTGGAGGAGCCTGATGACGAATGGGAGGACAGCCCCCAGATGGAGCAGCATCACTTTGTGGAGGAAGGGGAGAATGTGGAAGTTGAGGAGGACGATGAGCCAGAGCTGGCTCTATGGTCCCCAAAGATCCACATGTTAGAGCTGGAGAAAGCAGACCAAGGCCTGGGATTCAGCGTTCTGGACTATCAGGTAGGAGAACCCAGCTGGCAATCCATCGGGGGAATGTTTTTCCCAAGTGTGCCAGCCCTCACTCTGTTCCTGGCTCTGGGCAACATCAGCCAAAGCCCTTAAAGGCAGATCCCCACATTGCTGAAAAAATTAAATGGACTGGCAGATCGATATCAGAGCCATGAGTGTGCAGATGCCCGGCACGGGAGACCCAGGGCTCAACAGCTAATGCTCTCAGAGGGCAAGGGTCCGTTTAGAGCGGCATGTCCGGGTTTCGTGGATCTCTTTTTAAAATTCAGGAGCCCCCGTCGATGTTCTGGTGCGACAGCAGGAAGTTGGCATTTGGAGCGGCCAGTGACGGGGACTTAAAACAAAGGGCTGCATCAGTACCCTTCTGGCAGGGGCCGTGTTTACATGGCAAGCGGCCAAAGCCGAACGCGGCGCGGCTTCACCGGCTTTACATGGCCAGCGTGTTCCCTTCCCTTCATTAGCCAGCCGTCAGCACCGACGGGCGTCTGCGTGCGTGATGGGGACACCGGCCAGGTAGCGCCGCTTCCTTCCCTCCCGGCTAAGTCTGCGCTCCACGTGCTAAAAGGAAATATAATGAGAATATGGTCAGAGCCGCGCTTTTACGGCGGCATCGCTGGAATATAACGGCCGAAGAGGGCCTGAGGATTTGAATCCGACGTGGCCGACCTCCTTGCCACGCCACGATCTGCCGTCTTGGCGGGGGCGCTCTTCCTTAATCACCGTAACCCAAGCGGTGATCCCTGAAATTCAGTCTGTCAGTGTCACGGCAGATGGGTCATATAATAAAGAACAATGTCATGCTCTGTGTGCTTTTGCCCGTTCTGCCATGTCAAACCGTCATCTCGCTCTTCTGTGATTGGTAGTTGTTTTATCCTTTTCTCGTCTCCTCTGTGATTGGTAGATGTTTATTTGGTGTTTGAAGATTTTGGCCCTCCTCTGATGTCTGGGGGAAGCTTAAATGAGTCAGAGAGAGGCCTTCAGCTCTGCCCCTCTATCTGAGAGTGTGAACGAGATGCTCCATCGGTTGAGGGTGTTTTTTGTTTTGCAGCCAGTAATGAGCACTGGGGAGGGGAGGCACCCCGTGCTGGAGACGTCCTCCCTTCCAGAGGAGGCGGTGCTGATGCCTGAGGGGCTGAGGGTCCCTGTGTGCCTGCGCCTGCCAGGGCCTTGTGTTTTCACCCTGGGGCTTGAGGCAGTAGGCGTGCGTCTGCTCTATTTCTCACATCAAGGGCAAGCCCTTTGTGTTAACACACACACGTGTGCGGCATCGTGGAACGCGAGTCAGCGTGAGGGAGGTATTTAAAGTAAGAGCAGGACACAAGCAAGACTTTATATCAGTCATTGTGTGTCATTCAGGGACCCAGAAATGCAACACTTAGTGAAATGGCTGTTAGGCCATTCGATGCTCGGGGTGCCGTCAGTTTCGGTTGATTGGTAAGGAGCTCTGGCTCTGGAGACTGGGACCTCAGCACCGCTCCTCTTGTTCTCCTTTCCCTTCCCCTAGACCCTCCTCCCAGCACCGAGCATTGCAGCCTGCAGGCCCCCCCTCTCATGTTTCGCCGGTGTGTGCCGGAGCCGGCCGAGTCCATTGTAGATTTAAGGAGTGATCGTGTTTCAGCGACAGCCAGCTGGCCCGCCTGAAACCGTGTATTGATTAATAGAACGCCTGTAATGTGAGGTTTGCAATCGTAGCCCTTGTGATTTTTTCACGCCACACGAAACTGCTCTGGAGATGCCAAAGTATGAAATAACCCCCCCATTTCTCTTCTGACGTTAATAACATTTCAGAAACGAGCAGCGTGATGGTAATCATCCATGGCGACACGCGCACTAAGGACAGGACCCCCCCATATCTCCGGCTAATGGCCGTAATGGAGATTGATGAAGGTGCCCTGTTTAAAACAGCCCATCTGAAGCCTGGCGTGAGCCGGGTTCACTGGGGGGTCTTGGATCACTTTCATGCAAACCTTCTTGAAGCCATTTAGGAGTCAGTTTTATTCCACCACTGTGCTGTAAGTTATGAAGATGTGTTTTTTTTTTTTTCCCTTCCCTCCGATGCCCGGTGCACTGAGATGTGCTTCACGTGTCCTTCCACCGGCCCCCGCTGAGCCCCAGTGCGCATGGTACCCTAACCCAGTTTTCCTTGGGACGGCCCACGTGGAGTCTGACCCACCGTCTGGGTAAACACTCAGCAGCTGTTTTTCCAGGCCGGTGAGACGGCACAATATGAAAAGTCGTTGGGTACTGGGTGTGAAGTCAGTGTGTTTAGCGCTAGCCTTAGCGTGCCACTGCGGTGCCCAGAGTCACCCTTGAGGGGCGCTGTTAACATTGTACTGCTGGTGGTGTTTCCAGCCCTCAGACTGTCTGTTACACTAAGTGATGAGAATCAGTGTGCATGTCCCCATTGTTTCTGTCATCAGATGACATTTGGGCTGGCATTTCATTTCCATCATTTAAAGTCCCTAATTTATTTTTTCCCCTAAAGAATTGTTAAGTGTATTTATATCTGCACGTAAACCTAATGAGGCAGGGTACCCTTTGAGAAAATCGGGTGCTTGAAGAAAATAAACACAGTAACTAACAGCTGGGTGAGAGCAGAGTGAAGGCGGGGGCCCTTTGTTCCGTGTTCCAGACGTGCCATTGGGTCATGTGACATGCAGGGTCCCGGCCACCCGTGTTCACTGAGGCATGGGTGCTGTGGAGCCGCTGTGGCGCTCAAGCTTATGTGCTTGTTTGTTTGGGGAGTAAACTCACGTCTCCCAGCTTAGCGCCATCGGCGACTTTGGTAATGCGTTTGTGTTTTGTGCTTTGGGAGAAACTTCTATCCATTTCTCTATCGTGCCCCAATATGTACAGAAATGCAGACTACAGCAAAAATCACCACAGTTTGGATTTGACAGTGCGTCACTGTTCATCATGATTGACGTTGCACCTTGGAGGCTCGATGACCCTAAAGCGTACCGGATCGACCTTCCCTTAGCTGTGTGTGCCCCCCCTAGTGTCCATTTAAAGGAGGTACAACCGAGCTGGCATTGTGACTTCAACTTTGTGATCGTCACGAACCAGTCACCGCCCATTAGCACACAATTAAAGATGAATGAATGCAGTGTATTTACAGCCGCCCAACTGCGCGCTGACTTCTGCTTTGATGAGCTTGGTTCTCCGTGTTGTTCTGATTAATGAGCACGGCACATACCCCTGCGGTCCTGTTGAGTCATTGCCGCCTCCTCCTTCATGTAGACGTAACCACGGAGGACAATCCCCCCCCCCAATTTCGAAGCATGCCTGTGACACGGCGGGCCGCCTTGAGCCCCCTGCTGAGGACTCCCTCATTTTTTATGCCAACCACCCCCCCCTGCAAATGAGGAGCAGACTGCTATTCTCAAGGCACTGTGGTCCGAGAGCCTATATTGATCACAGCAGGCCCGTCCCAACAGCACAGCCCCCCCTCCCCCCACACGCCGGCTTTCTGCGGTCAGACCCCCCCCCCCCACCCCCCTTGCCCCCCCTGCCTCCTGTTAGCACACTCTCAGGCTCTGACATCACTGGCCATGTGGGACAGAGAGGCAGCGGGAGTGGAACTCGCTTGGCTGGCAATCCGGAGGCAGACAATGCAGCCTGTGTCTCTGCAGAGAAGCAGCTGGCCTGCAACCTCAAATCCCCTTTCTGACTTTTTCTTGCCCCCCCACCTCACCATGTCCGGGTGTTTATGTACTCGGCGGGCGTCAGTTCCCCTCTCCCTAAAGTTCCCGCCGCCTTTCCCCATCTCCCCGATCATAAGGAGCCTCCTCCTCAGAGCACCTGTCAAGCAGCTGCCTGAGGGCCCCATCCAGAGCCCCCTTTCCACGGCCCCGTGGTGACCTGGGACTCGCAGCCAGAACCACCGAGGACATGTTTCACTTTTGACCCCAGGATCAGCATCCTGGCGGAGCTCGTTTTGGACCCTCTGCCCTTTAAACAAGGAAAAGAAGTCTGTCTGAATTCATAGGTAGTAAATTAAAGCAGAGTAACCTCTGAGAGCAGACCCTCGTAAATGGTTCACTTCCTTTCCGGACAGAAGCCCTCCCTCGTTACACTGGTATGACTTCTGGTTTCCGTGACTGTGAAGAAAACCACGTGTTAATCACTTTTATATCGCTGCTCGTCACATAAAACCAGCCCACATGGCTCGTCAAATATATTGTGCTCCTCATCGAATCGGAGCTGAATAGTAGTTTTACGGTGTGACCTGATTGCATCGTGATTTATAGTCATAGGGCTTTTGCACGTGAGGAATTCAGCAGTGTTGCCTGTAACTGTAGGTTAAATTTTATTTCATGTTATTCCTACTTGTTGGTTATCAGAAAGCACATCACTCATACCAATTCATCGCCCTGAGTTTGTCCCTGTGTTCACTTTAAAGTACTAGCCTTTACCCAGACAGAGGACTTTTTAGGGAGCCTGAGATTGAATGTGAGGCTTTATCGGCAAAGGCGGCTTGTAAATGCTCATTTTTCAATGTCCAACATTCAGCAGTGGAGTAGAGATCCCAACGTTTTGCCTTATTTATTTATAGCTCGCCCTGGAATTCTCTAATGGAGCTAAATGGCTTGTCGCTTTTCCTCAGCAGTGAGTGTGTCCATCACTTTGCTGGAATTATCTCTGTCCTAGAAATTACAACAAGCATGGGAATGGAGCCTATCCATTGCCGTAGCTTTCCAACTGCTCTCCCGCACGTCGGATCGGGCTTCCTCAGAACCCCCACGTGTGTCCTGGCACGTCAGCCGTCTCACTTCCCACTTGGCATGGTCTGCACTGCCCTCTGCAGGATCCCCTTGACGCCACACGCTCCGTCATCGTGATCCGTTCCCTCGTGCCTGGGGGGGTGGCTGACACGCATGGTGGGCTCCTCCCGGGGGACCAGCTGGTCTTCGTCAATGACACTCACCTGGACGCGTGCGACCTGGCCCAGGCGGTGGAGGTGCTGAAGTCGGCTCCACCTGGCAAGGTCTACCTGGGAATCAAGAAGCCCCTGCAGGTAGGCGGGTCACAGAAGGGTTCACCGTGTTAAACGGTGTGGCTCCTCAGCTCTAACCCTGCTGCCTGTGTTGACCAGATGGAGGCGCCAGAGAGCAGCAGCATCCCGGAGGAGGACGGGGACCATGCTGGGATGCGAGAAGAGTCCAAGCAGGAGGAGGCTCTTGGACCCTTTGACCCTCTGGCCGTACCTAAGGTAACCCCACAGCCCTATCAGCAGTCAGTATAAAGAGTCACACACAGATATAGAGAGAACTGCCCTGGGTACAGGCAAACCACAAGTTATGAACAAGATCCATTCCCTAAATCTGTCGAATTTGTAGGTAAGGCATAATAATAATACATAATATTATTACATAATACAATAATGATAAAAGTGGCTGTATACGGTACTGTACAGTCAGTCCTGCTATAATGCATTCCTGAAAATCCTCGCGTTCACTAAAATCGCATACTCAAATACACATATCCGATGGGAAAAAAGGGTTAGGGGAATGTGACTCCAAAACTTCCAAAGTAACTTTTTTAATACAATAATAAATTACATCATAAATCTCTCCTGTGGGTTATATGAGTCTCGCGGGGATTGCTTAGTAACTAGAGGTGCACCAATCCAATATTCGGATCAGTATCGGCACCGATCCAGACCTATTAAACGGATCGGGTATTGGCCATATGTGACAGATCCACGTCCGATACTTACTTATTTAGTTTTCGGCAGTCTGTAAAAAGATGGCTCCTATTTCTTGTAAAATCGATATGCACAATCAATCGCATGACCGCCTTTTCCCATTTTAGGTTTATAGTTTTTTTTGTGGCATTAAAGCTGAATGCTAACGCTGCCACTCGGTGGGTGTGAGCGCTGTGACTTCTGTCTGCTGTGATGTCATGTGCATACCCTTAGGGGGTGTGGGGGGGGGGGCGTAAGAACATCTGATAACGTGACCGTCTGGGAATATTTTACGCTTTTAAACAACAACTAGTAGCACAGTTTTGCAATCTTCGTAAAAACAGTTTTGTGAGATAGAAGTAGCATTTAGTGGAAAATCTCACTAAACAAAGTGCACGCAATTGTGTGAGAGCGTGCGTAATATGAAAAAGCAGTGTATGATTTGGGAGTCGCTAACTTGGGGTGTTTTCCACACTTGGTGCAGCTTGTGATACTCGAGGGGCTGCAAAAGCAGTGAAGTGTAAATGACACTATTGCTAGTGGGAGAAAAATCATGGTGCATTCTAAGCATTTGTCACTTGCGTATACACTATCCTTCAAAGATATTCAAATTGAACTCAAAGTGCATCAGAAAATGCTTAAAACAAGTACAAATGAGGCAGAACAGTATGTTATGCATGTTTCTAGTAGCCTAATTAAAGATTTTTTTTTTTTACATTTTTTCATTTGTATCTACTAGTTTAAAAATTTTAAGAACACAAATTATAAATATATTCTATATATTTGTTATATTAAAATATTGAAGTAAAATGAGCTCTTGTATAATAATCTGTATCGGTATCCCCAATTGTGTATTGGAATCGGATCAGAAATGAAAAAAATGTGGATAGGTTCATCCCTACTAGTGACCATTTCAACTGAACATACAGAACTTGGTAACTTGTCGAGAGCCAAGAGACTGAGCCACGGCCACCGTGTGGCCTGACATGCACACAGCCCAAACACGATGCATTACGGCATGCGGAGCGTCGCTGAATAATATGGCTGTCGTCAGTCTATGAAGCGCAAGTGTACATGAATTAACAAAGGTTGCTGTATGTTTTTATATGATCATTTGCCAAATATTTTTAGAATCTAAGATTTTGACTTGTGCAGTGTGTAGAAGTTTGATTCTTTTAGATTTGAAAACCGGTTCTACCGTTTCACTGAAAAGAACCGGCTCTAAAGAATGATTCCATGACTAATCGGACGTCACTATCAGTCACTTGGATAGTTGTTTTGCGTGCTACACCGACGGAAAATCGCTCCAATACGTATGCGATTCTGCGTTATGCTGGACTTGGGTACTAATATATCAGTGGCATTAGAACAGATTCGTGGTGTGATATCACGTGCTGTAGCAGGACTCACTGTGTATTGTACCTTGAGCCACTGAATCTGCGCAATGTTTTCATGAGTGTCACAAAGTAGCGCGTTTGTTAACCTTTTAGTGTAATGGGCTTTATAGCGTCCCATTGGTAAGTACGAGGTGTCAGTATTAGTCAGATGTTCTTATCTCGCCGGCTGCCTCTATATTCATTCTGTATTATTAAATCTCTGCCTGTTTTAACTGAATTTTCAGCACATGAGGTGATGCCTCTTTACCTCTATATCTGTGCATGTACTTCCGAAAAACTGATAAAATCAGCAGGTTGCGAACAATTTAATATAGTAATGGCTGATTTTTATAAGTATGCGTAAGTGTCATCCTCTTGAGAGCCTGACCAGGGTAAGTGGTAGGGGGTAGATGCATGGATGAGTGGGTAAGTATTATGGGCAACATTTGCAAGACCAACTTTCTAAAGTCCATCAGCGTCTCTTTGAGTTTTTTTGTTTCTGAAGAAGAGTTTTATAATCTCTGAATGGCCTCCTTTTATGGCCATGTGCTTAAATAGCACTGGTGTTGATGGTGTTATTTTTAGATAAGTGTGGGATGAGTATGTGGTCTTAGCGAAGGAATAAAAGCCTAAATTGATATGAAAGGAGAAGTGGCGTCAACGCACGGCCCCTCTGATCACTCGATGTGTGCCAGATTACCCTTGGATTTTAGCACCGATGTCATTTCGTCGAGGAGTCAAGTGCTGCCGTAAATCTACCGAAAAGGGGAGTAATTGTGCTATTAAGATTTTAGAGACTGCACATTTTTCATGGTAAATTGGTTCTGGGCTTCAAGGAGCCCCGGTACAGAGTCGCTGAGTCAGCCCCTCTGCGGTGGTCGGGTGGCGTGATGTGTGAGTGAGCTTTCGGCTGCGTGATCCCCAAAGCGGCTGGCTCAAGTGTAGCTCGAGGACGACCCCCCCCCCCCCTCCAGGAAATCATGTTCGCCTATTGAGCTTCCCAGGATGGGACGTCCCTCTGCTGCTGTGTAAATGGAGGTCTGGGTGCTCGGCCGACCGTGGGGAGAATGGGCGGGCCAAGGAGCTGTGCTTTAGTTATCGGGGAATCCCAAATGAATACCAAGTCTCCACCTAAAATCTACAGGTAACAATTGAATTGTGCTTAAATCTAAGTACATTTCATAGTATTCAATCTGATTTATCTGCTGATAAGACCTTGTGATATTACGTTAAATAGAAATTCCCCATCACCTCTATTCCTGTTCAAAATCTTCCGAGTTTCCAAGAACCGTCTTTGGTCGTGTGTAACAAGTGCATTAAAATTCTCATTCAGTCACATTCAGCCAAACCCAGCATGAGGAACCACAGTATACAACATGCAGAAGAGAATGGGAAACAGGCAGACAGACGTGCAGAAGGTAGGAAGTGTTTTGGCAGGGTGCGTACTGGACAGACAAATTAAGATCGGTCCCACCACCGTAAACACAGCTGTTCAGCTGGATTCTTATGAAATTCTCATTTAGGTTCTGGGAAGTAGAGGTACCTCCACTTGCGTTCCTGTAGGCTTTGCAGTTTCCAGTGTCTTCACACTGAGATTTATTAAGGCGTCTTATATGAAATTTTGTAGAAAATTGTTTCACAGTGACCAATGAGCAGAAACTGCTGTTGAAAATCCCAAAACGCAGGCTGCAGAGGCAGGGGCATTATAAATTTTAAGTTGACTAATGGAAAATGTATTTTATTGTTGTGTTACTTCGTAAATTTGTATGGAACATGCAGTACTGGGACATGAAGGGGACCAGAGCCACGCGGACAGTCCCGTTTGGAAAGGCTTCTTTTTTGGGGGGAGAAAATTGGAATGTGTTTTGGGTGGACAGGATGTACGCAATGCCTGGAAAACAACGGAGAATAACCTAGAAACCAGCTGCCATGTAGCTAGGGCAACAAAATAAAAGCGTCCCAGGGCAGCCTAGGCCCGTGTCACTGGGGGAGAAGCCAGACCCAGCAGAGCACCCTGTGTATGCAGAGGGGGCGAGGAGGTGGGAGGGGTCAGGCGCTGAATCTGGGCGCGTGACTGGACCAGTTGGTGGCATAACAGTGTTTACAGCAACGTATTCCCTAGAGCAGGGTTTCTCAACCACTGGCCCCAGGTAATCAAACTTAGAGGGGGACACCCCGGCCCACCGACATGATAAATGATGAATAGCTGGGCCTTGTGGATGGAAAGTTGGAGAAACCCTGACCTAGAGCCTCATGGAAACAGGCTGAAATAAGCTAGCAAGGGGCTTATTGAGTGCATGTTTTTGCATCCAGTTGGTGTTCGGCTTTCAATTTGTTGCAAATTCCATATTATTCACTGTCTATTATTACCTGATTTGAGCTGTATATGCATAGCAGATCCGCTATCGGGATGTTTACAACTCAGAAGTCCGTTGGCGAATTAGATGAGGTCAGTAGCACCCTTAACACCGTAAATAAAGCACTGATAAGCGTCTTGGCTCTGTTGGCGTCCGTGAAGACGTTAGTTATAAATTATAGGCCTGTTTACCACCGTTTTCCTAAAAAGCTGGGGCAAGGAAAAAAGCCTATTTGCATGTTCCGGTCCGTACCAGACTCACGACAGCAGGTCGTACTTTTGACAGGTTTTATTCTCTTTCTGCAGTGTGCAGCTCGTATTGAGATCACTCCTCCTTGCATGGCTCTTTAACATTGTACTGGAACTGATTTAATTTAGCAAAACTGCGGTATCTATGAATCAAAGCTACTAAGAGAAATGAAATAGCTGGGCTGTGAAATAAAAGCCTTTTTCATAATGAAATTGGATCTGCGGCTCAGGTTCAAGATCTGCGTGTTTCTGTACACGTACATTACTGATACAACAGGACGCTTCAGATGTTATCACTCCTGCTGTGATCTGATATCACTGGTATTTCATTGTTAACATCTGTCCACAAACAATGTGTAGCCACTGTTAGCGATTGTCTAATGTGGCGCTTTGGTTTTGCAAGGTAATTGTGAGCTTGACCCTGAAAGGACACCAGCTTTAACCCCAAACTCTGCCACCTCCTCGACTTCAGTCCAGCTGGCCACTCGTTTCCCCCAACAAGAGCCAGATCTGACCATTTCCCAGTTTTCTGTTAATGAAAATGGCACACGCACACAGGCCTCAGTGCTCAGAACGTCCTTTCATGGTTATTCCTCATGATGGCCTTCATTAAACTTTGCAGGTTTTGAGGTAACCTTCTACATAGGGGAGAGTGTGATGTGAGTGTCTGACTCTTCCGTTTGCATACCCCTGCCCCTGCAATCCTGACAGAGTGAAGCCCTGAGGCCTCCCTCGCCGGAGGAGCTGGTGGACGACCCGGAGCTGATTCTGGACTGCTCCGTCTCCCTGCCCCACTACGCCTCACCTCTGTCCATAGAGGAGACCGAGATGACTGTGGACGATGAGCAGCCCGTGGCGGAGATTGACGATCTGAAAGACCGCGTGGAGGACCTGCCGTTGTATTCCAAGCCCAGCGCCACCTTGTGGGCGGAGCCAGACGACGACATCAATCCCCTGCCCACTGGGGTGAGTCTGGGGGGCGAGGTCAGAAGCGGACGACCCAGCTGTATTGCTCCTGTGTGGCTTTTCAGAAGCCAGTGATTATAGCAGTGAACATTGATCGCTCCCTTACTGTTGTCTCTTTGCCATTGGATCTAAGGTCAAAGTTTCCTGTATTGTTTAAAATGTAGGAATACTGCTTTTTTTGAAAGGAGGAAGAGGAGGAGGATGAGCAGGCTCGAGGCGAGTGGTTGTGGTGGGCAGGCCTGGAGCCCCGAGCCCAGTTCCCTCCCAGTGAGTGTCTCTGTGGGGTATTAGTGCGTCCGTGCTCTCACTCAGCAGCTGTGTTTGGGGTGTGTGTGTCAGACGGTTCTCGTCTCGCAGGCCAGTCAGCAGCCGAATGGTCTGGACCCCCCGAAAGCGCCGCTCCCTTTGACTCCAGGGCCAGTGTGTCTGAGCTGCCGGCATCCGACACAGACACTGAGTGAGTCCTGTCAACACACACACACACACACACACACACACACACACACACACGCACTCCCACACTTGTGCGTGTGCCAGACCAAAGCTCTCAGGCTTCTCATAGGTTGTACTTGGTAATTTGTTTTTTTTTGTTTTTTTTATTTCTCTGGCTGTTGATTTAGTGTTCCAATTTTGTGTATTTTTCCTTGGAGTTTATTTTTTTTATGAGTCAGTAAATTAAAATTTAGGCACAGCGCACAATTTCACTCAAGTTACTGAAGAGTGTTTGTATAACAGCCTGTTATCCATTAAATAATCAAGCCGACGTGCTGTAGCATTCAGTGAAGTCTTTTTGGCTGCTTTTAGTTATGTGGCGTCTGAAGTCTCTTCTGGTTGTGATTTATTCGCTTCATCAGCAGATAAGAGGGGTTGCAGTGCCACCTGCTGGTGGAAATGTGGTACGGCAGAGAATTTGAAGTTGGCTCTAATCCCTGCCACTTTGTCGAGCGACATTGAGAAGCAGCTAGGAGCTCATCTGACGTGTAGCATAGTGAAATGAAGACCATGGAGAATGGCTTCTAATCTCGTAGCACCGCCAAAACCATACTGTCATGGGTGCTTTTGTGTTCCTGATACACAGCCACTTTCTGTGGTGCAGGGCCTGGTCTGTGTCATACCCACTGTAATGAATGCTGCACCTTGCATCCATTCAACTGAGCTTCAGGCTTTCGTAGCTCTGCAGACATCCCTGGGCCTCCTGGTTGTGTACCGGCATGTTTCAGGTGCTCTGCAAAGTGTGTGTGCGTGTGTGAGGCATGACGTTGTCAGGTGACCACCTTCCTTCCCCCTCTGCCAGATCCGCCCACCCCACCGCCCCAGAGAAGTGGAGGACGCGGGTGAAAAGCAGCACTCTGCCTCTTAGAGGGCCACATAGGTACAGGTACGGTGTCTGCTAAATAAATAAGTGGAAGTGGAAGTCTGTGTTACTGTGTGTTTCTGGGTGCTGAGCGCCCTCTGTCTGCTCCTTTCAGCGAGTTACCGGAGCGCGAGGAAGGCGAAGGAGAGGAAACGCCTGTGTTCAGTCACTGGGGCCCCCCGCGCAGGTCTGCCTGTCTGCCTCTGTCTGCCTGCCCCTCGTCTGCCTCTGCCTGCCTGCCCCTCGTCTGCTTCTGCCTGCCTGCCCCTCGTCTGCTTCTGCCTGCCTGCCCCTCGTCTGCTTCTGCCTGCCTGCCCCTCGTCTGCCTCTGCCTGCCTGCCCCTCGTCTGCCTCTGCCTGCCTGCCCCTCGTCTGCCTCTGCCTGCCTGCCCCTCGTCTGCTTCTGCCTGCCTGCCCCTCGTCTGCTTCTGCCTGCCTGCCCCTCGTCTGCCTCTGTCTGCCTGCCTGCCCCTCGTCTGCCTCTGTCTGCCTGCCTGCCCCTCGTCTGCCTCTGTCTGCCTGCCTGCCCCTCGTCTGCCTCTGCCTGCCTGCCTGTCCCTCGTCTGCCTCTGTCTGCCTGCCTGTCCCTCGTCTGCCTCTGTCTGCCTGCCTGCCCCTCGTCTGCCTCTGTCTGCCTGCCTGCCCCTCTCTGCCCCTCTCTCTGTCTATCTCTGTCTATGGGAGTTTTTCCACCGCACTTCTGTTACAGTATTTTTGGTACTTTTCCTTAGTGATGTACCAGTACCAAAAGTTCCAGTACAAAAAGAATGGAATACTGCTTTGGTACTTCAGTGCTTTGGGGTGGCACTTGAAACACTTTCTTTGTCCTTTGGTTATGCAAATAGCCTGCCTCTGAAACAACAACAACAACAAATTTATTTTTGTATAGCGCATTATCACAACATTACATTGTCCCAAAGCGCTTTACAGCATCCCCACCCAAAGCCCCCAGTGAGTAAGCCATAGGCGACAGTGGCAAGGAAAAACTCCCTAGAAGGAAGAAACCTTGGGAGGGACCAGACTCAAAGGGGGAGCCCATCCTCCAGGGGCCGGCAGGGAGAGTCAAATACAGTTTAGTCTGAAACACAAACGGGGAGCAGGGGGAGATGACAAGCCGGTGCCAACACTTCCTCCAATCGCCAGGCAGCCAGAAGGCAGGGAGCGGGTCATACAAGGAAGATGACACTGGCAGAACGGCGAGCTGGATGCACAGTCGTCATTGGCAGTGGCGACGTCACATGTTGCAGGGTGTGCTGGACATCTTGATAGATTGAAGGCTCCAGGTAGCACCACCCAGGAGAAGGTGGTGGAAATAAATGCAATTAGTCAAAGTAAGGGAGACTATAGGCAGTGCTAAAAGTTAGATGAGTGCAATATGAAGTGCAATGCTCCGGCAGATATGGCTATGGCAGCATAAGTAGGAGGGAGAGGCAGGTGGGAATGCAGGCATGGGGAGTCCCTGAAATGTCAGCACTCCAATCCCACAAGCAATTGTGAAGCTAGAGTGACAGCACTGTCAATTCAGTTTATCCAAAGCCAATGGCACCGATCCCCACCCAGCTCTACACCTCACACTATCGGTTTAACTGGGAGTGAGAAGCTAGCTAGAGCTAGAACTAGTGTCCCTATAAGCTAAACTAAATAGGTGTGTTTTTAGTCTAGACTTGAATATTGAAAGTGAGCCTGAAACCCGCACATCCGGTGGAAGACCGTTCCACAGCTGAGGAGCTCTATAGGAGAAAGCTCTGCAGCCTGCCGTAGATCTTTCTACCCTAGGTACTAACAGATATCCCGCACCTTGAGATCGAAGCAAGCGTGGGGGATTGTATGTGGTCAGCAGATTATTAAGGTAGTCTGGTGCAAGGCCATTCAGTGCTTTATAGGTTAACAGCAGTATTTTATAGTCAATCCGAGACTTAACTGGTAACCAATGAAGGGAGGATAAGACTGGTGTGATGTGATCAAATTTTTTAGTGTTTGTGAGAACTCTGGCTGCCGCATTTTGTACCAGCTGAAGTTTATTTAAGGAACCAGACGGGCAACCAGAAAGGAGGGCATTACAGTAGTCTAGTCTGGTAGTTACGAAGGCATGTATTAATTTTTCTGCATCACGAAGTGAGAGCATCTTACGAAGCTTGGCTATGTTTCGTAGATGATAAAACGCAGTTCTAGTAATACTTCTTATGTGAGCATCAAAACATAGATCTGAATCTACTAGAAGACCAAGATTTCTAACCACTGTGTTAGGTTGTGTAGGAAGGCCACTAATGCTGAGGTGGTGAAACTTATTTCTTGCAGCCTTGGGACCAATCACCAGTACTTCTGTTTTTTCTGTGTTTAACATTAGAAAATTTTTTGCCATCCACGTGAAACGCCATCGTGAAAAAAGTTGCGAACTCGGAAAGCGATAAACGTAGTAAAAAAAAATTAAAAATATTGCGATCTGGTCAAACAAATGCAACAAAAAGATCAGGATGGCATACTTGAAAATACTTGAAAAAGTATTTTGTTTAATATACTACCGATGTGATTCAGATAATTTTGCTGTAAAAATACTGGGGTATTTATAAAGCAAAAAGCATTTCTTAAATTTCTCACAAACCGGTCTAGGAGTGATTTAAACAGCGAGAATGAAAATGATTATGATTGTCTCGGAGAACGCATGCCGGTCTCCTGCAAAAGCAAAAGGCAGAATTGTGATGCCATTCCAGGACGGTACCAGTGTCTTTCTCAAAGTACACAAAGTACAGTATCTGCCTGTCTCTCTGCCTGTCTCTCTGCCTGTCTCTCTGCCTGTCTCTCTGCCTGCCTGCCCCTCTCTTTCTCTCTCTCTCTCTCTCTCTGCCTGCCCCCTTCTTTCTCTGTCTATCTCTGTCTGCCTGCCTCCCTGTCTGTCTTTCACACCGCTTTGTGCTCTGATCTCAGTTGACCCTTTAATGATGCACCGCCCCACCACAGGGTGGAGGTATACTCGGATCCAGGCGAGCCGCTGGGGATCAGCATCGTGGGGGGGCGCACCGTCATCAAGCGGCTGAAGAACGGCGAGGAGCTGCGGGGGATCTTCATCAAGCAGGTGCTGCCGGGCAGCCCCGCCGGGCGCTGCAATGCCCTCAAGACCGGTGACAAGATCCTGGAGGTGAGGCGGGCGAAACCCACACCGTCATCACCGCTCTGGGGGGCCCCGCCCCCGCCTTTGACCCTCCTGCCGCTTTCCACGCCCAGGTATCAGGGGTTGACCTGCAGAACTCCAGCCATGAGGAAGCGGTCCAGGTCATCAAGGCAGCTCCCAGTCCTGTGGTCTTCATCGTTCAGAGCCTGTCGTCCACCCCACGCCTGCCGGTGCGTCCAAATACCCCCTCACCCGCTGCGTGCGTGCGCGTATGCGTGTACGTATGCGTATGCGTGTGCGTGCGCGTGTGCGTGTGCATATGCGTGCGCGTATGCGTGTGCGTGCGTGTGTGTGTGTGCGTGCGCGTGTGTGTGCGCGTGTGCGTGTGCACATGTCTTTATGTGCGTGTGCATCCTTGGGCTCAACGGCCCCTCGATCCCCTGTGTTCCATGGTAAATCTTCAGCATCTCCTGCCTGCCCCCCCCTCCCCACACCTTTGAGAAATATTTATAGCATTTACCTTTTTCAGGAGACAATTACCAGCACTCTCAATCAAGATCAAATCAGAGCACAGCTGTTCTAAGCCACAGATGTGGATTAGAAAGGGGAATGAAATGGAGACGGCTAATTTAATTATCTGTTAAACAGCCAGATGCAACTGCAGCCTTCAGATATGAGATTCCGCCATTAATTACATTGGCTCACACTTATCTCCCTTTTCCACCTATCATACATTCCCCCCCCCCCGAAATCTGCCAGTGTCGTGCCAGTTTCCCCTGTCCCTGTGAATGCCAGGAAAGCAGGTCTGACTGCAGCTCTCAAGGAGCGCATTAAAAATGAACAGACACATGAAAGTGCCTTGAAGGGCGCCAATGGGCGTCTACTGTAACGTGTCGCTGGCTGTCGGTCATGGCCTGAAGCTGAGGGCCGCACTCTTCTATGCAGCCCGCCCCTCCTCTGAACCTCAGTCTGATTATTTATTAATATTAATAAAAGCCCTTCTGAGCCACTGTGCTTAATCCTACAAGTGTGTTATTCTGTTGCTGTTGGCACTAAGGGGAGGTGTGACTGATTATTTTGAATACTCTGTGTGTCCCTGCAGCCTGTGGCAGCTCCCAGCTACAACACACCCCCACCGGTAAGCCCCTCCCTCACTTTGGTCTGTCTTTCGTGTGTCAGACTGTCTCCTTTTTTCCGGTAAATGCTCGCCGTTCTGTCAGCTGCTTTTCCCTCGGCAGACACGTGTCACTGTCAAGCCTCTCTCTGACTTTCATCGTCAGTCAAGTTCAGTCATACAGTCCTCTTGTCTGATTGGTCACTGAGTGAAGAGTAGCCCGCCCTTCTTTGGGATGGGACGACCAACACGGGTCTCTGTATTCTGTAATATGTCATCCCCAGTGTCACACTCCTGGGCCGTAGCCTAGAAGGGTGGGGGGTGGGGTGACAGCCAGCATTTGGAAGAATACTATCAAGCCCCATCTCTGATTCTGCAGAAGTCCGGGGGGGGGGGGGGGCTTAATGTAAAATACTTTTATCAGGCCTGTTAATTGAAATAGTCATTTCCTTAATTGCACTTATTTCCATTTGTGTCGCGTTCAGCTCCAGAGGGTTAAGAGACTGTTAACCACTTTGGTGAAAAGGCCTAATTACAGCAGGCAAATCTAATTAAGACTTTGAGGAGTGTCAAAACATTAGATAAGCACGCGGACAGCCATCAGGGACACCTTGCGGTGGGGGAGCACGAGACTGAGCAGGAATCGTCTCGCACGCCGTACCTGCCTGTGGGCCAGAGCTTTAGGAACGGTTTTGTGGAGCGTGCTCATATTGTTTTTTCTGGGTGGTATTAAAGGGCTGTCGGGGTGTGGCCACACCGAGCCCCACACATGCCCATGCTGGGGCTGCTGCCTGTAATGAGGCGGGCACCCCAGAGCATAATCGCTCATTAATGGTGATCGATCACGCCCTTCTGAGGACGGGCCCAGCTGTCCACTGGCAGAGCTATGCGGCATGGCCGCGTGGAGGCACAATTAGCCCTGATTACACATGGCTGCGCTGTGATGAATACCCAGCAAATGGTTCCTTATCCGGCTGGGGGATGGGGGTGCAGGCCAGAGCGTGCGGCTTGCTGTGCGTGACTGGACTGAGGATGTGCCCCATCTGGTGCCGCCTGCTTAGCCTGCACACTTTATGGTTTCGAGGGGCCCCTTAGAGAAGTGTGTTGGGGGGGGGTTTCAGTGTTTGCTGGGCAGTTTCCCTGGCTGTCCTCCCAGCCCAGGTGACACAGCAGCCTGGGTCCTTTTACTCTGTCTGTGGCTCCATGCGTGAGTTCTGTCTGTCTGTCTGTGTGGTGCGTGAGGTCTGTCTGTCTGTGTGGTGCGTGAGGTCTGTCTGTCTGTGTGGTGCGTGAGGTCTGTCTGTCTGTCTGTGTGGTGCGTGAGGTCTGTCTGTCTGTCTGTCTGTGTGGTGCGTGAGGTCTGTCTGTGTGGTGTGTGAGGTCGGTCGGTCGGTCTGTCTGTGTGGTGCGTGAGGTCGGTCTGTCCGTCTGTCTGTGTGGTGCGTGAGGTCGGTCTGTCCGACTGTGAGGTGCGTGAGGTCGGTCTGTCCGACTGTGAGGTGCGTGAGGTCGGTCTGTCCGACTGTGAGGTGCGTGAGGTCGGTCCGTCCGACTGTGAGGTGCGTGAGGTTTGTCCGTCCGACTGTGAGGTGCGTGAGGTTTGTCCGTCCGTCTGTGTGGTGCGTGAGGTCTGTCTGTCTGTCTCTGTGTGGTGTGTGAGGTCTGTCTGTCTGTCTCTGTGTGGTGCGTGAGGTCTGTCTGTCTGTCTCTGTGTGGTGCGTGAGGTCTGTCTGTCTGTGTGGTGCGTGAGGTCTGTCTGGTGCGTGAGGTCTGTCCGTCCGACTGTGAGGTGCGTGAGGTCTGTCCGTCCGTCTGTGTGGTGCGTGAGGTCTGTCCGTCCGTATGTGTGGTGCGTGAGGTCTGTCTGTCCGTCTGTGTGGTGCGTGAGGTCTGTCTGTCTGTCTGTGTGGTGCGTGAGCTCTGTCTCTGTTTCTGTCTATGTGCATGTGGTGCTTGAGGTCAGTCTGTCTGCGCTGGTGTTTGTATAATGTATACAGGCTCTCTTATCTTGGAGCAGACAGCTTGTTCCCTTGAGTCCCATGTGTGACATGCTGTATGACACTGAGACTCCAGCTTGCTCTCTCCTGCCTCTGTGTCCTACAGCCTTGGGGGGTTTAATTTAACCAAAGGACATTTAGCAGAACAGACTCTTCACTCTGTTTGATTCTGAGGCCGGGCTAGTGACGCACACAGGCCCCGAGTCGGTGACAGCGCATCCGCTTCCTTCCAGGTCCCCTCTAGTTTCACCCTTTCTGTTCCACTGCCCTTCACACGCACCACGCAGCACACTGGTTTTCTGCTTGCTCCCAACAGGACACAGATGCAGGGAGTGCCCCCCCACCAATGAGGCTGCCCCCACCATACAGGCCACCCAGTGGACCTTTGGGTGACGAGCAGCAGGAGGACCTGGAGAGTGCCAGAGGTGAGTGAGCATGTCTCCACTCTGCGCTCAAGGCCGCCCCCTGCTGGAGCATCCTGCAGTCACTGCAGACACCCCCGCTTCACATAACGGACTCAGCATGTCACACACACCCTGCTGGTGTTTGTTAGCTGGATGCCGATGAGTCGAGTCTCTTCTTCGGTCATTCCTGACATCGTCGTCTTTCTCTGGACGGGCTGCGATCAAAATCATGGGCACTGTATGCATGACACAGTGACTTTCTCCTTTCAGTCACCTCCATGGCATTATCCAGTTAAACGCTGTTTAAACCTCTCCTTCATGGGATATCACACCCCTCATCCTTCCTCCTCACTGACACAGTCAACAGTTTACAGTTTTTGTGAACAACATGGCTACTGAATATTTCTCCTGTTTTTAAATTATTTTTTTTTGCTTTTTACGTTTTTCTGTAGTGTTTGTCTTGTGTACACCCATATGTTGATGGGTTGGCGTAGTGATTTATATATTATGTTTAATGATACAGCTGTAATATACCATCTTGCCACATCATCAATATATTTAACGTTTCAGATACATCAGTGTTGGAATATATAATAAGTTCCTAATGCTGCAAAGCCCATTGTGCACAGAGTTTTACGTCATCAGAATAACGGTCAGAAAACCAGTTCAGAACTTGTGCAAGAGCTATTTGTTTTTATCCATGCATTTGTCATGCCTCACTTTCGAACCTTGTTGTTATTTTTAAATGTCAACTGTCCTTAATGAAGAAAAAATAGACAACAATGTCATCGCTTCATGTTTATCGTGGTATTGATAGATTGATCTCTGTGTCGGGTAGCGCGCTCCCAGGTCGTTACTGTATCGCAGGCAGATCAATGAGTGTTCAGGCTGCAGTAATATCTGCTCGTTAGAGGCAGGAGTGGTCAGCTGCCTGTTGTCAGCCCACACTGAAGATTTCTTCCAGCCATTACTGATGAGAAGTTTACGTGTAAATAAGAGTGCGGCTGGCCTTTGAATTCCTGGCACATCGGAGCGGTGAGCAGAGCCCTTTTACTGCAGAGCAGCATTGAGCACCTTTGAGTTTGCAGCGTCAGGCTGAGGGAATCCCTCGTGTTGTGGCGTTCTCTGAGCGTGTGGTTTCCAGAGCGTTAAGTCTACCGAAACACTGTCATTCGCCAGCCGCTCCATTCCCGTCTGGGATGGCCGGCCGCTAAGCATGGTTTAGCATCCGTGTGAAACTCGGAATTAATGCAACCATCTGCTCCGGTGCCGGGAAAGTCAACAGGTCGCTTCCGGAATGCTGAGCGGGAGCGGGGGGGGGGGGGCACAACCTGTTATGCAAGCGGTGGGTTATGGGTTCATAAAAAGGTTTCAGGCCTGACGGTATGGCATGGGGGGGCTTTCCGGGCAGGTCTGTGAATGAGGTGGGGCGCCCCCTACTGTCCACCATGTCCCTCATTAATTCATTAGAACAGCAGCAGGACACATATGGGGGCTGATGGAGGTGTGTGCTTGTGTTTGTGTGGCACTCTGCCCATTTCAGTCTCCCTTATACTTCCAGCCTGTGGACTGACAGAGTTACAGGGGTGCCCCATTTCCCCCCCCCCCCATCTGACACCCTCCTCTGCAGCCCACTCCATCGCCGAGGTGCCACCCGCAAACAGGCGTTACTTTGCCGTGATTCATAAGCGCGTCAGCGCTCTGTCCGTTTTTAATTACACCGTCTTGATCGATCGTGGTGCCGCGCCGGTGTCCCACCGCGCAGTAATTACGGCGGGCGCACGGGGCATGTGGAGGGGGTTCGTGGCCGGGCAGCATGATGGGAATTGTAATGGGCTCACGGAGAGGGGAGAGGAGAGGCCGGCCGTGCCCACGACCGTATCCGTCAGCTTTCTGCCGGCTTCTTGTCCTCCTCCTAGCACGGATCTTGAGCTCTTAGAGGCCCGCTCGCTCCTGCATTGCATTCTGGGTGCTGCTCATGCCTGTTTAGAAGGCGGGGTCAGGTCGCAGTGTTCGCCGCTAGTTGTCAGTCGGTTGACCTGTAATGAGCCTCTCGCGTCACTGCTGGGTGTTAAGGGAGGCTTTTTAGTTCTAATTATACTTGTGATCATAGCCCACATCCTCACGCAGGGTCATTACTAACGGATGGTTGACTTCAATCCCACGCCGGCCCTCACTTTGCCCTCTAATGACCCTATAATTCCGAAAGATGCAGTGACAGAGCCCTGGTGAGGGCCAGGCGTTGTTGTACGGCAGGAGGCTACAGGACGTGATGACAGCTCTATTTCTCCTGCCGTGGGCTGCAGTAACATGTGCTAGAATTAGGGGGCGTTTCCTTCATCAGTGCACCCAGTATATGGAGCCAGTGCTGTGTGACTGAGAATCCTTCAGTCTGCCTGGTGCAAACAGTTCGAGTTACTCTGAGCAGCCTGACTGCCCTCAGCCTGACGCAGGGAAATGTCGGCGCATGGGGGTGTAAGCAAGACGTGTCTAGAATCATGAAGGTGAGACTCCCCAAGGAGCCTCCTTTTCAAGCCCCCCCCTTGAGCCCCCCAGTGCTGCGAGGCGTGTCGGAGACACAAGAGGTTATAACATTGCTGTCCTGAATCCCTTTGTCCTGATAACTTATTGAAAAATGCCACCTTTCTGTAGTAGTAGGCAGTTAATCTTTTATTAATAAGGTCTCTCGCATCGCCACCCCCTGTTTGCCGTGGTCTGCTCTTCCATCCTGAGAACCTCCCTCCCGCCTCTTACCATTCGCTGTCTCACCTGGTTATGAGCGGTGCCGCCCCTCCCCCCACGATCCGCCTGCCCCCTGTCGTCTCCTGTCGCCGCTCACGCTCCAGTCGGACACGGCTCTGCACTCTTCCCGCCTCGGCTGCCTCTTCACATTTAAAGCCCTTCAAATGTCACCTGTGTGTGTGGGCTCTGCCTTCCGGCTGTCCCTCTAACCCCGAGTTATCAGTTATCACACGTGGCACATGGCAGTGATGCTCATGCTAATGCTGCCTATTTAAACGTGTGTTGATCTCACGGTCGTGCTTCTTGGACCCGCTTTCCTGCAGACAAGGCTATATTAGTCACCTTCCCTCCCTATGACTGTGAAGGGGGGGGGGGGGGTGCCTTCCTTCATCCCTCCTCTAGCATGACAGACAAGGCTTCCCCTATTTGGAAAGATGGGTGTCTTCCCGCTGCCTCTCTAGTTGATGGTTAGCTACCTGTGCTAGTTTCCCTGTACCCAGCTCTTGTGGCCCAAGCATGTTATACATGTCATGAGTATCGTTTGAAGCTCCGCTGTTTAAACGGCATCGGTAACATGGAAGAGGCGACCCCGGTGGTTAGCGGAGACCAGGAAGGCCGCTCGGGCGCCTGGCCCTGAGGTAACGTGTCTCTCTCTCTTTGCAGGGTTTAATGGCTGACCGCTCTATTGCTTCAGGCCGGATGCTGGAGCCCCTGCTGAGTTGTAGTCGATAGACCAACATGATCAACACGATGGAATTAGGCCGCTGCTGCTGGGCGCAGGGCGGGGGGTGTCCTTCCTTCCGGATCGTTGGGGCACTAGGCTGCGTTTCGGGCGTACCCCAGGCTTTTGGGCTCGTCTCTGTCCTGTCGTGGTCTCTGGTGGCAGGTTTCGGCACTGCGCTTCCCTTGGTGGCTGTGGTTGGTTGATTTTGTGTACTCCTATGCCGTTGGCAGCCAATCAGATCTCTTCTTTGGCTTATATGCCAGACCAGAAGCCATTCAGGTGGATTTTACCTGAGGCCTCTGCTCCCATACCTCGCTTTCCATCGCTCTCCTCCCCATCCTTCCCATGGCTATAAGCAGCAGCCCCCGCCCCCGCCCCCACCCCCACACTGGTGTCCGATCCATCATCACTTCTGCATTTGTCTGAGACCTCTGTCAGTGTAACATTTATGGCAATAAATTATCAACCTGACATACTGTGTCGTTTCAGAAGTTCTTCAGTTGTGGGATGTGAACGGGGATATTGATTTACAGGCCCATGTGGTCGCTTGGGCCGTTGGTGGTCATATGGGCCGTGCGTGGTCATGTGGTCTGTGGTAAGTGTTCCGGTCCAGCTTGGCGACGCCCCTTTTTAAAGCCGGTTTCTGCTGTCTGGTCCATGGCTAGAAATGGCACCTCCCTGGGTGCAGTTGGTGATGGGGTCAGTGAGGTGCAGTGCAATCGCTGTGCGGTTTTGTGTCTTTCACATTCTTTATTTTTCCTCGACCGATGTCTTTTTGGAATTTTGGCTTGAATAACAGCCAATCCAGGTACTCCGTGAAACCACATGGAAATCCCCATGAGCTGACCAGGATGCGATGGGTGAATGATCACATCGTTAGTAGAGGTGCCCCCCGCCTCAAGCAGCAGGCAGAGAGATGAGGGACGGCCCATCTATCACCCGCTGCGGAGGCTGGCACTGTGCCGCCCTCGTTTATCCGCAGGCATTGGGGTCTGACTGTAATTACTGGCAGCCTCTGCTGGCGCTGGAGTTGAGGCTTTTGGTGTCGTCCCTCCGTGACGTTACATGGCTTCCCCGATCTCTCCTTCCATCTCTCCCCTTCCAATCTCCCCAAGCTACAGTGAGATGCACTGCCCCCTGTGGCACCTGGACCCCAACATCATAATGCCTCCTTGACTATCTTCTTCAGTCTGCCCCCCCCCTCCCCCATCTCAGGGTGTTGGCAGAGGCAAGGTTGCTGCTGCTCTTTGTTCTGCTTTCAGAATCTCAGGCTCTCCCATCATCTCATTGACCCGACCACACTCCATCACCTCCTTCATCATCTTCGGAACGCATTATCATAGAGCTACATGTTGGAAGCCACACTGCACTGTCGCATGGAGCCCCGGTGTCATACAGCTGCATGTTGGAGGTCACACTGCACAGTCGCATGGAGCACAGGTGTCATACAGCTGCATGTTGGCGGCCACACTGCACAGTCGCATGGAGCACAGGTGTCATACAGCTGCATGTTGGAGGCCACACTGCACAGTCGCATGGAGCACAGGTGTTGTAGAATTGCGTGTTGGAGGTCACACTGCACAGTCACATGGAGCACAGGTGTTGTAGAATTGCGTGTTGGAGGTCACACTGCACAGTCGCATGGAGCACAGGTGTTGTAGAATTGCGTGTTGGAGGTCACACTGCATGGTCGCATGGAGCACAGCTGTCGTACAGCTGCGAGTTGGAGGCTGTAGTAGTAGAAGGGCCAAAGCATGATCAAACCGAGCTGGTTGCATCACCACCATCTGATTAGTCAAAATGCAGGGAGATATCAGTGTACTGTGTCAGCATGCATGGATTATCTGAAGGAAAAGAGGGCATATTCTATATATTATTCATTTGTAGTATCACACATTGCGATGTATTGATACATTCCCGATATCTCGGAACTTGAATATTTCCAGTCACCTGCTTGGAAAAGTACTGTAGAACAGCTAAATGAAATAGTTTCATAATGCAAATTTACTCAAACGAATGCTAATTCTGCTAGCGTTTGATGCATATATATATATTGTATATATATACAACCCCGTTTCCAAAAAAGTTGGGACACTCTGTAAAATGTAAATAAAAACAGAATGCAATGATTTACAAATTATATACACCCATATTTAATTGAAACACAGAACAAAGACATATCAGATGTTGAAACTGAAATTTTATTGTCTTATGACAAATATATGCTCAATTTGAATTTAACGATTTTTGAGCTGTTGATGGTTTTTGAGGCGGTTTGAATTTGATGGTTTTTGAGCTGGATGCTCCTTTTCCTCTTTAGACAGTGTCCATGATTTCCAAAAAGAATCTAGAAATTTTGATTCATCAGACCACAGAACAGCTTTTCATTTTGCCTCAGTCCATTTTAAATGAGCTTGGGCCCAGTAATGTCGGCGACGTTTCTAGAACGGGTTTAGATATTTTTCTTTGCATGTTAGAGTTTCCTTCCTGCATTTGTGGATGCAATGGGGAACTGTTCAGACAATAGTTTTCGGAAGTGTTCCTGAACCCCTGTAGTGATTTCCACTAAGGTCATTGCTATCCAGTATTGGTTTTTGGCCTTGACCCTTGCATACTGAGAGTTTTCCGGATTCCCTGAATCTTTTGAAGATATTATGTATGGTAGATGATGAAATTCCCTAATTCTTTGCAATATTACGTTAAGGAACATTATTCTTACATTGTTGCATTATTTGCCCACTCAGTCTTTCACAGTGGTGAACATCTCCCCATCTTCACTGCACAGAGACTCTGCCTCTCTGGAAGGCTCCTTCTATACCCAATCATCTTACGGACCTGTGCCGATAAGCCTAGTTAGTTGTGAGTTATTCAATCAGGTGTTTTATTTTAGCGTTACATGTTTCCAGCCTTTCGTTGCCCCTGTCCCAACTTTTTTTTTTTATCATATTGCTGACATCAAATTCAAATTGAGTAAATACTTGGCATTAAACAATAAAATTTCTCAGATTCAACATTTGATATATCGTCTTTGTTTTATTTTTAATTAAATATGGGTTTATATAATTTGCAAATCAGCATTCTGGTTTTATTTACATTTTACACAGCGTCCCAACTTTTTTGGAAATTGGGGTTGTAAGACCGCAACTCTCAGCACATAGTATTTCTTGATGAACACCGTGTCAAAGGTTAATAAGTGCCTCTTAAGGATTATGTCACCTTCACTCTCCAAATCCAGCAATGCCTTTATTGAGTGACCCTTCTGCCAAAGTGAGCTGGAACCATACTGTAACTAGTCTCTCTGTGCAGTACGACTCAGATTATATACCACTATGCCATATACCGTATACGACTTCCTGTATACCAGTGTAAAAGCAGCATTACGTGTTTGTGGTGAATGTGGCACAGTGAGGCGTTGGCATCCTGCTGTGGCACGGTTTTTCCTTTGCCTCTGGTGCGAGCCCATCAGCCAGTTAACAGTGTGTAGTGGTCTCTGGCTTCTGGCCCTTATTCTGTGTCTCCTAGACCCTGGAAAATCAGGACTTTCGCAGCTTCTCCAACTTCCACAGAAAACTGTCCTCGATCCATCCTGCATCTTTTGTCTGTGCTGTAGGATAAATGGAGTCTCTCGAGTGTCATACTGGTTTTGGACTGCAGGTTCGCTGTGGCTGTTCTGCTTTCAGTGTTCAAGGTGAACCAGTTTCTTCTGCATCATCCTTTCGACCCTTTTCGCTCAGGATCAGCAGTTACTTCCCAGTTAGCACGTTAGCCCTGCCTGTTTACACCTGCCACTGACATGGTGATTATCTGACTGGGGGGGCTTCTGTGATACTTTGGCTTGTGGAGGTGGACGGGCAGCCGGCCCAATACAGCAGAAGCTGAAGGTGGGGCCATTTCCTCTCCTACGTCAGGGACGCTGTGTACCTAGCTGGTACTTTAATCCCCAAACAGCGTGTATGTAGCGCTGTCACTGTTGCATATTTTACATCTAAATGCTTTATTAATTAGGTACTGTGGCAGCGTGAATAATCAGCAAAGACAGGCAAAGCAGGCTGCAGCAATGTGCTGAGCACCTGTGCAGGTGTGACGTGGAAGATAGGGTTTCATCGATCACTGTTCTGCCTTTCAGGCGGCGAGGACTGTGGGAAAATCTCCCAGCACTCGCCGGCCCTCCTCACTTCCCTCCCGCGTTACCGTCACACACAGATAGTGGCCGTGGGTGACCCTGAAGTGAAGATCGCCTGTAGCCAGGGGGCGCTGTTGGACCCGTCTCTCGGGGCTTCCCTTTTGTCCCGAAGGCCTGATTCCTGTCCCCTCTGCCAGTTTATCTTGTGACTGTTGGTATCGTGTGTGTGTGTGTAGGGTTGTATGTATGACCGCACTGCCACAGATTTCGGTGCCTCATTTCAGTGCCACGTAAATGCCTGAGCTGTTGAAATATTCAGCACGTTAATATATTCAATTTAAAGTAAAGTTTGCCTTAGAAATAAAAAAGCTATTTAATGTCATCGACTTTTGTTTTGTGCCTTATTTTTTAAATACTGGTGCTGGGTACCATCACCATATTAAAAGTATCGTTTTAGCACCGATATCAGAAGAACCCCAAACAATACTCAAGCCTAGTGGTGGGCGCTTTCCCACAGCCGCGATTGATGGACTTTATGCCTCCCGAAGCGTCCAAACCACACACAGCGCAGTGCTGTTTTGCTAAAATGACTCCGCAGTCAAATCCCTTGAATTATATGTAAAGTTGTGACTTTGTCCTCCATGACGGCATGTGATGGAGGCCGTGGGGCTGCGGAGAGGGAGGGGCCTGATGGGTAGGCTGTCACTGGCAGCGGGGGTCACAGGCCGGGCTGACAGGGCGCCCCCTCTCCACTGCACTGCAGTGTGTTTGGCCCATGCTGCTCATTTTTGCCAAGCAAGCACCTCGTGCTCAGGTTCCCCATCACCCTGCACCTGGGTCGGCCCGCGATGTCCCCAACACCTCACCGATGCTCCATCCACAGCAGCCTGGTCTCTGTTCACATTTTGTGCACGATTTGAGAGAGAGGTTGTGAAATTGAGAAAATGAATCCTGTGTAAAGAGAGAGGATGTGCAGGGAGCCGTGTAAGTGTAAGGGGGAGAGAAGGAGTGGGGGGGGAGAGAGAGAGAGAGAGAGCGGCAGACCTTGCGAAGGGAAGGGGGGAGTGCGCCTGCTCCCTGCGTGCTGTAGAGCAGAGACTGCAGCTGGCGTTCAGGCACATAACAGCTCTGTGCTCCCGTCCGCTGGAGGCGTCTTCCTGCATGCCACCTCCCGGAGACGCCGGCATGACGCCTCGCCTTCCGCCGCTCTCCCGTCCAGCGCCGCGAGGCTAGGCACCGGAGGGGCCAACACGAGCACACCGCCGCACACCGCCGTGCACGCACACACTGCGCATGCAGACCTTCAGCTAGGAAGCACTGGGACGCTGAAGCATGGACTATGTTGCCAGGTGAGTGTGTGTGTGTGTGTGTGAGAGAGAGAGAGCAAGACTGTTGGTCTATATGTGTGTGTGTTCTGTCTGCACTTTGGTCTCTTGGGGTGCGTGTAGGTAAACAGTAATGACTCACTATTGACTGATTTGATTTTGGATCCACTACAGTGTGTGTCTGTGTGTGTCTGTGTGTGTGTGCGCGCGCGCATGCGCCAATCACCTGATTGTTGCAGTTTGAAGCTGTGGCATCACTTTGCTCCTCTGTTGAACAGGCATACTGGAGGAAAGTCATCTTATCCCCTGAGAGGGAGGGGGGTCATTCATGTAGATGCAGCTTCCCCTTCTGTCCTTGTCCCCTATTAACCCTCCATCTTTCTTTGATCTTTGAAGCCCACCCCCCCAGAACGTTAACGCGATTAAAGCGGCGAGCCTGGCAAGCCCGCCCACGGATGTGCACGTTAGCGTCGTGGAGCCTGTGTGTGTATCAGTGGGTGCTGTTCCTTTTAACTAACATGCTCTGTTAAAACAGAGCTCCCCGCCGACTTCACTGGCACCTCGTCTCAATAGATTAGGGTGCCAGATCGAGGGGCTTGTTTTGATTGGCCGCTGTGTGTTGAGTAGAAGCTGTGATATGCCCGCAGAAGGGGACGGCCGTCGCGTGATGACCTTGGCATCTTTCGCGGACGTGACTGCGACAAGTTTGTGCAGAGATGTGCCCGGCTTAAGACCCGGCCTTTTCATTGTGTTGCTCTCTTAATCTCCTTCATCAGCGAAGTCTGCTCGTTCACCTTCTGTTCTGATGCAGCTGCAGATCCCATAATCCGTGCTGCGGGAAAACTTGAAAAGAATTATGAGTTGCGTGTCACGTGGCAAGTGGGCTGGAGGTGTGGGGGTGGGTCTGTCAGGACAGGGAAGTGCCGATCCTGCACGGGGCTGCAGTGACCCTGGGGGTGCATGTGGCCGGCAAGGTCCTGTTGTTTTCCCACCTGTTCCCCAGTGGAGATCTCAGAGCAGGATGCTATGTCAGTGGCTGTCCTGGGAGCCCCTGTATATGCTTGGCACTCTCTCTGTTTGAAACGACACTGAGGGTTTGTGAGCTGTGAGCCTCGTTTCCCCTCCTTTAAACGGGTCACCCAACTGCCTCAGGCCGTGTGTCACTGCACCAGGCTCCTCTGCACCTTCCCCTTATTAAGGTTTCTAGGTGGCCGTGATTTAATTCCAGCCCCCCCCCCCCCTTTTTTTTTTTGGGTATGGCCTGCCAGGTGTCAGCACCGAACAGAGGCTGGCTTGCAGGGCCAGCTGTCGACGCTAACCAGGGAGGGGGTGTGCGGGGTTTGTGTGCTGATTTAGTTCCTGCGGAGGGTGTAATGTTCTGGATTTTCAAAAAGAGGAGGGAGGTAGGTGCTCTTTGTCAGATGGGAGACAGTTTCAGTGTAAGGCTGCTAAAAATACAGTGTACAGAAAAATAAACTCCAAGCATACGGTATCTGTCGGCGCACATTGGGGCGCTTCTGACTTTCCCGGGGGAAGGGGAATGGCAGGGGGTTGAATCAGGCTCACGAACACGGGCGGGTGCCTTGGGAGGGGGAGCTGTTTAATCTGCATCTCTGCGTGGGGGTTTCTTTCTGCTGCTTGGCGGGGTTGGCTTAATTAGAGGTGAGTCAGCTGAATTACCAACCCACACCTGTAGGGGGCGGTGATGCTTTACCTTCTGGCTGGGAAACAGATGTCAGTCTCGCCTTTATTGTGTTGCCTCTGTGCATCAAGCTTTTCTTCAAGACTTTGTAAGCAGCTGTGTAACCTTCAGGCTGCATGTGGCTATCAGCCACTGGCTTGTCTGGTTTGCTTGGCCAGGGGGTGCCCATCAGCTGGCTGGCCTTGGACCTCAGTTTATTTTCTCCTTGAGTTAAGTTCTGTCTTCTGCCCACTGGCTGTTTTAATACTGTATGATTTTTAACTGCTGCTGTGGCTCTTTGTAATTTAATTTAGCTTTAGTACTTCCCTCAAAGATACGACAGATGTGAACCACTGGCAGTTTTCTTAGCTGCTACACACTCTGATACGATTAGGTTAGCTTTGTCAAGGACAATATACAGAAATAAATTCAGTTGAAATGAATGAGGTCTGGTCTTCCACCCATTTACATACTGCACTGTAAATTGCAGGAGTTATACAGGTTAAGCAATGCAAAGACAACAGGCCCTTTTCAGATTCCCCTGAATTTTTTTCAAAAATCTTTTCACTTACACATTCACCACCATCTTAGATTTCCTGTTATAAGGCAGCTGGATTATCCATGTCTTCAAACCGCTGTCCATCTCATGCTACAAGCTGCATTAACCTGAGCCGGTAAGCAGAAAATGACAGCCTTGCAACTTCAAGGGAACTGCAGTCTGTTGTGGTCAACTAACACGTCAATTATAATAACCCTAAAATGGAAAGAATAAAAGAATTAACAGTTTGCTTAAAGTTTAATAAAGTTTTTGTACATTATTGAAGTAGTTTGATATTTTATTGACTGCAGTCCACAGTTCTTTCTGTGTGGAAGAAGATAATATGATGTGCTAAGAGTGTTCTGACTGCCGTAAATGCTCTGTGAGTTGGGCTGACAGCTTGTGAAGCAGTCATTTGACAGCGTACGCTTGCTCTGTGTCCTCAGAACTAGCTCTGGAGTCATGCGATGCAGGGACAGTATTGTGGGGCTATCTCTGGCGTCGTCAGGTGCTGCTGTGGGCCCCGGTGCCCTTTGCACCACCTTGGCGCTGCCAGGGGGCCGCATGTTCTCCGACACTCAACGGACCAAACAGCAGGTTCCTGCATGGACCAGTTTACTGCTGCGGTGTCAGCTCTGGCTCCCTGTGCTGAAATGTCCTGGTTCTGTGGGGTGCTGGATGACGGGTTAATTAAAGTGACATCAGTTCTCATCCTGGTCTCTAGATCTAGGCTTTGAAAAAAACAATATGTCTCTTAGGCCATGAAAGGAGGTGGGAGGGATGTGTGGTCACAGAGGCCATTTCCTCACAGAACAGCGCTCAACCGGGATCAGGCTCTCCCTCCCCAGAGGATGCAGGAGCAGTGTTCCTCCTCTGTTGCTGTGAAGCTGCTTCGAGTGCCAGCAGATTTCTAGGTGTGCGAATAAATCAAAGATCAAAGGACGTCAATCTCAGGACTCCTTAGCTACTGGTCATGGTGTATTCGGATTTTCACTGTGTGTGAGTCATAAAATTCCCAAATGTGCTTAGCAAACGCAGTGCATGATTGTCATGTTTACCAGATGTGGGCAAAAATCTGCCTTCCAGTCAAGGAGAAGTTCCCACTGCTCTGAAGCTGTTAGTGCAGACTGTTATCCTCAAAGTGACAAGGAACTTCTAAGGACTTTTACCCTGAGAGTGATGGGGAGCTTCTATGGACCATTGCTCTTGGAATGATTGGGAGCTCCTACAGACCGTTACCATGAGAGTAATGAAGACCTCCTATGGACTCTTTCCATGGGAGTGACAAGGGAGAGACTTACGGACCATTGCCCTCAGAGTGACTGAGTCCTCCTGTGGACCGTTACCTTCGGTCTTTGGACTCACGTGGGTGTTCATCGCACAGGAGTGCAGCTGTGATAATGATTTTTAAAATTTATCAAGTTTGCCAGTCAACTCCTAGTCTGAGAAGCTGGCCTAAAGTAAATTGTAGCCTGACTGTAAATGGAGAGCAGCATAAACACCTTTATAAGCTCCACTGTGATATGGTGTCCTTGTGTTCTGCCAAAACGGGGTCAATACTTCATGGAGAAACGTTGCACTTCAACACAGCAGCTGCGGGAGATCAATAGAAGCCAGCAGCTTTGAAAAGGAGCCACTGTAACATACTTTCCAAAGCCAATTTTGCCGGGATGCAAGCTTCCATGGGCTAAATCACACCTGGAGACCCATTTTCCATTGCTGAGGCTCATGGGAAGAAGGTGTTTGTCAGTGCCCTAGTTTCAGGTGGAACAAGGCTGGAGGTGTGATATACAGTGAGAGCTGTCCACATGGATGCGGTTATACTGATATTCATTGCGAGTCTCTTTGTCCAGCTGATTCCTCCATTGAATAATGGTGCATTATGCTAAATGAGGCTTTTTCCAGCTAGCGGGAAGCTTGCTATGGAGCCAAATCTGGGAGTGTGGGCAAGCAACCTCTGGTCTCACACCCGTAAAACCTTCAGCACAGAGCAAGGGTCACATTCTATAATCCTTGTGAACTGGTCAGTGTCACATATTGACCCTTGGAGCTTAGGGAAATACTCCTGGGGACGGTTGTACCTGCCTGGGCTCCCAGAGCAGTATGTATAATTCATGTGGTGGCTTTCAGGAGCCGTCAGTCTCTACTCCCCAACCCTCGTCTCACTCAGAACTGTAGCCCACTTTGATTGGTGGACCTGCTGGTTCGTTTTTTTCTCCCACCAGTGGCCTGTACTACGAAGTTGGGTTACTGGCTTATCGGGGTAACTTGTTGGATTTAAGGTCGTCTGGGCAAAATGTAAGTGAACGAATATGAAGTCCATTTAAACTGTGGTACCTTAAATCTGACAAGTTACACAGATAAACCAGTAACCCCGCTTCGCAGTACAGGCCACTGGAGCAGCCAGTCCAGGCTTCATGTTTACCCTCCTTTTCGTCATGCCTGATGATTTAGCTCCCAAGGGTGTTTTTATGTCTTTCATTAATTTGTCGTCTTTCAATTTCCATACTTCCCTCTGTGCTCTTTATTCTTGGACCGCCGCTGTTTTCTGGTTGATAATGAAACGTTGGTCCTTCATTTGTCGAAGGATACAGTGTCTTAGAAAAGCAAATATGCAGTCTGTCTGTCTGTCTCTCTCTGTCTGTCTCCAGCCAGTTCAGAAAACAGGAATGCAGGACTAAGTGCAGCTTAACCAGCTCTGAGTTACACTCCTAATATGACATTTGAATATGCATACATAATTACTGCTGAGATAATGACATCTTGCTGGAGAAAAAACTGCATTTTATAATTAGACCCCATTCTCACTCCACTGTATTAAAACAAAGCCTGGTGGACTGTGTGTGTGTGTGTGTGTGTGTGTGTGTGTGTGTGTGTGTGTGTGTGTGTGTGTGTGTGTGTGTGTGTGTGTGTGTGTGTGTGTGTGTGTGTGTGTGTGTGTGTGTGTGGTGGGTGGTTCTGAGCATCTGCTTTTGTGCGCGTGTGTATGTGAGCGTCATTAGAATTTGCCGGTTTCTTTGCTGTCACATCCAGTGGCTCATTTTCCCCCCAGAGCAGTGAACCTGTTGTTGTTCCCGAGTATTTTTACCTGAGCGTTTCTGGGTAATTGTCATGGAGAGCAGTTTCTCCAGAGAGCTGCTCTTGTTTCTTTCAGGTCATTCTTAAAACATGCTTCACCCCTTCCCCCGGTATATGGGTTTTACTGTTCTGTGACTTTCCATGTATTTAGAGGGGCAGCAGCAGAAAGGGGAATGCAGTTCCTGAACTTACAGATTAGTCCCAGAAAGGGGGGCGTGTCCGGCATGGGCTGGCAGCTTTGTCCCATCCCATGACTCTTCAGTTAATCATGAGCAAAAGCAGACAAGTAACACCAGAGTTGTGGTGGGGCATGAAGAGGCGGCTGATGGGAGAGATGGGGTTTAATCACGTGGGAGCAGATTGCCGTCTCCAGCCATCTCCGAGCGCGCCAGCCCAGCCCAGCCCAGCCCAGCGGGAAATAGAGCCACAGTTTTTCCACCTGAATTTATAGGCCTCTTAGGGCTTTTAATTTCCTCCCTGCATCGCTGCAGAATTAATAGCTTCCCTGCCGTAAAAATAAATTGAATATTGGAACAGGGGAGGCAGGTCCCCCCTCTGCAAAGCAGGCTGCCTTTCACAGGTGGTGTTTAAACGACTGTGTGCATGGAAGCTCAGCTCTGGGTGAAACGCATTGGCCCGGCCCCACCCCCCCACAGTCTTTCCTTAATGAAACAATCTCGCAGGTTCCTGCTGAACTGATGCGGCTGTCACTTTAAATGCAGTTGTCAGATGAGCTCCTGTATGTGCCGGGTTAGCGGGGGGGGGGGGGGGTGGTGCAAGTTTTGCAGGGAGCCCCTGTCTGCCTGGAGGGTGTGAGACCTTCAGCTTAAGTCTAGCAGGGGAAAGAAGCTCTTCAAGATTTAAAGTGAAACGCCGCATGGTGGTGGTTTCCATGACAGCAGGCACGTCAGGCTGCAGGTCGGGGGCAGGGGGGTAAGGGAAGGAGCACAATGGGACAAGAGGGGAGCTGCAGACCCAGGAGGGGAGGTCTGTCTGTCTGTCTGTCAGCTGCTCATATCTGGTTCCCCTCCCCCCCCCTTGCATCCCGCCATCCTAAGGTTGAGACACAGAGCTCTGATTGCAAGCAGCACAAAAACCAAAAAAAGTCAACCAATCCCCAAAAGTGTGCCTGCCGTCCAGAGAGACCTGTGACCTGTGCACCCTTTCAAAGCCCTCAGGAGGCTGCAAGCACTGAATCATGGCCAGGAGAACATTACGCTCTGCTTGTGGCACCCCAGAGCTCGCCGGCTGCCTGCTCTATCAGTTTGTCTTCCCAAAAAATCAGTGGTGTTTTCTATGCTAAACACCCATGTCACACATACTGGGGTGGGCGGGGGGGGCTGATCCCAGGATGGCTCCGGTGTAAACGTGTCCCCCCCCTCGCCCCCGCAGAGCGAATCAGGCAGACATACGGCGAGCTGCCCGGGGAGCTGCTGCTGGTGGAGTTGGACAAGGAGCGGCAGGGCCTGGGCCTGAGCCTGGCAGGAAACCGCGACCGCTCCTGCATGAGCATCTTTGTGGTGGGCATCGCGCCCGGGGGGGCGGCGGCCCGCGACAGCCGCATCCGCATCGGGGACGAGCTGCTGGAGGTAAGACCCCCCACCCCCCTCTGCCTTGCCGCCCGGGTCCAACTTACATGCAAAATGAGGCCTTTCCCTCCGTGCCAACTTCCATCCAGCCAGTCGTGCCTCCGAGCCCAGGAGGGGCAGCGTCTCCCGCTTAATATTAATGATGGACAGCACTCTCGCTTCCCCGCAGGGAGACGCATTTCCCTCTGTGCATTTCTGAAGGGCTAATCCAAACTAATCCAAAGGTACCAGCGGGGAAGGTTTGTTTACCAGTCACATCATTTGGATGGAAATTCCCACCTTTGCTTTGTGTGGTGTCACTATGACCTCCCGTTAATGCAGGATATGTAGCGGAAAATAACGCTGTGTGCCTCACATGCTTCCCTGTGCCCTTTAAAGGTCGGTCGCATCATTATGTTTATGGTGGCAGTTTGCACCTGAATCCTGTCCAGCCTGTGACCTGAACTAGGACAGGGACAGTGCTACATGGTGGTGGTGATGATGAATGTGCTTATGACATCATCAGTACTCATGTGTTAAGCTCTTTTTCTTTCCTCTCTTTTAAGATTAACGACCAGGTTCTGTATGGCAGGAGTCACCAGAATGCCTCAGCTATCATTAAGAGTGCTCCCTCCCGGGTCAGGATTGTTCTCATCAGGTGAGCTCCCTCCTGGACGGGACACTGAGTCGCCCCTCAGCTCCCTTGTTGCCCACTTTGTCATCGACGGCATGCCCTAGATCGGCCGTCCGTCTCCAGCCCTTGGAGCGCCTTGTTTTTACCCACCGCCCGTCTGTCAGGGGGTTCACGAGGGACACAGGCCAGATGAGACCCCACTGCCCTGTTCCCCATGATTAGTTATTTCCAGCCTGGTCGCCATGGAGAACGTGGCCTACCTAGAGTCCCTCTGTAATGAATTACTGTACTAAACCTTAACAAAAGTGCCTGCCACATTTTGAGGAAATAAGACGGCAATGAGGAGTTTTTTTTCCACATAAGAAATGCAGAACTTCTATAGACATGGTTGTGCTGCTTCCCTGTGCAATTCCCTGTGCAATGTTGTTTCCCAATATTGAGCTGTGTTGCTCTGTGCAGTGCCCTGTGCTAAGTTGTTTCCCTTTGCAGTTTTGTTTTCCTCTACTGTGCTGTATTTTCCTGTGCAGGGTCTCTGCAGTGATGTTTTCCTTGCTGTGCTGTGTGTCCCTGTGCGGTGCCCTGTGCAGTTCTGTTTCCTTTCTGCTGTGCTGTGTTTTTCTCTGTCATACTCTCAGCTGGGCCCTCTGCTGTGCTGTTTTTCACTCTGCTGTGCCCTGTGCTGTGTTTCATTCTTCTCTGTTGTGTTTCCCTATGCTGTGCCCTCTGCTGTGCTGTTTCCCTTCTGCTGTGCTGTGTTTTCCTCTGTTATGCCCTCTGCTGTGCTGTTTCCCTGTGCAGTGCCCTCTGCAGTACTTTTTTCCTCTGCTGTGCTGCTTTTCCCTCTGCAGTGATCCTTCCCTTTCAGTGATTGTTTCCCTCTGCTGTGCTGTATTTCACTGTGCTGTGCCATGTTTCCCAATGTGGTTCCCTCTGCAGTACTGTTTCCTTCTTCTGTGCCATGTGTCAGTTGCTATGCTGTTTCCCTGTGCGGCGACCTGTGCAAATCTGTTTCCTTTGCTGTACTGTGTTTTTCTGTGCAGTGCCCTTGCAGTGCTGTTTTGCTCTGCTGTACTGTGTTTTCCTGTGCAGTGCTTCTATTGTGCTGTGTTACCCTGTACATTTCCCTCTCCTTTGCTGTATTTTACTTGTTGTGATGTTTCCCTGTGCAGCACCCTATGCAGAATTGTTTCCCCAGCTGTACTGTGTTTTTCTGTGCAATGCCGTTGCAGTGATGTTTTCCTTGCTGTGCTGTATTTCATTTACTGTGCTGTGTCTCCCTATGATGTGCCCTCTTTTTTCCTCTGCTGTGCTGTGTTTCCTTGTGCAGTGCCATCTGCAGTGATGTGTCCCTCTGTTTTCTTGTGAGCTGCCAGGGCCGCTACGTGTTTCGTTTGATCGTACTGTTATCTATGTTAAACTGCAAGTTGTTCCTTGTGAGAGGTCTGGTTGGACCCAGGCCTGTTAGTCCAGATCAGTGCACACCCAAGTATCTGTCAGGGGTTGATCCACCTCACAGGCCCCAAGTAATGGTGTAATCTATTTACCCATATTGGCAAGGGGCGTAACTTAGCAACAATCTCATCAGCACACACCCTAAAGCAAACACAGTGAGATAACTACTCCACTGTCTCCTTTACATACCAGTGATGTAAATGGCAGTGAGTGTGACACCAGGACCCCGTGGCTGTGAGCTCCCACAGCTGTGGTCTCCAGTCCTGTCCTCCACTATGTTCTTTTGTGAAATGAGGTTCTGCGTAATCACATTTTTGCGAGGGAGGAGCAAACAAAGAAGCGGGTCTGTCAGGTTCTATGAGGAGATGCTTTTAAAGGACTCCTTCACAAGGAAGCGTGTGTGCCGTAAACCTGGGACGTTCTCTCAACATCCCACGTGATTAATGTAGAATCACATTATGTGTGCTGCTTGCTCTCAATTCATATCCGCTTCTGTTTTATGGTGTCTTACTCTGAGGAATACAGCACGGGTCCTGTGGAGTCACACATCACATGAAGAAAAGTTGGATCAAACCCCGTTCAAAATGTTTTTGTCCTCAGAATGACATAAGTGTTTGTAAGTGTGTACTGTCTCCGGGTTCCTGTGTGCAACGCCACTCTGGCACCAATCGTTATCATAAATCACATGCAAGGGCCAAAGATCGCCCATCGAATCACTGATTAGGGGGGTTCTGTCTTATTCCCATGGTGACAGTAGTTACCATGGATGCAGGCACACTGACTGGCTGCAATGGTCCATGTCCTGTGTGGAGCTGGGCCCTCACCAGTGCCGAGCGTGCGCTGTCCTTCCCGGCTGCTGTTTATCAGTGTAAGCTGCAGGCTGATGGGTCAGTAAATTCTCTGCCCCCCTGCCTCCACCATGATACAAAAGAAAAACACATTAGCTGTAATTGAAATTCGGTCACTGAGTGGGCTGGTCGGAGGGAGAGGAAGGGAAGGTTCCAGATCTCCCTCTCTCTGACAGTGCCCCAGCGTGACCCGATCACCGCGATTGGGCTCCGCATGGATCCCGAAGGTGACGAGAAACGCTGGGTCAGAACCCATGATGCTGAAGTGGATTTCCGGCCCGGTGAGAGGTCTGTGGAGCAGGCTTCCTGTCTTGGGACGCAGGACGACTGGATGCTGGGTGTCATTCCAGCTTTGCTTGGACCTTTGCGGTCTGAGGTGATGCGCTCGGCCTCTCCATCCTCTGTCCTTATGGGTACAGATCCCTGAGTTACAGGCCTGTGTGGTTTTACATGGTGCCCAGCCTCTATATTCTGCCATTTTTAAAATGATGGATGAAATACAATTTAAGAGGAAGTAAATGGTGCTCAGGATAAGGTAAGGTAAGGTGCTACGCCGCTCTCCTCCTGAGAGCCGCTCTCCTCCTGAGAGCCGCTCTCCTCCTGAGAGCCGCTCTCCTCCTGAGAGCCGCTCTCCTCCTGAGAGCCGCTCTCCTCCTGAGAGCCGCTCTCCTCCTGAGCACTGTCCCAGTTCCACATCCCGGCACAGCGCCTCCCCGGCTCTGTCTGCGCTGCTCTTGCCTTGTTGCCAACCCTCAGGTTGTGCAGATCATAACCTTTGACCCGTTTGCACCCCAGTTTGGCCTCACTCTGATGTTTATTTTAATCACACCTGGCTGATCCCTACTCCAAATCCGTTCGCCTTTTCATGCGACCAATCGCATGGCTCCGTGGTGCCGCCCTGCAGTCAGCGACCCTCGTACGCATGGCCCTGTTTAATTGGCTCTGCTCGGCTGCTTAGGGGCACATGCCCCCCCCCCCCCCCGGTCCCCCTGGCACCCCTACTCAGTGCCACCTCACATGTTTGGATGTCCTCCCTGACGAGTTCTGGATGCATCACAGGGCCACGTGTCGGGTCCCCTGCATTAGCACCTGAACATCTGTTAGAGAGTGGAGAGCGTGGGAGCCCCTGCCTCAGCAGATGGGGCTCCACGTCCTCTTCTGCTTCCGAGACGGGGATGCCATCAGAACCTCTCATTTTCTGCTTTGAATAGGAAACTGCACTGTCATTATTAATAACATTATTATGGTGATGCTATGAGGCTTGTTTAGGTGTCGCCATACCATATATCTCCAGAGGATGCTTTTCCGATGTTGGCTTCCCTGCTGCTTTTCCCTGCAGTGAAGGTCGCTCTCGCCCCCTCCTCCTCTGTTCCCTGCCCCCTGATGAGTGTATATGTGATGCATATTGTCCTCTTTCCCTGCAGGAACGAGGATGCAATCAATCAGATGGCCGTGCCGCCCTTCCCCGCCCCGCCGCCGCCCATCGTCCCCCCTGAGGTGAGCCGTGTCTCCCCCCACCTCCCCGCTGAAACCTCTGGTTCCTCCAGGCCACCCTCACCATGAAAACGGGTCGATACTGCGGGTCACAAATCGACATGTCTCACATTTCCATGCTATGTTCACTGACGGGGCTGCAAGTGGCCTGAATGATGGAGGGGGTGTGCACTCCTGTTCCACGTGTCCCCATGTTCCCTCGGAGACTGATAACATCTGCCTGCCTGCCTGCCTGTCTGTCTGTCTGTCTGTCTGCCTGCCTGCCTGCCTGCCTGTCTGTCTGCCTGTCTGCCTGTCCATTAATCTTTCTCTTATTTCTCTGTCTATCTAATCTGTATATTATGTCTTATCTCTCTATAATCTATTTATTTTGGGTGCAACAGTACTCAAAATTCACAGTTCGATACACTCCTCAGTTTTGGGTTCACAGTTGGGTGCAATTTTTTTGCAGCAGGGGGAACTGAATTTTGATTTCAATAATTTAATTATTACTATTACTATTATTATTATTGTTATTTTAGCCCAGTGTGAATTTCCTGGCAATGCGCCTTAAATGCCACAGGGAGACGTCTTCACTTGCAGAAGCTGTTTCTGCCGCTCGTGTCTTACACTCAGATGTCTCAAATAAATAATATTTGTTTCAAATGAGTTATTATGTTGGATGCATTTCCAGCGAGTTTGGTATGACACAGCTGACAGTCTTGGTCTTATCAACTACTGTCTCTTTGCAGTGCTGGTGTAATTTATTGGGAAACCAAAACGTTCCCAAACCGGTGATTATGACTGACTGTAACCAACTTTTGCCGTAACCAACTCACAGCCATAATTAGCGTTTTCCATGTTGAACATATACTTGAGAATTTAGGTTCCGCCCTTGTCAATAAATATATTCATTCCGTTCGTTGTGCAAACCAAACCAACAATGTAACCCAGTTTTTTCCAACCTGGTCCTTGGGGATCCACAGACAGTCCACGTTTTTGCTGTCGGGAGCTGGGAGGGAGCAAAAGTGTGGACTATCTGTGGATCCCCAAGGACTGGATTGGGAAACGCTGGTGCAACCGAATGGCACACGTTGAATATATGCAGTGTTCCGGCCCCGTCAATCCATCTGTCTGTCTTTCTCTGTAGCCCTACCAGAACGCCGTGTCCCTCGAGGACACGCCTTTGCCAGTTGACAGCCTGGCCCTCGGCACCGACCGCCCAGAGACCCCTGCGGCCAAGGTGAGGCTTTGCCCATGGGTCTCGTGAGAAGAGGCCACGTCCAGGGCTCCCCTCTCTTTAGCTGGGTGTTATTTTATTGTCCAGAGCACTGACCCCACCTCCTTTTCTGCAGGAGATGGCCGCCTTGGAGCCTGGGGGGGGCATGGAATCCTCCTTCGGGGACACAGCCCGTAGGACCCTCAGCGAGAGCGAATCGGCCTCTAAGGTGAGCGTCATGGCGGGAAGACGCCCTGGGGACGGGAGCGTCACGTAGTGCTCAATACCCAGTCAGCTTGAGCTGCTTCCTTTCTGTTGCCTTGGTTTGTGTTGGGTGACACCAGGTTATGATTGGCAGTGTGGCATTAGTCACTGTCTGCTTTGTTCTTCCAGGTCTCCAGCCTCCCTAAACTCTCTAAGAGCCTGAACATGCTGCCCTTAGACAAGCCCACGTCCCCCTCTGCAGCTCCTGCCCCATCCAGTGCCAGTCCCGACCCTGAGTACTGCTGTCCAGGTACAGGCCTGTCCCACCAAGTCTCGCTTGCAGAGGGACCGTCCACAGTTAGTGGTCATGATTTCTCCTCTGTTTTCCTCTGTCTCCAGATCCAGCCACTTGTCCCATTGTCCCCGGTCAGGAGACGGTCATCGAGATCTCCAAGGGTCGCTCGGGGCTGGGCCTCAGCATCGTGGGGGGGCGGGACACGCAGCTGGTGAGCGAAGCCTTTGCTCCCCTTCCCCAACCGCTCCTCCTCCCCTGCAGACGGGGAAGCCCAGCAGGTTACTGTACGTCTCTGTACAGTCTCGGTACTAGCTGGTCATATTAACCTCTCATCTACCAGCTGGCTGTGTAAACAACGGCTCACAGTGTTAGTATGAACCAGCTGAAGTACCTTCATAAAGCTGCACTGAGCTAACCAACAGCTCGCAGACGCCATCAGAGTGTGGGAGCACAGCCTTGCCTGGTAGTGGCCCCTAGTGGTCCCCAGATGGGCCCTTACACATATTTTTCTTCCCTCCACTTTATCTTTGCGAGCATCAGGGTTTGTCATCTTCACTGATGAATCGGTTAGTGATGCCAGTTCCAGGGGCAGTGTGGAGGCCCAGTGGCTGTGTACAGACCCCCCTGCAGGGCGTGTGTTCACCTCCGCAGACTTGCGGAGAAAGGGCCTCAGTTATTCAGCAGGGATGGGACTGAAATTTGCAGCAGTGATCTTCAGTGTGAGGGTGACGGCCTGAGCAGACCTGGCAGCATTGCTCTGAAATAAGCCACCGGGCATCCTGGCCAGACGAGAGCAGAGACAGGCTTCCCGTCTTGGGAGGCAGGATGGCGGGAGGCAGGGGGCCATGCTGGGGTTGGCGCTCTGCTCTGTCCTTTGCTGTGTGAGATTATGGGCTGTAATGTCAGAAGGGGGGGGGGGTTGTGAGGTCTGACTGTGCTTCTTCAGTGTAGGTAGGACTGAGGCAGCAGGAGCACATGAGCGTCCGGCATAACGAGGCTGTAAATATTAACCAAAATCAATGGACGTAGGACAGTGCTGAGATATTGACTGTTAGGAAGAGGAATTGCACTGGAACCCAGACAAAGCACATTTACCTGAGAATGATGTATAAATGGCATAGAAGTGGAGTTTCTAAGGCATCACCCCCTTCCAGCAGAAGCTCACCTGGGGGGGGCTGCAGCTCTGGACAGGCGTCTGCCTTCAGTCTATTCTGACCATCACAACCCCCCCCCCATTTCAGATTGAGACCCTAATTTCTCATCTACTGGTTGAGGTTGCTGCACTCAAACCAATTTCATCCCAATGAAGCCCTCGTGAGCAGCGCCGTCTTGCAGCCGCCGTCACGGGCAGCAACCGCTGAAAGCAACAGCCGTTTCAAATTGAATTGGGCCTTTTCTAATTAACACAGAGAAACAGAGCGTCATGATGGAGAAGCCGGAGATGGATGAGGGCTGCGATGAATGTGGACGTTTGGGGCCTTTGGAGCGATGCTGCATGCCTAGAGCTCCCTGGGAATAAGCCTGACTGCTGGCATTCCCACTGGAATGCCGTGTCCTGCTCTGCGGCGCCCTCTGCTGTGCTTCAGGGCTGCTGCACTTCCTGCTCACAGTTATTTAAGGGAAAACCGTTTCAGGGTGTTAAAAGAAATGAGGGACCTTAGCCAGTAGGGGCTCGCGGGCATCACACCTTCCTGCCTCTCGCCCACTGCCAGGATGCCATCGTGATCCATGAGGTGTACGAAGAGGGGGCAGCAGCCCGAGACGCCCGGCTCTGGGCTGGAGATCAGATCCTGGAGGTGAGTTTACGGCCTCGCCTCCATACAGCATGCTCACCTGGGCACCAAAGCCCCACATTATCTGCCTGACAGCTCTGTAACCTCATCGCCAGAGGGGAAAATAGGCCGGCGTTGCACTGTAGTTGTCCTAAAGAGATGCTGTCTTTGTGCGTCCCTAGCCGACGTGATGCTGCCATCTAGTGGCCGAAGTTGGCAATGCGCTCTGGCCCTTTGCACCCCTGAAAGCATACAGCAATGGCATGCGTGCACGTTGCAGGTAAATGGCGTGGACCTGCGTGGCGCTGCGCATGAGGATGCCATCACGGTGCTGAGGCAGACCCCGGCCAAAGTGCGCCTGATGGTGCTGCGAGATGAGAGCCAGTACCGTGATGAGGAGAACTTGGACGTGTTCCGCGTAGAGCTGCAGAAGAAAACCGGCCGTGGTTTGGGCCTCAGCATAGTCGGCAAGCGGTAACGGGGACACTGCGCCGGCCTGTCCCACCTACAGTTAGCAAAGACACCGTTAGCATGTAGCCTTAGAGTGCTTTGGGAGCCTGTGTGAATGCTGGCTTTTGTGGGTGGTGTGTAGGTATAGAATCTGTACTTGTGTCCAGAAGGTTGTGGGTTTGAATCCCATGTCTGGTGAGTAAATTGTGAGGCCCTTGTGCAAGGCTCTGACTGATTGGTAGGACACATGTATGGATAACTAACCTGCTGCTGTTGGCTCACTTTTGTTGTGTGGGTTTTAAGGCTGGTTGATCAGTATAATTGTTCTGAACAGCAGCAGCTTCTTTCACATCCTGTCCATTTTATTTATCTTGCTTTTTTCCTTCTCTCTCCTCCCTGCCCTCCTCCCTCCTCGTCCACGCGGCCCCCACAGCAATGGAACCGGCGTGTTCATCTCAGACGTGGTCAAGGGTGGTGCGGCCGACCTGGATGGTCGGCTCATGCAGGGGGACCAGATTCTGTCCGTCAACGGGGAGGACATGAGGCAGGCCTCACAAGAAACCGTGGCAGCCATCCTTAAGGTGAAGGTAGTGGGGGGAGCACTTATTAGGTGTGTGTGGGGCCTTCAGCAGTGCAGAATGATTTGCCAGTGACAGGTCTCCTGCTGTTCTCCGTATCTGCCACAAGGCGGCACTGTAGGCTGCTTATAGAAATGCCAGCTATGTTTGAGAGGATATACCATATCAGTTCTTTGTAAAAGGAAGTCTGAATTAACATATGAAAACCTCATGAATATTAATCACTTCCCTCACTGAGTCTTTAGCCTGACAGTCTGCAGCAGAGAGGTGGCACAGCCTAATTAATGCACTTTTTTGCAAAATGTATTAAACAAACTTGTGAAATGGAAGCCCCAGTAGTATAAAGATGGAGAGAAAAATGAAAGAATGAAGATGCGGAATGTCACACATTCCATTTCAGCTGTTAACCTCAGAGTCAGGTGAGTAATTTCAGATTCGGGGGGGGGGTTTCATCAATCTCTCACCCCCCAGCTCAGTTTTAATCCAATTTCCTGTTATGGGTGACACGCCAGTGAACCTTGATGCCTTCAAATCCCCAGCAGTTAATTCCAGCCCCCGCCTCACACACACACACACCCACACACGTATAACTTTTTAAAATCTAATTCTGAAACACCATCATTTTAAATCTGTCTGACATCCATCCATCAGTAATGAAACGGTACGTGTGAGTTAGTGTGAGGACCGGGGCGCGTGTTCAGAGGAGTGTGCTGCGGTCGGGAGCTCATTAGGAGAGACTGTGTTATGATATGGATTCTGCCGCCATTAACACGCTGTCTTACTAAAAAGCAGCTGCTTTAATCACGATGCTGCCAGTTACCTCAGTGAGGGGCTTGCTAGCTGCTGCTGACAAGGACTCGGTTACTGACTGGTTCAGTGGTGGTGGCGCTGGTCTGGTTATGGGACACCAGCACAGTGTCATAGCAGAAACAGCGTTTGGCAGACTGTACGGGGCCTTTAACACACACACACACACACACACACACACACATCTCCAGCCACGTCAATGTAGGCCAGGCTTAGCGCCTTACTGTGAGTGTGATGGAGCGCTCGGTCCTCCTGGCGGGGCAGGAAACACGCATCAGGCCAGCCCGCCGATGGCCGCGGTGATAATGTCCCGCTCGGGGACGCTTCGTGTGCTGTGAGCTGCGATTCCTGACCCGCCGTTCCCCCACCCCCAGTGCGCCAAGGGCCTGGTCCTCTTGGAGCTGGGCCGGCTGAAGGCTGCCTCCTGGGTCTCGTCCCGCCACAACTCGCAGGGGAGCCAGGTGGGTAGTGAGGTGTGCGTGCGTGTGCTTCTTCACGCCTTCCGCTATTTCTCAGTCTTTAAATAGAGACTCTGACCTGTTTGAGTTCTGGAAAGTGGGGCTGGGTGACATGAAAGTCAAATGAAAGTGCTGGCAGACTCCGCTGCGGTGCTTAGCCTGCATCCTGCTCCCCCTGCCTCCAGATGAGCCACGGCAGCACCAACGGCTCCGGCACCGGGTCCCTGGCACCGACTGCCAACCCCCCCACCTCCCATTTCACCAACAGTGTTCGGAAGCTTACGGTCGATTCTGCCGTCAAGAGCCCAGGTATGAGACACCAATCCCCCCCCCTGCTGTAGCCATCCACTGGGTCTGTCCCTCCAGTCCAGTATTTCCCAATCCGGTCCTTGGGAACCTATAGACGGTCCACGTTTTTGCTCCCTCCGTCTCCCTGCCAGACAGTACGCATTACCAGGAGCTGGGGGGCAGCAAAGACATGGACTGTCTGCGGGTCCCCAAGGAGCGGATTGGGAAACACTGCTCCAGTCCATAAACGGTACTGACCTCCCTGCTGTGGGGACAGTGGTGCTCTACAAATCCGCAGTGAGATTACGTGGGATATCCTGATTCAGGTGTAGTGTCTAATTAACTAGCAGTTAATCCATAAGTACCTGTGGGTTAATGAGGAAGAGGGGACGATGAAGGCGATGTAGTAGAGCAAAGACGGGCCTGGGTGTGAGCCGGTGACGCGCTGACAGCTTGTCGTCTCTGTGTGTCCCTGCAGGAGGCGACGTGGGGATGCGCACCGTGGAGATTACACGGGTACCAGAAGCACTTATCGCCTCCGTCCTGCCGACAGTGTCGGCGTGTTGTGATAACGCTGACCGAGCCTCCTCTTCCGTTCACGATCCCATCAGGACCCACTGATGCTCTTTGTTTCCATCGGGATAGTACCATGTATTTGTGTGTGTGGCAGTATCAGCTTGCCCTCCAGTGCTCAGTCCTGTCCCTGCCTCCCTCCCCTCCCTGAAGGGCCCTGCGGATGCCCTGGGCATCAGCATCGCCGGAGGTAAGGGCAGCCCCCTGGGCGACATCCCCATCTTCATCGCCATGATCCAGGCCAACGGCATGGCAGCCCGGACACACAAACTCAAGGTGGGCTGCTGACCCCCTTCCCTCTGACCTGTCTCCTGTCCCTCCTCCTCTCTGTCCTCCCTATCCTGCTGTGTCTCCCCTGTCCTCCTCTTCCTCAACCTTCTTCCTTCCCTTTCTCCGTCTTCTGATGGAGGACTCACAGCGGTACCGCATTATACACGTCTCTCTGTAAATCTGCTCCATGTAAAGCTGTATTCTGGGTCTCTCTGGACCCGTGCTGAGGGTGCAGGTCTTCTGGTCCAGATGTTTTGCTGCATCCCCCTCTCCCTCACTCAGATAGGCTGTTCCTCCCGCCGCTCTGGCCAATCGAGATAGAGTGGCCGGTCGCCATGGCCGTGCTCCCCCACAGTGATCCAATGCTTGGTGGCCCTGCCCCCACAGGTGGGCGACCGGATTGTGAGCATCAACGGACAGGCGGTGGAGGGCCTGTCACACGGCGAGGTGGTCAACATGCTGAAGAATTCCTTCGGCAACATCAGCCTGCAAGTGAGGCTGCGGGACATGTGGGGGGAGGGGGGTGTCTTGCTTATAACCCCATGATCCGTGTGAGACCAGCATGTCTGCATGAACATGCTCTCCATCTTACTTTCTCTCTTATCCCCAGATGCGCACACACGCACACACACATAAACGCGCACACACACACACACACACACGCACACGCGCGCACACACATGCACGCACACACACACAAACGCGCACACACACATAAACACATACACACACATATACACATATGCTCACGCCCATACTCTCTCCCTGGTCCATCATACACATACAAACGCAAGCACACTTGCTGTACGTGTCCGTCCTCAGCTTACCCTCATAATGAGGCCAGGCCCTGACAGAGCGTAAGAGACTCTCTCTCTCTCTCTCACTCTCTCTCACACACACACACACACACACACACACACACACACAGAATGGATGGCTCAGCTGACTTCACACCAATGCGAAGCCCATCAGGCCGTAATCTGCGAGCTCCCTGGTTCTCAGAGCGACCAGCAGAAGCTCCCTGTTTAATGGTGTGGTTTTGTCTGAGTTTCTAAGCCAGAAACAACATAATTCAGACTCCTAAATGAGTCCTCATTCGACTTAACCCACCTGTGCTCCCAGCTTCCAAACATTTAGCAGCTGTGTGTATTTGTTTACCACTGTGTCTTCAGTACAATATGTTATTTTTTTAATGGTATGTTCAGCACCACGATCAGTACAGTGTGTGTTATGTGCTCAGTGCTGTGTGTGCATGAATGTGTATTCAGTACAGTGTGTGTTATGTGCTCAGTGCTGTGTGTGCATGAATGTGTATTCAGTACTGTGTGTGTTATGTGCTCAGTGCTGTGTGTGCATGAATGTGTATTCAGTACTGTGTGTGTTATGTGCTCAGTGCTGTGTGTGCATGAATGTGTATTCAGTACTGTGTGTGTTTTTCAGCACTTTCTGTGTGTGTGTATGTGGACATTCTTCATCCCGCCATAGCTGAGCCCACAGGCCTCGGCATTCCTTCCGCCCCCCGCACCCCCCCCACCCATGGGCGGTGTGCGTGTGCGTGTATGTGGCGGGGGCGCGTCCCCGCGGCGCTCGATGGGCCTGTTTGGTGAGGGCTGCGTGGCCAGGACCCGCCGCTGAGACGTGCAGCTATCAGCCGCCTGCAGCCGCCTGCGTCGGGCGCGTGCTGCCAGATAATCCTGCGCGTTTATGCAAATGAACCGTTATCAGCGCCGCTCCAGGAGGAGTGCGCCAGGCTTTTAAAGCGGGGGGGGGGGGCAGGGGGGGGGCATGTCTGCCAGCCGCTGATTACAGCACCGAGGAGACCAATTACTGTTTACTGCTCTAGCAGACACACGCGAATACAAACACACACACACACTTACAGTGTATATGTACATGGGCAAGCAAGCTCGCCAGCAAGCAGATAGAGCAATGCGCTCAAACACACCCATATATATACACCGTATCACACACATACCCCGTATATACACCGTATCACACACATACCCCGTATATACACCGTATCACACACATACCCCGTATATACACCGTATCACACACATACCCCGTATATACACCGTATCTCACACAACAAGTATATATACACCGTATCTCACACACCAAGTATATATACACGGTATCTCACACACATCCCATATATACACCGTATCTCACACACATAGTATATATACACCGTATCTCACACACATCCCATATATACACCGTATCTCACACACATCCCATATATACACCGTATCTCACACACATCCCATATATACACCGTATCTCACACACATCCCATATATACACCGTATCACACACACCAAGTATATATACACCGTATCACACACATCCCCCGTATATACACCATATCACACACATCCCCCGTATATATATACACCATATCACACACATACCCCGTATATATATACGCCATATCACACACACACCCCGTATATATATACGCCGTATCACACACACCCCGTATATATATACGCCGTATCACACACATCCCCCGTATATATATACGCCGTATCACACACACATCCCGTATATATATATACGCCGTATCACACACACACCCCGTATATATATACGCCGTATCACACACACACCCCGTATATATATACGCCGTATCACACACACACCCCGTATATATATACGCCGTATCACACACACATCCCGTATATATATACGCCGTATCACACACACACCCCGTATATATATACGCCGTATCACACACACACACCCCGTATATATACACGCCGTATCACACACACACACCCCGTATATATACACGCCGTATCACACACACACATCCCGTATATATATACGCCGTATCACACACACACATCCCGTATATATATACGCCGTATCACACACATCCCGTATATATATACGCCATATCACACACATCCCCCGTATATATATACGCCGTATCACACACACACCCCGTATATATACACGCCGTATAACACACACACATCCCGTATATATATACGCCGTATCACACACACATCCCGTATATATATACGCCGTATCACACACACACCCCGTATATATATACGCCGTATCACACACACACCCCGTATATATATACGCCGTATCACACACACACATCCCGTATATATATATACGCCGTATCACACACACATCCCGTATATATATACGCCGTATCACACACACACCCCGTATATATATACGCCGTATCACACACACACCCCGTATATATATACGCCGTATCACACACACACCCCGTATATATACACGCCGTATCACACACACACACCCCGTATATATACACGCCGTATCACACACACACATCCCGTATATATATACGCCGTATCACACACACACCCCGTATATATATACGCCGTATCACACACACACCCCGTATATATATACGCCGTATCACACACACACATCCCGTATATATATATATACGCCGTATCACACACACATCCCGTATATATATATACGCCGTATCACACACACATCCCGTATATATATATATATATATACGCCGTATCACACACACACATCCCGTATATATATATATATATATATACGCCGTATCACACACACACACCCCGTATATATATATATATATACGCCGTATCACACACACATCCCGTATATATATATATACGCCGTATCACACACACATCCCGTATATATATATATACACGCCGTATCACACATACACATCCCATATATATATATATACACGCCGTATCACACATACACATCCCGTATATATATATATATACGCCGTATCACACACACATCCCGTATATATATATATATATACGCCGTATCACACACACATCCTGTATATATACACCGTATCACACACACACACACCCCGTATATATATATACGCCGTATCACACACACCCCGTATATATATATATATATATATATATATACGCCGTATCACACACACCCCGTATATATATATATATATATATATATATATATATATACGCCGTATCACACACACCCTGTATATATATATATATATATATATATATATATATACGCCGTATCACACACACACCCCGTATATATATATACGCCGTATCACACACACACCCCGTATATATATATATATATATACGCCGTATCACACACACACATCCCGTATATATATATACGCCGTATCACACACACATCCCGTATATATATATATACGCCGTATCACACACACATCCCGTATATATATATATATACACGCCGTATCACACATACACATCCCGTATATATATATATACACGCCGTATCACACATACACATCCCGTATATATATATATACACGCCGTATCACACACACACACCCCGTATATATATATATACACGCCGTATCACACACACACACCCCGTATATATACACGCCGTATCACACACACCCCGTATATATATATATATATATATATATACGCCGTATCACACACACCCTGTATATATATATATATATATATATATATATACGCCGTATCACACACACACCCCGTATATATATATACGCCGTATCACACACACACCCCGTATATATATATATATATACGCCGTATCACACACACACATCCCGTATGTATATATACGCCGTATCACACACACATCCCGTATATATATATATACGCCGTATCACACACACATCCCGTATATATATATATATACACGCCGTATCACACATACACATCCCGTATATATATATATACACGCCGTATCACACATACACATCCCGTATATATATATATATATATACACGCCGTATCACACACACACACCCCGTATATATACACGCCGTATCACACACACACACCCCGTATATATACACGCCGTATCACACACACACACCCCGTATATATACACGCCGTATCACACACACACACCCCGTATATATACACGCCGTATCACACACACACATCCCGTATATATATACGCCGTATCACACACATCCCGTATATATATACGCCATATCACACACATCCCCCGTATATATATACGCCGTATCACACACACACCCCGTATATATACACGCCGTATAACACACACACATCCCGTATATATATACGCCGTATCACACACACATCCCGTATATATATACGCCGTATCACACACACACCCCGTATATATATACGCCGTATCACACACACACCCCGTATATATATACGCCGTATCACACACACACATCCCGTATATATATACGCCGTATCACACACACACATCCCGTATATATATACGCCGTATCACACACACACATCCCGTATATATATACGCCGTATCACACACACACATCCCGTATATATATACGCCGTATCACACACACACACCCCGTATATATATACGCCGTATCACACACACACCCCGTATATATATACGCCGTATCACACACACACCCCGTATATATATACGCCGTATCACACACACACATCCCGTATATATATATACGCCGTATCACACACACATCCCGTATATATATATACGCCGTATAACACACACATCCCGTATATATATATATATACGCCGTATCACACACACATCCCGTATATATATATATATATATATATATATACGCCGTATCACACACACACATCCCGTATATATATATATATATATATACGCCGTATCACACACACACACCCCGTATATATATATATATATATATATACGCCGTATCACACACACACACCCCGTATATATATATATACGCCGTATCACACACACATCCCGTATATATATATATACACGCCGTATCACACATACACATCCCGTATATATATATATACACGCCGTATCACACATACACATCCCGTATATATATATATATATACGCCGTATCACACATACACATCCCGTATATATATATATACGCCGTATCACACACACATCCCGTATATATATATATATATACGCCGTATCACACACACATCCCGTATATATATATATATATACGCCGTATCACACACACATCCCGTATATATACATATATATACACCGTATCACACACACACCCCGTATATATATATATATATATATATATATATATATATATATATATATATATATATATATATATATATATATATATATATACACGCCGTATCACACACACCCCGTATATATATATATATATATATATACGCCGTATCACACACACCCCGTATATATATATATATATATATATACGCCGTATCACACACACCCCGTATATATATATATATATACGCCGTATCACACACACCCCGTATATATATATATATATACGCTGTATCACACACACCCCGTATATATATATACGCCGTATCACACACCCCGTATATATATATACGCCGTATCACACACACACCCCGTATATATATACGCCGTATCACACACACACATCCCGTATGTATATATACGCCGTATCACACACACACACACCCCGTATATATATATATACGCCGTATCACACACACCCCGTATATATATATATATATATACGCCGTATCACACACACCCCGTATATATATATATATATATATATATATATATACGCCGTATCACACACACCCTGTATATATATATATATATATATATACGCTGTATCACACACACCCCGTATATATATATACGCCGTATCACACACACACATCCCGTATATATATATATATACGCCGTATCACACACACACATCCCGTATATATATATACGCCGTATCACACACACATCCCGTATATATATATATACGCCGTATCACACACACATCCCGTATATATATATATATATATACACGCCGTATCACACATACACATCCCGTATATATATATATACACGCCGTATCACACATACACATCCCGTATATATATATATACACGCCGTATCACACATACACATCCCGTATATATATATATATATATACGCCGTATCACACACACATCCCGTATATATATATATATATATATATATATATATACGCCGTATCACACACACATCCCGTATATATATATATATATATACGCCGTATCACACACACATCCCGTATATATACACCGTATCACACACACACACCCCGTATATATATATATATATATATATATATATATATATATATATATATATATATATATATATATACGGCGTATCACACACACCCCGTATATATATATATATACGCTGTATCACACACACCCCGTATATATATATATACACCGTATCACACACACACCCCGTATATATATACGCCGTATCACACACACACACACCCCGTATATATATATATATATATACGCCGTATCACACACACCCCGTATATATATATATATATATACGCCGTATCACACACACCCCGTATATATATATATATATATACGCCGTATCACACACACCCCGTATATATATATATATATATACGCCGTATCACACACACCCCGTATATATATATATATATATACGCCGTATCACACACACCCCGTATATATATATATATATATATATATATATACGCTGTATCACACACACCCCGTATATATATATACGCCGTATCACACACCCCGTATATATATATATACGCCGTATCACACACACACATCCCGTATGTATATATACGCCGTATCACACACACACACACCCCGTATATATATACGCCGTATCACACACACACACACCCCGTATATATATACGCCGTATCACACACACACACACACCCCGTATATATATATACGCCGTATCACACACACACATCCCGTATATATATACGCCGTATCACACACACACCCCGTATATATATATATATATATACGCCGTATCACACACACACACCCCGTATATATATACGCCGTATCACACACACACACACACCCCGTATGTATATATACGCCGTATCACACACACACACACACCCCGTATGTATATATACGCCGTATCACACACACACACACACCCCGTATGTATATATACGCCGTATCACACACACACACACACCCCGTATGTATATATACGCCGTATCACACACACACACACACACCCCGTATATATATATACGCCGTATAACACACACACCCCGTATATATATATATACACCCTATCACACGAACACCCTGTGTGTACATATATACACACTATATCTCACACACACACACACAGTATACACTGTATTGCCAAACGTATTGCGACACCTGCCTTTACACACACATGAACTTTAATGGCATCACATTCTTAATACACAGGCTTTAATATGAAGCTGGCCCACCCTTTGCAGCTATAACAGCTTCAACTCTTCTGGGAAGGCTGTCCACAAGGTTTAGGAGAGTGTTTATGGGAATTCTTCCAGGAGAGCATTTCTGAGATCAGGTACTGATGTTGGACAACAAGGCCTGGCTCACAGTCTCTGCTCTAATTCATCCCAAAGGTGTTTCTACCAGTTATATATATATATATACGGCGTATCACACACACCCCGTATATATATATATATATACGCTGTATCACACACACCCCGTATATATATATATACACCGTATCACACACACACCCCGTATATATATACGCCGTATCACACACACACACACCCCGTATATATATATATATATATATACGCCGTATCACACACACCCCGTATATATATATATATATATACGCCGTATCACACACACCCCGTATATATATATATATATATATATATATATATATATATATATATATACGCTGTATCACACACACCCCGTATATATATATACGCCGTATCACACACCCCGTATATATATATATACGCCGTATCACACACACACCCCGTATATATATACGCCGTATCACACACACACATCCCGTATGTATATATACGCCGTATCACACACACACACACCCCGTATATATATACGCCGTATCACACACACACACACACCCCGTATATATATATACGCCGTATCACACACACACATCCCGTATATATATACGCCGTATCACACACACACCCCGTATATATATATATATATATATACGCCGTATCACACACACACACCCCGTATATATATACGCCGTATCACACACACACACACACCCCGTATGTATATATACGCCGTATCACACACACACACACACCCCGTATGTATATATACGCCGTATCACACACACACACACACCCCGTATGTATATATACGCCGTATCACACACACACACACACCCCGTATGTATATATACGCCGTATCACACACACACACACACCCCGTATGTATATATACGCCGTATCACACACACACACACACCCCGTATATATATATACGCCGTATAACACACACACCCCGTATATATATATATACACCCTATCACACGAACACCCTGTGTGTACATATATACACACTATATCTCACACACACACACACAGTATACACTGTATTGCCAAACGTATTGCGACACCTGCCTTTACACACACATGAACTTTAATGGCATCACATTCTTAATACACAGGCTTTAATATGAAGCTGGCCCACCCTTTGCAGCTATAACAGCTTCAACTCTTCTGGGAAGGCTGTCCACAAGGTTTAGGAGAGTGTTTATGGGAATTCTTCCAGGAGAGCATTTCTGAGATCAGGTACTGATGTTGGACAACAAGGCCTGGCTCACAGTCTCTGCTCTAATTCATCCCAAAGGTGTTTCTACCAGTTTGAAGTCAGAGCTCTGTGCAGGCCTGTCAAGTTCTACTACACCAGACTCGCTCATCCATGTCCTTATGGACCTTGCTCTGTGCACTGGTGCGCAGTCATGTTGGACCAGGAAGGGGCCATCCCCAAACTGTTCCCACTAAGTTGGGAACATGAAATTGTCCAAATTGACTTTGAAAGCTGCAGCATTGAGTTCCTTTCACTGGAAATAAGGGGCCAAGCCCAACCCATTGAAAAACAACCTCACACAATAATCCCCCCTCTGCCTAACTTTACACTTGGCACAATGCAGTCAGGCAAGTACTGTTCTCCTGGTAATCGCCAAACCCAGACTCGTCCATCATATTGACAGACAGACAAGCGTGATTCATCACTCCAGTGAACACATCTCCACTGCTCTTGAGTCCAGTGGCAGAGTGCTTTACACCACTGCATCTGATGCTTTGCATTGCACTTGGTGATGTAAGGCTTGTATGCAGCTGCTCGGCCATGGACACCCCTTCCATGAAGTTCTCTACACACTGTTCTTGACCTAATCTGAAGGTCACACGAAGTTTGGAGGTCTGTAGCTATTGATTCTGCATACAGTTGGTGACTTCTGCACACTGTGCGCCTCAGCATGCGTTGTCCCCGTTCTGTGATTTTACGTGGCCTGCCACTTCGTGGCTGAGTTGCTGTTGTTCCCAAATGCTTCCACTTTGTTATAATGCCACTAACTTTAGAAGTAAGGAAATTTCACAGACTTATTGCACAAGTGGCATCCTATCACGGTACCATGCTTGAATTCACTGAGCTCCTGAGAGCAACCCATTCTTTCACAAATGTTTGTGGAAGTTGTCTGCATGCCTAGGTGTTGATTTTATACACCTGTGGCTATGAAAGTGATTATAACACCTGAATTCAATGATATGGAGGGGTGTCCCAATACTTTTGGCAATATAGTGTATATACACCCTATCACACACGCAAACCCCATATACATACACCCCATCACACGCACCCCATATATATACACACTATATCACAAGTACACACACACCCTATATATACACACCATATTACGCATACACACACACACACACCCTGTATATATACACACCATATCACACACAGAGATATGCACACACCCACTATCCCACGCACACCCTGCATATATAAACATACATTATGTATTTAAACCCTAAGAGAAAGACACCCTTAAACCATGCACCCTGTACCCACTGAGATCCGCATCCTCTGTGTTCCCCCTCTACATCCGAATGTTCCTACCCACCTGCCCCCCCTCCCAGAGCTCCATAGCTTGCTGCCCCCGTCTGCAGCATCCTCCTGAGGAAGCTGTGTCAGGCAGATAAGGCAGAGCCATGGCCGTGGGGGCTGACCTGCCCCCCAGGCCTGGCTGCCACTCCATATTAGGCCTCGATCTGCCGCTGCTCTTCAGCCTCCAATCCTCCTACTGTGCAGTAATGAAGAAAATTTCATTTTTTGTTAATATTTCCATTACCTCTTTAGTCCCTGCAGCAGACTCATAAAATACGAACAGCTATATCTCCTGCACAGTGACGGGGGTGTGAATGAGGAGTCTGTCTCTGGCCTCCTGCTTACCGGTCCTGTTGTCTGGGTGCTGGGTTCGAAGCAGCCCGCAGGGTTGTGAGCTTTGTCAGGGCATGCAGCCGTGCGTGAGCCGGTGAGTGTGACGTGAGAGTCTGTGTTCCTGCCTCCAGGTCATCGCAGACACCAACATCAGTGCTATTGCCAGCCAGGTGGGCAGCTTGTCCAGTGGTGCCGCCCCCCCCAGTGTGCCGGAAGCCCCGGCAGGCCAGCCCCAGTAAGTGTCCCCCTCCTCACCGAGGCCCCTCCGTCGTAACACCGGCCACCCTGATGCTCTGTGTGCCTGTCCCCCAATACCGCAGGACCCCGCAGCCCAAAAGCATCACCCTGGAGAAGGGCTGCGACGGCCTTGGCTTCAGCATCGTGGGGGGGTACGGAAGCCCCCACGGAGACCTCCCCATCTACGTCAAGACCGTCTTCTCCAAGGCATGCAGTTCTCTCGTCCCAAGCCTCACGCTCACAGTGTCCTCCTTGACAGCGGCATTACTCACAGGGTTAAAGTCCATGTTCTCATGCAGGCAGGACAGCAGAGAAGCTCTCGCCTAACCCTAACCCTAACCCTCCAACCTTCCCCAGTCAGTTTTTATGAGAATACCCATGACCTGAAGACAGTAAGCTCCAATTATACAGTTATACAGTGTAAACCAAACCATTTAGAGTCAAACATTTAATAAATATTGATTCCTAAATATCAGGGTGTCAGATATTCTTAAATGTCAAGTATCAAATACAAAGGATTTAAATAAAATGGCATTAATCCAAGTGGTTAAACATCTACTGTACAATCGTCATGCAGTCACAGGTGGGCACTTCTGAGAAGTTGTCGTAATCTTTAATAAAATGTGTTATTAATCCCTGTTTGCTCTATACAGTAAATAATTGGAGAACAATGTTTTTTGCTTGCATTCAGCCAACTTTCAAGTTTTGAAACACTTTACTTGAAAAACAAATTTGAACAGTTGGGCAGAAAAGACAGGAATTTACAAATGTCTTGTGCTTTCAATGCAAAAGTTGAAAATATGGATGGGGATTAACAGCATAAGAAGTATTAGTCCATTTAAAATTAAATTAGTCCTCTTTCAGATAAATGTATAATTTAATCAGAAAGTTTTTTAACCCAACTACTGTATTTTAATTAAATTTAGCTTGTTCTTCTATTCCTCTCTGAAAATTTATATGTAGAGTTTTTTTTTTCCTTCCCCCCCCCCCCCCCCCCCAACATAATCCATACAATGGGAACTACCCTCCATGTTTTGCAGTGTGGTGATGCTATTTCTGTGTCCCACCTGCAGGGGGCAGCAGCCATGGATGGGCGTTTAAAGCGAGGGGATCAGATTCTGTCCGTGAACAGCGAGAGCCTGGATGGGGCGACACACGAGCAGGCAGTGGCTGTGCTGAAGCGCCAGAGAGGGACAGTTACACTGGAAATCCTGACCTAGCTAACACCCCTCCCCCACCCCTACTGACTGGGAGCTACTGTATGGGCCATGAAGGGGATGCGGGGTGAGGTAGCAAAGGAGAGAGCATGGGGACTGGAGGAGTTCTAAGATGGGCGGAGCCTGGCCCAGTTTTCCCACTTCACCTGTTCTCCTTCCAAAAGAGGAGCTTAGGTTGGCCTGAAGGATTATGGGGTATGTGTTACTCTGGAAGGTACCACTGAAAAGGGATTGTGGAGTATGCAGGACGTGTCCTTGTCCCTTTTTTATCACAATTTTTAACTCCGTGAGTGCAGGAGATCCGTCAGGATGAGGAAAGTGATCCGAGCGGGACCCTGCGTGGTGCCATGCAGCCCTTCGGTCAAGTTTGAGGGATGTGTGTCTGAAAATCACCAGCCCATTGAAATGCACACACAGCCCTGGTCTGTGCAGCCGGGAGGTCTGGGTGGTGCTCCGGAGTGTGGACTGGACCTGTCACACGGTCACCGAGGGACTGAGGACACCAAGGCACAGGACTCCAGCAGCTTGTGAAATGCTTCCTGCCCTCGTCTCCTCATCACCAGGGGGAGATGGGAACCTGCTCACTCTCATCCAGATGCTGCTTGTTCACAACGCGCTGCACTCTGATTGGCTGGGCAGAAGCCTGGCCTCGGCAACTTCGTATTCATTCACCAGAAGACAAAAGTCAAATGTGACGGGAAGCCAGGGGTCAGTGTGCCCATCACGTGTGTCCCAGGCTGCATTGGGTCTTCGTGTGGCGGCACCTCTTCCAGGTCCCGAACCATAAAGCAACATTCAGCATAGAAAAGCCTTGAGTTTAATTAAAAATTGAGCAAATGCTGATTGATTTCAAGTAGCAGTTTCGCTAAGCCTTGTCTTGCTTTGTATGCCGTCTTTCAGATGCCTTATGTCGTTTGTGTTGGTATGTTTGCCCGCTGTGTCCGGCGGTCTGCCTCCATTTGTCTCCCCTCTCATGCCTGAATCTCTCCGGTGCCGATGATGTCAGTAAATCCCGCCTGGTCTGTAGTCGCTGGCCTGTGATTCTGCATGGGCTTCGGATTTCGAGGGCCTGGTTCCCAGAAGGCATCATCCCATGGGGAAGCTGAGATCTGGGATCCGGACTGCACAGGGACAAGCATTACCAGGATGCACCCAGCTCTGCTGATGTTTACCACGTACCAGGAGACTGTCAAACATGTGCTAGCTGTGGTGAAGCCTTTGACCTGTCTACCCCTCTGACTGGTGCCTCTAGTTTGATTGGTTATTGCGTTGCTATGGAAACCAGCCCTGTAACTTACTGCATTGTTCATAACCAATCCTGGAGTCTGTCCCTTGAAAATGACATCAGATTTGCATTGTGTGTTAGGCCTCCCCTGTCATGTTTTCATTCTGTCCAGATGCTGGATCCCTTCCCAGCATCCTCCTGTCGTCTGTAGGTCCATTCCTGAGACCCGACCACCACCGTCGGATCTTATGTCCAGCCCAATGTCTGTTGCTTATGTCTTTTTTTTTTCTGTTGATTAAGAAAAAGTAGTAGGTGTGTCCACCCCGATGGTGAATTTAGGAGCCGTGCAACGAATCGTCTAACCCAGAACGCAGTATTCAGAGCTTCTCAGACCTCTCAGTGACAGAGTTCTGTCCCCTGTAGTGCCATAGAAGGGTCTCTTTTTGTACCTGTCGGCCAATCTATGTAGAATGTCTTCACATCCAAAGAAATTGTTGAAATCACTTAACGCTGTAATAAAAGACACGATGCACACGTGGTCTTCGGCTGTGGAGTGGTCATGACTCTCAGCTTTGCGGTTTAATCATACTTCCCATGAGGCTCTTCTCTGCCCACAGTATACATCACGCCACTGAAATGATTAACTGTCCGCTCATTGCATGGCTGTCGGTCAGTCGGTTATTAACTCCTGTGGACTGAGTTCTGCTTTACGCCTTCAAACCTCACGCTCAGCAGAAACATTCTCCTTTACTCAGCACAGCATCTGGATAATAATTCACCCTTATGTCCCTTTCTATTGGTACAGGAATTTTTTTGAGGAGGAATAAAAACACAAGAACAAATGCACAGACGTAAGGTGTGTACGTGTTTAACCTTTAATGCTATGGTCAAAGACTGGTGTTCTCACAAAAATAGAATAAGTGAAATTTAATATATAAAAAACTAACAAAATTACACAAGAACACTAACTCAGTGCTATTAGATCACCAACACACTGCATTTAAAAAGAACGAGAGATTTGATGAGGGATATTTTAGCTGTACCATCTTCGGCTGGGGTTTTGCTAAAACTTCCAGATTTCTGCTTCCTCAGTCTGCCACCAGCACCAGGCAAAACTGTTAGATATATGTTAAATAGTGGCACTTTTACCAAAGACAGCGAGACACAGGCCCCATTGGGAGATGGTGGCCAGGTGGGCTGACAGACGGTAAGCCTCTATTGGTGCATCGGGTGTCACATGGCGGTGATGATCACTCCCTTCCCCTCTGCAGCTATGTTATCAAAGGCATTGTCACATTCATCGCTCCTGGAAAACGGACATGCAGAAACCACGTATCAGAATAAGGCCTGCAGCCCACAGCCTGATCCGCTCTCTGTGTGACCTTTAGGGTCTTGTTGAGTCATCACATTCACACTCTGTGTAGACATTAGTAACCTAGGATGTACTTCAGTGTATGTAGACAAAACAAAATGGTGGATTTACCAATGTTTTGTGGTTATGGCAGCCTTACCTGACCATGTTCAGATTCGTGTTGCACATGGAATCGTTAGTCCTGTTGTAGTCTTTGCCCTGGGCCACTTCCTCCTCGTTACTAAGAGGAGTAAATGGCAGCATATTAACGGTGTGCTTCCTGGCAAGGAGATGTTCATGGTGCTGGATGGTGTGAACCACATGGAGAACATTAGCACTGCTCTCCTGAAGGGTGACATCATAACTGTATCTTTAAGCCCCCCCAGCTCTGTCCCTCGGATTGAGAATCCATCCTACAATTTTTCTCTGGCTGCTTCATAATGACGCAGTCAGCAGTGCTTTCACACCGCAGTGATTTATTCTTCTAGTAAAACATTGCGATGCTCTGGGCTGCTTGGGGTGTGACCACATTTCCGTACGCTTCCACGTGGCATGTTACCTGGAGTCCCCGCACCACGACTTTTTGACGAGGAAGACCACGAAAACCAGGAAGAGGAAGACGGTCACTGCCATTATCCCGGTCATCCACGGCTTCAGCACCCGCTGCTCCCTGTCTGGGAGGCAGGTACAGAGGTAGAGGTCCCAGCCGTCACATATACCACCTATGACCATGTCTGTGTGTGTGTGTTTGCTGCATTCACCTGCATTCACAGATAACCTCTCTGCTGTGTCCTCTTAAAAACTGCTCTAGCCCTTCAGCAAAGACCCCGTTTCCCGCCTGTGGTCCATAACTCGCTCTCTAAACCCCAGCCGTGCTGATTTAAAAGTGGCTGGGTGTCTCTCTCTCTCTCTTCCTCCGATAACTTTGACCCAACCGGAGATGCATCTACTCAATCTGCTTCACCCGAAATGCCTGAAAAACGGGGATTTAACCTTCAGCAGAAAACTAGAGAACAAAAAGAATGATGCAACATCAGTTAAACTGTAAATACGCAGTTTTCTGAAGTGGTGTGCTGCTGTGCATAGTTCTGAGCAGTGGTAACAGTACAGGATTTAACCTCACCCCCACCCCCCCAAATTAGCTACCACAAATGTGAGCCAAACGAGCCCCATACCACCATCTCCTGTAAGAACCTGACTTAAATCACATTTCCCGAGGCAGCCATGAGAATGTGAACTGTAACAGAGGTTAGGGTTCAGGAAAGCGAGAGATGGGGGGCTCCTACCTTCCTGGGCTGTGGCTGCCCCCTGCAGCAGCAGAAGCAGGAGCGGGACAGTAGTGGTGGCCTTCATCATGATCTCCTGACTGTCTTGCGGAAGACCAAAGTTGGAAATAATCGTCCGAGCAGCACAGACGCACCTTGGAGAGTGGAAAGGAATCACCTGCCGTTTCTTCTCCCAGAAACCCTCCCAGTTCCCCGGTCAATCATTGTCCACACAGCACCCCTCTGAAGGTAAACAGACGGCCGGGTGATGGCAGAGTACGTGCTGAATAGATAAGCACATCTAGCCCCTGCCTGTATCTGTAAGGCTTTGAGTGTTTTTATGGTTAATCCAGCTACTCACTGTCCAGACGTGCACAATCTCTGAAGGTAATGAGGACACAGTTTAAATGAGCTTATTGGCTGTTTGCCGTCACTTTCGATTTCACAGAAACAGGGTTCAGGAAATGTTTTTCCAAATGAAATTGGACCAGGAAGCATTTTTTTGTTAATGGCCTTAGGAGTGGAGAGTGATAGTGCTTGGGGGGTGGGGGGGTCCTCTAATGATGGCTGCCACTGGCAGACCCATTCAGTTTCCTGGAAAGTATGCAGTTTTGCTACAGTTAGTGTGTGGGTTATTCAGTGTCCAGTGTTTTGACCAGGGTAAAGTCAGTCAGTTTGTATGTAGCAGTATGTATCAAAGGCAGGTCTGGGTATTTTCATGGGGTGTCAGAACCCTGGCATGGCAATAATGCTGCATTCCATTTACCTCGCAGCTGGGAATGATGTCACACCTGAGTTAACCTCATTCCAGTTTAACAAGTCGCTAAGCCATTTAGCAATACCAGGGACCTGTTTCAAAAACAGGATTTCTTGCTTAGTGGGATAACTTGTTGGATTTAAAGTACCCCAGTTTAAATAGCCTTTATCTTTATTCCCTTACATTTAGCCCAGACTACCTTAAATCCGATAAGTTATCCGGCTAAGCAAGAAATCCCACATTCTGAAATAGGCCCCAGTTCTAGCCCAGTTAAGTGTTAGCCATTGTTAGCAATACCTGTTGATGATAATGTATTACATGGTATTTGGCACATACAGTACAAACATTGTACCAACACATCCACAGACAGTGTTTGGACAGTATTGTGCGTACGACCGATTTAATGAGCCACAAATAAGATGTAAGTGTTAATAGACAGTATAAAACTACAGCTTTCACTTCTGTTGATGAAGGATGCAGCCATCTTGGATTCTGAGGTCTGAGATGCAGAGGTCCCTCCAACTTTCCAGGTTGGGATTCCAACTTCAGGGAGTGGTCCAGCTGAAATTTCCAACTAGGAACTCAGAAATTTCAACTTCTGGGTTCAATTGGAATGCAACATAACATGCATCTGTACACACGTTAATGGCAAATGAGTTACAAGCTCTGAGGAAACCGTCCACACATACAAACTCCTCACGGCCCAGGTGCGAGACTCTCTGTAGTCCTGCTAAAGGCCTAAAATGCTGCACCGTGTCCTGGTAACTACAGAGAGTATCTGTTAGTGTGTGATCCTCACTTCTTATCCATAGTTAAATATGCTTGAGACTGTCTTCTTCTTAGTAATGTGTCCAAATGGGAAAAAAAGTTCTATGGTGATTCTCTTATTTGCATGGTTACAGATTTTGCAGATTTACATTTATAAATTACAAGTGTATGAGACACTTTTTGAAGTATTAGTTTGAATTTGTTAGCCTTAGTCACATATTCATAAATGGCACTACACAGATATCCATCCATCCATCGATCCATCCATCCAATCCCTCCATCCATCCATCCATTTTCTATACCCACTTGTCCTATGCAGGATGTCAAAAATTCAGCTTAATTCTGTTGTCATTTTAACAGCAGCTACAGGTGCTGCCTGGGGTTGGGATGGATACTTGGAGGATCTTGTCTTTATCCTTTTACCTTGTTAGACATGTTTATGTGTCTCTTTCATTATTGTTACAGGCACTGCTGAGAGCATCTTACTAACAAACTGCTGCAGTTGCTGTAAAGGCTGAGGATGATGAGGAAACTGGTCGCGGGGTTGATTAGCGGTGCGGAGGGAAGGGACCTTTGCAAGGGCAGGGGCCACACCCTTCTCGTGGCCCCCAGGGACTCGTCAGGGTGGGAGCCCGGCTCAGTTGTACTATGGCAGAGCCCGGCATTGTGACGGTGGGTCATTGTTCAGTGGGCCAAATTAGCGGCCTCTTTCATGAACGTGCACCCCCCCCCCCACAACTGCCTCCCCTTCTCATTGATGATGCCCCGCCCCCTCAGGGGATCGCTCGCTTGATGAGAGAGCGCTGTGGGGTCCTTCCATCACTCCCTGCGGACGCTGAGAACCAGCCTGCTCTCAGGTTCACTGAAGGCCCATGGGTCCCTGTGGACCGTCCCTTCAGCGGGGAGGGAGGAGCCCTTTAATTGAATTCTTCTCCCCTATCTACGTATCTCAGGCCTCAGTGATGGTTTTTATCGGCCTGTAAGCAGGTCTTTAACAGAAAGGATGGTCCACTGAGATCTATCAAAGTTTGGGTCCTGCCTGTTCTCACGTGGGATTCTGTGGGAAAACTGAGGAATTATTCATGTTAATTAAAAAAAGAAAAACTATTGTGAGACCCTGTGCTGATTTAGTTAGCAGGCCTAAATGCCTTGTTTGGGGACCACCAGACTTGTTTAAATCCCTGGCATGTACGCAACATACAAGATGGATGAGTTAATGGGTAGATAATGGATACTGTTATTCATACTGGCTCATCTATTTAGCGCAATGTTTAAAAAGCTTTCTTGCAGATTTTTTTATACTTAAAAGTATTGCAATCTTTATTGATGGGCATTGGTAGGAATGCTGCAGTTTCTGTTTGGGATCCCACTTATTTTTTACGATAGATTGATATACTCTATGATACATACATGTGATTGGTGGGTGTATCAGTATAAAGATCTGCCTTTTCTTAATGTACTAAATGTTTTTCCGTTGCCTTCCATGGGCTCTGCAGGGTGAAGGGTAAAACAGGGGGTCTGTGTTGGGAATCAGTGCATGATCCCACTGGGAATCTGCTGGGATTCAGGTTTTGCTCTCAGGCTGCTGTCCCGTCCCAGTGGGACTGGAGAAGGGCCTGATTGCTTTTTCATTGGCATAAGATGTTGTCAGACATCAGATTCACTATCCGGCACCCAGCTCTGGGGAAAATGCTAGTGTCCCCCTACCCCACCCACAGCAGACATTGACCTGGTGATATGAACACATGATCGACTGCTTTCCGAACGTGGGAAACAGTGGGGGTGGGAGTGGACATGAAGGATTTCATTATCAGTCATTAGTAGTTATCCCTTTTGGACCAAATGAGCTGTCTGTCCTTCCAGGGGTCCTCACTGCCCCTTAAGTCAGAGCTGGGGACATGAGAGGTGACAGTGTGCTGCCTGCTGGGCCCTTACATGTCAGAGCTGATCTTGGAGATGCACCTGTGTTTGTTATTTCATATCTTTTTTATTTTAGTATTTTATTTCACTCATATTAGGTCGTGACCTGCTCCCGCGAGTCAGGAAATAAGCCAACCGCCAACGGTAAACAGCCTGACAATTGCTTCACTGCATTTATACGCGTTTTTTATATGTGTGCTATGAAATTAATACTTATTGTTGCCTTTCTTGGCCAGGTCCCACTTACAGAAGAAATTTTAAATCTCAGTGGGACTAACATGGTTATTATTATTATTATTATTATACATTATTGCACACATATACTAATGACCAAAATTGTGGAGACACCTAGCATTTTTGGCGCTTTCATAAATTACTATACGAATATTGACGGTAATGTTTATAAAGAATGTTTACAAATGTTTACAAATATCATACACCGGACGAATAAATAAGTAACTGGAGCAACAGTTAAAGTTCTGCAATCTCTGAAACTGGAAGTGTTTCCACAATTGGGGCCACTAGCGTTTACGGTGAGTTTATTAGTTCGCTTGTACTGTATGTCCTTTCGGCGTAACGCTATAGTTCACTCTTCCCCATCCTTCAGTCCAACAAATAGCCACAGGTCTACCATCAGATGTGATGCCAAAAAATGGGCTTGTGGCCACTCTTCGTATCGTATCATCAAGCGTTACTTATTTGGACAGAAAAGTACCTAATTAAGTACATTTCTCAAAATTTGTTCGTTGTGCCTCACATATCCTACATTACTGTATTTTCACACTTGAAAAGGTGTAATTGAATCTATATAATTAAATTACAAAGTGCTTTTGTTTCAGGGCATTAATAGCTAATAGATAAAAGCGTTAACGGTGTCTCGATTTGCTCTTATCTGAATCTGAATTTAAGCCTCACTTTAAGGAGAACGGTAGCTGCGGGCTTCGGTCCGCCATCAAGGTTTCCTGGTTTTGCCCAGAAAGTCCGACGGTGTCTAAAATGTGCATTTTATTTATTTTAAAAATCATCTCAATGTATACTTTCTTATAAAGAACCGTTTGTAACATTTCAGTAATGATGCGATTTGCATGGCGCTGCGTGTGTGCCGGTCTAGGTCTCAACCTGCTGTGGATCTGTGGCACTTCATGACACATGTGACGTTGTTTTAATTTGTTTTAGCTGTACCTATCTCTTTCATTCGGTATTTATAATGCATATGATATAGTATATACATCCAGTCTGCTGTGCGTTTACATTAAACGTCGTTTTCGAATAAATTGACCAACTTCCAATTTCCAAATGTTTCAAGTTGAAAACCACGTGATTTAAATTTTGCGTACTTCGTACTCGCATTCATTTGTGATTGCCATCGGATTCCTGTGCACCATCAGAGGTAAATTAAGACTGTCTCAATGTGAGTTCAAAAGAAACAACATTTAAGGTCTGCATGAGTCATTTATATAGAGATCATTCAGTAACGCCATCGCCATCTGTAATTTTATAAAGATTACAATACAAGTCTTTCATGTTATTCTATTTATTGCGATTTTTTATAATAAATTCTGTGAGATAACACCGCATCTATTTATAGATATAATCATTTTACAACAATCATGTTTCTACTAATGTCACATCAAAACTCTCCTTTTTTGTTCAATACATAAAAGAGTTGAAGGTACCAAGACTGGTTACTTAAACACCTGCTAAAGAAAGCAGGGGTTGATTATATTAAACACTAATAAAACATTTACTTAACCAAGGTGTGTCGATGGACGGTCTGGCGGTGCCTTTAATACCAATGAAATGGGGGCGGTGTAGAAGGAGATAAACCCAATGTACCATACTATAGCACAATAAAAATATATATATGTACAAAGTGAGTGGTATAGGGAACGAACGCAGATATACACCTCCCCCATTTGAACACTTCAGACCACTTGTACCTCACACACCGTTGAAAAGTACTTCCTGTAACTTACCAACATGTCCCTCTCTACACCTTAAATATTTTGCGTTTCCTCCTGGAATACCATGTTCTTTTCTCCCTTTTTTAAAGGGTAATAAAGTTGAAAAGGTTTTGTGGCTATGACGTCATCTCCAAAATCCAACCTTTGTATTAGCCTGCTTTAGTTAACATAATGTTCCGAAATGAAATGCTTCTGTCCTAGACCCCTCTCCCCTACACAATGCATAACCTGTGCCAACATAGGTAACTGTATGCTTTAAAAAATACGATTTTAGTTTGATTTAGTACTGCCTAAGATGTGTGCTTTCTCTAAGAAATGCTGTTTATAGTCTGCTACAAGCAAAGAGTGAGTATGTATGTTTACAAACTGTCTGCTGTACTACCTGTGTAGTACAGTACAATCCCAGTAATCTTCCCATCAATCTGTTGTACAGTACCTTCTGTGATTTTTGGTGAACGCAAGCTACCATTTTGGAATCAGTGTTCTCATTTAATTTCCCATTTTGTCTTGTAATAATATCATGTTTGCTTTTCTCTTGCTGGGCTGATTCATGAGCTGAAATTGTCCTGGAACACGTCTAGCCGGCCCACAGTCCTTAACCCGCTTACAACAGCAGGAAGAAAAACAGACCTACATCAGCTGGAGACTGGAGACCCCACCCCCCCCACCCCCATGTACCACAGTCTGTTACAGAAGACTCTGCTGGGGGAGCATCAGTAGAAAAGACTGACAAAGAAAAACAGCAAGGCAAGAAAATCAAACAGAACAACGTACAGAAGCCGTATGGTCGACAGAGCATGAGGGCAGGCCGCTTCTTAAAGGCTGCTGCTGGATGCTGTCCTCACTCCCCCATCGTTCCTCTCCCAGCATCCAGAGCCGGCTAAGCATCTCCCCTCTGAACTTGGCTTCCTCATTCTCCTGAAAGCCGAGTCAATCATCGCTGGTGGCTCCCGTCTGATGGAAGTCCGTGGTGGTGCAAAGCCCTGGGAGCAGGTCGCATCTCCACCGAGGAGTCCTGCTCTTCGGTGAAGCTCTCCGGACTGCCGTCGCCGTCCAGGAGGCTGCCGCAGCTGGAGTTGGGCGAAAGCATCTCCTGCAGCAGGTCCTCCCTGACCAGGCTGGCCTCGTGGCCCTCCCGCACCCTGGCACCGGCGTTCCCGGCCCCGACCATGTCGTCCTGGTCGTCGAGCAGCTTGGCCAGGAAGTTGATGTACTTCATGGCCAACCGCAGGATCTCGTTCTTGCTGAGCTTCTTGTCCGGCGGGTGCGTGGGGATGAGCTTGCGGAGCTCGGCGAAGGCGCCGTTGACGTTCTGCTGACGCCAACGCTCCCGGCTGTTGGTGAAGATCCGCCGCACGACCTTGGGCTGCGAGCCTAAGGAGCGAGAGGGAAAAGGAGAGCATGAATAGTGGCTTACGGCCTCTAATCTGACCTCACATGTCCTGGTGAAATGGATATGACTGATTGCAGGTCAGTTTCACAGCACAGAAAGTAGGTTTCACATCCCAGTGTCCACCAGCAACAGCACCACATGGCCTGTGGTCATGTTTGGACTGCATTTACAACATCCTCTAAAGAACAGAACCAGCTTTCCTGTCATTTCTGATCAGGTTCATTTCTCTGGGAGATTCTCCTAATCATATATACAATAATTGCATATGTATGCAGTTTGCTGTCTCGAATGCTTTTTTCACTGGACCATAAACTAGCTGATCTAAATAACCATATTATTTGTTAGCTTACATTTGGTCTAAATCAACCTGCAACAATCTGAGTACATTCAAGTCTCAGAATATGTTGGCTTGCTACTCTATCTGGCCGAATTTGCATTGCAATCTTCTCACCCGGGCAAATAATTTGGCTTAACTGACTCAACATTTTGCATTTATATTGCACAAATCCAGGAATTTCACAGAAATAACATGTTAAAGCAAACATGTCTAGCGTTAAATGAATACAGTAAAATAACTTGAATGAATCTGTACTTGAAGGCTGCTCGCCAAAGTGCTATCCTAAGCAGAAAATGATCAAATGAAAACAGGGCCACCTATGTGAAACTATATCTGGTTATAACACAGCTCTGCCTTCACGTTTAATCCCGCCACGGCACCCGGGTCCACTGCTAACTATTAGCATTTTTATGGGCATCCACCAGCTATCTGCGCTGGATAAGCTGCGCCTAGGGCTGCCTCAGAGCGAGCCTCCACACTTCCTGTTATCCCTCCCTTTCCCTCACAGAATCCATAACCGAATGTTTTCTCAAAGGGGGACGAAATTGAGAAAAACACCAAATTAATTAAAATGTGCAAGTTGCCAGAGATTTTGTGCGTCTCAGTGTGTGTGTGTGTGTGTGCGCGTGTGCGTGTGTGTGTGTGTGTGCGCTTGTGCGTGTGTGTGTGTGTGTGTGTGCGCGCGCACGCGTGTGTTTAATATATGCACAAATCGAAAGGGAATTATTATTTCCGACGGGAATTCTTATAAACACTTTTTTATTTTGCATAAAATATCGTGCAGACGAAAATAAATCCAGCTGTGGCAACCGCTGATTTCAGAAGGGACATGTTAGAAGTAAAATCTGGCGAAGGATGCCGCTTGCCTTTATTTCATCTTATATTTTAACAATGAAGTAAATGCGTAAATAAAAAGAGTGTGACTGTAGTGACTGTAGACAGCATTGTATACTTAAGTATTTGATATCAGCTGTTCGAGGAAAAAACACTATACTTTCTGGGCATATATATATTTTTGAAAAGTTGACTGCCGACAAGTGCGTCAAAGAGACTGAGCAAGTATGAGGTCGCTAATATTAGGATAAAATCAAGACACAACTAATGGTATTTTACCATACTTATAAAGATCCAAAATCTGCCTACCATCGCTGATTTCAACCTCATAAGGCGCAGGTCGACGCTTTACTCGGCTGCTGGGGTACATTCCGTACTGATCCGGATCGCCACCAAACCCACTGTGGGAACAAGATTCCGTCATATATAAATTACACAGCAAAAACAGCATTTTTAAATAATTTAACTTAGTCATCCAGTTAAAACCTATAGCGACAGTGTCGCTACCCAACTGCGTTTATAATTCACTAACGGCACCGATAACGGTGAATTGCTCCAAACAGAGGTGAACTATATGGCTTCTGAAAACCTGTTAAATGTATTTAGGTCCCTTTATGCATATGACGAATATAACGAAATATATACAGTGAATTAAAACGTTAACCACGATCAACAAGAGAGCTGTGCATATAATTATCATGTCGTCGTAGGCCTAATTATGAATATGCATTGTGGAAAATATCCGTTAGCAGAGAACATGCAAATCGATTCATTTTGTACGTTTGAAATCTATATTAAGTAGGCTATATAATATAAATGCATAATGTATATTATTCAATAGCGTTAAAATCTTGAAAATAAAACGGCGACCTTATCAAAACACGCTTGTCCTTCACTTTTAAATCAAAATCTAAAACGAAGCCTTTTGCCAACATTCTGAAATTGAAGTTATTCATAGTTTATGAAATCTTTCTTGGAATTTGGGTATGAAGTGATCATATTAATAACTATGCCATTTATTGTCATTCAAATAAAATGTTATCAATTTTAATTTGAAAGTTTCTTCCTAGTGCGTCCTATCATCTGAAATCGCCATTTAGACATTTTAACTAACTGTAACTTTTTAAAATAACTACATAAAATGCATCAAGTACAATCTGTACTCAGTGCCTAGTATTCAGTACAATGGAGGAAATGTTTGTAAGTGCTGAATAAAGTCTTACCTGTTTAGGGTGGAGAGCGGTTGCGTCACGTTACTGTACAGCATCGCTCTTGCTGGGAGAGGAAAAGCGGGTGGACTCAACTGCACCATTCGAGTTTCGCTTAGCGGGTCCCGGGGAGGCAGCGGCAGAGACACAGGCGGTCTGCGCAGTTCGGTGGTTTGCACCTTGTGGTTGCTGTCTGCCTTATTGTCTCTGGCTTTTATATCGGTGCTCCCTCCTCTCATGCCCAGCTCGATCACTGGCACTTCCTTTTTGGGCTCCCTGCTGTTGTAAGCCGTCTCCTTGGCAACGCCATTAACGATGACAGTCCCGTTGCAGTGGTCCCCGGAGACGGTCTCATCTCTCCGCTCACTCTCAGCCGAGTCCGCAGTCGTGCTTTCCTGTTTCTCACATGCCTCGCCCCCCTCAGCGCCGAAAAGACCCGCAGAAGGGGTGGATGCGTCGTGATGCGGCGACTCGCACGCCTCTCCTTCGGGACTCCTCTGTCCGAGCTCCGATTTCAGTTTTTCCATCATTATCTTTATTTTGCGACTAAACTAATGAAAAACATAAAACGTGCGGCCGCGTGTTACAATGTGTGAAAACGTTTTAGGCAAAATCCTTAGCGAACCTCGCATTCCACCAATCGTTATCCGTGATGCAACCTGAAAAAGAGCATGTATGAAGTACATGTGTAACATTAGACAAATATGATTTAGAAGCTATACTTATTTTTATCTTTAACGGAAATATCCGAGACAGAATGCACTCCTTCCCCATTTGCTGTGTACCTAACACTGTCTTTCCTCATAGACCAACCCAGCCGTTACTACCGTCTTATGCGTAGCCTGCTGCATGGGCAGTTGTCCCTCTATCAGTTATGCTTGATAATCTATTTGTAACTGTATTATAATAACTGTGTTGTTGTTTTTTCTTTTTGTATGAATAGACATAAGGGGTTTTCATGTTAATAGACAGTACTGCGTAAATAATTCGCGTTTTCCTTAATTTTCAGATTGAAATGAAATCACGCCCTAAATCATTTTAATTCTGTATAGTTAGAAAATTGTGGTTCGTGATATATTACTTGACTCCTACTAATAATTTAATGTAGTAAAATGAGTTAGAATACTTAAAAAATACTGTTTGTTGGGGAATAAACTATAACTGATTGAAGGATTTGAGCTAAATACATTTATTAGAACTTTAATTTGTTTGCATACTACAAACACACCTGAGCACATATAGATTACATTTCATGCTTGATGTTGTTTTTAACTCCTTTTCCCCGGTTGAGGTATGTTAACTTGAGGTATAGTTTCATACAACCTGCTTGCCTTATATCCACCGATAAGGCGCCTGAAGTGTAAGCGAGCGTGGGGTGTGACTTTATCAGCCAGAAACATTGTTAGATCCTGCGCATCAGGCGGCGTACAGTTTAACTGACGTTCATGTGTATCACTGGGCAGCTAGATGTTTTGATTGGTCTCCACGTAATACGAATTGCTCTTTGTCAGACTATGTCAGGCTTATATAACGGGTCCTCCCATAGCGTCGAGATCTTTATACAGAATATATATGTGGTCAAATCTCACATCTCTGCCTCGACGTATATATTCGGCCTGCAATGTTCCGTTTAGAACAAGTTATTTCTTTTTCTCTGCGATTTCTTATTCCACAGGGATGGAACAAAAAGGTATAATTTTGTTATAAATTAATAATATCCATTATAACACATTGTAATTATTCGTCAGTCTCCATGACACATATAATTACATGTTCTTATTCTAGAGAGGTTGGTGATATAAACTATGAATAATAATAATAATAGGCTAATAGTAATAATAATAATAATAATCGAAAATTTGCATTATGTTCATTTCACAATGTAAAGATTCAGATAATGCATCAATTAACAAATGGTTTGTCAGTAATTAATTCCTGTTTTCGTCTTAATAATTAATTTTCTTTTAATTTACAACAGCCATTATCTTTTCATTTAGCCCTCCATATAAACCAATCCTCCTATCATTTCTCATATCATCGAAAACAAAATTGCCACAAGCGTTTGTAAAATTATATCCACCTAACCTGCTCATCTACACTAAAATATCCAAGGCGCGACATATATCATATAAAATACAGTTATTGATATCTTGTAAAGCAGTTCGACTGAATTTACGTTTCGATTCGGCACTCATATCCTTTAAATGTTTAGTATAATTATTCCATTCGAGAAATAATACAGACAGTAAGTCGAGTAAATAAATTCGAAAATTCATTTGATTAACGGTCATGTGCAGGTAGCCCTGAGGCAACAATCGTAATGTAGCCGGTAACATGATTTGTGTCTTCCACGTTTTTTCAAATTATCATATCCTCGGAAAAATCGTTTGTTGCGTGTTTGTATGTTTATTACTCCTGGACCGCATCTTTCTTTTTTCAAACATGCACGTAAATTTATGGTGTTACTTTTTATTGGTGGTTTTCATATGGGCGTAACAATTTAAATATATAAGCACAAAGTACCTTTGTAATAAATACAAATCATGTGATAAATCATGGGCCTACGTAACATGAAATCGCAAGACTTTGTTTTAAAGTTCCATTTATTCGTAACAAACCTAATGTATCTTTAACGTGATATTTCTGTACTAAGATGATTATTTGAATCGATGGGACTATTTAAATATTTCTTATTAGTAAGGTATTTTTATACTGCCTGAAAACAAGCATGCTTATCCTTAAACGTGTTCCAGACAAAAACACAATATCCCATTCTCAAATGTGCCTCACATTGCAGCATTCATTTCCAACAAACGTTTGTTTTTTCAGGTTTGGGTTCAACTGTCATGTGCGTTTTATTATGAAATCTAAAAATGTCGATAGTAGAATCATCAACTTAACGGTTAAGGCGATTAATAAAATCGCTACGTATGGGGACAGAGCTTCATTTAAAGAAATAAAGCTTCATCTATTGCCATTTTAAAAAATGAAAATAAAATATATAGCTTTGTTGAACTTGGTTCGTTCGAAGTACCGCATCAGTTTATAACAAAATGGTCAGTAACGTTACTTTGGACATAGAAAAGGAAATTGGGCCTCATTATCCCAAAGACCGATTCATAAAACAAACCAAATATCCCTGCTAATGAACAATGACCGACATATTGAAATGCATATCTTTATAAAAATGCCAATATTTTCGTATCGAATTAGATTTGCTATAAATCTATAAGGTCGATGAATACGGCTATATTTTCCCCTTACCGTTTTCGCAGTGTTGTTGATGTTACTGTATGTGTGGAGCCATTTTGTCGAGGGTCATCCATGTCTGAGGTTTTAGATTCACTGAAGAGCTGTGTGCAGCTGGAAGTGAGGTCTATATAATTCCACATCACGTCCAGCGCGCCTCTTAGTATGGGGAGCGGAACACGGCAGCAATGTGGCCAGGCGAGATAAGAGCACGGCAGTGGCCACTTCGTTGTCGATAAGCCCCTAAACCCATTATTTATGAAATGATTCATTATTATTTTGCTTTTTTTATCGAAGGCAAACGCGAAGAAAAAAAACTGTGTAGACCAATATTGTATATGGATATGCATAGGAAGGGCTCATCGTTGCCTTTCGCATTGTCCTTCAAATAAATAAATAAAATAGACGAAAATTGTCTTGTTTAAACGCTTCACGACACAGGTAAATATTAATTGGGCAGAGTGACGGAACAAATTTGAATGATAGGATGTATAAATAATCATAAATCTAAGACAAAGCGACGTTGTCCTATATGTGGCAAAGACAGTTAAAAATGTCAGCCTTGTCACCCTTGACTTGAGTATGACTTTCTTTACAGACTGGCATTCAATTTTCGAGTAATTATACATGGCTGAATGCACTTGAGGTTTTATTAACGTGATTAATGTTTGATCATGTTTGAGTGGTTGATATGTGCAACGTGAAAGCATCCAAAAATGTTCAAATTCCACACACGCTGCTAATCATTTAAGAGTAATGCCAACCGAAGACTGCAGCTTCTGCTGCGGCGTTTTTTTCAGATTACCCTCTAACTTTCGAATGTCATTTTATAAAACAACCAAGAAATAAACTCTGACATGAATGGGTATTCCCCTCTCCAACTACCACAAAGAATTTGTCATACAAAATTTAAATTTTATACATTTTGCTTATTCAGTTATTAGGTAATACCTGTCACAAACAAGAAAAGTACGGGAATACAAAAATGATTTTATGCGCACTGCTGCAAAAATAATTTCATAGGATTAAATTACTGATATAACAATCAATTTCTCTCGACTGTAGTCCACTATTCAAATAAGTAAATCATTAGAGATATATTGAATTGTAATAAACAACTTGAGAAAAACCGAGGCTTTTTTCTGTCATCAAATCATCGTCAAATCTAGTTTGACCTCAATTAGCAATAGAGCCACAGATGAATGAAAAATCTAACGCATTTGAATATGCATATTTCTCTAATGAGATGGGCGTTTCTGTGTCTTTTCACTGTAATACAAGGTAAGCTTTTACAGTTTGGATTGAACAGAAAATACAAGCTCTTACGCTATTGCGAGCAAATCTGCACAAATGGGGCTTTGTAGTTTGTTCATTTTTACATGTGGTTAAATAACAGTCAATTCTGGCAAATTAAGAGGTTATGTTTTCTTAACTGTGAGAAGTAAATGTTGCGTATTAATTTCTTTAATGCTTACTGTGGGTCCATCTGTCGTAGAATGACCACAAAGTGGTGCGATTAAAGAGAAAAGCAGAACTTGTATCTGGTCACGCTTCAGGAAATGCTCCAACCCACAGAAGTGTAATATATTGAAGCGGTTCTGCCTTTTACACACTTTTACACACTGCTGTGGGTGTGTGACGTCTTTGACCCCGTCTATGTTCAGTGTTTCGCGCCATTTCTAACAATTTTGCTTAAATAGAGGCAAAATAATTTTCAACAATCCATCCATCCACACATTTCGTTATCCAGTATGTGGGCGCGGTGCATTGACAGCAAAGCTAAAAGTGTAGGCTAAGTGTCACTGATAAGATTAACAGTAGAATTCGCCCGTTTTTATGTTGTTTGTCAGTATGTATTGTTGTTATTTGTTTTGTTTTTTTGTCAGTACTGCTGCCACAAGTGGGACTCATATGGCTGTTATGCTCGTTGGGCATTGAGATTTTAATTTTAAGGAAAAATGTTTAATTTAGTCTGCATACATGTTTAAATCAACCAAAACTGGAATATAAGAAGAATGGCCAAATACACTCTCTGGATTTGGCGTAAATCTCAAAGGGCACCCTTGCAAATTGCGATAAGACAGTATCATTACGGCCGTGACCTTCAGTTCATCCATCAGGCGACGAGCAGGAGAGGGACCCCCGCAGATAAGCCGGGCGTGTAACCTGTGGATGTCGCAATGTACCGGCGCTTTCGGTTAGCCACAACACGGCGCCCTTCGTCGCCTCCGGCTCCCGCTGTTTCACTTCTTGCTCCATCGCTGTTCTTCTTTAATCAGACCATCTTTGCATCGCCTGGGCATCGATCTGACTTTCAGAAGTCACGCGCGAAACATCAATTTTTCCCTATCAATTGAGCGCAATTGACCTGCTTAAACAAATTAAACGTCACATAAAATTAAACACTCGTATTTTACAAAAACATGTCGTAAACTGTTATATATATACATAATATATGCATAATAAAAACATAAACAGATATGGATTTTTGGTCACGCGCCATTTCCAACTTCATACACGTCGCTTCTGCTCAGTAACTTCAAACGCCGTCTTTTAACTTGAATGACACTGTAAAGGGTCTTAAGGCAGTTTGCAGCAGAACGGCTCTCTTCTCTGTCACGATGTTAGTCCTCCTGTACATCTCGCATCTGGCAGGCCGTCGTCACGACCAACATCCTGCACACGCGTCCCTAATTGCGGGTGCTTGGTGCGGTGGGTGAGGGCTAAAATGGAAGAATACCAAACAGGAAACTCTGCCAGTTTCAGCTTCCCACACATGCCTCCCCCCAAAAGTCTTTCAAAAAGGCAGGAAACAAGAGAAAGGACCGCTGCTCGCAAAGATACTCCAGCACCAATGCTGTGTGGCTTCTACTACTGTATTTCCCAGCTGCTTCTCGGGAAGTCATTAAGTATAAAAATCGTCAATATAATTTGAATTACTAGTCAGACTGTTTTCATAACTTTTTTTAAAAAAGGAAACGTGCATACAAATTAGTGGAAACGACAAGTAATGGTACATTGTGGACAGATGGCACTTTTCATAACTCCCTGTAAAAACAACAGCGACTTTTCCTCGCCGGTTATTGATTTATACTGAATAACCAATACATGTTTCTAGTGATCTGCATTTGACGTGTAATTACTGCCCTTCATAACACTTATATCTCATGACCAGTTTTTAACCCGTAACAGTATATTTGAAGTTTCGCAAATGTTAGCTTTGCAAAGCTGGTCTGTAATAGGTTAATGAACAGGACTGCCCCCCCCTCGACAATGGATTAGTGTAGCTACGTATAACTGAATAAAGACTTTAACAAAGCCTGGTGTTCATGAGCAAAATGTATATACTCACAATGTTATTAAGAGCTACAAACTGCTGATCGTTTAGACTGATCACGCACATTTCTGCTGAAATGAATGAATTCGCTCTCCTCTGCTCATTTGCGCACTTCAATTAGGAGTACTAATTCAGGGAATAATTCAGGCACCATAAATTATTACGCAAGCTAAACATTTAAATAATGAATTGTAATTACATTCGGCGTAATTATTATTTTAAGGACCAAAATGAACAAATGTTCTCTCTGAAGTCCCTCTTTAAAATAAACCCGTTCCCGAAATGTTATAAAATATTGAAAATCATGATAATTTAGTTATGTCTTATGATTGTTAGAATTAAATTAAAAAATAAATAAAATAAATTGTTAAAAACATGAAAATAAAACAAAAATACGAATATTCCAACGACCAAAGTTTGTTTTTCTCAAAGTGAAATAATCCCGCTATTTTCCTAAATGTGGGGTTGGTAGAAACGGTGTGGCCATTTACACATACATTCAATCATGTTTTATAATAATCGCATATTCACTTTCCTGCACACTAAGCAGGTTGTAGAGGCCAAGACTGCTGATAAGAAGATTGCTTGGTATTCTGGCGCCCCCCTTTGATCATTTTGAGGTAACACATAAATGGCTTAAAATCATGACTGATGAGCCGAAGTAACCTGTTCGTGAATATGCCTTCGGAAATACGCAAATGAAACTTTTAGTTGATAAAACAATTTTAAAAATCCAATTTTTTTACTTGTCTTAAGTTATCAGCTAAAATTTAAAGTACATAATTTCTAAAGTTTTTATATTTGTGTCTAATGAGGGTCTCGTTGTTGCTATTATTATTATTATTAGTAGTAGTAGTAGTAGTTGTAGTAGTAGTAGGATTTATTAGCATTATTGTTGTGTTGTTATGCCAAACAAAACAACACCCACTGAAAACATCCTTTACAGTGGAGTAAAACCAATGCACATAACCCTCCTCCACTGACCAGATGTCTCCATACCAGATAGGAGACCTCATCCCTGGAGCTGACAGTCTGAATTAAGACGAGGGTTTTCTTTTGAAACGTTATTTCTAAATAATACGCATTACACTTTGAAGGTATATGTGTGAAGGACAGTGACAAAATTCCAGCATTATGCAGTGTAATGTTCTGTGGAGTGATGTGTGCCTGTTTAGCAGTCATTTAAATGCTGGTTACTTTTTAAAACCTAAATGATTAAATTATAATTTTGCCTATATAAAGCATCTTTATGGAATATATAATGTTCTATTTAAAGCGGGTATACTTAGGCTGCTGAGCATACCATGTGTTCCTTAGTGTCTCCTGATTTAAACTGAAGTTTTATGCTTTTACTCATGTGAAGAAAATGACAAACAAAAGCTGTTCATTCTAAGCGGCCGTATTTGGGGTGAACGTGAAATGTAATTCTCAGTCCCTTTGAACGGTTTACTTTGAAGGTCAGTTCTCAGGAAAAATTAACTTTAGCCTTACCTGGGTACTAATTTACCAGTTTTCTGCTATTCAGTGAGAAAATAATGAACTTTATATCATGTTTCATGGAGAAGTAGGAAGGAGATGAAGGGAGACGAGAACGGGGGATGCGCTATGTGATTGTGAAAGGAAGGAGAGTAACATTTTACACAGAGTTTTGTTATAATAAAGACAACATATCTGCGTGTTCCACTGAATGACAATCAAACTATATATTTGTAAGCAAATAAGTCATCTACATTGTACTGTGCTTTGTGAGAAGGCTTGCATGCATTCTTACCTCTTATCAGTGTTGGTCTTCTGTGGTCTTTTATGGCAGGCAGGTTGGAGTAGAGGTATCGGACCAAACCCACCATCTTTACTGGGGAGTGACAATATGTAGTAAACAGTGTGTTGGCAGTGGGTTGAGCACTGGTAACAACATCACTGACAATAAATTACAATCTGTGCTAAAGAGGACAGTGGTAAACCACATCTATACCAGGCCGAGAGACCAATATGGATGGACACACCCCAAAACAAACTGCTGGAAGATGAAAAGGCATTCAGGTGACTGAGGAAGTGTCATTCAAAGCAGATCTGCTGATTGTGTGGTTGAATACTTATCTGCCAATGCTGCCATTACACAAAATAAATATGAATGCTGGACAGAAAGAATCACTGGAACATGAAATGTATGGAGCATGCAGCAGGGAAAGCTGAATCCAGTGAAGGTGGAGAGTGATGTGTTAGAAATGAGCAAACTTAGATGGACTGGATTAGGTCCATTTACTACTCAATGAAATGAACAATAAAGTAGAAATGGGGTGGATCTCCCCAAACGAGCCTCGAATGGCCCCCTCTTGTTTGTAAATTTCTTATGTTCTTATGTTCTTATGGATCCATAAGATTAAAAGTTAGGGGTGGCACCAGGGAGGGGCTTGGGGTGCTGTAGCTACCCCTATGATAGCCACCCCCTTAGCACCCCCAAGACATTTCTGTTTAGAATTTTTTACATTTTAATGTGTGAATACTAGGTCTATAAATTATACTTTGAAAAAATATATACATAAATAAAACAAACCAATTGTTATTATACATGTGTTTGGGGGGGTTGCATTAGAAATTCAACTGTGACAACTAGCACATTAAGGGGAAACAAAATTTCAGAGCACCCTCGCAGAAAACAGAAAAAAGAAAATCTCTGGCGCCACCCCTGGTTTGAGTGAGTATTACAGGACATTGTCATCCAAGATACACTATATTGCCAAAAGACTTGGGATACCTGCCTTTACACACACATGGACTTTAATGACATCCCATTCTTAATACATAGGCTTTAATATGAAGCTGGCCCACCCTTTGCAGCTATAACAGCTTCAGCTCTTCTGGGAAGGCTGTCCACAAGGTTTAGGAGAGTGTTTATGGGAATTCTTCTAGGAGAGCATTTCTAAGGTCAGGTACTGATGTTGGGCAAGAAGGCCTGGCTCACAGTCTCTGCTCTAATTCATCCCAAAGGTGTTTCTATCAGTTTGAGGTCAGAGCTCTGTGCAGGCCTGTCAAGTTCTACTACACCAGACTCGCTCATCCATGTCCTTATGGACCTTGCTCTGTGCACTGGTGCGCAGTCATGTTGGACCAGGAAGGGGCCATCCCCAAACTGTTCCCACTAAGTTGAGAGCATGAAATTGTCCAAAATGGCTTCGAAAGCTGCAGCATTAAGAGTTCCTTTCACCGGAAATAAGGGGCCAAGCCCAACCCCTGAAAAACAGCCTCACACCATAATCCCCCCTCCGCCAAACTTTACACTTGGCACAATGCAGTCAGGCAAGTACCGTTCTCCTGGCAACCGCCAAACCCAGACTCATCTATCATATTGCCAGATAGAGAAGCATGATTCGTCACTCCAGAGAACACGTCTCCATTGCTCTGCTTTACACCACTGCATCCGGCGCTTTGCATTGCACTTGGTGATGTAAGGCTTGGATGCAGCTGCTCGGCCATGGAAACCCATTCCATGAAGTTCTCTACACACGGTTCTTGAGCTAATCTGAAGGTCACATGAAGTTTGGAGGTCTGTAGCTATTGACTGTGCAGACAGTTGCTGACTTCTGTACACTGCGCGCCTCAGCATGCGTTGTCTCCACTCGTAGCTGAGTTGCTGTTGTTCCTAATTGCTTCCACTTTGTTATAATACCACTAACAGTCTAACTGTTGTTACTCATTGCCCTCCAGCGAGAAGTTTGACCAGGATGCGTAACATCAATTTTCCTGTTTAACTTATAAGCAAAATATAAACAGAGAGAAGCTGGATTGGAAGAAGACAATTGTGAACTCAAGATCGGTGGAGTTTTTCCTATGTAATGTCTACATGAAAAATGGATCATTTGGAACCAACACAACATCAGTAAATGATTGAGTTTGTGGCACCCAGTTGGATCATCATTAACTACTGTACCAAACATCTGACCACTAACATTCCTGACAGAAATGGACAACATCACCGTCATCAGCAGTACCCATAGCACTGAGCATGTGATGGATTTTTTTCCCATTTGAATGACTGAAAACTGGTTTGGTTAAAACTATTTTTAACATAATGAATTAAAAGTCCATTATTATGATCTTTGTTCTCATCTGCTCCTCTCAATTCTGTCTATCATTTAGTTCAAATTCATTTTTAGCTCATGCCTAGTTGTATGACATTCACCCAAAAACTGAACGAAGTATTAAGTCCTTTAGATGCATTTTAGATCCACTTTGCTGGATAATCAGTGAAATTAGTTTGTGAACAGAGTGTTTGTTGTTGGGTAGATAAGAGGCTAGAGATAACTGTTATAATCATTCACTCTTCTCCTTTCTCACTGAGTTTCCTGGAACATCAGTCAATACTGGATAGCTGTCTGTAGGGCTGGATACACAAAATAAATCAAATCATAATAATTTTAAAAACTAATGACTCACTTTACTACATATACGCATAGATATCAGGCAAATTATTCAACCATTGACAGAAAATTACGTGATGGTTACTACATTACGTGACGCAGGGTAAGACTTCCTTCCTTGTGCTAAATATTGAGCAGTTTCATCTTTGGAGTGTCAATGATAAGGTGCGTTCACAGTATCTCTTTAGCTTAAAATGTGGTGATAGATTATAAGACAAGCCTGCCCTCTGGTGGTACTATGATTAACCAGCAGCCCCAGAATGTACCTTAATTAATGATTAATGATCGTGAAGGTACTTTATTCCGCAATTTGCAAAGTGCGAGCTACGTGCCAAGGTTCTGATGAATGCTGACAGCGATGTTTGTCGTATGAGAGTAAAACCGTATCATTATTAATTTTGTATTATCAATAAACACTCATCACATGTCAAATTTCATCATCAGCTGCCGTACTTAGCAAACTCTCCCTATTTTTAGGTACTAGGCGTCATCCTTTAACGCAGTGGTTCCCAAGCTGGGGGGCGCGCCTCCCTAAGGGGGCACAGAGGTTTTGCGGAGGGGCGCACCAATGGGATAGCCTCAGGGGCATGTGCCACCCTAAAATAATCTCTTCACAGACTAGACCATTAAACAAATAAAGCAGCGCAACATTACAGTAACTAACAATAAATAAACCACTAACTTACGTGTACTATTAGAGCATTTATGTAATTTATTTAAACTTTATTTTACCAGGTAAATTAACTGAAAACCAGTTCTCACTGCTGTACGTGACATTCGGGAGAAATAGCAGATAACGCATCGGAACTTTTTTTTTTTTTTTTTTTTTATTAACTTCAAGCAGACATACAAGTCCAATATAAAACATCAAATAAACGCATCGGAACTTCCAGGGATACAAACATCATACAAACGTCACGTCCTTCAGCCAATAAGGGCAAAGTTGTGTCGTCTGGAGGCTGTTCCAGTTTGTTCAGCCGGCTGAGAGGTGCTGTGCGATCTGTCTTAAGTCGTCTTGCTCTTGCAAAGTTTTTGTACCATGTAACATGGTGACGCGTGAGGACGTTTTGCAGCGCCGGACAAAAAAATCTAACTATATCATGAAAAACGAGGTTTAAAACTTTCTACATGAAGTGCAGGGAGACTATCAATTAATGGGTATGATTTAGTGTTGTTTTGTGCTATAGTATAGGCTGAAACCTGTGGCCTGTACTACGAAGCGGGGTTACTGTCTTATCGGGGTAACTTGTTGGATTTAAGGTAGTCTGGGCAAAATGTAAGTGAGCGAATATGAAGTCCATTTAAACTGTGGTACCTTAAATCCGACAAGTTACCCCGATAAGCCAGTAACCCCGCTTCGTAGTACAGGCCACTGCTGTTATCATTAAAAACAAAATGCGGTAATCGTAAAACAAACTTTAATTTGTGTACGCCAATTAATATTAACAGGAATGTTAAATCTTCATTTGCATAATTTCAAACTTTTATTTTTAATTGATTGCTCTTTTTTCTCCCACAGTGGTGAAATTGCACCATTTGTATTTTGTAATTGCATTTGTTTCCCTTAGTTAGAAAAGGGAGTTGTATTTCAAATAAAGTTTGAATCTGAACCTGTGTAGTTTGAATGGGGGGGGGGGGGGGGGGGTCAAGAATGTTCCTATCTAGAAAAGGGGGGCCCTGCAGAGAAAGTTTGGGAACCACTGCTTTAACGAGTCTCCGGCCATACAGTTTTTACAAAATACCGAGTGCTAATGTTTAGTGACAAACAATTACTTGCAAGACATAGTGAAATCGTTTAAGAGACGAATATCTATGGGAATGTTACCCTACTGCTCCCAGCGCTGTAACTGTGTATTTGCTGACTCAGGCCACGTTAAGTATCTTTCTGCAGCCAGCAACAGCAACTAAAAGGGAAACGATGAAAAATCATTCACCCGTGTAAGAGCCAGAGAGCCGCTAAATTTGATAGTTACAGGCGATGGCGCAGGGTCCCCCCTCCCTCCCCAAAAAGCTTAACCCCCGCAGTCCCTTTTCCTCCCCGCGCCACCGCTTCTTGACACTTTTGTTTCTTTATCTTCACAGTTCGCGTTTAAATGATGATTCTTGCACAGTCGTTTCCTTCGACGTATTGTTCCTAAAACGTTGGCAGCCTGCTGTCATGACTAAAGCGTCTGATCCCTCTTACCAAGACTGTCGAATACAGAAGTAATTTTACCATGTCAGATATTTGTACCCCATCCGGTCGGAACAAAGTGTATTTTATTGGCGTTTCCTGAGATTGGCGCTGCAATTCGTTCAAATGTTTTGTGCAAAAGACTTGAGACTAAAGATTTTTAAATGAAAATATATTGCGTTTTGTGTGGTGGATTTATTTCTTTATTCTGAGACTTACATTGCCGTTCTGATATCAGTAATTAATGTAGTCTAATTTCCAATCATACGTGAACCTCAGTGAAGAACCGATTCTTATTTTACACTGTAAAGCATTAATATATTTTACTCTGCTTCAACCACGATCTATTACCAGTGTTTAATTCTAATGTATATGCCACATGCGAGATATTTTCGTTTATTCACCATCGTACGATTCAGTCTGAGTAATTCCATCACTTTTATTTTATTCTTAATGGCTTTTATGGCTCCTTTTACATTGTAATTCATGTGTTTATTGTCATGTAATACAACATTTCCTCCACGTAAACGCATGCGCAATTCCTATGTTTTTGTTGTTCTTTAAGTGCCCAGTAGATGTCGCTGTTGCATAATCTTGCTGGCTAGGTTGATCATGCAGGTTTTGATTTTTCTCATCACTGGCGGCTTAGATTGTGGCAAAAAAAATCACTTGGAACACATTCTTTCCGTTCAAATTAGGTCACTCGACTCCGCCCAGGCTGCATGTGCTCACAGCTGTATCCAGACTAGATTAGGACAGTGCAGAGACTGGTGAGAGACTAAAACTAACCAAATCAGCTCATTCCAAGGTTTTATTTGTCTTTTCAAACACAAGGCCAACTACAGTAATCTGACACATTTAAACCAAACAGAAACACCATATGTGTATTTTTTCCCATTATGATATGTACTTCTGTCCCTTCATGAGGACAAAAATAGATTCAGACCCCCTTTGATAAACACATTGTTTTATTATTATTGTTATTATTATTGATTTTGTTCTTATATAGTGTACATATGTGTATCTTAGATGTTTCAGGACACATCTTTCCTTAAGTAGAGTCCCACATTCTCTTCATTCCGACGCTGTCTTTGTGGTGGTGTCTGGTGGTCTTCTGTGTGCACAGGAGGTCCGCTTTGGGTTTCCTCATGGCCAGTATCCACCCTCCGCTCAGCATGTTAGCCAGCGTTCCCTCCCCATCGCGCCGGTGTGGACATTGCCGAGGGGGAGCGATTCACTGCAGCTGAATCAGTCCCGGGAGACTAAGGCGTTTGTGATGCGCTTGATGAGTCAGGCCTTTTGGAAAAGAACACAAGTGAGGTCACTTTTCCTAAACAGGTCACAAATCGGGCCAGTGTGCTAATTTAAGTGTTTATGTTGGGCTCTGCGGGGCTGCCTTATGTATATGGGTGATCTAGACGATTCCCCTTTGACACGGAAAAACTGCAGATTGGAGCGAGCAAACGTACTGAATGGGGCACATGCAGGTGGGACTCGGAACAACATGAGACAGACATTCCATCTACCTGTTCATCCTTTTTTTATTTTCTCAGTAATTTATGCATACTGTAGGTTTTATTGTTAGTAGGCAGAGGGCATTTGGCTGCAGTTTTCATGTAAAACGTTTTAGTTCTAAGTATCATTACAGCAGGGTGTTTCCGCACAGACTGAGCTCCTCTGAGGGGGGCAGCAGCCATATGCGGGTTAATGGCCCCAACCTGCCACCCACCGTCCCCCCTAATCTACAGCGTCGCCCCCTGGCCTCTCTGCCGGCACAGATTAGGAGTCGTCACCCTCCCTTCGTTTACCACTCTCTCAGTGCCGTGCGTTATCTCGCCGGGGGGGGAGTAATGTCCAGGCACCTTCACAGCCCTGATAGGGAGTAGGCGGAGCCACGTCAGCGTCTGTGTTTGTAAGTATCGGTGTACATGTCAGGGTGGGGGCGGGGCGGGGGCCCCAGCTGCAGGCGGGCTTTTCACTTCACATCTCTCCAGGTTGTATGAGTGATTCATGCTCGACTCGCCAGGCACCGAGGCCTCTGCTTCTCTGTTTCTATAAATATCCGGCCCACGCTATACTTGGCACGGGGGCACAGCGGTCCGCTGCAGTGCTCCTGCTCTCCCTCCCTCCCTTCCTCTCATGCTCTCTCGCTCCCTGTTCATTCTGTCTTACTCCTTCGGAGGTGCCTCATTCATAACTGGGGTCAGGCTTTCAGAGGGATGTGGCTAAGGCCATGTGACCGGACTGATGGCAGTTTCCCAGGTAACTGACGGACGTGTTTCCTCTCGTTGGGCGTCTCATCCAGGTTACTGAAGAGCCTCCTCACTCTGACACATCACAGCCCGGGGGCTGGTGGTTAAAAGTGTGTGTGTGTGTGTGTGTGTGTGTATACCCCCCTGCCTCCCAGTCCCCACATGCACGCAAGAACCTCAGGTGTCCCTCTCTGACCCTTTCGGCTTTGTGTCCCCACTGCCCCCCCGGGGGGAGGGGGGCCAGAGAGGACGGCTGTCTGTTGTCTGCCTGCGGTGCCCGTTGAAGATGAATGTGGTGAGATCGTGTTTTGACAGGCGTGCAGTTAACCTTCCGCGGGGACGCGCTTTCCTTCCAGCACTGCAGCGCGACCGAAGAGCGTGTTCCGGTCCGCTGGGAGCGCAGGGAAGGCCGTGGCTCGCTGCCACTGTGTCCTTATGCTGATGTCATGAATCGCGGCGCTGGGGCGTCCCTTTCTAACGCGGGTAATGGTGACATGCACCCCGCCCTCCGGGTTTCTCTCCACTGCTGTACTGTCCTCCAAACTGTCTGCATTTCCTTAACAAAAAGCTACTTCATAATGAGCGCCTTTACAGACCTTGCTGTCCAATAGCAGCCCTGCATTTTCTCTTTCTGTCCTTATTGGATTTATTATTACACTCATTGGCCATTTTATTAGGGAAACGGCCCGTTCCTCATAACAGCCAATCATACGGCTGTAACTGAATACATGCAGCAAGCAGACGAGGTCGAGGGGTTCACTTACTGCTCTTCTAAGACGCCTGATCTAAGCGGTTTTGAAGGTGGTGCGATCTTTGGTGCCAGACGTAGCGCCTGCAGCATCTGAGAAACAGCCGCCTTCCTGGGATTTTCACACACTCCGGTGTCTCGAGTTTGCAGCGAATGGTGTGAAGAACAAAAAAACAGAAGCCGTCCAGGCAGCGGCGTTTCTGTGGCTAAAAACACCTCGTTGATGGAAGAGATCAGATGGCCAGACTCGTTAAAACGGGAAGGCCGCCAACGCAAGAAACAGCAGCTGAGTGTAACAGTGCAGTTATCATATAATAATAACAACACAAAACTGAACTGTTATGTAGATGCACAACTCAACTTCTTTAGAAGGTCCTACCTGGTACTATGTAGGGATTCCTAGTAAAGTGATTATTATACACGTTTCCCCTGCACTGACCGTCCATATTTGTATTTACATTGCATTAGATACCTCCTGTATTCAGTCTTGCTGTATTTGCACCGTCTGGAGCACGAGGCTGTGTCCTGGGTGGCTCCGTGATCCAACGCTCCGAAGAGGCTCTGAACAATGGGGCAGCCACTGGGCCTGGGGGGCTGGGGGTTCTGTCAGAGGTGTCAAAGGGGGGAGGGCTGCACTGGGCCCTTGTGTATTGTGCCTTGTAGGGGACGTTGGCTGAGTAGTCAGAACGACACACAAAAAGCAATGCCTGGGGGCTTTGGGGGTGGGGGTTTCCACAGCTCTTCTCTTAGGAATGTATTTACTTGTCCTCGGCAACCTACCCTCCCCCTCTATTCCCCACCCCCCACCAAAAGGTCCCAGGGTGCATACTGGGGGGAGGGGTCTGGTGATTTGGGGAAGCTCCTCTGAGACGACCCCTTTGCCTGTCCGGTTGCCTCTTCGAAGCTCGGCTGGGCGGCAGGAAGACAGCGGCTGTGCCAGAGGCCGGTCACACGGGACCGGCTGTCCGACGGCATCGCAGTGCTGTACATGTCTTTAGCATGCCTGAAAAAGGCAGCAGCTGTCCGCGCGTCTCCCGTGCGGAAAAAGCATGTTGAAGGCAGGCATTAGTCAGGACGACTATGAGTGCTGAAGGTAGACGTGTGGGTCTTAGTGGGCGACTGGTTTCTTGAGTCATGAGGACAGTGCCCCCTGCTGAGGGGGGTGGGGTGAGTCAGGTGTCGCATTAGTGCTTTCCTCTGACGCTGGAAAGGTAGCCACCTGAACGAGACACCGCGTGTGAGGAACGTGCAGCCTGCGCGATATGGTATCCCCCTCCCCTCCGCACACCCCCGGTCACAGCCATACAGAGCCCCCCGTTTTGTCTGCATCACAAATACCCCCCACGGCCACCATGCCCCCTGCCTCCTTAAAGGCTTCATTCTACATTCAGGGCAACTTTTGATCCTCTCAGTGTTATTTACGCAATACTGATTATGTTTGGGGCTGTAGACGTGTTATATAGAATAAACGGTAGACGCGGTGCTGACTATGGATGCTGCGCAAGGTGAAGCCTCCCCCTAACGGCCGAGCATCTCTCACCAGAGGATGGGGGATGGTGGCATGTCAACAAGGTGACAAAGGGAAACAGACGCTGTCCCTTTAAAGGGGGGCGTGTGCCGGTCAGCGGCTCACAGGGACGGGTTTGCCCATGTGGCCCCGGCGACACCCGTTTGTTATGTGTCACTGTGTCACACCAGACCGGCCGGTTGGGTGACATTGTCTCCCAGCACCCCGCCCACCCCGAGTGCCATCATCCTGCTGCTTCCTCATTCGTCAGCGGCTCACAGATGGGCTGTTTGTGTGCGGGAGCAGAGTCATGTGACTGATAGCAGGAGTGAGTCAGACATGCACTGACGCTGCATGCTCAGCCGGGCCGCTTACGCTCAGGCAGCCCTGATGGCCGTGTGCTGGGAATGTGCCGTCTGCCTTTGGGCGAGAGCGGCTCCCGAATGAAGGAAACGTGAAATGATGCAGTGAAGATCACACAGCCCCAGTACAGATTTGTGTGATGGGGACCAGTACCTCTGTACAAGCAGATGAGTGTCCCCCACCCCCAGTGAGGCTCTGGCAGTCGGGGGTGGATTTTTCTGGCTTTCACAATGCACCAGAAGCCCCAGAACTGAGGTGGGGGGCTGAGTGACATATGCTCACTATGGAGACGGGTGACACTTCCGTATCCGGTGGGATTCCTGCGCTGGGAATATCGAGCAGAAAAGCGCATCGAGATCAGCAGCCAAACCGGGAAAACCCAGCAGCGGCAGTGGAAGATGTGCCCCCACACCCCTGTTATATAACAGTAGCTCTGCCTCATATAGGACACGACGTCCTTACTGCTCATCTCTGACCTGGGGGGGGGAGGGGGGCTGATGGCCCGGCAGGGTGGGGGCGGGGGGGGGGGGGGGGGGGGGGGGGTGATGAATGGGAAGCCAGCTCTCAGGAAGCAGGGATTACAGGGCGCCGTGGAAACAGGAGCAGCACAAAGCAGGGGGGGGGGGGGGGGGGTGTTCAGTTTCCCCAAAATGTTTAAATACTCTCCAGAGGTCGCTCACCCTGTATGATACAATGGTGCATATTAACCTTCAGCAGTGAATGTGTTATTATTTATCGTGATGCACATGCTGATTGGCGGCTGTGCGTCGTGTCTCTCTGGCCCCTCCCACAGCGACCTGTCTGAACCTGCACCCCCATTCGCTGTGTGGTCTCAGCCCATCCCTCCCTGGCGTTTACGTGCCACTCACATTTCCTCCCTGAGGCTGCCCCCCCCCACCAAGTCTGAGCTTGTTGTGTCTGTGCCGAGCTGAACATGGACGACAGACAGCCGGAAGCGGGGCATCTGTGTCGCATTAATGGGGGGTGGGGGCAGGCATGGGAATGGGGGTGTCTGTGTGTGTGTGTCTGTGTGGATCCAGCCCATCACTCTGTGAGGGTTGGTACCTGAATGTAGCTGTAGGCAGACCCCCCCCCCCCCGCCCATAAACCCGCTGACCAAGGCAAATGCAGACTGACGTTCACATTCCCGAAAGGGAAGGAGGATCTGGGGCAGGCCAGCACACACACACACACACACACACACACGCACATGTAGGGTAAACATATCCTTATGGGGACCGCTCATTCATTTCAATGGGAAAAATGCTAACGCTAACTATGACAACCTTAACCCCCACCCTGCCCTAACCATAACCATAAGTAACCAAACAAAATACAAGAGTTTTTGCATTTTTAGTTTTTTCATAGCAGTCACCGTTTTTTATAAAATAGAGTTTTAAATAGAGTATAAAAAAAACGGATATTTATCACGTTATGGGGACATTGTGTCCCCATAAGGATAGGTAAACCCGCTCACACACACACACACACACACATACATGCACACACACACACACACACACACACACACACACACACACACCAAGCCTTCACCCAGGAAGGTACTCACTGCTTGTGTCAGAGTCAGTGCCCTCCCTCCCCCACAGATTCACTGAAGCCATGCTGAGCAGACATCTGCCACCCCCAGCCCACCCCCCCTTGGGAGCGTAACCTCCACCTCACTCCTGCATGCTGCACACCATCACCCATCCTTTGTCTCCCGTCTCTCCCGTTTGCATCCGGCTGTCCACATGCATCCCAGGAAGATCCGAAAAACTGCCTCCGTGCTGAGCGGATCCATATGGGGGGGTGGGGGGGCGCTTGAGCCTGTTTTCCTCATTTAGCCCCGTTTTGGGCCCGGTGAGAGGCCTCACGTCATGCCTGCTTTTCCTTCCTCCTCCTTATCCCTGCAAAGGGACAGCGGGGTCAGAGCCCAGGTACAGACTGAGCCCCCCCCCCCACAAGGTTTCAGAAACGAAGTGAGGGAAGATCTGAAATGAGAAAAATGCAAATGACGATGACTGACACACACACTCACAGACACGCACTCACAGACACACACTCACACACACCAGTAGGGCATCCAGTGCCATAAAAAGTCCAGGAAGTAAAATACGGAATCTCCAACCACTAGCTTTCAGGCATGATTACATATTTACTATACAGTCACCCTTCCCAGCTCAGCGCTTCCCATCGGCATGGTGCCGGGGGGGAGGGGGTGCGGGGGGCACCTCTCCTGACACCCATCCTAGGCTGGCTGAGCCCCATCTCCTGAGGGCAGCTCATTTTAACGCGTCAGCCAGACGGTAACGAGGTGTAAGTCTGTCAGTGAGTGCTCACCTCTCTAAGGGGCTTGGTGTGCTTCCGCTGTCCCGCACACAGGTTTGAGGACCCCAGCCAAGCCTTTGTCACACTTTCACCCAGATATATCTCTCCCAAACACATATCAAACACAGTCATTTATCCCCTCTCACATGCCAGTTATAGTATCTGTTTATCTCCAATGTGTATTAGCATATATTTCCAGTTTGCGCTTCTATCATTGCATCTGGTCAATCTCTCTCCATGTATTTCTTGTCTGCTACAGTCTACCTTATGAATATTGTGCTCAGAACACAATATACACTATACAATAACAACATACAATAAGATACACTTCCCATTTACCTATAATTATCTATTGTATTTATTGCATTTGTTTATATGTATTTGCACCTGGTTAGATGCTTTGTACCTGTACCTGTACTCTGTACCTGTACTCTGTACCTGTACTCAGCACAATGACAATAAAGCTGATTTGTGTAATACTTATTACTCACAAAGAGGGAGATTCTTAACCTCTGTCCTAAAATGAAAGCACTTTTCAAAAATAGCCTGCCTGACAGTAATGGTGTATAAGTAAGAGTGTATAAGCATAAGGAGAATCACTTAGACCATGAAGAGGAATTCATCTCCGCCACCCTCCTCTGCATTAAGGTACGGCTCCCACTAACGTCACAAATGGCAGAGACGACCCTTATTGGTCAATTAATGTGCCGGAAGATGCCGGCGCTCCGCGAAACATGACACAGCAGTTCTGCAGGCAGCCGTTTCTCTGTGGAGAAAGGTTTCCTGATTATGAGAAGGCTACCCAAGGCTGGCTCGGCCTGCCATTACATCACTGTTGCTAGGCAGCGTGACGTGGTGTTTTCTGTTACGGCGTGGCGGAGGGAGCACGCTCAGCCAGGAGCTGCTCAGGGGACGCAGACACCAGCGAGTCACGCACTATTAACCCTGCTGTTGACTTCCTCATTCGATCACTTTTCCCTCATTTTCTGCATCTATTTCAATAGAGTCTTTTACACAAGTCTGGGATGTAAATGATATTTTCTAAGCTGTTTTTCTGCAATTAAATTGGAAATATTTGTTGTTAGCTTTAAGAAAGTATGCACTGAAAGGGAAACCACTGTACTCATATTGCACCAGTATGGTTTTAAACTGGTTAAGACTGTTTAGTATGGAGACGGTTGTGTCATGTTACTAAGCCACGCTCTCTCGCTTCTGGGGTGGTTTTAGTCTCCATAACAACAGTTTGTCCATTAAACATGTCATACTGCTTTTGCCAGAGGCAAGTTTTGACTTAGATATTGCGGCCTTGTTTTCTTCTAAATCCGTCAGGGAGGTTTTTCCGCCTTTCTGTTCTTCCTGGGGGGTATCACATTTGGAATTACCGTGATGACCCTCCTGAGCTGAGGGTGGTCACAGGTTAGTTCTGGGGAGGAAATCGAGAAACATTCCCAGCCGCACCCGAAAGGGAACCCGGATAAACACAAAGGCCTTCAAACACGTGGATTTGTTTAAAGTCAAGTCAGATTGTACCTGGGCATATAAAGGTCAGCCTCTTCAGGCTTTGAGTTTAATGTTTGACGGAGATTTGGACAAATAAATCACAGCTGAAGTGTTTCGGAAAAGACCTCCCATGTGATTCCCAGTCTTGTAAGGTGTTCCTTAAACTTCAGATTTTTCTCAAGCACTTAGAAATGTCGTCTGTGTATGGTTGACGCTTATCGTGTGATAGCTAACCCTGTTATGTAAGTTCCACTAAAGCCATCACATTTCCGTCTTTATCACACATTCCCCACCAAGCAGGAAGTGCTTCCTCTCAACAGCTGAGTCAGACACAAAAGGGTTAAAGCAGTAATGCCAATTAGCTAGTCCACCATCTTGTCACCCATCCCCCTATCTGCGTTTTTTGTTTTCCTCTGGACATTTTGAACATGCCGCGTTACTTATTAACAAGGCAGGGGCACCTACCTTCATGGGGGTGTTAAGTTACTTTATGAAACTGTTTGTGTGAGGAATTTATACTACACGTTAATATCTCATGTTCCAGCCGGACATGTGACTGGTGTGTAAGACGTTCGCCCTCTGAGAATACAGTGAGGACTGCATGTCTGAGTGCAGACTGTGAGCACACTGCAGAGTATTCCCTCCCCTTACTCATGCCCTTTCCATCTCCTTAGCCACACTCCTTTAGTCTTGTCTATGCAGCTTTGTTCTTCGTTCGGATCTGTCTGAACAGGCCCCTGCCAGTGGAGAGCATGCACACACACGCACACACACACACACACACCACACACACAGACACACCCCTCATTATAGAAAACCCGAGGGTGCGAGGGAGCCAGCACTAACTCAGGTCTCGCCTCGAACCCTCGTAGCTCTGACCTTCCACTGCAGACGGCCATATTGAAGATGTTTTCCATATGGACCTCAGCAGGGCCACACGTGTGTGTGTGTGCGTGTGTGTGAGATAGCTGCCAGGCTCATACATGCGTGATCCCAGCCGCAATGTGTGTGGAATGCATGTTTGTCTCTGTGCATATGTTCCCAGAGTGCTTTCCTCTTGTGGAGAGCTATCTACTTACAGCCGCCCCCCCCCCCCCCCCCCCCAACTCCTGTGCGCTCGCATTTCAGGAAGCCCAACCCTGTCACTGATCTCACACTGGCATTTTTCCCAGGATACCCCTCCCCCGACACCCATCCCCAGTAACCCCACCCCATCACTCCACCCCTTGTGTCTCCCTGAACCCCCCCCCACCCTAACCCCCACCCTTTCCTCCCTGGCCGCCTGTCCTCTGTCGGTTCCCAAGATAAACAAAGACTTTAGTTTGTCTGGGTTCCAGCGGGGGTCACAGGCATGAATAGCGGGGGCCAAAGTGGGGGGGGGAGGTTCTCCTCCTTTTTCTGAAACGACTGCAGAATGTCTTTGTGGAGGCCGTGGGGGTTGGAGAGAGTGGCATTGTACACCTGTCAAGCGCTGCGGACATTTAAATGGTCTCTTTGCCTTTTAGGTTTAGGCCAAAAAAGGGAGAGTTTGGTTAAAGGAAAGTCAGTATGCCCCCCCCCCCCCAAGCATGAGAGGTCCATATATATCTGTGCATGTTGGACCGTTAAACAAATCAGAGACATTCGCAGGTAAGCTGTACAAGCTGTAGTCATGTCCAATGCAGTTTATGTAACTGTCACACTTTATTTAAAACTTTTTTTTAAATTTCGCTCATATGTTCTGGGTGCTTGGTTTACTGAGCGGACAATGACTCCATTGAGTGAGGCTTGCGCGTCTTTGTGTGAATGAGAGAGGCTCTTTGTTTGCCCGCGACTTTTCCTGGGAGCCCGTTTTTGTGTGTGGGGCAGACTTTGCAGTGTGTGGCGTGCTCTGCCCTCTGCACTGCACTTACAGTGAGCTCGCATGACACCTGGGCATATACCCATAGGGTATATGTAGGAAAAATGCCTGCTGATGCAGCTTCGTACAATTCATCTATAGTTATCCTTTATGCAAAAGATATCTGAAGGATTTCACAAATATTCACAGAGATGATGTCAGTGGTAGTCAGACTTGTACATAAACAAATAAACACTGGAAAAGAGTTTTGTTAAATTTGGACTTTTAGGGAATGTGAATCTGTCTCCCCAGTTTGCTCACGTGTCTCAAGGCTGGTGTTCTGCTCTCTGCAGCAATCCAGTCATTGGATTCCATTTCCTAGGGAAGGAGGAACTTCCTCCACCGGGAATGCACTCACATGACCCTTGTCTGAAGACCATGGTACCTCACAAGAGGCCGACACCAAAGGATGCTATGCGGTGCCTGAGACCGGCAGTCGCCCCGGCCGCCCCTCCCCTGGGCCGCCCCTCCCCTGGGCCGCCCCTCCCCGGATGTCCTACGGTCCTTAGGTGCCTCGGAGGGCTGGATCTAAGTGACCCACATTCATCTCGGTAACAGCGAGTGATCCGTCAGCTTAATACTTGCCCTCTGGTCCGCCTCCAAGGAACAGAACTATAAATACCCGGCACGGTCTCTGCGAAAGAGTGCCAGGGCGCTGGGAGCGGGATGGGACAGGAAGCTACCCTTGTCATTCCCACTAAACGGCAATATATCATCCTCCAAAGCCGCTGCTCTTCTCATCGCAATTTTCCAGAGTTTTAAGTGGCAATACATGGTAGTCTGTATATATACATATATAAGTATAATGATCTTACTTGATCCTTTCTATAATATGACCTGTGATCTGGGGATTTTCATCAAAAATGAAATGTACTGCTGCACCTGTTTATCCAGCTAGGGTGTCTGTTCCATAGCAGACGAAGCCTCCTTAGAAGTTAAATAACAGGCCAAAACAAGGCTCTGTACTCCACCTTCGACTTTATAGTCTGAGGGAAAATGGGTTCAAGCGATAGACCAGTCTGACATCTTTTGTCTGATTAGTCAACACTTATTCAAATGCAGCTTACTCACGTGAGGAGTTCTGAGGAGGGATTCAGGTTAAGTAAAATAACCGTTCTCAGTGGTATGTAAAGAGACTCACTGCTGGCGTTCAAACCTGAGACCTTTTCAGTTATGAGTCTGTGTCGAATGCATACTGGGTCATGAAAGAATGCATTTTTATTATAGATCAATATAGCAATATAATGACGGTAAATAATATATTAAAATACTGCGGGTGAGTTGCAAATAACATGGGCAGGTTTTATGTGCCTGTACACCTCCATATGGTTTTGGAAAGACAATTTTTTTAAGAATCTTGCTGTTATTAAGTGGTAATATATCCCTGGATATTACCTTCCTCTCTCTCAAAAAAAAATGCTATTTCTTACAAAAATAAAAAACAATCTGAAATGTTTCTCAGCACATCGCCCCCATCCCCCCATCCCCGGTATACAGCCAACGCAGAGTCACACGGCGTCTGTGACTCCCCGTCAGCGATCGAGAGGATCGGGGCATTTCATAACATGTTGATTCAAGATTCAAACACACTCATGTTACTGGACCAGTAACACTGGATTGGATTTGCCCACAGATGTGGTCTGTTTAATGTGGAATGTAAATGGGACATTTGACATGTGTTCAAAAGGGGTTTTGAGACTGGTATCTGAAATATGCACATACCTCTCCGTCCATGAACCCTTCTTGGTATCTATATATAAACTTATTGCACGCAAAGAATGGTTCTTTGAACTGGAATGGTTACACAAACACCTAAGTCACTGCAAATAATAAATGTGATATACTGATTAACTGCTTCCGAACATAAAGCAGATGCCACATTGAAAAACAGTGTGGAAACTGAAAATGTTTTACGGGAAGTTGCATCAAATAGAACGTAACCCATAGGGTAAATAAGCAAGGTTGTCACAGATTAGAAGTTAGCACTCCTAAGTTACTGTGTACAAACAAATTAGGTCAGGCTGTGTTTAGGGCTGAGCACATGAAAATGGACTTTGCCAGTAGCCATAGGCAATGGACCCTGGTGGTCATGTGACCCGATGACACGTCGTCTAGGGTGACCTCCACGAACAGACAAGATCACGTGTGACGACAGCCTGAGGACGATCTGAGTGCTGCGGAGTATGATTGTCGCAGCATGAGGCCCTGAAAGGGCCGTAAAGGATCTGAATTCACCTCATAGACCATAAGCAACTCTTTCTCCTAGTCAACTGATCTTAGACCCACAAGCTGTCTGTGGAACGATCTAGAAGAGCAATCAGGAAAAGCAGATAGCACCTCTCAGTGAGTACTATGGTTTCAGAACTACATACAGCAAAACAATGCTGCTCCATGTTAACTCACGGTATGTGAAGTCCGGGTCCATAGACGTAAAATTAACCCTTTGCATTAATCATCACATAGGGTGGCAGTATGCTGATATTCGTGTCTTCAAATACCAATTCGCTTGAAGACATGACATAAAAGAAAGTGACTATTATCCGGTTAAAATGTAGAAGTGCAGTGACCAACAAGAAAAGCTGGACTTACACAAAAGCACAGAAACTGGTTGGTGCAGTCAGGAGGTAGGTCATCTCAGGGTAGGTCATCTCAGGGCTAAAGAAATCCTTACTGCTGACTTTCAAAAGTTCTTAAACTTGAACACAAGAATTAACGTTCTGACCAAAGTATGACTTTGCATCTTCTCTCTGTGTCGTACTCCAATGTCCATCTACAGTGCAAAGACACAGTGTTAGGCTAAGTTGCCCATTATGTCCGATACTGTGTGCGTATATGGATGGATGGACTTAATATTAGCCTTTTGATGTCTGATTGTCAGTCTAACAGGGTAGCATTTAAAAACGTGTCCTTGGGTAATAGCACTACCCAAATTCTTTTTATGTCTCTCCTGTCACTTGAAACATTCACGCTTTACAAACTTTTTCACAAAGCGTATTTGTTCTGACTTGTCAGCAGAATTTCCCATGATGCCATACAGCTCCTATTGTATGGACACAGGTGAGTCATGGCACAAATATACTGAAAATAATACGGCTCAAAACAAAGGCATAGGAGAACATCTTTCTTGCATCTTTAATGCCCCACGCCTTTTTCATGGAAGCTCCTCATGCCCGTAACTTCTGCATAGCTCCTCATTTTCCGTCTAAAGGTCTGTACCAGGACTGTACCATTGCGTGTGTCATAGAGGGGTGGCTTCTTGTATTCTGCTCCTGGTGAGAAACACACAGCCCAGAAGAGGATGAGGTCAGCTGTCAGGAAACGAAGGACAGGCCATTGTGTGAAACATACCCAGCGGTAGCATCATCTTTATGTCTTATTGGCAATCAAATTTCACTTGAAATAGAATTATAATCTTCGTAGAGAGCCAATGTGTGATAGGAAGTAAATCTTACCGATATTAGTTGGTTACTACTTATGGTTGCGGTTCAGTAAAATACACAGCATTTCCATATAATCTATTTACGGAAGATTGCACCCATGAATACAGTTGTCTTGGAGGAACGTCAGGCAAACAATTTTTTAGCGCATAAATCATAGCTGACCTTGCAGGGAGCTGGATATACTAAATGACCTCATGCTGCAGCTAGTGGCGCTGACTGAAGTGCTCTACCGAGTACATAAGAATTATATATAAAGCGTAAGCGAATTTTTTTGTACAGGGCAAAAAACACGATATATAATAGTGTTATACAACTATTACGCGAAATGTTTAGTAACTAAAACAAGAGGAGGCTGAGCGAATTTTAGGATGAAGGAATGTTTATATGCTGGTCAAATCACGTGTAATAAACTGTACGGTTACCCAACCGTGTGTGTCGCAACCACGCTGGTCAATGCAGGACTCCATACAAGCCGGGTTAGTCAAATGATTCACGATCGCACAAGGAAGTACGTTTCAAAAACCATTTTCCAGCCTTAAAGGACACCGTACATTTTGAAAACAATCATCCAAATCAAAGCACTACTTATGCAGGGGGGGGTGATAATATGTATATCGCTTTGAGGAAGAGAACAACCCCCCGGAAACTGCTTTTCAGCCACGTCTAAAGCAGAAACACATGGCTCTTCAGACTCAGGAAACTAAGCCCACTTGGCCGCACACGCTAACAATCTCACCCGCTCCCCCAGAGGCGCCCATCAACGCACAAAAGCACAGAAAATTTTCCAAAAAATTTAATACGTGTAAACCACGCAAATATCATAATCGATAGCAAATACCAAAATACAGATTTAGATAACATTTACAAACAAACCCATACAAGCATCCAGGTACAAATATACAAGTCTTTTTAAAACAAAGACAGTTGTGAAAGATCAGTGACCAAGCAATGTGTATGCGTTACAGACAGCTTAAGCACCGATAACTGCATTTTCATGGTCTGAGCACTGTTAACAAGTATTCACATTAACCAGCACTTAGTTTGTCAAACATTTAAACACGAACATGGGAACCATCACATTAACCTCAAGTTATTCTTCCGCAATATATTCAACCACTCAAGGTAGAAAAAAAGAAACCTGGGAAGTGTGCAAAATATACGGAAAGTGTAGCTTTAAACTCCATGTTTACTGACGATTATGGTACATCCGTACGTCTCCCCCCCGATACCCCTCGCGTTTAGAGTAGGATCGTGCCACCCCCCTCCTCCCCAGCCCCGATCGGGACATGCCCCGACAAACACCCGGCACATGTCGGCGTGGCCATGTGGCCACTGGGAGGGGAAGCCCCGTATTGCACTCTTCCTCTATTTTCCACGTGGTTGAGAGCAGCTAAGAGGGGGGGCAGCTTGTCCTTACGGGAAGTGAGTCTCCCACCGTCCATCGAAGTTCGTAACACTTTCACAACTTCAAGTGTCCAGTCGAAAATGAGTGTCTTAAAAAGCCACGATAGCGGTGCTCCATGGACTGAGGTTCGGCAGCATCTGCTCGCAGCAGATCGTCCCAGAACCCGAGTCGCCGTCCGCCGCCCCTGGCTCTGCCTGTGCGCCGTCTTTGCTCAAGAGTCCAGAGAAACTGGAGCCGAATATCGTTATGAGGCTGGACACGTTACCCGTGTCCATGTCTTCTGATGCGTCCCCGCCTTCGGTATTGGCCGGCGGGACGGAGCCGGGTCTAGGTCTTTTCACGGGAGATCCCGCGTATGGAGACTTGCCGGCGCTCCTCTTCCTGGTACAGCAGGGCGCCGCGGCCGCCGGGCTTTGCGGTCCTTCGTCGGCGTTGGCCGCCCCGCACTCAAACCGGCTCTCCGGGACAGGGCAGCTAGGGACCTGCGTACTGTCTTCCGCTTGACCTGGGGCTCGCTCCTCATCCGTTTCGCCGCCCTGCGGCCAGTTGTAATCCGAACTTGAAGCCGGCTCCTCGGCGTTCCGTTCCGCGGCTACCTCGACCGAGGCTTGCGCGTTAGTCTCCGGCGCCCGCAAGGTTTCCCGCGACTCCGTCTCGGACTCGCAGCTGTCCGCGCCGGCGGCTCCGGGGCTCGACCTTCCCTCTAACGACTCCATCGTCTCCCCCTCTGCCCACTCCCCCGCTTCGGCGCGCTGGGAGCCCAGGCAGGCGCCGCCGTAGTAGTCGCTGAGGTATACCTGCCTGGCGCTCCGGAGGACCAGCGAGACCAGTAGGTTCTTGTGCAGTTTGATCCCCCCTCGTTGGACCCTGGAGTTGTAGATCTTCCCCAAAGAGATACTCATGATCCGATGAGCCTCCACTTTATACTCCATATCTCAGATCGAGCTGGTCGGACAAACGGCGACCCGTTACAGTGTAATGAAACTTTTACGACGGCTTCCTCCGTGAAAAATCCCGCAGATCAGTTTCAGTCAAAAGACAAAAAGATAAATAGTAATACTAATAAATATTTATCCCCTTTCGATATCATTAACTAATTAGTTAAGTGCGTGTAGTGGGGGGTGAATTAACTACACAATAATAGTAACAATGTTATTTGTTTAAACGTTTTACTAAAGCGGCCCGCCGTTTAGACCAATAGAAAGAGGAAATTTCTATTTTACAGGAATTAAAACCCCTCTAACGTTTCATCGTTCCCCGCCACCCGCCAAACTGCTGCTAAGAGAATGAGACGGTTTCTATTTTTAACTTACATATATAGTTCTACGTAACGATTACGTTCCCCAATGAAAAGAAGCTGCTCTCTTACAAATGCCTGGAATTTTTCCCCGCCAACTGCGTTTGGACCAATCAGAGGACGCAATACCGTCAAGTAAGATTTAAATACTAACGTGGGAAGAAGATTTAAAGGGGAAAATGCATTTAGGCACATAAACGTAGCTTAATTTATCAATTTACTAGAGCGATTTATTAGTATTCATTTTAAATGGTATAAAAAGAAGATCTCTGTTTTGAACTTGCGTTTGTTAAGATTTGTGGCGCCAAGGAAAGTAGCTATACAAAAATATTGCGTGTTGTGTAAACGTTGTTTTTATTGCCTAAGTGTATTATAATGTAATAATAAATATTTATAACGTATACATATAACGTATACATCACTGGTTTCTCACATTATACATAACTTGTTTATCTGCGTGTGCACAGGGCATAACGTATAACAGTGGTTACATGTGTAAATATGTCGTGTCCCCTTTAAGAGTATTTATATTTTGGTAGTCGACATTCTGCGACTGATGTAATGGTTCGTCTGTTTTGGTGAAGTCACATGACGCTTTTGTGCGAGTGAGATCTACGCTGCGGTGTCCGAGGCAGGGCTGGTAAATGGAGCCATTGGAGTTAAAGAGGGGGTTGGGGTGACCTGGCTGTTTTGATCGAGACGCTTCTAGGTTATAGGCGGGGAGAATGGGATTTTAATGTAACCATAAGCAGAGATGCGTAGTAAGTAAGTAGAGGAACCAAACGGAAGGAGCAGGTGTGTGTGTGTGTCTGTCTGTGTGTCTTTAATCGTCGTCATGTTTGTAGAAAACAAAGCAGAGTGAACGAGGAGGGGCAGCATGACGTAACGGTCCAGCCAGTTAAACCAGAAAGAGCAGAAACTTTCCCATAAACACACCCAGCTGAAACGCGCCACCTGTTTCCGCTTCATCTGGGAAATATTCATTTTATTTTCTGCTGTGTGTATATCTTATATTTTTAACTGCTTAACACGATCATAATGTCCGGCATTATTTGTGAACCACAGTAATCAGTTCGTTACTAATGTAACCTGCTGAGTACTTAAATCTTATTTTCATTATGAAATAATAGTTGATGTTTGGTCAAATGGTAAGTTTGTGCTAAATGGGAGAGTCTTGCCACGCCACAGGCGTGGTTCTGAAAATTGAGAATGTATTATTTATAAATGTTTATATCCCGAAAATTAAGACGTTGTGAATTAGCCCCAGAGATAGTTCCATACACTATTATGTAGCAATACGTGCTTATTGTCATAATGAATGGCATTTGTTGATGTTTATGTATTGCTTATTAAGATTTAAAGTGTTTCTCGTTACAGTTTCATTTAGGAACCTTTACCTTTGGTGTATTATTTGGTTATATTTTCGCTCTGCTTCAACCCTACTTACAAAAAGCTGAGATGTTGTGTAAAATGGAAATCAAAACCAAATACAGTGATTTGCAAATCATATAAACCCACATTTAATTGTAAATAAAACAGACAACATATCAAATGTTGAAACTGAGAGATTTTTATTGTTTTATGACAGATATCTTACAATTAATTAAGTTAAACAGCAACAGGTCAGTAAGACAGTTGGATATAAAAAGAGCCTCCCAGAGATGCAGAGTCTCTGTGCAGTGAAGATGGGGAGATGTTCACCACTCTGTGCAGTGAAGATGGGGAGATGTTCACCACTCTGTGCAGTGAAGATGGGGAGATGTTCACCACTCTGTGCAGTGAAGATGGGGAGATGTTCACCACTCTGTGAAAGACTGCATGGGCAAATAATGCAAAAATTTAAGAATAATGTTCCTCAATGTAATATTGCAAAGAATTTGGGAATTTCATCATCTACAGTAAATAATATCATTAAAAGATACAGAGAATCTAAAATAATCTCTGTATGCAAAGGAGGAGGCTGAAAACAAATATTGGATAGCCGTAATCTTAAAGCGAAACAATTCTTTAGTGGAAATCACTGCATGGGCTCAGGAACACTTCCGAAAACCATTGTCTGAACAGTTTGTCCTTGCATCCACAAATGCAGAATGAAACTCTACCATGCAAAGAAAACATGATCCAGAAACGCTGCCACCTTCTCTGGGCCCGAGCTCATTTAAGATGGACTGAGGCAAAATGGAAAACTGTCCCATGGTCTGATGAATCAAAATTTCAAATTCTTTTTGGAAATCATGGATGCCATATCCTTCAGGCTAAAGAGGAGAGGGACCATCCAGATTGTTGTCAGCAGTTCAAAAACCAGCATCCGTGATGGTATAGAGGTGCATTACGGGGGTCATTAGAGTTGGGTCTCGGGGGCAGCAGTCTAAGCAGGGATGCCCAGACCTCCCTCTCACCAGCCACCTCCTCCGGGGAACATCAAGGCATTCCCAGGCCAGCCAAGAGATATAATCTCTCCAGCATGTGCTGGGTCTGCCCTGTGGCCTCCTCCCAGTTGGACATGGCCAAAACACCTCCCCAGAGGAACCATCCAGGAGGCATCCTAGATAGATGCCCGAACCACCACAACTGGCTTCTCCCGAATATCTGAGCTCCTCACCCTATCTCTAAGGCTGAGCCTGGCCACCCTACGGAGGACACTAAATTCGGCCGCTTGTATCCACGGTCTCGTTCTTTCGGTCACTACCCAGAGCTCATGACCACAGGTGAGGATAGGAACATAGATCAACTGATAAATCGAGAGCTTTGCCTTCCAGCTCAACTCCCTCTTTGCCATGAATGAACAGCCAAATGGACCCCATACCCGATATTCCTGAAGCACCCACCACAGGACCCCCCGAGGGACACGATCGTATGAGTTTATATGATTTGTAAATCATTGCATTCTGTTTTTATTTACATTTCACACAGCGTCCCAACTTTTTTGGTAATAGGGTTTGTAATATACATGTATTTGTTTCTTAGTTAAAATGTATAATCTGTTGTATATACTGTATAATTGTAAAGCTATATGTCACTAAAGGTGCTTTATAAGAACTGAATGGATGAGTGGGAAAAGATAAATATCTTTGTGATTACCAAGTTAAGTGTTACAGAACCATAAAGTCTTTTGTGTGGAAATAACATGTGATAACCACCCCTGGATTCATGACTGTTATTCACCAGCTGGATGCCAGTAACAGCCCACCTACTCTATCCTTAAAAGTACACAGTAAAAATAAAATCGCTCAGGGTGGATCCTGAAGTCCTTACTGTTTATTCACAATTATTTTTCCCACTAACTCAGAGTACATATTTAAAGGAAGTAGAAGTCATGATCACATTACATTTTGGTCATGACAATATTATTGGTCATTCGATGTGAATAATACAAACAATTAATGATTAGTCACCTGGCTGGTAATAATTAAAACATGAAATACAGATGGTGTGGATGAGAGCAGGAAGTCAGTGGTTCAAATCCCAAGGTTTGTATAGTGATTTCATCATTGGGCCTTTGAGCAAGGCCCTTAAAAACCCCAATTACTCCTGGAACTGTCTGCTTTCACAAAAATGTATGTCGCTTTGGATAAAAGCTTCTATTAAATAAAATTTAAAATGGCTGAAACTTGCACTAATAAAAGTGCCTCTTCCAGACAGGGAAAGTAAAAGTTGTAGTTTAGTCCGTATACTTTGTACTTCTTCTATATTTAGACATTCTAAGAAATATTTTACACTGTCTTTCTAAAAACTTGTGAGAAGCTGTTACCTTCCTTAAAAATGTTTTTACCTTTGAGACTTGATGAACTGGCCAAACAAGTTTCACATGGTCAGCACTTGAATCCCCAGGAGCAAATCTGAGTGTTTAATATTGGTGAGTTGGTTGCCAATGACATTCATGCCAAGTTTCACCAGAATATTAACCTGTGAATCCAGTACAGGAAAATCCCAGACAGAAGCCACACATATATAATCCTCTTCAAAGGAGAAAGCCGTGAAAAACTCTTCTCCATACTTGAGTCGAAGTGTGTATGTCACCACATACCATTGCTTTGTGTCTAATTAATGAGCAAGCAGTTTTGATGCTACCTGATATGTCAATTCTGAGAAATGAAAAATATATCAATCAAAATAGTTTTCTGCCCTTCTGTGGCCTCATTGTTATTTTATTGATTAGGCTTTTCTTCAAAATAATAATAATATAATATTAATAATTAATTATTTTCCACTTATCTATATAGCAGTGGACATATTGGGTCATAATCATATACCCAATAAAAAGAAAATATTTGCTCAGGAACTGTGTGGGGTCCTTGGAATGATCTGTGTTAACAATCACAAAATTAGACATTTATTTCAAGCATCTTTGCAAACAGTTGAACACCGGTCTTTAATAACAAACCAGTTATGAAAACTTGCGCAAACATTCCAAGAATGGGTAAACATCGCATCGAATGTTTGTAGACATGAGAAGAAAAAGCCTGCCGCCAATTACTAAGCCTAAGTGTCTGAATACTTACGTGTGAACAAATAAAACTTATCATTAGAAATGTTGTTGTTAGCATTGAGACTGATCACAATGATCAATACACTGCCTTTTCCTGTTTTAATTTAATATAATTCAGTTCAATTCAATGTAATTTTATATAGCGTCTTTCACAACACAGTTGCCCCAAGGCAAGAAACCCGAACACGGCTGAGAGGTTCTGAGTGTACTTGCGCGTACTTCCGCATGTCTCATCGCCATCTTGTTTCTATGCATGTTGCTAGGCGAATGACAAAACACGAAGAACGATCTGACCTTCGACCCGGAAGGAATCACGCCGGGCCATGGGAGCTCGGAAAGGGGCTCCGATTGTGTAAACAGAGAGCCGCAGTGGCGAATGTTTCATCGCAAAGTTAACATTCATTAACCTGGCCATCGTGCCCCGTTGTTGGAGTATGAGGTTACAGAACAAACTCTACGGAAAGTGAGTTGCAAAAATGTCGATGGAGGATCCGTTTTTCGTCGTGAAGGGGTAAGGGAGGACTCATCCGTCTGCTTGTCCATTTAGCTAGCTTGCGGTTCTTGGAGCAGAAAACTTAGACAATGGCGTGTTGTTTTCGCTGAAGGATATGATGACACTTTTCCTCTTTAATTCACGACCTGGTCTACAACAGCCTTGGTGTCTTAGAATTGGGGTGGAGGAAAATTACACGGATTTAGACATCACGCCAGATCCATATTCGGATGTGTAGTCAATTAATCACTTAAAAATAATATTAGTTTGCTGAGAAGTATTGAAAGTTTTGTTTAATAGTTTGTTGAGGGAGTCCCTAAATAAAACGTCGCAGTCTTACGATCACCGCAACGGTGGACGATACATCATGTCATTGATTTGGCCGGAAATTGACCAAAATTGTCATAGCTAGTAAATCATCCATTGCAAAATATATGAAAAGAAATTCACCACAACGTCTCACTGCTGTTGATTTTATGAATTGATTAAGTAGCTGAACATCCCCTTGCAAAGGATTGGTTGTTTTATTTTCAGTCTCTGGTCTAGACTATTTGGCCCACATCGCTGCAACTTTTATTGCCGCTACCAGAATAATTTTGCTTGGGGAGAAGACAAGTGTAAGGGAAGCATCTTGATCTCGTATGCACCTTTTTGGTCAGGGAGGTGCAGAAGGCTGTGAATACAGCCCAAGGGCTGCACCAGCGATGGACTGAGCTATTGCAGGACCCTTCCGCTGCCACCAAGGAAGAGGTTGACTGGACCACTAATGAGCTGCGAAACAGTCTGAGGTCTATCGAGTGGGACCTGGAAGACCTGGATGAGACCATCAATATCCTGATTCTAAGGCTTCTCTAATTGATTACTGAGACCTATTTCATTACCTTTGTTAAACTTGGTTAACATTTAATGACACATTAGTGCATGTTTAATCTTAAATATCTCCCTTAACCTCTGTGAAAGCATTGTTGAGGCAAATCCCAGGAAGTTCAACCTGGATTCCTTGGAGCTCAACAAACGGAAAGCCTTCATCACAAGCACCCGGCAGACAGTGAAGGTGAGTCTGCCTCACTGACACCCGGAGTGAGAACTGCTTCAGGAAGTAACACTTTGAACAAATGAACTTTTGCTGTATGAAGTAAACATCCCGGGATGTTTGTTAGGGTAACTGAAATGACATATTTGAATACTAATACAGTTGCGATAATTACATCTAATCAGTAGGTTACTGTACATGAGTAATTGATGCAACATAAGTATGATATATATATATATATATATATATATATATATATATATATATATATATATATATATATATATATATTTGTTTGAGCATAATTTGGTTTCTACCCCTCCCCCACAGGACATGAAGGACAGCATGTCTAGTCCAAGGGCCCAAGCGATGTCGGAGAAAAAGGGCAGGCAGGTCTGTTACCCAAAGATTGTTTTGGTGGTCTGAAGGGGAGGGAGATGAAGGAAAGCAGACAGTTTAGTCACACAAGGGGTGTGGCGTCCGTTTATTAGAGCGACAGCCGCAGAGGGGGGACCTCGTCTGGGTGTATAGAAGGTAGAGGAAGGTCTGGTCATTTAGAAGCAGCACTGGGCACCATTCTGTGAATCTGCAGTTAAAACGCAAGCAGGCGTGAGAGGCTGCCAGTGAGCATTGGGTGATATCGCTGGGGTCAAACCATAGATGAACGTGTTCACATATTCACAAATTTCACTTTGTGATCATATCTTTCCAAACTATATTACTGTTTTCGCTCGCTCTCTCTCTCGCAGACCTTGCTCGGGGATGGCAATTCTCAAGGGCCACAGTGGCAGCCGGGGCCAGACAAATACAGCCGGCTGGACCGCGAACTGCAGACCGCCAACTCGCAGTTCATTGAGGAGCAACACACGCAGCAGCAGGTGCGTCAGGACTACCCCCACCTCCACCGCGCTCCCCTACGCCCCCTCCTACTCACACAGCCTCTGAGTCATCACCACCCTAGACAGATGAGTGGTTATTTATAACTGATCGTAATGTATGGATCCATGTTCTTACGGCTCAAATGGGCAGTATTGTGGTGATGTCATTTGAACCTTTCTCCTTAGTATAGATTATGTTATATAATGACTTATTTTCCCCATTAAGTCACAGTTGTGAATAAGCACCGGAATGTTCTCTCCCAATGTTTATGTCTTTGCCGTTCGCTCTGTTCCGTTATCCGTATTTGGCCGTGAGGGTGTGTGCCTTGCCAACCATCTTCGCGTCACCAGCCGCTCGGTGACATTTTAGTCACGTCCCCATACCAGATGATCGCCGAGCAGCAGGACGAGCAGCTGGAGCTGGTGTCCGGCAGCATCGGGGTCCTGAAGAACATGTCGCAGCGGATCGGCCAGGAGCTGGACGAGCAGGCAGTGTGAGATGCCGATCTGTCAGTACTCAGCCAACATCAGGCTGCTGGGGACGCGCTTTTACCGTCCACTTATTAAAATACGAAATGCTCCCCCTGCTGACTTGGTTGTGGTCCAGAAAGTGAAACTGGGTACATTTGTTGAACCACGTGACCTTTAAGGAGCACTGCTGATGACAGATGGACTTAACCTTTAGCTGTTATTTTGAGCTAAGTGGTGTATACCTTGGCTTTCTGGGTGATACGTGTGATGTTTCACCTCCTGGGGTTTCTGTGTTCTGTGTTCAGGATGCTCGATGACTTCTCCCATGAGATGGAGAACACTCAGTCACGGCTGGACAACGTCATGAAGAAGCTGGCTAAGGTTTCTCACATGACCAGCGGTGAGTCGCGGCGCTGTGCTAACCTTCAGTCATAATCATGGTTAACCAGTCTCACTTCTTCATTCTTTAATGATAATAGTAGTGTTTCCCCATCCAGTCCTCATGGACCCATGGCCAGTCCACGCTTGAGCTCCCTGAATCCCCAAGGACCGGATTGGGAAATACTGATAATAGTAATAAATTGTCTAATGGTTTCTTCCCTAGTAAATAAATGAAGGTACTATTACAGGTAACGTGTATCAGAATTTTCCTGCCCGTTATAGATGTGTTTGGGGCCCCGGATTGTTGTGATGTATGAATATGGTCGGTCAGCCTCTCCCAGCTCAGGTGATTTTCTGCTGGGCTTCCTGTCCCAGCGTCTGCTGGGGTCACTCTGGAGAGGAAGGATAGGCGGTTCTTTCTTAGCTTGCCACCCCCGGAAAGTCCGCTCTCAGCCCCGCACAGGAAGTGCTTGGTACAGAGACAGGAAATTCATTCAGATCTGGATATTTTTCATTTTTTTTGTACATCCTTGTTTTATTGTTGCTGCTGTCAGCTGGGGGGGGGATCCGGTCCCCCTGCCACTCATACTATTTCCTGTCTTTGCTTCCATTTGCAGACAGGAGGCAGTGGTGTGCTATCGGCATTCTCCTGGCCATTCTCTTCGTGATCCTCATCCTCTTCTATGCTCTGTGACGACAAGCCCACTCCCCCCTTCCCCGCCACTAACCACGCTGCTCCCTGGCACAGTCCCAGCCCTCTCCCTTCCCAGTTTGCTGTTGGGTTCACCATGTCAGGACTGGGAAGAGAGATTTTTCACCTGCCTTCCAATTGGGTAGAATGGCACCTCCAGATTCTTTCATGCGACACGGTTTCACGTTGAAAAATGCTTTTTTTTTTTATAAAAAAAAAAAAAAAACACCCTGGATCCCATTGACATCACAATCTGCTTGTGGGATAGTTTGGCTTTGTCCCAGGGGGGCTCTGCCTAGTCCCACCCACTGCAGTGCTACAAGGTCAAACCCCCCCCCCCCCCCCCTGCCCCTTTACAGTGACAAGCTGAGCTGTGTGTCTCTGTCAGGCTTGTGGGCCAGCAGCTATGTAACATTTCCAGGCAAGTCTCTAACATTTTCTGCAGGTGGCCCATGAAAGCCATTTTAAAAACCTTTTTGAATTTGTGTTTGTTCACAGGGTGGCTTTCTTAGGCAGTCTTACCTTTCAGTTCTGAAAATGTGTGACTCCGGGTTCGATTGGCAGAGGGGAATAGCACGCAGCTGCCTGTCTTCATGGAGATGCGGCATTCCGAACCCTCCCCTGTGGCCTGTCTGTCTTCCTGATGCACCGTAATCCCAGCTCTGGAAGACGGTGGGGAGCCGGGCGTGTGTGTGTGTGTGTGTGTGTGTGTGCGTGTGCGCGTGTGTGTGCGCATACGTGTGCCTGTCAGCGCTGGGATGTTTGACAGGATTATGTCACCGTCACTGAGCAGGTGAATCACTAACCTCATTAACACTCGACTTCTGGAGTGTTTGGCCTCCAGTTGCTAGAAATGGTCTAATGCACAGAAGAAGCGTATGAAATATGCTGAGCATAAAACTGAGAAACTGCGTTTGTTCTTCAAGAGTATTACTACTGCTTGGGCTGATATAGGCTGTCATGGGGAATTCAATAACACTGATGAGGACAGTCCGCTGTGACCTTGGTTTCACGCTGATTCACCTCTGGAACTTGCTGGTCATGACCAGCAGGAAACGTTATATCTTAATGACTGTATGGTGGTCTGTCCCCTAACAAGTGTCCACATAGTGTGCCGTGATTGAGGACCAGTCAGTAATACATCATATGACAAGTAGGTGGCGCTGATGCTGGGTTTGGGCCTTCACTGGGTATCTGTTCTTCCCCTGCTTATGTGGACTTTCAGACCAGGTGTCTCTCCTGTGGCCATAGCTTGTAGTTCTGTGTTTGATTGTCTGCCCTGCAATGGACTGGCATCCCAAGCTGGATATACAAAAACACTCTGCTTTTTTTTTTTAGAAGAACCAGGGCTTGCAGATCAACACAGTGTTTGCGGACATTGGGGGTGGGGGGGGGGGGGTGCCTCAGGTGTGGTGCCTCCTGTCTCCTGCAGGGGGAGATGCACAGGGGAGCCACACTGTTCGGCCCTTATCCCCCGAGCTTGCGGCACCACCCAAGTGCAGCTGGGGCTTCATCGGCGTCATGGCTGTGGTCCGTGGGGATCACGGGGTAACACTGCGTAGGGGACAGAGAGCGTGTGAGTTTACACCCTGATCTGATCTCGCTAAGGAGATGCTTTCTGATGGGTAAAATCAGCCACTCTCTCTGCTGCCTGTCCTCGACATAAAGCCACTTTAACTAAGTGTGACAGTGTGTCAACCTGCTGATCTATTTGTTTGTGCTTTTTTTGTTGTTTTTGGTTGATTTCTCTCTTTTTAACTTTGTAATCTGTGTTTTAAAATTGTTTCCAAGCTCCCGATGTGCCCTGTTGCTTTTCCCATTACGGAAAGAGGTTATTTTTACAAGGAAATATGATGATGAAAATGTCTTGGAGTTGGTGACTTTTTTGTAAATATGAGACTGATGATGGATCATGAGGTAAAATAATATTTGGACATCAGCCGTAATGTCAGAGGGGCGTCATTGTTGACTGAGTTGAACACTTTTGTTGTTCGTCTAGTGTGCCGTTGACGAATGAGGACATGAGCAAACGAGCATTCCATCTGTCGTTAGGGCTCCTGTTTGTGTTTTTGTGTTTGTGTGTGTGTTTGTGTGTGTGTGTGCACAGTTCTTCCAGCCATTTGTTTCTGAAACCCTTTGACCTCTGGATCATGTGTCTAGTTGATCACAAGGTCTGACTTCTGAAAATTGCTGCAGTTGTCATCATTAAAGTGTTTTGCCCTTCTGACTTCAGTGTATTTCTTCCTATGAAGCATAATAATATGATGATAATATGATTTTCATAATTATTATTATCGGCTCCAGGCTCCCTGACCAAGATTAGACCCCCTTCTAAGGAGCTGAAAGATGGGTAGATGAATCATAACAAAGCAACCAATGACTGCTACATGGTCCTGCCCCCCCCCCCCCCCCCCCAGACTCCCGTCACCCATTCGGCCTAAAAGTGGAGGGTAGCTGGGTTATGGTCATGAAGTAGTGGGAAACACGCACTTGCCCGCTTCATTTCGGGGGGGGGGTCCCCGATGACTCTGTGGGGAAGCCCTTTCCGCGGCCCATAAAGCAGATTCACCTGTCACACATTATTATTTCGGTTGTGGTTCATCGTCAATGAGCTGAGTGAACCACCGGGGTCCGTAAGTCGCTTTTCGGCAGCGTCATCTGCATCTCTGGGACCGGGGTGGGGGGTCGTGCTTTAAAAGAGTCCCAGGAAGAGGCGGGTGATGGAGGTGGGGGTGGCTGTGGGTGTCTCCTTACAAAGGCCAGGGAGAGCTAATTACCGGAGGTCTGTTTGCGTCGGGGCCGGGGGGGCGTCTGGCAGGCAGCAGGTGCAGGCTGCAGGTCTCCGACTCGCCCCCTTTATCCACAAAGAGAAGGGGGGTGGAAGCCAGCTGAGCACACCCCCCCCGGGGGTAGGGGGGGAGGGCCCAGACAGCTGGCCTCATTAGCATAGCAATGCAGAGCTAGAGAGCGCAAGGTGCTTCTGTCAGGGGGGTCAGGGCCACGAGGAGCGCCCCCCCCTAAACCTGCGCGTGCATATACTCGTAGGCAGAGACAAAGGCTGGGAGGCCGTGCTGGGCCGCGTTTGGGGGGGGGGGACGTGCCGCACACACCCCGGCCTCTCTGGTGCCGCTGGGCCTCGTAGGCGGATCCGCGTCACGCATAACCTGCCTACCTGCGTCACATCACAGCCCCCCCATCGGCTACCTCAGCTGCAGCCCCGGCTCGCTGCATTTCCCAGTGTGCGGGGATTTCCCCCCCCCTAAGTGCCATTTTTTCTAAAGAATCGGCTTTTTGTTGTCCCCTTCTGGGGGGGCACCGTGTCCACCGGCCGCACATCCACGTTTTTCGCCTACTCGGTGAGTCACGTCGGTGTAATCTATGACAGGGTGTCAGATGATATTAAACATTCACACCCCTACTGGCAACAGTCAGAATGGAACATTCCGAACTTCCCAAGAAAACGAAATGATGTCACAGGATTCTGAAGAACAAAGAAATATATAGGAGTCTTATTGGGAGTGAGGTGCACATTTACACATTTTATACATCTGCCTTTTATGGTCTGGCTGTGTGTCTGCTCACAGGGTACTGGGTGGCTGGGTGCAGGTGTGGGCTGATCTCTCAACCCATCATGGGGTGGGGGGGTGGGGCAGCATATTGATCGCCAGAACCCTCCCGCATCTCCTCTTTCGGCTGTCTGGCCACCTGAGGCCCTGAGCTCTCCACACATCTGTCACTGCTCAGCCCCCCCCCACCCCCTGAGCTTCCGGCCCACTGCTCTTAAAGGGAAAGCGGCCCTTTTTGTCAGCCAGGGTGGGGGGTTCCTTGAACAGATGAAGCCCGGGTTTGTTACCGCCAGGGGTGTCCGCGTCTGTTGCATGGAGTCGTGAACCAAATATCTGTTTTTTCCCACAAAACCACAACTGATGTCCACATGCGGGATTCTTTTTATAGGAAGCTTGCCCTCGGTATGTCTTACACACCTACAGCCACCGTCAAACATTTCAGTTGTGTTGACTTTACACCCAGTGATTAAACAGCAAAAAGATATAATGTACAGTTTCATATATTCAAATTCTTTATTCGCCTTGATTTGTAAACATGACAGCAGAAATACCTAGAAGGTGTAATAATGCAATTGTAGATATGAGCTCATGTCCCGCCCTTGCAGGTAAGCCCTGACGTCCGGTTGGCTGTGACCTCAGAGACCTGTTATAATTAGAGAATGACTCTCAGCTTTTATATAGTGAAAAAGTTGTAGGTGATAAAATGGGAAACGGGCCGCCTCGCTGGTCCGGATGTGAAACATTAATCGCACTGGGGTCCTTTTTTGGTATCAGCACCATGTTTTGTCACCAATGGAAAGTGTTACATTGTTACATCACAGGACTAAATTAATACTGGCACACACTGCAGTGGAAATGTGCAAATGTATATTCTATGCATCCTAGGCTGAGTCATTGGGCACTGGAGACATCACAGTTTTCACTTTTTCTTAAATCCCTTGAAAAATAACCCAAATGACATCATCTGATCTGAAAAAACAACATGAAATTGTTGGTCTTGGCTGAAAGTTTGTGATTTCAGTTTCATCACTCCATCTTTTGAGTGAGTGCACCTCGCCTCCCTGTAACAAACCCTTCTTGTGGAATCACTACACAACCGGACTGTTTTTCATAACTACTTTGCCCTGTTCACTGTCATTTGGGATTCGGGCTTCATAAAGTTCACTCTTTCTGATCCCCAATAAATAAACACTCTCAGGTGGTCCTTCGCCTGGATGTTTTCTATGCATCTAGATATGGAAAAAATGAGAGCCTTCCTTAGTTTAAGCCCAGGCAATTGGCCTGGTCACCCTTCGTAACAGGACACCAGGACTCTGCAGACAGGCTTCGTGAAGCGAGGACTGCTTTGTGTCTCCCCTGATGTCCCCCGAATTACCTGGTAAACATTAACGTAATATTTCTACCAGGGAGTTGTACGTGTTTCACAAGGGTTGTCATGTAAACATGAATGATTTGTCTTTTATTAATAAATGCCATCGCACTCCCCCTCCCTTCTGTCAAGCGTGGTTCTACATTAGAAAAGCACAAGTTAACTTCGGACATAGAAAATAAATCCGTCTAAATGCGCTGGTATCCGGAGCCTTCAGATGCGTGGGCGGGTGTTTATGGCGGGATAAATGACACTGTGATATAAATCCGCACAATTCACAGCCTCATCTGATCTGTGTTAATTCATAGGTGGCTTATCTCTGGCTTTAGAACACGTGCCAGATTGTTTCCTAATAAGCGACTGAAGTCGGAATCTTCTGCAGCGTCACCTTGTGACCTAAGAAGCAATTTCATTGTTCAGGATTCGCATTTCAGGGAACAACAGCAGGGCTGTAACTCAGAATTAATGTCTGCAGGCTTTGGGTCAGGCCAGTTCCTTAGGCACTGTGCCCCCTGCTAGCCCATCAATGTTTGTCTGGTCACCCTAATAAGAAAATTAATTTTATGAATCTCAATAGTTTTGCCAGGATACAGCCTTGGCCCTGTGTATGCTGGTTTAGGTTTCAGGCGGCCTCATTTTACCAGTGGGTACCATTAAAAGCTATGTTCTGTGAGTAGAAGAGTTACAAGTTCAATAAGTATGAAGGTGTTCAAACTAGTATTAAACCTAGTTTTCATCATCTGATATATGACTCCAACAACTATTATGTAATAAAGTCATTAATTAAAAACACAATTATGTTTAATAAACACTGATAATGAGGTTACGGGGAACAAAGGATTTAGAAAACCTTGAATATTGAATCATAACCAGAACTTACTAAATATCCATACTGAGTCAAGCAGAAACATAAATCAGCATACTCAAGTCACATGACCAGGCCAGGAACATAAACCAGCATCCTCCAGTCACATGACCGGGCCAGGAACATAAATCAACATACTCAGGTCACATGACCAGGCCAGGAACATTAACCAGCATCCTGCAGTCACATGACCAGGCCAGGAACATAAACCAGCATCCTCCAGTCACATGACCGGGCCAGGAACATAAACCAGCATCCTCCAGTCACATGACCAGGCCAGGAACATAAACCAGCATCCTCCAGTCACATGACCAGGCCGGGAACATAAATCAGCATACTCAAGTCACATGACCAGGCCAGGAACATAAACCAGCATCCTCCTGTCACATGACCAGGCCAGGAACATAAATCAACATACTCAGGTCACATGACTGGGCTAGGTCAAGGGCAGACTGGATTGCAGGATGGCCACAAGACAGTCTTACTGTATATGTTAATCATTGAAGCAAGTCCACTGTAATCTCCACAGTTTGAAGTACAGGTAAAGGTTTAAGAAGGATGGGAAGAGCATTTAGGAATAACATGACAGCTCTGAAATCCCCCAGGCATCTACTGAGGAGATGGATGTCTCGTCACCTGCTTCCCCCATGATGTTCCTCTTCGGCCTGGATGCCATCCCAGGCTTGGTTGCTCTGCAGTCAGCGCGGGAAGCGGCGGTGTCGGAGCACGCGGATGGAGGCCGTGCTCTCCTGTGTCATGAGCCGTGTGACCTGGTCCAGGCTCAGCCCGGCCACCTTCTCCCTGTTCACCTCCAGGATCTCGTCTCCGATCCCCAGCAGACCGGCGTAGAGCTTCTGCGTGCTGCTGTCCCCCATCTCCTCCACGTACACACCTGCGACACGGGAGGGGGGCCATCAGCTAGCAACGCGCCTCTCATGGGGGTATCCTTAATATCAACATAATCACGACAATGCAGACGCTGCACGGGGGATCCTTCCAGTACCTGAATCCTGTCGCCCTTTCCCACGAGAGATGAGGAAGCCAAAGGGGCCATGGGAGGGTCTGCTGAGCTCCAGCAACAAAGTCCCATCAGGGAAGGCTTGGGCAACCCGGCCCACTGACCGCACCAGACTGGGGCAGCCCACATCCTCCACGCTCAGTGCTCGCTGGAGCCCCCTGCTGGACACACAAACATACAGGGGAGAGGATCATCTGGGTACATGTTATTGTTGAAACAGAAAAGCAAACACTAAATCGCGCCACAAACCTGCTAGACGTAGGGAATGTCGGTGCATTTACTGCATCTACCCAATAACAAGACATTTCGGGGAAACATGCAATATTAAAAACGTAAAGTCCCGGATCAGAGGCTCCTACACAATGAGCGGTTGGAGGGGCGTGGCCTGAGAGGAGAGCGATGACATCTGCATGTCGGATCCGGTATCTACGCTGACGACGGCGGGATCCCGTGCGAGACGGGCCGAGTGCCACTCCCAGCCCGTCCCCGTCACAGCAGCTATCGGGTTCCCCCCCCCCCCCACTCCAGACTCTGCCCCCGCCCTTCCACATCCACCACCCGCCTCCTGTGTATCGTCACTTTTTTTGGCTGCATGCTTCTCACTATTTTTAGCAGACCCACCCCCCCACCCGCACTGGCACAAATGGAAACTATTCCAGTCGCACATAACACCAGCTGTCTCTACGGGCCGGAAATGCTTCAGCCGTTCCTGATCGCGGCCAACACGCGCCCCCGTGGATGCCCCCCCCCCCCCCCAGACATGATAAATGATATATATATTCATTCATAAACATCTCGCAGCAGTCAGGACGTCCAGATGAATTCCTCTAACCCTCAGGCTGCTAATGTGGAATTCTGTTATCAGCTGCATTAACAATCACACTAACTATTCTAAGGCCTGTATTCTAATTGCACTTATTTAATAGTGTTTCGTCTTTATTTTAATTGGCAAACCCCTTTGCTCTAGCAGTGCCCATTAACAGTGTGTCGACACACTCTCGGACTGACACGTCGCCTCCGCGACCTTCCTGCTGGCTTTCGTGGCAGGAATATAGGTGCTAACAGAACACAGCTCTCCTTAATTTAGGATTAATAGGTTGTCTTCAGTTTCAGAGATAATCCGGAGGGAAAATGATCAAGAAGTCACTTATTTTGGTATATTTTTAAAACTGTGCATGTTAAAAACCAACATGCTCCATTAAAAATAATTTCTTTCAGTAGAGTATTATTCCAAAGTGAGGATGATGTTTAATTTGTAACACTGCAGAGGTAGAACTTCATTCTTAATTTTAAGGAATGTTTAGCAGACTATAATTAACCATAAACTGAGCAGTGGCCTTGGACTGAACCGCTGTAGTTTTACCTGTAAACTGGGCTGCAAGGCTGCTGTCCTGGGGCATACGCACCCGACCGGTCTGTTTTCCTCTTGGGGGATTGCAGGCTTTGTACAGACGAGGCTTTCCGCAACTGGGTCAAGGGAGACTCCTGGTGGCGAAAGGAGGCCATAGCAGCACCATTTTCATAGCGGGATTTCAACATCATCCGGAACGGGATTCCTTTGAATACTTGCGCTAAGCGCACGGACATGCACGCACATGGGACAGAGCCGGTGCGTCTCTGCTGGGACCCCGGGCAGCAAAGTAGTTTTGTGATACTGCAGTCAGTTACGGCCAAAATAGTTGAGACAAGACAGCCAGAAGCGAAACGCCCCGGGCATTATTTGTCAAAATTGTCAGATCAAAGGAACCTTCAGTATGATTGTATCGAGAAATCAAAACAGGCGAAAGTCACCCGCAAATTGTGTCTGTTTAACTACAAGCGTTCTTTTGTAGTAATAAGAGTAATAACAAAAGCAACAGATATGAGCATAAGGAGTTCAACAAAATGTACATGTTTTCCAACACCCAACTCACTGTTTTCACTGCAGCTAGGTTGACATGTATGAATTTGTCATTTGATGTTGCCAGACTTTGCTGACGCTGACTAGCAGAATGCTGTTTTATTGTTTTTTAATGTTCTCTGGAAAACGATCCATCGATTTAATTATGGTTAATAAACATCGAGGGCTGGATAGAGACCCCTGATTTAAGAGACTACAGACACCCCTTGTTCTAGTAACTCTGCTCCTGCATGGAGCCCTAGAATTGCTTTAATAGATGATCAGGTTCATGGATGTACTGAATGTCACGTGTAAATCTATGAGCTCCCAGAAGGAGGAAGAGGGAGGCTGAGGGTGAGGGGCCTCACCACATTCAGTGTCTGGAGTGAGGGTGCCTTCTTCAGCTGGCCGTGGGGGGGGCTGAGGGGGGCAGCGCTCTGCTTGGCAGGCAGGCTTAGGTGTTCCATGCTGCTGGAACGTGCCTTCACCAGCTTGCCGACGCTGTTCAGTCCAATAGCAGAGAAGAACTTGCGCAGTGATAGTTTGGATCTGCCCTCACGCTGCTCAGAACCATGTTCTGGGGCCCGCCTGTAGGGCTCCGGTCTGCTGACAAGCGGAGACGGACACAAGCTCAGGCTCTGAGAAAACTTCACTGCAGATAAGGTCAGTTTATCTAAGCCTGCACTTCCCTTTCTGAGCAAGAGGTGGTAGTGTTGCATCATAATTGAAACTACCTGGATCTGCCTTATGTTTAAATTCCTGACTGTCACCAGAGTCCTATGTTTAAATTCCTGACTGTCACCAGAGTCCTATGTTTAAATTCCTGAGTTTATCCCCCCAAACCTGCCCTTCAAAAAAAGTCTAGTCTCTTAACCATTATCATATGACCGCATGACACAATTTTGCTACTCACAGAGTCATGTCAGGACTGTCTGCCCTCAGGTGTTCCGCTCTCATTGGCCCCCTGACCCGCCCGTCAGGCCTACAGTTGGGGGCTCGTGAGGCAGAGGCGGGGTCTTGACATTGGTCTCCATTCCACTGTTGGTAGTGACCTGTGGAGGAGAGAAGAGCAGCAGGGCTGTAAAAACATATCAACAACCTTCAAAGTAAATGTGTCTCTAGACAAACTGAGTATTTTGTCCAGCGTTAAGCTTGGCTCAGTGACCCTCTAGGGGGCTCACTGCCGATCTGCTGGCACCTTCATCGCCACTTCGCATCATCATCTGATGTTATGGGCAGTGTTCTGAGAGTGCAGTGTGAATGAAGAAGGGACGGAAATCTTACCGCAGCCCCCAAAACCCAGGCAGCGAGTGAATGAAGTCGTTAAATGTGCAACGATTAGTGTTATTTAAGGTTAACTTGCTTTGGCCAGGTATTTGTTCCAGTAAGTTCTGAGATTAATTATGGCTTCCATGGCAGGTTTTGCAAAGCTACAGCACCCCAGCCTAGTGTCCAATGCTGCCTGGAATGGGGTCCAGGCCCAAAGTGACTCTTACCCAGGAAGAATGGTTAGATGATGGATGGATGGATAGATGTGCAGTGTCGGTGTGCATGCTGGTGCAGCACCTGTGTGCATGCGTGTGCCTGTGCTGACCTGCTGATTCCGGTGCACCATCCCAGGGCTCCAGAGCCGGGTGGTCAGGCAGAGCCCTGCTGGGGGGGAGCTTCAGTACAGAGGGCCTGATGCATGGACCTGGGCCCCAGCTCAGAGGGGGTAGAGCGGAGCTTTCTGGCCTGTAGCCCGGCCCGACACACTGCTGCTCCTGGCAGGGACATGCAGCAGCAGGGGCAGGTGGCTCTTGCTCCGCCCCCTGGGGGAGTCTTGACTCCAGACTTTCAGGGGAATCCAAGTGGGGGGAGAGGCCTTGAGGTGAGGGCATGAGCTTCATCACCCACTGGCCGCTCGGCCGGTTCCTGGGCCCCAATTTCAGGGCAGATTTTTTTGGCAGAGGACTGGTGTCCTGATGGCTATGGCCACTGGCATCCATCGGGGGGCGCACCTGAGTTTCCAGGGACACCGAGCAGTGGCAGGGTTTCTCAGGCTGCTCTGCAGCATATGGGTTGGGAGGCAGCACTGTGACATCACCAGAGACCTGCCACTCTTCTCCAGGGGGCCACGGCCTGGTGCTCAGGTTCCCGCCATCACTGTGCAGGCAGTCAGGGCCACGGTCCTCTGTGAGGGCAACCTCGCCGATGTAGGTCTCCTTAATGCGCTCGGTGCGGACCGTGCGCTTCACACTGTTCACCGGCACTTGGCTCGGCGTGCCCTTCCCATGGGGCTGCTGTGGTGATGGGGGGCTCAAGCCGGCATTGGCACGGGACCCTGGGGGCCCATCCACTAAGCCCCCGCAAGAGTGACACTTCCTGCTGGTCGGATCCTTACTCACAATCATGACCCTCCCCCTGCCATTCCCCAGGCTGTCCTCCTGTGGCCCCCAGGCCCGGCACTCAGGCACGGTTTGTGCCACTCGCCCTCGGCGGGCCGCTCCGCCAGGATCTCCGCCATCCTTCTTGCCGTTGACGTAAGCAGAGAGGTTGGGCTTGGACACCAGCAGGCCCTGCGCCCTCTCGCCCGCCCGCCGCCTCTGCCGCAGCCTCTCCAGGTAGCGCACCTCGGCGTCCTTCTCCGATTCGTCCTCAAAGCGCACCCGCGTGGGGGACTGGCCGTGTCGCCGCCGGGGGCCGCAGGCTGAGTCGCTGCTCGATGAGTCACTCAGATTTCCTGATGCTGCCCCTTCCTTTCCTGGGAGAGACCTGAGCAGCGGTGCTGCAGCCCTGGACAGGGCCTCCCTGCCGGACACACACACACACGCACATGTAGGGTAAACATATCCTTATGGGGACCGCTCATTCATTTCAATGGGAAAAATGCTAACGCTAACTATGACAACCTTAACCCCCACCCTGCCCTAACCATAACCATAAGTAACCAAACAAAATACAAGAGTTTTTGCATTTTTAGTTTTTTCATAGCAGTCACAGATTTTTATAAAATACAGTTTTCCCTTATGGGGATATTTATCACGTTATGGGGACATTACACACACACACACACACACACACACAATTATTACTGGTAAAGTGGCATTAACGCTGAAGGAGATTCGTCTCTAATGTTCTTGACAGTCCTCTGGAATCTTAATTATGGGTCAGTGTTTACGTCTCCAGGGCTTCTGGGTGCGTAAATGGATCTTATATAAATAATGAGAACTCAAGAAACCATCATCTACATTATTATCCGATATATTGCAGATAAAATTGTGTTTTCCTGTGACAGTTAGTCAACAATGGTATGGTTTACATTCAGTCATATTGCCAGTAAATGATTGCAAAGAATGTTATTTATATTTTAATCTTGATTTATTCATAATAACCACGTTACTGCTTTTCTTTTCAGGAGCTGTTATTTTAATAGGTAGTTGCATAACACAAACTGTAGGACATTACAGTTACGTAAGTGTCTCAGGGTTTGGCTTTTACACTGTATTTGTAACATTGTTTCACTCTCTTTTCAGTGTCTCAGTCTATTTGCTACAGCTTATGTGGGGATTTATGTCCATCCCATACGGACTAGGAAATGAAATATTTTAGTGATTCAAGGGAATATCCTGAAATTGTTCAATTTGAACAATCTTAAAATAATACAGTGAATAGAAACTAAGAAAAAGTATGCGCATTCTTAGAAAAAAAAACATTTAAGAAAGAAAATGTTTTTCTTAGACGTGTCTGGTTTAAACTGCGATGTAAATGCGAAGCCATTACGTAATTCCGTTGGGACGTGGTGCGATAAATCACTGCAGCTGCTGTGAGTTTTAACACCGGGAATCTCTATTTGTGCTTTTTAGTATTTTTTTATTGATTCATGTTTCTAGGTGAATGTTGAGTTTTGTTACACTTGTAACCAGCACAATGACAATACATCCTCAACTACATTTATTGGCTCTGTAAAAAAAAAAAAAAAAAATTTATAATAAATGAACTATATAAATATTTCTTCAAAGAACAGAATGCTGATTTTGGGGAAATCTCCTCTTTATGGTTGTTTGATCATAATGTAACTGAAAAGCGCAGAGATTAAGTGATAATCATGAATCACAAGAATATCTTGCATAATTCTGGCCAGCTTGCATAACACGGCGGGTTGGGGGGGGGGGGTCCAGCTGTTTGTCCCACAGACAGTTCTTTTTCAGCCTCTTATAAAAACCTCTAAGGCTTTGAAAAGGACAGGACATAATGGCACCCATTTTATTTTGGCAACTTAGGTTTTCTATAAGATTATATAAGATTTTACAAACATTGCAGCATCTACAGCCAGGAGATGTATATACTGGTGAACCGTTATACTTTCATGTTTTTTTCCTGATGTTAGTTTTGGCAGCAGCTGGTTCATAAGCTCTGCACAAAAACATCGGCGGACTGTGAAGGACAGATCATACATTCACAGGACAAGGAATCGTATATTTTATATATTTAACAAGGTAATGCTGTTTAGAGATTATGTGCTATGACTTGCTGAATGACAAATAAGGGTTAATATAGGAGATGCACAAACTCGTGGGGCCCTGGTGAGCCCTGGTGAGCACTGTGGTCAGAATGAGCCTGTGCACTTTGCACTTTAAAGACGGCGCGGAGTGAAATCAAGGGGGCTGTAAGTGTGTGTGTGACCGAAGGCGCCCCTCCAGCGCGGATCGGGCGGCCCCGAGGCCCCGGAGGGCTCCCCGTGATCCGCCAGGTTCCGTCTGGACGCGCCGGCACCATCCAGTCTGAACGCGGCACAAAAGCAACACGCAGAGCCGCAGCCGCTCAGCCCATGAAGCAAAAGGGAAGGGAAGCGGGAAGGGGGTTGGGGTGGGGAGGGATGGAGCAGAAGGGGAGGCTTTCCTAATTTATACTGGCTTTGCGCTGGGATCCCGGGGCCAGGTGTCTGCGGCGGCTAAGCTTGGCGGATAAACGGCGGCGGGCAGGCGGGGGCGGCGGGCAGGCGGGGGCGGCGGGCGCACTTACGGACTGCTGTCCCTCGGGACGGGCAGGATGCTGTGGTCCGCCTTGAGCGGCTTGCAGCGGGCCTTCATACGCGCGCGTTCCAGCAGCCTCTTGGCCTGCTCCTGCCGGGGGCTCAGAGGTAGGTCATCACCGAGCACAAAGGCCCTGCTGCCCATGCGAGAGGGGGTGGGGCAAGGGGACAGAGAGATATACGTCAGCTTCTGGGGGGGGGACAACTCAGAGAGTGCAGGATTAGCCAAAGCAGGCCGTCACTGCTAATTAAGCTGATGGGGCTGAGTGTGTGTGTGTGTGTGTGTGTGTGTGTGTGTGTGTGCACGCCTGCCTGCGCGTGTGGACATGCACTGTGTGCCTTCACACTGCTCTCCTTCACTGCTGTTTTTCATATCCAGTATTTCTCATTTTCCTATTTGCTTTCCCGGATTTACACGTGGCGTTCTCTCCATAATTGCCGGATTTTCCCCCTGCATCCAGGTTGCCGCTGAATAGGTTTCATAGCTTATGTAAGTCGACTTGTAATGTTTGGACGATGTTCTGTCTGAAATGCTGTCTTTGGACATTTACTGCCATGAAAAAAAACACGTAAAACAGGTCCAGTTGGAAAGGGAGTATGTGTCCCGTCAGTCCAGAACGGTTCTAATGGCATATGCTGCTGACAGAGGATCATAGAGATTAGACTGCTGAAGACTCTTCATTTGTGTAATGAAGTCATCCTAGGTGAGGAAATGGGGGAGGGGTTACAGAAGCAACCAATAGCATCTCATGTTGAGTGGTAGGTTTGACCAATCACAGCATGTCTCCAGAACAAGCTGTGATCTGTCTGCCTTTGCACAGCTCGTTGGAGGCGCTGTTAATAACAAACAAACAGGCTCCTAAGGGCCTGGCTGTTGTATTTTGTGAAGCCGTAACAGCATTTCGCTGTCGTGTGTGTGGCCACGTGGACGGGAGCGGGGCAGCCCGCAGCCTCAGCCGTACCTTGCGCAGTGCTCGCCATCTTGGAGCGAGATGCCGGAGTCCCAGTCGCTGTCATTCAGGGTTGCTTTGGAGTTCAGAGACAGAGATACATCTGCTCAATAAGCACAACACTGTTACCCTTCATTATAAGGACATACATGTGGTGATATATCACTGACCGTAAATAGTGCTTTAGTCATTCCAAGTCATTCCTACATATTACTCTGATGGCCGGATCTTAATAAATTTGCCTTAATTTATTAAAGTGAATTTACACAGCAGCGGCGTTTGCAATGAGATCAATGGCAATCCAAGCCCCTGATTGGATGAGGTGTGTGACAAACTGAACTCCTGATTGGCTGAGGTGTATGGCAAACCGAGCCCCTGATTGGCTGAGGTGTATGACAAACCCAGCCCCTGATTGGCTCAGGTGTATGGCAAACCAAATCCCTGATTGGCTGAGCCTACCTCTGTTAGTTCCCAGCATCTGGGTCTCAGGGTATCAGGGCTCAGCTCACTGGTCTCTTACCCCTCAGGCAGGGGGGTGCCCTGGCTAAGCGGACCTTCATACGACGGGCATGCTGCTCCTCCCCTTACTTTTCAGTTCTCTGTCTTCTCCAGCTCTCCCTACTCTGCTCCTCTCAATTCTGATTCAGAATGGGGGCTTCTATCCCTCTTTGCTTTTTCCATGGTTTCTTTCTGCCTGCCTGGTCTCCTGCTTTTCTATGCTGCGCTCTGAGGGACAGCAGCCTTCCCTGTTTGCTCTGCATCTGGAGCTAAGCTCTGCTGCCTTTGGTCACATGTGGCCCTGGCATGATTGAGGATTAAGGAGATTCCTGCACAGCCCTTAATCATTCTGCTGAGAAAACATGATCCCGCTGGTGTCATGAGGGATTTCCTACCTTTGTTCCCGTTCTGTTTGGGCCTCTGCTTCAGGCCCTCAGCGTCTATGCTCTTGGGCTTGTTGAGCATCTGCCTGAGGATGGCGCGGTTCATCTCGACCCTCTCGGCCAGCGAGAGGGCGCCCCCGCCGCTGCATACGCTCTCCCAGCTGTCGGCCCTCCAGAGCCCCCCCAGTGGGGCCGCCAGGTCCGGCTCCCCCTCCCAGTATCGCCGAAAGTGGCTCTCCAGGCTGTCCGACCTCTGAAGGTCCCTCCATACAAACGAGCTCCCTGCCGGCTCACTATGGGGACTCCCCTCCACCAGGGGGGTGCCCCCATTCGTGGGAGGCGTCCCGGGTCGAGGGAAGCCTTTGCAGGGGCTGCGGGGCTTGGAAGATGGTCCTTCCTGGAGGATTTCCACACTGAACTCCGCAGAGGCTTCCCAAGGCAAAGAGGATGAACTAGAGGTGGCTCCTCCTTCACCCTCATCCTCCCCCACCACCTCCCTCTGCACCTCCATGTCATGTGGGGTCAAGTGATTCCAGGGATGGGCGTGGTCCTGGAGCTGGGATTCCCCCTCATCGTCACTGCTGCAGTGCCACGACCTGCAGGAAGGGGGTGATCCTGGACCCGGGAGCACAGGTGACAGTTTCCTGCCCCCATGTGAGTGGCTGGATCTGACTGGCTGCCCCCTGTTGTCTCGCTCCTTCCCCACCGCCCTGTGCTTGGAAAGGGCGTTGACCTTAGACTGCAGGGCAGACACCGCTGACCCCGGCGGGAAGCAGGGTGACGGCATCCCGGGCTCTGGGCTGGAGGCGGTAGGGTGCTGGTCGGCATCCACTGGCAGAACTGCGCGCAGGCCGCCTGGCAGGGGGCTGGGGTGCCTTCTTCCTCCCGGCCTGACTGGGGTGCCTCCTTCCTCCATGCTTGGCTTAGTAGGTCCTCGGTGTGACACAATGGCTGGAAAATGTCAGTAATGTGATTGGGAGGATGGATGTCAAAGTATGACTGAGATGGGGGGGGGCGGACACTGACCACACAAACAGAGGATTAACACCGGAAGAAGATAAAATGAAATCAAAGTCTGTCGTCCTGAATATGGCCACAAAGACTGAGTGAGCCTCTGTACTGATCAGGGAAGCAGGGAGGAGTGTGATTTAAAAGCATCACTGGGGATTTCTAGGGGAGGGGCTGTCAGTTAATGAGGCAGCACTCACAGTCAGACAGGCCAATGTAGAGCTGTGTGGAGAGGGGAGGACCTGAAGGAAACCCACTCAAATGAGAGAGGAAGTATGGGATCCACTGATGTCAGCTGGGATCAAACCCAGCACCCAGAAGGTACGGGACAAAGGCCCATACCTGCCATTTCTTTTTCTGTTTCCCATTTGAAGTGTTTCAGAACAGTGTTTCTCAAACTGGTTTTCAAGGACCCCCAGAGGGTCCACGTTTTCGGTAGGGAGCGGGGAGGGGGCAAAAATGTGGGCCAACTTGGGGGGTCCCCAAGGACCTCTGTTAAAAAATATTGGGTTACCACAGAGATCCAGCCCACACACACAGCATGTTTTTAATTCATTATTAAATCTGGACAACAGATCGATCTGTCTTTTTCCACAGAGAATAAAAAATGTAAGGTCATCCCTCCACCCCCACCCAGCTAGTTTCACCGCTGGCATGATTAGCGGATTATTGTCGGTACATTATTTTCAGTTATCTCTTGTTTCTCTTTCGGCACAAAACATAGCTTAAGTGACCCCTTTGGAAAGAGACATCCTAGCCAGTGGCCCCCAGTCTATGGGATAAGTTTGAGACCCCTCCTTTAAAATCTAACTTGAACCCACTAACTAAAGCTTTATACCTAAAACTCACTTATACCGGTTTAATTGCAGCTTTTTCACACGCATCAAGACTTCTGGTTAGGGTGCCACAGAGAACTACAAGTGGCCATGTCTATAGTCAGCACCGCAGTGTTTTGTTCGACACGTGGGGGTCAGCATGTCATTTTAAGTGTGAACGGTCGGGAGACACTCACCATTCCTCCTCAAACGCCTAGCAACCAGTCAATTACCCTAACGAGTGCTCCGGCAGCCCTGCACTGTTGCTGTGACAACAGCCCCTGAGTTCAGGTCTGCAGGCTCCTTAGAGGCTCTGGGGAACCTCTGTGACGCCAAAGAGGTGACGTATTTATACAGCCCCTCCTCGCTGGTCATCATTCTCGAATATATATAATAGTTTGAAATATGCAAGAAAAAATATGGTAACACTCTACTTGACGGGGCACAGATAAGGTAGCATTATGCTATTATTTATGTATTAATTAACCACAAACTAAGTCTTAGTTACATTCTGAACTCATGTTAATTCATCATTAATTAATTGTGACCCATGTTTTATCCCAAGCAGTTACTGTATTTGTTGCTATATCTGTTAATTCTATAAACCTTTGTGAACTACTGAAGGAACTACTAAGGAACTAGTGAAGGAACAAGTCATGAATAACACAAATGAAATACTGATCTCATGTTAGTTCATCATTAATGAATCAAGATGCATCTTTTATTTTAAGTAGCAATTATAATTGTTCATGATTTGTACTTCAGAAGTAACTTAGTTACTACTAAGTATTTGTGCCCTGGCAAGTAAAGTGTTACTGAAAACACACACTGCTTGCCTGCAGTGATTGTAATGCCAGCGTAGGAATCGGAAAATTAAATATCCAGCATCCAACAATCTTGCACTTTGGTGTAAATCAATGTGGTTAAGTTGTCATTTTTGTTCCTTGCAGCCATAAGAAGCTCTGTGCAGAGATGCATTCTGCATGCGTGTTATGTGAAGGCCTGTTTGCATGTGTTGCGCTCCCCCCCCCCCACCTATTGCATTAGCCTGATCAGCTGGAAACAGATCTGTGCAATAACGCTGACAGTGTGTGCAGCCAAGCAGCACTGCAGCCGTGTCTCTGGGCGAGGGTACAGGCCCGCACGCAGGGTTGCAGGGGTCACGATACGATCTTTATGCTCCACTTCTGCGGAAGTGCTGGTCGGAATGAGCGAGTCCCTCAGTGTTCGCTAAAATCCTGTTCACAATGCCCTTTGGCAAACACAAAGCCCTTATGAGGCTCACAGCAGAGCGAATGAGCTAACATGGACCACAACGTCCATGAAAGCCTTTGAGAACCTGACCTGACATCTCTTAGCAGCTTAAAAGTTTTCGTGCTCCTTTTTAATCAGGACAATAATTATGCTGACCTAATGAGGCCTTCAGGAACCCTGTGTGGACCGTCCGGCGGAGGCTCTGCGGCGCCTCCTTGTGGAACGGCTCAGCAATGAACCCTGACCTCCCACAAAGATGGCCTCTTATCTACAATCTGCAGTCCAATTATTGCAACCATGATGAAAAAAATGACAGCAGTGGGAATTAAGGTCCCCAAATATTCTTCCCTTTGGAAATCTAATTCAATTTAATTTATCTCTGCAGATGGAGACCCTCCCTCCTCTTAATCTCAGCTCTTCCCCCGGTAGCATCTGCAGGCCTCAGACAGACACTAACTAGTCTTCTGGAAGGAGATTACGTGTCTTTATAACAAACTGCTACAAATCCTACTAAATCCTCCCTGGTGGTGAATAAGTAATGTAGAGGTTAAAAAAATCTCTTTTGAGTAGTCGGAGAGTAAGAAATCTGGGCAACGTTTAACCACACTTGTGATTTCAAAACAAGTGGGAGGGGGGGCGGTGGAGGAGATAATGTTGGTTTATGGGGCCCAGGAAATGAGTGGCAGCAGCCAGGCCTTCACAGCGTCTCCAGTCACAGCACAACTATTTCCTAGCTTTCTGGGAAGGTTGGGCGGCTGGCTTAGAAAGTACCGTGGTAATTTCCAGAACTGCATGGTTAACCCCCTATTGCCCATCCCGCCAGATGTCAACAGCAAGAGAACCAAGATGGAAGGCGAGATAAACACAGAGGGGAATGAATGAAGGGGCGAAGAGGCACATTAATATCCGGCTGCAGTTGTTGACACAAGAACAGTGTAAAATTGTATGGGAAGAGGAAAAATTAACCTTAGTGGCTATGCGGCGCCACCCCAGAGGGGCGTTAAACCCCTCTCCATCTGTCTCTCGCTGAGCACCCAAGCCAGCTGCTCGCCGACACTTTAATGCCACGGCACAACAACACGTCAGCCAGGCTCTCAGATGCCTCCGAATTCCTTGGCGTGACCAAGGGATGAGGAACGCGTCGGAGAGTTTGCCAAGGAGCCGCCTTGCGACGGACGGCTGTCTGAATGCCTGTGGCCGGTGCTGGGGGCAGCGGGCTGCGGAAGGAAAGTCCAACTACGGACTTACTTATATCCCCTGTGAACTTTTCTCTATCACTACACACATCTGCAGTTGCTAAGAAAAAGTTGTGTCACAAGACGTTTCTGCTTCAAACTTGCATGCTCTCTAAAGCTTTCATTAAACCCCAATTTAACAGAACCAAGCCTTCCACATATAGACAGAATCAGAACCAAATTAGGAAGCGAAATGACTAGGCTGCACAGTGAGACATGCACGCACATACCTCTCCCTCCCCATTGCTCTGTCGGCTCCGAGGATGGGCTGGTCCCGGCCACAGATTTCTAAACTTCCTCCTTGAAAATCCATGAGGAATTTTGGCAGCTCTCAGCCAACTTCGGAGAGTCTAAAACTTTCTCTCCTTGCGGTGCCTGAAGTTCCTAGATGTCCCCCTGGGCGCTGAGCACCCAAACAGCCTCCCTGCCCGCCTGCCCCTTTCCCCCCAAAACCATCTACACCAGGCAGCAGGCAGCAGCTGCCTGCAGAAGGCCGTCCACACGTGTGAGACCTCTTTGTTGCCTGGGGAGACAGTCACGGCTAGGCCCGATGGCGATTGGCTTGCCCAGAGTTCAAGAAGGAAGGCAAAAGCGAAACTATTGGTGGAGACGCCCGAATGGGTCAGTCCCAGTGGGAGGAGCCTCGTAACATTATCCTTGAATTTGAGAGGAAAAAAAAAACTAAGGAATCTTGCTGCAGAGAGGAAAGGAAGACCAAACTCAGACCTAGACTCAGGCCTAGGGATTTCCTTTGTTTATGGCGTACTGTTTACGTGCCTTAATCAACGTTGATGAAAATATACCCTCGAACAATTCCGAAACTAATTCACGGGCAACTGCAATAAACACGTAGGATGTCAATAAAACACTTGCCTTTTGGCAGAGTGGATTTGTAGGTCTATGAAGGCAAGGAGCAGTCGAGTGTAATTTGAAGCTCAAGGGGGATTTTTAGCTTCTGTACATTCAGATCCAAGAATCACAGCACGCTAACTCAAGTGTAAAAACTCAAGTGAAGTATTTATTGTAGCCTTGCACATACCATTCGGTGGTAGAGGGGGAGGAGGTCATGTCTGGCTCCCCCCTAAATTTAAACCTTCTATCTACACCCGACAGGTTCGTAGATGCAGTCACCATGGTCTATGGGAAATACCAAATACTTGTTGGTTTTTAATAGCTGATGTTAGGTTGAACAACTTCATTAATCAGGAAAGAACAACCCTCCCCCCATTCAACAAAAACTCCATTGTGCAGTCATGACCTTCCCCCACCCAGGACCTTGACTTTGGTTCGTAAGGTGGCAAAGCCCATTATTCTCCTTCAGGTTCTCCACCCCAGGGTAGCTAATGTGACATTGCGTCCTTCTGCGGTTCAGACCTCCTCCACCCTTGTAGGGCCATCACCACCTGCATTCTGGCTTACAGCCTTCAACCAAACCCTTCTTCTTCCTGACAAGGCCAGGAATGCTGTGATTGTTTGAAGATTCAATCTGAAAGGACTTCAAGCAGGGTTATCTAGTCCCAAACTAAAGGGGGAGGGGGGGGGGGGGCGCTTTCATTTAAAGCGACATGCAGTTGAGAAAGCGGGGGTGGGGGGTGGGGGGGGGGCAGGGGCACCCTCTTCTTCCTTCCACTTATTTTTTGCCTTGCAGTTCATGATATCCTTAATGATCTGAACCAAAATTCAAAGGCATCAATATTCTTCCTTTCCTGCTTCTTCATTGTCCAGCTTTCGCATCCATGAGGAGGCACCTGTACGAGAGAGTCTCAAGCTGCCGGAACAAATTCCTTGTGTGCCCCAGCACACTTGGCGAATAAAGGCTGATAAAGGTTGATTCTGAAATACCATTTGGAAAAACTCTGATCCAAGTTCCAGCCTGTGACATCTCTTGACTGCTGAATCCTTTATAGCTGATGATTGTTCCAAATAGCCTAAATATGTATATAGACTCTATGTCTTCTATTGCCTGTTACTAAAATTTCCTGAATTAATTGTTTTGTTTTTTTGTTTTTTAAAAAAAAGATCCAGATTTTTAAATGGTTTCTATTACTCAGAATTGCATACAAAGTCACAAAGAATTTGCACTTTTTCTAAATACCAGTCCTATTAAAACATCATGGAACAATCTTTGTGTGTGGGCACCATGTATCCAAGAATGGGAGTAACAAAGGGGAATGGAAGAAAAAAACTTTCTCTGGGTTTCTAAGCACATTTAATTCACGTCTCAACATTTTTCATTTATCTTAAATAGCCTTAAATAAACTGTACGTGACTTCTGACACCACGTCTCAGAAAAACAATTAGGGTGTGATAAATGTTCCTTGTTTTGAGGGTGTTTTAACTTTTTGCATGGCTACAGCCCGGCTTTGACCAGAGCGGCTAAAGTAAACAAAGCAATTTGCAGTTGAACAGCTCATCTGCAGGAAAAGCAAGTGAACATAAAGCAGCCTGTAATGTCAACAGCAGCGAGGGGCATTTGTGCTGTTGGTCTGGGCTGCTCTGTCTCAGCCTAAGGTACACACCCAAGGGAAGCTCCCAAAAATGACATTGCATTCCCACCTACTGCAATAATACCACAAGTCTGTCTGAAGTAGGAGATTTAAGACCTAATGGGCGTTTTAGTTAGACATGAACCCTAATGATGCTAAACACGTAGGAGGACAAGGATTGTAGCTTTATGTGCCTTTCCAGTGTTGTCAGAGATTTATCTTTTACATTGTGAAGTCTGCAGTCCTGCCCAGCGGACCACCCCAGTAGTTCTGCTCTTTGTGTCTGCGCTCAGAGTTTTGCTAAATGACATCAGGCTGGTAAACCCGGCTGTCATTTGGGACTGACGAAGTGAGCTTCTCTCTGGCTGTCACATCCAGCCGCATGTGGGGTAGAAGGTCGTGGTGAGCTTAGAGCTAATCCCAGGAAAGAGGGACTACACTGACCCAGAGCAGGAATCAAACCCACAGCCAGTGAGGCTACAGTGCGAGCCACTGAGCCACCCATAACCCATCACAGCGAGAGCTAAATCACTGCAATCTCACTCTGCAAGTTAGGGTCCAGTAACTATTCACACAACTGCATTACAAGCAAAATTATCTGCCCATGTTTAATATGTAAAGCAGTGTTTCCCAGTCCGGTCCTGGGGGACCCACAGACGGTCCACGTTTTTGCTCCCTCCCAGCTCCCAGTATGGACTGTCTGTGGGTCGTGGAGGACCAGACTGGGAAACACTGATGTAAAGAATTATAACTGCAGGATGAATCTAATCATCACCCACAAAACCTTAAGAAAAGTTATACTGAAACAACTATTGCAATAGCACATATTTAATATTTTGAATAAGTGTCACAGCTTGAAAACAATCTCTTATTCCTGATATAGACATGAGAATGGTGGGTTTACCTCTCAGTCAGCTTCCCGCGGGGATGTCATCTGTCTTATCTGAGGCATCCAGGTCACGTTCGAAGCTCCATATCACCATGGACCCTGCAGCCCAAAGCACTCAAACCCACCCTGTCTTTTGTGCAGAGAGTATGTGTATGTTTGCTCGCTCTGTGCCAGTCTCAGAGCCAGTTTCTTACAACATCTCTCCCCCAATATTCACGATCACTTTGCTAATCCTTAACCAAAAAAATCATGTGGATTAGACTGAAATGAGTTCCGCTGCATTAAATGTTACGTAATCCTCTGCAATCTGAGTGACCCCAGCTGTGAGATTACGGTGATGGGCCCACGAGGATGTACAGCCACGCTGCTACCACTCCCGCTGACTCATGGTATTGCCACAGCTATCACGCTTACATCACAAAATGAACCAGGGACCAAAAAGATTCATGTATTCCTGCTGACATGCCACTTAACTAAATCACACCATTAGGGAAATATGTCTTGGTGACGAGCATCATATTTGTCTTGGTGGCACTGTAATATTCTTCCTATTTACATACATTAAACTGTGTGCTGGTCATTAAAATGATAATCTTTGTCAATAAATCCTGAATCCATCCTTGCTTACCTATTACAAGGTTGTGGTGAGTCTGGAGCCTGTCCCATGAGGTAGGGGACACCAGTACTGGATATGCCACTGGAAGATGGGGGTATGTGTAATGTGTAATGCATTTCACGCTGTCTAGAAAGGTGCCCCTATGGGCCTTTAAGAGTACAGGCCATTACTTCCTGTGCGGTTTAAATATAACAGCCACCTGCCTGTGACTTGGGTCACAGAGGGGGCAAAATTTAGGTTGGCCTGAATGTCCCAACCTCCACCATACCTGCTGAACCCCTACTCACTGTCCACTGCCAGACATGCCACACTATTTCCACAGACATACTCTTATCTGCGCTTGCTTTGCCTATGAATACGGGAGGGAAAAGGTGGCAATCAACCTGGCCCTTTGACGATATCCAGTAAGCGGGGGCCATTGAGAACGACCAAGTCTCATTCACAAATAGAAACGAAATGCGTGATGAAATTCTGTACGGCGAACAGTCAAACAACACCACCTAGTGGTGCATTGAAATCAATATCTGGTAGTTGGCGAAATTGACAAAGCGCTTTTCAACAGCTGCGAAGCGAAGCACTGTCGAAGTATACAGCTCTCACAATTTACGTTACAGCACAACTCCTTAGCGATTTCACCCAGTTAAACCCAATCCCTCCCAAACCCTTGTGACTTCCACAGAATTCGGATTGACTTTACTTGCAGAGTGTGAAACGTGGTGACAAGTCCACTGCTTAGTTTCAACTTCATCTCGAAGCTGTAAGTTCAAAAGTTCCCTTTTGACTGAATCCTCATTGTCTCCCACACTTTTGTTCTTTGGTTATTGACCTGACTCACATTTACCCCCATTGTCTCATATTCTGTAGTACTTTGATACAAACATGCTGTAATTTCCAGAAATGTTACTTTCCATAAACATCCAACAGAAAGTTTCAGTTTTCTACTTGCATATGATTTCTTTCAGTATGGTTTCTTTTATATAGTTCAAATATAATCTAGTAACGAATAGAACGCTCTTATCATTACTTTTAGGTGGAATTCGTGCCTTAATCGAATGCTGGTTTCCCATCCTTGACAGTCCATCATGACCAGATCTTCAGGAAGAACTTCAGCTCCATTTATAATATGCTTGTTTTAACTAGCTGCACGGAACTTGATAGAAAGTTTAATTAGGATTTAGATGATGCAAGGGTTTAAGGATATGATCTCAATTATTACTTCATATTCAGACCTCAGAAATTAAGCCATTTTTTTACAGAAATAATCTCATCTTAAGGTATCACAGAACTTCAAAAGAAAAAGCGATTGGGTTGCCAGCTTAACACTACCAAAGTATTACCGCATGGGTACTGTTTTTTTTTTTTTTTAAATTTTGGTATTTAATAGCTTTATTTAAGTGATTACTTGGACACCTCATCTTGTGTTCCAGTTATTCAACAAGTGCAAATTAAGATGTTTCCTTAATGCCTGCAGCAATCTGGCTTCGAAATGAAACTGTACACTCATGTGGTAAAATGAGACTAATGATTAATGAGTGTACACCACTTATTCAGCACATAATTACTGTGTGAATGCATTTAGAACAGGAAATGTGGTATATTCAGTGACATCACCAAAAATTGTCTAATTCTGATGTCAGCAAGGAAGTTGGAAGGCTGTTTACTGTACAGTCTGGAACTTTCTGCGGTGTTTGTGGCTGGCCAGAATACTTTGGTGCTGAAGAGAACTTGAGGACAATGTGATGACAACAGCGAGAGGATCCGTAAGTGGTGCTGGGGATGAGTTTTTTAGAGGTGGGACCACTGGCTAGAATTTAGCCACAGCAGCCACTAGGGGTGCCGACCTTGGGGCCCCTTTGAAACCCCACATCTCCCAAAAGCTGAGATTGTGGGTTTTCCCCCCTCCTTCTGAAAGTCTTGATTAATTTTGTTTGCAAAATTTGTTAACTGCTATTGGCCAGCTCAATGGGTATCGTGGGCAAGTCATTGTGCAAGTGTGTAGGCTCAGTTTATATTCAGAAACTGTGCAATGCTTTATTTCATCTATATAAGAACAAAACACATGAATTTAATCTGAGATCAGGGTTGGAGTCTCCACCATGGCTCCATATGTTTGGAGTACACATGTTCTCACTGTGTCGTCATGAGCTATCCTCCAAGTACTCCGGTTTCCCCCCACAGTCCAAAAAAAATGATGAGATTAATTGGAGTTATCAAATTGCCCATAGTTGTGCACGTGTGAGTGAATGGTGTGTGAATGTGCCCTGTGATGGGTTGGTGCCCCATCCTGGGTTGTTCCCTGCTCTGCACCCATAGCCTCCGGGATAGGCTCCGGACCCCCCGCCACCTGATTAGGACAAAAGGTTACAGAAGATGGATGGGTGAATGAGAGAAACCTTTGTAAAACATGTAGAAACACTATAAAAGTTTTTCATAACCTAAAATAATATCCAAAACCAGTCTTCCAAAAATGATAAATAATACAGTATTGTCATCAGCCTTATAGCACGGGTGTCAAACTCCAGTTTAGGGGGGCCGGAGCCCTACACAGTTTTTGGGCTACCCTCATTTAACACACCTGATACAACTCCTTGTGCTAATTACCACACAACTCTTGAGCTGAATCATTTGTTGTGGAACAGGGAAAGAACTGAGCTATAGAGGACTCCGGCCCTCCTGGACTGGAGTTCGACACTCCTGCCTTATAAAATTCAAGAAATAAAATTAGCACCTAAATCCTTCATATCTATACATTGGCAAATATTACAAGTTATATACTGTTTTTTTATGATTTTACTCACATGCTTCAATCTTTGAGTGTATACTTCTGCCATCAGCGTATAATCAACATTCAATTAGGTGACAGTTTTCCAGCTATCAATAAAAATGTCAGTTTCGGTTTTAGGATCTCAGACTGGCATTTAATGAATGTGTCCGCCTCGGCTATCACATGTTAGTGACGTAACACCCGAGACCCCGCCTCTTTTGCGCGACCCGCCCCTGCTTGGTCAGTTAAACCGAGCCGTTCGAAAAACTGGGAGGGAGGGGCGAGCAAGAATTGCACTTCTGATTGGTCAGCAGAGAGACAATTCCGCGTTCCCATTGGTCTTACGTTTTGCCCCGCCATTGGAACATGGAAACAGCGCCACAAATTTACATTTGATTTAACTCATGGAATCTCTGTTTTGATAATCGCCTAAAGTGGATTGGTTTACGTTTTTTGTTGTGGATTTGCAGGGCTGAAAGAGAAGTGTTGAAACAGTCAAAAAAAAAACGAAAGACTCCGACTTACCGCGTTTTAGACCGCCCCGGGACCTCTGGCAGTCTCTAACTGTAGCCTTGGAGGAGTGCTTGCAGCTTTATCCGGCCTGCTACACGTTACTGTACCTTCTACGGCAGCTGCTCATACCCCCCCAAAAACCGGATTTATTCTGGAGCAATGAACAAACCCGATCGCTTTCTGGTAAGTAGAACACATCTTGGCCATGCATGATGTGCCTAAATTGTGTGAAATTCCACGTATTACTACGGACCGTGTTTAGTCAGGCTATCTAAATGTTCTTTAATGTGCAAAGAGCTCTGCTGCTGAGAGCAAGTCCGGTGCAAAACACGTTAAAATGTTGTAATGAATTTAAGCGTCGGTCGGTAACCTGCCATTGCTTTTTTCCGGTTTTCAGAAATGAGCGTTAAAGTGAATTTAACAGCCCTCCCACCTCACGTTTTGCAAGGCGTTCGCAAGAACCCAGATCCCCAGCGAATGCTCAGGTGAATTCATCTGCTTTTTGGTATTGTGCAGTAATTTTGTATGTATTTAAATGAAAGACGATACAAAGTTCTACATTCACAGCTAATATTAACATTTTTCACATGTTTGCTTTTTTGTATTGTGTCGATAATCTGTGTTTTTTTTTTATATCTATTTCTTGGAATGCCACTGTCATGCGTGTCTGTATTCTTGTACAGGTCTTCGGAGAATGTCATCACTCCTTTCAGTTTCCCCAAGTCTAAAGTCGCACTGTGGGATCCAGCTCCTATCGGGGATTCTGTCAGCCTCCATCTGTGCTATTACAGGTGACATTAACCTAAAGAGCTTATAAGGCTCTACCTTAAACTGAAATGAATGAAATCTTGTGTCAGGTTTCATGCCTCTTTGTTCTTTATAGGAATCCCAAGATTATTCTGGCGGAGAAGGCCCTCCGCTTGGCCTACCGCCAGGCACGGCAGAGTAGCACTGCCATCTTTTCTTGTTTCCTGCTGGGAGCTTTAACCGTGGATGATGGTAAGAATGAAAGGGGAATAGGGTGACCTGTTAATGACCTGTTTCTTCTGTTTGCTGATTCCTTGAGCACTTCAGAAACCACGTGCTGATAGGTGTTGATCAATAGTGAGGGAAGTTGTTTGTTTTGACGCTGTCGTTTCTGTCCGCTGTCTGGTCATACCCACCTTCTTTCCCAGATGAGGAAGGAGTCACCTTGATGCTGGACCGGTTTGACCCGGGTCGGGAGCAGCCGGGGTTGCCTGCGAAGGTGCCCACGGCCCTGTTGCCCGGCGATGTCCTCCTGCCCTGCGTGATTGGCCCACAGGGGGCGACATCCGCGGATCTGCTGCTGCACTCGGCCGAGGACCTTAATGTCACCTTCAAGGTAAAGGAACAACCCATTGGTTGGGGGGGAGTGGCATGTTGGGGTCATCCAGGACGCATAGAGCTGTTCCTTAACTGATTGAGTGATTAAATAAGTCAGTCATGGAGGAATGTAGAGCTCATGCTCATTGTAGGAATTGGGATGATTTGGCCTGATGTTAGGAATTTAGGTAGGACCATCAGGACAATGCTGTTAATGCATCTGTACATCTGCAAGACTCCAGCGTCTACTCATCCATCCATCCATCTTCCAGGGTCATGGGGCATTTTCATTTATTTGTTTGTTTGTTAGATTTCTATAGTTCTATGTCTCGCCTAGCTGGTTGCTTCTCTGTAATATCCCCATCTCACATCAGACCTCGTTCAATTACCTAACGAGGATAATTAGGGGGCATTTATTTTTTGGCCAGGTGGTCTTGAGTGCCGCCCTCCCCCTGCAGTTACTGCAGCCTGTAACTGACAGGTGGCCCCATCTAACAGCATACTCAAAGTTCAGTGCCTGACAGAAAAGGACCAATGGATCAGTCGCTGCACAAGGACCCTGCAGATGTCACAGATATCCTTGTGAGCTGTGGCGTTTCTCCAATGCCGCCTTCTCCTCTCCGCACCAGACTCTGCGACACAGCTGCTGTAGCAGGGACGGCGTGGAGCTCTCTGACCTCCTGGTACCGCGGGCCCGCCTGGTCTGCTCCGAGCAGCTGGACAGGCTGAGCTTCAGCCTCCGCTGGGCTGCTGTCACGGTGGCCGACACTCTGGACGCCGTCCCCGTGCGGCCGGTGCCCGTCATCCCGACCGCGCTGGCCAGGAACCTCAGCGGCGTGGCCAGCGTGACGCAGGCCGTCTGTCGGAAGCGGGGGTGAGAGCACCTGTCCTCATTTAGGGGGAATAAAAGCTTTTTTAACATCACTTGCTTATTTTTAAGCTGCTATTTTTGTCTTGCAGGTTCCTTACCATGGATCAAACTCGTAAACTCCTCCTCGTACTTGAATCTGACCCAAAGGCGTACTCACTGCCTCTTGTGGGAGTGTGAGTTAATCATTTTTTCTGTCTCTTGGTTTATTTTTATATGTGGATCACTTGTAAAACTCTTAAATATGTTCTTCGCAATATTTTTTGGATGGTGGTCTGTCGTTTCAGTGGGTGGGCGTGTAGTTCTGTTGTTTTCAATCCAGTGTTTCTGAACCTGGTCCTTGGGGACCCTCAGACGGTCCATGTTTTTGCTCCCTACCAGACAGTCCGATCTAATCCCTTTGGCTACATGCTTAATTAAGGTGCTTGGTTTCAATCTGGGGGGAATATGTCCGTGAGTACTGGCCTAGGATAAGCTAGCTGATGGCACTTTGGCTCCGCCCACTTGCCACTGGCAGCCACTCCGACATCTGCTGTTAAACTGTCGCTTGGCGTACCCCGTGCTGCCAGCTGAGCTAACCAGTAATTTTGCCCCCCCCGGGTGCAGATGGCTGAGTGGGGTCACACACATCCACAGTCCCCAAGTGTGGGCGTGGGGTCTGAGGTACCTGTATGGCGCTGCTCTCCGGGACAGGTGCGTCAGTATCCATGAGTTCATTTCAGCCTCAGTACATGTGATTTTCTGTGCCATTTTCCTACTGTGACTAGACACATATTTGAAGACATATATTTTGTGCAACACATAACAGTGTGTGATTTTATATACCTGGTTATATGAGCAGTGTTCTTTGGGTGGGTCTATTTAGGTTTTGTGATACTCCTTCAAACTTTATACAGATATAATAGAAATGAATTATGATTATGAAATGTGTTGTAAAATATTAAACTGTTATTTACAAGGCATAGCTTTTCCAAATTTTACTTCAGTTACCAGTTATTTGATTGGCAGATTAAAATTCAGGGGCTGTTGTACAGTCTTTTTGTGGTCACTGGCAGCCCCTCTGACCCTGTGTGTGTGTGTGTGTGTGTGTGTGCACCTGATGTCCCATTTCAGGGTGATGTCTGAGGGCAGGGCCTTCCTGGTGGTGCTGTACTCTCTCACCCATCGGAATCCTGAGTTCTACCAGTGCCAGCCGTGTGGGGGACAGCAGGAGATGACCTTCCAGCTGCTCACGAGTACGGAGTCCATCACCCTTTACAAGGTTGGTGGCTCTCTCAGTTTGGGGTTTTTCATGCCAACCCAAGTCTGACTGTATTACCATAGTGTACATGCATGCCTGGAAGCTGCATTGAATATTTAAATCTAGTGATTGGTACTTGATCTAAATTAAGTAAGGTCTGTTAGCCTGTTAGCAGTTTTTGCACGAAGCTTACATTCAGCAGGGGATTCCGGAAGCCTCCTTGAAGATGACCCTTTTGTCTTGTTCTTTCTGGAAGCATGCTGAGGTAACAGGGCGACCTCTGCAGTTCGAGCTGAGTCCTGAAAACGTAAACCAGGAAACTGAATTCTTCAAGAGGGTGGCATCCAGTGTGTCCTTCAGCAGGTACGAAAGGCACCTGGTTACTTGATGTGTATATTTTGGATGTGACTAAAGTCCGGGGAGTTGAGATGTTTCATGCTCCTACCCGGATCTTTAGAGAGTCTTTAGAGTCCTGGTGCTTCCTGTTTTTCCGTATGGCTGTGAGACATGGACACTTTCCAGTGACCTGAGACTGGACTCCTTTGGGACTGTGTGTTTTCGGAAAATTCTTGGGTACCGCTGGTTTGACTTTGTGTCGAGCAAGCGTTAGCTAGAGGAGTCCCGAATGAGGCACATCACCCGCATTGTGATGGAGCATCAGTTATGGCACTACGGCCACATGGCACGATTCCCGGAAGGTGATCCGGCTCACAGGATCCTCATTGCTTAGGACCAAAATGGCTGGACCAGGCCGAGGGGACACACACGTAACACCTGGTAGATAAGACAGCCATTTTCGGAGGGTGGAACTGGAAGGAGGTGTTTGGTCGTGTGGTGGGTGTGGCAACACGCTGTACCAGTGCATATTCCCCGACTTGTGATCTGACCTTTTTATTTTTATCACTTCAGGAGCTCCGGTGGCGCATCTTCAGCCTCCCCACAAAATAAGCTCTCCATCAGTGACCAGGATTCGGGGGTGGAGGACGAGGACCTCTCACCCAGGCCGTCTCCCAACCCTCACCCACTCAGCCAACAGGTAAGGTGTCCATCTCAAGGTGGCTGCCCCAGATCTCCTCATAGAGTCAGTGTAGAGAGATAACGGACTTGTGCCCCTCTGGAACATCAACACACACAAATTGGTGCTGTTCTCTACAGCCCCCTGTCAGGGCGGCTAGTAATTTCCAGTGGCTAAGCCTCCAGCTGAGGTGAGGGGTCCTGGGTTTGGTAGTTTGTCCCCAGGGACAGTTGGCACCATATTCCATGTTGGCCTGCAAGAGCAATCTCTGATTTTTAAGCTGAAGAACTCTTGTATCAGAAGATCTATGTTTAGAGTGTGGGTCAGATTCTGTGAGTTTGGATGAGGTCCATCCTATACATATGCTTAAGTTCTTGGTACAATGTCTTCCAAAGTTTGATACATTAAGTACAGTTAGATCTGTTTGCTTTTCCTTTTCATACTTGTTTGGCTTATAAAGCTTCTGCGTTTTGCGAGGTCGTCATTATGCCACTGTGAGCTCATGGCTTTTCCCCCTAAATGCTGGTTTAACCTTAACTTCTCGCTATTGTGTGTCGGGTACATCCTGTGCTCTCCAAGGTGCCACGTCTCCATGGGCATTCCTTCTCTTCCTATTGGACAGTGGAATAACCTGCCAGCCACTTGTGCCAATAGTATACTGAGTAAGAGTTGCCTGGTCTGTAAATGTTGCGGGGCAACCAATGGCTATTGTTTTATTTCTTCTGGCTGAGCATTTAAATGATCAGTTGGTTAGTTACTAAGTATTCTTGCTGGTCAAGATTTCTGCAACAGAAGCAGATTAGTCTGTGTCCTGGGTTCCCTAGCAACCACCTCTGGTAACCAGTGTGTTCATTGTTACGGAGTCTTACTGACTGGCGGAGTAGGGAAGGCTTTTGGCATGTAGGGTCTTGGATCACATTCAGACTAAAATAGGTTCATTGAAATATGTATTAATTTGAATGTTGTTTTCTCATAGACGAGGAGTATCCACCCCTCAGTGCCTGAGCTTTCCCTGGTCATGGAAGGGAGTTTTCTGGATGGTAGGAAGCTCTCATGCCGTGAACCTCCCCACGCTTTGGGTCCCACGCCGTTGCCGGCTCTGCAGCAGCGAGGAGGTGCTGCCATCCACGGCTCCCGCCCGGCCTCCCAGCCGCCCGGCCGGGCCGCCATACTCGCCGGCCCGCCCCGGCTCAGAAGGCCACTTGCTCCAGGGACCCTGCCTGCCAAGGTCACCAGAGATCACCCCGGCCCCGGTGAGCAGAGGTTACGAGCGAACGCGGGCAGAAAATCCGCCTCCCCTTCCGGAAGGTCATCTTCGGGGGGCTGTCCACCATCACCAGCAAACTCCGCCTCTTCGTCCTCCACACCGTCCACGCCCATGACCAACGGTTCACCCGACACATCTGCAAGCCAACCACAGCCATTGGCGGCTCCCCCCAAAGGCCTGTCTCCCTTCACTCCTCATCCACCACTGTCATCCCCTGCCCTCCCCCCCCCGTTGGGGTACCACAGCCTCAGGTGCAGCACTGCCTCTCTGAGTCAAGTCCCCCTGTACCACCATCCATCCAGCAACATGCATAGTACCCCGTCCTCAAAGCCCAGCTCTGAGTGTGTGGGGCTGCCCTGTAACTGCTGTGTCCGGCAGCATGGCCACATCTCCCAGAACACTCCCCTCTCCTGGCAAACTGTGCCCCCCAGCCCTGCAGTACCCCGCCTGTCCTCTGGGGGTGCTGGTGTGGTCTGCTGCCCCACACCGGACAGCACCCCACGTCATGAGTGCTGCGGTTCCTCACCTCGTCGCCCTTGCTGCCAGTCGTCTCCGCACCACAGTCCCGCTTGCATCACCAGCAGCCCCGTCCACCACTCTTCCCCCCATGAAGTCTGCTCCCCTGCCAGGGAGCAAAGCACCCCCACCAGATGGCTCATGGAACAGCCGGCCCCTGCTTGCCAGGCCCCCTGTTGCCAAGCAGCAAACCCTGCCTTGCCACCTGGACCTCCAGCTGATGGAGTGACTGGCATCTTGTCTGCTGATGCCTACAGGATTCTCGTGGATCAGGACCGTCAGCTGAAGTTACTGCACGCTCAGGTTCGGCCCTGAATTTATCATTCTGAGGCACTTTTATTGGGGTTCAGAGAGTGCAGATTTGCTGACTGGACGTTTTTAAGTAGCCTCATCTGTCTATGAAAGATGCTGCTGTTCTGAAAGAAGGTCTAAGTTAGTCCCAGGAGGCTGAAGGGGAGGATTCCGATACGTCATTCTGTTCTAATCCTGTCTGCCGTTCTCTAATACATTGTAACATTACTTTTAACTAAATGCAACCACCCACCCCCAGATAAAGAAGCTCCTTGAAGCTCAGGACAAAGAATCGAGTCCCGCAGCCCCCCCATCCTCCATGGAGAGGCGGCAGGAGGAGGTGAAAGAGCAAGTCAGCATCGCTGTGAGCACAGGTACCGCAGTCTGGATCTCACGTTTATGCCACACTATTGCCCTTGGCCCTTAACTGCCTTTGTGCTTAAAGCTGGGCTAAAGCTAGGAATGTAATACTTATCTGGGGGGTGCAGTGGGGGTGGGAAGCGGTTGGGTTTAGGGTTTTGTGTAAACTCACCAAAAGGCAGTAACTGTACTGGGGTCTGTCCCACTCTGCATGTGTGGGGGGTTTCTGTCTGTTACAGGAGCCAGCTTGTTCTGGAGTCCCCCGCAAGGAGAGCCTGAGTCAGAGCTTGAGGCACAGGGTGAGATTGAGGCCAGCTCCGCCTTCACTGCCTCCGCCCCAGAGGAACACGCCTCTCCCTCCATGCTCAGCGACGGCCCGGACAGGGAGGATGAGCAGCGGCAGGCGTTGGGCGTGGCTTCACCTAAGTACGGCTTCTCGCGGTGCCCTCATCGCAGGGGCGGGGCTTTGTCTGTAAAGGTTGACAGGGATCGGAAAAAACTGCCAGCACTGCAGTGAATAAGGATCATCTGCCTCTGTCTGACAAGCAGAGGCACACAGACAAGCAGAGTGGTTTGAATGACCATGAACTATTTGTAATGTTTTTGCATATAAAACATCAGTCTGCAGCAGCTACTCTCACAGGGCGAGTCAATGGTGTATGATGGCAGAGGAGAGCTTTGCAGTCCTCAAGGGTCCATTCCTCACCTGTTCCTCGTAGATCTCCGCCTGGCGATGGACTGCACGTCTTCCAGAGCCCAGTGCTGGGAGAGTCTGCCAGGATGTGTGACCAGACCCGGTCTCCAGACAAGCTGGGCTCCCCCCAGCAGGAAGCCAGCATCTCGGAGGATGAGCAGCAGAGATTTTACAAAGTCTTGCTGGTCAGTTTGTCATTTGTGGCATGAATTTTGATATGATGTCGTGCAGAGGGTACCCCCCCCCCCCCCAAAGATATTTTTTAGTCTGTCTTCTGGAGTGAACGTGAGGAGGCTAGGGGTGGGGGCATTCATGAGGTGCCCTGACGTACAAACATGGGAAGCCCCCTCTTAGAACTTATTAAAGGCTTTCAGATGAAGATCAGAAGCCTGCCCACATAACCTTTGGTGGCCTTCAGACTGGCCTGTTTCAGCAGATCCACTTATGGTCTGGTTCTCAGCTAGTCTGGCCTCAGGACCCTCATTACCCTTTGTTCAGAAAAGCACGACCCAAATTTGGCCGGTGGTGGGGCTAGATAGCCCATGTTCTGCTGTAAACTCTTTAAGGTTGCAGATCCCATAGCCCTGTCTGTCTGTAGGGCCAGGTGAACAGTCGCCTTCGAGTCTCCTTGGGAAAGGAAGAGGCTGAGCGGCAAGAACATGCTGTATGGACTGGACCCCCCACGGAGAGGCATAGCCTGTCCCCTAAGGAGGCTCCGCCCCCCAGGTCTGCCCAGCTCAAGGGACGGAAGAAGACCTCAGAGCCTGACAAGCCGGAGCAAGACCAGGTGCTGCAAGCCACACTCAGGCAGCTGCAGAAGCTGGGGGTGACCTTGGAGCTGGACCCTGGCCGGCAGGGCAAGGCCACGCGCAGCACCCTCGAGAGCACCAGGTAACACCCCATGCAGGGCTAGACATAAACCGCGGCCAATGGCCGTCGTGCCTTTCAAAATTGGCCGCACGCCTCCTCAAAATTGAAGTACCTTACGGCCAAGACTGGCCTGCCTTTAATGTTTGTCTGGCCGTATGCCCCCTTTTTACCGAAAGTAACGTTCATTACACAAAAGACTTGCGCACGACACGGTCCACTTTACCTCGTCAACAATCGATGCATCTGTACTGAACCCGAACCCAACCTTCGATACGAGAAACGAGGTCGACCCGCACATCTCGTAATTCCCAACTACTGAATGAACCGCAATGAATTCTGGACTAATACGATCATGTGTTCGTCGCATGATTGGCTGGTACGGTATGTATCGTCCAGCCTACTATGGAGCCACAGCAATGACAATGGTGCATCATCAGGGGTTACGTTTTTGATTGGAAAAGCCATCCGACGGTTTCGGTAATCATCGTGTAGTTGTCGTCTGCTGCTTATGCTGTCACCATGCCTCGCAAAGATCGGAGAACGTAAAAGAAAGCAAGCTGAACTCGCGGCTACTGCCGCAAAATGTTGCAAATTATCTACTTTGTTCAGGTAAGTGTCAGATGGTGTTGTAAAAAAACATTTGCCGAGGCAGAGCAGATTTGACTCAGAGAAGTACCAAGCTCTGCTGGGAGGATATAGGACTGGTAGCGTGCAGTGTGCAAAAAACGAACGTCAAGTCAATTGTCATGTACACTAAAAGAATACGGGTGTTCTGAGCAAACAAATACAAAAAAATTGACGGCTCCTTTATTGTTGGATTTTGTTTTTTGAAATAAAGCTATATATATATATATATATATATATATATATATATATATATATATATATATATATATATATATATATATATATATATATATATATATATATATATATATTCTGTCTCAAATCGAAGGTCGTATTGCGTAGGTTGTCTAAACTTGGTAATTACAGTAATTGGTAATTAGTGACTCAGTATTGGCCCAATGCCTTTTTGGAAAGTTTCTGCTTTTTTGAAAATAAAAAAATGCATCCTTTATGGAAATAAAATTCCTCCACAAGGCCCGAGGTGTCCTATGAAATTTAAATAAATGAAAAAACATTTTTACTCCAGATTTTGGCCTTGTGCCCAGGCTTAATGGCCTTGTGCCCTAGAAAAAATATGAATAGCCAAGGCCAAAGTGGCTGTGCCCTCCTAAATCCTTATGTCTAGCCCTGCCCATGCCTTTGTCTCAGTCACCTGCTTCGACATTCAACATGCTCAAGCTTATCAGGATTCCATCTGTCCCCTTACAGCACGCTGGCCTCCATCAGTCCCGAGGCAGTGGTCCCGAGACTGACCCTCTCAGAATCTGTTGGGACAAGCATGTGGGCCCCCAGTGTGGGGGGCAGCGTGGACCTGAGCCTCGAGGCCAACGCCATCGCCCTGAAATACCTCAGCGACTCTCATCTCTCACGGTTCTCCTTGGGGATGAGGCCTTCAGTACCCCTGCAGAGCCCCGGTGCAGTGCATTCTGGGAATGCTTCCACAGAATGTGCCACGACAGGGCTGAGCGTGCTGTCCTCTAGCAACATGTCCTTTGCCACCAGGAAGTACATGAAGAAGTATGGGCTGATAGAGGAAGACAGTAGCGAGGAGGAGGTGGAAATGGAGGAAGAGGCAGAGAGCACGGATCTGCGGAGGGACTCGGCCTTGGGGCACTCCACCCGGACAGACCTTTCTGAGAATTTCAGTCCTGAGCGAGGCGGGATCCTGAAGAACATTGGGAACAACCAGGCGGGCTCCCAGAGCCAACTTCTCCGAGACCTACGACCAAAGATGCAGCTTCTCTCAAGTGGTGCCAAAAAGAGATCCCAAAAGGAGAACGACCCCCGGGGGCTAGAGAGAGGTCCGCAGCCCGTGTGGGTGGGAGCCCAGGCGTCTCGGGATCCTTCAGCGGCAGAGAGCTCTGTGGGCAACTTCTTGGACCTTAGCCGTCTCCGCCAGCTCCCTAAGCTCTTCTGACAAACACATAACCGCTGACTGGCTCGAGCGGTAACTATTCAAACAAATGAACTGTACATGTGACAACTTCTGAAAAATGTTTGTTTATAGATTACAGTAGATGTCAGTGCAATTGTCCGCATTGCCCTCCTGGTTTGGTATCACCAATCCATGCTATTCCCTCATTAGTTACAGTGTAGTCAATACTGTCAACCCTGTTTGTTGCACCAACCTGAAGTCACTTGTTTTGGGATGTGGCTGCATTGCAGGAATGGGAGGGAGGCATGATGTCAGCGCCAGCATTTCAGAACTGGCTTTTTTCCTTTAAAGATGTGCGTGTCTCTCTGTGGAGAGCTGCTAGAAGTAAACATCAATGCTAATTGAATTGATTTCAGTTACTTAAACCTGGGTATGTTTACATTTTAAGTTTATTTTAACCTTTTAAATGTTTTGTTTGTCAGGAACATGTTTTTATATGTGGTTTACTCTTCCTGTAATGGAATTTTATTTTTGGCTGATTGTAGGTCAGTCTATGTTCCACATTTGTTTTCCAAATCAGGTGGCTGTGAACAAAGTCAGTGTTATATTTTATTTGCTTTTATTTTATTGGAAAACTTACATCAATTACCTCCACTTTTTTGACACCACTATGCTAACACTATTCTGATTTGTTTTTAATTAAAATAAAGGTCTACTTGATTTTTTTAAAATGTTTGCTAACTGGTTATTCCACAAGTAGAGCACATTTTAATGATTGTTAGTAATGGTTCTGTTTATCTGAAAACTTCAGACGAGATCACATTGCATTCTTTTGAACGTCTCAAAAGGTATCTTCTGTTTTGTAAATTCCAGTTTCAGAATCACAGTGAGATCATGTATCTGTTACTCATGCTGCACCTTAGGAAGCTCTTCATAATGCTCTCATAATAAATTATGGGAGTATTTCGTTTAACTGCTTTTGGGAAGCTAACTGCTCAAGAGAACCACCTAATGACAAATAATATGGTGTAACTACAGAGCAAGATTTCCAGGAAGCACAAAATCCATAATACAATACAGAGCGTAAACAGACTGGTGGCATGTTGTCACTGCAGTCACAGTCACTTATACAGACAATGGGGTTTTTGAAAAGTTTTCTGCACTGACAGTGCTCTGATATTTCGACATGATCGACAGCGGTGGCACACCGGTTTCCGTCTACTGTTTCCTCCTGACTGCTTCCTAAGCTCACGGCTGCCTTTGACAACTCCCTGCTCACCAGCCTTGCGTAACGTGTTAATGAACATCCCCGCACATCCGTCCTTAAAAGGAGAAAGGGACAAGGACAGCCAAGCTTCCTAGAGCAGTCGTGGATGTTTTAAACAGATTTCACTGGAGTTTTCACAGACCTTACACGATTAACCCGTCAATATGGAGCATCTATGTTTCAACATTAAAAAGATCTAATTTGGGCTCATTTTTTGATTGTCTGTCACCTCCCTGATTTTGCTTTTTCAAAATGCAAACTACCTTGTTCAAGAACAGAAGGTAACGAGCTGCACGCCCCCATAAACATCGAAGATCCTAGTTCCCGAGACACACTGAAAGTGACAGCAGTAACAATGACTCATGGGCAGTTGTGGAAGCTACAAAGATATCCAACGCTGAGCCAATAAAAAAACACTGCAGATCCACCTCCCTTCAGCCATCTGTGCACTAGACAGATCCACCACCAAACATGCATATCCCTCCTTGCATGGCTTTGTTCATTATTGTCAGACATTCTTCAGCACATCTACTGATAGGAGTTCGTGATAATTTAAAACCCGTGTCAGTGTGACTCACTGTTTTACTGACCTCATTGTCCCAGTTCTGTGTCATTCGGCTGCCAAAATCAGGCACATTTATCAGAACATCTTTTATGTAACTTCTAAACGTCAGGTGAGCAGAAGAATCCATGTTGCATCACACTGGGAGATCGTAGTACGAGATGTATGACCACGGCAGCTGAGGGTCCCCTTCCTCAAATTAATATCACACCATTCATGGCAAGAGCCAGCAATTGCAGGAGATGGTTTAAAGGAGAGGAACTATAGTAGTGGATGGAGAGTGGCAGTCGCTGAAAGCATGATTTGCCCCTCCATGATACATTAACATTTACTCCCTAAGGTGTCTGGGTCTCACCTATTTCCTGATCTATGTAAATCTCTGTGGGGGCACGGTGGTTAGCACTGCTGCCTCACACCTCTGGGACCTGCGTTCATGGCTCCATGGGTGTAGAGTTTGCATGCTCTCCCTGTGCCATCATGGGATTTTCTCCACGTCCTGTTTCCCCCCCACAGTCCAAAAATATTCTTAGGTGAACTGGAGCTACCAAACTGCCCATAGGTGTGAGTGTGCCCTTAGATGGGTTGGCATCCCATCCTGGATCATTCCCTGCCTTGTGCCCGTAGCCTCTGGGATAGGCTCCAGACCCCCTGTGACCCTGAACAGAACAAGCGGTTACAGAAAATGGATGGATATAAAATTTGACCTACAGTCCACTGGCAGAAGTATTTAGTGATCAGTGGTCATTGTTGACACACCGCAGCAATGAAATGGAATGAAAAGGGGGCAGCTAATTCAGCACCTGGGGAGCAGTGCTTGGGGGCGGTACCTTGCTCAGGGTATCTCAGTGGTGCTTTGCCGGTCGGGGATTCAAACCCACAATCTTTCAATTACAAGTGTGCCCCCCTAACCATTAAGCCACCGCTGCCCAGAATCTTCCTATATTGTGGTCTGAAATGGTTAAGGCTTCTGTACAGAGCTGCTTCTTGGCAGAAGGGTGTGGGCACCAGGGACCCTCTTGAACTGTGTTAAGTAAAGACAAGAAGCCATGTCTAGATTATATCCCAGAAAAATTCTACCAACTGCTCCACAGCCTCCGGATGGAGGGAAGGCAGGCTGTCTGGCTAAGGGCCCCCATAACTGACAGCTAATGCTGGCTCTAAAATCGGAGTAACACTTCACAAAAGAAATGTGTACTATAAACAGCAGTGTACTGGTTGGAAACATAGTCAAACATTTCATTTCAATGCAATATACAAACAGCTAAATGAGAGACAATTTCTGTGCAAATATTTACGCATCGTAATGCCTCGATCCCCGGGATAAATTACTGTTCGATTTAAATGAACCAATGATTTGCACATTTAATTGGCCAGGAGCACAGGAAGGCTCCTAATTGAGTTTTCAAAATGATCATTATATTCGATTTATATAGGCACAAAATAAGTTTTAGTCAACTACAGAATTTTTTATAGAAATTTTACTTCCAGTCCTTTTCACGGTATTTGGCATTTCTTTGTTTTTTTTCATACTCATTAATGTTTTCTACAGGGGGTTACTTTAAAAATAATATGGTCATTATAGCCTTCATTTGAATTATTATGTGAAGTGTGCTTTTGATTTGCGCTATTTAAATACAAATAATTCGCAGTACATAAAAAGAGGAGGAGAAAACAGGAATAAACTTTTCCGCTAGCTCTCATGGGAGCCCATAACATGTTTAATCATTGTCACACTGATTGGGAATATCTGGTTCGTTGTAATTCATATACCGTAGCTAACGCGTTTACGGGGTTATACGAATCATTTAATTCATAGAAGAGACAACTAAAGATGTCGGAAGGAAACGGCATATCCCCGTGGCAAGGAAAACCTGATTTCGTCGCACAGCAAACCAAGTAAAACTGGCACGACTGGCGTTCACCACATCAAGCACCACAGACTCCATTATAACTGCAGTTGATGGGGGATTGCCAAACTCTTTTTCTTTTTTCAAATCTTGTACGTGACACCCACATAAAAACATAATAGCTTGAAATTCTGAGTCATTACACATGTATGAGGAGGACATATTATGTCAATGTAATAACATTTATGTGCGTATATTGTCATACTAAAAACCATACGCAATGAAAGCATAATAAATGAATATGCACGTACAAATCACTGTACATCGATATGAGTTTCATCCATGTCTACTGATCCATTTCCAGGGCTGCCAACTTTGATGGGCTGGAGTGAGAGTTTCAATTCGAGACAAGGCTGTAGACGCGTTTATATGTATGTAACAGTTTTATTACCTTGTAAATAGTCTGTAGGGTTTGCAAACCACCCCAACCCTTTTGATGTAGCTAATTTTAGGTTTATAATGTAATTATACAGATTTCTATCGTCAGTGTCACGCCAGATGCGTGAGAGCTGGCAACCCAGCATTTCTCTGTAACCGGTGAAGGTAGCGTCAAGATGCAACCACCCCTCCGTCCAGGTACATACAGTAGCGACGTCTGTCCACTAGGGGCACCCATCGGCAGTTTCTTAGACGCTCCGCCCACAGCCTCTCCCGCGGGCGGCTGCGCTGAGTGTCCGCTCTAGATCCCTGGCGGCCGCTGCACGGACGAGATGGCGACCGAGAGGCGACTCCGCCGCTTCTCCGCCGACGGCTGAGGATTGACACTGTTCAATCGCAAACCGTGAGTAGCCGTGGACCGGAATACCGCGAGCCCATCGGGGAGGATATAACCAGCCCGACTTTCGCTTTGTCTAGCTGGGCTATGAGCTATGACGCTGCCGCGGGTGTCTTCCTGGTACCGCGGTCCAGTTTCGGCGAGGAATCTCGGGAGCCGCTAAAACGGCCGGGCGCTGTTATGGTAGACTGGGGTGTTGTCGGACTCGCCGGTTACTCAGCGTCCTTTGAGCTCTTACTGACCAGTTAAGGAACTTGAGCCCGTTGGGCTGGTTAAGCGGTTACTGCTTTCGGAAAAGTGGTTTCCACAGTTGAAGCAGCTGTCGATACTAAGCCGAACCCAGCGGCCTTTCTGCGCTCCAGGCCCTTGTGAGCTGAAGACACGGAATTATCTTGTCCGGATGGATGCTGCCTGGCTCCACGCTTTGAGGAATATGCGTAATATTTATGGACGATAGTTCGATGTTATTTGGATGTTACTTAAAGGTTTTGAGCGCCCGCTCTTCTGTTTCCCGGTGGGTAACGCACGGCTGGCTGTACTCCGGGGTCGGGTGGGGGTATCACCACCGCCGCCCGCCCCGTACTTCGCTCCTTTCGCGGTTGCATATCTTTCTTTAAATCGGGCTTCATTATCGACGGCCTGATAGTCGGCCATCGGCCGTGGAAACCAAACCAACCGTTAGCCGAAGCGGCTGCGGCACTCGCCTCCGGTGAAACCTTCGGAAGAAAGGGAGAAACGTCGAAGACCTGTTATCGGGGACGGTTCTCCACGACCCATACGCCGCGCCGGTACTTTGGTGCCGCACGACTGCATCCTCTTGGCCGCACGCCGACCAGGCCGCAGCCTCCCAGCTCGCTTTGTTACCCCGGCCGCGCCTCGCCCGCCGAGCCCCGCGACGTGGGGGGCGCTCGGCGTTTAGCGGTCTGCGCTTGTTTGATTTACTATTTAATGTGTTTGTGAGTTAAATGTTTAATTGTGGGTAGTTTTGTAATAATTTGAGGCAGCTTGGAGCTCACGGCGACATGAAAGTTGAATCGGCCGTGTGCTGTTTACCAGGACCGAAAGCGGGGTGTCAAGGAGGTAGGGTTCCCCATTGTCCCGTGCGGAGACGGCTTAGCTCGCTAGGGCCTTTCCCGGTTCCCTCCACCCCCATCAGCTTAGTGGGAAGGGTGTCTCCCGGGAGAGGCGGCCCAGCCCCCCGCCCCGATCTGACGGAGCTGCTGTGCCGTTTGTGTTTCTTCCGGGTAGCTCCCGATCGTCTGCACAAGTATTAAACACATTTCTTTGTTGGCAATATATTCTATCTTCACGATGTAATGGAAAATGATCCGTGCACCTATTATATTACTTTTTATGTTCTGCTTTCATATCTCGGCTTGACATATTTACTGTTAATGGTTTTTTTTTAACCAAAGCGGTGTTTTCTTTATAGTCTAATTTCTGTTAGATCCAGTTATTTTATAACCCTGATAAATTTGCCATTGCGTCGTCTTGACCGTATAACTGAGTGTATTGTTACTGTAAATGATACATTTTGAAATACAACTTTCCAATACACGTTTTTCCCCCCTTATAAAAACTTACACCTCATTTGCCAATACATGCACCACAGAATTGGACAACTGTCATCCCGAGCTTTATTGTATATTTCAATTTGAATTCATTACTACATTGTGTATAACAGTTGTGTATTATCAGTGTGAACAGGTTTAAGGTTCCTTCAAAGCACAGGCATAACAAGGTATGGATGTGGTTAGGGTGAACTGTGGAAAGGCCCTAGATCTTTATGATAGCAGATACTTTTGAAGTGGATTAAGTGTCCTTTTGTCAAGAAAATGCAAGATGAGTCAGCCCTGAAAACATTGAAAATGAAAACATTTCCATTTGATTTGCTCTTGAATGGTTAAGTCTTAATTTATTAGTCACTAGCTTTGTAACTCATCGGTTTTATACTCCTAAAGCAGTGTGGGTTGTTATGCTTTAAATGTTTTAATGAAGTGTGTGTCTGTGTGTGTGCACGCGCGCAAACACTGGTGGGAGGGGGTGTTTTATGTGTATTGTGGGCTGTGGATCAGAGACCCTAATTTGATAGTTTATTCATGTGAGTGGGTGGATAAAGCGGCTTTTGATTTAGACAGGATGGCAAGTCAGTTCAAACTAGATCTTGAAAAAATGTACAATGTTGAATTCATAAAAAAAAAGCAAGTTGTTTTCTTAAATAGAATTTGAGCAGAATTACTTATTTTTTTCCCTTACATGTGTATACCTGAATAGCTCTTGTTTTTTGGTCTCTGATTGTATTATAAAACTGTTTTAAAATGGGGAATAACACACATTGCATCTTTAAGTTCCTTGGAAAACAATGTAGACTCAAAGTGCGTTGGTCAGCAGAGTTCAGCTTAGCTGGTCGTATCTTGGTATGGTAATTCAGCGTTTTTAGTTATGATGTAGGTATAACTTCCGTAACAGTTTTGCCTGCACGTCAGATTCTTTGTCATTTTAGTTAATGTTATTGTTAGCATTAGGCTGTGTTGTATTGTTGTTGTAAGTGTAACTGTGTGTATGACAAAGTTTTTATATGATGTTCATGTCTCCTAATTACACATGTAAGAAATTCATGACAAATATTTTGTCCCAAATGGCAAACTCTGCTTAAAGACTTCTCTGTCGTCAGTGCTTGTTGTGCTGTTTGAGCATGGGACCATGTATGTGGCCAGCACATGCTGGTGAATGAAAGCCGAAAGACTGATGGAAAAATAGCCGAAACCTTGGAAATTTCAGAGACTGACGGTTGTGGGATTTGTAGTATTCATCTGTGGGGGAAATATGCAGCATATCATATTCATAGTAAAATGCTTCCGTATAGGCACATTTGCTGTTTTCGACAAATGCAACTGTTAAGTAGATAGTAAGCTTTTCTTTTCTTTTTTTTTTTAAGTACGAAGTTAAGGAAAACATTTTGCTTGAATTACATCAAAGGTTGTTGTCATACTTACTTTATGAGTCTCGGGGTGGTGGGTGTTGCAGGGAATATTAACCGGCTTTGCAAGTCCGAAATAAATGGTTTGTAAAGTGTCTTGGAGGTGAAGCAGGTTGTTGTCTTACTTCGGGTTACCCTGCATGCTTTTGGAACTTCCCAGTTAAGATTTTTTTTGCTAATCTTTGTGGGCTGTATCTTGTTAACTTCTTTCTTAATTAGTTTTCTTTGGCTCCACATCTGTGTTTTTACAAACGATTGTGAATGATTGTTTACACATCAGCTGTAGCTTTCCCATCCTTTCCAATGCCATGCAAAACTTTTAATAAAAACATTTAATTGACAGGGGATATTATGGAATAAACAGGTCAAAGGGATGGGTCCTGGATTCTTGTGAATAATGAAACTTTAAATATACCTGAGAATGTAGATGGTGTCTTCAGTCCCTTGTTATGTAATGTTAACTCTCTGGGAGCTGCAGTCAGTTTCAGAGTCCTGTTTGACTGTAGTTGTTTTCGGGTGAGAAGCCCACCTACGCATTTAGAACATCAGCTCTAAGCAGCATGTCTGAACTTCAGAAGGCTGTATCTGGTTATAATGCCCTGCCTTCGACTACCTTAGTGGTGAATCAGCATCAATAGTAAGACTATGGAAAGTTCCGCTCTTTACAAATGCAGTGAAATTAGAATTTTTCTTTTTGTTGAATTGGTGTAGCTTACAAATGAGCTGGATAAGATTGTCTACCTGGTACCTATTATATTTTTTTTCCAAAAGCCTTCTGCATAATTATCATAAGTGGGAGAATGTGGGAGGCTGACATGAACTGCCAGATGAGTAGGGCTAAATACTGAAAGTTGGTAGTTCTAAGGAAGTAACTCAGTCTTATTACTGTCGAAGGCTGACAAATATTTGGTGCTAGATTGCAGCACTTTTAACAGTATCTAGTATGTGGTTGTGACCACCCTTTCTCAGATGAATTTGCACTGACTTGCTCATACTTTTTCTGGTGGATTTTGTTTGTTTGTTTTTTTTTTTTGGTACGTGACGTGACCGGTATTTGGCCCCTCACTGCCACGTAAGCTGACATAAGAGAGGAACATGGTTCGGGTTTTCCAAAAATAGCAGCTAGGCCCAGATCTGGCGATACACCAAACCTAATGAAACATGATCATATACAGCATTAAACTACAAAAAATTTTTTGACTGCACAAGAAATCTTGCAGCTTCACGCCCACCCTTGACACGAATGAGGTTCCGTCTTCCTGTCCCCAGCCCGAGTCGACAAGCAGGGTACCCAGTGTTTTTGACTAAGCCGCGTAGCTGGGCAGTCAGCTGGGAAATTAGCTGTCGAATAAACAGAAAATGCATCTGCAGATTCACCGCTGGCAAGTTAAAAAGGCATGCGTGTCTAAGTACTAAGTAGCATTTACCTCCTGAGTATCTTGAGACATGCATTCTATTAAAGGTTTTTTTAAATCATCTTGTGCTCACGGTGCTCTGCTGCAGTGTTTTGTAAATAAAATTTGAGTGGGGGTGTATTGTATTGGTTCCAAAATTATAAGCGATACCCTGCCCTGGTGTTAATGTAAAGTGGCTAATCGGCAATGGGTATTTGATATGATTTGGCATTTGATTCATAAGCCCTGTTTGAGTATAAGGTTTTCCTGTAGTATTATAAACGCATTGGTGTGTACAGTTTCTTTTGCTGTTTTGAGTCTAGACATTATTTACCTGTCCTTGATGAAAAGTAACCAGACAGGCTTTTCAAAAGATGGACAGAAGGCCGGGCAGGCAAGTGCTCTGTTTGGGATTCTACTTGGGTATTTATAGTAATGTAACCCTAACTCTGTTGGCGGGGCCCATTCAGGCGAAGCAGCAAATTACTGAGGGAAGTGGGGGCTTGTGCTCTACTTGCATCACTGTTTGGATGGTAGTTTGAGAAGAACAGGGTTGCAGGTCTCGAGCTATGAGGTGCCAGAGATCCAGAGGATCTCTGATCACAAGATCGCCTACCATGGTGCCTCATGTAGACACTGATAAAATGGGCTGCATGTTTTTGTAAAGCTTGCTATATCTGCAAGTCTTAATTTAAAGATCAAAACAATCCATGGACTACTCATTTGTGTCATCTTGTTACAAAGGTCATCCCGTAATCGTTACTTGTTGATTTTAAAGTTTACTGTATTTGTAATGGAATCTGTTGTGGTTTGCTTTTGACTAGACATTTTCAGTCAAATATTGCTCTGTTTTGTAAGTGATTGGGTAGAACCTTGTCCTTTGTTTGTCAGGGTTCTCACCTTGATGAGTCATATCGCCATCAACAACTTCCTGTAGTTCATCTATCGGAAACCTGCCGCTTACCTCTGCTTCAATCATCCTTTGTTCCGTTGGGTGCCGGTGAGAAAACAAAACATACTCACTCATATGGCTGACTACTATGAATGGTTAGAGCATGACTGTCTCCGGCTCAGTAGACATTACGAGCATCACTCACCATTCTACTTCGTGATTGTGCTACCCGTAGTGAGAAATTCAACAGGCCCAGAGCCGTGGTCATGTGACTTGCGGTCACATGGCCCTGCGGTGAGATGAACAGGACAGTAAGGAAATGTAAACATGAACAGCAGCTCAGGGCTGTTTAACTATTAGCCGACAGCTCATCTTTCTAAACTTGTCCATCAATCTTCCAGCTGCTTAACCTGGGGAGCATTCTGGGTGGTACAATGCCTGTTCCACACTGGCAATTTAGAGATGCCAGTCAGGCTGATGTTATCCCTGTGGGAGTTAACCCACACAATATGGGCAAAACAGGCAAACTCCACACTCCACACATGTGGGATTTGAACCCCCAGTGAGTCCCTGAGAAGGGCTGCCCTGATCACGTCGCTATGTAATCACGATTATATGGCACATGCACAATAATCACCAGGGCTCAAACATTTGTCAGGATGCCGGCCATTCGGTACTTTACGGACATTTACTTATGGCCACAATTTGCTAAGCAAATTAGTAGTGTGCCTAAGATATTAATGTGATGTGTATTGTGATGTCCAAAAGTCAGTAGTCTGTATAAATTCAGAAATGTGCTAACATTTGTGTTCACTTGTTCAGACTTATATTCTTATTCCACTGTACACTAATGCATACCTTAAATTCCCAGTGTCTCCCTCTTTCCATCTATGAAGGACTCACTTCTCTCTGTGCTTCACTGATGGTGTTTCCTGTTTTACGCAAGCACTTCCTGTCCTTTGTCATAGTGCCTTTTTGTCATAATTTCCTTAATCACTGAACTCTCTTCTTCGAAACCCTTGGAAAGGTAAATTATCTTTGTGGAGGGTCTTCTAGTACAGAGGGACCCCTCCTCCGACCTCACAGTGATTCCTCAACTGGTGTTTGAAAGAGGAACGTCCACTAAGAGACTAGAAAGCCAGCCAGAAAATACCCTTGGTGTGAATGTCCCACTTAATATTTTGGCAGAGATGGATGGATGTTGGCTGGTGATGCATATGAGACTTGGGAATCTAGCTTGAAAGAGCAGAATTGTGTCAATGGAAAGCTAATTCCCCAAAGCACAGCTGAGCTGTGGAACTGGGAGTGAAGGCTGTGAAGATTGTCATAGTACATGCTGGCCCAGTGAATATTCTGCATTGTATTTGTCTCGTGAAGATGAGGTCCTCTCATTCCTTATTGGTTAATAGAGTTCAGTGACATTAAGGCCTTTAGATTTGCTATCATCAAGAATACTTAATGGCTGCGCTGGAATAATTCATTTTATGACATATCTGAGTAACCTGTAGTCATGACAAAAGCGGCTTCATTCCGTTCTGTAGTTACAATCTGTAATGTACCAACCCCCTTTTTTTACTTTGCAAGACTGCTCAGCTGATTCATCAGTCTGTTTGCTGTTGTTAGACAGGTTTGTGCAGATGATAAAAGCTTGCAATTACAGCATGATTTATTGGCCTCATAATTCCTTTCGACATTTCCGCGAGGCGCAGTCTCGGCCTGTTTCGTCTTGCTAAATCTCTCCGTTCGGTATGAACCCTAACTACACAACTTGGGGCATTCTCCATCTTTAGAAACACGTGGTAAGATTAGCTGAAGCACACCCTTTTCCCCCAGCCTCCTACAAAGCTGTTTTCTTTTCTGATGCAGTTTAGTTTAGAGTTCATTCCTTAAGAGTATGAATTACACTCTAAAATCTAGTAATTGCTTTGCTAGATCTGGTGATCAACCTATAAATTTTACAGTGGCTGTTGGTCAACGATGTCCTCTGGTATTGTGGAGCCGGACTCTTCATCAGAAGCCCAATTCCCGGTTACACCCTGATTGTTCTCTGGTCAGCACTGTGGTATCTGTGGCTCCCAGGATTCCTGTGACCGTAATGCCAGTGTTTGTCCTCTGGAGGTGCTGTGCACCTAACAGTTCACGCCTGTACCCAGCTCACTCCGGAAATGGCCAAGCTTCATCTTCAGTGTCTGCTTTATGCATATTTCCATTTTCTTTGTCTTTCAGGTTGTATATTTCACACTATGTGCTGAACGTCCAAGATGTCTGAAAATATTTGTTTTGAAGATTTTTTTTTTTGATTCCAGTGGAATCTAGATTTTTATTTTATTTTTTATTTTTTAAGTTGAGCACACAGACGTTTGAGGAGGAGAGATCCTAAGACGCAGTGCGTGCCCCTGGCCCGCCAGCCTGTTACAATGCCCGTGCAAGCCCCACAATGGACGGAGTTTCTGTCGTGCCCCATCTGCACCCACACGTTCGAGCAGACCATCCGGCGCCCCATCAGCCTGGGCTGCGGCCACACCGTGTGCAAGATGTGCCTGAACAAGCTGCACCGCAAGGCCTGCCCCTTCGACCAGACGGCCATCAGCACCGACATCGAGCTGCTTCCCGTGAACACGGCCCTGCTGCAGCTGGTGGGCGGCCAGGTGAGTTTGCCCCGTCTTCCCCTCTCCTCCCCCTTGGCGAGTCTCCACCCCTGACCCCCTTCCCTGCTGATTCCGTGTGCCCAGGGTTGTGTGCCATGTCCCGTGATCCTGCCACACTATTGGTGTCGGCTCATCTTCACCCTCCAGGATAGTTATTTCTGGTGATTTGCTGGGTCTTGTGTTTTCGTAACATAAAAACAAAAGCCATGGGAGAAATGACATCAGTGGTTTTCTTCGGAAGTGCCGCGTTTGTGACGCCTCCTTTATGAAAGACTCCCTCACAATAATAGCAGCTTCTGCACTAAAGATGCAGATTACTGTTTAATGTATCCATATTGACATTTGCTAAAAGATCAAGATATCAGCTTCAATCTAATGTCAGTCTTGGTCAGTATTGTTGGGCAATATTTAAACTTGATATTTAAAGTTAGCAGCATCAGAGCTAAATATGCAACTGCTAAAAAAAATGGAGATGATTGTATTGAATGATCAGCCATTTTCCATAATGAAGGACAAGGGATTTTGTCAGCTAATTAACCACTTAGAGGAAGGGTTGCCACTTTCAGTCTGAGGAAATAAGTGAACCCCCGGTATTATGAGGGCTCTATGGTAACTTTTTTCCCCAAGGAGTAGGGTGGAAAAGTTGTGCATGACGGACAAAACTGACAACAAACTAGATTTTTATTTTCATATTTTGGATTTCTTTTGATGTTCAGTCATATTTCACATTACAATTCATACTATAGGTCTTGCCATTATAAATCTAAAATTATAAGGTTGGGGTGTTTTACAAACCATATAGACTATTGACAAGGTAATAAAACTGTTACATGCATGTTACATGTGTGTGCTTGTGTGTCTAGACTTGTCTTGAATTGTAAATCTCACAGCTGACCAAAGTTGGCAACCCTACGTTTTATTTGAAATGTGAAATGCACTGATTTCGCTGAAGCAGCTTGTTCTTCTGTTTTAATTGTTCAATTAATAATTATTGGAGTAACGAGAAAACATTACATATGTCTTTTATATCTTTTTGTAATTAGACCACCCATACCCAACTGTAATAGCGATTAAAGTGTACTTAATATACCGTATAAAAAATAAAATTACATAAAGGGACTGGACATGCTACTTTATAAAAAAATAATATATAATATAATCTGTCACTGTCAAAGATAATTTTAGGTCACTCGCTCCACTGGGCCTAAATGTTTTTTCACGTTCGCACATTCGAACATTTTTTCTTGCATATGCATTGTAGAGCCCTGTTTATGGTGTGGGGAACGATTGTGGTCTTTGAAAATATGTGACTAATTGCATTCTGTATTGGTTCAAAACACAACACAGCATTTTACTTTACAATACGGGACAGGTGGCATCTCTGCTCAAAAGAGGTACCAGCCCTTGGGACTGGTTTTACACAGCCTGCATATGTTTTATTAAGTTTTTAATTCTTTACCTGGCCAGCAGATATGATTCTGTTTTCAACAGAATAAAAAATGATGTAACATCATTCCACTGCAGTCGTTAACCCCCCTGCAAATTGCTGAGGCGTTAGCTGGGGACTGGTATCCAGTGTGCGAAATACCCGTCAATATTCGGGGGGTCCCCATCTCCCTATTGTTGCGCAATACCTATCTTGAGACCCCCTTAAAATTTTGCTTTTGAGGCTTTCAGGGGGTCTCATGGGTTAATCGGGGGTGATGGACCCCCCCGTATTTCACACAATGCTGGTATCACTTATATTAAACAGAAATTATGTCCCATCAGGGTAAACTTCTAAATTGACACACCACTATTCCATACCCTGGCTCAGTATTTACTTTAAATGTAGGCATACAGTGGTTCCAGTATTTTCCTGTTTAGCTTTGTCTGGTCTTGTCTTCCTCTTTCCTTGATTGAAGTACCTTTGCTCAGTAGTGTCTTTAAAGGAGGAATCTGCAGACCTTAGTGATCAGCTTTATCACCGTTGGGGTTGGGGTTGGGGTGGGGGTGGCGGGGAGGTTGAGGCAGTGCTGCTTGTGATTGTGGGACACGTGTTTTCAGATCTACAGAGAAACACGTGGGTTGTTCTTGGAAGTGCGTGTTTGCTTTTAGGCGTGTGGTTGGAGCTCGCCTGTGTCGATTTGCCAATCTGGTCCAACGAGCTTCCAAGTTGGGTGGCACGGCCCCACCCAGCCACCTGAGCTCTGCAGTGCTTGCTGGGGCACCATGTACACAGACAGTCACCTGGCCGTCATCAGACTCGCAAGGGAGTTTTTTAAAAATGACTCACTGAATCTGTTCTTTCCTGTACTCAGAAATAGCTCTCTATTATCCTTTAGTAATGCATTTTATTCTATTTAAAGCTGAGATATCATCGCAGTTTTCTATATTTGGGCCGCAGCAGGAAAGAGTGGTTTGCTGTTTACTAAATCGCTGCTGTGTAGTATTGGCTAACTTGCGGTTGCTTTCACATTAATATAAATGTAATTTATGTATGCAGAACCATTTTAACAAGCAGGAATAAGGTGCGTTTTTCTATTATGTTAAACACATGGATCTTCCTCGTTAAGGGGTAGCAGTGACTGCTGTTATTCCACTCCTTTCAGTTCCTGTCAGGCTCGCCCATGGTTTCCCTTAAAGGGGAGCGTGTGCCTGGCGCTGGCTTCTCTTCAGCGTAGATGGTGTGTGTCAGAGGGGATTGTTCAGCCCCTTCCTGTCACTGCCGGAGGGGCTGTAATGGAGAGTTGAGTCTGTGCCGCTGTAGCAGACTTGGCTCTCTGCGGGGGTCTGGCCCTGCTTATGCTCTTTGGGCTTTATTTGGTAATTCACAGCAACATCGTGTCATCCCCCCCCCCCCCCCCCAAAACTCAGTTTCTGAATTTTCCTGGAGTCTGCATGTGGCTTGCTCTGATGTTCACTGTGCCCCCCCCGTTATCGCAGGCCCCCAGACAGCAGCCTGTCTCCCTGCTAAGCGGCGCCGACGACACCAAGCACTATGAGGAAGCCTGCCGCTGTGTGGAGGAGTTGGCTCTCTACCTCAAACCCCTCGGTGGCAGCAGCAAGGGTAAGCCCTGCGCGGCCCACCGCACGTCTGCCCACCCCTCTCATCCTCTCTTCTGCCCCCTCCCCCATTTGCCTTTCCCTCTCGCTCACCCCCTCCTCTGCTCTTCTCCCCCTCCAGGCCTGGTTTTGAGCAGCCCGGCCCAGAGCATGCTGAGCCGGCCCATGCAGCGCAAGCTGGTGACGCTAGTGCACTGCCAGCTGGTGGAGGAGGAGGGCCGTGTGCGGGCCATGCGGGCAGCCCGCTCGCTCGGCGAGCGCACCGTCACCGAGCTCATCCTCCAGCACCAGAACCCCCAGCAGCTCTCCTCCAACCTGTGGGCTGCCGTGCGTGCTCGCGGCTGCCAGTTCCTGGGGCCCGGTATGTTCTGGGAACTGCAGACTGGCCTCCGTCCGTCTGGCACGTGACCGTGTTCTGTCACTGTTGGCTGTGGTATGGTGCTTACAGCTCGTGTGTCCATTCAGCCATGCAGGAAGAGGCTCTGAAGCTGGTGTTGCTGGCCCTGGAAGATGGCTCGGCCCTGTCTCGCAAGGTCCTTGTCCTCTTCGTGGTGCAGAGGTTGGAGCCACGCTTTCCACAGGCCTCCAAAACCAGCATCGGGCACGTGGTGCAGCTGCTGTACCGTGCCTCCTGCTTCAAGGTAGACTGCTCCCCTTTGACCAGCTTGCTAGCTTGTGTGTGTGTATGTATGTGTATGTATGTATGTATAATTGCAATCCATTTACCATTGTATTTGTTCTATGTTATTTCAGAAAAGACTGCACCTGTTAAACAATTTGTCACCATCACTTTCTAAGCATCAGCTTGCCAGGTTAATAGTTACACAACTGAAGGCTGAGATACAGGCCAAATAGGGATGCATTCGGTTTGAAATTAGTAACCAATGGAAAATGTTTAGGACTACAGTGTAATGAGTATTTAAATGTTTGTCCTGGTGGGGGAGGGTTCAATGTAGAGTTGGCTTCATAAAAAATTTTGGTCAGCAGCTGCCACTTCTCCCTCCTCAGCCCACAGCTAAATGGCCACTTTGCTCACAGGTAACAAAACGCGACGAGGACTCGTCCCTCATGCAGCTGAAGGAGGAGTTCCGCACGTATGAGGCGCTGCGACGCGAGCATGACTCGCAGATTGTGCAGATCGCCATGGAGGGGGGGCTGCGCATCGCCCCTGACCAGTGGTCCTCGCTGCTCTACGGAGACCAATCACACAAGTCCCACATGCAGTCCATCATCGACAAGGTAGCTCGCCAAGCACCACTACAGTCCCATGTCACGTCAGATATGAACGCTACCTATTTTGGCCCATGATTAACATTTTTTTTTGTGAAGTTAAGCATTTAGAAATTCAGATTGTGCAAGACCACCATGTTATAAAATCTAAATAAAATTGCACCTCTAGCACAATGCGTAGCTTTTATCCTGTGATACCTTAAGTTTAAGCCAGATCCCCCACTGAATCAAAAACAAGTCTGGCCTTTCTGTATGAACTAGGAAGTTGAGGGCTTGCAGAGTTTGCAGGGCGTGCGGTTTAAAGTGATGTCCTGGCCCACAATAGCCACAAGGTGGCGCCAATGTCTGGTGCCACTCGGCAATTCTACTTTTTGCAGCTGTGCATCTCTGGGGAGCTTTGGAGTCAGGACAGCTTGTGGGCGGTGGGGGGCGGGGAGGTCACCTGCTGACTTTTGAGGACGGCTGGCGGGGCTCGCAGTCACACTGCTGCTCATTGGGGGAGGGGTTACCCACTTATTGTTTATCTGTGTCTGATTTGGCAGCTCCAGACGCCGGCATCGTTTGCACAGAGCGTCCAGGAGCTGACCATCGCCCTCCAGAGGACCGGGGACCCTGCTAACCTGAACCGCCTGCGGCCTCACCTCGAGCTTCTGGCTGACATCGATCCCAGCCCAGGTGAGCATGCAGGCCGGGATGAGTGGGAGCAGCAGAGAGCAGACATGCAAAGCCCGAATGGGCAACGGGATGTGACCTCACTGCTACCTTCCTGTCCAGATGCTCCACCCCCAATATGGGAGCAGCTTGACAATGGGTTGGTGGCAGTGAAGACTGTGGTCCATGGCCTGGTGGACTTCATCCAGAACCACAGCAAGAAGGGGAATGATCAGCAACAGGTGAGTCACCATCAAATGTGTGCCATCAAAAACGGTCTTACCGATAGGCTCAGGTGGAATCTAATTTTCCATACCATTATATACCATGGTATACGGTATTCTGACTTCCTGACCGTTGGCATTCCTGACAGCCTGATTTTGAGTGTTTCTTGATGTCAAATGTGATTGTGCTGGTCACACTCGCATGTCTGATTTGCAGCCGTCCCAGCACAGCAAGTACAAGACATACATGTGCCGGGACATGAAGCAGAAGGGGGGGTGCCCCCGCGGGGCCAGCTGTACCTTTGCGCATTCCCAGGAGGAGCTCGACAAGTGAGTATTTGGTCTGCCTCATCATGCTTGCATCCTCTTTGCGGCCCATCGCAGAGCGAGCAATCTCTCGGTCCGGCTGCAGGTACCGCAAGATGAGCAGGCGCCCTCCGGCGCGACGCCCCCACTGCCCATCCATGTTGCCGGGCGGTGAGGCGGGGCTGCCAGATGAGGACGAGGTGGCCCGTGATGCCCTGGCCCGGAAGTCGCCTGGCTTCAGCAACGGTATCATAGCGGCGGGGCCCGGCTCGCCACTGCCACAGCTTATATCGCGGGGCCCCAGTTCCTGTGACCCCGGACGCAAGCCATCCAGGATCGACGCTGGCAGCCCTGTTGCCCCGGGATCACCCCCGGACTGGTGAGCGAACTGCCTCTGTTTCCCCTTCCGTTTTAACCCTCTCTTCCTGGCTTCTCAATCTTGGCCTTGCCTTCTCCTGGTTAAAGCCGGTGTGTTTTTAACCAGGTGGCTGAATTACAGCAGTAATTATTGCAGGAGGTGTCGTTCAAGGTCATCCTCAGGAGTTTGGCCTCCATTGTTTGGCTGGTCATGCCTTTGCTCTAGTGCGATTGCTCCTGTCTGTGTTTTGCCACGTGCATTGGTATTCAGGCTCGGGTTTCCCCCCTCAGCCTGGACCCCGTCCCCAAAACGCTGGTGGCGATGAACCACCACTTATCGAACCAAAGGCAAACCCTCACAGGCCACCGGCAGGGGACCCTGGTCCACAGGGGTCCCCCCATGTACCCGCAACAGCAGGCTGAGGTCATCTACCCCGAGCCCCGGCCTCCGGGTTCTGCAATGCAGTATGACTCCTCCCATTACCCTGCAGGTAAGAGGCCGGCCGCCCCCCCCCCCCCCCCCCCCCCCGCCCCCCAGGGACTTCCCTTTCTGTAAGGTGACTGAGGCCTTCCCATATAAATACAGCTGCCCGGCAATGTGTGTGTTTCTGTTCTCCACTGCAGGAACCCCCTATCCCTACCAGCCCTCGCCGTATCTCCCGAAGCGCTACCTCCGCACCTCCTCACAGGCCAGCGAGCCGGGCCTGCTCCCCTACCAGGAACCCTACGCGGGACCCTATGTGCCGGAACGCCAGTACACCACCCCTCAATCTGGGCCTCAGTTTTCCGCCATGTTCCACCACTACGATGCGCGGCGCCCCCCCCCTACAAGCCAGTCCTACCTGCCACGTGACGACCTGGTCCGCATGAGTCCCGGCCCTGTCGATGTCCCCCCACCGCCACCTCCCCCTCCCCCATCGACGGGATCTGCATACCTTCAGGAATCTTCCCGGGAATTGTACTCCTCGGATACATACTGCCCCGTGGGGCCTCACATTCAGGTGCGGCCATGGGTGAAGGTGAGACACCGCCTGCTTTATTCAAGTCCTGAACAATACAAATGTGAGTGTCAAAAGAGTAATAGTCACGCTTGGACTGGCTCTATGCTGATTGGCTCTTTGCCGGCTCAGTAGGAAAACGCTCAGAGCTTCTTAAATGTGTGGCAGGGTACTGGCCATCTTAAAATTCAGAGAGAAGAACGTGAAACGTGTCAGGGGATGGCATGTAGCGTTGTCTGGAGGATGAGTAGATCAGTACTTGGTATTTTATTATGAGCTAATAGTAATAAATATTGTCATTTATAGCACATAAGTGCTAATGAGTCATGTGACAGGAAACAAAGTACAAGAAGTGTCCGAATGTGTAGCGTCTCATAATCTGGTGAAGATGCTAGCGCTTAAATGCAGCCCATAATAATTATCTGCAAGTTTGCTCCATGGTTATTTGATGGCCTATAAACTGAAGGCTTTATCAACATACTGACAGGCTACATAATTCACTACGAAGATAAGCTTTCAGGTACAACTTCAGCCATGTTGATGTCAGTGTCTCAGACCTTTTCCTACTTTCTCTAAAGCCCCCATTAGTCTGTAATGTGGCAGGCTTATAGTGGGAATCCTGGGGGACTGGTTTGACCCCTGTGGTCCTCTTCCTTTCAGCCCAACACCATTCAGGACCCCTACAGTCGGCCTCAGCAGAGCCTGGGTTCCCTGGTCCAGAGACGCAACGAGCTGATGGCCCAGCTGGAGGAGAGAGAAGTGCTCTCCCCTCCGCCGTTCACCCCCTCGCCGGTGCTGCCCCATACGTTCCCCAACAACTATCAGCGCAAGGTGAGTCCTCACTGCTGAGGTCGTTGTGAAGGTCACGAGAGGAATGCCGATGTGATTATGCCCCCCCCGTTTGTTTCAGTACATCGAGGAGAACTCGCAGGGCTACGGGAAGTGTCCCGAGGCCGACTATGAGAGCCAGTACTCCCCCTGGTCATGTGACACCATCAGCTCCTACATCAGCACCAAGGAGAGCAAGTCCAAAGAGAACGTGACGGCCAGCGGCATGGAGATGATGGTGAGTGAGGAGCGCAGGTTTCTGCTTTTCATAAAACAAGCCGTGCGTTAGTTTGGCCACTATCGGGAGGGTGTCTGTCAAACTGTTTTGAAATCTGTGTATCTGAGCATTTCAAAATGTCCAGCCTTGTCATCAAACACATTTCCTAATTTTGTAACGGCCTCAAATGGAGCTGCTGGTGGTTCCTGCAGCAAACGGAAAAGTTGGTGGGGTGTGGGTGTGCTTGTGGGTGGGGTCGCTGCATTTTATAGCAGCAGCACTGCTGAACGTGGCAGCAGCCACATGTTGATGCCCGAGGGTGTGCAGGAGGCTAAAATAAACACATACCTAAGCAGTGTCTAGCCCCCTCTGGGGCTTGGGCTCTCCTCTGCTCTTTGGCACGGACTTGCTGGGCAATGCTGCTCCCTTTGACTATGAAACAGAAGCAGGGAGGTGAAGGTTATCTGTGGCTTATCTGCTGTTTGCTCTGCTGTTGTTGTTGGCCATCCAAAGGTCTGTCCGTGCTTGGGAGTTTTTAATCTCTTCGCCCGTGTTGGCGCCCGTTGGTTCACGTGGTTCAGTTCGCTGAGGATGCCGGCCCTGTGTTTATACCCGTTTCCCGGTTTTTAGCATGAAGGGCGCGTTTCCCCCTTCAGTTACGTCGTCAAGCCAGATAACATCATGTGTGATTCTTGCATTTCAACTTATGTTTCAGTTACAGTAACGTGTCATTCAGTGCCGTAGCGGTGTCGGGCTTTAGTGAATCCCGGCCCATCCCGTGCTGGTTCTGACCATCAGGTTGGTGTGTGGTTGTTTGGAGGACTGTCACTGAAGGCTGTTCTGTGCCCCCGAGCGCAGAATTCGGAGAGCAAAGGGTTGAGGGAGCCGGTGATGGACCTGCAGCGCCGGGCGGCTGAGGCCAAAGACGACGACCCCATCATCCCATTCGGGCCACAGCCCACCGTGTCCCGCTTCGGGGCCATCTCCCGGACCTCCAAGATGGGCTACCAGACCACCGGGCCCATCCAGGCCATGGCTTCCTCTCAGGGGTCGGCCGCAAAACACCTCACGTTTGCCGGTATGGCTGCATCCCTCCTGCTCCTCGTTCTCTCTCCGTGTGCGAGTTGTGTTCTCTGATGTGTCCCTGCTGCTTCCTCGCAGCCGACTACACCTACGGGAACCACGGAGCCTGGGGAGGCAGCGCCTCTTACGCTCAGCACCAAAACATGGCTTCTCAGGGACACTTCAGTGAGCGGTAGGGGCAGCTCCGCCTACGTCGCCCGTGTCTACAGAGCCTCACTCCCCCCCAGCCTGTTGGCCTTAGTGCTCCCCTCTCTCTCTCTCTCTCAGCCCCCCCAGTCTTCCCACCCCCACCTCGGACCGGGAGCTGCTGAAGATGGAGCTGCGGCAGGTGAACGAGCAGATCAGCCAGCAGACACAGATGCGGGGTCTGGAGGTGTGTCTGGGTGCTTCATACGTCTGCCGTTTTGGAGCCCAGTATCCAGTGCTATGGGGAGGTCATCTGTGAAATTTCGGAACTGGATCGGCAGACACATGTAGAGGCTGGCAGCTCCCTTTGTCACTTTGAATTAAATTACATTGCATTAGTGAACAAAGACCCCAAAATCTCCATCTAAGACCAGCTTGATTGATGCTGATGAGCATCAGCAGTAATGCATTTGCTTAGGGATCCTCTTCTTCCTACATGCTGCCTGTTGAGTATTAATGCGTGTGGGGGGGTGGCTTTCCCTGCGCGGTTCTGCCTCCTGGGCTGCACTTGGCTCGCAGTTGAAGTGTCTGTGCCTCGCTGGCTCCTGTCAGTCGTCGGTGCCGTTGCTGGTCTCCTGTGTGAGTGACCTGTGACCTGTGTCCGTTTGCTCACTACCCTCCAGCATTTACGCCTTTCTTCCTACACTGCTTGTGCTGAAGTCTGGGACTCTGTTTATCCCCCTGTGTGGGCTCCCTGTGCCCCCCCCCCCCGCCCCAGGCTGCCAGCAACACCCTGCTGCTGCAGAGGGAGGCGGGCCCACTAGCTCCTTCCCCCGGTCCCGGGGACTGGCCCGCGGGAGGCCTGTCCAGTGAGCAGCTAAGCCTGGAGCTGCACCACGTGGAGCGAGAGATTGGCAAGAGGACCCGGGAGATGGCGCTGGTGAGTCGGCACCGGGGAGCGCAGAGGTGCTGGACCCAGAGATACGGGAGGGAACCGCCCGCATGCCGGCATCCCGCGCTCACGGCCACTGGCTCACCCGCCTGTCGCTCTGCTTTACCCCCTCTGCTGTTCTCTCTCTCTCTCTCTCTCTCTCTCTCTCTCTCTCTCTCTCTCTCTCTCTCTCTCTCTCTCTCTCTCTCTCTCTCTCTCTCGCTGCCTCCCTCCCTCCTTCCTTTTTCATTATGACCTCACAGCTGCCTGTATATACTGTATGTTTTATCTTGCATATCTGAGATTTAGCACCACAAATGTTTCTCTGCATGTCGCCTCTCTAAGTTCTGTTTGACGGGTGGGGCGGGGGGGGGGTGTCACTGATGTCCTGCCTGGGTGACGCACCATGTCACCAACACCGCACTCCATCCAACAGACGACTGTATCGAAAGCTAGCAGGCGAAGCAAGTGCCGACTTGCCTCTTTCCTTCAGGAGAACCACCTGTCCCATGAGGTGAAGTTTAAGATGAAACCCTTGGAGAACGGGCAGGCAGAGCACGACGGCCAGCGCGAGGACGTGCCCCTGGGCCTTGGGTGAGCAGCCAGAACCCCGACACAGCCCCCCCCCCCCCCCCCCCAGCTGTGGTGTATGTCTGTCTGTCTGACTCCATTCTCCTTCCCTCATTTGACAGCGAGGTCTCCAATGGCTCAAGCAGCCTGCCTCAGGACAGCAGTGTCACCTCCCTGGCCAGCAGGACGTCCTCCCTCAGCCTGGCCAGCGACCTGGGGGGCGGCTCCTCGGACCTGCAGAAGAATGGCGTGGTTCACTCCTGCTCCTAGTCCCTGGTCCAGCAACCCTCCCCCCAATGCAGATCCATCGGCAGTTGGCCCCCCCAGCCCCGCTGGCCACACCCGGCCCCCGTTCCCTCAGACTCGTTGGCGACTCTATGGAAACGAGGGCCGGAAGCCTCCGGATCCCCAGCCTCAGCTGCGAAAGGCCGTTTTAGGCTTTCAGCAGCTGCAGAGTAGGACCTGCCTTAGATACACCGTGGGATTGGGGGTCACCGCTTGCGTTATATTTGCATATGGGGGTGGGGTTATGTAAATGACCTCTGTGGATTTAGACCGCAGTCATGCAAGTGCACCCAGCTGGCACAAGCCTTTAGAAATAAGCAGCATCTGCAGTGTATTTGATATCTACTTTTTGTTCTATGAATGATTTTTTTTTTTTTTTTTTTTTTTTTAAATGGAACTCATTGCATTGGATGGTCGTTTGCTAAACTGATATTTAAAGTATTTTTAGGTTATTCAGAAAGTCGCCAGAATAGGTCAAATTTAAGAAAACAAACACGAGGAAAGTGAAACTTGTAAGCAAATTTTTTGGTGAAGTGACATGTTCACCTACTTGGGTGTTTACCGGAATTACGGCAGTAATGGGATTCTGACACCTGGACTTCCTGTCTGCTGCAAAGGCTCCTTTCTGTGGTTACTTGTCAGTCCCACCATTCGATTGTCTCTGAATATGCCTGACTTCTGGTTCGAAGTGTTTGAGGGTTTGGTTTCTGACAGCAGGGGAAACTCCATTCAGGGTGACCCTCTTAGGGCTCCTGTTGCTGATAAGGGGGGTTTACTCGATGGCACAGGCCTTACCTGTGTTAAGAATTTTGTTTACCGTATTTTGTCTAAAAAAAGTGACTTTGAGGCATTTGGAGAATTTGTGGGGTTTATACAACATGAATGTTTTTAAAGTTACAAATTAATGTCTTACAGTCTGTTTTCCGGTATCATTGGGCTAAACTGAAGGCCTCTGGTTTCCAGGACGGGCCTATGTTCTCCGTGGTTCCTCCGCTCACTGGGTGCCGTGTAATGGAGCTGGACGGGAGGCTTTCCTCCCCGTTTCATACTTCCACAGTAACTCTGGGTCGCTCTGGATGTAGGGCCACCACACCTCCTGTAGCATCCACCTCTGGAGAGGCAGAACAGCCAGAGAAAACTACTATTTCATATTGAATTTGAGCCGTCGCTGTGCTCGGTGGGACTGGGAGGGAAAGGCTGTGTCGCGCGTCTTGGCATTCGAGCCTTTGTTTCCCGTTTGGTTTTATTGCAAACTTTTTGTATTAATAAAAAAAATATATTCCACAATTTTTAGGCGCAAACCTCCTGTTGACAAAATGGTGGACAGATCTGTCTCCTAGGCCCAGGCTGTCGGGGGTGTCGTAGCGACACGGGGACGGACTGGGACATTCTGTTATTAAGAATGCCCAGTAAGGAGATCTCTGTGGCAACCAGAGCTATGGTCTTGCACGCCAAGCGGTCCTGCCACTGTGCCACACGCATTTCACCGCTACGTTCATGCCTTGCACACGCCGCCCTCATCCACTGCGTTCACAGGAGTTCTGTGACCTCATTTTGTCAACAGGTGGGGAAAAAAACGTTAAATTTAACGTTAACTTCTATGAAGTTGTTAAGGAATGTTAATCTCTGCGCTGGGAGGTGTCTGAGGGAGTGTGGTGGCACCACGATTCCCCTTTAACCACATGATGTACCTACAGTCTCTCTGACATTATGCTTGCCAGTACTTTCCCCACAATTTAATGACCGTCTTCCAGGAAGGAAAAAGATCTGACTTCCAGCAAATATTTCATATTTTTTAAATGATATATTGCTGTGGAAATACTTTACATTTTATATCCCAAGAATTTCACACTGTTTAATTACAAACAACTGATACTTCTGTTTTAATCTAAAGGATTTTTTTTATACAGCTGTTGTCTGGGAAGTAAAAATAACAAAGAAATTCTAAGCTTATTTCACTACTGAGCATTTTTCCAGCAAATGTTATGCTGTGGCATCATGGATCTGGATGCTCAGAAAAAGGCTGAAATTCCTGATCTTCCCATGTCTTCTCATGCCCTGTTTCACTCCAGGAGTCTGACATTACTGGAGAAATCAGTCGAGTGACAGCAATATTCTCCAAAGGATTGTTGGCTTTGTACAGGTTGAGCTTCATAGCTGGAGTGGTTTTCTCATTTTGTCTGTTGTACTCGAGAGATCACAGCTGTACGTAAAACCACGGGGAATCCTTATGTTAGGAAAACTGGCAGTGTAGTCGATCTGTTCCACATTAATAAGAAATATTCCCACAAAGAGGAAAACAGGAACCCCTCTCCCCAAAAAAAAGAATAATGCAAACATACTGAAGTTCTGGCTTTATGACGGGATTATAATAATTCTTTTTCCATTCTGATGGCTTTGGTCAGAACAGATTTGGACTTGCAGTAACAGGCAGTGAGGATAGTGGAGTGTAAACCCGGAATGTTTCTCCAAGCAGACGCACTGCAGACCTTTTGGTGGGTCCTTGCTTGCTCATTCCTCGTGTTACTTCTGAAGGTACTGTAAGTCCCAGGACTCCTGCCCCCCCCCCCCCCCCATATTTTTAGGAAGAATTAATATCACCTTGCATTAGTAGTTCTTGACATACTCGTACTTAAGACATTGTGAGGATCACCATGATGTTAAGGTAAATGACGCCATTGCACAGTAGTGCTCAGTTCTTCACTGTACACCTCATGCAGTCACCCAGTAGGGTAGGGGGCTTTCAGTTTGTTCAGTGCAGGTTGTCTTGGGTGAGGTAGTGCTCAGTGATTTTCAGTGTGTCGCTGTTAGGCAGTTATCTGCCTGCCTTTGTTGGGGGGAGGGGGGGTCGCTTTCAGGTCTGACGTGAGGATGCAGGGATTCCCAGCGGCGACACATTCCCTCCTCACATTGCCGCCTTTTCTCCTGGTCTGCCTCCACCGTAACACAAGTAGACTGATGTACATTTTTGCTACATTAGTTGTCTTAATTGGCACATCCACCAATGCCCTTTCTACGTTACTCTTTTGGTTACTTTGTTTACTTATCTATACTGGTCTTTGGAGACAGTCTGCGATCTTAAAGCACCTATTTTGGTGGAACCAGTTGATTTCTGTGTAATGTTGCTTAATACATTTATAGTTGTTTTTATGCTTGTGAAAGAGCTTTGGACTTCTAAGCAATCGCCAAGATTGGGCACAAAACAGCCCTGTCGGACATGGCCACCCCCGGAAGGCAGGCTGCTTTCAGCCAGCCGCCCCAAACCCGTCTCTAAACTGCTGCTTCGGCACCATCCTTTGGGTTTCAAATTCTGAAGCAGTGACCTCCCTTGTCTGGCCTCGGCTGACTTTCCCTTCGGTTGTGTGGCTGACTTGTTGTTCCTCCCAGTTGTTCAACTTTCCAATCTTGAAAATTGCATGCACCCTGTGATGGTTCTCCATTTATTACCTTTTAACTAATGTGCTTTTAATCCAGTCAGGGTGTGAGAACAGACCTGGCTTCCAACATTAATATCCTCTGTCGTTCGGCCGTGCAGATCCCTCCGCGCTTTCGACGTGCCTTTCTGACGGGCTGATGGCGATTCGTTAGTTTGTGTTTTGTTCTCCAGGACACAGCACTCCAATGCAGGGCCGCTTCCCCATTCGCTTCGAGTCTGCATTTATATTAAATGACCTCTATGGATCGGTAATGCGAAGATCTGTGAGAACTGCTTACCAATGCTGAGCTGATTATCGCTTACTATTTCTAAGGTAAAGAACTGCCTTGGCAGCAATTACAATGTGTTTATGTAGCTGTTTTTTCAACTGCTCAGAAAAAACCATTGGCATTTTTAAAAATTGGTCTTTTTTCCAGTATTTAATACCTCACCGCGACTCATTTAACTAGGGTTATATAAATATACCTGCACATAATTCTCATTTTTATTACCTTTTGAAGTTTGCAATTAATTCAGGGATTAAAGATTTTAAAAAATGTTTTGTAATTAAAAATGTGTGGGGAATTTGAACATGCTTGAGTTCAAGTCCTCACGTTGCTGAGCAGGTTTTAAGTGGTTTAGCAATTTCTAATTTTTGTATATATCTTACTGGCAGATGTAACTGAGCACTGGATTCACCGTTCATCATTAACCCCCACCCCACCCCCCACCATGGAAAGGCTGTGGTCGGCACCAGTTCTTCCTGAAAACATTGTAACTATGTAGCGCGCTTCGTGACGACGTCTCGACAGCGATTAGCCAGATTCCTGACCCTCCTGACTCTCAGGCCGCTGCCTTGATCATTGATCCCTGACGGAAACACGTTTGAGATTCGCTCCATTTTGAAAATGGATTCTCTCCTGGTCACTCCGCTTTCACTAGCCACGCACGAACACACACAGCTTCCCCGCGCCGGTCACTCAACCTGGTGAGCGGTCTGACAGGGGTGCCCCCCCCCCAGCAAATGGTTTGAGGAACAGTGAGATTGGTTATCCCACTTATGCTCCTGTTTTCTCAGTAGTAAGATGTTCTCTTAGGATAGGCAGATGGGAGGGGTAGGGGGGCATAGCACAAAGGGCACATTCTAGTAGCAGTGTTGTAGCTCGTAGTTTTAGGTCAGTGTTTCTCAACCCGGTCCTCAGGAGCCCCTGTCCAGTCCACGTTTTTGCTCCCTCCCAGCTCCCAGCCAGACAGCCTACTTTTTTGCTCTCTACTGGGAGTTGGGAGGGAGCAAAAACATGGACTGCTGGGGACCCACATGGACCGGGTTGGGAAACACTATTAGGTCATTCACAGGATTTTTGGAGGAGTCTGTCCACTCCAGTTCCTGCACTCCAGGCACGCCTGTTAGGAGTCCGTATACTCCGGCTGAGTGTCCGTGTTCAGTCTCAGACTGGCTTTGTTATCACGAGATCAGGCTGTTCTTGCATAGTTTTGAATTTTACTCCTAACACTGGGAAATGTAATTGCTGTTCGATTACTCCCATGTTGTCTTGTAAAAGATTGCTTAAATTAAGGTACAAGTTAACTTCAAGAAAAAAGTTTGTTTCTTATATTATACTCCATTAAGGAATGTTTAGAATTATATTTCTCCAATGTGGATGTAGCTGATAATATACCATTTTCTTCGTAAAAGAATTCACTGTGTGAAAATTTGTTTGCATTTTTGTATAATACAATCTGCTTCTTGTTTCTTTTGACTTGGGAAGGGATGACAAACTGGAAGTTTGGGGGAAAAATATAAAAAAAACTGTGAAATTAAAAATGTAAGTTATGTGTAACAGTGATTCTTTACTGGCAGGGACTGTGATTAAATAATTGTAAATCTCCTGTTGTCCAGTGTGGTTTTTACACCTCAAGACGGCCCCAGCACCTGCACCAATTAGTCAGGGATCTTTACCTCTCGACTTGAGGGGTTTGCTGTAAATGCACCACTTCTTTAACCTTGATTCTGAGAACCCAGGGGGTTTAAGGTTAATTAAATATTCTAATTAATCCAACTCATTTGCATTTGAAGCATATTTAACATGGTAAACACTTCTCTTAATGAGTTACATGTGGAGTGCTCTGAGCTGCATTTACTTAATCCACTTTTTCTGAATGGCACCCCATTTCTTTCCGGTCATCATTGTTTCCTTTAGGATCTAAAGACTAACCTGAATATGCTGCTGTTTAAATAACTGGTCTTGAGCCTGAAAGGCCTTGATTGGATGGGCGTGGCAACCTGCCTGTCACTTTACTTCAGCACCCGGATGGGTAAGGAGGAGTTAATGAATATTCAGTGGCTGGGATTTTAAGAAAAGTTGTAGATATATCATGCCATCTTTAAACTCAATTGGCTCCTTGCATCATTCTCTTTGTAGAAGTTACTCTCACTGTAAAAAGACAAAGGTGGAGCCCCCAGCCTTAAAGTTTAATAACCTTATTGGTTAAATACATGTTTTTATTTTTTTAAAAAAGTTGTTTGGTTGCTCTGTGTCTCTATCCCAGTCACCTAACAGATGTGTTTGGCAATGCTGCACTGTTTGCTGAGCTTTGGGCTAAAGGACAGAGCCCTCCCCAGGAGTTTGGTGCTCAGTTTCAGTAGGGGGACAGGGGGGGGCAGCAGCATGGTTTCCAGGAAAAATGTTTGTGCTTTGATAGACGTCTAAGCTCTAAAAACTTTCCTTGATCTTATTTGTTAGCTACACATTTGATGCTTATTTTCTATCAAAATGATTTTACTTAGTGTTTGTGAAGGCAAAAGCCATTCCTTTGGGTTGTGCATTTAGCAAGTGATCAATAGCTCAAAGGTAACTGAACTGTGTTGATCTGAGCAAATTATTCTCCCCAAAAGTCCCAGGATGCACCGCAGCGTACTGACCCATCTGCTTCTTAGTGCCTCTTTACCCTGCCTGACAGGCTGCTCTCTTCAAGCCCCATTTCTTACAGAATAAGTTATCGAATACAGGTAAGCTTGTGTTTGTGTTTTTTACTTTTTTCTGCTAAACCAATTCATTCTGGACTCGTAGTATTTTTTTTTTTGTTGAATTACAGTCTATGGGCACTTTTCATTTCAGAAAATCAACAGCATTGAACAATTTGCTTTACTCAAAATTAGAAGAAAACTCTGAAAATGAATTACTATTATAATGCATGAATTTCCCAAGATTTAATTGACTGTGAAGTAACTGATTCTGTAAATGATAATTATTTCGGAGATACATTTTATCTGAATAGTTAATTTGGTAATGATAGATGCCACATGATGACAGTTTATGTCGATGGGACCATTAATCGACATCTAGCTGCTGTTCCTGTGTATTTTGGCATTTGCAAAGCAGTGTGAATATGAACAGCAGGAGTCAGAGGTGTCTATTCCTCATTATTTTGGACAAGCAGCATATCTGATGACCCATGGCCTTCAAACAAATTATTTTGTGGTATATAAACAATAATGCGTGGGAAGCTGCTGTGTACATTGTTCTGAGCCTTGGTGCACCTTCTAAGCCACTCAGTTTTCAGATTCATTTCTGACAAAAGACTGAAGACATCACTACTGATCCTGGCATGCGTGTTAAATATAATTATACTGGTTCAGTAATTTGAAATCTTGCTGGTGACCATTTGGTTTAGCTTGGGCAACATGACAACTATTTGCTGTTTGTCCTAAAAATATTGACATTGTACTGACCTCTGTCTCTGCTGGAATCTCTGGCTGCTCTGGAATAGTATAGGAAGGTCGAATAACGATCATAGGCAGGGCTCTTCTTGGTCCAGCAGGATGAGTTGGCCTGTTGGCGTCTGGTCTCTGTGGCTTCTGTGCCTGGCGTCGGCCGTCCTGGGCCTTGTCGACATCTGTAACACCAAGCCCAAAAGCCTGAAGCTGGAGCCCATGTGTGTCCATCGCAAGCCCGAGTCTCCCGAAAAGGGCACGACACTGGAGCAGGGGCCCGACAAGGTTCCCAACGGCACCAACCCCCGGGTGTGGGAGCTGTCCAAGGCCAACAGCCGCTTCGCCCTCACCCTGTACGGGCACCTAGCACAGGCTAAGCCCAGCACCGCCAACATATTCATGTCCCCCCTCAGCATTTCCAATGCCTTCGCTATGACGAAGCTGGGCGCCTGCAACTCCACGCTGGAGCAGCTCATGAACGTAAGAGTTGGTGGCTCTGGGGTGACACCGCAGCTGGCATGGGGGGAAGTGGGTGCAAGCAACAGGAAGTCAACTACTCCCCACTCCACCCTACAATAGTAAAATGATTTGAGGGTGACCCAAATACAGCTAAACATCAGCAACACACTTCTGGGATTATGCCCAACTCACTCACAGTGTTGTGAAGTAACTAGTTACATGTAATGACATTACATAATGAAATTACAAAATAAATGTACAGACACTCCCTTAGGCTAGGCCATGATGTTTATTATGAACTGTATTAAAATGCATTTTCGCCTTACAATAGGTTTATCGGAACATAACCCCATTGTAACCTTGTAATCTGTTACAGTTAAAGAGGAAAAAATATGTAATATTAGTTACTAATCAAAATGTTGGTGATCATAAAGAGGTTACATCCAAATATATTCTTTGTAGAATATATCATTCTTTTTGTTTTGCATCTTTTTGCCATGTGGAAATACCATTTGGCATATTTCCAGACAATGTGGCTCAGCAAAGCCAGGATTGGCATTTTCAGCTTTATTGCCCACTTTAAAACATTTGTTAGAAAAAGTAATCAAATGCAATTATATATTACTTTGATGAAGTAATCAAAACACATACATTACTTATTACATTTTAAACAGGGTAACTAGTAACTATTACCTTTCAAAAGTAAACTTCCCAATCACTGTTCACTGTGATTATCTGTATGACAGGACATGCACAAAATGACTTTAAGCTTCTGGGATGTTTTGAAACTTTTTTCAATTGAGTATGTTACTACAGTAGCATTCTGGATGCATGTACAATGTCTTAGCTTCCATGCTACATCTGTACTAATCTTTAAATCTCATATCTAATCTGCCTCTTGCAGGTTTTTGAGTTTAGCTCTATCAAGGAGAAGACATCTGACCAGGTTCACTACTTTTTTGCTAAATTGAACTGCCAGATATATCGTAAAAAGCATGAATCCATTGAACTGGTCTCAGCTAACCGCCTGTTTGGGGAGAAGTCCTTCCTTATCAACGAAACCTATCAGAACATCAGTGAGCTTGTGTATGGAGCCAAAATGATGCCACTCAATTTCAAGGTCACTCATATCGCCATGACGCTTTCCTGTAAACAGACCGTTAGCGTTTTCACTGTACTTGACTGTAGCTCTTTTTACACCCTTCCCTCCAGGAGAAGCCAGAGTTATCACGGATGATAATCAATGAATGGATTTCCAATAAGACAGAGAATAAGATCCAGGAGACGCTTCCAGATGGGGCAATAGACTCCAATACAGTGCTAGTTCTGGTGAACACCATCTACTTTAAGGTGCTTAAAGAGAATTGGACCTCATCTGTTATCCTTTAGAGTCTGTAAGATGGCCCGTCTTGCCACTTTCAGAAGAGTGTCTTGTCATGTGGTTTGTGTCATGCTGTTCCTGCAGGGCCAATGGGAAAGGCAGTTTGATAAGGAGAACGTCTTCAAGACAGAATTTTTTGTTACCGAGTCACATTCTTGCCCCGTGTCCATGATGTACCAGGAGCACAAATTCTACTATAAGATGTTCAGTGAAGATAAGGTCCAAGTCCTTAGCCTTCCATACAAAGGTGGAGAAATTTCAATGGTTCTCATCCTGCCCAGAAAAGACACGCCACTGTCCGAGGTTGGTCTCCACCTTGTTACTGTCTGTCTTAGCTGAGTAAGCAAGACTATGATGTTATAGCATTTACATATAACCTTTCAGTTCCAAACAAAGGGGTGCAGATATAACTGATGATATAAGGAGAGGATGGAGAGCTGGAATGAATGAGTAACAAGGCAGAGGGGGTTTGATATCCAAGTTGGGCTTGATAACATCAACATGTAGAACTATGGTAGCAAGAAAATGTACTTCACTGAAGCTTACAGTCACAGGAACTCCTGCTATGAACCTTGCTTTGAAAAGTTGTTTCTGTATATCGCCATCCAGTATAATTCCAGGAGCTAATTAATGCAATATGATCATAAGTAAGCTGTTTTATATAGAACTGTTTTTCCTGGAAAATATATGAAATGTACAGTCTTGTGTTTTAAGATTGAGAGCAGCCTGCAGTTAAAGAAACTGTCTGGCTGGCTGGACGCCTTGGTGGAGACCAAGGTGTCCATTCAGATCCCGAGATTCCGCATAGAAGATGAGTTCACACTGAAGGAAAATCTTGAAGCACTGGGCCTGAAGGACCTCTTTGACCCGAGCCGGGCCAGCTTGCCAGGTATCTCATCCTTGAAAAACATTCCAAATATTAGCAATTTAATGATGCTGCTTTTCTAGGGCCACAGGGTTCAAGCAACTAGATGAGGCGGGACCAAGACATCTGATTGGTTGGACCCACTTCCTCTACAATATGACTGGTTATATCTCTGATCCAATCATTTTTTCGCTGCCCTCTGAACATTTTTGTGTAAAACTCCCATGAGCTTAATCATCATGGTTGTGATGTCATCTTCTTTAGCCCGGTGTGCTTGTTTATGAAAGAAATCTTTGGATATCCCATAAAACATTCTATAGGATAAAGATGTAAAACACTGTGCCCTACCTACTCAGGCGACTGATACCATCATTCATAGACAATGCAGTACACTCAAAATAATGAAGTTATTCACTAAACTCAGGTGGTTTGCATTCGTCCCCCCATGGATTCAGTGCCAGCATTTTGGCACTATGCCTTTATCAGTGTATCAGACTGATTATTTCATAAAACCTTCTAGACATTTTTTTTTTAATATCTAAGTGATGTTAACACCCAGCTTGGAAAATCTTTCAGGAATTGGTGGAGAAACGGAGAATAATCTCTACATCTCAGACGCTTTCCACAAGGCATTCTTGGAGGTACGTTCGTTGCTTGTTATTTAATATACCTCACACTGCAGGAGAAATTGTTATTTTTAGTGATATTTTGTTGACAGAACTACTTCTCTGCAAACTGTAGGTGAATGAGGAGGGCAGTAAGGCTGCAGCTACCACGGCTGTGGTGGCCGTTGGCCGCTCCATCAACTTCCAGCGGGAAGTCTTCATCGCCAACCGTCCCTTCCTCCTGCTGATCCGGATGTCCACCACCAACACCATCATATTCAATGGCCGCGTGGCCAACCCATGTGACCAGCTTTAGAAGGTGTGCTCCTCAGAGACGCCTACAGGGGGCGGAGCCTGTCATTGCCGCAGGGCTCACAAGAGAAAGATATGTTTGTATGTTGTTGTGTTGTGCTCCTCAAATAAATTGACCAAAATCCCTCTCTGCTTGCCCTGGTGTTCATGCACGTTATGATCGCTCCTTAAAAAAGATGCTACTGCCACTTGAGTTAAAGGTTTCTTGGCAGTGGTGGCTTGATGGTTAGGGTAGTGCACTTGTAATTGAAAGATTGCAGGTTCGAATCCCCCACCAGCAAGTCACCACTGAGGTACCCTGAGCAAGGTACCGTCCCCAAGCACTGCTCCCCGGGCGCTGAATTAGCTGCCCCCTGCTATGTCACGAAAGTCACATACTGTATGGGTCAAATGCAGAGGTCACATTTCGTTGTTGCGCACTGTGTGCTGTGGTGTGTTGACAATAACCACTGATCACTAAGTTCTAAATTCTTCCTAATTTGTTAAACGAAATGCAAGAAAGTGTTAATTGATTTTACCATGATGAGTCCTATACCACAGAAACCTATAAACTATGTGACCCCTGTCATCCATTATAAGAAAAAAAGTATCCATTATAACTGCCAACTATGCAAAAACATACTTCATAAAGACAGACATCAAGAACTCCATTTGTGACATTTTCAAACCATTTTATTGGTTTTATGTAACATATGGCAAAATCAAACAATGGATTTATCACTCCTTAAATATACTACACTTTCCTTCACAGTAACACGTAAAGTGCTTTGCTTTAGGAAATATTTCATTTATATCTATGTAACAGTAAGTACTGTGAGCAGTTATTCACACTCCATAAAGTGTAGCACAACCATGACTATTAGCTATAAAACTTAAATGTCCCTCCAACCATGACCCACCTATAACCACTGATACAGCACATTATAAGTGCACTGAATGAATCAATGAATAATAAAAATGTCATGAAAACCTCTAAACTCAAGTGCTAAATGATTCCCAAGGAGAGAATTTCATATAAAACTAATTTTTCATGTTGTTAGTTGGAGCTACTAGATATTACATTTTGCCTTTATTTTAAATCTCAGATGATGTTTAAGTACAATTTATTCAGGCAATCGGTTTCAATAGTTTCTTCATTTGAAACCTGTGCTGTTCAGTATAAACTAAAACGTTCAGTAACACAAACAATATTACTCTTGGTAATGTATTTGGTAAGTTCTGGAAATGCACCAAAAATATCTGAAACACAACTTTGATTGTAATGCTTCTTCACAAATCCATCCATTTTCTGAAACTACTTAATCCTATTCAGGGTCATGGATGCTATGAGCACAAAGCAGGGAACAACCCAGGATGGGAGCAGCAGCCCATCACAGGGACACCTATGGGCAATTTGGTAACTCCAATTAGCCTCAGCATGTTTTTGGACTGTGGGGGAATACCAGAGGAAACCCCACGATGACACGGGGAGAACATGCAAACTCCACACACATGGAACCAGGGCAGAGACCCAGGTCCCAGGGGTGTTAGACGACAGTGCTAAGCACTAAAATGCTATAAAAGGGAAATATATTACTGCAGATAATTTTCATTAAAAAATAACTAAGAAAGTAAACAACATGACCGAAACGTGTGAATATTTTTGTTTGCAATACCATTGTAGCCCTGTGACTCTGCACATGCATCCCAGCACAGATATTCCTGTTTAGCTTTTTGCACCTAAAGGGAAAAATTATGATACTGAATTTTGTTCTGTCAATAACCAAAACATACATATTTTGATTTCACTACAAACCAGGGTCTCAGATATAAGTTTCACTATATATTGTACCACATACTGGTGACTGGGGAAGCACAAACACCAGCTTCCCTGGGTCCGAATGCCCTCTTTTTTCACACATGTAATTAATTTTTGTACAAAAGGCAAATCTGCACCCATTTGGCAAAATAGTAACAACAATGATAAACTTCAACATCTTCAAAGACAGCATGCTGACCTTGACTGGTCCCTTAATAGCTCACATTAATGTCTCCATCTTGGCCTGGATAATAATCAGATTGTGTTTTATGAATGAAATGTACATTAAATTATAAAAAAGGATGTTTATGTGTGTACTGGATCATTTAATCAAATATCTATGACTAGACTCAGGATGTCTGAGTAAAATACAAACATCCACAAGGTCAGTGACCAACATGCTTCAATAAACTGTATAACATGTAACATTACCCACACTGTTTATCACAGAATAATATTATTTCTGAATATTTTTTTCAAAGAACACTTCTTTGAAACCACGTGTATCTTTATGCTCACGTAGGGAAATATGAAGATTACTACCAGACCTATACATAGGAGTAAAAAAAATGCATAAACCTGTTATCAGCTACTGCTGAACACCTGTAATTTGTGCAGACAGAGGTATGTAAAGCGAAGGTGGAAATCTGCTGGTTTGAGTATAACTGAGGTTGAGATTAGCTATGTTGAGGGTAGCTGAGTTGCAGATCACCCATGTTGGGTGTAGCTGAGGTTGCGACTGGCTGTGTTGGGTGTAGCTGAGGCTGAGATTGGCTGTGTTGGGTGTATTGCGGCTGAGATTGGCTGTGTTGGGTGTAGCTGAGGTTGAAATTGGCTGTGTTGGGTGCAGCTGAGGTTGAAATTGGCTGTGTTGGATGTAGTTGAGGTTGATATTGGCTGTGTTGGGTGCAGCTGAGGAGATCAGTTGTGTTGGCCATAGTTGAGGTGGATATTGGCTGTGTTGGGTACAGTTGAGGTGGAGATAACCTGTGAGCGACTGCATGTAACAAAACACCCTATAAAATCAGTAGCCGTTTTAAAACTTGCATTCAAGCAAAGAATCCCAGGGGTGTAAATTCACAGCTCAGAGTATAAAAACTGCAGTACATTAGTCACCGGCTACATTTGCTTTTTTCAGAAAATTTCTGCTCGCAAAATGACAAGTACAAGAAGTACAAATACAAATGTACTACTTACGTAAATTATACATAATCTCAGTATTTCTGGAGTCATTTAAAAATCAAGATCTGTAATGAAGTGTTAAATATTGTCGTTTTAGTTTACGAGTGTTTCTAGGAGTTACAGAATAATGTTATTTTCTTGGCGAACAAGGCTTGCTGAGATGTTGCCCATGTCTCCGCATTCCTGGAAGCCCTGAATCCTTGATCCACAGATCCCCTTCCAAGCACCATGCACGGCTTCCCTGTACAAGCAGTTCATTAATTTGTGAAGCGATGACTTTGATGGGTACTTTGTGGTTTGGTCTGTTTCCACATGTGTTACTCAAGCTCTGAGAAACACACAGACACAGTTTAGTCAGAATGTATGAAAAGATCCTAAAACAGTCATATGTATGTAGGGAAAAAAGGACCGTGAGGAAATATAAAATCTCCACACAAAAGTCCGTCAAGTGCGTGTATTACTACACCTGTGCTATGGCCGTAATATGCGCTAACAGTCATAAAGTAGCTTATCTACAGGTCGATATTGTGTTTCTTGTTCTCTGAAGAGTAAACATTCAGCAGCGGATTTGGGAAACCATGAGAGAGTATATTCATGTATAAATACCCTGGCTAACTAGTATACGGCTAATGAAAGTCTGAAAAGTGTCTGAAATGGACAAGGATTAGAGTGTACGCCTCCCCCTCCCAGCTGGCTGTAGATGGTACAGCCCATACTCATTTACGCTAGCTGCTCTGTCACAGCATGTGCGAGTTGCTTGAGGAAACATGTTTGACTAACCTGAAGCAGATAAAACTGCTTTCCAAAGTTTGATCATCCAGATTGTCTTCATGCTAAATTTGTTCCCACTAATTAACGGGTTCATTTTAAACTTGAGTCTCGTACCTGACACACAAGGATTTCTCACTGTTATAAAAGGCAGGGGCGAACACCAACTGACCTAATCTGACCTGGCTTGCATCTACAAATATTCAAAATTCATGGTAAACTGGAAAAAAAACATTGTTTATAGGATAGTGTAAGGTAACTTGATAGAGGCATTAATGTGTTTGGTTGGCAAGCCAACGGCAGGCATCTCTAAGCGAGCACTTTGCCGAGCAGCCGGTTGGTCCTTTGAGAAAGTCCTCTCAGCTCCTCAATGCTGAGCACCATCAATCTTCCTGGGTCTCTGCCTTTGGTTCCGGTCCACAAGCCTCCACCTCCATAGGTCCCTACACTGTCAGAGAAAAGGGTACAGCCCAGGTGCAATTTTGTACCCCAATTTACGAACAACATGAATGCACCTCCAATGGTACAAAAATGCTCCTCAGAGTCCATTTCTCTACCTTAAAATGCCTACAGTTAGGCATTGGCAAACTCTTGAAGGTACAGCCCCAGTGAGAAGTAATTGTACCCCTCATTGGTACAAATTGGTAGTTTTTTTTCTGACGGTGTGTCAAAACAAATCGAAGGGAAAAAAGGTGACCCAGACCACCCACCACATCATGGTGTTGACATCCTTCTATCAGTCGGGTCCCGTGGTGGAAACGGAGGCCCCCCCGCCCCCGCCGGAGCCCTCGGGCTCCTCACGACCAGGGGAGTCATCCCCCCGGGGGCCGGCCTGCGTGGTGGTCTCAGGCGAGGCACTGTGTGGACCGCGGGCTGGGTGGTTCTTACGAAGGTGCTGGTTTAAGATGGCTTGGAAGGGGAAGCTCTTGCCACAAACGTGGCAGTGGAAGGGTTTGTTGCCCGTGTGCTTGCGGATGTGGTACTCCAGCTGGTCCTTGCGCGTGTACTTCTTGCCGCAGATGCGGCAGGCGAATGGCGTGATGCCCATGTGCAGCCGCATGTGCCGGTCCAGGCTGCCCTTCTGGTTGAAGGACTTGCAGCAGTAGATGCAGGTGAGCCGTGGGTTGTAGCGGAACCAGGGGTCGCCAACCTGCTCACGCAGGTACTCTTCATACCCCCCGCCGTCGTACGCTGCCTGTTCCTCGCCCTGGGGGGCAGCGGGAGAGATGCCGTGATTTCGTTGCACTTCATGCAATGCACATCCGGTACCCGTGAGAATAATGCACAGATGAGTGCCGCTTGCTCGAGGGATTCACGCCTAGGTGCACTCAGTGACAAAAAAAAGTTAAGCACCCAGAAGATATGTTCTGATTTGGATGTAGTTTGGTACACGTGCAGACCACCGATGGGCATGTAAATGATTCGATTTGCAAGTAGCTGGCATGTTTAGTCACCAGACACAGAGGATGCCTCGTAGACGCATTACACAGCATTACCAGCACGTGACAGAGTTTGATAGGGGTCTCATTGTGGGTTTGCATGAGGCCAGGTGGTCTAATCGTGCAATTGCCCAGCATGTGGGGCATGCAGATGTGACAGTTGCCCCATGTTGGAACCAATGGGCACATGAGGGCTCCCACACACGTCGTGAAGGTTCCAGTCACCAAAGACAGACCAAGGAAGGATCGTCGTATCACAAACATTACAGAGCCCTATGACATCTGCACCCGCCATCCGGACATAGGTATTGGACTCTCTACAGCACCCGGTGGCATCCTGCACCGTTTCTCAACAACTGGCATCAGCCGGACTATGGGTTCACCGTCCCATGCGTAGGCTGGCGTTAATACCAGCGCAGAGACGGCTGCGTTTCTGTGGTGCCAAAACTCAGGGTCATGGAGTGGTGACGAGTGGCATCGTATCATATTCATCGATGAATCGCGGTTCTGCATTACCATGGATGACCGTCGTGTGCGCATATGGCAGCACTGAGAGGAGAGAACCAATCCTGCCGGCGTTACTCCTGGCATCATGGTGTGGGAGCCATAGGGTATGACTTCAGGTCATCTGTCATCATCATATTGCCACATGTATCCAGACCCGGGGGTGCCACATCCTACTGACATGGGACCAGCAGTGTGCCCATACTGCCAACTCTGTTGTCCATTTGATCTGATATTATAATCATTGCGATACAGTCACATGACCTTATACCACGTGCAGGTTCATTTAATTTCCACCACTCCGTTTCGGTGCTTAACTTTTTTTGTCACTGAGTGTATTTATGTCTTACTAATAAATGGCCATGTTTACACAATTGACTCCCATATTACAATTAGCAGAGGCTAATGCACCCCCCCCCCCCCGACAAAACCGAAGAAGAAAAAGCAGACGATGCAATGAAATAATAAGCAAAAAAAAAATCTGCTCATTTTGCAGGGACACGACTGCAATGTTTCTTGGAAGTTCCACTTTCTCAGCCACACACACACACACACACACACACACGCTTGGAGATGGTCACTTACCTGCGAGGTGGGGTGGCTCTGATCGTCACCCCTCCCCGGAGACTCTGCCTTGGCCCTGTGCCGTTCGGCCTTCTCCGCCACGCTGCCTGTCGGGCTGAATCTGCCGCGGGGGTGGGAGAGTGAGCTTCCGCAGCGAGGGAACACGTGACCTTATCACCGTAACATGGCACATGTTCATTTAAACGAGCTAAACAGGTCAGTGCGAGAGCCGTACGCACCTCTCCGTCTCACGGAGGCTGCTGGTGGGCTGATGGGAGTTCCTGCTCCCAGAAGGCTGTGCGTTGAAGCCCTCCTGCACCCACACCCTGTGCCCCGTCCTTTTTGGGGCGCCTTCCTCGGCACCACCCTCACTGCCTGTGAGAGGAGCCTCCGCCCCAGTCCAGTCCTCCAGGCTCTCGGTCTTGATGCGGACGGCGCCCCCGTCGGCCTCAGGCCCTGCCTCCACGTACCACTGCCCTGACTGGTTTATCCGCAGGAAGGGCTCCTCTGAGCCCCCATGACCTCCGGTGCCCGGCTCACTGTGCTCTATCACCTGGGGGCTCATCGACTCCCCGGGGGGGCTCACCTCACACACCTCCGTCTGCTCCTGAATATCACTAATAGCATCTCTACAGCTCCACGCATCCCCGGCCTGGGGGGTGTTTTGGCCGGGGCTCAGAGGCTGGGTCCCAGCCCTGACTTCCCCTCTTCTTCCAGACCCTGGAGCCCGAGCCTCACCGCCGTGAACCTGGCCCCGGACCCCCAGCCCCTTCTCCACATCGGCCAGGCTGAGTGTGAAATGCACGCCCTCCAGGATCTGGGTGCACCGGTCGATGATGTGCTGCATCTGCAGGAAGCTGGCCGCCGTCAGGTAGCTGATGATGTCGGCCAGCCGCAGTCGTAGGCGGCCCGTGTAGCAGAAGGACAGCAGCTGCTCGAATACACACGGGTTGCGGATCACCGATATGGACACGGTGCTCATCTCGCCCAGCGACATGTGGTCCCGGAAGTACGGCGAGCTAGCAGCCAGGACCACCTTGTGGGCACGGAAGCTCTGTCCCTGCACATTCACCACTATGTCGCACAGCCGGCCCTGTATGCGCAGCTGGTTCAGGTGGGACAGCACAGAGTTACTGAAATCCGGGATATCCAGCTGCACGCTGCTCGTCTGCTCCATCCCAGCGTGGCTTCACCTGCTCAAAGACAGTGGTTACAGTCTGAGAAATGGCCTATGTCCTGAAACATTCTGCTGTGCTCCTAGTCTACACCTACCTACAATACTACCTGAGATACCGAGATTTAAACCTGCAGCAGTGATAAGTACGGTCCATATACCGCAGTTTCCTTGGCAAAAACAAATGATCTAATTATCTTAAAACAGTCCGACTCATTTTCACGAATACAAAAGTTGTTAGCTGACTTGGTGGAATCAGAAAATGGTTTTAAAAACTTACTTGGACACAGGCTGATGAAACACTGAATACCGTCAGCTGGGGTATACTGGCTGCCCGTTTGACAGCTGGACATCAGCAAACGCCTCGCCGTTTAAAGCCAACTTCTACGCATTCTTGTCTCGTAGTTTCTTTTTCTGACATTTTAAAAGTTAACGCATAGCGCTGCGTTATGATTACAAGGCGGTGAAATCGCATTAGTGCACAACTGACATGATCCCGAGCCTAGCTGATCTTACTATTTCCATATACGGGGAGGAGCCCGGTTAACGCCAAGCAATAACAGCAATCAATCCTGACTGTCATTTAGACATGGTCCCATGCATTGTGAGGAACATAACACAAGAGACTACAAATAGTGTCCATAAAATCCATAATAATTTTTACTTCTTTTGCCTCGCATACTTTCATCGCTGTGCCTGGGTCAAAATACAATAGAAGACGTTGGCTAACCCGACGCCTGGATACTCTGGGAAAAGTAGTTCTTTCCCAACACTAACACTGTAACAAAGAACTGCCGTCGTTGAACTTGAACTCATAATCCCGTCATGCACTGCCCGCAGTCAATGCGCAGCACGGGATGACAGAGAGATTGGTGGGTCTGCTCAACTTTTAACAAGTGCTTCTTAGTATCGCATATAGTGTCAGCGATGACAGATTTTGATGCGTGTAATACCAGTTACAAGCTTTAGAACCCGACTCTGCTTTTGACGGCGAGAGAAATTTTACGCATTGAAAAATGAACATTGAACAATGGTTATATTAAAAATGGTTTCATTCCTTAATTTTCCTAATTTGCATATCCGGCATGCAGTAAAATATGAAATTTTCCTTATGTATGATTGTATGTTTATATCTATGCATGTATGCATGCATGCATGGTTTGAAGCCTGACAAGAGCCGTCATTATTCCATCCTGCGACCACAAAAAGGCCACTTATTAATCATTTATTGCTATCAGTATGTTTATATTATCTACTTCATTTTCTAGTACTCTTATAAATCTGCAGAATACATTAATTATAATATTTCCAAGCCTATCATGATAAAACTGTGAAAGTCGTATAATGGATAAACTGTACTTCTGTTACGTATGTCAGCTAATATTAAATTTAAAGTGCCATTGGAATATTAAGCCACAAAGTGGCGCTGCGTTAGCATAAATCTCAATTCTAAACAAAATTTCGGAATGTTGTATTTTGTTTTGATGATGTTAGGATTATGTCTGTATATTTTGGCAAGAAACTCGTGTTTTTCAAAAATTGTTTTCCCTCCTAAATGTTAAAATATACTGACCCAATACTGGATTTAACACAGGCGTATTTAATCGCCCGGTAAGCTCGGTATTTTTTTCAGGATATAAATTTCAGTGAAATAAATATTGTGATGAAACATACCTATGTTTATATACACGGATTAAAAGCATTACATGAGACGCCTTTTTGCATTTGCGATGTACCATTAGATTATATAGACAGAACTGACCTGAACTGTTTGTTTATTTAACATTACATTTTTCCATAAAAAGATACATTTTCAGTAAAATATCTGAAATTGTCATTTAGGTAATTAAAAAGTTTTCTAAGGGTATATTCTTATAAACAAATGTGTATACTCTGCTGCATGAATCGCTGAATATTTTGTTTTTACAAGTATTAACATGAATATTAAAATTTAAATGTTCACTTAGCTGATTGTATCTACAAGTATCTGCCAGTGAATGTATCTCAGGGGAGTGATTGTAGCCGTTTTCTTTGTGATACATGATGTAGCAGGACAGAACAGGATTTATTTTTATTAAATAAGAAATATTTGACCAGCATCCCATCAGAGGTGTCCCTGCCCTGTGCTCCGTGGGCTGGGCTCCACAGTTACGGCAGGAATATGGATGGATGGATGGATGATAAGATTTTCTTCAATAAGTCCAGTCTGAAAATAACTGCTAAAAACACTTTTAAGAATTATTTTATTAACATCTAACAAATACAATTACACAAATACCACAAATATTAAAGTGTGCAAATAAGAAGTGGGACAACATGGTCGAATGAGAGAAAAACGTTTTGGCAAATTAACAGTAATGAACGTGCTTCGGTATGAAGCCTTTATACTGGACAGAAGAGGATGTTGAAAAGTATAACATTTAAACATTTTACAAAAAAATACACAATGGGAGTTTCCATAGGAAATTTTTAGCATGTGCTAAAAGTTTTGGCTGCTTCTTCACCTTACATTTAAATACTCTCGTTATTATTGCCACAAACACAAAGCCAAAATCCATCTCCAGCCAGAAAGAACAGGTGCTAGGGAAGAACAGGTCCGATTTAATTACAGGTTTCAGTTTGCAAGTGAATGTTGTGGACTGTCCATCTCTGGTCTGTCACATGATGTACACAAATTGGATGGTAGTTTTGCATGTGACCAGACAAAACACAACTTTGCCTTTAAAGCAGTGTTTCCCAATGTGGTCCTCAGGGACCCACAGTCAGTCCATGTTTTTGCTTCCTTTGAGCTCCCTACCAAACCGGAAGCAAAAATGTGGACTATCTGTGGGTGTCTGAGGACCGGATTGGGAAACACTGCCTTGCTTTCTCATATTGCCAATGGATGCTAAGCCAAAATACTGTCAGTCTGTCACTGAGTATTTCAATGACGGACCACTTTATATTTCAAGGTATCAGTGTCTCAAGATATTTAATATCGTCTCCATGGAAACCCCCTACAAGGCAACATAAGTACGGCTGATGTAAGAACTTCCTTTGGGTTTCTATCACTATGTAGCCCATTTGAAATGCTTCAGAAAACAAACTGTTATTGCATCTACAGAGCATTGCTACGACGATAAATGTTTATCCAATGTTGGTGAAAGTATAAAATTTAATGAGAAACATTCTCAATCAGGGGTTGGTTTTCCACTGTACTAAACTTCCGAGTTACTTCAGAGAAAAGTCCTTCATTAGCTGTATTTCTGAAATGTTTCAATAATAACAGCAATAATAACTAGCATCTAATTTCACTCCTTCTTGAAAAACACATTTTAGAGAGTGTCAGTAATGCTTAGAAGTTTTTTATTTGCACAATTCCAACAAGTGCATTGCTAACGAAAATAAAATTAAACTCACACAGGTAATACTGACCGACGAAGGTTACAATCATGTGCTAAGTGTTTCCCTATGGAAAATCATGGCAAGTAAGTGTCTGGGGCCGTCAGTCCTTCAGCCATTAGGAAAGACGTACAACAACATCTCCGCAGACTGCTGCCAGTTCATACAGCTGCTGGTTGTATGTGTTTTTCGCTTTCGTTTCACGTGGCACTCCTCATGACTCGCTGAACTCCTTCTGGGGTTCTTTGACATCGCGGGTGTCCTCTGAGGAAGCCCAGGGCATACATACATGTATACATTCACAAATTAGTGTAGAGTGAAACGCCAATCAGCGTGGGGGGGGGGGGGGGGGAGGTCCCTTAGGAGGATGATGTGACATTCCCAGAGGAGGCCACCGTCTCCCGTGGAGAGTACTCAGGCTCCTCCTTGTTGGGGTGGGAGGAATTATCCGACTTGCTGCGGCTGAACTCGGCGCCAATTATGGGCCGGGTGAATTTCCCACCGGGTCGGCTACAGAAGCTGCAGACGAGCATGCGGATGAATGCGCGACGCATCTCATTGCTGGTGAGGGTGTAGATGAGCGGGTTCATGGCGGAGTTCAGCACGGCTAGTGCCAGGAACCACTCTGCCTTGTAAAGGATGGCGCAATTGCCGATCTCGCACGCCACGTCCAGCAGCAGCAGGATGAAAAGTGGGGCCCAGCAGGCGATGAAGCAGCTCAGCACGATGATGACCGTCTTGAGCAGGGCCAGTGACTTCTCCGAGTTCTTGTTGCTGCGGCCGTTGGACACCTTGCGGAAGACCAGCTTGCGACTGCGCGTGCGCACCAGCGCGTAGATTCGCGCGTACAACACGACGATGGCCATGAGGATGACGCTGAAGACGGTGGTGCAGAAGAGGATGTAGGTCTTGTGGTAGAGTGGCAGCACGGTGGAGCACCTCTTCATGTTGTCGATGCAGTTCCACCCCAGGACAGGCAGACCACCCAGGATGGCGGCGATGAACCAGCACGTGCTGATGAGCAGGAAGACCCTGCAGGTGTTGCCAGTGTTGTGGAGCTTCATCTTGAGCATGGTGAGGTGCCTCTCGATGGCGATGGCCAGCAGGCTGAAAACGGAGGCTGCCAAAGCCACGAACATGCTGCCCTCGCGGAAGAACCACTGCGTTGGAGTCAGTTTGTATGTGTTTGCCCCCGACAGAAGGATGTTGGCCGTGTACACCACTCCGGCCAGCAAGTCCGACAGTGCCAGGTTCCCAATGAAGTAATACATTGGCTTGTGGAACTTTTTGGTCCTCCAGATGGTCAGCAGGACCATCAGGTTCTCCAAGATGATGAAGCAGCACACAATGATGAAGACCACCGAGTCTGCCTTCAAACCCGAGTCCTGCTCCACCTTTCGCAGCTTCCCCGTGAAATTGTAATGTCTTGATATCAAGTCAGGGTACATGGAATCAGCTACAGCCATAGCTTATCGTACGATCAAAAATCCTGCTTAACGTAGTGTCGTAATCCTCCGCACTGTCTGTAGAGGGCGCTAGAGGACCACCGTCCAACGCAAAGGCTGAAATTTCTATTCCACTTGATCCCGATGCTAACTTACGTTTCCTTCAGGTCAAAAAAAAATCCCTATTACAAAAAAATGTTCTCCATATGCATGTAGACCACATTGTGATGACCCTGAAAAAAGAAAATGTTGTTATTTAAAAATAAATAGTTTATTACATATAGAACAATGTATCCTGGTTTACAGCGAGAACAGCAAGTTTACCTGAAAACGTTAAGATCGGCAGGTGTATCTTATACCAGCATATCTTACGTCTCTGTTATCGAGTTTCTTTAAAATGTTGTCTTAAAAGTATTATTGATAGATTAATTAGCGATAAATAATATTTAGTTTACACAAAGTACTGTGGATCCCACACGTTAAAAACTATAACTTCATCGTCATGCCGCTATTCTCCAAATTTTAAAGTTTCTGTAAACAGGACAAATAATTTTATGTTTTGTATACACTTATACATAGGCTAGAAATAGCATTAATAATTACATCCAATGTATATTATTCACAGGCTATGAGACTACTGGAAACCCCTAATTAGAACTGAAATATGTGCCGTTATTTTAACTATAAATTCAAGTAGTTGTAGAATAAAACAGAAGTGGTAATTTCCAAAAAACAGATGAACAAAATACACAAAGAAATATAAATCCACTTAGAAAAATAGTTTACTCGTGACAAAACGGCTAAGGTCAAGTGTAAATACTATTAAGTCTAATAGCCCAACTTCAATAAGTTAGCTTGCTTTTCGATATTCGCGTACCGCATTTACACCGCTAACAAACATCAGAACTCGTAGACACCGTGCAAACGGACACAGAATTTAGATTAATTGAAAGAAAAACTACCACCCTTAAATTCACACCTTCGTGTTGAGCGCCCGTATCTTCCATCTAGTTTACGTACTATTTACAATTAAGTAGCCTATTAACTATTTTTGTTGTTATGATTCACATTAAAGTTGAAAAAAATGTAATAGTTGGCGCCTTACCTTAGAATTGGATAACTGCACAGGAAAGTATGAATTACAGCCGGAAAAACACACGTGTCCTTAAAACATGTATGTATAAACGAATAAACATACAGAATTAAATATATAAATAGCTATAAATATAAAAAGTTTCAAATAATGGTAAGTCAGTAATAGATACCGATGGGACAACCTTCCATGTAGACTGTGACTGCAACTCTCCCTGAAGTATCTGTAAAAGCAAATTTTTTGTGCAGTCGGGGGCGGGGGGTCTTCACGCAGTCTCCCCTCCCCCTTCGCCTTCAGATAATCCACACTGCACATTCCTCAAATTCAATCGCTTGCATTTGTGCTGAAATAAAATCAAGACTTTAACTCACGTGATGATATGTAAATGCCAACGACATATGCACTTCCTGTGTAAATTAAGGTACGTTTATGCGGCCAGTTAACTATCATGTAACCAATTAATTGTGTTAATTATAATTCCAAGTTATAACGTCACCAATTAATCGTTTATCATCGCACACCCTGAAAAAACGGCTTTAAAAATAATCTTACCAAAGTTTGGTGATTAAAAAATATATTTTATATAAATAAGCCTATGGTTTCTGTAACTTAATTCATTTTAAAAAACATAAAAACTGCAGTAGCCAAAGGCAAGAGGTGTAAATTAAAGAAAAATATGCATTTTTATACCTTTGCCAATTTTATTTGTTACCAAAATTTACAAACGAAACGTCTAATACATTTAGAGAACTCATCGCGTGTAGCAACTCTGAATAACTATAAGTATTTCTGAATAACTTCTTCATCTAAAATCACTTCACTAAGCAATCAAAATTCACACAGGCAAATATTTTAATTTAAGAATGTAATCTAATTTTTTTCTAGAAAAATGTTGTAATGTATGCAGAAATTCCATCAGTGACCATGAAAATGCTGACTGCTTTTTGGCCCAGAATTTATTTTATAGCTTAGAAAATGATCTTAAACAGGGCAAAGTGATTCCTCTAGAATTTCCTGTAGCAGTTGAAGCAGTCACATTGCCTGTGTTTTTCTTCTTCATCTTCAGGGAAGACGCCAGCTGGGTCTCCCCAGATGAAAACATGTCGCTCCCCATCCAAACCCAACCATCCTGCATCTTCTGTATGTCAAATGCAATAGTTTCACGGTCTTTTCAGGTCCACTGGCCACATTCTCCACTGTCCCTTAGCCTCAGGCTCAGGGGCAAGGGGGGAGTGACATGAGTTCTTCAACGAGGGGGGGTAGACCTATGAGGGCAGGGCTGGGGGTTAACTGCCAAGGTCTGTTATTCCACTACACATCTTCAGGCAGGCTAGACATAATTTGTCAGTCAGTGGGGGAAAATGATATCAACAATGAAAAACTAATTGGGCAAGTCAGGCAGCTGGATGAACGGCTTGATGACTTTGTTCGACGTCTGGCTGTGGGGGTACCCATGATGATGGTGGTGGTGGTGGTGGGGGGGGGGGGGCATTAAGAATGAGAACTTAATGTTTGCCACCCTGGTCTCCAAGATGGTTTGTGAGGACCTCTGGTATCACCTCACTGGGTGTTCTCAGCCACTATCTGTGTCTGACTGTTCTGCGGCCTTCTTTCTTAGTGCTTAACTCTTAAAGAGGAATTGAGAGAAGGCCTACATGCTTTCAAGAGTGAGGTGACGAGAATTTCTGTGCTCAGTGATCTCCGTCTGCTGCAGTGTACAACAGGAAGGATGTTCAATCCTACCAGCCATCTGAAACTAGGCCCCCAGCATTACTGCCACCAGCCCCGCTAAGGATCAAACGCTTGGGTTGAGGGGGGAAGATCGAGCCCTTTCATTTCAGCAGTCGCGTGGTTATCCGTCCGATTTATTTATTTATCTCCAGCCTCCTTTTCTAAGATGTTGCGCAAAATTACACGCATGATTTTGGAAAAATAAAAATAATTTTTAAAAAGCAGCACTTATCCGCCCACAGAGTCAGTCGCGCAGATTTTATGGCAGCGAGAATTTAAAGCAAATGTGACTCTGGGTGATTTTATGCGTGCGACTCTCATGTTCAGTGCCTTAAAGCAATATTAAGTGACTTGCAGATGTAGAAAGAATAGGAGTTTAATGGACTTTATTACTGCTGTAAAACAAAAGTGCTTATATGGGTAAATTTATCATCAGAATCCCTAAAAATAGTGGGCAAAGGGTTTATCCAAATGAAAGGGTTTAAGACAAATACACTTTGTACAATTAACACCCTGTGCCAAGAACAGACTATTCCCTTTGTTCTTGGATTCAATGCACATCTGAAGACCAACTTCTCAGTAACAGAATCGACCCGCTTTGAAACTCCACTGTTGGGGCCGATTGGCCCCCTTTGGCTATGAGGTCCAAAAAAAAGAGGGAGAACCAGTCTGTTACACCGGAGGAATAAGGGAAGAGGGAGTGAGAGCGGCCTGACAGGGCTCCCTGTGTCACAAAATGTCGTGACTCATCATGGAGGGACCTTGAGGTCATGATTCCCTGATGAAATAAGGTGTTTCTAAGGCCACATTTCCTACCCTTCCGATAAATGTCAGGAAAGATGGGAGCTGGAGAATGTGCACTGATCCCGGGTTTTTCCAGTGCCAGTCATTCTCATCCTCATCCTGCAGGATCATGAGGGAATAGGAACATGTCCAAGCAGACCTCTACCCCACATGCAGACTCACCACTCTGACAGACTTGATCTTTCACTGTTTACATCACTGAGTGTTGATACCTCAAGGTGACAGGGTATTACATCAACCTTCTGGGGGCAACAATGAATTTAAAGGTATTAGTTTGGCTTTATTAGTAAAAAGATAAACTAAATCTTTAAATTCACAAAACCTCAGTAAGTTTGTTAAGCTGCATATGGCTGGTAGTTGAACGCAGGGGCGTTTTAGAGGGGTTATAAACCCCTCCCTCAACGGGATGTACACTAATTAGTTTAAATAATGTGGGCCATTTCCATCAGACCCCCCAGTAAAGATTCGACCCCATTTCATTAATTTCTAGTGACACTCCTGTTTGACAAGTATGCTATACACTCACTTATACAGTATAATGTGCCTAAGGAAGGGCCAAGTGAGTAAGTGAACCTGAGAAAGGGAGAGGTGGTCCTGGGGTCCACCCCGCCCTCAGTGTCGGGGGCCTCGCCCTGCTCTGCACTGCCCCACACTGGCCTCACACTGTATCAGTGGGCCGCCATGCCCATTCATAGGCAGCCTCTTTGTTCCCATCAGCAGCTTCCTGCCTTTCCTGCCCCTCCTCACTGGCAGAAGGCCGGCTATGAAGGAGGCTTCAGCTGGGCTGGTGTGTAATAATCATCATCTGCCAGGGCAATTAAAAAAAAAATATATATATACACCCACCCATGGAAAGGATTATTTGTAATATTCTCTACATTTAAGAATAATAATGAAGACATTACACAATTACATATACGGAATTATGAACTGACCAAAAAAATTAAACAAAACAAGAAGATTAATTTGTGGGTGGAGGGCAACTCTGTGGCTTGGCACTCAGAAGGTTGCAAGTTCAGATCCCATGGTCGACAGAGCGATCCCACCATTGGGCCCTTGAGCGAGGCCCTTAACCCCAACTGCTCCAGGGACTGGCTGACCCTACTGTCTCCCCTATGCCAGTTCCATGATGTGGCCTCCTGGGATGCTTTTCCAGCTGTCCGGAAGGAGGTCCCACATATATGCTGAGCTCTCATTGGCTGCTTTGCTTTCACTCTCTGATCGAACTCCTCCAAACCATTTGTACTGTGTTTTGGTTAGGTGGCCAGGTCATGTGATGTGACACTGTCACTCTCCTCTGTACGCGTGTCCAAACTTTTGACTGGCACTGTATATTTTTAAAGAATGGATAAAGCAGGGGAAGTGAAAATAGAACCAGCACCAATGCACTGATTCTCTATGGTCTCACGTAACTTGCTGTGCCCTGTAATGAGAGCTTAGACCAGGGATGGGGAACCTGATCCATGGAGAGTCGCTGTGGGTGCAGGTTTTTTGGGATGACCTCTCAATCAGCCAATAAGAGTGAGTCCCCAGTGGGTCATCCCAAAAACCCAGTACCCACAGCGGCCCTCCATGGATCAGGTTCACCACCCCTGACTCAGACCACCTCCTTTAAAAACATACAGGATGTTGAAGGTGGCAGGAGAACCTGTGTATGGTGATCTCAGAGGCTCCCCCTACTCCTCAGGGCGGAGGACATGCCACCGCCTGTACCACCTTAGATGCCTCAGGGCCTTCAGGCTGCCCCTCTCAATATTATAGAACTTCTACACTGTCAACATCGAAAGCATGCTGAGAGGTGACATCACCGCCTGCTTCGGTCGAGCACACAGCAGGACCACAAGGCTCTGCAGAGGGCGGTGTGGTCAGCCCAACTCATCAGACATGCTCCGCCCAACCTCCAGAAAAGATACATGAGATGATGCAGGTCCAGGGCCAGGAAGATTAGTAAAGATCTCAGTAAGGGGTGGAACTTTCCACTTCTGGCAATCGTGCATTTCACTGCACATTGTACTGAGTATAACTGTGTATGTGAGAAATAAAAACAGGAGGGCCAGTGCGACGGACAGGAAGCAGGGAGACATGCAGAGGGGCCATAAAAATGCCTCCACATGGTTCTCATAAGAGACGCCCGGTAAACATTCCTGAGGAGCCTAATTGCAGGAAGACGCGCTGTAAACGAGAGTGCAGATGAAGCAAATGGACTTCACAGGGCCTCTGCAGCCGCTGGCATGGAGTCACATGGGGTTTGCTGTCATATTAAAAGGGAGAAACACAGGATGTGGCTCTGGGCAGGTATGGAGATGCCGAGAACAGAAGAAAGGGTAAGCGTTTCTCTGGCCAGAGAAGACCGTAAGATCTCTTTAGGAAGAGAGGCGATTCGTGAATTTGGTTACAACTCCTCAGCAGTATGCATGTTATGTATTTACTGACTATTTGTTTAAAAATCCCTCTAGTGACGAAACAGTCCAACAATTTCCAACACATCAGATCAAAATAAATATCGGTTTTGCAAAGGAAATTTTATTCCGCAGTAGATATGAATGGAGACATCCTGGTACCATGCCTATCCCTTTCCCAGATGGATTCCCACGGTCCCGGCCACCACACCCAGAGGGATAATGGGAGTCTGCCATCCAGAGCTGAGACAGAGTGATACTTCCAGAGAAAGCGAGACTATCACGGATGACACGCTGATACCGTGTGTGGAATTCCTGCCGGCTTCCCTTTACCTCCGAGGGAGTTTCCTGCACGGCTCCAAACAAACAATGAGTGGCGCTTTAATCGCTGGGCCATTGACACCAGGCATGACAGGCCAAGTAAAGAAAAGGAATTTGTGATTATCTAAGAAGAACATCTCATCTTGCTGTCAGACTGACATTTTAAGTAAATATTATAAAGTGGAATAATCTGTATTACAGTAAATCCCATTATACAGCTCTGTTTGACTCTTAATTAGCTGATGATTAGCCTTACTTTGCATTTAAGACTAGATATTTGATCAAATTGTGTCATATTTAGCTGATCTGTATCTCTTTTGGCTAATGTAAAATAACATGACAAAGCACACAAACAAAACACAAGAAAAATAACACGATACCAGCTGAACTAGTGCAATCAGAATGCACCCGTGTTGCTGACTCACTCCACTGTATTTGGTCTTTCCTGTTAAACATATCACTCTTACTGACTGCATCATGGGCCAAAATCTGTAGGGTGAAGGGCTGAACGTCTGTGTATGTGCAGCATGGACATTAAAACCAGTAAAGGAACAATGTAAGTGCAGAGGATGGACAAGACAACAGAATCACCTAAACGTCACGGGCATGATAAGGAGCAGGGTCACTCTTAACCAAGCTAGTAGCTTCAGTCCTCAGAATGTTGTCATAAAGTCTCAGAACTGGGATTCTGGGCAGTTCTTCCAAAAAAAGGGGGATGAAGGACGAGGAAATCCTCTTCAGCTCCAGAATTTCCTCTAAGCTATAAAATGGATGATATTTAGATCTGCTGACTGAGTGGTGAGTCCTGAAGCTGCTAAGCAGGATGCAGGGGGCGTTACAGCTTGGGATGTGGGATCATCGTACAGGTCACACCGTGGGGGAAGGTTGCTCTGTAGAATTCCTTGGCAATTTTACAGCCACGTGGAGCAACGATGGTACCCAGCGATTCCTACAACGAGCTGCCCACACCCCTCCCCATGTTTTTAAGTGGCTTTGTGACATTTTAAATCCTTCTCTAAACACAAACCCTGCCAGCCAGTTATCTGCCTTTGGGTTTTGGACACGCCTTCATTCTGAGCAGGACTGCTGGTTTAGTGGATTCCCAGCATTACGAATCTCAGGTGTGACATTTTCAGTAACATTAATGCTACTTCTGCACACTTCAGCCGTCTGGGAGAGTACTTCCATGCTGCGATGAAAACACGCCCGCGGGGGTCATTTACAGCTCCCCACGTGGCTTTACTGGCCTTCTCCAGCTGCCCAGATGTTCCCAGTTGCTGCCATGTCCTGCTGAGCCCGGCTCCCCGTAACCAGCTGTGAATTCCCTGAAATCTCGTCCACTTTTACTTCCCATAGGCAAGACTTTGGGAAAGGAATCCTCCTATAGCTCAGAAGGAAGGCGGAGCTATGATGAGACAAAAGGAATTCAACATGCAACTGTGAATCCCTCCCTAACAATCACGAGGCCAAACCGTGAATGTTTGAAAGGTTGTCATAACTGCAAAGAAGTGAGTGGGTGGCTTCATCAACTCTGAGGGTCTGTTTGTGCAGGGGAGCACATTGGTCTGACATTTACATGCATCTTGCTTACCCTGTGTGTTACCGCACACCTGAAGTACACATATCCTGTTATTTTGCAGACCTACAGGATACCAACAAACCACTTATATGAAGGTGTGAAGTGCCAGAATATAACACAAATATACCTTCACAACATCGTCGACATACTGATCCATTCAAACAACTAACCAAAACAAACAACTGCTGAATACGCGCATAATACCTTCTGTTTGCAAGCCAGGTAAAACACTTAAAATGCAACGCAATGCTGCCGATCAGGGGGTCTCTGTATTCGGGCCACATGGATCGGTGCACCACAGGATCAAATAATCAGTGTAACAAGTAACATACTGTGGCATTGGTGAGCTGGATCCCTTGCTGGGGACCTTATTTGCGTCTCCCGTCATCCCATCCCCTACGGAGATTGTATACTGCCCCTGTATGTCATTTCTTGTAAATACCTGAGTTGTGTTTCCGCATGTCGCGTGTGCCTGTGTCATATGGGAGTCCTATCCGATCCACATGTGTCTCCAGCTGCTTGACGTGTGGAGAACCTACTGTGTAAGTGACTTTCCACCGTAAAATGATCTGAATAGCGAGACCCAGTATAGTTATAAGATTCATTCTTGCTTAATTGCGGGTTGTAAAATTTCTTTTTAAGAACTAATAATAAACAGGCTGTTTTACCACTTATTACTGGTTCTAGTTGCCTTATCGTATAGCTGGGTTTGCGGAATGCAGCAATATATATTTTCTTTATTACATATATATGACAACGGTAGCAGTGTCCGATACATTACAATTATCTTCTGGTACCTGTTGCGTAAAGGTCAGTGCTTCTCCTAGCTGTCTTCGTTTGGTGAGCATCGGCCCGGCCCGTCGGCATTTGTTTAACCAAGTTGAAAACAATATGTGCATGTTCAGCGCGCTTTCGGTAATGAGCTGCAGGGCACGATTATGTTGGCTCCATGCCGAGAGCAGCCAGTTAAAAATGAAAGAATACCATATGTGAAAAATGTTTAGTTAAAGTCATTTACAGATTGTTAGTCATCACAGTTATGTTAGGCATGGGCGTAAATTATGGGGTGGTTAATAATCAAAACCATCCAATACAGCTCCCCCAATAATCATGTCTTCCCATAAATATTTAGAGACCTCAACCCCGCAGTGTTGAAACTAAAGTTACACCCTTGATGTTAGGCACTACTAATAGCAAGGCACAAATCAAGAATTTAACAGAAGTTAAATGTAGTTAAATTCTACGTTTGTGTGTAGATGTATTGAGGAGTCGGATGCTGCTCGTACGGAGATTCCTGAGTCCCACTGGCATTTCTGTGTGAGGGACACTACTGCTGCTGATCATTACAATGCTAGTTTGGCCACTTCATTGCAATTTCGACTAAGGTGAGTAGGGGTGGCGCTGCCCCCTGCTGTCACCCCCATACTCTGCCCTTGATGTGATTACAAGATGCCAGTGCATTTGAGGGCTCAGAAGGTTAGACCCTATCATTAGCTATTTGTATGAGGACAAGTACATAGGAATCCTCCTGCTTTTCACATATCCAGTCATATTCTCCATGAGAAACACACACAGGCATCAAGACCAAAGTTTGCGGCCAGAGTTCAGAGCCTGCCATTTATCCGGCATTCCTGGGGCAGGTTTTAAGGTTCATAACCTTACCTGCCGGTCATGGGATTCAAATGGACAACCATCCAGACACGTGTGCACAGTCTTATCCGGAGATCCACACAACAGCCCCTAAACAAGTGAGAACAGGCTGCACTGCCAGAGGTGTGATTCAAACCTATGCCCTTGGAGAGCATTAATCCAGAGCCTTGGAACGCTCCACCATGCTACTGCTTATAGAAAGAATTAGAAGGTTCATGAATGAGGACAAAGCCTCTCCGCAATGAGGTCCTGCTCTGAGCTGGGGAGAGCCGAGTCTACACGTCACCCAGAGAGCTGGAGCACATTCAGAGAAGATATCTGTCTCATTGGTGCTTTACGTTTTGGAGGGAATGGAATTCACAAACAGGGTTTGAATAAAGCCGGACGTGTGGATTTTGGTCCAGATGACTGTGTGGCTGGGCTCCTTTCTCATTGTGCAAATCCCAGTCCGGTGTGACTCAGCTCAGAGTAAGCCGTTTCACAGGAGTCCGTTTCTTAGTATGGCTTGATGAAACAAAAGAGCACTTTGTGTTTTAAATACAGGACAAAGAAAGTGTACCCACACTCAGTTATGTAAGCAGGTACCGGGGCCCAATCATTCTGAGGAGGGACACAAGGTGACAACTCGATTCACACAGAAAACAAGACAGAGAGTTAACTCTTTCTGAGGCTTCATGCTTGCTTTGCTGTCCAGTTCAATTTGATCTCCCTGTTTTGGAGGGAGTAAGGGGTAATTTTCCTTGATAAAAAGAAGCTTTTTAGTGGACTAATTATTGGGAAAATGGTGTTTTAGTAGTTTTATTTGGTCACATGCTAAAGTTGCAGATATTAAGACCTTGAACTTTTTGAATGGAATGTCCTGTAGGAAACTATGGCATTCCTGTAAGTGCAGACGTTTTTGTGTGCGAGTTCATGTGTGAAGGACATGAGAAAAGATTTATGCGAAGGATAATTATGAAAAGTCCGACATCCCGTCAGAGTGAAACCCTGCCTGGTGCCCCACGTTGCCTGAGACTGGCTCCAGGCCTCACATAAGCGGTTAAGAGATGGATGGAGGAGTAATTATGAAAAGTGAAACTCGGCAAGGTGCCCGTTATATGCTGACTGCCTGGAGTGACTCTTTCCCGTAAAAGCTCAATAAAAATAGAGAAAATAAACAAAAACATGCAGAAGGGCTGTGTGAGAGGCGGGTAACCGGGGCACACAGCGAGCTATGCTGAGCCTGGAGATGGGGGTGCAGCCGCGGGAAACGCCCTTTGTTCCGGAATATGCCCCCCTCTCCAGCCCTTTCTTCCTCTGGTTTTCCTCTAACAGCCGAGGAGTTTCTGCCTCACGGGAAGCGAGACCGGAGCCATCACTCAGTGAATGTGTGTCAGCTCGCCCATCACCCCACCCCCCCATCCACCTGGTCCTACCCAGAAACAGCCCTCAGACCTGATCCCAGATCATCCGTGCAGCTCTCTGTGTACACACGCATCTAGTCGCCTTTTAGCATTGACTGAGGGCTGCTTAGCAATGCCCTGGGTCTCCACAGCTGAATTCAACTTTTTCTTGCACATTGTTTATGTCATAATATAACAGGACAATAACTTATTAACGGGGTGTGGATCTTATACATGTCGGGGGGGGGGGGGGACACTATGAGCTACTTCAGCTTTTACAAACTGAAAGGCTCTCATGTTCGGCTAAATTGTTCGGCTCGTCTTGTACTTTTACTGATTTGTTTCCTTCATTGATTAAAAGACTCATCCAGCTGTTTCACATAAACATTAGTCCATATTTGCATTATTATAGTAAACTAACCAATCAGCACACAGCAAGAACTCACTGCTTAAGTGATATCCGGGTCCTTTTAATTTAAATTGTTGCACTGGTAGTTTACAAACCCTGTTCTGGCTCATATTGTCCCCAGTGACATGGGTTAGGTGGTGTGAATTATAATGAAATTACCTGAAGGATGTTTAGCATCTAAAGCAGGGGTCTCCAACTCCAGCCCTGGAGAGCTACTATCCAGTAGGTTCTCTGTCCCACTTGGCTTCTGATGAGCCACACCTGTTCTAAGGTAAATACCAGGAGCAGATGTGGCTCATCAGAAGCCAAGTAGGATAGAAAACCTACTGGACGGTAGCTCTCCAGGACCGGAGTTGGAGACCCCTGATCTAAAACATCTACCAATCATCTACAAGTAGTTTCCAAAATGTTTAAGTAGCCTCTTCCAGGCTTACACACCATCTTTAAAAGGAACCAGACTATGACCAAGTGCATCCAATTGATAATATGGAGGTGAGAGTTTAAACATACACTGGGTACAAACCCAGGAACTCTCCTCTGAGACAGTCGGAGCTGCATTTTTAAAAGGATTGTTCTGGGATTGTTCTGCTTACTGATACTAAGGGCTGATAAGGGATCTGATTTTGTCACCATATAAAAGTATGAGTAGAAACATAAGTTGCCACGAAATGCCTGAGGAGCTGCTAATTTCCCCGATTTGTGGGTCTGTTTCCTGACCTCGCGTTTGTCGGTACACGGCGTTCCCGCTGCGCCGTGCCGATCCTGAACAATGGCCACCCAGCCCTCAGATCATGTGACTCCAAAGGCTGAGCGAGACGGGAAACGGGTTCACAGAGCAGACGTGTCCTCAGCCCTGACCTCCACCAGCGTCTGGGCCGGGGGGCATAAGAGAGCAGAGGTGGAAAGTTGGTGGAAAGTTGGTGGAAATCCAGACCAAGGTTTTGTTTCAACCAGCCTGGTACGGGTACGACATCGCTGCTTGGCGGCACCGTTTGCAGCAATCACTGCTTACTGTACTTCACAGTGAGACGTCTGCATTTGCCAACAGGTAGTTTGGCCCACTCTTCCTGAGCAAACTGCCCAAGCTGTCTCAGGTGGCGTCCACTGCAATTTTCAGATCTTTCCATAGATATTCAATAGGATTAAGATCAGGGCTCATGGAGGGCCATTTAAGAATTGTCCAATGTTTTTTTTTTCTCAGCCATTCTTGAGTGCCGTATGTTTTGGGTCATTATCCCGTTGGAGGATCCATGACCTGCGACTGAGGCTGAGCTTTCTGACACTGGGCAGTATGTTTCGCTCCAGGATGCCTTGGTGGTCTTGAGACTTCATTGTGTTCTGCACAGATTCAAGGTTCCCCGTGTCAGATGCAGCAAAGCAGCCCCAAAACAACACCGAGCCCCTCCATGTTTCACAGTAGGTATGGTGTTCATTTCTGTTAAAGCTTCATTTTTCCTTCTGTAAACATAGAGCTGGTGTGACTGGCCAAAAAGCTCCAGTTTTGTCTTATTAGTCCAAAGGACATTCCCCCAGAAACTTTGGGGCTTGTCAACATGCATTTTGGCGAATTCCACTCTGGCTTTTTTATGTTTTTCTGTCAGTAGTGGAGCCTCCTGGGTCTTCTTCCTTGGAGCCCATTATTGTTCAAAATGCGACGGATGGTGCAATCAGAAGATGACGTACCTTGACCTTGGAGCGCAGCTTGAATGGTTTTGGATAGTTTCCTTGGCTCTTTTTCTACCATCCGCACTATCCTTCTGATCAACCTGGGGCTGCATTTCCTCTTGCATCCATGTCCTGGGAGGTTGTCTACAGTCCCATGAACCTCATACTTTTTAAAAATATTGGCTACTGTGGTCACAGAAACATGCAGCTGCTTGGAGATGATCTTATAGCATTTACCTTTAACAGGGTTATCTATAAGCCTCTTCCTGAGCTCTTCAGACAGCTCTATCCTTTACTTTCTCTGGTCCATGTTCAGTGTGGTGCAGACAATGATACCAAACAACACATCAACATGTTCTTTCCCTTTAAATAGGCTGAATGGCTGATGAAAAGCTTGAAGGCACGTGATACTAATTAAGGTTAAACACTTAGTTTGAAAGATGACTATAATACAAGGATAAATAATCTTTTTAGGGGTACTGACAAATCTGTCTATATTATTTTAGTGTATCTTTGTAAAATAAACAACAAATCATTTTTTTCACAATTTTATTGGTTTACTCTATCACATACTAAAGACAGTACACAATTGCTTTTCATTGAATCACTTTTCAGGAGAAATGAAGCATTGTTTCAATGAGCTGCAAGGGTACCAATAAATTTGTCCAGGTCTGTAGATAGATGTTGAATGGACAGATGGACAGATGGATGTAGAGGTGGGATTAAGTCGCACATGTGCAAGTCACAAGCAAGTCTCAAGTCTTAACCTTCAATTCTCAAGCAAGTCCCGAGCTACTGTGGTGAGATTCAAACAAGGCAAGTCAAGTCCCTGCAAGTCAAGCAAGACGTTTCAAAGCATTGCTCAGGTCATGCAAGTCACAAGTTAAGTCATACGAAATTCTGATGATCTACCACAGTTTCCACATTTAAATCAGTTAAACCAGACGGTGGTCATGAAAAGTTGAGTTTTATTTTCAACATGAATGAAAACTATTGCAGCCTGCTTACACCTTATAAATCTTACTGATAATTGACATTTTGTGGCAATCAATAACAAGCCTCCTGAATGAACAACAATGGAGACAGGGACTCAAATTATAATAGAGCCCTATTGCTCTGAAGGGCTCTAAAGTGAAAACAGAAGTAAGAGACAAAAGCATTTCCATCACAATGTTCCATAGGTCTCCTTCAGGAGAGTCGTACCATTTCTGAGGCCTATTAACGCATCTGTCTAAGGTGCTTCTAATATGACTTATATACTGCTGAATAGTGTATAAAATAAAAACAACTATATACAAAACAAACAAAAATATGTATATGCTGTAAACATTACTGACATTAAATGTAGTAATTAAATATGGTCATGTCACTGATTTTTGAGCTGCTGACCTTGCATACCGCGGTTCTCTTCTTGTTACTGCCATCAAGAACAATATCCATGAATGCAAGCCCCCTACATGAATGCAAGCCCCCTCCATGCATGCAAGCCCCCTCCATGCATGCAAGCCCCCTCCATGCATGCAAGCCCCCTCCATGACGCTGTCTCCTGTGTTGACTTCTGCTGCACTCCCACTTCCTAGTAGGTCGCCTGGTTTGCGCACGTTGATTGATTGTACTGAAAATCACCCAACGTGTTTCAAAAACAAAAAATGTCTTCTGAAAATCTAGCAAATATTTATTTATATGTAATATTTATATTTAATTAAATGCGGATATTTAATAAAAAAAAAACTAAAGTCCTTTCATGTCATCTGTCTCAAGTCTACGTCAAGTCTCAAGTCATAAACACCAAGTCAAAGTTGAGTCTTTTATCATTGTAATTCCAGGGCTCCAATGTGTGACTCGAGTCTGACTCAGGTTAAGTCATGTGACTTGGGTGCCCCACCTCTGGATGATTGGATAGATAGATGGCAGGGTGGATGGCAGGATAGATAGATAGATAGATAGATAGATAGATAGATAGATAGATAGATAGACAGACAGATAGATAGATGGATGGATGGATGGATGGATGGATGGATGATTTTTCCAGGAAAATCCAGGAGTGGACCACAGGGCCTGAATGCCTGGTGTCAGGGGGCCAAGCCCAGACCGGGATAAAGCAGACACTCCAGGAAGCACCAGCTGCCACCTAATGCCACTAATGTGACCAGAAACAAAGGGGGGGGGGGAGACTGGGCCACTTCCAGGTTATTATCCCAGCTGAGAAGGAAAAGCTCACGACTCCCCAGCTAATAAATCTGCTTAATTAAAGAGCCACGAACCAAAAAAAGACACTCAGCCGTGTGGATTCATAAATAAATAATGCTGATCCAATCAATCGGGACACAAAGAAGGCAAAAGACCTGTTTCATAAAGCTGGGAGCTGCCTGCCTTCTAAGCTCTGAAACAATTTTGCGTGCAACTGTTTATGGAAATGTCGCTTTATTTCAATTGTTCAGATGAAAGATTGAGATGGATTTGGCACCAGCGATTCCTCGGGGGGCTTGTAGCACACGGCTGTGCTGGTGTCCACCCGGGTCACGCAATATAATTAACGCATTAGATATTTTCATTATCTTTTATAGCTATCTGTTCTTGAATTTTAAATTTTAAGCTTAGTTTTGACAATAGATCACTTGATTGCCATGTATGTACAAATAATAAATGGGTATGAATGAATGGGTAATTCTGACGGACAGTTCCGGAAAACAGCCTGAGGCCTGATTCATGTGCACACTGACCCGCTGTTCCCCATCTCCCCCAAAATCACGCTGTATTTTACAATGCCAGCTTTCGCCACTGGAATTACAGTTAGTTGCAATTGTAATTATGATAATGTAAGTTTTTTGAAAATGTTCGACTACTTTCTCTCTGTCGACATTCTTAGCCCCAACTCTCATGGTGTGCGAGTCTATTGCAGCTGTTTGTGAGATGGTAAGGCAAACAAAGCAGAGAGAGGCTCGGTTTTAAATTTATCCTCCAGATGTTTGTGTAGATACTATTTAAATATCACTGCCCGGCTGTCCCTAAAGCTTTTTAGATAGTTTTCCTGGAATCCTTGGTAAGAGAATGAGAAATCAGTGAAAAATGGGAAAATGTGAGGGAAATTGACGTAGAACAGAAGTGGAGTTCAGGACCTTTCTGTCTGAATCGGCTGGGGACTGGGGGGGGGGTCAAGCCTGGGGGACAGCAAGGATAAGCCGTGGGAGTGATGCAAAGCTTTTGGGGGGGGGGGGGGGTGGAAACAGTGCGTAAAAGCCCAGCAGAACATGCCAAGACAATGTAAAAGGGGCAGTCTTGATGGCAGCGACTGGGCCGCGCCGGCCACACCCAGTGGGAGGGGCAGCTCCCATAGGCCACTCCCAGTGGGAGGGGTCTCCTACCTCAGAGTTGGACAGAAGCTATTTCTTGACTAAGGGATGTGACCCAGACTCATCTACATTTCTCATATTGTCTCTGAATGGACGGGAAATGAGACGCAGTTGGATAATGCAGATTAGGAGCTGGTTTCAACTGTTTCCTGACTGATGTCATATTTAGTGTGATGTCATGTGCTGATCTCAGGACTATGGCATCTGTTTCAGACAAGGGAGCTTTGACAAGTGAACAAAAATCCCCTTTTTTCATCAACACCGACTACCTGTTTCCTCTGCCCTCTTGGAGAAGTGTGTGTGTGTGGGGGGGGGGGTTACATGATGACTGTAAATAGAGAGATAAAAGGAGCCATGGTAGATGTGTGTGTGTGTGGTCCAGGTATACCTTACCTTGTGGGGACCAAATGTTCCCACAATGTGAGGAATACCCTTTTTTTTACCAGTTTCCTGGTCCCCATATAGGAAAACTCTATTTTATAAAAATCTGTGACTGCAATGAAACAACTAAAAATGCAAAAACTCTTGTATATTGTTTGGTTAGTTATAGTTATGATTAGGGCAGGGTGGGGGTTAAGGTTGTCATAGTTAGCATTACCATTTTCCCCATAGAAATGGATGAGCAGTCCCCAAAAAGATATCATTACACGACTGTGTGTGTGTGTGTGTGTGTCTGTGTGTGTATGAAAGTATTGGGCTTGGGGTTGACAGGAAACAGCACAAGACTGGAATGCCATTTTCTGTGGCCCCTGTGTTTCCCTCAACGTCATCCGGACTCCTGCTGGGAAAGGCTCATGGCTGAGTCACTCATCCCTCGTGCACTATGTCACGATGCATTTAAGAGAGGAATTCAGGACAATTTCCAATAAACTAGAGAGGATCAGGTAACCAGTGGAAGAAGGGAGGTGGGCTGGACTTGGAGAGACCCTCAAGCAGAGGCACGCTCAGAGGGAGACGTTCTCAGAGGGAGACAGTGTTTGACCTAACACCAAGACCTAACACCAAGACCTTGCTGTCTCAGAGACCTGCTTTTCCTAGCCAGCCTGAGGCACCTCTTAGCAGGTTTACTGCGGAATGGGCATCATTTGATGGCCTTTGAAGGAGCTGCGGGCCGCTGAGACACACAGCCACTCTTTGTTTAGGTCTCTCCCCCATGCCGCCCCGGGAATCCCCAGCCCAATTTTGTTTCATTTCTAGAAACTCAAAAAGTCTAGTACATACAGTACAAAAGGAAGGACTGGTCAGAGAGATATGTGAGGAACCTCGCAAGATACTTCCTCCATCACTGTAAGCTCAGGAACAAAATAGAGAACAACTCTGGCTTATTTGAAAGCTCACACAAATGCACCACCACAACTGGCATTCAGGCATCCACCTCAATTTTACGAGTTATTACCTGCAAACATGTGTCGCAGCTGGCCACCAAGTAACTGGAAAAACACCTAACCGGCTATTAACTATAGGTGATGCTTTACAGCTGGTATGGAAATGACACATTTCCAGTGCAATTTGGCAAAAAAGTCTTCATAACATCGACAGAAAAAAGGGAAAGTTCAGCGATGGATAATGCAGAGAGTCCGAGTTCTGCTTGAGGATCCATTTTGTGACGAATTGGGTAAGAATAACTGAGCAGAAGAGAGGGTGTGAGAGACGAGTTAAGAAAGAGAGAGAGGGTGTTGTAAGGCATGCCATGTTCCCGGCGACAGAAACGTGGGGAAGCGGTGAAAGGAAACCTGCGGTGCGACAGGACGTGCGGCTGGTGACCAAACACAGCCACTGAGACAGGCGGTAGTGAGCGAGCGAGCCAGACCGGCGGCCTGCTGGAGCTGGGGATCAGCGGCGGGACACGTCACATTACACGGACATGGGGGATTCCACCAGAGTTACACAAGGTCCCTACAAATCCACGAGGGATCCATGGACTCCATGGTGTCGGAGTTGAGCATACAAGCTCACATGGATATACGAGAAAATTACAACAGGAGGATTGATTCATTTCAACGAGTAATTTCTTTGATTGTGCAAATTTACTCATGTGTTTCACAAGCATCTTTTAATGTAATATCAAGAAGGCCTACCCTGCAAGTGCAAACTGATGCAAGTGGCCTAAATTCTTAGGTCTGCTGCTGAATAGTATATATATATATATATATATACACACACACACACACACAGAAGACAGCACTTGAAAAAAGTACTGTGATAGGATGAAGAGCATCAATAGCAATCACTTCCGGCATGCAGAAAAACAACTTTATTATTACTTTGTGAACTCAGCTGAAAATAAAAATAAACTGGAGGAATAAACAGAATTTAATGAAGAGTATTAAACCTCAGAGACGGGACACAGGTCCTGAGAACAGGCTTTGGTGTCCGGAGATTGTCGCGTGATTACTGCACAGCCAGCAGCAAGCTATGTACCCAATGACAGAGGGTCAGGAGCAGAGTTCACAGCTGCAGTCCTTCCTATCGCTAAATTCCTATTATTCATTTAATCCCTCAGAACAGGCCTGGATGATGGGAGGGGTCCTAACGCTTTGCCTCATACTATTAAAAATGGTTAATATACAGGGGTGCTCAGGGGCTTCAGCTAAAAAGGGGCCTCAAACCACAACATTTACTGTTGTCACCCTGGTTCTGATAACTTACATAGTCCAAGGGCCTCTGACCATGTTAAAGTGCTTCGGTCAGCATATGAGCACAATCACGCTTCCTGATTTGCCCGTCCTGTCGTCTGTCAGTACGGAATGTGTCTTTCCACCAATCACAGCACACCTCAGCCCATCAACGCCAGTGTTCATGGAATCTGCTTCGGCTTCACGCCTTGAACACAGACAGACAGTGTGCTGTGTTTGACACCATATCCTGCCCCGTCTCTGCCCAGTGACTTGGGCAGCCTGTCACGTAGTGTGCTCAAACACGTCTACTCTATCCCTCATTCAAAGTTCTGCAGTTGGCCATGACCCAAACCTTTATTTACGGACCCTCATTTATTAACCTTGTAAATGCTATTAGGCACAGGAATAATGTATCAAGGTAGGCTTGCTGCCTCATACCTCCACTCTGTGCCAATATGCAGCTCTTTTCCCCCCTCTTCCTCACTCAGTCAACATGCGGTTAGGCAGTGCAGTACTTCTAAATTACCCATAATGCCGTGCCCAGCTGCGCACTGGCATCCTGTGTTCTGCCTTGTGTTTACCTGGATGGGTTCCAGGCTAACTCTGTACTGGATGAGCAGCTGGAAATTGGGTAGCCGCTGTAAGGCATTAACTGTTCATTATTATTGACTATTGGGACTAACTGGATACTCCACTTGAGCCCAACTGTTCACAACAAGCAGACAGAGGGCTAATCTCAGGCTAACCAGTGCAGATCTGCAGAAGGTCCAGAGATCTCGTTGGTGTCATCCAAGCCCTTCATTATCTGCTTCCCCCGACCCCCGAGGGGCTGGAGCACAGCGACCTTGGAGATGCACAACGAACAGAGGGGTGGCAGTGGGTGCGTTTGGCCAAGTGGTGCTTCATATACTCTGCGGTTTCCAGAGGCAGTTCTGGTGTTGGGTGTGTCCTTTTTATATAGATATACGCATAGATTGAAGCATAAACATAGAGACCGACTTAGATGTACAGACTCAGATATCTAACGCCAGACATGGGCTGCATCATCTCAGGCAGCTGAGTAGGTTTTCAAGTCTCACCAGCCGTTTTCAGGGCCTTCTACTCAGGAGCTTTAGAGAGCATGGGAATCACAGCCTGGTTTGGTACCTGCTCTGCTCTGGACCATAAAGCTCTGCAGAAGGTAGTAAGTTTAGCCGAATGCATCTGCAAGGTACAACCCACGCTAACAGCTACCTCTATACCAGGCTGAGGTTTGGAAAGTCCGTCTGCTGTGTCAGTGAGAACTGAGAGGCCCAGAAGACGCTTCCACCCCCAGGCCAACAGACTACTTAACACTTAGCTGACAGGTGTGATTAAACATTCACTGCTTACGTATGCACCAGTGACTTCATTAGAGCTCTGTTGCTCATGTGTGATTTTCCTTTTTCTCTCTTGTTTCCCAGTATATCTATACTGTCCATTATTTATCACATATTTATGATACCGTTACTTTATATCTTATTGCTTTCCACTAATTCTTACTATGGCGGAGTTGACCACCTTGCGTGTCACTGCAGGTTATATCCTGACTGTATGCCTCACATGTGACAAATAAATCCCTTGAATCCTTTGAATACCGTGAGACTGGGGAGACCACTGGAATGACACTAAAATGGAGGTGCACCTCTGTTCAAAAAGGAGGACACCCACGAAGGGAGGGGGTTATATCATACAGTACATATACTACAGAAGCTGAGAACAGTGCACCTGTTGATATAATTATCTCGTTATCTTGAGAGAATTATTATATTGGTAATTATGGGTAGCTTGGCCGTTCTCAGCTCCTTTAGCATGTGTGTGTGCAGGTGTTAAACGTTTTTTGTGTGACTGAAGGTGGGAGAGAGTGGCGCTAATTGTTGATGGGATGGGTTGGGGGGAGGACAAGGGAGGACAAGGGGATTAAAGGGAGAGCAAGGGGGGGGGGCAAAAGGAGGACACCCAGCAGCCTTCCGGGCAGATGAAATCTGGACAAGTGCTCACCCTACTTGAGATATAGATATAGACATAGATATAGATATAGACATAGATATAGACGTAGATGTAGATGTAGAACTAATTTTAAATATAAATAATATAAAAGGTGACAAAATAAATACATCTTATTATAATGTAATAGTTTTGGCTGAAAAATTATTCTAATATACACTTCTGAGAATGATGTGAGACGCTGCATGATGGAGGAGGAGCCTATTGTGTGTGAATTCTGGTTACACTCAGGCTGCTGTGCAGAGAGGAGCTCGATGGGCATGATGCCCCCCCCCCCCCCCCCCCGACCTCCTACGGAAGCTTTCAGGTGCTTGAGGAAAGTTGTACTCTCTGCTAAAGTGATGGTAGCTCCAGATACTTCAGCACAAGCTGAGGATACACTACGGAACAAGCCATCACATCATCCTGTGCACCAGAGTGCCTGGGCACATCGCACTCCCCAGTCCTGAGCATCAGGTGTGTGGGTTCAGACCCAAAACTGTGAAGCAGAGCAGGACGTCTCTGGACATCTGATAAGGGAGCCCCCTGCCTTGTGCACTGCGTTTCCTGTTACAGGGCAACAGGCCGTAATCCCGTTCTGGGTAAAAGGTCACAGATAATGAACTGATAGTAAAAAAAATAGCGGTAACATTTTACTTAAAGTAGTCATCATGATGCACTATGGATATCTGCAACATGCATTATAATGCATTCAAAAAGTATTATAAACATAGCTATAGCTATTTATAAAAAGGTTTACTGTGCGTTATGAATGCTTTATAAAGCTCTCATCTATAATGCACTATACATACCTTTATGATGCATTATAATGGTCGGTATAAGAATTAAGGATGCTTTGTGTTGCATTATTAAGGTATTTGTAGTGCATTATAGATGAGAGCTTCATAGAACATTCATAATGCATAATAAACATGACTATAATGTGTTAAACCTTTTTATAAATAGCTATAGCCATGTTTATACTACTACTTTATGAATGAATTATATCAGTTATGACGGTATCTATAAAGCATTATACATGACTGCTATAAGGGGTGGTATGGTGGTGCAGTGGTTAACACTGTTGCTTCACACCTCTGGGACCTGGGTTCAGGTGTCTGCCATGGCTCTATGTGTGGAGTTTGCATGTTCTCCCCATAGTACTCCATTTCCCCCCCACAATCCAAAAACATACCGATTTTTACTGGAGTTACCAAATTGCCCATAAGTGTGAGTGACTGGTGTGTGAGTGTGCCCTGCATTAGGTTGGCGCCCCACCCTGAGTTGTTCCCTGCCTTGTGCCTGTAGCCACTGGGACATGCCCCCCCACCCCCGCAACCCTGATTCGATCAAGCAGTTACAGAAAATGGATGGATGACTGCTTTAAATAAAGTGTTACCAAAATAACTTGTGCATAAGCAGGAATCTGGTCCTTCACATTGTAGGACTAGTAATGAGGTTCTGAGTGATCCAGGTCATGTACACTGTGCCCTCAACCCAAAGTCCAGCTGTTAGCTCCCTCGCATACAATGCAGAGCTGTATGAAGAACAGAGCAGATGCAGACATGTTTATCTACTTTACAACATTTTCCTGAGCTGTCAGGGGCCAAGATGAAGTCACCTTTAAAACTGATTAATATGCCACAAAGGGCAGGGCTTTGTTCATGATCCAAAACTGGCAGCAAGGTCATAATAATGGTATGTAAATAGATGCCTTTTGTGTTTTATTTTTTGACTCTTTTGTTGTATATATATTGTGCACACAATGTGCACAATTTCAGTATGGTTGCTTAAAATAATTATGTGGAAACAAATATTAGTGGTAGAAAAAATCACTTTCTTCCACAGCTTTTACAGAAGTGAAGCTTTTTACATTTGTGGCACATCATGCATGAAACGAGCCTCGCTTCGCAACCTCAGCAAAAAACGGAGGGAAAAAAGCCTCACTGCTATCTGCTGTCTCGTTCCCCCACTGTGACGATGTCACTTCCTGCTTGTGATGTGCGTGCAGAGACACATTAATAGGCCATCAGAGAGCTGGCCGAGGGGCTCTTTCAATAGAGTCATTGACTGCATTTTAGCCCCTGAGCCGACTGACCATACTGGGAGGACAGAGCATGTAATGCAAGGATCCTCTCTTCTAAGGATGACTTAGGAAGGGGATTCAGGATGGAAGTGAGCGAGTGGCACCGTGTCGTAGGTGCCGAACATCTCCCATCTGAAACGGCGTCACCTGGGGCTCAAAAGGCAGGACGTTCATGGTAGCTTGTTTGTTCTTAAATACGCAGGATCGCCAATGACGTGTAAGAACACAAGCCGTGGGAAAAAAAGGAGCTTTCTTAAATTAGGAGGTTACACTGTTGACGTCGCCCAAGAGCTGAGTCAGGCCGGCATCACGGCAGCCTCAGCCCTCGCCAGCCACTTGTTCTCAGGCTCCACTCACCGCACGCTTCTGCGAGTCCGGCACCAAAGAGTGCGCTCTAAGGAGCAGGCAAAACAGAGAGACAGCGGTATAGAAACATGGGTCCCATTGTGTATTCTGTCTCCACGTCATCTGACTCACGGCCACTTGGGGATCTAAGACACATTTTGGCAGAATGCAGTCCTTACTGAGGCGCACGGGAGAGGAGATCTTCAGGATCGCGATTGCCATGTCATTCAACGGTGACCACAGACTGAATGTAGGTGAAAAAATGCCCCAAAACTTACTTATTGTGTTAGCAGTTTGTTTTGGGAAGTGTATGGTCCATAAACATCATATAGGAAATACCATAACCATTCCAATATTTCCACTGACAGGTCTGTTGGGACAGTCCAAGTGACAACCTGGACATTTGAAATTCAAGCTTCTAAATGAACCAGGAACACAAACGGTTCCGGCTGAGATATCCTGAAGCCTAGGGTGGCCCCATTTTCCCCTGGTCTGTTTTCATAACTTAGGAGCTGGGAGGACTGGGAGCTGAGACAAGAAGCTAAACAAAATCAGAAAGGGGATTAGACGGATTTCATCCGTGTTATGGCAGCTGTGTGTCGCGGTGCCTGAGAATGTCAGGTCAACGTCGCAGAACCTTGCCAATCATGGGAGAAAAGAGAGGGAGAGATGGATAACAGGAAGACTGAACGAAAAACAAAACTTTGATTTGGCACAAACACAAAAGGAATTCAAAATGGGTATTGTGAATAGTGCAGTTAGAATAACATTAAAATATGGTGCAGTCATGAGGAGAACCCAAGAGGAGTCTGTGCCCTGAAATGAAAATGAAGAGGAAGGAGGGGGGGGACAGAGCGGTGTTCGAGGAGAGGGTACCCTGGGGAGGAAAGAGGCCCAGAACTCCTTTTGTGCACCACACAGAACGATCCCCCAATTACACGACAAAGGGGCTTCATTCAGGAGCCGTGGGTTCGAACATCGGGGCTTTGCATGCATAATGAGTCATTCTGGAATGCTAGCTGATTCCAAGGCAGTCACAGGACACCTCTGTCGGACGCCGCCGGGATCGACGCTCCGACGGGAGGCGTGCGGACGGGTCCGGCTCGTCAAACGTTTCGAAAATGACGGACGTCGTGCAGCCCCGTTTAATTTCATGCTCTGACGGGTCTTTACAAAAACAAACCGATTCTTTATCCCTTTCATTTGGCAGTTAAAGAGGCTGCTGGTCACAGCTGAGTGGGAAACAGTGCATTTTGAGGATGAATGGATTCTCTGTGCCACCCGTGCACTGGTGAGCACAGCTGGAACTGTCCATGTGAAGAATATGCACTACATATCATTCTACGGCACATATGACAGTATATTTGCGTTATAATGCCACGGCATATAAATATATCCACCCATCCTACAATGGCTTATCATGGTCAAGGTCATTGAGAAACATATACATTTTATTAAATGCATTATTTTGTACATCATGTATTATATCTAATATCTCACAACCTTGTGTCCTGGATTTTCTGGGAAAAACGTACCTGACCTAAAGGCAGAAGAGGTGCTTTTGAAGGAGTTTGACCAGAAAGTGCAGGAGTGAACCAATAAGTGCTCATCATATGTATCACGTGAAGAAAAGTATTGGGACACCTGGCCATTACACCTACAGGAACTTTTACGATATCGAATTCTAAATCCATAGGCACCAATATGGAGTTGGTCCCCCCTCTGCAGCTATAACAGCTGTTGCTCTTCTGCGAAGGCTTTTCACAAGATTTTGGAGAGTGTCTGTGGAAATTTTTGCCCATTCATCCAGAAGAGTATTTGTGAGGTCAGGCACTGATGTTTGAAGTGAAGGCCTGGCTTACAATCTCTTCTAATTCATCACAAAGGTGTTTGATGGGGTTGAGGTCAGGGCTCTGTGTGGGCCAGTCAAGTTCTTCCACAGTAAACTCACCCAACCATGACTTTATGGACCTTGCTTTGGGCATTGGTGCAATGTCTTGCTGGCACAGAAAAGGGCCTTCCCCAAACTACGTAGAATTGTATAGAATTGCATAACAATTCTAGAATATGTACACGGAGATATTTTGGACATGTCTGTGCTTCCAACTTTGTGGGAACAGTTTAGGGAAGAGGCTCTTTTCTGTTCCTCCATATGAGGCCTATATGGGATGTCAAGTTCCAGTGGGGGTAATGGCAAGGTGTCCCATAGTGTGTGGGACCTCCATCTGGACAGCAGGAGAAGCATCCCAGGAGGCCACCTCATGGAACTGGTTTAGAGGAGACAGTAGGGTCAGCCAGTCCCTGGAGCAACTGGGGTTAAGGGCCTTGTTCAAGAGCCCAATGGTGGGATCATTCTGCCGACCACAGGATCTGAAGCTGCAACCTTCTGAGTCCCAACCCACGCAGTCCCTCCCCCACCAAACAAATATTTTTTTTTGGTCAGTGAATAATTCCATGCATGTTATTTTATAGTTCTTATGTCTTTATTATAATTCTAAAATTTAGAGAATAGTACAAATAAATCTTTCTTTATGTGTGTGTGTGGATTATGTTTGTATTACATTGTGGGAAGCAAATGTTCCCCACAATGTGATAAAAACCTGTTATTTTGATGTTCTGCGGACCAAAAATCTGTGAATGAAATCAAAGAACTAAAAATAGTTTGGTTACTTATGGTAAAGGTCAGGGCTGGGTAGGGGTTAAGGTTGTCATTGTTGGGATTAGAGTTTTCCCCATAGAGATGAATGGAGAGTCCCCACAAAGATATAATTACAAACCTGTGTGTGCGTGTGTCTGTGTGTGTGTGTGTGTGCAACACAATTATGAGACCTATTTATAGATTATATTGTTTGGTATTTAACATATTAGATGGGACACTGCTGGCTTCCTGGTAAATACTCAGCTATGAATTTTCACCGTGTAAATCCAAGATGTATAATTTACCAGATGAACTTAGGTAACCCCACTGTCATTTCATCCCCACGCCCACCCATTTCCTCCAGACTGATAAAATTTGGCAGCAGTGGAAGTTGAGGTGCCAGGGGAAATGAGCAATCCCCACCTCTGCGTCCCGTTTCTGGAAAAGCAGCAGATTCCTCTAACCGCTGCAGGCTAACCTTATCGGTCCGCCGCAGGTGCCCATGCAGGACTCTCCGTCTGCCTGCTGACCACCCATTGTTGTGCTTCTCCACCACAGACAAACATCCGTGCTGCTACTTTCCTCTCCCGTACTTTTCACTTTTTTTCCTGCTGATTCCAGAGTCAGAAACGTTTACGCTTTCGCATTTACAGCCCCACCGGTGTGTAAACACGTTCTAATATGCTGCGATTCCTCGCTACATTGAGAATGGCCCCGTTTAAAGTGGGCTGTAATTAAGCACGAGACTCTGGGCAAACATTCAGGTTGCGGCCCCCCAGCATGTGACAGCACGGGCGTCGGTGGGCGTGGACCGCCCAGAACCACCAGGGGTGCTCGTTGGCCGATTAGACCGGGAAATGGACCGTCGGAACTTAGAAATAAATTCACCAGATTTGTTTTACTCACAGTTAGTGAAAGAAATCAGACTGACTTTACGGGTTTCTCTGGAACATGTGTTCTTATATATGATGCTTTTCTGTACTTGTTGCCTATTATGGGCCCAACATTCATCCATCCATCCATCCATCCTCCAACATTATACAGCACTGGGATACAAGGGGCCGACCCAATCACAGAAAGTGCAGGGCATAAGGCAGATGGTCCATCTTCAGCACTGGTCTGGTTATGCTGCTCCCAGCAGCCCTGGGATGGTCCTCTCTCTGCACTTTGCCTTTGCAGGCCCCCATCCTAAGCATTTCTACCTGCCATTATGGTCCATTTCCTACCAGACCGAAATATGGCTAACAAAAACCAGTGTGGATCCAGGAGTACCTACAGCGGTGACGAGCATTCAGTCCGCAGCTGTGCTTCTGACCTGCGTGACCTCCGGTCCCCTCTGCGTGGGGGAGTCAAGCCAAGGGTCACCAGCCTTGTTTCTCTGCGGGGCTGATGGACAGACACCCTAAACCAGGAGTAGCCCATGTTGGTCAGGGTCGCGTTTCACTACAAAGTCACAGTCTGTCGGGCAAGGGGGGGGCACTGAGACATGTAAAAACAAACTGGACCACCCCCTCCCCTTCACCAAATTAGAAATACTTCGATATTCCCCTGAGCTGTACTGCACCCGGAATAAGGGAGCAGAAATTTTCTTGCAGAAGTACAGTGGCAAGAGGAAAACGTTCATTATGCACCCAGATTGGAGGATAGGGACACGGGGACAGTCTTCCTGCAATTAGCTCATTTAATCCATTCAGTTTCCTCACCGTGTTACTCACCCCTGCCTGGGTGGGGGGTGGGGTCTTGTTTTTATGGCTGAATCCCACCCCCTTAATTCACGTTTAGCTCAAACAGTTTATTCCTTAATAGGCACTGATTTTTATCAAAATATGGAAGTCCAAGAATAATTTCTTCATTACTGGCAGAATTATTTAGCTATTTCTTAAGTCCTCAACCAAATGATATTTTTGTAATTATTCTAATTTTTTACTCCATATTATAGAGTTATTACAGTTATTAGAGTTCCGAAAGGCTCCATTTTCTTGGACAGTTCATAATGGAATGACTGTAGGCCGTTTTTGGAATATTACATAAGAATTCATAAGCACTGAACAAAAACAAAGATAAATGGGCATTTCAGCAGCACAGCCCCACTGTGTGAGCTCTCCCTGTCTCTCTCTCCCTGTCTCTCTGCTCCTCTCTCGCTTCATTCAGATTAAGGCTCTCTCACATATTCTCTCTCTCTCTCTCCCTGTCTCTCTGCTCCTCTCTCGCCCCATTCAGCTTAAGGCTCTCTCACATATTCTCTCTCTCTCTCTGTCTCTCTCTGTCTCGCTCGCCCTCTCATTCTCGCCTGTCCATTCTCTTCTCTTTTCTCAGGCACTCTTTAGCTATTCTTGTCAATTAAATGCAGTTTGTTTTTACGGAGCCCTTCCCACAGGGGCTGCCTCGACGAGCCCGGCAGACACTTAGCAACGGCGGCGTCGGGGACGGATGGCGCTTAAAGCGACGCGGCGTCAATAGGGCCAGCAGACAAACTCCAACCTTAGCTACAGGTAAAGAACACAGCAGCAGAAACAGGTGCCCGTGTGCTTTGGGAAGTGACGCTGGGGGGCTGCCCAGACCTCATTAGTTGATCAGCTGGTCAGCCTGTAATGGCTCTGAATCTGTGATGTCAGCTGAGGAAGTCCCGCCCACTTCCTAGGAGGCAGGGAGAGGAAGCTGACATCAGGATCTGTCCTGATACTTAGGCACGATGGATACAGGCGTATGGCCTGGAGTATCAACAGGGTTATTTATTGTCAGTGAGTTATAGCTTACATCAGCTATGGATTCCATTAACCAGGAGGCTTTAATGTCTTTCCTTTCTTGAGTTGAGAAATGAGAAAGCAGGCCTGCGTTCTGAGCTGAGATAGCTCCTGGGTGTGTGTGCACTAAATCAGTTCCGTCAGATAAGCGGGGGCCCGACTGCTCAGCGCCTTATAAGCCGGGAGAATTTTAAAGGACATCCTGAGCTGAACAGGAAGTGTCCCGTCCATTGATACGCTCCCCTCCGCCCTTCTCCAGCTCCCCATCCCCCGCCTCTCCTTGGTTCTCATGGTGTAGTTGCCAGCTAGCAAAAGAGAGCGGACTGAAAAGGGTTAAAATGTTGACAACAGGACAATCTCGACATAGTCAGGAACCCCCCGCCCCCCCCCGTGCAGGGAGAATTAGCCACTGGCTGACTAGATGTGAACAAAACTGGGGGAAAAGAAACTGCTGAACAAAAGCAAGAACTCATTTGAAGTTGGCGTGCACCCGCGGGCGGCACCGAAGGCCCCGCGATCGCCGAGAGTCCCGGCGTTACATAACCCATCACAAGGAACCATAACCAGCTCCATGAAGGGGAGAACCTCAGACAGTGAGAGTAACGTGTCCAGAAGACGAAAGACGGGCTGCTGACACAGCGGATCGCAAGCTGGGTGACAGCTACATCTGGAGACGTCCCTCGGGACCTTGGAGACCTGGGGATGGTGCCTCTGAAGATTTCCAGCGTGCAGAATAAGACCATGAGTATCTTCTGCAGTTTGCAGAATCCTGCTGAACAGCCAGACAGGGAGTTATGTTATCAAGAGGCCTATGCCTTAGATTTTTGAGAGTGAACAGTAATGTGAAAACAGCAGTGGGGGAACTCAAACTAATAAAGTAAATATTCTAAATAATACAGTACTTTTGGCAGGAATATGTAATATTGATTTAAATATATATCAGGAATATATAACTTGGATTTTAGAACAATAGCGGCAACAATATAGTAAGTCCTTTATGAGCAACACATAGATATTCATCTTGACGTAGAGGTTCTGGAATGCAGAGCGGCTGTTCTATCCCCGCTGTCCGTCAGTGCCGGCCGGGACACACGCATGGAACAGTTCGGCCCTCACGCCTTCCTTCCTGCGTTTCTTTTTTTCCCTGGGATATCTCTCTCTCTCTCTCTCTCTCTCTCTCTCTTTCCTCACCACAGTTTCCCACCGTTTCGCACAAAATAAATTCTCATTAACAGCCAAATTGTTTTCAGATGCTGGGTGAAGGGGGCCGGGTGGGGGGGGGGGGGGTTTCCCTAGTAACGGCTCAGGCATGGGGGGCAGCCTGGCGTCCGCGCGGCAGAGCAGCGGTGTGAGATCCGGGCTTCCCGCAAGCCGCATCGCCGGGCCCCAGTGAGCCCATTCTGCAGGGCACAAAGTGTACCGGCGGGTGGCCCTTCTGCTCTGCGAAAGCCAGCCTGCGCTGCAGCGGTACCTGCTGGAAGGTGTAAACATCACTAGCCGCTGCCGATTTTCAGCCCTGCTGATCTCCAGTTGGGGACGGAGCCGCACTGACATGGCCTTCTCTGCATCTGAAGGCCCTCACAGAAAATTTTGCAAGTCACTAATCAAAGGCGAATAGTGGGACAGACACTTTTCATATAAACAGCCTGGGTGAGTATGAATGAGGAAACCAGACACCCCCCATAATCCACTGGGGCTCTGTTCCTCTGACCTCCACCTGTGCTGTTAAACATTCCCCTGCAGGTGCATGCTGGGGCGTACGGATGCCTGGGCGCACGATTCCTGGTCCAGGGACTGACTGAGAAATAGTTCAGGTCATGTGTACAGTGAGCTCTCATCACGTACCCTGTGGGCATCCTGCTACACATTTCTGCCAACAAAGGAAAAGACTTCATACTAATTACACGAATAAGACTCAAGATTCAAGACTTCATTTGCCATATGCATAGTGAATAGTCAGTTCCATTATGCAATGAAAGTCTTACTTTACACGTATAAATGAGAAATGGTCATTATGTCACTTATATACATAAGATGTACAGAAGATCTTTCCTACCCACGGCCATCAGACTCTATAACTCGTTAAAATGATCTCACACCCAGCCTCAGACGCTAAAATAAATAAATAAACTCCATCCTGCCACTCACCATACCTACCTTACATACCAGACCTTAGCCTGGGCAAGAAACCTGCTGCTATTCGGATGTGCAATGTTCACACAGTAATTTACCTGTGTAAATTACCACTTAACAATATTTATTCTATTTATATATATTGTATTTCTGCTTCTGTATTTATCATGGTGTACATAGCGCAGAGTCTCTTATAACTTTATTTTTAGTTCTTATTCTTATATCTGATATTCTTTTCTTTTATGTTCTTGTCCTGTGTCTCTGTGTGACCGTTTGTAGTAACATGAGCAATTTCCTCCGGGATAAATAAAGTTTTTCTGATTCTGATTCTGATTCTGATATGCAATAGTACAATATTTACATTCTGGTGGGAAAAACAATGTTCACAAATTAATCTGCCAATTCATGTTGACATAATTAAAAACTTTGTTGAGTTTTATAGTTAGATATATAACTATTGAAACCTTATAGGGATAAATATATAAGACCAGCCGGCACAGCAGTGATTAACTGAGAATAATATTGTATACGGCCCTTAGAGCAGACAGGAGGCTTCCGTGCCGTACTCTGAGCCAGAGCCCGACCACGGACAGCAGAGGATCTTACCGGTAGCTGATTGTTGGACAGGGGCCTGGGACACAGCTGGAGCTAAGGGGGGGGGGGTCACATAAGGTGAGGGAAAGAGGGGTGGGGGTCCCTGATGAATTGGTTTTCAGGGTGGTGGCGATGGTGGGAGGGATGGGGTTATGGGGTTCAGTGGTGTGGTCTCTTTACCCCCCCGAACAGAGCCCCCCAGCACAATGGCTCGTCCCATCACTCAGCCCATTCAGAGCTGGGCCTTTGAAAAGGCTGTGGGGACGAGCAGGGACCCTCAAAGGGGCTTCAATGCCACTTTTCCCCTGTTCCCACTTTTTTCCCCCTTTCTCCAATAAGAAATTAAAAAGGAAAGGGGGCTGTTTTCCAGCCTTTTCAACGCAAACGTCGGCACACGTAACGGTTCAGAAAGGAGGGCTGGAGAGCGCCGGCTTTCACCGCCTTTCTATACCTGCCCGTGTTTTCATTCAGCCCTCCTGAACCGAAGGCCGCGTTACAGTAACAAAGCGAATCTCCTTCGCGTGTGGAGCGCAGATGCAGTCCACTAAGTATTAGACGCTGGAGAGATTGACTTTATCAAGTCCACCGCTGACATGCAAGATGACCAACCCTCAGTGTTCAGAATAGCTTCAAATAAACCCAGCAATGCGCCTTTATTGTAGTGCAGAAGTGTACAAGCATCTATTTTTGCACAGACCCTGGACCTGACCCCCTGGGGTGAAGAGAAAATGTCCACTTTTACCAGATATACGACTGGGCTGGACACAGACTATAAATCAACTCCACCAAACCCACCTCAAGATACCAGGACAGGGAAAACAAACTGCAGAGAGAAGCCTTACGATCGCCCTGGTTTCCCACACGGGTGCTTGGAAACACGGCCTGTGTCTGACCTTCTTGGACATTTCCCTGGGGGGGGGTCAGAGGACAGGGTTTTCCGTTGACAGTGTTTCCCTTTCGCTCGCGCCACCACTGCTCATGCGTGACGGGGCGTGTGGGCTCCGCTGAGCCTGGGGGGGGGCTGAACAGTGCGGATCCTGAGCGATGATGATCATGTGCGGGCCAGGGAAAAACCTGATTGGCCCATTTCTTTGTCTTTTATTATAATTTATAAATTATAATTATTGTACTTGTAATGTAATTGTCAGCTTTAAATTCCTTCAAATTACTACTTTAAATCTAATTGCTTTCATAATATGAGGAGTTTGTTTGTGATAAATGCATTTCCACAGAAACGCTATCCTGACTCATTATAAACCCAACTGCAGGTCACTTACTTGCATTCTCTCTCCTTGCATGAGGTCATCTTCATGTCTCTTTTTCCATAGAATGTCAGCTTTCCTAACTGAAAATCAATGTCAACACTGTACAGTTCCCATGTGCAGTGAACGTGTCACACTTCTTTATTTACCAGATGCTTTTGTCCAAAACAACATGAGGATCGGAGAGCAGGATCAGTCGGTGTCTGGGGAAATAGAGGGTAAGGGCCTTGCCTGAGGGCTCAACAGTAAGATCACTCTACCATCAACAGGATTTGAACCAGTGACCATCCAATCAGGAGTCCTAACCTGCAGGATCACACACTGTCCCCCACTGCCTTCGAATCCCAGAGCCTTCCATTCATTAGACAGTTGCATCCATAATAATGCTGACTCCTCCCCCTTACCAGAGCAATCCAGGAGAAACACAGCCTTAGAACTGTGAAAAGGCATCCAGGCAGCAACAGAGCAAAAACCTCCCCCTCCCCCAGCATGGTCCAATTAATTTTCTTTATTTTACCATGAAGTGTAAATTAGTAATATCAATAAGAGAATTTAATAAACATCTTTATTTTTACTTTTGTGAAGAACCGAATACAGAAATAAAGCATATTTGTCGTTGCAATGTGCGCTATGTAATCGGCTGCCCTTGGGGGCCCCTCCCAGCTTGCCTGCCCTGCCTGTTCCGTGGTAGTGCCTCTGATTTCATGAAATGATATATAAAATACACACACACACACACACCTAAAGCTAGGTTTGGGCCTGGCCAGTACTTGGTTGGGAGACCAAACTAGGAAAGCAGGTTTGCTGCTGGAAGAGGTGCTATGACTAACAGTGGTCAGTGTGGGTCCCAGTGCCCCAGTGCAGTGACAGGGACACTGTGCTGTAAAAATGATGCCATCCTTTGGATGAGATGTAAAACCAAGGTCCTGACTCTCTCAGGTCATGAAAGATCCCTGGGCATCTTTGTGAAAGAGTAGGGGTGGAACCCTGACGTCAGGCTAAAACTGTCCAAAAGCCACATGTTTTCATGGGGCCCAGAATCTTTAGCATCGCCCTGTGTGTGTATATATATATATATATATATATATATATATATATATATATATATATATGTATATATATATATATATATATGTATATATATATATATATATATATATATATATATATATATATATAATGGAATACTATACATTTGCTGTAAGATGTCTTGCATGAGCGTGAGAGATGGCAACCATGCATTTGTTTTCTATAGTCAATACTAATATTTGTGCATATTTGCGTTGTTTTGACAACTCTCTAATCTCTCTGTCCTTTATTTTGCAAAGTAAAAGATGGTCACGCTAATGTAAGTCTAAGTTTTTTTTTTCCATTATTTTTTTCCCCCAGATGTTCAGATGTGTCAATATGCAGATGTTCAATAACTATTTCATACCAAACTTTATTAGGATTTACACGACCTTATCTACATACAAAACTTTCCCATTCACAATGTAGTTAATCAAAAACCTAAAGCCACTTGTTATAGGTATAGTTAGAACAACCACCAACTACTCTGTTCACTACTACGACAGTGTCGTACTGCATTTCTGCTTTACGGCGGCACGTTTTTCATTTTGCGACAGAAGCCTGCTCCAGCGTTTTGACTGCTGATCGTAGTTAGAAACATTCCGGCATGCATGCATGGGTAGCGAATACGTGAAAGAGCGTGCTTGAAGAAATACTATTTCTATACTATAATAATACATAGATGTATTATATAGTATAGTATAATTACAACGAAGCCGAATATTTTAACCTGGGCTTTTTGTCTCGATTACATGAGATAACTCTAACTTGACACTTTAGTGGAAATGCTGTATTTTATTGGCCTTGGTTTAGGAGATGCGAAAGACATCACTGTAAAGGGACTGGAAATCATTAAACAATGCAGTCGTGTCTACTTGGAAGCATACACGTCCATACTGACTGTCGGTAAACAAGCTTTGGTAGGTTGGTTTTTATTCTGTTGAAATTTCACTCATTTCAGTGCGGATTATTACATCGTTTGAATTGTAGCGAGGAGGAAACTATCTGCCATTCCTTGCTGTTAGTACCAGTGTAAAGCAAAACGCCATCGTCAAAATATCAAGCGAGATCTTGTGTTAAGAAATGGATTTATTTAGATTGCAGTGTAAAACTAACGAAAGTGAAGATGACAAAGCAGGTGAAACATCGGTTAGAACACATTGTATGTGCTTAGTGAGTGACTTATAGAGGAGCTTTAAAGGGGAACATTTTGTATGCTTTGAGAAACTGGTACAGGCATTGGCACAGGAGGCATGGTGGCGCAGTGGTTAGGAGTTTTGGTGGCTCTGAGGATAGGGATCTGTGCCAGCAGCTGGAAGGCTGTGGGTTCAAATCCCATGAATCGGTAGTGATTCTACTCCGTTGGGCCCTTGAGCAAGGCCCTTAACCTGCAATTTCTTTGTCCTGGGTATGACATTAATCTACATTCAACCCTGTAAGGAGGTCCTCCAACTTACAGGGAAAAACTTGGAGGTTGGTGGCAGGATTGACACTCCAGCCACCAGAAGAAACCCACACTGGTCCATTCAGACTAGCATGCTGAGGTATCACCTGCCACATGGCTGCACTCAGGTTCTCATCCCTGAGGTGGTTTGTCATGTGGTGGGTGTGGCAACACGCTGTAATCAGTGCATGTCCCTTACCTCCTCCTCCTCCTCTGTGGAGTGTGGAGTTTGCATGTTCTCCCTGTGTCCAAAAACATGCTGATGCTATTTGGAGTTACCAGATTTGGTAGGCACATCTACCAAACTGTCCGTAGATGTGTGAATGTCTGTAGATGTGTGAATGTCCGTAGATGTGTGAATGTGCCCTGCATTGGGTTGTCACCCCATCCTGGGTTGTTCCCTGGATAGGTTCTGGACACCCCCAACCCCCCTGCTGTGACAGGTGGTTACAGAACATGGGTGGGTACAGATATTTCACACTGGGGAGATCCCTGTTAAAGGATTCACTCTGGAGACTGGGAGCACAGATCCACATCATTACTTAGTGGGTCCATAGCGCATTAGTGGCATACAGTGATTGAGCAAAAAGATAAGTTCCGAAAAAAACAAGATCATAATCAAAGTCTTTCTTATCCATTCCTCTCTTATACTCCTTCCTTTTCCTGATTACGCACCGTTTTACCTGAAGTTCATAACCACATTCATTGCAGCTTAGCAAACCATCATTTAGTTCTAAGCTGAAGGAGAATAAATTACAGTAAAATAAATGCAGCTCCTTCAGTTACCAAGTAAACAACAATGAAACAGTTTTTCCACCACCCAGAAGAAACTGTCAGTCATCTGTAAGTTTAAGAAAAAAAAAACTACAGTAATGCACTATAAGAGTCTCAGTTCCTATTTCAAAGTAAGGTCATTGTAACAACTATAAATCATTACAATACAGACCACCAGTATAGAAAGAGTAGGGGACAGTCTTTAGCAGGAAAGTCACACTCCCAGCTCTCTCATGAATGAAGTGCTGAGTTACACTAAAGACCAGCACACACGGCCCCCAGTACAGACCTATGTCAGCGTTTAAGGGCCACAGTGTTATCCAGGCAAGTCCAGCAATGAAAGCAGACCCTTGGGAACTGGGGGTTCCTTCCAAATGAGCTCGTGTATGTCTGAGGTCCCAACTCCATATACTATGCCAGGTCTGACAAACGGGCAGCTAGCATGTTACATCTTGGCCACTCAATTATCAAAATTGAGGATGAAGGCTGCATGTTTAAATCCTGGAAGGGGGATTCTGTCAGCAACCAGCTCCAGAAAAAGCAGTGCATCATTTGGTAAAAAAAATATGTATCGATATTAAATAAATCACTGTTGCATGGTATCAGTATCAGCTTATACTCTACTAATTGCTTACGATCAATTTAGGTAGCAGTCTGGCCCACTACTGGTCTTGTTTTGTTCTAAGCATTTGTTTTCGTTTTTCATGTGAGATATGTCAACCACACAAAATTTTATGTCTTGCTGAAATGAGCAAGTGGCAGAAAGATTTATGGGCTGACAATAAGCCAAAGACAGATGGCGTAACAAACTGCACGGACCTCACAGCGGCTACGGGTGACATCTTCCCACGATCTACCATCTGCGAAACCCAACACTGTTGGTTGCTCTCGTCGTCACTCGGTATGTTTTGAACCCAGGAGGAATTCTACGGCCGTGAGCTGATACTTGCGGACCGGGACATGGTGGAGCAGGAAGCTGACGAGATCCTTAAAGGGGCGGACACCGTCGACGTGGCCTTCTTGGTTGTGGGCGATCCATTCGGGTGAGTAGGACGCTGCACAACTGGGGGTATCTTAAGTAACCCTAGCATTTAAGTTTCCAACTTTGTTATCTTGGGGGTACAAGGAGTCCGTTTTGGAACATTAAAAAAGTCTGATGTTAAATAGTTGAAGAGATTATGTGCAGTATAGTACAGTATTCTGAATAGCTTAACTTGATGTTAAAGATATAATACAACTGGGATACACAGGCATGTTTTCTGTAGTGATTAGAGGAGAGTGAACAGGGCACTTTGCCCTGCTTTTCTTCTGGACCTTTCTATGATTCATTATGGTAGGTCGTGACAGCACAAGTTATTAAAGGGGAATTTAAAAGCCAACACAGAAATCAAATATTTATGGGAATTTGTTCAGGTCTGGTGGTGCTTCCCAGAATACAGGACCAAACAGCTTGGACTTAAGCGCATCAGAATAGCCGGGGCAGCATTCTGGAAAGATCCACAGACTCCCCATCTGCTATAACCGCTTGTGTCGCAGGCAAAGACGTGCAGAACGTTTAGCTCGGCAGATTTTTTCCACCCGCAACCACGAAAGCCCATATGAATGAGGTTCCCGCTCCAGGCTTCGCTTTCCCTCTTGGTCACGATATCCTTGGCACACACTCCGGTTTTTATAAAGTTAATCACATATTGTGGGTCCGTGGATGAAGCAGGAGGCCAAAAATGTGTGTTTCCATTTTGGCTGGATCTCTGACTGTGTACGGTGCTACAGGACTTTTACCGGAACAGCTGAAGGCTAGCAACACTTGTGTTTGTAACTCTACATTGGTTTGATATGCTTTTTTGGGCTTGTTTAGGGCTACCACCCACAGCGACTTGGTCCTGAGGGCGCTGAAGGCTGGCATCAGATACACGGTCATCCACAATGCCTCCATTATGAATGCGGTTGGATGCTGTGGTCTTCAAGTAGGTACTCCCTCAGCATCCTCAGTAAGAAATGATTGAGGAATCTTCCTCACCTCTTGGGGATTCCTGTTGCCATTTCCCATGGAATAGTGGTACCACCTTTGAGTAAAAACAGCAGAAAGTACAGTATAAGCTGTAATTAAGTGATGGCCAGAGGCCCGTAGCCTAAAGTGACCTCAAGCTCGACTCTATGTGAAGGACTCTTTGGTCTCAGAGACTAGTTGGGGGTGTGGATTATTGGGGGGGGGGGGGGGGTTGGACTAACAAGCCTGCCTTTAAGGCCACTCATTGGGTGGGATGAGCTGTCACCAGAGGGTGCGGTCACCAGGCTGGGCCACACCCCCTCCACACTGCCGGGCCATATGACATCACTTCCTGAGAATAACAGGAAGCACCTTGCCTGGATTTCTTTGTACTAGAAGTCTGTTGCTAGGTAATCAGCTGTGCTCAAACAGAGCCGGGTGGTTTCGCAAACATTCATAGTTATGAGGCTAGACGAAGAGAAACAGACACAATTCACGAAAAAAAACTGTCCCACAATCCCTCAGAGCCTCATCTATCAACCGTATGAAGTATTAGCCCTTTAAGTGATCATTTACAATTATTTACACAATGCAGAATAGTAATAATAATGGTGATGGGTGCTTCTTTTTGCAGCTGTATAACTTTGGTGAGACCGTGTCTATAGTCTTCTGGACAGACTCTTGGAAACCTGAGAGCTTCTACGACAAAATCAAGAGGAACCGTGACAGTGGGTTGCACACGCTATGTTTGCTCGGTGAGTGATTGATGGTGGGATGCTTGCTGTATGACAATGAGATGCTCGCTGAGTGAAGGTGGGACGCCCGGCGAGTGATGGTGGGACGCTTGGTGAGTGACGGTGGGAAGCCCGGTGAGTGACGGTGGGACGCTTGGTGAGTGACGGTGGGACGCTTGGTGTGTGACTGACGGTGGGACGCCCGGTGAGTGACGGTGGGACGCTTGGTGAGTGACGATGGCACGCTTGGTGTGTCACTGACGGTGGGACGCCCGGTGAGTGACAGTGGGACGCCCGGTGAGTGACGGTGGGACGCTTGGTGAGTGACGGTGGGAAGCTTGGTGACTGACGGTGGGACGCTTGGTGAGTGACGGTGGGACGCTTGGTGTGTGACTGACGGTGGGACGCCTGGTGAGTGACGGTGGGACGCTTGGTGAGTGACGGTGGGACGCTTGGTGTGTGACTGACGGTGGGACGCCCGGTGAGTGACGGTGGGACGCTTGGTGAGTGACTGACAGTGGGACGCTTGGTGAGTGACGGTGGGACGCTTGGTGAGTGACGGTGGGACTCCCGGTGAGTGACGGTGGGACGCTTGGTGAGTGACGGTGGGACGCCCGGTGAGTGACGGTGGGACGCCCGGTGAGTGACGGTGGGACGCCTGGTGAGTGACGGTGGGACGCTTGGTGTGTGACTGACGGTGGGACGCTTGGTGTGTGACTGACGGTGGGACGCCCGGTGAGTGACGGTGGGACGCTTGGTGAGTGACGGTGGAATGCTTGGTGAGTGACGGTGGGACGCTTGGTGTGTGACGGTGGGAAGCCCGGTGAGTGACGGTGGGACGCCCGGTGAGTGACGGTGGGACGCTTGGTGTGTGACTGACGGTGGGACGCCCGGTGAGTGACGGTGGGAAGCTTGGTGAGTGACTGACGGTGGGACGCCCGGTGAGTGACGGTGGGACCCTTGGTGACTGACGGTGGGACGCCTGGTGAGTGACGGTTGGACGCCCGGTGAGTGACGGTGGGACGCTTGGTGACTGACGGTGGGACGCCCGGGGAGTGACGGTGGGACGCTTGGTGACTGACGGTGGGATGCTTGGTGAGTGACGGTTGGATGCCCGGTGAGTGATGGTGGGACGCCCGGTGAGTGACGGTTGGACGCCCGGTGAGTGACGGTGGGAAGCCCGGTGAGTGACGGTGGGACGCCCGGCGAGTGACGGTGGGAAGCTTGGTGAGTGACTGACGGTGGGACGCCCGGGGAGTGACGGTGGGACGCTTGGTGACTGACGGTGGGATGCTTGGTGAGTGACGGTTGGATGCCCGGTGAGTGATGGTGGGACGCCCGGTGAGTGATGGTGGGACGGCCGGTGAGTGACGGTTGGACGCCCGGTGAGTGACGGTGGGACGCCCGGTGAGTGACGGTGGGACGCCCGGTGAGTGACGGTGGGACGCCTGGTGACTGACGGTGGGACGCTTGGTGACTGACGGTGGGACGCCCGGTGAGTGACGGTGGGACGCCCGGTAACTGAGTGACAGTCACCACACGCTACAGAACCGTGTGTGACCAGTCCGGGCAAACCCCCCAATTACAGGCTTATTCTCCAGGGTTCCCCACATGTACTGGTCCCTCCCCAGGTGGGAGAGCGGTGGGGTGAAGGCCCTGGGGACCTGCCAAGCGCCAGCCTTGCAGCACTTTCCACAGAATTGCTTTTCCCCGGAGCAGCACATTAGGAGCCCTGTTTGAGGCCCAGTGAGGGTGTTTTCCCGGCTGGCTGCTGACGGCACACAGGCCAGGCAGATGGCCACACTGATCTTAATTCACTTTTATTACCATTCTGGGCGATGGGGGCTGATGGTCCCCCGCCATTCTGCGGCAGACCCAGCGATTTGGGTTGGGGGTGTCGACCCCCCCGTCCCCAATATGTCCCCAGGTGTTGAGCGCCGTGTGTGCAGGGTAGGGGGGGAGGGCTGGGGCTGGTTATTGAGTGGAGACTAGTGAAAGGCACCTCATCGGCGGGAACCTGTCCTGCCCCACCAATCTGCATGACAAAAGGCCTCCATAGAAAGACGGGATGATGTGATGACTGCCTTTCATTACCACATACTATACTCATGCAATTAAGCCCCCAAGCCACCCCGCTTTCATTCTAACAGTGATATTCCCAGTAATAATGACAGACGCACAAACTCCCACGGCGCCGGCACCCAGCAAGGACTAAAATAAAGCCCATTGTGGCCGTCAGTTCTGTCCCACTGTATTTTATGGATTCGAGGGCGAGGGGGTCAGGTCTTCACGCAGCTCTTGCCTCATGTTTTCCAGACATCAAAGTCAAGGAACAGACCATGGAGAACTTGATGAGGTACGTCTCACATTCTGCCCAAACAGACGGTGGCCTTGCTGAATTATATCCCTGTCCTACATTCTTTTTTTTGATAAATGCTGCCTTGCAATGCGTGCCGTTTGAGGTTTATTCTAGGCATGAATTTACTGTACGCTTATACGCGAAGCTGGCTGGCCGCGTCCGCGGGCCTAGAGGAGCAGGGATGAGATGTTTGTCTTGGCTGCGCGCTCTGTCATCATGGCCGCTTGTGGCCTGTGTCCAGCTGAGACGTTTTATGTCGCACTGCCCGCTATGTTCTAAGGGAAAAAGATTTACAGTGGATTTTAAACATACCCTCTTTGTGCTGTAATGTTGCTTTTGCCTGACCTGGTATTTTATTGGGGGTCATTCTTTTAAAAAAAAATCTAATGGGGAATGTTTCCCCATTTTCAGGAAACTTAAAAACTCTTAAGTGATTAACTTAGCTGCCGGGAGCCGAACGGATTTATGAATGTGTAGGTAAAACAGCGTAAATGAGGTGGGGGGTAAATGAGAGAAAAGGCTCTTTGGTCACAGCATAAAAACGGACCTTTATGGTCACCAGAATATCCTATTAAAAAGTGCCAAAGACGACTGTGAGTTTCAGGTCAAAAGTCAGCCCTGCGCTTCACAAAGGGAGAGATGATCTGATGTTTGCTTCAGTAATTAGGTTTAAATCTGACTCTGTCACTCCTGATGTGCTTTAACACCTGTGAACACCTTTTTAAATAATTACATTTAGTGGAGTGTTTATGGTAATAAAGCTACACAGAATATTTCTTTATTGACCCACTTTGAAAATGGGAAATGGCCTGATTTTATCCTCATTCAGTTGCCTCTCAATTTGCGTCTTTTGAGGTTTACACAGAATTCAAACTACACTTTCATCTTCTATTCACAAAATGAGCTTTTATATCTGAATCATCTAAATATGAATAGATTGCAGCATTTTAATTAGTATTTTGTAAAGATATTACTTAAAAGATTTTCAGGAGAGAGTATACATAACTTGTTACAAACGGGACAGTGAAAGAGTGATCAGAAAGAGTGGTTAGCTGAAGTTTCAGCTGAGAGAACGTGTGCAACCATAATGTCAATTCTGGAAAACTGCAGAGATTGGGGAGACTGTCTCCAAGCCCGTACCCAACGAGGTACTGAGACAGTCCACAGAGAAACCAAGAACAACATACAGTAAACCATCTGAGAATTTCTGCTGCTCAGGGGTGAAGAGCTCAGCGGAGAGATCACCCCTGTCTTCTTTTTTTGTAAAGGGGCCGTAAGATTTACGAGCCGCCCAGGTACATGAGCGTGAATCAGGCATCAGAGCAGCTCCTGGAGATCGTGCAGAACCGGAGGGAGCGGCAGGAAGACCTTGGTGAGTGGACACGGTGTGACCTCCCCCGCAGATACCACAAGGAACCATGACTCTGCAACAGTTAGAGGAATAGCATTCCATTGCTGTTGGTATAATAGTATTTGGTGAGGTTTCTGAAGGTAGTTTTAGATGTGCTCTAAAGATTATGAATTCTGTCCTTCTTGAAATTAAGTGCATTTTTCCCACAGTACAAATGAGAAGTTCCTCACTTTGAGGACCACTGGCTTTTAATTATTGATCCAAAACGGGGCCTTATACTGTCCAAGTAATCACCAAGTAATCTCCACCTATGGACCTTCAGGCCCAGAACGACCCAGTGTAGAGAGTCAGTTTCCCTAGTTTCATTGCGGTTCTGATTTGCTGATACTGCTTCCCATGAAGAACCTTAACACTCGCGCGCCATTCACCTGTGCTCCTCATCCATCAGCCATCACTGAAGACACCATCTGCGTGGGGCTGGCGAGGGTGGGGGCCGAAGACCAGGCAATCGCGGTGGGGACGCTGCACCAGCTGGCATCATGTGACCTGGGCGGGCCCCTCCACTCACTCGTCGTTACGGGGCACCTCCACCCGCTGGAGGTGGACATGCTCCGCCTTTTTGCCATTGAGCTTGACACCCTTCCGAATCTCAAGATGACGGACAGCTCCACGTATGTGTCCTAGGAGCAGTGTGCAGGGAGAGGGAGGGCAGGGTGCCCAGGAGGGCCGGTACCTCAAACGCGCTCCTGTGAGATGAGGCCAGGCTGAAAGTCAGACGCTGTGGTACGCTGGATTATTCACTTCTCCCTTCAGAAGACCACGCCTCCCGGTTGGGATTTCCACACGGAATGTGTGCATCTGCTACCTTCTGGTGTATTCAGGAAGAGCTGATGAGAAAATGGCTCATGAAGGACTGCTTGTGACAGATGGACAACCTGAGAATCCCCCAAAACTACATTTGTTGTATCGTAACTGGTCTGCATCGATTTTCTGTAATATACCTTAGAATTCATCTTCACTTTAAAGCCCTTAAATGTCAGTTGCCTAAACCCCAGAAAAGATTAACCAGGTATTATTCATCATTCAAAGGTTAAAACCCCACAATCAAGTGTTATAGGGCAAAATAAAATGGGAGATGGTAAAAGCACAGTTTAGGAATAAAGTCTTGTGCTATTGGTATCTTGACAGTTACTATGTTCAGCAATAATTAAATATAATCCTTGTTCAAAAATGCTTTTCATGAAAATATGTCATATTTTCAACCCTTTGGGCAGATTGCATTTGCTGCAATGTTAAAAAATTTGCTTCCTATTTTGAGTTTGGAAACAGGTTGCATGGTCACATGCAGGAAACAGTGTGAGAAGACGTGTGTGTGTGTGTCTGTCCGTCCGGCCGTCCCTCCCCCCCCCACACAGGGCGGCATATGGAAGCTGAGGAGTGTTCCAGATTTCACGTGCGTGTGGGTTGCAGGTTTCAGCAAAAGTGAACTTATTCGACATGCTGCAGTTCTTGCAGGTCTAATGGATCAGCCGGTGTTTTTATGAAAAATGCAAAATTCATTCCTAATTGAATGTTTTGGCCAGTAGTAGAGTTTCTTCGTGTGCTGCTTTTGGGCTGAACTGGGTCTCATCTTCTTGAATCGGAACTAATTAAATTATTCCTCAGATTCGACCTTATCTGTGTCCCTCGTCGTTTGCCTGTTGAATCACACCCAAGCTCAGTGACCAAAGATCATTCTTGCCATTCCTCCAGCAGCTGCCTGTAATGAGGCAGCGTCCTCGATGCTTCGCTACTTAACGCGTGACCCTGGGATTCCAGCTTTCTGCTCTTTGGACCTGCTCAGTAATCCCTTTTTGGCTGGGTATGTGGTTCAATTTCATTCTCTGCTCTGAATGGTCACTCTTATAAATCAAGCATGCAACCATGAATAGCTGCATTGTATTCATTCGAAACCAGCTCTGCAAGATCATGCCGTATTATACCTGTGCAAAAGTTCAGACTTGCAGCTAATCTACATCCATTTATTTATAGATATATACCCATTTATGGGTCTGGGGATGAATTACCTTCCAAGGCAGTAGAGGTTTCCTTGTTCAGGGAGAGCAATATGGTTTATTACAGCTGGGTTCACATTCATCTGCACATGGGACAAGTTTATGGGTGCTCGTCCTCCCATGTGATTCATAAAACGTCAATCACCTCTGTGGATTATATCAGAATGATATCAGAAAATGTGCACCCAAGCTGTACTCATACCATTCATGTGGCTGTCATCTAACTAAATATCCTGCGTCAGGTTAGCAGGACAGGCCAAGATGAGAGGAAGGTACGAAGCTGCAGTGCACTTCTGAATGGGGAGCCACACAACATGAGACGCTGCACTCTTCCAGAACTCTGGGAAGCCTCTGAAAATGAACCGAGAAACGAAAACCAGGTGCAAAGCGAACGCTTGGATGAACCAAAAACGGTATTTGTTGAGGGCTTAGCCTCCCTAAAGCTTTCCACAAAGCATCTCCTATGCTAGATCCTTCCACCACACACACACAAAAATAAATTCATTTAAACGTGCAGTAAAACAGTTTATTACATTGCAAAAAAAGTATATGTATAACTGGCCAACTTGGCTTGTTAAAAACTAAGACCGACTGGGGCAGTGAAACCACAGATGCAGTTCACGTTCACATGTGCTCTTAGTGGACCCAAACGAGGACGACTGCAAAACCAGATGCTCCTGTGGTCCGAAGGGTTCGTCCACGCAATATGCTAGTGTTTAAGAATGGTCGAGCGAAAGTCACGGCATTCCGGAACGACGGAGAGGGGATATCGGCGGGCTGGAACTCCGATGGCGCTGGAACGCCAAACCCAGAGAGGATCCTCAGATTCTGCGTTGCTTTGCCATAAACAAGTCGAAGTAACTCTTACTTAAATGGTCAGGTCTGCTTTCTGCAACAGTTTACTTCAGGTCATCCTTAATGCGATTAAAAAGGCACTTTGGAAACCAAGAAATGAGTTTTGGTTCAAGAAGTCCGCAAAGTGCAATAAGAATGGCCAGTTGGAGTTCTTCATGACGGTGTCTCAGTCAGGCATGATGCGTATATTAAAAAAAAAAACTACAGTTCAATTTCTTACAACTTCAGGACACCAACTTCAAGAGCTAGGACACCCCTACTGGAAAATTAATACACTGATGATCAAACAGAGAGAATGACCAAAATTACAAACAGCATCCAGATGGGTGTACTCAGAGGAGGGTTTTGGCAACTGATGACAAAATTCACCTTGTTTTGCTTAGATTTCACATGATTATTAGCTAGTTTTATTCCCCCATTTTACGTTCAAGTTTTATTTTTTGTTTTCTTTTTTTTGATTTCCTGGCGAGAGTTGAAAGCAGCTGCTCCATCTTGGTCCCTGGAATCGTACGGAGACTCTGAAATCTCAAATTGCATGGTTTAAGATGGAGGGGAATTCTCCATGGTGGCATGAATGCCTTTGGTCCCAGAAGCCCCGAGAGCGAGGGAGTCCAGCATTACATGGCGGCCACGTCGATCTGAACATAGAGCTGCCGAACGCCGGCCTGGTGGCGGGAGAGACAAACGCAAGCACATGGTCAGACACGCCTCGCACTCTGAGGAGACAGCTGGACACGTTCATCTTGTCCCAGGTGAAGGTACCTGTGTGAAGATGTTGTGCGTCTGGCTCAGAATCCAGCGGGCATCGGCGTCGGGCGCAACCAGCAGCTTGAGCGTACCGACATACACGTCTGTGCAGAGCGTCCAGAAATGCGGCTCCTGGAGGTTATATACGCCCTGCAGCTGCTGTACCTGCACAGCGACCACGTGTTAAACGCCGCATCTTAAAAAGGAAGAAAGGGAAAAAAAACTAATAATGATGCTCTACATACCCTCTGGTAGCATTCCGGGAGGGCGTGGTCCAGGGCTGGGGGCGTTCGCTGCATCAGGATCCCGATGGACTCTCTCAGCAGGGGAACCACACTGTAAACAAGCAGGGCAGGATGAATCGGTGCTTCTGACGGCCCAGAAGCCGTGCAAAACTCTCCCCTCGGCCGATTCCTGCTTTCCCAGCCCGTCTGATGCTTCTGCTCATTTTAACTGGTCGGTCTTTAGATGAACAATCAAGGGCAGTGAAACATCAGGTGCCGTTTGACAGGAAAACTGGGTGCAAATGCAGGGGATAAACTGGCAGAGGCGTGATCCAGGCCAGCGGATGGGCTCAGCCCTCACTGGAAACCCCCACGATCATCACTGTGTACCTCTGGGGTCTTATAAAATTCAGATACACTTACACAGCTTTGCTAGGCTTCAAGCAAACCTAACAGCGGCTTGTCTAGTTTGCTCATTGACCTCCTTGACCATCTTAAATCAAGTTATTAAAGAAACAGACAAATATATCTCCCTTCCACCCCAACAAATATTTTCACTGTTCGATGAAAACCACGCATGTGCGCACTAATTGACAATTGTGACTTTGTAGATGGAATCTCCTCCATTTACTGATATAATTTGACATATAACTGAACAATGAAAAGATGTTTCATGACATCATCTATTTAGTATTTGTTTGTACTAGATAACATTTGTATTCTGAATGTTCATCTGTAAGGATTACTTTATATCGCTAATTTTAACAACTTGACGTTGATAGCTAGATTACTACATAACTAACTTCATTGTAAATGTAAAACAATATTAGTTTGTATCTGGTTGACACTGACAAACGTGCCTCACTGACAACAATCCGCATAAGTCAATTTAAAATATTGAAACCTTCACTGACAGCTGTGTAAGGACAGGTTTCTATATGCGGTTTGTATGGTCTCGTTACGTTGTTTTAAGTTTACTTTGTAAAGTAGTAAATGAGGAAATGCATTTTTTCACGATTCTTAAATAATGGATTTTTGGAGATACACGTTTTCCCATCGGACAGTGACGATACGTTACCCCAAGCTCTTCGATCTGAGGGCTTAAACTTTGCTTCGCTCTCTTAGCAGAGGTGAGGTATCCAGAGCAGGATATAAATACCACGAAGCGGACTCTTCCGTACATTTCCTGCACTTGCCTGCCTCGTGCCAGACTACTGCAGTGCCCTGAGGTGGCGCTCATACAGATACTGCCTCCTGCAGAGCGAAACTCGCAGCACAGTGAGCCGTCACCCAAACCACAGAGCATGACCTCATCGCATCACTCCAGCTCTCAAATTCCAGAAGGACCTTAATCATCATCTCGTCACTTAAGCATTATGGATTGCCTGCCTCCCCCTGGTTAACTGTGCTGGTTATGGCATACAGTATGGAATGTTTTATATGTAGGCGTTGATGGTAAAGTCTTTTGGTGTAGGGTTTGCCGTAGGGCACCCAGTTTCCCATACAACAGAAAGACCAGTCTCAGCATTTAGAGTCAGTCTAATGTGGTCTGTTTTCAGTCCAGCCCATCCCAGCTACCCAGCTGCTGTACATGCTGTGTTCTGACTCTCTGGCTCTGTACCCCCCCACGCCCCCCCCAGCCCGGGGAAAGTGCCTGCAGTAGACTTCTGAACAACCCTAGTACTGTGTGCGCCGTCAACTCTTCAACAGCATGGCAAGGTCTCTGACTGCAGGCTCTCCATCAATTTAATTAATGTTATTATCGATGAAATATTTATTCAATGACCAGTTTCCTCTGGTGAGCTCAGTAGTACATCCTGGGGGGGGGGGGCTTCATACCACCATCCAGCTATTCAGTGAAAAACAGGAAAATTTTACTTAGGCTTGGAAAGTCATCATATATCCTTCTCTACACGCTGTTGAACTTGAGAGGAAAGTCTGGAAACACAATCAGCTTGGGTTTTTCGCCCTGCCCAATTCTGAGGCTCGGCAAACCAGATCTTGGCGTCCCTTTCTAAGGAAGCCAGCCCCGACGGGCATCGCTTCCCTGCGGCCTTTGAAGCTTGTTTGGAGCTTGTTTGAAGCTCTTTTGAGCTCCCCGAGAGCTTGAAGCTTGCACAAACAGCCGGCCCGGGCCAGGAGGGAGGCTGGTGCTGTCCAAACCGCGACACCACGCCCGCCAACGCTGGGGTCACGGAGTCTGCTGGTGGCACAGGGTGAAGGTAGGAGAGCTACAGCACCAACACCCTCATCGCCACCCAAACACTGAGGCCAGCACCACTGCTCCCAGATGATCTCAGACGGCTTAACGGTGCCAGCCGTACCGCACGAATCCCCCCGACCGCAGGCTCTCTCCTCATCACAGAATCATCTCGGCTGCCCCAAGAAAGGCGGCTCAGCCACGGCAGGCTAATGATGTCCTGCGTCGTCTTCCAAAGCCGCAGGTCGACCACTGGCACACATGCAAGCCATTACTTTCTGGGTTTGGCGTTTTTTCCTTCCATCTCTGATTACCCCTCGGCCTCCCACGCCCCCCCCCCACACATCCACCCCCACCACCCCAGGTCCACTGTAAATGCACTCAAAACTTCCCATTTTAACCCCAACATCCATATCCAACCCAACTAATGAACTACTATTCTCTAAATCTACGTGTTAGTTTGTTAGCGTCGAATTTGCTGTATAATTACCACACAAGAACGCGACGTGCAAGCAAGGCAAATACATCACGATCTTACAGCTGTCAAGGAGCCAAATAGGTATAAGGTCAGCTGAGCTGAGCTAGCAGTGAGTGACCAACAAAAACTGCTAATCATACTACTGGAGTAGACAGCAGTATGGATGCAGCAAAAATTCTGACCTGAAAATTGCCAGCTATAATCTGAAGAGTTGTACCCTTGACAGCAAAGGACGTACGTTACACCAGTGAAAATGCAGCCGTTTAAATGTGCACTTAGTATCAAAAGGGCCAGCTGGACAACAGTGGGATGAAAGCAATGGCTGTGGCTGCAGCTGCTTTGCATGTGAGACAAGTTCTCTCACAGGTGCAAATTGACCAGCATAGTCATATATTTCATCACTTAGCAAACAAACTCAGGTAACAACAACACACCCTCCTTATGCAGCGGGACGGTCCTTGGCATCTTTTAAATTTGAAGAGTTAAACTAAAAGTGGAACCACAAGGGATAATTAGCATTTAATACATCAGACCTATTTATTTACTAATGACTTGGACTTTGCTGTCTCAACGATCAAGTTTTTGACAAAATCAGACAGACCCATGGAAGGATGGAAAGGGGGTTTATTTAGCACAAAGGGCCTGGAGAACCCAACAAATATTTAGTTCTTGATTTTAAACTTCCTTCCCATGCATGGGGAATCGCTTGGTGCGTCACTGCCAAGTGGCAACCGCAGCGTCAACAAAAACCGCCACCAAGTGGCCACATGACCTGAGTTACCAATGTGAGTGTTTACATATGACAGACAGACAATCCGCACAGGAACCCAGAACGTGCAAACTATGAGTTTGCAAAAACAAATGCTCCGTCATGCTTTATCGCTTGATTACTGATGTCCGATGATGACCAATAAATGTGGAGATACTGCTGAGCCACAAGGTACTCGCCAACTTTCCAATTTAGTGCAGGACTGGAGTTTCGAACATACAGAGCTGCGCTCTGGCCTGGGCTACGCCAGCCTTGTGCCAGCCTGTGACCTCCCAGGCAGCATGGCACAGCGACGCTAACATGAACCGGCAAACTACCCAATAACCTGCTCCCCAGCACAGTGTCACAGTGTCTCTCAGGAAAGACCTCAGCAGCGTTTAAGCTCCCAGTTTGTCCCAATAGCCTGTTGCTGTCCGGGGCGGCTCTCTCCTGGGCTCCTCTCTCCTGGGCTCCTTTCTGCTCCCCGACCTACGTCTGTCCTGCTCCCAGGCGACGGGCCCCAAACAGGAAAGGGCATCGCAGGGGCCTCACCAGGCTCTGACATCATCCCATTGTTCTGGCAATGTCCCGCATCAGGCATGGAAGGTCCAGCACGGGCTGATGTGAAATGTTCCAGAGCACAGGGACAAACCCGGCCAGGCTAACAACGTTCCTGCACCGCATACCGGACACCTCGTTCCATCAGGCGTAGGGGTGCACGTCCCAGCCAAACACCATCGGCTCGGATCAGCTCATTCAGACATGGTACGCCTCTGCTTTAACCATGAAAGATTTCCTGTGTATCAAAGTCACATGAAAAGGTGCGAGCTGGCGGGTTCCAGCCAACGGCAGGCGACTAGTTAGCTGGGGACGCGGTACAACAGTGGGCCAACAGAGGCCCGAAAACAGCCATTACTAAAAAGAACAGCAGACTATACAAATACTATTACAAAGGTTTATCTAGAACCCCTCCCGGGGATTCATGTGTCCGGAAACAGCTTTTTTTTTTTTTTTTGAGGGAGGGGGCAGTTTCCAAAGCAGCTACTTGCGACATTCTATGTTTACACGCCTTATTTACGTAGATTGATCGCAAGTAGGGGAAAAGAGCTCTCTTGTAGAATTACCGTCTGTGCCTCTCCAGTTAACTCACCACAGAGGGAAACACACGTTTAATGACACCACATAATTCTAGGCTGCATAGTTCAAAGATTATTTATGCCGTTTTCTCCCCCCAATAACAGAATTAAAACTGTGCACAGAAATAAAGAAAAAACAAAAGCGAACCCGAGAATTTTGCCATTGTGCTCATTTTCCTTCGTCCAGAACTTGGCACAGGAAAAAGAGCACGGCACCAGTTCGATCTCGATTACAAATTCAGGCTCCACAAGACAAAGGCCCAGTTTTAAAGGCAGCGGTCGCCAGTTCGCGAGAAGTTACGAGGCAGCATGAAAGCGTTCAAAAGCATCGCGCTGAGAAGAGGTCTTTACTTAGACTAACGTCTGATTTGAGAGCAGGCTCAATGCTAAGCCTGTCATATTAGGCAGGAAAATCCAGGCCCACACCACAGAAGTGCTCCTGGCGAGTGGCAGATGACGTGCCTGTGCACCTCAGGAATGTCCTCGCTCTCAGTGCTGGCGTGAGACGTCGCTCCAGAGCGAGTAACGGGGGAACGGCGCTTAGACCCATATTCCACAGAATGCCACTGCCATCATCTCGTTTCTAAACGAAACAGGATTACCTCCCCCCACACGGCACGGATGTCAGAGAAGGTCCAGACCCACCGTTCTGCGGTCTCGTTGGAGCAAGATCGGCGGATTCCGCCCCGAGTGTGACTCGGGACTGAAAAACGAGAAATGGTAAAAAACATGGTTATAGGAGAAAACCCTGTAAGCTGTTATTAGGGGAGAATACATTTCCAGCTTTAAAATCTGGTTTTAATAAATACCATGTGACTCCACAGTTTGGAACTCAGCTGCCCTCGCCAGAGAAGCCAAATACTGACGATAAAGGGTTAAGATGCATGTACTGTAGTTTTAATCGACACCAAATTAACCAGGACGAAAGTGTTTATGATAAAGGTTGATAACTGATTGAACACAGGCTAGATGTCCTTCCGGGACGGCACTTTGCATCTATAAACTGAAGAACATCCGCACGTTCTGCAAGTCTCCTCTGAAACAAAATAAAGCAAAATAGATAGGTAAGACTGCCTCTTGCTTTCAAAGGGCACTCTTTGTGCATGGTCTCTGTCAGCTAACTGAACTCATCCTGAGCGTTCGTCCTCGGAACCCTAACCAAAGCAGCTAGGTAACTGACCTTTCCCGCCCCACCTCCACGACCAGATCATGACCAGTAAGGGTTAGGATCCTAGAGGCCATATGCTACGTTCAAAGACAGGAGAGGGTGGGACACTGGTGAGAGTTTGTCTGTGTCCAGATACCACTGCATCAATATTCCTCCGAAAGATCCAGACAAGAGCAAATTACAATATAGTGGTGTTTCCCAGTCCGGTCCTCGAGGGTCCACAGATGGTCCAGGTTTTTGCTCCCTCACAGCTCCCTGTAGAGAGATATCTCTGGCAGGGAGCTCAGACGGAGCAAAAACATGGACCAGCTGTGTTCCCGAGGACTGGATTCGGAAACACTGCGATATAGGGTTTGTCTCCTACCAAAAGCAAAAGGCGGCCTTCAGCTTAATTCCTGTGGGAGACTCTTTGTAGTAGGCTAATGCATAACCACATGCCCCTCTGCTCTGTACAAGCACAAAGTCCCCAGTTTAGACTAGAGTGGTGCTTCCTGTACCTTTCCAACAATACATGATGTAATCATTGTCTAAGAGAGAGTCTGCGTTTCAGCTACAGGAATCTCACACTCCAGAAAGAACAATCCAGTTCCGGCAAGTTCCCTCTGGGCACACGTTGAAAAAAATAAAGAGATGATTATTTAGACCTGAAGTTATCCATCTACCGTAACGAAACCCTACGTTCTCTTAACAATGGAACCCTCAGAGTGTGTGATTTAAAGGTGAACAATCTGCAATTATACAAGAGCAAAGAGGCCCAGTCAGTTACTGTAACAGTCTGGACGACCCAAAAACAAGCACGTCACTCGGCCCGCCAGAGACCGGGGACAACACCGGACACAGGAGAAACATAAACAAACACACAGGAGGGTAAAACTCAAGGAAATGGAGATTAGGCTCTTAAGATTACTCTTGCATCTGGGTGGGGCTCAAACTAATTAACCATGAACAGGAAATGGTTCTGAATCCCCATGTGACACACTTTTTGTTCTCCTGAAATGAGAAAATGCTACGTAAGGAATGAAACGCCGTGTACACCTGCCCTTTAACGTCCGTTTATCATGTGCTGCTTCCAGCCGGGACGCACGTTAAACACCAGCATAAAGGGCGTAATTAGGCGACACGCTCCTCTGCTGGCCCCCCCCCCGGAGCTTTTGGCACCTGCGCTGAAATGGGACCTGCGGCTTGGGGCCCGGTATCTGTGTCCCCGGGCCGTTTCTGTCGCGGGGGGCCCGCCTCGGCCCCGCTGTCCGGCCGCGAGCCGGGGACTTCAGCGCGCTCCCGTGCTTCTATTGTGAAGAGACGCTCGAGCGAAACCGACATAACTCAAGTGTCGGGGAAAAGAAAAACCCTGTCGTGTTGAAAGGGTGTCGGGGGGGGTGGGGTCCATATTAAAAGATCCCTTTGTTGGGAAATATTTAAAAGAAGTCAGAGATCAGGGGCACATTCCAAGAGCAAAAAGCCTGGGAAGAGTGGCGGGAAAAAGATGAACAGGAGAGTCTGAGAAGTGATTCATGGTTCTGAATAAATGAGCCTTCTGCCTCGTCACTGTAAAATTCCAGTGTTGTTCCATAGACTCATCACCAGGAGGCGCTGTGCATTATAGTCCTCGCCTCAAAGCTTCGCTGAGCTGCTGACTAGGCATGTTCACCCCCAGCAGATAAATCAGCCATTATACCTGACCCACAGCTCATGCAGCTTGGAAATACTCTGTAAAGCCACACAGACACACCCCAAATCCACGCATAAACAGCCAAGATCTAAACCTCCTCCCGTTACACCCACATATCCAAACACGCTAAACCCACACCCCTCCACACCCACACACCCTCTTTGTATAACGACACCCTTTGCTCCTACTGAGATCGCAGTGGTCTGTCAGTCACCCATCGGAGACGGTGATAGTCTCACACACTGAACAGCACAACAAACAGAAGCTACTCGACTGCAAATCAGAGGTGGAGATTTCCGGTCCAGAGCGTACAAATCCAACCAACCAGTTGAGTACTCTGTGACTGTGGCTCTTTATACTCAACTGGTTGGTTGAAACAAAATCTTAGTCTGGATTTGTACTCTCTCTGGACCTGAAATCTCCACCTCTGCTGCAAATTCATCCCTGGAACAGCCAGAGGACGCTATGATTACAGGAAGGGCGGGGATGAATCAGGCTTCTCCTAAGCATTACCGTGAAATACGTACTACTTCTCCATAGACACTTGAGTAATACAACGGCGGAAGGAACAAGCCCTACCAAATGGGGTGCTTTCTAATGAAGGGCGGAACCTCTCCAGGTGCTAGAACCACAATCCCTGCCTTCCTAAGCTTTTCCAGAACAGGAAATGTGCAGGCCTGCATCACAGCCTGGAATGGGGCTCTGAAATGCACTGGGGTGGTAGGAGAAGAAGGCCATGAGAGGGAGGAGCAGAGAGGCGACCGCACATGTTCAGAGAAACCCCAAAAACCACACCCAGCCAAAAGTATCCCATGATTCCTCCCATAATTCCTCCCATAATTCCTGCGGATGGATGGAAGCTATTTCAAAGCAGTGTCAAGCTGGGGTCGGGGAGTGCATACCTACAGCATATTTTAACTGTAGATGTTTCACTTAAAGGAATTTCATAGACATCTTTTGTGAATTGAAATCTTACTTTTGTGCGATGACACATGAGGAATTGGTGAACGGTTCATGTCAAACCCAGAGCAGCCACCTTTGATCATCCCCTGGTAGCATCTCACCTGACTCCTATCAGAATGGAGATGAGCATGGAGCAGATGGGGTCTGCGATCATCAGGTCATACTTCTGCATCAGGATGGCAGATATGATCACGCCGATGCTGCCCAGAGTGTCCGCCACGATGTGAAGGAATACTCCTGCAGAAGATGAGGGCCGTCAGCCTTTTGGCCTGGAGGTCTGTGTGCGCTTAGCCTCTCGCTAGCCCATAGCCAGTCACCACTTCACATTTCCCAGCACAATATCATGCTATAAGCCTCCATTAACACACCCAATAAGAGCAGGAACACATTTAAATTTATCACAGAACTCATCTCCAAAGCAGACAGACCGACAGAACAGCTGACAACTTGTCTTAATCAGTGCATTGCCTGACAGGTTTCTAGGCAGCCTCATTTTAGGGACCTTGACAGATGAAAATACCACCGCCATGCTGAAAAAATGAGTGTTTTTCATGCACCAACTTAAACAATTCAACCTCCAACAGACTGTTCTGATTTAATTCTCAGCGCATTGTCAGGTCAGCAGCAAAGACTTGGGATATGATCTTCCTCCCATTGATAACGATGATTCCAGGTTAAATAAGCGTGCTGGAAAAACAGCCCCTCTCATCCTGGGTATATCATGCCAAAAAACTTCCCTCATTTTCCATCAATAAACACAAAAACAGCTTGGCACTTGTAAACTTTCTCCCCATGTGCAGTAACCCCAGTGTGCATTACTACTATTATACTACAGCCATGCATATGTACGCACAATTTGCACATTATTATTTATTTTCTCTATTACTCTGTTATGTCTATTACCTTGCAAATATCTGTATTCTGTTACCTCATATTATTATAGTTTATTTTACTATGTACTTTTACTCAGTTACTAAGACGTGTAAATGCCTTCGGCGAAATAAAACGGCTCCGATTCGGATTCAGCGGTTGGAAGATTGATTCCGTGAAACATTCTGGTGTTTGTTTTTTTGATAAGCGACCAGAGGAGTATGTGGTAAAACATGATCCCAGTTAGAGATAACCACTCTGATGGAAGCAGACAGAGCCAGGAATTCCACACATACTGCTAACGGTGCAGCCGAGTAAGTCCTTCACAAAGGGCTTGCAATGCTGTGGGATGTTTGTGTCAGTGCTGTCACCCCCCTGCCCCCTCCACACACATTCCACCCCCCCCCACATTGTTAATGGTCTGCAATACTCTTCCCCTAAGAAATTCTGCAGTGCTCCAATTCGAGGGATACTCCCCCCCCCCCAACACAAATCCCACATATCCTGGGTGAAAAGGCTTAACATAATGACAATTGGGAATGCCATTAGGACCCCTGTCCATTGCTGGGGTCAAGCAGACACGCACATCCAGTTGTGCACCAATAGGGCTGCAAGGCCTGACGCTACGCTTGTTTCCACTGCGGATATAATTCACTAAATTTAAATTAGGCTGGGTAACTGACAGTTAGCAGCTAGCTTTCACCTGCAGAAGTCACGGCGACCAGCCTCAGGTGTCATCTCCACAAAAGTACACTGACTATACAAGGCTCAAACTATGACTGTGACTGGGTAACAACTTATGATAAATTACTGAATGTCTCTGTGGCCATCTGCTGGTCTTGGTTGGTACTACACTACAAAAAACCTTACCTTGCAGAATCTGTTTGCTTGATCCTTTTCCTGGTGTATGAGAATGTTCATCTGGAAAATGGGGAAAATTATTTTGAGAAACAGCCATTCACTTACAGAAAGCTTTTACTCTGCATCTTGCCCTTATGAAATAACACTACAAACGGGTTGGCAAGTAATAATAAGATATTTACAACACCCTCCCGGAAGCTCTTGGGGAAGTCGGCTTACCGTGGCAATGCGGCTCCTCGTGCAAATGTCCGTGCGAGTGTCCGTGCCCTCCTTGTCCGTGACTGTGCCCGTGGTCGTGCCCGTGGTCGTGCCCGTGTTTGGACCCGTGACTGTGTCCGTGCCCGTGGCTTGCGTGTCCCGCATGACTGTGCCCGTGAGCCACGATGCCATTAAACAGGGAGTGGCTGTGGCCGTGGTCTGAAAGAAGAGCGGTGAAACATTAATGGGCAGAACGCGGCCGCCCGAATCCCGCAGCAGGACTCTTACTGTGCTTTAATACTTTTTACAAAAGTTTCACTTTCCTCCAATTTGGCGTAACATTGGATACAGACACTCCTCACAGACACACCTACCCGTGTAATGAGCTCCTGGACTTACGACCAGCCAGTATCATGAGCTGTACGAGAACTTCGCTCGTGGAAACGGTAGCGCTGTGTTTCTATTCAATTCTGCTCTCTGATTTATTTGGGTCGGCGAAGGAAGGTTGTATATTGTTTGCAGTAATTGACCTTTATTTTGATATGCCATATCAGTTTACACTGAACTCGGAATCGACTTTTATTTTGATACGTTGCCTTTTATTTGATGCATATGCTTTGTATGGTGGGATATATAGGGAACCACCAGTAATGCATTAAGCACGGACCTGTGCAAGGTTAAAGTTTTCCTGTGTCTTATGCTTTTCTTACGTCTTCAAAAGTTTTTGACTTGCTTCATACTTTAGTTAATATGTACAAGTGACTTATTTTTATGCGCCGTTTTAGTTCGGTAATGTACAAAAGGACACTAAGTGATTCGCTGGATTGCAGTGATGCTAATTTGCGATACATGCCTATATCTGTTAGCGTATCGTTAATTTGTAATTCCGTTGATTAACATTAGCACTTATCGGCCAGTTTGTTGTAACTTCGCCATGCTAGGTAAGAGATCTCCCACGTCTTTTCTGTGTTTCTTTTATTACAGTTTCACTCACAGATTTTCACCTGTCACATACGGAGAAAAACAGTGTACTCTTCCCGCTAAGTGTTATTACCGTGTACGGTATACTAGTGTATAAACTTTCATAAATATACAAAAATGTTATAAATGGCGCAAAAGTGACATTAAAACAATATCTAAATATGTATGACACAAAGCCACCGCCATTACAGTATGCCTGAAATATCAATAAGGGGCGGCTAATCGCTTAACGACCAATTTGCTTAATCTAGTTTTAGGAACAGACCTCCACTTCAGTAGCTTTTCACTGGAAATTTACACATATTTACCACACATAAATTTTCCTTAAAAGGTGTAACTAGCAACAAAGACCATGGAGCGACCACGCCAAACCACGCACAAATAAATGCAGAATTAGACTTCACTGATAAACACGCGTTTGACCCACATCACGAAGGTTTTGACGGTTCTGGTAAAAGCAAAGCCGCAGCTCTGGGAAGCGGCGGACGCTGCCGCACCTTCATCGCCGCCGTGCGAGTGCCCGTGACCCCCATGCTGGAAGACGAAGATCCCCACCAGGTTCACCAGCAGGCCGGCCACTGAGACGGGCAGCAGCCTGTCGTGATGGACGTCTGGGGGCTCCAGGGCCCTCTAAGGGGGGGGGGGGGGGGGAGGAAATAGAGGGGTAAAATCAAAACTCCACTCCTACAGCCATGTTAGGTCAACTGCAAAGGACGAGCTTCCATGGTTACTTCTTAAGGTGGCCAGTGTGACCCATTTAACACAATTAATATTTCAATGAGGACCAAGCATAAATGTTTAATTTTATACATGTAATATTTAAAATAAGAAAAAACCTTTGCAGACAGTGTACTCATTAGCATAGACATATTAAAATTAAAAATGTGAGTTTAGTGTACACTACCAGTCAAAGGTTTCCGCACACCACAGGTTTTTACCACTGTTTCATTTATTTCATAAACTGCAGATTTTTTATTCTTGTGAAGAATTTGAAAATTGAGTGAACAACTACAGATGAAAATATAAGTAAAATAAAACAAATTTCCTTTATAACATGGAAAGAGTATGTAACAGTGCACGTCTGACATCCTATTAACTGGTTGTGTGGTGATGGCAGTCAAACTCTAGACTGTCCTTTAACTTTAAATGCACTAGTTACCCGTTTCATCCCATGAAACAGAGCAGTATTTAATGTCCCTTGTAGAAAGAATGCCTCGAATTTTCTCTGCCGTTATAACTGCTAGAGGAGGTTACTTTGATGATTCAAAGATATGACATTTTCTTTCTAATAAAGATACTCAAATGGTTAAAATAATTTTATTTATTAGCAACAAATATTGAGTATATTTTTTTGTAAATGATAAGTGGATAACATGCAAATGTAGAAAATCTCAGTGTGTGCAGAAATGTCTGACTGGTAATGTACATGACAATTCCAGCTCGCATGTGGACGTACCTCGACCCCCTCGGAAAAGATGAAAAAGGCGGTGAAGATGAGGAAGAGGCCGTTGACAAACCCGGCCAGAACCTCAGCCCTCACATACCTGCAAAAACCAGCTTGTTACAGCCACTGTCCCCCACTGTAAACCTAAAGCACACTGCAACTGGCCCTTTAACACCGGTAGAGATCTCTCAGAAAGTTTCTGCTACAGCTACACTCTACATCAGGGTCCCCCAATTCCGGTCCTGGAGGGTCAGTTTATGACACAGTTTGAAATTTTCCCTAATCAAACACACCTACTAAACGTGGCAACTGGCTTTGAGCTGAATAAGGTGCATTTGAGGAGGGAAATCTGCAAACTGTGTAGCAGACTGGCCTTCCGGGACCGGGACTGGGGAACCCTGCACTATGTAGTGTCCAGCTTTGTGCTTATGGCTGATAATATGTGCCTGCTTGTTGTCTGTTGTGGAAAAAAAAATGCACATGCAAACACCAGGGAAAACATCCAATCAGAAGTGCCCAGAATGACCCCCCGCACCCCCACCCCCACAATGGTCTCACCCACAGTTTCAACCCACTCACCCATAAGAGAATGCGTCGTTAGACCTCCACCTGGATATGACGGAGGCCGCCAGGCCCGCTAGGAGCGCCGTGCAGTCAAAGAACATGTGGAACGAGTCCGATATGAGTCCTAAACTGGGATTCAGGCCAGAACATACAGACAAACACAACAGAGTCATAAACCAAACGTGAGCTGGTACACTGTGTCCGGGTGGCACCATGCTGGGTGACACCCAGCCCGTTTTACGCAGCGGACCTGCGTCAGAGTACGCGCCACACAGGGAACGAGAGCAGCTGCCACAGGGGTAACAAGAGGAGCCATCACAACTTAATCAGGCAGTTCCTACAGGAAACCAGCTAACATCCAACTCATAGCAGGAAGACTGATTACACACATGTAACTGTACCACTGCAGCCCAGAACAGCAGCAGCAGACTGATTCAAAGCCCTGATTATGCAGCAATGGTGATGTTTCTGTGGGTAACCTGAGTATTTAGGGCAAGATCCCAGTGCCCAGGTAAGCTTAGACACCCACAACAGACAGTGCAGCACTCCATGGATACCACCAATAAGCATATGGAACAGAGTGAAGCTAATTAACTCTCTTGCTGTTGATGACAGAAAACTATTCAATTAATGGCCCCACTCCTGAGTCGGTTATTCAAATTCTGGACAAATTTCAGGAAAACTAACTATCCTAATACACAATAAAATATCACAGATATTAAGTCATTACCAGTCGAGTGCTCCTATCGTGTCGCCTGAAAGCACACAACACAGTCTACTCTGCAGGACAGGAGTGAGACAGAAGCACCCTGCCTACTCAGGTACAGAATGGAAGCTAGTCAGTCCATAAATAAGGCTGCTGTCCTCAATAATAAAGCTTTGTAACAATACTTTAGCATACAGGTATTTAGTAAGAGGAACCAGAATACAGGAGTATGTTATCTCTGTGGAGGCCTTTTCAGCAGTACTCCTAAACACACATGCCATCAGAAGCAAAACTGTCTATGACTAAGGGAACGAAATACAGGGTGACTGAATTGTTTGACTGATCTTCCAAGCAATAGAGTAATTTCATTCATATACTCATTAATTCATTCCATCTCTGCAAGACTGTAATGTTTGCCATTATACAGCTTACTTTTGCACACACTTGACTGTGACTGTCACTATGATGTGTATTTCAATAGCACAGTCAGTACCATAATTTTACTATATCATATCGATTCTGCCCATACTACTAATGGAAACGACCATTCATCACTACCACTACTATACTGATGACGAGCGTGCCGCATGTCCCCCACGGGGACACCCTCACCACGCGACTTCACCCGGCGTCCACGCTCGAGCCGCCCCCTCGGCGCTAACGCTACGTGGCACAGCCCGCACAGCAGCACTACCGCCGCTACACCGCTCCGTCCTCCGGCTGCCCTACCTGTTACTCCATATGCCGTAGATCAGCTCCACGAAGGCGAAGGAGAGGTTGAGACACAGGAAAAAGAACAGGTTTCGGGACGTTCTGTCCGACAGGATCGACCTGGAGACGAGAATGACCAGTAATGGGCGGCAGGCTTCGCGAAAGGCCACATCCGCCGCTGCACCGCACACCACTGGCTAGTGTGATAAGCCGGAGTTTCATAAAGAAATTACGGACCCATCTAACATCTCAATTATCTTTTAGCCGGACAAACTATTTATATAGTTTTTCCGGATTCCCATTTACCTGAAGTTGATTACGAATAACCTGCTATCCTCTAGTAAGCTGTACGGTTCCCTTACTTCCTTGAAGTCCTCGAATTACTACCGATTCCGATCTAATAAACATACAGGCAATTGCAATGAAATGTGTTTACACACATGGCGTTAACTGCTAAGTTACTTTTTCATCTGATTTTGTTAACAAAGCCTCTACTGTCTTGATTCTTGAGTATCTGATATAATATTGCACATGGCCCACAAATCCGGGGATTTAATGCAGCTAAAAAAAATGACCCGCTAACGCAGCCATTTGATAACTGAGTTTATGTCAGTCTTTGGGCTTGTTTCGTCCGCTTGTGGTTCGTGCACCGAAAGGACGGCGGCGACGGCCTCGGGGAATGCGCCCCCAAACAGTAACCGAGCTCCGGCGAACAGTAACTCCCACGCCGCTGCTTTCAGAACACACTAATAAAGCCGAAAAGCCCTCTTTAAAACACTGCGCGACTTGCCTGAACCATCCCGATATCTTGACAAGAAGGTTGAATTTGGCAGGCTTGTATTCATCATCTTTGATAGACAAGGGTAACATTTTAAAGCTGCTAAGTCCCGTAAATGAATACGGACTGCTCGCTCTGCCTCGCCGGTTTCCTGCTTGTAGATAGAGGTCCGTGGCAAGACACTTTACTAACCAAGACCCCTGACTCCTGCTTCACCGTAGATAACCTTCATATAATGCTGGATAGTAAAGTTAGACGGCTGTTTTTAAGCGCCTTATCATGCGCATTTAATTAATTTTAAGCAATATCTCATACAAATATTTTTATTTTGTACGATTCTTTGAATTTAAACGTGAAAAAATTACGTCAGAAAACACACTTCAAAAATGACCCAGTCAGTTTACTCAGATATTGTTAGTTAATGCTTGAACTTTATCAGGGTTGTATGAAAAACGAAAAAGATCAGACAGTGTTATTAAAACATTTGTGATACCCAAGAATTAGAACTATGACATTATAGGTAAAAGAGAGTGTAATTCCATCATTACTGGACTCGAAACATGTCTTCTTTGTTAAACTTATTTATTTAATAACTTATATGTTATTAAAGTGAGCCATGAAAGAGGAGTAATTAATTTTACATTTCGAAATGTTGCCGAATCTCAGGGATGATATGCTCTTGTCTTTGATCTCCGAAACGGGTCATGTTTTACAAAGGTCTTTGCTTTTGGATCGTAATCGTCATTGTTTATTCCTCCCGCGCATAGATGGCGATCTTCGAAGCTTTGGCTATCTAAATACATCTAATGCGATATATATATATAGGCCTACGTGTCGATTTATCGATAATAAATATATAACATATGAATGATGTATTGGTTGTCTTTGAAATTTGACTTGATTGGATTTTATTTTCTTATATGATAATAATTGTTTGATTAAGTCCTTCCCTTTAATCTGTAATTGAAATGTTTCCTCTAGTGTGACAATTAAGTTAATTTAAAATCTGTGGCATTTTTGTTTAAACTGGTGGGGAAGGGGACCACTGACTCTGAAAGTCACCAGTATTAAGTTTCGCTACAAAACGTCTCATATTTCCAAAAATATTTACAGGTTTAGTGGGTAAACAAGAAACAGTTCATTAACAAGTCTGACACAGGCGCCCTCAGCCCTGCTTGGGGCCTAAGGGAGTCACAACTGTCTGGTGTCCCAGCTGTATAGTATACATACAAACAACATGTTAGAAGCAGAAACTGTAGTTTCAGAAATGACTGAACTGCAGGGGCAGTGTTTCTAATGAATTATATTAGATACATACATTTTACAGTTCCATTTTCTAACCACTTGTCCTGATTAATATCACAGGGGTCTGGACAGAGCACATGGATAAAGTACACCCTACACAGGATGCTAGCCTATTGTAGCACACACACTCACACACGTTTTTCATAACCGTTTATTCAGACCTGATGATGGACAACCTGTAGTCAATCGCTGCAAACAGAGTGCATGAGGTAGCAAAAAGCTTGGATGGGATGCTGAGCAAAATGTACTAAGGGATCCCAGTGTGACATTTCATCAGGAGGCCCCACTAGTTCTAGCTACGCCCCTGTCCATCACTCGATTTTCTCAAAATTGACTTTGATTTTTCATTTTCATTCATGTTAATAACTATAAACCTGTTATTACCATTTAGTTTTTTTCATGAGGCCTGGGTAATTAGGATAAGTATGCAGAACAAAACAAAAACTAAATCTGAATGTATAACTATGGAAATGTGTTAGGAAATAATTTCAGATATTAAATACAAGTTTTTTATTTGAAAAGTGAATGATGAGAAAATTGTCCTATAAATGCCCTTATTCTGGTTTTCATTTCTGGCCTCTAGATGTCACCCAAATATCGGCGGTAAAGCACAAACAGTCGGTTTAATGTTTATGAGACGCTGCCGATACCTGTATAAAATATCAGGAACTCATCCTTTATAATCAATATGCTGCAAATTATCACATTCAGTTCCTGTACTCATCCGGCATAGTGTCTTTGTGGGGATGCACAGAATGAATAGAATGAAACTATGCTTTGTTTGCCTTGTTTACAAAGTGCATTGGAACGCTGCTCTTCACGTATGATATCTTGCCCTCCTGTGAACGTACGGTCAGCCAATTTTTGGGTCCAATGGTGATGTAAAAGCACAGGATTTGAACCAATAATCGTCTGAGCACTGAGACCTAAACATAGCTGGGGAGCAGAAATCACATGCCAGTGTGCTATCATTTTTAAATAATTCAGCTGAAATGTTTATAGTTATATTTTGACCGTTTAAAATATTTGAAATCTTTATATGCGATACAGATTAGTGTGTCTCCATTCTGGCAGGGTTTGAGCTAGTGTTGCATGTCACATGTCTTTTATCTTGCTCTGTGTTTCCGAACCGCGTTCTCAGGAGCTGGGAGGGAGCAAAAACATGGATTGTCCGTGGGTCCCATAGGACCGGTTTGAGGAACACTGAACTAGCACAATAATTCTCTTGGAAGCAGATTGTCTTCAGGTCAGGTTAACAAAAGCTTTCAGACATCCTAGGAACAATTAATCTGTCTAAATTGTCTTGTGAGAATTTGAAAGCTCTGACGAGTGATTTTCTTACCATAGGCTACTTTAAATCACGTGCATCCAGCTGAAGATGTTTTTACATATTGACCACTAATCTTCTAACTGCTTTTGAATACAGGGTTATGGAGATCCTGGAGCGAATCACAGGAAGTCATACGGCAGAGGAACACCATGTCAGGGTCAGCCCCTGCTGTGGTCCTTCCGTGTCCCTTCCCTGTTTGACCAGCAGGTGCTGCTGGTCATCCTGTTCTTTGTGTTAGTCTTTGTTCTCCCCTGTTACCTGTCTAGCCACATGGCTCAACGTGTTGAGCATGTTATTGTCTGAGTACCCTTCTGTCCTGTGTTCGAATCCTGCCACCTCCTGTTTTTGTATTTTGGTTTTGTTCCTTGTGCCCTTGCCTGTGTCTTTACCTGTTTAATTCCCTAGTGTTGGCTTCTGTTTCCTTGATTAATTCTTAGTTTCCCTGTTTTTGTTCCTTTGAGTTTATTAGTTTCACCTGTGTCCTGTTTCCCTAGTCTTTGTTAATCAGCCTCACCTGCCCTGTGTTAGTCATTACCCCATAGTATATTAGTTCCTGCCTGTGTTCTGTTCCCCGCTGGTTCATTGCGTTGCGTCGTGTCTCTGATGTCAACGTTTGTCTATGTCCATGATTGTCGTTGGTTTTGATATTTTCAGTGTTCTGCGTGTATTCGGTTTTTGTTATTTAGTCTTGTTTAATCCCCTTTCTGTTCTTGACCCCTTGTGGTCTTTTTGGTTTAGTTGTGTTTATAGTGTTTTCAGTTTTGTTTAATAAACCCCGTTTTTGTGTTCCTGGAGCCGCCAGTGGGTCGTCCACCCTTTTTTGTGCCTGCACCATGCCTCGTTCCCGTTCCCGTGCCGTCCAGAACCGTGACACACCACGGACAGGATGGTTTTATACGTCGTCTTTATATTTTTTTGTGTCATGTCTTATTTAAAAATGATCATCTCAAAGTATATTTTAATTACCAAAGATAATTAGGACATATGAAGTGAGTTTCCAACATTTCCCAGAACTCGGTAATCAGTAAGGGAAATCCTTAGAGTTGTGTCTCAAAAAGGACTGTAAGCATGAAAAGGTTTCCATAGTAACGTTTTCTGTAGACTATTGAGAGGAATCTATGGTCCAGACAGTTTCCCCGGTTACCCTGACCGAAGCCCTCTCAGAGCTCACAGCATGTGTCTTTATTAATGAGAGCTGCTGAGATTTGCCTTCTGAAGAAAAAGTAAAGAAAACCGGAATAAATTTTGCTCGCCATGAATATATTGCAAATAATCTCAGATAAGCTGGCGCGATATTGGAATGTATGTTTAGGCATATTAGAGATGGGTGATATAAACGATATACTAACATCATAATGTAAAATTTAAACTATAACAAAATCAAAAACTTTGATAAACTCGACAAAGAACTTTGATTGATAGCACAAATCAGCCTATCACAGAAACAAATGCCATTACAACCAATCATATGCAGGGGCACTGCTAGAGATTCTGGAGCCCCATGAAAGCATTTCATATTGGGCCCCCAACTCAGACCAATGCAATTATGTTTCACATTTTTTAGGGCCCTTGGATTCCTTCTACCTATCTCCACTTGACTGCACCCCTCATCATATAATGGTCTCACAAGAATATACAACAAACAAACACACAGTAAGACTGATTGTGTTAGCGGAGAACGCCACATGCTATTGTTTTGGAAGTATCACGGAAGAGAGAAGCACTCCTTCAAAGGAAGCTTCCAGTGTTGGTGAAGAAGGCGCCGGCTAAGGAGCCACAGCAGCTTTCAAAAAGAAGATATTATAAATAAACAAGGTTAAAAGGGTTGGTGGGGCGCGGTACAGACTGCTGCTGTGTGCTGTAAACTGCCAAACACTTGTGCCAACTGAAGCAGGAAACATCGTGAACTTGTTTCACCACTGGAAGCATTGACATCCGGTAGAACATACTGAATGCAAATGCTTACAGTCACAAACACCTGCAAATAGGGTTTTCCACTTTCACTATGGAGAAAAAATGGTTAAAAATGGGACATAGTTTATTTTTCACTATTTTAATGAAAACTCTACCAGTAATGTCAAACCCGAACCCTGGAATGAGTAGGGAGGTGGTTAGAGAAAAAAACAAATCGTACTGTCGGCGTTTTCTAGTGTTACCCCTTATGGCAAAACATTTTTATTTTTGTAGATTTATTTTTTACAATTAGATGTCATTTTGCAGTCCATTTTGTGTTGCCTTTTTCACATTCTGTTTTCATGTTAGAACGCTCCTAAGGGAATTTTAAGTAAAAATGAAGCCTAGCAGTAAAGGATCAATATCTTGAATTATATTGTGACAATTATCAATATCGACTGATATGAAAAATATATATATTGTGATAAAATATTTTTTTAAGTTATTTATCTAGGTAAAAAATGTATATTTCCTCAGAAAAAAGTACAGTTTAACATTACAATATATGGAGATGAACATGAATTTGTTCTGTCTTCCCAAAAGTTGCTGATATCTTGTTGGATGGATTTAAGAACATTGCTTTGGTTCCATGGTGTGATAGTGACTCAATAAATACATGGGTACAGTGGACAGTCACTGCAAATACTGGGGCGACTTTCACAGAAACGGCTAAGCAAACGTTTTCTGACAGACATAAAATTATAGTCATGAAAATTGCAAAATTATTTAATGTGTCAAAGGGAACAATATGGAAGAGCGTGATGGCATATGCCAAACAAGGACAATGAGCATGAGCAAAGTGGAGGAGTGCTGGCAAGTCAAAGGTCACAGGCTGCTAAGAAGCGCAAACGCAGCGTCAGAAGAACGAGCACTTGTTTGATTTAGTTTCCACTAAAGCCGGACCCTGAGAAACGGTAAAAATTAAAATGGTCTGATGAATCATCTTTCACCCTTATCTTGCATCTCAGATGCATTGACATTTAGAGAAAGACAAATGATGCTTTCAGCCCATTTGCATCCATCTCTTGGGAGTCAGGGTCCTGCACGGCCGTATAACAATCAAAGGATCATGAGGCCATTTTACAGGACCCAGTGTGCAAACACTCGGCCCATGTTGCAAACACAGTTCCATCACGATGTTCCCATATTCCAAGATGACAATGCCCTCATATGCACTGATAAGAACTGCGATGGAGTCGCACCCCTTCCATGAAGTTCCTCATTGCCAAATCTCATTGTTGTACATTTACAATTTCTTTATTTACCCCTTATCCAAACCGGCAGACAACCACTGTAGCAACTGGGGGTTAAGGGCCAGTGTTGAAATCACTTTTTCAACCCATAACCAAACTTTTATGGGAAGTACTGGAATATAGAGTGTGAATTTCCATGTCCTATATCTTTCAAAGGATCACAGTGATTACCAAATCACATGCGATTTGGATACCTTGCATAACACCCATATTACACTTCTAGTTACACAGAAACATAATAATGCTTTATTGTACTGTCGTTTGCTTCCATACCTTTAAACTAAGCACTTAAAACAAATTGCTCGAGCAAAATGGTGGTTGAAGTGCTCTACTCACTCCGAGATGGCAGGTTGAGATCTGGCCTGTATTATTTCATGATTTGTCAGATGTGTTAACAGACAGGAGCCCCAGAGCTGGTATCATTCTCATGAGTGATTCAGCTGCAAGCCAGCCAATTGGGGGGGGGCAGGCACGGCTCCAGTTAGTGCATTCCTGTCTCGTATGGGGAAATGTGAAAACAAAAAGTACTGAGGTACAAATGATTTACTGCATTCTTCAGCTGTAATTAACAGCAGGATAAAGACTTTGAGGGGGATTGGTTAACCAAAACATGAGATGTTTCTTTTTGTTTGACTCAGTGTTTTTTTATTCTCAGTAACAAAGACGGAATTAATAATTAAGGACTGACTTGTTAGAACAGCTAATTCAGCACAAGAAGGCTACAAGCATATTGTTGGAGAAAGTTTGGAAAAATCCTAGACTTGACGTAATGTGACAATTGAAGAAGCAGCAGCATTCACTTTGATAGAAAACACTTGGATATTGCCCCAGAATTTCCAGATTTTCCTATCTGTCCATTTGTTTTACCTTATCGCTGATTTCATTGGAATTTTGTTCAGTCGCTGCTATCGAAGTCGAAGCATCAATCCAAAAGATGAAGAACGGAAAAGCAACGGGACCCTATGACATTCACAGTTGAAGAGTGGGTGGGGATCGGTGCTATTGGCTTTGGATGAACTGACCTGTCAGTGCTGTCACTCTAGCTTCACACCCCCTTGTGGAATTGCAGTGTGACATTTCAGAGACTCCCCATGCCTGCGTTCCCACCTGCCTCTCTCTCCTACTTATGCTGCCATGGCCATATCTGCTGGAGCGTCCATATTGCACTCACCTAACTGTTTGCACTGCCTCTAGTCTTCCCTACTTTGGCTAATTGTACATTTTATTTCCCCTACCCCTTCAGTGGGTTCTGCCTGGAGACCCAAAAGATCAAGATATCCTGCCTACTCTGCTGCCTGCGACGTCTCCACTACCTGTGGCGTCTTTCCGCCCTGCTCGCCAGTGAAGTCTTCCCTTTATCCCCTGCTACTGTTCATCCTGCCATCTGAAGCAGCACCAGCTACTGCCTGCTGTCACCTGCCTGCCTCGCGCTTTGAGACTGAAATGTTAAAATTGGGACAGTCGCCATCTTGTTCATTAGACTTCCTCTGCCGACCACTGGAGGATGGGCTCCCCCTTTGAGTCCGGTTCCTCCCAAGATTTTTTCCTTCTATTAGAGTTTTATCTTGCCACTGTTGCCTCTGAATTGTTCACTGGGGGGTTAGGGCAGGGATGCTGTAAAGCGCTTTGAGACAATGTAATGTTGTAAAAACACGCTATACAGTACAAATAAAACCGAATTGAACTGAACTCAGATGATGTGGCGCCAACATCCTTGCAACACCGTTCAACCAAAATGGTCGTCGACGGCTCGAGACTGGGCAGCCAGCATCACGATCCTGATCTGGAAGGGCAAAGTCCATGCCAGCAAATGTGTCAACAACTGATCCATCTGCCTTTTATGTCACATGATAAATATCTATGAACGAGTGATCGATCACTGCCTTCACCAAATTGTTAGAGTCACTCCGAATCAATGGATTCACTAAGGGATGTGGAACAAGAACATGCTGCTGGCCTGCTGATGGAAAAGTGCAGAGAGAAGAAAAAGGTGTGACATACGGCCTTCCTCGACATGGTCCTCCACATCCTCATACAGTGTGCCCTTCCAGTCCACAGTGGGCCTGAAGCCACCGTGCAGGGGATCCTAATCCTGTATGAACGTCACTAGCGTCCGATATCTAAATAGAACCTCGCCGCCTTTCTCCATCCGAGTTGGAGTACATAAAGGATCAGCTCTCTCTGTGTATAGACACAGCATACATATAACCTGGGATGCCGCTTTAGCACTAGAATGACAGAATACAGTAAAATCCCCGTTATAACGAACTTCAAGTGACCTGGCAAAACAGTCCATTATATCCAAAGTCCGTTATATCCAGAGTTGCTGTATGCCCACGTGCCGTTCAGGGCTCCACCCAGCGTGCCTGGTGATGGACAGCCACACAGACCAATCAGTGTTGCCTGCTGTTACGCCATGCCTATTTATACAGCGTGACTACTGATAATCCCGACTACGTATCTGTGCTGGATATCACCGGTACGCCACGCGCCTTGTAGGCGGAGCCTGCATGGCCATTATAGCCGAACAAAACTACAGCTAAAGGCGGCCCTGGGGACACAAAATTCCGTTATATGCGAGTCCGATATATCCGATGCTTTTTCTGCATGTTCGTAAAGGCGCACGGCCGGGACCAGCGGACCTCGTCCGTTATAGACGATATCCTGTTATAAGCAAGTCCACTATAACGGGATTTTACTGTACTTGAAATGCGGCGAGCAAACGGATGTGCTTTTGGTTGGTGAACAATGAACAGAAAACAGCTTGAATTTGTCTGAACCATAAACATCTTCATCTTGCAAATCTCAGCAAAGTTCTCTTAAGAGCTGTTGCCTCAGGTTCAGCATTGTTGATCTTTCTTGAGGAGAGGACATCCTGCTGTGTTCTCGTCTTACATAATACAATGTAGCTGGAAACTGAGGGTTAGAACAGTCATGTCGTCATGTAGAAAAACCTTTTTAAATGATTGATTGTGTCTAATATAGTAGCTACTGTACAGTATGTGGTCCATGTTTCCTTACAGCCTCCTACAGATCCACAAGTACTGCTACCTTATGAGGAGTGTGACTTATAGGACACCAGGCTGTGTGTTTTAGGTATTCTGACGTGAAGGGAAGCAGGGCTAACAAGAGATCACCACTCGCTGGCCAGTTGGATTTAGCAGGATGGGTCAGAGAGACGCCAACAAGGAGTCAGGCTGAAGTTTCCCTGTGAGGATAATTCTGCTCGCGCGTCTGGAATAATTTCCGCTGCTGACTGAGGGCTGGGTCACTGACAGCGAATGTACCACGTCTGAGGCCTCAAGTGACACGGCGTCCCTTAGGCCGGGGGCACCGGCAGCGAGGAAAGCTGTCTCCTGAGTCAGCTGATAGGTGCCGGCAGGCCGGAAGATCTGCAGCGAAGGCGGTTTTGGATGTGAGGGGCTCGGGGAGGTGATGGAGAGACTATGGAACAGTTCCAAAGATATATTTCGCAAACCTCACAAGGTCTAAGGGGAAGATGGACCTTTCTCAGGCTCTGTTATGTAAAAGGACCTTACTGTCAGGATTGAGATCAGGACAGGTCAAACAGTGGGGTTAAAACAGTTATGTCTTCAATTTATTGTAGAAAGACATTTAATATAAATGACTATTGTCTCAAATAGTAACCATATGGCTGTTGTTTCTTTACATCCCATACAGATCAACAGTACAACCTATTTCTAAGTCACAGAATGCCAGAGGCCACAAGGCTTAACCTTTTAACAACTTGACTGTTACTCCAAGTTCACATTAGGGTATACAAAAAGGATGTAACTGAAAAGATCTCCAGCAGGGAGCTGGGAGGGAGCAAAAACGTGGATCGGCTGTGGGTCTCTGAGGACCGGATTGGGAAACACTGCGCTACATTAATGCTGCCCCACACTCTCAAAGGCTGCCCCAGCTGGAGGACTGAGTAAACTCAATTCGATCTGTAGCAGAAAATGCTGATTAGCTACAGCTTGCTACTGGCTAATTATTACAACCATTATCTGCTGAATCTACTGTATAGCAAAACCATGGCAAGGATTACTCTGAAACAAATCATGAACCTTCCATCGGCCACCTCTAAGATATTCCATAAAAACATTTATAGGTACTAAATAAAAGATATGCATGGTCAGTCTCCTTTTGATCTCTGAGGCAGGATCATACTCTGTTTTGGTCCTTAGAAACTCAGTTGCACTATTGTAATGAAGATCATCTTGTTCACACTGACGGTGATGCGAGGGGGAGACCATTAGCTGGTGTCAGCAGAGTTCCAACTTACAAATGAGCTATATTAAAAAAAACATGTAGTAGCAGATTTACAACATACTCAGTGAGTTATAGCTTATAAGTTGTTGATGATAATATTACTTACAGTATGTCACCCTTAATGGCTTACAAAGCAGGGAACAAAAGGTAGACAGCAATATTACCAAAGACTTCCTCTATCTATCCAGATGGGCTGTGTTCACTGCTCTCCAATACTCTCTCTTCTCCGATTCGTTCTCCAAAAAGCATTGTATCCTTCTGCCATAGTGCTGAAGCTCCACAGTTGCCATGACAGCAGTCTATTTTAAAAGCCAGGGCAGAATGTGCAATGCAGGAATAGCCCACATGAAACACTCAAAGCGACGCTTTCCGATAAAACTCCTTGCCGCTTCAGAAGCTGTGCACTCCTACATGTCAGCAAATATGGGCAGGATTATTTCCTAGAAGTTAGCTGCTGGAGCATCTTAAAACGAACATTTTGTAAATTTATGGACAGTGTTTTTTCCATCAGTAGGCTGACATTGTCCAGAACTCCTACACTCTCAGAAAAAAAGAGGACCAATTTCTCCAATACCTTTTCTGTCATTGGACCTGTACCTTCAAAGGTCTGCTGATTGTACCCTTAGCTGTAGGTAATATGGCTCTGAGGAACATTTTTGTACCATTGAGGATACATTAATGTAATTTGTACCTTAGGGAGTCAATTTCTGTACCTTAAAAGGACAAATAAAGGTACAAACTGGTACCCTTTTTTTCTGAGAGTGCATAGTGTTCTACTGCTTTTGTGTAAAAATGTTTCCATGCAGGATTTTTAAGCACCAAAATTACTGCTCATCAGAGTGTACTAGCCAATAGCTGGAGTAATAAACCTACTGAAAACCATATATGTTTTGTATATTGCTTATTTTGTATTTTCATGTATTTACAGGAAAATATTATATACTATCATTATGAAAAATTTTAATTTCAAGCAAGTGTACTCATGCTTTTCAATGGCATTGTAGGTTCTGTAAAACATGCTCTCTGGCTAAAACATAATATTCCTGAAACACAAATTATTCTATTAAGCAGAAAATGACAGCTTGCCTGAGTCCAATATATATAAATGGTGCTAGATTACAGTGCGGGTTTGCTTTCTATTGCTCGCTCTCTGATTTGATGGCGACCAGCGTGGCTCTGTTTTCTGTTTCGGCGGTAAGTCGGGCAAGAGCAGAGATTAAGGTGAGAAGAGCTGCTCACGATATGAAGCTTTGCCTGTTGAGTGTGTGTCGATGTCCATTCTTCTGAAAGGCCGGTGAATCCCCTCCCCACATGGAAAATTGGAGTCTAAAATAAAACCGCTTAAAAGCCTCAAGTCACGTGGTTCTGTTTTCCATGGCGCTACGCTTGACCCAGATGCTAATGCTGATACGGAGGGCAGTGGTCCCTACCAAAAATTTCAATTGGGGCGGCCATCGGGGACGAGTAATTTTTATGGGAGGGGAGCGCCCTACCCTGTCTATTCTGTGGTCCCTCTTAGTAAATAAAAATCCATATTTCCTTTTTATTATTTGATGTTGGGTGGCAACAGAGGTGGCCGTGCATTTGCTTGGGGCAGCCATGGCCACCTCTAGCTGCCCCCTGGATCTGCCCCTGATCAAGGGGCCAACATTTTGCTCTCCACACGGGACCACTGCTGACATTTAAATACAAAGTGGTGGTGCGTTGAATTTCCATGAGAAACGCAGGATACATACAGGCTATAACAGAAAGTGAAAGTTCATCTGGGAACAATAAGTGAGTCACGTAGAAAAGCAAAAGAACTTCCCCTCTTTATCCCATCGGAAATAACCTAATTTTTCATCTGTAATCTAATCTATTTTTCCCCCCAGTTCAAAATATCCTCCTGCATCTGAAACTGATGGTAAAAAATTATAATGACTCTCTGTACCAACAGGTACGAATGACGACAATACAGCACAAAAGCACAGAAAACACAGAACGTGTCACAGGTATCGATGTATTTGTGTAAGTCACCTTAAAAAGAACAAAACAGATGCTACAAAACAGATCAGCCCATTTCAATAAAATCCTCACACACATTTACGTTCACATTTGACTTTAGCAGTTTAGCAGTCACTGGAGTAACTGGGGGCTGTGCTTTAGGGTCCAGCAGTGAAACATACCAGCCTGCTGATCCTGGGATTTGAGCTGGCAACCTTCTGGTCACTAGCAGTTGATCATTTAATAATAATAATAATAATAACAATAATAATAATAAATTCTGCATTAGTTCAACAGATCAGGTTAGATATGTTCTGGTGTAAGACATGTAACAAATCAAACAGCGTGGTCTGTAATACCCCATTAAAAAGGTCACCACTCTGCTGCCATTATGACTTGAGCAGGAAAGGAAATTCGTTGTTTCCATGCTCATCAGCTGCTGTACAGGTAGGATTCCTTGAATGATCGAGATCTTACCAGCTAGCTACCTAAGGGCCACCTGTTAATAGGCTTCAGTCATGGCTGTCAGCCCAAGTAACAAAGTCATTCCAGTATTAGTTTTAAGGGATTTCTAGCTTATATTGACCGCTGGATGCTCCCTTTATCATTACATTTTGTATCCCTGTGTTGTCCTACATATGACATCCTTCCACCATTCCTGTATTCTTACAGATCAGTAAAAGCTGAAGACACGTAGAATCTCTCGCTTATTCCTCTGCTCATGTTCCGTTTCGGTCTAATGGAGGCCTGACGCAGTCACCCTGCAGTTCCCCTCACGACCAATAGGTGTCTCATAGATACATTACACATAACGGCCCTGAACACACTTCTGTCCATATTCCATAACTGCTTATCCAGTACAGAATCATGGTTAGCCTGAAGACTATAAAAGGAAGCAGCAGGTACAGCAGATAGTCACACTATGGGCAATACAGGAACAGCAAATGGCCTAATTGAATGTTTTTGAACAGCAAGAGGATACAGGCACAGGCAGAAGGAGACCATGCACAGCCCATACGGAACCAGCCAGTGGCACGTGAGGCTGCATTGTTACCATCTGAGTTACTGTGCCGCCCTATGCAGTTATCCTGAAGTTTTATTTAAGTGCAAACTGTGAAGAAGAAGTTCAACAAGTGCCCCCAGCAGGCCATTGTTCTCCTGACACCCAGCAGGTTTGACGTTCAATGCATGTTCCACAAAACCTCCTGATGTCTGGGACTATACAGGCCCAGGGCTGGTCTTGGCCATCTCATAGGAGTTGTTCAACCTGGACTTCCGCAGATGGTAGATGATCAGGCTTGCCGTCACCAGTGTACACATCACCCCAATAGCGGGGATTAACAGCTCGTGCCATCCGGGTGTGGGGCTGGTATGTTTCTCTGCATGTGACAGAAGACAAAATCGGATCAATGTGACAAATACAACAACAACAACCTATATATCTGAGCTGGGTTACCGATCAGCAGCTAAGGCACTCTGCCCTTGCTGCTTGACTCACCCATCACATTAATGGTGAAAACTTCCGTCTCGTAGCCCAGGTCGTTGGTGACATTGACCTGGTATGAGCCTGCATCAGTGGCCATGACATTTTGCAGCATGAAGGTGCCATTGGCAGAATAGAGCTCCCTGTCACCCCCCAGTTTCCTGAGGGTCACACGTGCTGCCGGGAAGCTGACGGTCTTACAGCAGATGGTGATGTTCTGGCCCTCGTGAACCTGTGACGAAGGGAACACCTCGACTGTGGTGTTTCTGGGTGGGGCTGGATGGGGAACAAGAATTGAGAGATATGAGACACTAAGCCGTAATCAGAAATTCAGAGCTATGCATAGATCACACCTTGACAAAGGTTACAGCGGCACTGAAAGTTTAGATAACATTTATGCAGCAGTTTAAGGGGGAAGTACAGTCAGTTGGTTTCTTGATGTAGGTGAAAGGTACGTAAATGTCAAGTTTAGTAAAGAGGTACTAGAAGATACATTACTTTGAATAGACAGGAGTATAATTCATGAAGAAGCGGAAGTGAAATTCGTGTTTTGGCTTACAAAGGACGCATGACTTCATGAATGGAAAATACCTGGAATTCCTGCAAGGGACTTACCTCTCACGCTGACGTGCACCGTGGCTGACGTCTCTGTGCCGTACTGGTTGCTGGCTTCGCACTCATACCGGCCGGAGTGGGCCAGGACGGCAGGAGACAACGTGACGGAGGTGGAGGAGCCGAACGCGGAGTTCAGCTCGGTCGTCCCGTCTTCAGACACCCTACGCAGGACCATACGGCCCGCCGGGACAGTGTCTGAGAGGCAGCTGATTGTCACCACGTCTCCCTCCTTCAGCTGGCCGGCTGGGCTCACCATGATCGACATGTTCCGGGGTGGGCCTGTGAGAGAAATAAATCTGTTTAACATCCCAAATTATAAAAACAAACAGTGGGGATCTGTTCATGTTACTTATAGCCCTTATATAATCCCACATTCCCCTCATAATTAAATTCCATTTGAGCCACTAACCTTGGACAATCACAGCCACTTTCGCAGTCTTGCTTCCAACTGAATTACTCACTACACACTCATATTCACCCGCATGGGACAGCGTGGCACCCTCAATGACAAACTTCTGCTGTCCCGGCTCAGTGGCAAGGGGGACACTGCTGTCCAGCATCCTCCATTGCACCTGGGGCTTTGGGTTCCCATCTGCCTCGCATGTCAGGGTGAAGTTCTCCCCAAAGACCACTGTCATTTGGTTAGATATTCTAACATCTCTGGGTGCATCTGCAGAAAATGCAAATCACAATCTGAATGACTGAAATTCCAACCTACGACTGGCAGGTCAGTCTTAGTCTACATTTTGAGCATTGTTACATAATATTTTGATCTTCACTTTACATGTGTATGAACATAGTCACTTACACAGCACGTTGACGATCTCCGTGGTTTCTCTGGTTTGATGTTCTTCGGGTATTCCTTTCCCAAACAGAGTTGCCCTGCATGTGATCTTTTTCCCGTTATCCTTAACTATTGGCGTGATAGTGTATGTGGAGGAAGCAGTACGTGTCGCTGTATCCTTCTCGGCTTCATGAACTAGCGTATCCCCCAAAGTCCACTCAATCCTTACATAGTCCTTCGCAGAGACATTGTACACATTACAGCTCAGGTCCCGCGTTTCATTCGCCCTTAAATTCGTAGTCCCAGATATGACGGGATCATTTGGAAAAGCTGAAAAAAGGAATAATGTTTAATGTTAAACTGTGCAAAAAAAATTTGGATAATTTTGGAAGGAAATTAAGCTGACACTGGACCCGCAAATATAAGTTTAATCTTTCTAATTATTATTATTTTTTTTTAACAAATTTGATATTCATTTCAATAAATGAAGCGTATAATTATTACTTACAGTATATAGTTATTGTTGTTGTGCTTTGTTTAGTTTTTAGCCCATCGCAAGTGACTTTGCAAACAATTTCGTAGTTGTGCCGATGTTCGACAGGAGCAAAACGGATAAGAGATCGGTTTGCAAATCGCTGCGTTTCAGCGAACAGGAGTTCATCACCCGGGCGGCTGAACACGATATGGGCTCCGTGGGGACAGTCCACCGCCGCGCATTGCATCACATGCGTGTCCCCCACTCTCCACACTGGATCACGTGGACTCAATGTTACGGAGAAAAGGTCTAAGAAGAAAAAAAAACAAAAAAATAGTAAATCTTCTGGAATTACATGCTTTTGAAAGCAGAAACAATACGTCAAGTTTGCACTCCATGGACAAACGCGTTATAATACGTTTATATGTTTATATGTCTCTTACCTGCTGAAGGTAATATGAACATCCAAATGAACATGAAAGTCGACATTTTAAAGATGTTAATATTTTTGAAATATCACTAGCCTATATGAAAGTGGAAAGGAAAAAGATAGAAGTTATTTTCAGTGTCTCGTTCCGAGCTGTAATGCTCTGCTCTTGGTCACAGACCAGTTTTTATAGCGGATTAGAGGGAATTTCACTGCCAAAAAAAAGATACACTCCCCCGAAAAAAACCCAAAAATGTCACACAACAAGCCCCCTGCAGTTCGGCAGCCCAGCTCAATGCGACGCGACAGAAGTAGAGAAGTGCGCCCCCTTCTGTCTGAACATAACGTTCAAAATTAAGATATATTTCTAAGTATGACAAACATTATTGAAACGTATTTTCTAAGTATGTGTAGATGGTCTAAGAGTTTCAGTTTCTGTTTGGTTCAGCTTTCCAATGTGCAAGACCGTGATTTAAGCATAACAAATGGTCACTGGTGCCAAAACGAAGCTCCCAGTGTTTCAGAAAGTCTCCCTCCTGGAATTTTCACACACTATATTGTCTAAAATTTCCTGTGAATGATGTGATGTAGAAAAACACATAGTCAGGGTCATTTATCTGGCCAAAACACCTTGCTGATGAGAGAGGTTACAAGAAATGGCCAGATTCAGTAGAACTAACAGGACGTGTAAAAACAGTCCAGTATAGCATTGGTGTGCCGAAGGTTATCTCATAATGTGCAAACATTTAAGTAGATCCAGGCATCATTATTCCCGTTAGCTAAGATTATGGTGACAGTGGGCACATACTTACCAAAACTGGATGGCAAACAGAGGAGACATGTGACTGGTCTGATGATCCTCATTTCTGTTGTAACATGCCGATGGTAGAACCAGCATTTGGCAAAAATATCATGGATCCTTGGGTCAGTGGCAGTAGCAGAGGAGGTGGGGGGGGGGGGGGGTGCAGAAGCGTCCCTGGGCTGCCCACCCCCCCAGCAAATTTTACAAATTTCCCCTCTGATTACAATCACGCAAATTTCAGAACTTACCAAAAGCACCCCCCTCCCTGGGCCAGCAAATTTACCAAGCCCACCCCCCCTTGCCCGCTGTAAGACCCCTCCACTGCCCCTGGTCAGTGGACAGGCTGCTGGTGGTTTAACAGTGTTGGGGGGGGGATGTTATCTTAGCAATGAATACTCCCCTTAATACCAATTCAGCATCGCTAAGCAACACTGGACATACCTAAGAACTGCTGGCTGACCAGGGGCTTCAGATCATGGCTACACTCAAGCCTTTTTCACGCGATACTTCCAGCAGCTTAACATGCCATGTTGCAGAGCATGCATTATCTCAAGGGGGTTCCAGAGATATGACATTGGGTCATTCTATTCCACTGACCTGCAGTTTCTATACATATTCATGGGAGGGTTATTACAGCGTCTGTTTTATTTGCAATCAATTTTACTCCAACACTCTTGACCCAATCTATGGCTATGTGATGATAGTTATTGGATGGATCTGTTGCCTCATTCATACAGGGCTGTTGGTTCACTTCCTGCCCTGAGAACTGTATGTGGAATTTGAATGTTTTCCCTTTAGTCATGTGACTTTCCTCCTAGTACTCTGATATCCTCCTGCAGTCCACAAAAATATATACTTAGGTGACCTGTGCACCCTGTGATGAATGGGCGTGCTTCCCTAAGTGTATCCCTCTATCTAGTTCAGCCATTTATAGTATAGGCTCCTGGGTTACCATCGCGGTGGAATCTGGAGGGGGGGCAGTGCCGCCCCCCCGCCGATACCTGAGTCTAAATGTCTAGGTTTTATGCTGGCACATTTGCATAAGCGGTTTGTTGGTTCCCTATAGGTAGTGCTTACTTTATAAACTCTGAAGTGCCGGAGCTCATGAAGACCACGAGGTCATACACACTAGGTCTCTAATGCGCTATTAATTAATTAAGCATGTAACAATGCAATATTTTCTATCGACATCTGTTAGTTACATAAAACTTTTCACCTGTGTTACACATTTCTTACAATTAATTGGCAAGATCAGCATTGCGCATGTTCTGCGCAGGCACTAAGGACCTGTGCATAAGCCGATTGTTGATACCTTATTGATCGACAAAATAATAGGTTATGTGTTCATCAGATAGCCTACGCACGTTAACACATAGGGTAAGCGAGATGTAGTTTTTCTACCCCTAGCAATCATTAAACGCTTACTGATGGCTCTGTTGCTTTGCATTCGATGTTCTGTAATTTCTTGTCCTATTATTTTAATTGATACTTTAACGTTTTTACGGCTCCCTCAACTTGCTGTTGAAGAGTAAATTGTCCGCGAAAGGCAGCCACCTGTTGGGGCGCCCAGGAAGCTGGGGGTTAAGGGCCTTGCTCAAGGAGCCACAGACGTGCTGAGGCGGGATTTGAACCGACGACCTTGTGATTACAAGTACATAGGCTTAGCCCACTGAGCCACACGCTGCCTCAAACATTCTGTTCTAACAACCTGGCGTGTGACCTCATCTATTTGGTTCGGGTTTTCCCTTTCAAATCAGAAGTCAGATAAGCGAAACAAACTAATTTAGGCGGCTGCGTGTCAAGAAATCATACCACGGAAACGATTTTATAAATATTAATTTCTTTATTTCAATTTGCATTTATTACAAAGTTTAACTCTGATTTATTTTTAGTTTAATTATATCGGGTTCTGATGGCGGAGCGGAGATGACAGGTATCGGAGACCATACTAGACGTCACGATACGGGACAATAATAGGTTATGTGTGCATCAGATAGGCGCGTTAAAACATAACGTAAGTACAGTGGTACCTCAGAACTCGAACTTAATCCGTTCAGAACTCCGGATCGAATCCTAAAAAGTTCGAGTTCTGATCGAATTTTCCCCATAAGAAATAATGGAAAACCAATTAATTGGTTCCCAGCCCCCAAAAATTACACCTAAATATGTTTTTTTAGTATTTAAACACAAAATGAACCTGATAAAACAAGAAGAGCATATACTGTACTAAATATATCTAAGCACATTTATCAAAACAGTGATTTGTAAAGTAAGAAAATAAATGTATCCAAACAATGTGTAAAACAATGTGTCCTGCCCCAATCTTCCGCTCCTTCCGTGTGCCACGCCCCCCTCGTTAACCCCGTGTGGAATCCCCGTGTGGAATCCCAGTGTGATCAGCTGTTTCTGGTTGTTGTCATTAGTCCTCTAGCTGTATTTCCTCCGCGTTTCAGTTTGTTTCCCTAGTCCGGTCATTGTATTGTGAGTATGCATTTTGCCTGACTTACCTGTAATTAAACCCCGTATTCCCCGATACCCTGACATCTGCGCCTTTGTCTCCGTTCCATCCCCACTCGACAGGACAATATTATTATAGTTAAATGTATTAATGGTTTATTATTAATATTAAAATAATTAATAAGAACATTTTAAATGTTTTTTATTATATAATAATAATAATTACTGTTACTGTCTATCATTGTCTAAATATATGTATTCAGCTAGTGTAAACATGCACGATGCCATTGCAGCGAATGCCAGGCTGAGACTGAAGCTTTACCCTTTGTTTCCGCTGAGAGACGTGCGGCGTGATTTATTTCCCCGGGCGTACAAGTTCTCTTAGGTCGGCGTTCACGGTTTGACTTGCGAGATTCAGATCGAGCTCTAGGTAATTATTTTTCGACCTGGTTGGTTCGACTTTTAAGAAATTCGAGTTCTAATGAGTTCGAGAACTGAGGTACCACTGTATGATGCGTTTTGTGGGTGTTGGATGAACAGCGATAGAAAACAGTCTATCTGGATATGTCATCAACATCAGTCACCATTATTAGACAGAGGACAGACCTCAGTGAGCGTAGTAGGCTTACTACAAAACTCATTTCCACACTGGCGAAATGAGAACAAAGTAAAATTAAAATTACGGTCAAGCTCTGTGGTTCATTTTCACCAACGGAAAACATGTAAGCCTATTATTATGTGGAACAGGGGAACAGATCAAATGCATTACTAAGGGTAAAACTTGTCATCTGCCTGTGTTTCTAGTTTTGTATCACTGCATAACAGTAATGCATAAAATATTATTCCATTTCTATTTTATGAATCATTACTAAATTCATTGAGTTCTGTAACTGCGTGTTTGAGTGATTTAAACCGTAGTGCCAAACAATGTCTGGACTCAGAAATACAGCTTTTTCCGTCTGCATTTAAAATTTAACACAGGCCTACTAAAATAGCAAGATGAAATAGCAGTAAACAATGAGAGTCACACAATGGGTTTTAGGTAGGGTATACTTCCTTAAAGGAAATTCATGTGAAAAGGAATAAAAGCACAGAAGCAAAAGTGCAAGATGGTGTGTCATAATGAAAACACAGCTGCCCGATTTAATTATTTAGAAATACCAAATTCGGGGGTTCCTTTGAAAATGCCTAATGTGGCGTAATGCAACAAATCAATGTACAATATCCAAATGTCACTCGCCATTATTAACGCCCATATTCGGGAAAGTCCCGTGTAGCTCTGCATGCCTTATCTGGAGTGAAACTGGTTTTGGATGAAGTTAAAAAAAATGTTTATTTTGAAATAGTGGAGGATAACATTATTTGTGTAAAACCCGCGGGAAAGTGTTTTTTTGGGTCAAGATTATCTGCAGTACACACCGTTTTAAGAGATACCAATGAAAATTAAGAACAAAAATCGTCTGGCTATTTAAAATAAATAAAATCTCAAGATATCTGTATATGCAAACACGGACGCATGATGTATTGTTCTAAACAAATCAGTTTCAGTTTAATGCGGAGTATGATCTTTAGGGGAATTGAGATCAATTACAATAAATCAAGTCATTATCAAATTGGGTACTTCTAAGAGCATTAGGAATATTAAAATTTAAATTTACAAGAAAGTTTCTAAGTATCATAGCTGATCCATCCATATCTGTTTAGGGGGGAAAGGAAATGAAAAGGAGACAATGAGCATCTAATTCCAAGGTAATGTGCGTCAGGTACCGACCTCCTATAAACTCCAATGCATGATATAGGCCCCAGCTGATGAACTCAAGCCCCTTGTAAGTTTTGATTTGTGAAATTTATTTTTCTCGCACTTTCAGTGGAACATCATTTCGACTCTACAAATCAAGCGCTGGATTAGGAACATTATACGACATCATCATTGTTACGGTTTCTTGGGTTAAGGATTCTACTGATGACCTTTGTTTAAAACATACATTCAATTATCATAGAAACTGACCCTGACTGACCGCACTCTTAATGCATAGCTAAAGTTACTACAAAAGGAGGAATAGCCTACTTTTTAAAATGAGCTTGATTTCTGAAATTATATATTAATCCTGGGCACTGATTTCTGAGCAGCGACAAAACTATTAAAATCCCAGAATGATGAGTTATGGGGTAACATTTGTAAAATAAGGAAAAATTAGTGGAAATTGCAGCTGCCATAAAATAAAGCCAAATTAAGTATTAGCATCAGGTCTATGAAAAAGACAAAGAGTAAAGCCTAGAGCATGTTCAAAGATGATGTCTTTATTCCTTTATTAACAAATTCATAGATATTCGCTGTTATGGGCCCTCAGCTGCTATGGCAACCACGTAAGATAAGTTGCTTTTCTTTGCTAGAACTACAGATGAGGGGTGGGGGTGGACGAATCAGCCCACTGAAAACTAATGTGGTCTATTTAAGGCTTCCGAGTACACTACATGCAACAGAAAATGTATAGGCAATCATAATGACGAAAACATAATTATAATGACAAATACAAAAATAGATCGCATGAATATAAACCAAGATCCCACAGCAGTTAAGGGGTTACTTACAAAAGCAAACGGCAATGCTTTACGTAGAAATTAAGATACTGTCCCAAAACGTATTACATGATATTAGCAAGGAAATGTTTACTTCAGCCTCGCTGCAAAATTTTTATCTTAAAGAAGAAATCATTGTTAGAAAAGCATCGTTGTATAGTGGAGGTTTGGCCGATTTCCCCGATAAACGATCAAAACAAGTTATATCCTAATCAGGAAAGCGTGTTTCAAAAAGCGTCTTTTATGCGTTCTGGTAGTGCAGGTTTACTCCATGTGCCCAATAAACGCTCTTCTGCTGTTCTGTCGGGGAAGAATGTGAGCGACGGTGTTGACGGTAACGGGCGCAAGTCCCACTGCTGACCCTCTGCAAATCTCTCCCCTCAGCACGGATTTAAAGGATCTTCTGAACTCCTCGTTTTTCCAGGTGTATAGGAAGGGGTTCAGCACGAAGAGAGAGCAGAAGAGCATCCAAGACGTCGATCGATGGGCAAAGGGAACCGGCTTCAAACGCCCTACAACCAAAACCCAGAGCAGCGGCTGGGTGGTGATCAGAAAGATGCCGCACACTGTCAAGACGTAAAAGCCCAGGCGTCTGTCCTTCCTTGGGAAGGAGTAAGGCAGGTTTTTAAGTATTTGGAAATTTAATATACTAACCCTCTTCATGCTGATCTGGACCCTACGGAATATTTTGAAATAGCAGTACAGGACGATTGCAGACTGTGCAAAAATAGTCAGAGCCAATATAACGTCTTCATTAGGGTTTGACATAACGGACGTTTTTCTGCCAAAGAAAGCTTTCCCAACTTGTAGATCTGAGCATCCTTCCTGTGCGTGCCTAGAAGATACCAGCCAAGGCAACAGACATCCCAGCGCTAGGAGCCAGGAAGCGATTATCATGGATTCAGCATTTCTTTTCTGGTAGAGCGACACATATGTTGCAGGTGCTTTGGTAATCAAAACATATCGGTTTGCGGCGATGAGAGAGTGGGATAAGAGAGAAACGGTGATGCCGAGGAACAGGAGAGCCTCCGAAAGAGCATGGATCTCCGGCGCGAGAGCAGATCCCGTGGAGATCAGCATCACCTCATGAGGAATCCAAATCGCACACACCAGGAGGTCGGCCACGGAGCCGTTCACTATGAAGGCATTGCTGGTGGTCCTAAGTTTTTTGAAAGACACTACCAGGTAAATGACCAGTACATTTAAAGTGCTCCCTAACAAGCACATCAAGATATAGATTGAGGCGATGATAGTTTTGCCGCTATGTCCGACTTCGCATCCAGAAACAGGTACCGAATGGTTTGTCATACTCAGGAATCTCTCGTTTGATGAGATATGATCTAATTCATAATTCTACACGCATTAAATATTTGATCGCGCCTGGAATTTTAGACGAAAATAACGCACTTCTGTTGTCGAGAACCTGCAAGCTTTGTAATGAGTGATGAGGAGTTGCAGCAGCTTTGCAAAGGCGTAGCTCGTCGATGACTCGATCTCCTGTGGAGATGATACCAGTACCACTAAACATGCCCAGAGATATTGTACAGCAAGATTTCCGTGGATAAGCAAGCACTAACATTTGTGTCCTAAGGCGCATGTAAGCATGTTATAGACGTATAGTTTCCAGAACAAGCGGTTATAAGAGATTCAATGGATAAGTAGATGTCCATCAACATTATGCAAAATCGAATCGTGCATTAATGTGGCAACCTAAACATGCAAGATGCATGTCATTGTGCGTCCAGATGCCAAATATTGCATCTGATACCAATTTAAATATTATTAATTCTGAAGACTGAAGATTGCAATAGGATCCAGGGAAGACAAATCACCGAAGTTAAAGGATGCATAAAAACACCCTTTTGCCCTACTTTAGATTTTATTTTTGCATACTCAGCAAGAAGCGCTGTTTAACATGTGTTAGATGCAATTTCCTCAGCCTACCATTGTTAAACAACAGGGTAAAGTTAGTTTAGACCAGGGGCCTGTTTCACAAAGCAGGATTACTTGCTTAGCCAGATAACTTGCCAGATTTAAGGTAGTCTGGGCTAAATGTAAGTTGATGAAAATAAGGTCTAATTAGCCCAGACTACCTTAAATCTGGCAAGTTATCTGGCTAAGCAAGAAATCCTGCTTTGTGAAACAGACCCTTTTGAAAATGAGAGCTACTTCACGGGTACTGAGCCATTCAAAGGGCTACCAGTTTGAAACGCCCTCCTAAACTAAACATCATGTATAATAAACATGTTTTGAATGCTTTTTTTTTTTTTTAGGTATTGTCAATTTCAAATCTATATGAATGCAAATGTGATTAAAGAAGAATAGCAACAGGATTAAATTCAATTTTAGATGCTGCTCACTGGGGAGTTGTGCTATTTTTAGAACAGGTCCGCAGGCAACTCATGTGGTCCTTGGGGGCATCCTGGTGCCCGTGGGCACCATGTTGGTGACCCCTGGCTTAGAGGGTTCAGGAGGGTGTGTATTTAATTTAACCAATGATTTAAGGCAAATGACTGTAGCAGCCAATAATGTATTAACTATCAATAATGTATGTATATAGAGTTATGAACTAAAAGAATATTTTAAAACCAGCCTTATGGTCCATGAAGGACAATCTATGTGCTGCACAGTTGATTTAACATCACGAGGTTAGGGAGCATATTAGCTACCCTTGGATTTAAAAACAATAAACGATGCACTGCTTTTAAAAACTTATTACAAGAAAATATTAGAAATACTTAAACGTAACTGGCTGGTTCTGAAGTGCACTGTAACAATGTACTCTGCTTTGTAATGAATGTGAGTGCCTAAGTATGAGGTTCATCAAAATATGCACCCCTTGCCTTTATCACAGCGGCAGATTCACTGCATCCCTTCCAGCAATTTCAGGAAATAGCTTGTGCCCAAACCCTCCCACACCTTTACAAACATGCAAACAGCTCCGTCTCATTTGCTAGACGCTCATTTTAAACTTGTTGGTCCAACTCGTCCTATAGGTGGACTTTCATCCATCCACAAGACCTGCTGCCCGCCCTGAATACTCCAGTGTTAGTGTTGTTTAGCCTGTAGTGTCTTTTACTTAACACCATGAAGTGAAGGTTTTCTGGCAGCTACTCGACCATGCAGTCCAGCTGCTCTGTCTTTGCTTGACTGTATTGAGAGATACTGGTTCACATTAATCGCAGCCCTCTGACCATTACAGTCATCAATTTGTTTTGCATGTCACCACTGAGTGTTGATTTTCAGCCTTTGATGTCACTTCTCATGTCTCAGACTGCTTCCGGTCAATGTTACTCCCCATGAAGCTTTTTCCTCTGTAAACAGCAGGTCACTCCCTGCTTGGACACATTTAACCTTCTGGCTGTTTGCCAGTGAGAGAAAACCATTTCATTCAAAATTTCGATTTGAACCCTATGCTGATTGTTAGCTGTGCCTTTCTAGCTCTAACAACCATGTCAAATGATTGTTGAATATTAACCAAATGGGTACGAGACTCATTACACAATGACACTGAATTCAATGTAAACAATGTAATTTATTTTTACATTTCATTTGCACTCTGTATATATTGTATTAGTTTTCCATACAGTAAATACAAACATCTATGTTTACAGTATATTTTGCATAAGTAGAAAGGAATACTGCTCTAGAATATCTTCTCTCTACACGCTGCGTGAAAAAATATATGCAATATTATATTTTACAGGTGCTTTCTGTAAGGAGGTAGAAGAACTGCAGCAATAAGATTCTCCCAAAGTTCATGAAAGAAAAGCACTAGCCTGCGTGGAATGAACAGTGAAACACTGAGGGATTCAGTGCAAATGAAGGGATCCACAAGTCAGATCTTAAACAAGACAAACAGTCAAAGTACATGGGGAGAGAGGCTGGGAAGGCATTTAACACTCGGCTAAGTAAACCGTTTGATCCGGCCATTTCAAGACGGAGAGCAGAGCCATAACAGCATATTCTGCCATAACAGAATATAACACAGTATCACACATCAAAGACTGCAATGCTGCCCTACAGTATCTGTCACTGTACAATATGGAAGCATCACAAAGATACAATAAGAACAGCACAATCAAATGAGATTTACAAGAACCATGTCGATAGGAGTGCATGTGAGCCTGTAGTCTGGAGAGAAAAATGTTTAAAAATCAAGGGAAAATGAAAAAGTCAGCAGCCCTTTCTTTGTCTTTCCAGAAAGCTCTTCGGACATCTCGCTTCCCCAGCACTTGGTATGACTTGTCCTTTGATGCACCGATATAAGGGGTTTTATTGTGATGTAAACACAGATCCCCGTGTGGCCATCTGATGCGTTTAATCCATAAAACTAAAAGGTGCCATTTAGATTTTATATTCATACTCAGGGCACGAAGTGCTTGTCCTCTACATTTATACTTCGTTACCAAAGTAATTTGTTTTTTAAATTCGTTGTTCGCTCTGTTTTAAAATTATGCAGAAGACAAATACACTATCCTAGAAAGCATGTCATTACCGTTCAGAAACACTATCGAATGTTGTTAAAGACAAATATGGGAGAAAACACCACACAAAATAGAATTTTAAATTTATAGCATCTCAATTTGGGTGGACAGAGGGAAAACTGCCAGAGGAGAGATTTTCAGAAGCAGGAAATTATACCATCCAACATCCTGAACAAGACAGCCTCTCACCAAAGGCTATCATTTAAAGACAACTGCAAGTAGATAAGTATTTCCTTTCCCCATCGAAGATGTTACATAGAACTCTTCACAAATTTAAATAGACTGGAGTGAATCATCTTTAACAGTAGACTAAACAGAGACTCACAGTTACTGCAGTACAAAGGTATTAAGCTACACCTCTCACAGCGTCCAGGGCTGAATGGGCAAATCATTTCCCCAACTAGGTTGAAAACGAAACTTGGTGAAATGAAACTGTCTGAGACAACCGGTCAGCCTTTGTTCTGCAATCAGTCACTGTCCCCCTCCCTCCCCCCAAGTGAAACGAGAAATATTAGTGTATTAAAACTGGCTTCCACAGGCACAGTAAATACTTCAGTAATTATAAAGCCCCCCTCCCATGGAAAGTAAGCCCTTTGAAACATCAATAAAATTGTCTATATAAAGTACACCTAGAACAAGTTTAAAAACCAGAAGATTTCATGAAACCATGATACAATTCATTATATATATGAACACATGTTCGTGTTATCCAATCTTAAAATCTGTAGACAAAAAAAAAATCATAAAAAAAGATCCCCTATCAAAAGTTCATAGATACGTCAGCAGTACGAGGGCTGCTGTTACTCTCATAACCAAGAGTGCTAGCTTGGAGAGCGGGTACCTGTACGTGCACGCACACACATGCACACAACTACCTGCTTAAGCAGGTAGAACAGGACATGTTCAGAGCTAATTAAGTGGAGACTTCAAGTCCCAAATAATTATCCTGTTAAAGTCCAGAGGTCAAAGGGAAGAACTCTTTGTTCCATGAAGGAGTGGACTCATCCAGTCCTCTCCGGACTGCCAGGTCCCTGTGACATGGGCAAACTACATACAGCAGGTCAAAAACGACGAGTCTGACCCAGAGAAGTGCTGGGTGCACAGGCCAGTTTCCCTTTATCCTGTTTGGGACAGCAGGGGCGAGAGGGAGGAAAGGGGGCTGCTTGGTGGCCCGGCGTGGCAGGGTGGGGGGCTGGCTCCCTGCTCCTCAGTGCAACGTCGCCGCCTTAGTACTGAACATATTCAGACTGAAGGGACTGCAGGGAGGGAGATAAGGCAGGAGATGTTATTACTAAAACACAATGAGCTGTGCACAGGGACAGTGATAGCTTACCTGGGAATAGAGGAAACAAGGAAAGGGTTAAGGACATGGACCCGAGGACGAACACAAGAGAGGCAGATATGGGAAGCGACCCACAGCGTCAATGTACAACGCAGGCAGCTACGGGAGGGGGGGGGGGGGCACGTCACTGAAATGCAGCTTCCTGAAATTAAAGACGGGATTCAGGGCAGGGACGACCTAGACCCCAGGCAGCACATTTTTCATTTCATGACAGTAGTTCAAAAGCAATATGGCGGCACAATGACATCACATCTCACAGTGGGCTCAGCCTTTCATGACAAGCATGTCATTATGTACAGAGCGGAGCTGTGAGGCTATTAATGCGGCACAAAAAGTAAAACTAAACTCCTGGCAGAGATTGGCTTTCGGAGGTCCCATAATTCTAGGAAGTAATATCATTTTATCTCTGTTTCCAGACGTCTCAATGGACAGCAGCAAATTGCTTCCAAAGATTTGTATCTCTTGCCGGTTTTGGACTTTCCTGCAGTTTGAAGTACTTACAGGAATACACACTTTCTTCCAGTAATTAACACGGATACACTGGAGCTACGAACAAACGGTAACGGACTGACACATGGAATCGCACCATCGAGGGGAGATGTGCCGATGGCTTCCCCGGACATGGTCAGGGCTGGTGTGGTGCTTGACGGAGGAGCCCTCAAAAAGGCCCAGCTGTTTACCATTTAAAATATCCAGGCTTACTGTACAGGTATCAGCAGGGAAATAAAGGGTGGCATTTCCTGATGACAATGCGAGTGGCTAAAGCGCTCATCCCCCATATTAGGGCTCAGTCAGCGTGGGATATGTTTGTTGGCACACTTGTCGTTTGTTGGCAACGTACTCATACAGCGCCTCGGTAAAAAAGTGAAGGAAAACTGGTAGTAGGGATGTGAACTCAAAAATGGCTGATAGCATCAGTGTTAGAAGGAACTTTAGTAACAGTTAGTGATGAAGCCAACATGCAGAGCTCTGTTTTCATTAAGTGTATATGAACAGGAAGGAAGTCAAAAAGTGAGATCACAGTGAACAGGACAGGGGGTGGAATTTCCAAAGGGCAGCCAGAGGTAAACCCTGCGATTAGTGGGCCGATCCGCAAAAGAGCACAATTCCATACTTGCGGGGCTTTTTGTGGAATTCCACACCAGTGTTCCTTGTCCTTTTTAAAAGTGCATGTGATTTAGAAGACTGGTGTCCCTGTCCTGTAAAATTTTAACAGCATCCAAACACACCATTAAAAAAAGCATTTAAGCAGCACAGCACAGGAAAAAACATCCCAAAGCCATTTGTTAGGATGTTAGAGACACTTAAGGGCGGGTGACTGCTTGCTGCCAAAGACTCAGACGCCACATTCATGCAGTCAGAGATTTATAGTTGAACTCGCCTCTAAGGAGGCAGGAGGCTACGCAGCTAAGGCAGCTGAAAGGACAAGCAGTGACCAGCCCGAGTGCAAAGTGACACACTAACATGGAGGACAGCGAGGAGTTAGCGGAAGGGAAGAGGAGAATGCTGCCGCTGGTTAGGGGTGCACACTTACGGGGATGGAGCGGCTGAGATATCGGGCCGAGGGGGCGCCGAGCCCAGACAGCGGTGCTGATCTGTAGAGGCCTAGCTCGTCTGGCCCGAGCCTGGGCGGGCGTCCTGCCGCATTACCGTGGTTGCGGTTGAAGGCTGGCCCTTTGCTGCTTCTGCCCAGGCCCACGGAGGCCAGGGAGCCGGGGGAGGTGGTACAGTTATACTGATTGTTGTTGTTGACTTCAAAGAGTTGATTTCGGGCAGGAGACACGAGCGGGCTGCCATTGGCATAGCCAGGACCCGTCCGAGGCGGGGGCGGAGGGGCGGCCGGCCGGCCGGGGGCTTTCGCGTCGTCATCCACGGCATACAGGTTGCCTAAGGAGCTGGCTAATCTGGAGTTTATGGAGAAGCTGAATTGGGACACAGACACGGGGTGGGGGGGGACAAGGCGGCGGGGAGAGGGGGGCCGAGGGACCATGAACACGGGCACACAGGTTCTTTATCAAATAAAGAAATCAAAAAGACGGCACAAAGACGGAATGCTGGACAGGATTCACTGACATGGAAGGAAGGCAAAAATATGAGGTGGGGGGGAGGGCAGGGGGTGCAGCTCCACCACACAGACCTCCTGAGCTCAGCAGAGAGCCTGGCAGAGCTGCTGCATACCAAGGGTAACCTGCCCACGCACTGCGTGTTGACACACTGCCATTTTCCTTAGCAGGGGAAGTGAATAATGGTGTATCAGGGTCAGAGGCTCGTCTGAATGAGCTCCTTCAGGTTGGGTTGAGTCACTAACTTCACTGCTTTAGGAACTAAAATAACCAAAGGCTCTGAACCGGACACTCAGGCTGCCCGTGGCACGGCTGACTGCTCCAGTGCAATCCCTACACACATCACTGGGGGCGCCCTGCTTGTGGCTTTAACCTGCCCTACTTCACAGCATGGGGTAATCACAGAGGGGGAGAAACACCACCAAGGAACTGAGACCCAGAAGGAACAGGAAAGGGGGGGGGGGGAGAGACAAAGAGAAAGGTAGTTAGAGAAACCGAAAATAGGGATACCAGGATGAAAAGGGGAGATTAGATGGCACAGGATAAGGATGCAGATAATGCAGGGGGGTGCAAAGGTGCAAGAGTGAGAGCGCGCGAGGAGTGAGAGCGCGCGAGGAGTGAGAGCGCGCGAGGAGTGAGAGCGCGCGAGGAGTGAGAGCAAGTTCACCTCTTGAGGTTGGAGGCCGAAGTGGAGGAGGTGTGGCTGATCCTCTTGGCAGAGGGGGATGCTGAGGGGGGGGCCTTGGACACCTTCAGAGGAGACCCCAAGCCCTGAACACCCACAACGGGGGTCATCCTGTAATGGGACAATGCAGACACTTCCTTGTTACTCATTCAAGGGGAGAGCAATTTCAGCAGATACCTGAAGAGAATCCCTCACGGAGTCGTCCGCTGTACCAGCCACTGGGCGGCTATGCCCACCCCCCCCCGGGGAAAAGACGGCTCATGGTAATTAAAGTAAGGGTTACTAACGTGGACAATGCTCTGCTTTCAAAACAATTCAAAAACACGTCCTGAGGCTTGGTAGACACGAGTAACACTTTACAAGAACAAAGGGCATTTACAATAATGGGGTAGGGAAGGGGGGGCAGTCTGAAAAGAAAAGCAAATAGCAGTCTGTATCATTATAGTCTTATGCCCTAGCGGAGAGAGGTCTTTACCCAGCAAGCCTGACCTGGCCATCTTCCTGCGTCACCATCTGCTCACCTTATAGGCGAGGTGCAGGGGCACAGAAGAGCTCATTTCAATAACAAGGGGCGATTAATTAAAGGCTGCCTCATTTGGACAAAGATGGAGAGCTAAATTCACATCCACTCCTCAAGACACATAAAAAGGCTCGTCGAGGCAGAATGACTGATGTTGGGCCGCCTTTGATATTGCTGCGTCACCGGGTGGTGCTGTCTGAGTAGCACTGCATGGGCCACCTTTTATATATGCACCTCGGAAGCTTCCTGATTGGAGGGGGGGTACTACTCAAACATACAAAACAGCAGAGGAGGGGGCATACCTGAAGGGCTGGGATGCAGACCTGGAGTGCGATTTCATGTCCTCCAACCTGGAGAAAATAGCCGGTGTTTAGAGCAGACAGTGGGTCCCGTACAGGGCTGAGTACTCATGACAGAGTACTCATGACAGAGTACTCATGACAGAGTACTCATGACAGAGTACTCATGACAGAGTACTCATGACAGAGTACTCATGACAGAGTACTCATGACAGAGTACTCATGACAGAGTACTCATGACAGAGTACTCATGACAGAGTACTCATGACAGAGTACAGCCAGACCCTAAACTGACCAAGAGTTCAAATCGAATCCAAGGTAAGGAGCCAAACAAAATTATTTATCAAATTAAAAACATCCGGCATTCCAATAAACAATTTACATTTGTACACTGAGGCCACTGGAGGATGGGCTCCCCTTTGAGTTTTTTCTTTTTAGGGAGTTTTTCCCATGCCACTGTCACCTCTGGCTGGCTAACTGGGGGTTTGGGCGGGGAATGTAAAGTGCTTTGAGACAATGTAACGTTGCGACAATGCAGCATGCAAAAGAAATTAAACTGAACTGAAACTGAACATGAGTTATCGAGAGCGAAACCATTGATTGTGTGACGACACGGTTAGGTGTCATTCTGTCTTTGACATCTGACCCGGGTCTGATACATGATACGTGTCGAGATGTTTATCCGGTCAGCATTCCGAGTGAGTTTCAGTGTGTGTGTGTTATTGTCATCCTCTGAATGTTGAGCCAAGCGTTTGGTCCAACAGGTGTCCTTGGGGGGCGCTGCCCGCATACCTGAGTGCCCCAGTAGTGACTGCCCGCATACCTGAGTGCCCCAGTAGTGACTGCCCGCATACCTGAGTGCCCCAGTAGTGACTGCCCGCATACCTGAGTGCCCCAGTAGTGACTGCCCGCATACCTGAGTGCCCCAGTAGTGACTGCCCGCATACCTGAGTGCCCCAGTAGTGACTGCCCGCATACCCGAGTGCCCCAGTAGTGACTGCCCGCATACCCGAGTGCCCCAGTAGTGACTGCCCGCATACCCGAGTGCCCCAGTAGTGACTGCCCGCATACCCGAGTGCCCCTGTAGTGACTGCCCACATACCCGAGTGCCCCTGTAGTGACTGCCCGCATACCTGAGTGCCCCTGTTGTGACTGCCCGCATACCTGAGTGCCCCTGTTGTGACTGCCCACATACCTGAGTGCCCCTGTTGTGACTGCCCACATACCTGAGTGCCCCTGTTGTGACTGCCCACATACCTGAGTGCCCCTGTTGTGACTGCCCACATACCTGAGTGCCCCTGTTGTGACTGCCCGTGGCTGCCTCCTCCCCTTCAGAGCACGGAGCTTGTCACCTTGCGTCAGGCCACTGCTGTTCTCGTCCTCCTGTGGGGAAGGGAGTCGACACATTACAGCTCAAGTTCCGTGACCTTTTATCCCAAGTCACACTCGACCCATCATCAGCACTAAAACAGTGTCCTGTCTGCGATGTCCCAACGGCGTGGATATGGGGACCTCTTCATCTCCCGGTGATCTAAATGATTGGTGTGGGCTTCACAGAAACATGCGTCTACTCTTAAGGGTGCTCTGTTCTGTTGTAGTGTTAACAGCTGAGCAAACTGCTAGGGATGGCAGGGGGTATATCAGGTGCTAGATGCCCCCCCCAGAATTATTCTAGTGCACAGGAACAAAATCCGGCATCACATAACCCTAAGAAGCCCAGCCAGCAGGCTTCCTCCACAAAAAAGGCAGCAGCTAATGACAGCCAGAGAATTCTCAGACAACCAATAGCAGAGTTTGTGAACTTTGTAGTAAACATTCCAGAAAATGCTTTTAAATAAAACTGAACAATGTACAAAAACCTCTCAGAAGATACAGAATTAAGACAAGAATCCACTGGGCTGATGAGCTGTTATTCATCTACTTTTATCTGACCTTTTACACTGGATCTGTAATTTAGACGAGAAACAGGCTGAGTTTAGTCCCAAAAACAAAACCAAAACAACCAAATTACAAACAGAATAACTTGCTGCTGTTGAACTTGTCAGTGGGGGCAGGGGTGGAAAGAGGAACGGGATCGTGCAGGTTTGAGCAGGATGACCCGTGCTTCCCGGGGGGGGCTGTAATGGGACACATACCTGATGTGTGCCCCTCGCTTAAATATTCAGTTCGAAATGCACATTTAAGTATATATTTATTGACATAGATAAACATCTACTTGTGAATTTAGATCCCAACACATTAAACAATATGCTAAAGCTGGCTGTGAATTGTTTACGGCTAATGCTAGTTAGTCAGTCTTAATTGGCAATACCAAGACTGTCAGCTCTGTCACGCCAAACTCGCTGGAAATGCATCCAACATACTAACTCAATTGAAACAAATATTATTTGAGATACCATCTGAGTGTGTGTACAGCCAGAGCAAGTCAGAAACAGCCTCTGCAAGTTAGTCTCCCCATGGCATTCAAGGCGCATTGGCAAGAAATTCAGTGGGATAAAAAAAAAGACCAAGTCTATAGGGGTGTTTATTGCTACAGATGCGACTATATTCGGTAGCAGAGAACACAGGATTCAACAGAATTTAGTTCATTATGATTGTGATGCTATTTTTTTATTTTATATGTTTAAAATTCACAATGTGCAAAATAAGTGTCCCTTAGGTTTTATTACTCACACGTCGGCAGACACATTGCTTTTGGTTTACAGCCTTTTCCTAATTATGTTTGTTTGCAGTTTACCCCACTGTAACAAACCGTACCGAACCATGGACCGAAAACCAAAGTTTGCACCGACCTGAGAATTTAATGAACCGTTACACTGCTATTGCTGGGCCATTTTTAACAGAACATCAAAATCATTTTATGGGCTGAGAGTGTTTAGGGAGCTGAGACTGTCACAAGACACATTCCTCCCTCACTCGCCGTCAGCCTGGACCTTTTTGCCAACAGGAAGGCAGAACATGCAGAACCCACAATAAGGAAGCAGCCCTGGGGTTCCGGGTCAGCATAGCCCGCTAGCGGATAGCAGGGACTTCAGCAAAATAAAATTAAAAACCCAGGAGCACAGGGGTGCCGTGGGGGGGGGCCACTGCACGACGTCGCGGACGGCTCACCTCCTCCGCGCCCTGCGACTTGAAGATGGATGTGGCGAGGGTCAGGTTGTCCAGGTTGGAGATCAGATGCGTGACGCCGCGGTCCCCGGGCAGCGGCCGCTGCTGCTTCTGCTCGGACCGCTGGGTGTCGCCTTGCATCCACAGGCTGGCCTGCTTCCTGCGGGTGAGAGGCAAGAGAGCATCTGTTAGAGAGACGCCACCCTAGGCAGACGCCACAACCCGCGTTGGTGCTCAGCATGCCGCTTAACCACACATGAAGAGCCCTAACATGTTTGAGCTGACAGGTACCCTTCGGAACGGAGGCCTGATGTCCTTAAAATCACAGCCAGCGCAGGCCTCTAACATACCCAGGATGAGGCCTACATGCACGCCAGGCCGCATGCCGTCTGCAGATAAGCAGCCCAGTTTCTCACAAGCTACTAATCTTTGGCCTTTTGTCAGGCCGGACGTTCCTGACATTAAGCAGACATGGGAGCGCGGAGCCGGCACTCTGCTCAGCTTCAGGCATGACAAGCCAAGGACTCTCCCGGCACCCTCATGTGGACCCAGGGCTCAGGCCGCACGAAAGATGAGGCACACAGAACCATCCGGCTGCCATCACTGGGCCGTGGCCAGGCCAGGGCTCTGACCACCACTGGGGGACTCGGGTCAGGCGTTCAGAAACACACAGCGCTTCCCACGCTTTACAGGATTATGAAACAAGCTCTCCTGCAGTCTCTGGCATGCCAGGGAGGAGCGTAGCACAGAAACGGAAACCCATGCTGAGAGAAAGACTGTAGCGCTGCTGATTATCCAACACTCCCAGTCATGTAAACCACGCTCTGCGCAAATTTCACCCTTCCTCGGCCCCTGCTCCTCCTCCTCCTCCTCCTCCTCCTACACTCACTCCTCCAGGAAGTGCTGCTGGGGCCCGATGATGGACCCCGGTCGGCAAACGCGGATCCAGGCGATGGCCTCGGCAGCTGTGAAGCCGTGGTGCTTCATTAGGTAGCAGCCGATCAGCGTCCCAGTGCGGCCCAGGCCAGCTGCTCCCAGGACAAGGAAAAGGAGGCGGGGGGGCAGAGAGCAGAGTAAGCAGAGCGTCTGGGAACTGGGGGGAGACACTTGTGCACCACTAACACGCTGAAGGGGCCTGTGCCTCAGAAGTCAGCCCACAGACAGATGCACTTAAAGCAAAATAACGTGTGAAAAAACACCACAGAAAGGTAACTAATGCTTATGCACATCAGCCCTCAAAGAAACTATCACAATAACAATAATTATTCAAAATAAAGTTTACTGGTTTAATATACGTAAATAACAATAACAAAACTAAAAAGTTTTATATAATACTTAAAGTGTTATACTTAGAAAGACTGGTGGATTTGACAACTAGAAATAGTCTTTTTCAGCAGACACTGCCCCCTTTTGGCACACTTGTCAAACTGCAGTCCTTCCGACACACACCCTTGCAGTGGACTGCGACGGCACCGTTGGTGCTCTCGCATATATGCAGGAAGCGCTGGGTGATGGCGTCACTAGGCGTGCTGCCATCGGCGAAGAACAGGTCATAGTGGTCAAAGCCGGCGTCAGTGAAGCGCCGGGAATCGTAGATCTTCTTATTGAGACGCACCACCGTCATCACGTTGTGCTTCCGGAAGTAGGGGAAGTAGGCTTCAGGGGCATGGAGAGGGTAGCCTGGGGGGGAGGGCAGGGATGTGGGTCACTGACCAGCTTACGGTCACATAAAGCACACACTGAGCATTAAAACACCTGAAATATAACGGTGATGCCCACTGTGTGAATTACACTCCTGTTTAGCCAGCAAAGTTCCATGCTTTGTGGGTCAGACGGCCAAGCACAGCCAGCTGTGCATCTCTGTAGGTGCAGTGTGATGGCCAGTTAATGTAGTGATATACCAGCCACACACGCACACATACAGCTCCCACAGAAAGGAAAACTACCCAGACCTTCGGCCTGCAATTTCACTTCCATTACATATGGCTGCAACAAAAGCAATGGTGCCATCTTCTGTTCAATGAATGCATTACAGCATATGGGTGGCCAGGCAACCTACCGTTCTCTATTTTGGTCTTGGGGTGCGGTCCACTGAAGGCCAGCAACTTCCCCGGAATTATCCAGTTGAAGTCGCCATTCTCTACACGCTGCCGTGGAGGATCAAAAGGTACAGGAACACAGAAGCAGTCTCAGCAAGAGCGCCGGACAGGCGAAGGCAGAGCGGCTCTTTCAGAGAATAAACTTATTTAAAAATTTTTACGCTATATAAAAAGCAGAACTTTCCTGGTACCATCATAGTTCAAAGGAAACCACAAAGCCTGGGGACCGCAGCTGTTATTTCCTCCTTTGCGAAATAAGCTTTGAAAGTCACCCACACACTGAGAAGCATTTAATTCACTCTGATCTCGCAGGAAGCCGGCTGCCGCTAAAGCACCACAGATATGCACCACGGAGTTCTGAGGGCCTTCTGGATTCCCATACGTTTCCAAGACTGCTGCCCCCTGGTGGGATTGTGGCATAACCACCTAGGAACAATCTCTTAAAAAATCCTAACCTAGCTTTGCGTTTTGAATGTATATAGATGGTATATATTTGGAGGGATTGCAGATGATATTTAATGTAACCTGAAAGAGGTTAAAAAGATATTTTTTCGGTTTCTCAGACAGCAGCCCTATGCGTGTGTAGAAATCCTGACATAAGCAGCTGAGATCAGGCTCTGGATTACCAGCTATGGTTTTACAAGATGCTAGTAATGAGACACTTGCACCCTACCCAGGAAAAATGCTCTGCGAGTTGCTTGCTTAAGCTTATGTAATCTCCTCAGCTGTACTATGACTTGTTGTTTTTGGGTCTTACAAACAGCACATTAAAAATGGGGGGGGGGGGGGGGGGCTTACCTCATAATGCTCATATTCGTCCACATCAAACGTCTCGAAGTCAAAAAATCCATGTTGAAGGGCCTGGACGGAAGAAACAATTTGAGGATGGGCTGGGACATGGTCACAGTGGGAAAGTTTCACCATGACACATGTCCACACCACACCTTCCCACAGGAGACCCTCACGACCGTGCCCAGGATTTAAATGCTGGCAGGGGGGAAGCTACCATGTCACCCCGCTTAACCAATTAGTCTTGCTGTACGTGCCAAAGATGTAGGAGACATGAAACACAAGCTACCAGCTGGGCCCAGAGGCTGTGCAGATTGAAAAGCATCACCGTGACACACATACACACACACACACGACTCTGCATGGAGACCAAACAAACGAGGCCTTATTCACCTCCTCCTCGCCCCCCCCCTCCCCGGTGCTGACAGCAGTATACTGGGCACAGGAAGGGCAGAGAGATCTCCACAGTTACATAACAGCTCCCTTTCTTGCACTCCTTTAATCAAGTTAACACCCTCCCCCATCTCCCTCTGAACGGGCAGCATCAACTGTGCGATTAACAAGAGGATAATGGCTGAGGGGGGCATGCAGATCCTGGGTAAGCCCCCCCCCACCCTCTTCCCATTCCAACCTCTTAATCACCATCTCTTCTGGCCTGTTTTTCTGAAGTGATTAATCTGGCAGCTGTCTTCACCAGAAGTTTCCTGAAGGGCCCAAACCAGAACGACTGAGTGCCAGCCTGGCTATGATCAGCTGAGGATAATCACTCGACCGCATAAACAGATTGATCCCATTCGTCACATGACCTGGAGGTAGAGAGCCGGTCATAGAGAGGCAGGCATGTGACAGCGGACACCTCACTCGAGGCCTGACAGTCAGCAACCTAACGGGACGGACGGCCCTCCTGACATGCCTGGACTCCGCTTGCCAACTCTGGTTTCAGTCTGGAGGCTCTTGCATCTCCCTGAGCATGTGAAAGTGCAGGTCCGCTAAAGAAAATAGCTCCATCCAGATGCATCGGGGGCCAGGACTGTGTCAGGTGTGTCTGCACAGATGTGGCCGGCCTCAGGTCCTGGAGGCGCACACACACCCACGGTGACGAGGGAACAGCGAGTCCTACCAGCGGCTGCTCCCTAGAGCAGGCAGGAATGCTGACTCAGACGGGCCGAAAATAGAGTGGGCGATTCAGCAGGCCGCCGCCAACACCGCAGCGGTGCGGGACCCGACCAAGGAGCAGGGCTACACCAGACACCCTGCCAGAGCCGTACCCCAATAACACACAGGCCGCAGATAACACCCATCTGCTTGGATAAACAGAGAGCTGTAATGATGCCAGGCCTCACACAGTATGGATGGTTTTTATTAGGTCTCCTTGTAAAACACTGACTGGAACATACCCACACCACCCCCCACCCCAATGGTCCCCTAAGCTTTCCTGTGCACCCCACCAGCTATCAGACCACCCCCCCAATCACCATTTACCAGAGGGAGGGAAAGAAAACAGCTGGTGGGCCAGAGACTGAGGTAGACTGACACTCGCTACTTCAGGAGGGCACAGTGTTTGGGTGCGTGTGTGTCTGTGCGCTGTGGGGGGGGGGTTCCTCCTTCCTTCCTTCCGAGCCAAACCCTCCCCTCCCCCGGCCGAGACGCTTCATGCCGTCGCCAAGGAGCCATGCAAAGACGGCGCGCCCTTACATAACTGTTCTCTGGCAAACCACTGTGGCAGAGCCAGGACGGGGATAGGAACGGCAAGCCAGCCGGCGAGGCCACATGGAGCTCGGAGCATGTTCCATGGGGGGCACTGCACAGGGCCCTGCTGAAACATGAAGTCTCACTCTGAAACAGCAAAAGCATCTCTTACCTTGTGGATACCTTGCAAACAGTCGAGAATGGTCAGGCTGTATGTGCAATTCCCAAAAGAGGCGTCCCTACAAGAGAGGAGAGGAGACTGCATGAAGTTCGGCTGATCGGACACAACGGAGACGAGCCAAGCATCCCGCAGAACAGGAACTGCTCCTGTGGAACCTGGCAGAACCTGCTGGAATCCCATTTCCCTCAGGGAGGAAAACAGAAAGCGCAAGGTGCTGCCGTCAGGCTGGAGCAGAGTAGAGTTCCAAGTCCACAGCCTCGACAAGTGGAATTGAGGCTGGAATCCGACCGCTGGCTGACAACCGGCAGGTCAAATTGACCGTGGAGAAACCTGACAGCTGTTAGGGTGTTATGGAGGTACAGCTTCTGTCTGAGGTTAACCATCATTCAGACTCACACGCTCCTGTATAAAATCACACAGCAATGGTTAAGTGAAGGACATTTTCTGAGGCCACCTAAATACTTTGGCCACTCAAGTGTCCAATGTTTTCAACCAGACATCAAATTCTCACACCTCTCAGGCCTGAGGTCATCTTTCCCTCGAATTCTACAAGCTGGTGGGATCATCTCCCTCTTTGAAGTATAGCTAGAATGCCTGCGACAGTCCTTTTCACACAGGCTAAATGGAAAAATACCACTCTTGACAGCTGATGGTCAGATGTTATGCGCACGATGATGTCATAAACACCCCATCGTCAATCCGATTTCACGGTGACACAGAATGGAGGCGCTTGGCAGTAAGCAAGCCGCTCACGGCATATACCACACGGGTGGGAACGGAGCTGCCAGACATCATACACACAGGCTCTCACATGTGCCTCATAGCGTTCAGGGCCAACCGAGAGCTGGAGGGGAAGCAGCTAGGACAGGGCCATTCACTCTCGGACTCAGGCCGCTGAAAGCGTGGCGGCGGCGTCGTCATGTGGGTGATGCTCTTCATGCTGCCTGAGTCGCAGCCACGGAGGTGGGCCAGACCACGCCAAGCCCCATCCGCCGCTCCAGCTGGGACTTCACACACAAAGGGTGAAGAAACAGGTCAGCTTATAGTATGCTGGGCCTCTCTCCCTCGGCTTGGCTCCCGTCTGAGCGCGACCACGATGCGAATGGGGCTCAGAGGGAGACTCAGAGCCTCCCACATAAAAACACAACTATTATGAGGTTTCTTCATCTCCAGACACTATTTTACAGGGACAATTCAACCACTTTTTTTCCTTCTAGGTTTTCCATTCGTCTGGAAAATCCACCAATGGGATAAGCCAGCAAAAGAAAATATTTTATTATGCAATAAATAAAATTAAAATGAGTGTCAAGACCTGACTCCAAGCTGACAGTCAGCGTCGTGACCCTGACTATGCCCCAGGGAATGCATAACCAACCAAAAAGACCAGAAATCCATTATGCCCACAGAGTATAATAAGTGGGCGCAGAAACAGAAGAGCCACAAAGCCCCCCCCAGCAGAAGGTCTTTGTGCACTGTCTGCCTCTCCTACACACTACCTCATTCATTACTGGGCCCACTGGGACCTGTGGGTAGAACAGACAGACCGTCGTGTGCCCTGGACGCAGCAGGAGAAAACAAAGGCACAAAGGATACAGGGGACGGAAATGTCTACGAGCAAACAAACGGCAATTATAAGCCAATGACATCACCAGAAAGAGATCCCCATTACTACACAAGGAAAAGCAGGAGGGAGGCAAGCAGGCCGCAGGGTTAATCGCGTTAACCTGGCTGTACCGTGGACGGCTCCTAAACCCAATGGGGATAGGCCTGCTGTGGACAGTAGCTCTCACCTCGTGCAAATGCACAGATTCTTCTAAGGAGCCACCTGGATCACGCAACTCTGAACTTCTGTCATCTCAACAGAGGCTTGAAGGAAGTGAAAACCAAAGCTGACCTGGTCGCCAACTTCAGCTGCAATAGTTTGGGTGGTAATGCTGACATATGGCACCACGCAATCCGACAGCACAAGGGTCATAATCTCTCTGATAAACACTTCCCTGAGAGCCGATAACCACATCTCCACTGGCAGCAGGCCAAGCAGCCCCATACACGGCAAAGAAAGCTGCATTTCCGTGAAGTGTTTCAGCACCATGGTACCAGGATATAAACACATACAGCCATAGGACTACATAAAAGCAGACTGAGTTTGCTAGAAGATGCCAAACCTACACAACCACTTATATTCAACACTCACCACAACCATTATGGCTCTGTGCTGAAAGGAGCTCAAAGAAAGTCCTCACGAGATCATACTCCTACAGGATTGACCTGGGCAACTGGGGACCTTTTGAATTGGGGTTTAACTAGTAGGAATTTATCCATGCTCACCAATGAATGGGACCTTCTGTTACAAATATCTACAACAATTTGCATAAATCAAATCGACGCAAAATGTACTGGGACCTATAAGGGACAAAGTGCAGGTGCAGCAGACCCTCATCAGTACTGCCGGGCTGCAGAGCTGTACTCTGGGCTCAGGGGTGGATGAGCAGGGCGTGGAGCCACTGCGATGTAAGAGCAAATGCCGTTCGTGTTTCCGCCCCCTCGCTGTCAAATGTTCCTGGGAGTGGCCTGGTCTTCTGGAGGTGATGTTTATATTTGATTAACACCCAGGATAATAATGGCTGAACTGTCACCAGAGTGTTTATTGCCCGTCACTGAAGCACGAACACTTCCCCTGAATGCATAGGCCGGGAACGCACTGCCATAACACAGTCTATTTACAGCAGAAAGGCAGCTGGCAGGGAGAGAGGGTGAGTGAGTTCAGAGAAAGGGAGCAAGCACTCCCCCAAAAGATTAAACCAGGGGCTGTGGTGATGCAAGCCCCTCTTGCTACGTGTCGTCCATCTCCAGTTCACCTCCTCATCACTCACATACAACGCACACCACAGGAATCCTGACTGGTCAGATTAAACCCCTCAATAGTCTGGGAGAGGTACTGAAACATCCTTTGTCTGACAGATGGCTTTTCACCAGGCAGACCGACTAGCTTCCTGAGAGGGTCAGCAATCTAAGCCTCAATACTGCATGGATTAAAATACCTTCCTAAGCCCCAAGGGCAGGGTGCTGGAGAGGGGACAGTTTCCATATTCTTTTCTTACCATCACTTAAGCACACAAAACCAAGAAAACCACATATTTTCCAAGAGCGCTCAACAGGATGACCATCATTCATAACTCACTGTATTCTGTGTACATCATCAGCCCCCAATGAGTGGACTGGACAATGGAGCCCATTTTCATGCCACGCCCACGGCGTATGGAATGGTAGTGAGAAGACCACGACACACACACGCCTGTAGGACGTCCTGGAACACACTGTGATCACCTCTGGGGACCAAGAACAGAGAACAGAGCATCTGCTCAGGGACACACTCATGCCCTACCGGCATTCTGTACACACCTGCATCCTCTGGGCTTCAAATCCGAGCAACAACAAGGGCCTGAGTGATTATTATATATGCCATATAAGCGATGACAGGTGTCTAATTAAAGGCAGAGAGTCATAGCTGCAGTGCTGGGTGTCATGTGACGGCCATGTGTTTGCCCCTCCGCCCAATCAGGCGGCCCTCTGTACCGCAACCTCCCAGTGCTTCAAAGTCAGAATAGGTCTCAGGACAACTCAGGAATTTCATTTTGTTAGTGACTGCAAAGACTAACGCCACCTAGTGGTGGTGGTGATGTTGATGATGATGATATGACAGCATGCTGGTGGGGGAATCAGACTATGAAATTCAACTGCATAAAATACAGTCACACGCTTGGTCCACATCAGATACTTACTATGTGGATACATGCAAAAAAACCTAGCATGTGATTGTTTACAAAAAGTGTTAAACAGTTACAAAAAGGTAAACCCCTACTAACAAGCCTAAACCTGGGGATGAGATCACAAGTGCACGAGGATCACTAAATCCAAACAAAACAAAGGCGTGGAGACAGTAACTGCGGATAAGTAACCATGCCACTAGAGAACGGGGTGTGAACTTTAAAAATACCCCTGTGCTCTTGTTACTCATAAGCATGAAGGAAAAAGAAATGAGGCATGTCTTTGGGCAGTAAAGGGTATTAAGCTAAATTTCAGCAATTCAGGTGAACAGATTCCGGTTGAGGGATACCGCTACCCTACTGTTTTTTTGACAACTGATGATGCCTGTGCTTTCAAAAATAAGTGCAGACAACCAGCACAAATATCTTTAGTTTGCAATTAGCACAAAATAACCTAAAAATCATAGGGTATATGTAATTACATAATTACACGTGAAAAATGCGGCTATAAATGCTGCACTAGAGTTGGTCATTTGGCTTGTTATGAAACTTCAGACCCAGAACGCCCCCATCACTCATCCAACGATGCTTTTCCTGAAAATACTCAGTGAGCCACAGCAACGAGGACGTCAGCCCGTAACAAATTCACACGGCCCTGGAAACTGGCGCCGAAGGCTGGCACACGGGGCAGCCGCCACCCACACTACGCCAGATCTTTTGTCTGACTGTCATTCTGACCCAGTTCTAACTGATAATCTCAGCTTCTTCTCAGCTCAGATAGATAAACTAGCCACCTGTCCCTTGGTTGCTCATGGCACCCAACAGGGCTGTGAGATACTGACCAGGATACTGCTTTTAGATCTTTGGGTGAAGCATTTAAATTCAATTAAAACATTATGCTGCACATATATAGTTCTACACAATCGCTCCAGATAACTACATGATTATAATTACATGTAGTTCAGTTGGCTTCACACAAACCGTGGAGCCAGGAAGTCATTAAACGGTTATTTGGGTTAAAGTAGCCCCAACTATAATTGCATTATTCTTCACATATTCCTATTACAAGCTGTAAGACACTGGCTCAGAACCAGGGTGCCAGACCCCAACGCTTAAGCTTAGAAAAAGCGTTTGCTGGTTCTGATTGCTCACATGAGCATTACTGGCAAGCACGTCATGAACTTGAACTTTTAGCCAAGACGAGATCCAACAAAGAAAATTTTCAAGACCGTCTGGTCTGTGCGAGACACTACTGGGGTGGCCATGGCAACATCAACAGAAATCCAGCGTCATTTTGTAAACAGATGCCTGGTTTGCACAGAACCAGAAAACACTAACAACTAGATGGTACTGGCGCCGATATGACAGCTGCCAGATGCCCCCACCACAGGTGCTGAGAAGGCACTGAACCACAACTGATCTCACTGGGTGATTTGGCCATGGCCGCTGTCATAATTCCATTCATTAAACAATCATCTTCTATAACAGCCGTGAGTGGCCCACACCAGCTCCTGTGAAACTGCACACACGCGTGGCCAGAGCAACGGCAGCCTGGGACTAGAGCTTAGATCGGGCCCAAAAAATTAAACCCGACCCTACCCGAGCCCGTGCACCTTGTGTCCGAGCCCGACCCGGTCCGACACATTAACTGTAATTATGAGCCCGAGCCCGATTTAAACCCGACTATTTTTTAATACGTGAGCCGTTGTAATAGACGTTCTCAACTACAATTCTAAGTTGTTTGAACTACAGAAATTAGTTTAGATTTATCTTAATGAAAAATGCAACAAGGACGAAGCATGTAAACTGCATTGTTTGTTTATTCAGAATGGATTTTTGAGACACGTTTAGAAGAAAAGCACGTTTTCACTTATCCAGTTCGCTTGCTGCTGGAACCAGTTTGTGTGCTCGGCATCGAACTTTAAGTAAAGGGTTAAGAAAAAGGTTACATCCTTCCGTAAGCAGCCAATGAGGTATGTGTTAATTAAGTTTTAGTTAAGTTTGTTGTATTTAGCCATGTAAATGTAAATGCTAACTGAGGTTCGTGTTAACTGTATATGAATTCTCTAAGCTGTCTTTATTGTTATTTATGTTTATATTTCATTTGAATTTCAATGTTTGTTAGCTAATATTGTAAGTAAATGTGCTTGATTTTGTGTTTCCGTATCTGTATTTAGTTCTCACGTCTGCCATGATGGTGATAATAACGAAGCCACTGTCTTTCGAATAAACCGTCGGCTCAGTTAAATGCAAAGGACTCTTGTGCTCGTGTCTTACGGGAGGGAGCTACATTTATAATTATGGCATAGCTCTCCACCCAATTAGGCTAATTAAGTAATGATTTAAAAAAAAAAAACACACACAAATGCTTGATCATGGCCCCGCCCGGCCCGGCCCGGCCCGAAGATAGTGGCAGGAAATATCGGCCCGACCCGGCCCACGGGTCGGGTCGGGTCTGGGCTCGGGCTCGGGCAGAGAATCTAAACTCTACCTGGGACCCCCCACCAGGCAAAGCCCTGCCTTGCAGCCTGGCGCTTCCGGGGACAGGCTTCTGAGCACCGGTACCAATGCTAGGATAAGCTGCTCTTTAAAAAAAAAAAAAAAAAAAAAAACGGATGAGCAGACTTATGTCAGCCATTCTTCCAGGCTGCCTGTAAGGAGCTTTAAGAACTTTCCATCAGTTCTCTATCCAATTGGTCTCTGGTTCACCGGCTTCTCTCATTCTACCATCTGCAATCAGCCTGCCCAGCGAGAAAGCAAACACTCAAACCTTGATTTACATTCCCTTTGGGTCTCTCATGGTCCTAATTATTTTGTGAGTATAATTTTCACTACACAAGATGGGCAATATTTTACAAAGCATCCAAATGCATAATAATTAGAAACCATGCCAGCTCGTGGAACGCCCAGTCTCTTCTCTCTATATCATTCAGACAGTGAAGGAACAGATTGGAAAGTTTATCCAGCTTTCAAAAAATGGGGGCACAACTTTTATAACTTTGCATATACGAGTCTTGGGGGCATGACAAATCTAAACAGAGAGACAGAGACCGACACTGACGAACAAGAGCGTAGAGCACATAACATGCGCCTTTACAGGACCCCCATTCCCAAGGCATCTGTATAAGTGGCACGGGAGAGAAATTCCCTCAGCATCTCCTTGGGGAATGAGTCCATCCTGAACAGCTGTGCCAAAGGGAAAACTGCACATCATTTGACAGCTGGGTCTCACTAAGGAAAAAATCTTATTTACAGGGGTCGGTCGAAAAACACTCCCTGTACACACCTCAGAAATGCATCATGACCTTACATATTAGGGACTATTTGGAGGCAATTTAAGGAAATGGTACCAGCACTATGAAATCGGTTCAAGATCTAAAACTTTAGCTAAAAAAGATTAACAGCACGACAGATAGTCCAAGCTCATGCACTAGCAAAGTTAATCTGCCATCTTCAATAGAGAAGGGGCCTCCCAAAGTGAGACTACACACACACACACACACACACACACACCAGACAGGGCACAGCACCCTTATAACCAGGTGTAAAATCGCTCGTCGCCCTCCATCTGTGCCGAGCCGCCGTCTGCCTGCCACACGACGCCCGTCTTTCACACGCCCCGGTTCTTGTTGAACCTGCTGCCGCTGCGGAGGTGGAGCCAAGCTGCACGGCTTGAGGGAATGAGCACTAGTGACAGAAATGAGGAGCACACCGTTTAAATGAAACCATATCCTTTTCCCTCACTTGCCTTATTGGTTACCAACAGTTTCATGTGTTTTAATCCTTTTAAAACATCCAAGTAGTGAAACACCTGACATGCACCAATCACTTGGAACCCTACCTCACACCCAGAAGCCCTCCCACATACCAGGGCCCTTTGAAAGCTTATCCCAATAGCTTGACTGAATTCACTCTGAATTATACCATCATACTGTCACCATTACTGTTAACATAACCTTAAAAGGGAGCATTTCAGAGGCCCCCGTGTCCACCAACGTGGTGCTGGAATCTGCCAAGCTCCCCCCCCCCCCTCTGGAACTGGTTCCGTGCATTTCCACCACAAAAAAACTAGCCCTGGTCCAGAAAAAAATGGATCCAGCATGGCACCACAGAAAATCTGGTTTCAGGTTTTGGATCTGTAACATTAGCGAAAATGGGACCGGCTACCACATCCAAATCTTCCACATAGCCAGGAAATTCAATCAATCAATAACCAATAATGTTTTGTCTCATATCCCGATGCCAGCAGTGAAACAACAACAACAACACGCTCAAGTACTCACACTTGTGACACTCAAGTGTTGAAGACATCGTGAGGCAGACAACAAAGCTCAGTTTTTGCAGGCTCTTTTATTGCGCAATCTTTAATTAAAAGGACCGCAGTAAAACCACAAGAATATTTTCTCCCCAGTCTGTGTGTGAGGTTAAGTCTTTAAGGGAATAAAAGTTGGTATAACAAGTTGCTGGACTGTTTCTGTGTCACTACCTGCCAAGCATGACATTTACAAGAGCTGAAATCCATCTCACTGCAAGTCACTGGAAGAAAAAGGAGGTTCTCTCCTTCCCATTCCCCTCTCACACTTCCCACACAAACCCATGAGGAGCAGCACCCCAGACATCCTGACGGTCACAGCCGGCACACCGACACCATGCTAATAATCACACTGACAGCCCATCCCTGCTCAAACACATTCGACTCAATTATCAGCAGCATAATCCACAGCGCAGCAGCAGAGAACGTGTTTTTTTACCTGAATGGTAGGTATGGCGCATTGAACCCAGAGACGAGCGCCCTGTAGGCCTCCTCGGGGGTCTTCTTCAGGTAGAGGACCTGGAACGAGACGACAAGTGTGAGGATACATTGCTAGGCTCTCCACAGCTTAAACGAACCTCCAACAGTTTATCCGTCCGGCAACATGATGGCTTCCGGTTGCCTGTGCAGCTAGAAACCTGATCCCATCAGTCTTGCGGCCATGACAGTAGCACAGAAATGTCACTGTAAGCGGCCAGTCACCCCCATGTTCATAAATCTCTGATGGGGTCAAGGAGATGGCAGCCTTAAGGTTCCCATCTCAGGTGCTGCTGCTATGCTCACATTACTTACCAGCAAGGGAACCCCCCCCCCTCCCCCGAATTTAAGATAAGCTGGTAGAAAATCAGAGAGAAAACTAGCCGTGTTCATGGACAGTGATTATCCCTGATTATCCCAACAACTGGCATGACAGGTCACAAATCCATCTCAGAAACAGAAATTCATCCCCCAAGAACAACTAGACGAAGAGGACTGTGCATGTCAAAGCCCAGGAACTTTTGACCCTCAGCTGTGAGAGCGTCACCATGACCGGAGCACTGACAAGACAGACGCCAGTGTCACCTGGTCTGAAGGGGCAGTGATAGGAATCTGGTCCCACACTGCCCACATATTAAACCTCCTGCCAACATTAAGTCAGTTCCAGCATGTTGACTTCAGCACTAGAAACCAGCAAAGTCAGTCCATTAGCATTTCTTCAGAGAAAGTCTCAGCACAGACAGTACCATTTCACTGGCAGTTCAGGAGCTGTCAGGACACCTGCCTGGCTTTGCTCTTAGTCCAAAACGACTACCGTGCTAATGTCAGCCCAGCTAGGACGCCAAGCAGCACAGCCCATAAAAGTCAAGTTCAAGCGTGAGAAGCAGTGTGTGAAGCACCCACACACCTCTTCAGTGAGAGGGCCCGGCTTTGTGTCTCCTTGTCTCCCTCGTGAAATATTCACTATGCATGCATTAGAGCCTACTGAAAGAAAGGCGGATTAAGTTCTGCCACTGGAAGGGTACGTGCAACAACACAAAGAGGAGGCAGAATCCCAAAGACCAGTCTGATTCCCACATTCTAGGGATAAAAGCAGGCTGTGTGTCTTAAAAGCAGGACTCAGAAATGTCACCACCAGACCAAGCTTCATCAGCACTTCCCTAAGAAGAGGAGTAGCAAGAAGCTTCACAGATCCTCCCATGCCAAACAGCTAACTCAGTTTAAATGAAATCCCAAAACAATACCTGAGAAGACAATAAATTACCTGCTGTAAACTTAATTCTATGCTATAACGTCAGTTCATTAAGCTCTGCCGGCACAGATCGAAGCACCAATCGCAGACTCAGCGGGTAGAGATCAATCACCCCAGCAGTTTAATTAAAACGTGAGACAAGAGCTCTGCGCTTTTGACTTCCGAAAACAAGTCCAAGGCACCCTTTTCTCCTTGGCTTTAAAATAACCGACAAGATACAGCAGCAGATCACCATATAGCCTGGTTTTAAATGGAGAGCTCACACTACCATTTAGTTAAGAGATAAATTTAGATCTTGGTTCAGGGTGCAGGATAATTTTAGACTACATCAGCACCATACTGATGGCACTAGGAGACCGGTTACGCTTGTGCTGCTCCATTTACAAGGGTTCCCATTTGATAGTGCTGTCCCAAAACCCATCAGGACCAATCCTGTCCTAAGCCACACCTACCCTGAAGTGCAGGGTTTCAGGGCTCTGGGGTAGACACGGTTTCAAAGGGACATAAAACCTCTGTACAGTTTGGTCCATCCTTCAAATGATAACAGTCTGCAGACATACAGCTTCTGGCCATTAAATCTAAATTATTATTTATTTATTTAACCCTAATTCCTGATTTGTCATCTTGACAATTCATTGCCACTGGTCAAGTCCAAACTTAGAAAAGCTATTATCATAATATAAACACTATAAATCAAATGTAGAATTCACTGAATCTAAAAGGATAACTACAGGTGTTAGGTGTTGATATCCTCAGGACCTAACACGTGTGAAGACTACATGGTCATCATTGTTTGAACAGTATATAAACACAGGGAGGGGATGGCTTTAGTGATGGGGAGGGAGACCCACATAAAGCACAGAAAGTTCAGCCACAGCCCAGCCGATGGGAGCATACGCAGCAGGTAGTGACATCACAAACCTTGGTGATGAAAAATTGGTGATGCAAAAGCATAAACCAGAAAAGGTCAAGCTATACCAGACAGATTAGGCAAGTCTGTCAACTGGAGGGACCATGTGCTAGAAAATGCTCTGACCAGCCTCAGGCAAATACAAACCAACCCGACTAATCAGTTTCATGCAAATGAGACTGACACATGTGGGAGAAATGAGCTTTCACACCTGGAAGAACAAAATCACTAGAGAGCGATGAATCCATCATAGGTTTGCCAACAGCCCTGCCAGCCAAGCTCTCATGGAAACTCATCAGCTGACACAGCATCACTACAGCATTAACCTGTCAACAGCGGGACCTGAGAGACGAGCCACCGCTTTGTGCGAGAGAATGCCAGTGGGCCATTAGCCTCATTTCCATTGATGGCCACATACAGTGCAGGACTGGCATAGCTGCAAAGTTCACAATCATTTGGCTGTTCACCTTCAGCTCTACATGTGCCTAGGAAGACGCCACCAACAGCATGTTTGGCACAGCCAGACCAATAAACCAATACGCAACATAATATCAAACACAAAGCTAAGATGAGGCAAAAGGCACAGAGCCAAATAAAAATCCACCCCCACATCCTGAAACCATCAATCAGAAGCATATAAATATGCCGAGATTCAATACTAACGTACTTCCTTGTTCGGATACAATTCAGCCCAGCCTACCACCCCCATCTTCCAGTCAGATCAATCAAAGTATTTTTTTTAATTCAAATAAAAAGCCCCTAAGATTACAGTGGAAAGACCAGACAGCATCACCAGTACCAGCTCTGCCAACTTGTCTTCCTGGCTGAGAGTGCACGTAAGCCCGGTCTGCAGGGCGCAGGATGTGCTGGTTTTCACTCTATTTCCGTCCTTATTAGGACAGGACCTGCTGCTCCGGGGGTAAATCAGCAGGCAAGAGGAAAAATGAACCCAAAAATCATGCAGACCACATCCCCCCCTCCCCCCATGGAGGAGTGCTTCCCATCACAGACTCCCACTTCTTCTTGGAACTGGGAAGAGAACAGGGAACACTAGCCAGTGAAATCTCTACTAATCTTAAAAGTTCCACCTGATAAATACAGGTGACCCACATCTGCATTAAGGATGACAAACGGGCAACTATACTATAACTCAAACTTTAAAATAACACACAGGGGACCCAAATATTTATAAAAATGCAATCACACACAGCCATGTCCACAAAAATAATGGTCTTTACCACGTGGTGGAGAAGAAGGGACCAATCATTCCTGTTTCAGGTGCCAGTCAGGATCAATGTCAAAAATTGGGCCTCGCTGTTCAAAGGCCCACCTCAGTGAGCCACTGCCCCACACTACAACCAGCCATTCCCATCAACGGCCGGTGGCAGCGACCGAGAAAGCCCTGAGGTGCTAGGTCAACTGGTCCTGGCAGTAAACCCCCAGGAGAGGAAGACTCGGATGATGCTGCTGCCAAAACAACAGGCGAGCCAGGAGACAGAGGGTGTTATGGTGTAATAACCCCTGCATAAGCTAAACCTGGTGCTAGCCTGGGCCAAGGAAGGTGGGAGAGGCAGTTAGATACAGCCTTTCAGAAATGCTTCAGTCATTAAAGAAAGGCATACAGGCAATGTCCCAAAAGCACAACTTTCAGATAATGAAGGTTTCATTTTCACAGTCAACTGCTGCACAAGGGAGCAGTCTGTCACAGTACATTCTTCCAGCCCCTGCCTGTAAGAGGCAGCAAAGCCAAAAGGTCCTGCAGGCAGAGCGGGGGCTAAGGTTTCACCAAGTGTGACACAATTCTGCAGAAATACAACAGAGAGCTGTCGGGTGATGGTCAGATCGGACATGAAAGGGGACGGAACAGCAGATACTCACAGCATAGGCACCGATTAAAACAGCAGCATTAGCCCTCTTCCGCTGATCAAAGCTGGTGTAGTGAACAATCCTCTTTCTGGTCAAAGTGAAGGACTGTGGGTGGAAATGAAAAGAAAAAGCATTAAGGTGATAAGACCTGCATACATGAATGATAGCTGCCGTTTTCACACATATTCCACAGAACTGTTAGCGTCAAAACCAGGTAAAATCTGTTAATGACAGTGGTTAGGCTGATGTAACTGTAGCAGGGTTGTCCTGGCTTGGGTCGAAGCTGTTGTAGGGCATCCGGGGTTAAACGAACTCCCCCCACCCCCCAGGAGAAAGGGAGAAGGACATCTGCTCAGCGAAGTAAGGCACGGCGTTAAGCTGAACAGAAGCATAGCTCCATCTCTTTCAGCTGTCACCGCGAGCTCTTAGAACTTTGGTGCCAATTTAATGGGAACATCTGCTCAGCACACATGTTGAGGCATGCGAGCTTGGGGATGCACTCTGGATCCCCGCAGCCAGATGTGCTTCTGCAAGGGGGGGGGGGGGGAAATCAGGCACCGCAGCTTTATGCAAGCAGCAAAAGCGGCATGTAAAGGCACATGCGGTGTCACAAAGTAAAGAGGCAAGATTGACACTTTGAAGTAACCTGACAGTGGCCCCTCTCCTGTTCTGGCATGCAAACAGAAGCCGAAACCTTCCTGAGGGAAGGGTGACCCATGAGGCTTCACCCGCAAGTGACATTCAAGTTTGTGCATTTACAACCAAATCGACAAACAGGGTCAAGTGACTATATAAGCACCCCCCACCCCCAGCCCAGTGCTTGGCCCAATCCAATCCGAGACAGCCGTAACAACTACCCAAGAAAAAAAGGTCCAAAACAACTACCTAGATGAAGAATTGACTCTTCAGTTATGTGGAGGGCAGCTTTCAAGCAGCTCAGTTGCACGCCTTTATCCTGATCCTCACCGATTAGTAAGCCGAGATTAAAACATGCTCCCACAAACCAAACCAACCTCAATATTGGCAGGGGCTCAAGGCACTCAAGGAGAAAAAGAGAAAAAAAAAAAAAACCAGGCTGTATCCAGTGCCAGGCGGGTAGGGTGACATTTGGGGCAAGATTAATCTGTACCTGTACTTGTCTCATTTAGGCAGCCAAAACAGTGGCTGCAGTGTTTTCACTTATATAGCCATTAACTGTGGATGTAGACTGCTACTACATTTCAGTCTAGAAAATCTAAAGAAGCCGAATACATTTAGAAGGGGAGTAGGAAGGGGCAAAATAAAACTTTAATAACACTTTCAAAGCATTTATCCAAGTCCACAGAACAAATACAGTAGATCTATGCCCCCTATACATGTCATCTTGTAGAGAATTTCAGATATCTTCAATCCCACTTCCCTCCTGCCAAACCAAGGCTACAGCAAATTAAGCACTAGGGGAGATACTAATAAAAAGAATATTAATCCTGGAGTGGAATATTAAGGTCTGTAAAGCAATAAACAACAAGTATGTGCAAGGATGTAGAAATAGCAGGGAGGGAGGAGTATTCTTATGGGAAAACAGTGACTACCCAAAAACTGAAGGTTACAGTATTGGTTTAATCGGTTTAAAAAAACAAGCTTGGGCCTGCATGTCCTACTAAGCAAGGAGGGCTTCCATTCACAAAATAAAACATTGTTTTACTAACGCATACAGCAACAGATGTCTCACAAATCACAAAACTTGGTTTATTGCAGTGTAATGTTTTTGTTCCTCCCTCCTCGTGTTGGTCCAAATTAAAGCTTGACATGCAGACCTAAAGCAAGGGAGGTTCAGGAATGCCGTTTCTATGGCAATGGAGAGTAAACAATGCAAATGTGGGGGTGGGAGTAGAGGGAGGAGGGCGGTCTGTAGCGACAACAAAAATTAAAAGTCTCATGCTGTTTTTGGTCTTTACCTTCAACATTTGTATACATGTACATACCACAGAACTACACCTTGTCTGCTTCAGAAAAATGACAGAGGACAAGACATGACAACAAGAATAGAAGACCTCTATTAGTCAAACATCACTGCTGAACTTGGCAAGGTGACAAAATTGCAAGGTACCATTTTTACAGTGTGCTAGCCCTGGTCTCTGCACACTCACACAAGATCAGGATTCATTGCCAGGACTGATCCATTGGTTACCTAGAGCAGGGCTGGGCAATCTTATCCGCAAAGGGCCGGTATGTATATAGGTTTTGGGATACCCTTTAGGTCAGCTGTTCAAATACAGGTGTGAGGACTCTTCAGCTAATAAATCCTCTAATTAGTAATCTAATTAGAGAGTTGCAGCGAAAACCTGCATACACACCGACCCTTTGCAGATAAGACTGCCCACCTCTGACCTAGAGTAACTGAATGCTCAAACTGAGACAACGAAACAGTCTTCACATTTAGGTAGGCTACCATGAATTGCTATAATATTATCTAAAAACTAAACACCATTGTCAGTATATTATGCACACAGTACACGTGATGTACCTCAGTCACCTTACTGCAGAAAGCTGCATACCTGAAGACATGCAGGTTGATAAATATTTGAAATACAATATGTGAATACTTAGGCATACACCCAGAAGCCACATTCCAGAAACAGGAGAATGCAGGTAACAGACCAGGAATTTATTTAATATGGACTTTAACTGCCCATGAATATTAGGAATCCAACTAAAACTGTTTCAGAAACAGAGGAAGCCCAGTCTTAAAATTAACCACACACACTTAGAGGGCTAATCCATATAAAAACCAGCAGCCATCATCAGCCTCAGTATTATCCTTTAGTGTACAGAGCAACCATCACCCACTTCCATGACCAACATGACCCTAGTTACACTCAGGCATCCATCTAATGCCTCATAAATCCTAGACTCATCCAAGCAGGGTAAAAACGCTCCACTTCTCTAAGAAAGGGAGTCGACATTTCCGCACTACGTTCATGGCTAATAGCCTGTTGGATGGAGAAAAGTGTCTTCCACACCTCACCATCAAATAACCTCCAAAGCCCTGAACAATCCCCACTGGGGTGCCAAAAAACATTGGCCAAAGGGCAGCCAACAATACTACACTTAAAATATAAATTGGGGAATAAAGACAAACATTCAATCAAAGGCCACCCACTCATAGTGTGACAGTCTTTGGTACTGTTACGCAAATAGAACTTAGGACAGTGTAAGTCCTAAGATTACCCAATGCAGTCACTGGTGCAAGTCAGAAGCCCGAAAGCGAAAGGCGATTACAGCCAGGAGAAATGCTTCTGGGTACACAATGGAACAATATGCCGCTTTGAATAAAGCCAGTTAATATAATAATGCTCAACACATTGCACAGTACTATGGTGATTCATCGACAGTCTGACACGAACCCTGGGACAGAAACACTATGAAATATGTTTACCATTTAAACATTTAATTATTACTATTTAAACACTATTTAAATATGCTGTTTGCCCTGAAAAGCAAAAACTAATTTAATAAAACAATATAAGCAAACCACAGTTCAGAAAAGACCAAACTGAGAGCTGTAATCACTAACATTTTATACTGCAGGCAAGTGAATGCAAAAATGCAATGCATAGATTATACAGTAAGTGTTACCAGCACTTACAAATCATGACAAAAGTAAACTATTCAAAATGTATCCAATGCATTCTTTCTATGTTACAGAAGACACATCTGAGTCACATACCATACTTGGTGTAAAATACAAGTGAGAATTGATACTGGAAGAGTCTACCACATTACGGCAACCACAGAACTATATTCTATATTCAGAATAAATACTCAAATCGCACCAACACATTTCAGAGGCAGTCTTTGAAATTACTGACAAGAAGTGACAAAACAGGCCAAGCCCCAAAAAGGTTAAACGCTTTAAAAACACATAATGACATTTCCCCCCTCAATGCAGCTGAACATATGTAAATATTAGTCATTTCTTCAGAAGTGTGAGACTCATTTTGTACAATCAGGGATAAGACAGGTGACTTACCTTTAGTTTCTTGTTGAGTTTACAGCAGTACCTGTACAGCATCGCCAAATTGAGAGGTCCAAAATCTGCATAAAAGCTGAGGAAAGGGGACAGAAACAGTGTATAGGACACCCATAATCAGTCACCGCACAGACAGCAAAGTTAACAATAGCCAATAGCCAACTGAAATGTAATATCGCTTTCTAAACTTTCTAAAGTTGTTTCTAAAGACTATCAAATGCCTATTGTGGAAAACCTAGCAAATAAAATGGAGAGGGAGTGAAGTACATTTAAAAAGGATGTTGGAAAAGCATCAATGCAGGGTGTTACGTAAGACAGGGTCCGAACAACTACGTACTTGTTGCAGCCGGGGTGCAGAAAAGCTTGGTCGGGGGGGGACAGACGGCACTTACTTTTCATACACGAACTCTTCATCAGTGCAGAAATAGTGCGTGTTCGCTGTACTCTTCGGCTTGCTCCGTAACGTCGCAAAATACAGGCGATCTGAAAATTAAGCGCCAAGTTCACAAGATCACTTTGCCGGTGAGGCGATGCGCTCATTCCTTACACCCAGTTAGGACGCCCGTGTAACTGCATAGACTGGTTAGCAGCCAACGTTAACACGTCTAATAAGGCTCCCACATCGCAGAACACGCACATTTTGCGACCCCAAATTACATTTATTCGCCACGCTGGGAAATCTACGAATAAAAGTAACACTGAATAAATTTAGTCTTAAAAAGATTATATATATATACCAGAGGAAAAAGCGGCGGGGCGCAGACAGCCCGCCTCCAGCGCGCGACCAAGTTGAGCAGCTCTTCACTAGCTGTCCGTCTGCGCTCAGGGCGAGTTAGCCTACCCGTTAGTCGGCCCCAGAAACACCCAAAAGTGAATGAAGCTGCTTAAACAGCTGGACGACCGTCCAACAAATATAATATCACTGGTAAAAGCTCACCTTTTATGAACTCGGAGGCTCCCATCAGCTCACTGTCGTCTGCCATTTTAAACAAAGCTGACAGGATCGTCGGGTATTTAACGTTATCGAGACTCATCGACAATGGAATGAAATGCAAAAAAAAACGTATAAAAAAGTCATATGAACTTACAATGTTAAAGTGAGGGCGAAAGCGAGGACGGAATAAAAGTAACCGAGAAACCGACTTAAAGCCTCCTCGAACGTCCCGAGAAATCAGCAGGGATTTAAACGGAGCGCTGAGCGTCGAGGTTACACCGCGGGCAGCACTACATCCCCAGCCCACCGCCCGACAAAGGCACCGGCCAGGCAGCCGTCCGTTCCTCAACAACTTCCATGTCCCGCCGAGGGAAAAAATGACACAAAAAAAGTGAACAAGTGCGACGAAGACGACTTCTTACGCCGTCTTTCGAATTGCTAGAGTTTGATCGGACTACTCCCTCATGGCTCCAGCGGCGCGACAGGACACCTCTCCCCCTTCCGCTCCGTCCGAGGTAAAGTCCTCAGAAAAAAATCTGCTCTCTGCCATGGCCGCGTACAACAATACTCCACTACTAGGTGCGTCTTAAAGGGGCGTCACGTGGTGAGCCGGTGCCCAATCAGCACACGGAGGCGCGTTCCGAAGTCTTGAGCGCCTTTGGCCAATCAGAACCCGCGAGTAATATAAACATCAGGCGAGATTTTCCACTGGCTCTACCGGTAGGCAGAAAAACAAATTTGAATGAATGATTAATTTATTAATAATCTATTAAAAGATCGATATCGAAAAGTACTGTCACTTTCGCACGATGTGTTAGTTCTTGTAAAATGTAAGATGTGTAACTAATATGTTAAGAGTGCCATGTACAGTAAATTAATGTTACATGAAAATTACTTTTGAAACCTTTGAGACTGAATTGTAGTTTTTTAACAGGAGTTATACAGAAAATTTGAAATTAAAAGTAAAATTTCCCTACTAGAACTATATAAAACAAGTTTAAACAAACAAAGCATGGTTTGTAGTAGCACTGAATTCGGTTGCTCAAAAACACTGATAATCATGAACCGTACGAGTGCAATGCATATCTATCTATCTATCTGTCTATCTATCTATCTATGTGTGACAAGCAAATTTTAGTTAGACACTCATAGATAAACCTACAAAAGTCTAGTAACTCACACAGATTGACATTGCGCCGGTTTTACCCTGTCAAACCGTGTCACTGTCTGGGAAACCCCTTTCCTGTCTACTCACATTGACATATGACTGGACTCGGTAGAGAATTACGGTAATTAACTGAAACCGCAACACGTGATTATGCAAGGCTTCGCAGGATGAAGGCAATACGAGCCCGACGGTTTAAATATTAGTCTAGTGAGATGAGTTTAAAATGTAACGTGATTATTCCCAATAAAACTTGGTATAGATTACGAAAGCGTCTGACACATTTATAGCTGCGGCATTTACTAACACTGCAGTTAAAACCTTAAAAATATGAGGCCATGCGTAATTTTGCTTCCAAGAATGTGCATTGAAAGCACATAAATTATATGTAGAGGTTATATCTCATATGTGGTCATAATACTTAACAGAGATGCGGAAACGGATGCCGAAAGGCTGAGCATATGGGCCTACGGTTTTAAATCGTATTGCTGTAGCGGTATTAGTTTTATGTGAAGGCTTTAACTATAACAGGAAGGTAGTATCGAAGTAATAGTTTGTTATCATACCAGCAAGCACGGGTTACCGTGAGTGAGGATACCTAAGCGTGTGGTGTCTTCAAGGCGACAGCTATCCTTGTAAATATTAACCCAAAGAGCGGCCGTAGCCGGCAATTAATGATATGAACTGGTGGCATAGTTACCGTCACCAATCAAGACTTTCTCAGACATATTTGACAAAAAAAGTCTCCCTAAGCCTTACTGGAAAATGCACATACAACTCATGAATATTTTTTTCTTTAAAGAAAAAAAAATCGCAGTGTGTGGTTAATCACAACAGCAACTAAGTTTGTTAGCTAACTCCGCTAGTTTCCCAGTTACTGTGGACCAAACACCAAACAAACAGTAATTGATCAGCAGACAGTAGATTACAGAATAGTTATATGAAGGCTGCAGGTTCAGTCATGGAGAGAGACTCAGTTTATCTTAAAGTGCTGTAGTAAAAAAGTGAGATATACAGGACGATTGAAATAGTATTTACCATTAAACTGTCATCTAAGCAACAAATAATAATGAGAAAACTTATTTACAGAAGAAACATAAATAGACCCAATTAAGCTAGTTTTTGTTTTTAACATTACAATAAAATAGGATCAGATTTTTGGATGAATGTTAGTAATAAGTCTGAGTGCCGCCAGACCGACTGGGGTGCGTCACGGGGTTTCAGCTTTTTCTCATCTGACCCTGTACCTGCGGGTATCTCCGAACTGCGAGATTTGACAGATCAGATAGGCTACCCCGCAGCCGGCGCAGAAACCCAACGGTAACGGAAAGCACTGTTAACCCATAATCAGCTTGCACCATATAGCTCACAACCTGTACGATATAAATGTTGTTACACTTAAAATCTGATGTGTTTAGAAAAAAATGATCATAGAAAGATATTGTTGACTGGCACATTTTAAATAGATTTTTAGTACCTGTTAGTCTGTTCCTTAGCATAATAAGGATTGTCAAATGACTAAGCCAGTGCGAAGACTGGAATGGAAATGAGCTCATCTAAATGCTAGCATTAGGTGTCTGTGATGAGACATAGACGCAGCTTAAGAAGTATTTTTTTCTGATTAGAAGGGAGAAAATCCTGATTTTGATCTTACCCGCGATCAGAGAAATCCAGACCTTCTGGACATCCGAGGCTGGATAGTTCCACTCAGTTTGCCCCTGGGGTCTCCAGGGCTGGTTGTCTGACATGCCTTCATAGGAGTGCACTTAGGGGGGCAAGACCGGGACCCGTGACGGTCAGAGCCGGCGGGGCACCAAGGGAAGATGCACACCGGAGGGGAGGCAGCTGGCGACTGGCTCCCGGAGCGAGCAAGCGAGCAGGCACGCGTGCAGAATGCACTGAGGCCTTTCCCAGCACGCGGGGCAGTGGGACACTGGCTCCGGTGACAGGCTCACGTTACTGAAACAGAGCTGCCCTCACATACAGCTTCAGTTTCATCCCAGGTCAGGTGTGAATTTCAAGTCTCTCCCAGGTCCTGCTCCGATTTATCAGCCTAGCATTCTTGCTGCTCTTTTCTACTTTGCAGGCACTGATCTGTCTCAGAATCATTTGTCCGTCTGTCTTAAGGTTTGTTGTCTATGCTTTGGGAGACAAAGTTCTCCTGCATGTCACTCCAAGGGCAAGGAGGCCCCCCCCCACCCCCCACTACACTCGGAGATCTGATACCCTAAGATGTTGACATCACGGAAAAGTCAGGGCCCAGCGCTCGCTGTGAACCTCTTGTTCTACCTTTTTGTTCTTCTGGCTCGGGGGTGGTAACCTCGGGGCGGGGAATTGGCCGGCCAGACAGACCCTCTTCTCTGTACTCACACCAGTTTGACTTCTCACAAAGCTACATTTCTGCCATGTCAATTGAAAATGAGGTGAAACAGGACAGCATCACAAAGATATGAAACAGCAGGACAGGACTAAGCACAGCATACTAAGGGCAAACATTTTAGTCAATCTTCCTCAGGCTGTTCTGTTCCCATGGCATGCGCAGTGTACCTTAACTTGAGAGGAGCACACTGCCTGCCGTTTACCCTTCCCTTCCCGGTAAGGAAGCTCCGGACACAAGCTGCCCGCTAACAACAGCTCCGTATAACTTGGGGCAGCTAATAGTCAGAGGTTACATGCAAACACAGAACCTTTGCTAAATCAGCCAGCATCAAATGGCACTGTTTGCAAAGCATATCACCACCGCATCACTTTATTACCAAATAGTCTTCCATGCATCTGTAAGTCTGGTTCAACTAATATCACTTATTTGAAGCATATATTCACTACAAATAATGGTGGTTTCCAATGAGTTACATGCTCTTTTGTGTTACACATGTACAAGTTTGATACAGTTTCCCTGCTAACATAATACCAGTGGGCAGGGAACATAACTCAAACTCCCCCATTAGAGTAGGAACACTTTCTGTTCATTAAATCACCGTTACATGCGCCACACTGAACACCAAACTTTCCAAAAATTGACGGACCCATTGAAATTAAGGAGACTTTTCAGGAAGGGGGCTTGTATCTATTTTTTAGGCTTTTAACTACTTGTTAAATTCATTCTGACGTCTCAGAAGACTGTACACCGTCTTATGAAATCCCCATAACAAGACCCCCAGTTAGAACTCATTTCATACTGCGTTTGGTCATAGAAACCAGAGCCCCGTACCAGTCAGGAGGAAAACCTGCTTTTAAATAAATGAGCACAGCAATAGTTCCCAGTAATGCATCACCATTTTAATGTAAACCAAATCTGTATGGAAACTTACAAATCAAAAGAAAAAGTATTTCCAAGAGCAGATCCTATATTCTAGACTTTACAATATTTCCAAAGTGTTTATCCTATATTCTAGACTTTACAGACATCCTTGGGCTTTGCACAGATCTGAAAGAGAACACAGGAGATGAACCCTGTCTGGGTCACCTGGAGGAACAGATGTGCAGGACAGGCCCTGAATCAAAGCACAGGGCCAAGCAAGGGCCTCCCGTCAGCTGGATGTAACCCCCACCCCCTCAGATTCAGGCTCGTATAAACCCCTGACCCCAGTGAAGGGCATCCATCTCGCCCACCTCCCGCAGCTGAGACAAAAACACAACGGAACCCAAGATCTTCCTGCCCCCGCACAACAAAAGGAACAATGACTCAGGCCTAACCTACACCATCTGTCTCCTAATAGCACACAGAGCCAGCACAGGCCTACCTAGCCGATACTTAACAAGGGCTGCTAGCAAGGCCAAAGCCTGGAGATTGTAATGGGGGCTAAAAGAAAAACCACGCAATGCCAAGGCAGATTATGCAAGGCCAGGGGGTTTCGACATCCTGAAGCGGGCTCTGCAGGAACCTAGGGGCTCCACCGTGGGAAGCCACATTAGTTATGTAGCCGAGACCGGCGATGATCCATCAGCCAGACCTCGGCACTCAAGAAGACCTGCGAGGAGGAACAGCATGAGTACCATATAAATAAAACTCAGGTATACAACCTGTTACATGAGGTAAAAGCCTCACCCCACCCCTCATGGTGCAAGCTGGGGGCCCTTAACTAAATGGTTTAATACGAGTACTTCATCTGCAGTGAAATAACCTTGAGATAAGACCCCACATTGCTTCAGTTATGAGCAGAACCAGTGAAACCTCACACTAAATCACACCTGCACCCATTGGCCAGCTCGAGAAATTATGCAAATAATTAACGGCAATAAACCAATGAAATGGATTTCTCCTTCCTAAGGAATTGGACCATTTCAAACAAAAAAAAAAACCTGCATGCATTCTGCCCTGTGTGGATCATGCCCTTTAACACCACAGTGATTTGGGAGAGACCAATTACAGGGACATCGAACAAAAACCTTAAATAAACAGCATAAGTTATCCAGCCGGAGACAAGCACAGAGAAACTTCATCGAATTAATCGAATCAGGACGACCTACTCTGCTTAAGAAACAGTAAATGGTCACCAGGTTAATGAAAACCAATCCCACTTGACAGTAAAGTACTGTGCTTTGTTGCAACGTCGCATTCTTGTGGCAAAAACAATTTAGCTTCAAAAACGTTGAGAATTTATATAACAATCACCTTTCAGTCAGTTACATCCCTCATTCAGGGACAGAGAGGAAGGAAAAAAAAAAATCAAAGAATGGATTTATTACAGTGTAAGGCAATACCCTGAGTAACAGAAGCCAAGAAAATACAAGGACATGGGGCAGGGCGGGGGAGGGGGGGTATAGCTTTAAGGGGTTTAATCAAAATTCACTTTATGGGGAAAAAGTTCCGTCCGTAAAACCGCAACCCAAAAAAAAAAAAAAAAAACCGAAAACAGCGCACAGTAGTTTATCTGCTACAGTCTTCCTGGCCACAGGCTGGCATGAGGCGTATGGCGGCTGGAAGCGAAGGCAAAGGCGTGAGTCAGACCCCCGCCCGCCTCAGAGGCTGGGGTTGGAGGCTCCCATCCCGTGGCACTCGATGATATACGTCTCACTGCTGGAGCTCTCGTCCTCCGCCTTGGTCACAGAAAACTTGGCCTATAAGGCGGCGGAAGGCAGAAAAGGGACACTTAGGGAAACAGGAAGCCCAGGGGCCGGAGAAGGCGCCGGCAGCAGAGACAGCAGAGGCCAGACTGAGACTCAGGCAAGACGTCTTACTGGAGACTCCAGGGGATAAAACTGGCAGCTACTCAGGAGAACATAACAGATCAGATTATTCATGCAACTACTTGGGCAGATTTTCGTCAGTTTATAACGAAGAGTCACTCACATTCCAGCATGAAACCAGTAGGCCAACAATTCATGAGAAAAATAATGACCCGGCACTTTAACTGAACTCCCAGAAACATCCCGAACCGGGCACACCGACCACAGACCCTCATTGGGGCAAAGCTCCCCCACCCCCCCATCCAGGTAGACGATAACCCGCTGGTACATACGTAGTGCTGACCAGGCACGGTGCATCCATTTCAGGTGGACCGTCATTTCATTTCACAGCATATCTGTGTTGGACTTACCGTAGTGAGCTGCTCAGCGACGTGGATGGCGGTCTGCGTGTGCAGGGTGACTGGGCCAGTCCGGATCCTGGACGTGCCCTTGGCTAGCGCCATGTAGATGATGAGCTGATGACCGGAGACAGAGCCGCCATTGAGCGTTTCATGTTTCACGCCAGGCAGGTGTACAAGACGCACGTCTTCACTGTGTGTGCTGGCTGAGTCCTCACCTGGTCTTGAAGGAACTCGTCCACGCAGCCGGTGTGCCGGATATTTCTCAGCAACATCTCCGCGGCTTCCACACCCACCTTGTCAGCATAGACCCCTGGGTGAGGCAGAAGGGAAAAGACAGGGGTCAGACTACTGATGCATACCAGCCACTCGTAGTTATAGGAAAGCAATGCTTCTTTGAAGAACCAGACCTACTAATGAACCCACAATGAATCAAATCACCTTTAGGTGAATAAAATTTAATAAAACATGTGTTTACTTGAAAAACGTCCATCATTTTTTCTAAAAATATTTAGTCTTTCAAATATCTGCAATTGTATGTGCTTCACTACCTGTCCATAAATACTTAATGCAAGCGAAGTATTGAGTAATGATTTGCAGCATATCGCCATCTAGTGGTAGGGATGAGTATATATTTGAGGGAAAAAGAACATGGCTGCCACACTACACACTACTTTAGCACAAGGACATGAACCAAAAGCCTCACCTTTTTTACCCAGTGAAGAGCCAGCAAATATACAGCCAGTGGAGGACTCTGCGATGATTCTGAGTAGGAATAAACAAAGGTTTGGTCAGCAGCACCTCTTGACAGAAGAACAGCATCCTTAAATTACAGGGCCTTCCAGAGGATATCAATGCAAAAACAGATTGATATTTTCCTTGAATGTCAATCAGCAGTCAGTCTGAGTCCTGAACCACAACCCTGCACAAACCCTGTACACTTAGAGGTTCTGACAGGGGTTTCGTGTCGCGAGGGGAAACAGGACGGGTTGAGAGCGGACACTCACATGATGCCGTTGCCATTACCGCAGGCCTTATCCTTCTCCTGAAGAGCCTGGATATTGATGTACAGGTCTTTGATCTCCTTCCGGATGGTTCTCACTGCTGCCGTTGACATGTCTTTGGCAAGCTAGTTTAATGGGATTGGGGAGAGTTATAAATATGGGAATAAAGACCACCCCCCACGTCACTTGACCTTGAGGTTTCATCCATCCTGCTTCTGTGAAACACACGTATAAAACAGTGACACAAACTCACATTACGAATGGGTTTTAGAAGCATGGGCTAAGCACTAACATGCAAGGATGTAAACCAGGTGCTCTAATTTTGGCACACAAAGTCCACAGGGTCACCCCTGGATACCTTGAAAGGAAGAACCCCAGCGACAAAAGCCCTGCCGTAGATCTTGGTGATGTTGCCCCTCTCTGTCATGTTGACAGGACTCAGCTCCTTCACAGGGTTGACCTTAACCACCACCTCACCACCCCCCTTGGGGTAATATCCCCTGTCAGAGAGAACAGAGCTTGAGTTTCCATCCACAGTCACTAAAACATGAATGCAGACACACACGCAATCAGAGGCGGATAGTCCAAGTAATAATCCAGACCAAGATTTCAGTTGAGGACTCTGTGACTGTGACTGACTTTATACTCAACTGGCTGGTTGAAACAAAATCTTCATCTGGACTTTTACCGTCTGGACCTGAACTTGAAGACCACACAATCTAAAAAGAAAGCTGAGTCCAGCTTCCTCAACCTTGTGGGTGTATCACTGAGAACACCCCACCGTAAAAAATTATTCAGAAACATGCTAGACGGCTCGATGAAAGCAAAAAAAAATTGCTGAAATTAAATGCCACGTTTTACCTCATTTTTACATCACAATCAAAATAGACCCCGAATTTCTCCACGATGGGCTTGAACACCTGAAAAGACAATGTACACCATCAGATCACCACATAAACCCCTGAAAGACACATTTCAGCAGCCCACAGCAACCAGCAAACCCCTACCTTCACGGTGTAGTCGATCTGAGGGGCCATCTCCGCGTTGGTGCCACCCTTCAGGCAGAGCTCTGAGGGCCCGCCAGCAAACAGGGCGCAGGGCAGCGACACCTGCAGCAGCAGTGCGACGCTCCTGCAGCAGGTGAGAATGGGGGACAGGTACTCAGACTGCAAGCAAACCCCCAGCACAACTCAGAACTACTGCCACTACACCAGCAGACGTTTTACTGAAGGGTTTCATTTTTATGAAATGCTTAAAAATAAAACGAGCCAACATAAAATTCAATATTTTTTTCCATTTAAATATAATCTTACCAAGTCACATTTATTTACTGATTTTTGATTTAATTCAATATTGGCTCTTAAATGTTATTCTGCAAATTAAACATCTCGAATAATCGGCACAATAAGGAAAATTAGCATTTGTGTGAAAGCCTGTTCCTACCCCGCTGTCTGGGTGTCTGCAACGTGACTCCCACCCTTAATTTTGCCGGGGGTTAACGTGATCTCTGTGGATCCCACCACGGCGCCCTCCAGATTCCCGTCAGTCATGTCCCTCACAAGCTCCAAACCCGACAGATGCTGGGGCCTGGAGTGATGGGGGGGGGACGGGCGGGGGGGGGGGGATTACATTCAAAAGAAAGTCCGTCTGGTGGTTCTCATTCATTTCCTTCTGGTTTAAATATCGGTCGTTAAACTTGTACAAAGCAATGGGTTTAACAAAAAAGTGCATAATGTTTTTACGACATATTCCACATCGACATTAACACATGCATGTACTTCATTTTCACGATTTCAAATTTATGCTCTGGTTTCCAACTCAAAAATATCCTATTAATGATATGTCCAAAATTGTACTTGCCAACTTGAAGACAGCATTACCGCCGGATACAATGCACCCAGAAACCTTTAAATATGGCTTTCCCTATCGTAAATTAAACTAAGTAGAGTAGCCATGTGCCTACGCGTTAACTAACAAAGGATCATATGAAAAATGTATGAGGGCCGGATCTCTCTTTAACGGGGGAGTGAAAATAATGCGAAAGTGAATAAAACTGCGACCCCCACGTAGTACAGCGGAACTGTCACCACCAGCTGCGGGGGGTTGTGATTCGGGATCCGGCAGATGCGGGAAGAGCAGGGCGAAAAAATCAACTTTGCTTTGTTTGGCATTGGGCTGAAGTTGGGGGGAGCAGCCCGGTCTCCCTACACCCCAGGCAGATCGGCTATCTCCGCATTACGGCACGACCGCAGGGACACTGCAGCAAGTCTTTGGTTAACGGGAGAACTCGGAAGAAGTTGAAATTCAACGTTACCTTAATCCCGGCGTACTTCTCCCTGCACGGATTTTGTTTATTTTGATAGGGGAGCCGTGGACGCAACTCAGCGCAGCGGACAGTCTCAGGATCTGCCCCCCCTAAGAGAAAACAGACGCATTAGCATACGTGGGGAAAGCAGGGCAGCAAATATCCACCAAAGTTGATTCCATAATCATTTTCTTGATTTGTACCATAGGAAAATAAGAAAAAATCGATCAGCGGTTCAGCGCTTACCCCCTCCATTACACTTCCGTCCATCTCGAACGTCGTTGCGGCCATTTTTCTGGAAGGACGAAAAGTAGCGATACGAACTCCGAAATCCCGCAGTCCGAGGAACCACGGAGTAGATCTTAAGCAAAGACAAAGCAGCCCGGACTCTCAGCCCCGATCCAAGCACCAGCCTCGGCGACGCGCTCCCAGTACCGCAGACCGGCGAATCGGCGCAAACAATAATGAGCGAACCGCGAACTTCCCACCAGTCTTTGCGCTCACCAATTCCCCCAGTTTGCCAGATCCTTTTCTTTCTTTATACGCACTGTCACTGCAACCTCTGTCACTCCCTGTAGTGGATAAAAGCTCCTCTTATTATTTCGGACACCTCCAAAAACAATCTTCTCTTCCGCCCCCCCAGTGAAAAGTGAGCGTCCTGCGAGTCAGCGGCAGTTTGTGTGGCAGCCCCTGTCTGTGCATGCGCATGCGCAGCAGAGGCGCCTATTTCACTGCATTGTGTGACAAAGTTGGGAGACAAGAAAGGACTTTGGGACATGTGGAAAAGGCTCGCCAGACGCCCGACCTTGTGCTGCACAATAAAAAGGAGACTTCCTATTCAATCGCATAATAGCCTATCCCCACCGTATACTGTATAACTGTTTTGTCTGTGAAATGGTGATAATGTCAACTTGTTTTCGAAAATTTAATACCTCTTGTATATGGATATGCCTCTGTTTTTTTCTTTCTTTTTGGTTTTATTTTCAAGATTTGGGCTGACCGTAATAATCCCATGTCACTTTCTGTTGTTTCAAAATTTCTCAGCCAAAACATCTCGCTCAAAAACGTAAAAAAGTTTAAAATGATTGAATACTTAGTAGTAGGCCTACTTTATGTTTTTATAAAAGTAATTTTAGTTATACGTGTATTTTAAAGCCTACCTGTATCATCTTGTCTTTCTATAACTGAAATCATTGAGTCTATTGAATAGTATTTCCTAAAGGATATCTCCATAATGTATTAACCCCCAAAACAACAAAACATATATTACACCCGGATGTGTCGATATTGTTTTCTAATTTCTATTACCCATTTATACGTCCGGGTTTTGTCATTTATGTTGTTTTACTTTTTTAACCATTTCCAGGATTGATTAGAAGATGGATGGATGGAAGGAATTGTTTGAATTCGGATAAATTGTATTTATCCGAATTTATAAGCGTCTTCTTTGACCTGGAAACTATAATATGTGAAAGAATTTTTACTGACGTTACATACAGTATACAGTATTTTTAAAACTGACATCTTATCAAGTATAATAATGCACCTTGGCGTGAAAGTGCAAAGTTTTAATTATGGGAACATTCAGCAACAAGTGTAACAGTTTCTATGACTATTTGCATGTGTGGATATGTCGTCATGGTTAATGAACGGCGCAAAACACCTTGTGGCTTTTCATAACGCAGGCAGTTGATAAAAGATACAGGAAGTAGGTTTCTCTCCTAAAACAGGTGTTTAATGGAACCCAAAAGTATGTTAGGCTGCTACTCAAACTGCAACTACTCATTCAATCTGACTATCCTCAATTAATTTATATATCACAAACAATAGATAAATAGACAAACAAACAGACACATTTTTATCTAAATGGATCTAAATCGATCTCTAATCTCTAACAAGTTTTGAGTGGATTTACAAGCAAAATTTCACTTTTGGGATCTGAACCGAAAGACTGGTCATATTTGTAACATTTCCATCATTATTCCATGAAAATGATTTTGTGATATTGTGGTCTGTGTGGTCTGAACCCGTAAAATTGTCAGAATTACAGTTTTAATTACAAGTACTTTCTTGCACGACCTGCCGCTTTACTGCTAATTACACACTATGGATATTTATGAATATTGTTATATTTATTGTTTAATGTATAATATCATGTGTCTTTATACTTGTGTCCATTTATAATTATGTCTCATATGTTTTTCCTCTGTTCACAGTCTGCAGCTAAGCAATAACTCATTTCACTGCACAGTACTATGTGTATGTGACAAAACTTTGAAACTTGATGTTAAATGTAATCTGTGTTCTTCAGTGTTGTGCCTAGAGCCTCTGTTAACAGGAAAATATTAACAGGTTTCACAATGGTAACATTAACTAATAGCAGTATTGATCATCTGGTCGTCTTTTATGTGTCATGGAAATTTCATTCTGCATTGAACAAAAGCTTTACAGCTGCATTACAGCCCGTGCTTTGGGTAGCTCTGTGGCATTGCCTCAGGGGGGAGCCTCCCTCACAGTATACACACACAGACAGGGAAACACACCGTGACATGGAAGGAGAACAGGAGGTACAAAGGACCAGGGTTTATTTACGGTGTTCCCATGGAGACGGGAGACAAATGGTGCTCTTATTAAAAACATGTAAAGCACCATGTTACTTTACAATGCTGGCATTCTGGTTTGGAGTTGAGTCTGATCTGGAATTACGGCACTAAAGTATAGCTAGAAGTACAAGTTATAAATGACTTTTTCAGAAAATATTGTTGTAGATAATACAATAATTTGTTTCCAATTTAAATAACCGTACTATGGAAGAGTGTTCATTAAATAAATGCAGTTACAAAATTCTGGCTATAAAAAAAAAATTAAAAATGTGAGCATGGTGGAGCCCTGTCCATTACGAAGACACAGCAGAACCACTCACATGTTAAAAATGTTTCACTTGTTACAGCCTGGTTTCTGTCCACCAGTCAAATACCAGGATCAGAGTCCATGGCCCTTCGAGGTTATTACATCTGCATCTTCAAGGTGGTTGACTGTCCCTTCAGAGCAGGGGTGGGGAACCTGTTCCATGGAGGGCCAGTGTGGGTGAGAGGTCATCTCAAAAACCTGCAGTCAGCCAATAATAAAGCAGTGGTTCTCAACTCCAGTCCTGGGAACCCACTGTTATTGGCTGATTGAAAGGCCATCCCAAAAACCTGCACCCACACCGGCCCTCCATGGATCAGGTTCCCCACCCCTGCTTCAGAGGCAGAGGGAGTGTCTTGTTTCTTTGTGTCATGGAGAGCAAGATGGGGCAGGAGAAAAGAGGATTTCCCCACAGGAATCAATAAAGTATCATCATTTCATTTCATTTAGGCCTACCAAAGTTCAGCTCCATAGTATTCAACAAAACATGCAGCTACATGAACTGGTGCCTCTTAAATGGCCAGAGTATGTGATGGAGCACTATCCTGTGAGTGGCTATGTTCCTTATCAGAGATACCCATAAGCCACCGTGTTGCCTGTAAGAACAAAAACAATAACATTTACTTGCTGCAATTTAGCTGTTTATAGGTTCTGCTGAAACGGACTAAAATCTGTTTTGCATTTTGACAGCCCCTGGTATGTAGTATTGATTGACATCATGGAAATACTTATTGCTAAAGTGAACACATTGTATTACTTTCCACATCAGATAACTATCATGCCAAATCTCTTGCCCTATCCGGATTCCTTCCCCCTGTGATGTATCGTTCAGCTCTAGCTCCGTCACACCCAACCCCATTCCGGTTCACGCAATCGCAGAACAACTCCCCAGCTCTGAAGCTCCCCCCTCTCAGGACCCAGCTGACCCACGCATGCGCAAAAGAGAATCAAACGAAGACAGCTCAGTAATATCGTCGATATGGAATCTGAAGAGAAGGACCCAAGTTAATTTATTTCGATAGGTATGGAGCAGTTTAGTAAAGAATTTCATGTAAAATCATTCCAACATGTAAATGTTCATGCTTAGCAGTGGATTATGACAAAGTGAACGTTTCATTACGCCACTAACATTGTTTGTATATTGTTGGTGATGTTTCAGATGAGTGACTGGAAAGTGCTGGGTTTTCACCATAAATTCATGTTTATTTTATTCAATTTTATTTCAATTCCATAGCTGTTTTTACTATATTTATTATTACCTTTCTATTATTTATTTAGTTTTTTATTGTTAAAAAATAAGTTCACAATAAATTTCACAGCTGCCTTCTATTACATGATTTTCTACATTATCAGGGTATGTCAGGTCTATCATAAAACAAATTGTTTTGATGTTTTCAGGCATAGAATAGGTACATGCATAAATAATTCTTAGGGAAAAAAATGAGCCATTCTTCACGAGTTTAACTTTCATAGCTTACACATGATATGTAACAGTATCTTAAAATCACCTTATGTTTTGTTTAGAATCTGCAGGATCCAAATCATATTAACATATTGATAAATTATCTAGGCAGGAATTTGACAAGAAATCGTTGATAACTGCCATGATCAATAAAAATGTTATTTGCGTTTTTGTTGTGTGAGATTATAATATATACTCACAAACACTAAAACCTTAAACAGTAAAAACAAAATTGAAATAAATATTAAATGTTTAGATTTAGAATAAATTGAAAATAATAATACACACCTTTTTAAATATTCGTAAACATATTTTATTGATGTGAGGCTTGCTGCTGCGGTAAGAGTGAACTTGCAACTTTTGTTGCAGGTACTCGACGCGAAATCAATGGAAAAGCAGATATCCCACCTTAGGGATAACGATTTCAAAGAGGCAGATGAGGGGCATCCAGGATTTCTAAAACGCTTCAAATCATTATAAGATATATTTTTCTTCAATATCACTATGTAATTATGGGACTAGTTCAAATTATCACAAAACCACAAGTTCGATGGCATATCACAGCAGCGAGAGCACTATGCACGAGAGAAAACACACAGCCGCTAATATGAATGATGGGCTGCCAGGATAAACAAAACCACTGTAAATGTTGTCTATCCATGTTTATTAAATTAGTTCTTGCTGGTTAATTTTACCTGCGGTGAATACAGGAGTAGTTGATGATGGATGACTGAAGGAAATACCTGGCGAACAACTCTCCGAATGGAACGTACCAGTTCCTGATGCAGCGGGAGGTGACTGGGAGCAGGGGCGTAGCCAGGGTTAGAAAAATACTGAGGTGCGAGACCCAGGGGTAAGGGGGTCTCATCAATCACACAATACATACAAGAGGCTTGTTTTCTGGGGGATAAGCAGTTTTTAATGAGAGTTCATATCAATTAATTGATAGTTTAGGTTACAGCAAGTTACGTGGCGCTATTTAAATGTGTCTCACTGAATGAATTTAGGTCTGTATCATTAGAACATAATCGAGCAGTAAAATATTACGGGTATGAAGCATGCAATTTCAGGTTATTTGTAACCATATAAAGGTAAGATAATGATATGTCTTTCCTAATGATATGCAGCATGCGCACCCCCCTCGCAATGCTGTACGTGCGGTTCGTGAGTCGCGCATCCTCCTTCATGCTCTCGCGCTCTCTCTCTCGCTCTCTCTCTCTCTCTCACACACACACACACACACACACACACACACACACACACACACACACACACACACACACACACACACAGCAGACACTATAGATAACACATTTGAATTGTATTAAGAATTCACTTGACCCGCAGACATTTTCAATTTCAATTGTTGATTTTTTTATTATTCAGGTCAATATTTATCTTCAAATATTATTTTTAGCTCTTAAAAAATTACCGATGTTCGGATTTCGGTGACCTCATATCTGGCTGTGGCCCTGTTTAGGAGCGCTCCCCAGACGAAGACGTATCCACTGAAGACGTACTCACAAAGACAAGCAGGCACAGAACGGTACATACATCCAGATGGAAACGGTGACCCAAAATGGTCGAAATGTAAAACAAAAGAGTGCGAAAGACCTACGAACAAACACACTTGACTTACGATTGTGATCTTCCTGGCGTCTTTCACATTCATTTTTAAAGGGCCCGCTTGCTGAACCTCTGCCCAGCAGTCACTGTGCCCTCTGAAGCTGTCCAATAGCATTATACTGCCGGGGCAGCTGGGAGAAGTAGTCATTTTTAGGCAAGAGGACAGCGCAGGAAAATTCACTTCTGCTTAGTGAGGGGAAAGAAGTATATTTGCACATCGATTCAGATAATGTTTGGTAATACTTCGAGACTTATCGCAAAGACCAAGGCAAGTTCAAGACAAAGTGGGCTCAAGGCCGAAATTAGGTCGACCTGATCTCAAGAACTACAACTCTAGCAGTACCTCAGTCTATACGTGTATCGTGGTGCGTACACTTTTAAGGGAATTGGTGGTGACCGTCCTTCAAAGCCGGCGTGGGATTGGCTTTTGTAGAGGGGTGTGAACTTTGCGTCAGTTCCTGCCGAGCAAGGAATTCGGGCTAAAGATGGCGGCATTTGCAACATTTAGAGGTTCATTCAAGTTAATGAGACGTTTGGTATGATTTGAATTCTTTTTCAATCCTTTCATGACATGATTTATTATGTTATGCGACTGCCGTTTGATTTTACAGATTGACTAACTGCATGATATACTGAAATGTAAGCGATCGAAACGTTCTTGTTGTGCAATGCATGTCAGCTAGCAACTTAATGGGTAGTCAAACAGCTATCGAGTGTCCTACTAGATGGATGGATGACTGTTCTGTGCGATATTTTATGACCTAGTTGTATGGATGTTAAACTTGGAGTTCCTGTTAAGTAAACTGGAATCAAATAGTCATGCAAGATGAGGAATGGTTGAATGATCATACATAGTTAAATTGATATTTTGTTTCTGCTACATTTTATGCATGAATAATTATCTTTATGGCTAAATTTACATTTCAGAATCTTAACCTGTGCTTCTCATTGGTCTAGTGATTTTGCCGGTCGTGTATAACCCGCAACGTTTTGCTCTGGATCTAAAAGCCAGTGTTTCTGCGTTCTTTTGCAGCTCTCTCTACAGTACTATAAACATTGCTGCTCAAGAGTGCAAGTCGTACGACCGGAATATTCAGCCCATCGCATTCACTTTATGTGCCTGCCATATAGGAGTTTTAAGACCAGTAATTGTAAGTGAACTTGTTTTTCAAACTGCCGTTCATATTAAAGCATTGCTATTCTCGCGTTAACGATGTATTGTTTTTTTAAGGTAATCCCGGCCCGATTTTTCAATTTAAACTTTCGGACATTGGGGAGGGCATCCGGGAGGTGACGGTGAAAGAATGGTAAGTTTGTTCCCCGACAATGTCAACTCAAAACGCTTTACAAGCGGATTGTGTCATGCCAGCCACAGACTGCAGATGGCATTGTAGTTGATTATAAGTCGCGAGAACTGTCTTTGTAGCAATCGGACTGTTTAGTATTAATTATAAGTGTCTAGATTAGTTTTCAGATGAATCAGAGTGCAACGTTTTGTGGGGTTACTTGGTCAGTTTTATGGTTTCTTTTTGAAGATTAGTCTTACATATTACTCTATTAAAGGCTTAATGACTTGAATCTAAACGGTACCTGGAGAAAGTGTCAGGACTTTCAGCTTAAGATTAAGATTGACTTTATTGATCCTAGGGGGAAATTCTGATGTTTATGGCAGCAGGAACGTATTGCCCAAACGAACATACAACAACGTTTGCAAAAAAATTGGGACGCTGTGTAAAATATACATAAAAACAGAATGCAATGATTTACAAATCATATAAACCCATATTTAATTGAGACAACATATCAAATGTTGGAACAGAGAAATTTTGTTTTATTAGAAATATGTGCTTTATTTAAATTTAATACCAGCAACATGTTTCAAAAAAGTTGGGACAGGGGCAACAAAACACTGGAAAAGTTGTATAATGCTAAAAAAAACATCTGGTTGAATATCTCACATCTAATGAAGTTAAATGCCAGCAGGTCAGCAAGATTACTGGGCATAAAAAGAGCCTCCCGGAGAGGCAGAGTGTCAGTGCAGTGAATATGTGGAGAGGTTTACCACTCTGTGAAAGACCGTGTGGGAAAATAGTGCAAAAATGTAAGAATAATGTTCCTCAGTGTAATACTGCATAGAATTTGGCATACTGTGCAGGACAGACAATGCACAAAGACAGTATATATGGTGCAAACAAATGTTAAAAGTATGTACTACACAAATAGAATATCTTGAAAAAAGATTTTTTTAGTATTATATAAATACTTACAGATAATAAATTAGACATGGTATTAGAGATAGCAGATAGCACCGGATTTGCATTATTATAAACATGGGTCACTTCCTAACTTGTTTTGGCTGGCGGTCAGGAGGAGGCGCCGTAGTGCCTGATGCCAGTGGGCAGGAACCATGTTTTAGCACATTGTGGTGGCTAAATGTGCTCCAGTATAGCGCCCCCTAAAGCAGATGAGCAGAATTATTCATAATATTCTCCCAATTTTGCCAACATCCTCTCCTCCAGTGACTCCAGTGGGTACAGGGTCAGCCCTGTGAGGGAGCTGGCCTTCCTGATGAGTTTGTTCAGGTGTTTGAAAGTACATTAAATAAAGTTAAAGCACTTTGAATAAATTTTTGTCCACTTGTAGCTGGTTTTAATTGCGATGTTTCTTAGCTTTTATATACATTCCTGCCCTAATCAGTTACCTTCTTTGCACTCCCACGCCAGGTATGTGAAAGAAGGTGACAAGGTGTCCCAGTTCGATAGCATCTGTGAAGTGCAGAGTGACAAAGCATCAGTGACGATAACCAGCCGTTACGACGGCGTCATCCGTAAGCTTCACTACGACGTGGACTCCATCGCGCTGGTGGGAACGCCGCTCGTGGACATCGAAACCGAGCCGACTGAGGGTACAAGTGTGACTTGTGTCTTGTTTGAGAGTACTCTGCTTCCAATTATTAGGGTCACTGGTCTGTAGCCATTGTACAGACTGGCTGTTGGTTATCAGTGATCAGTGTTTTGGGGACAGGGATGATAGTGGATGTCTGGAGACTTGATCAGAACAGTGCATCGTTCCAGAGATTGGTTGAAAATGTCTGTCAATACTTGGGACAGCTGATCTGAACAGTGGCAGGTAGCATCTGGTCAGGACCAGCTGCTTTCCTAGTATTCTGTTTTTGACTTGGTGATTCACATCCATGTCAGCGATGACAAGGTGAGAGCAGGAAACTGATATTCTGTAGTTGGGGTGAAGATGTAATATTCACATCATGCTGGGGGAGGGACTAGCATTGTTCTTCAAAAAGACAGTAGAAGTTATTGAGACGATTAGCTAATTCTGGGTCCCCACTACACATCAGCCACTTTTCCTCAGTTTCTGATGTTCTCATGACCTCATTCCATAGTCTTGCATGTCTATGTTTTAACCCCCCCCCCCCCCATTACTTAAGATTTATGATGGGGGGGAGCATGAAAGGTCATATAACAACAACATATTCAGTGTGTTTGATCAGCCTGGTCGGAGGGAGGGGGGGGGGTCTTTTGTGGTCTTTTTGTGGGTTTTTTTTTTTTCTTTGTGTGAAAAATGATAATGCTTCCCCTACACCTCCGTCGCTCTCCCCCTCATCACTCTGCGTGTTTCAATACGTGACGTTACCCTCCGTCTCTGCAGAGGAAGCTCCGGAGAAGGATGTTGTCGAAACACCAGCAATGTCCCACGAAGAACACACCCACCAGGAGATCAAGGGACACAAGACTCAGGCCACACCCGCTGTCCGCCGCCTGGCCATGGAGAACAATGTAAGCATCTCTGCTTCCCAGTGCCCACCTTCTGTATCACGCCGTCTCCCTGTAGCACTTCATGGCCTTTGACACTGTGTGTACTTATGCTATCCTATGTCCTTCACAGCATGTGCAAGTTACAAATTTGCTCTGTGCAGATTTTGTACTGTCTGTACTATAAACGGCAAACGGATGGGACTGGTTAGTATTAGGGTGCTTGGTAGAGAGTTGGTGGGTGGTGGATGAAGAACTGTTAGCCTTCTGGCAGTCTGCCACAGAGCGGGGGTGGCGGAGTTGCTGGGTGTGCGGGGGTCCAGTAGTAGAGGAGGGGCCGTGATGGACTGCTCTCTGCCGAAATCGGTTCCCAGGGAGCTTGAGTTAATTTCCCTACACTTGTCCCGGGATTATAAATAAAACCGGTGTGCTTCAAGTTGAACTGGCTCTCATTGCACACTGTGTAGGTGCTGTTGCTATGGCTGCTTCTCTTTTATTTGGCTGGGGGATGGGTGAAGCATAGCGTTTGTCATGGGGGGGGGGTCTGATTCCCAAAGAGCTGGGCAATTATCGCTGGAATGCTATTCGGCAGGCAAGGGGATCCCTCTTGTTTTGTGAACTGCTAATTTTCACTGCAGTGCCAGACACCATAATTTGACCCTTTGGACTTGTGCTGTTGTCCATCCAAGAGCGTAATGTCAACATGCTAAAAGTTATGTGTTTGCTTTTCAGTCTAGCTGTCAGCAGAGTTATCTGACGGGTATAATGTAGTTCTATAGCATAGTACCCAGTTTTGCTTTAATGTAGGTCGAATCTTAGTGAAAACACAGTCACATCACAGTAACAAGTATGTAGAGACATCAGTTGTGTTGTGTGTCTGTAATTAATGACTGTAAGTGCATTCGTGAGGTATTTCAGTACTTGATTGCCCTCCCCAGAGGAAAGTGTGTACTGTTCAGCTGTGAAGTTGTCCGCTGAAATATTTGTGAGTGAAATCATCATTGGCTTCTGTTATGTTAAAGTTTGAGCAGAAATCCTTGAAGGCCCCTCACTATGCTTTAACCTTTTCGCTGACCTTTCCTCCCGGAGACGGCCGTCTCCGCTTCTTCACCGGTCTTCTCCATATGATTTGTAGATTAAGCTGAGTGAGGTAGTGGCGACGGGAAAAGATGGACGCATCTTGAAAGAGGACATCCTCAACTACCTGTCCAAGCAGACCGGGGCCATCCTGCCCCCCACGCCCTACCAGGAGATTCAGCCGCCGCCACCCTCAGCGGCCCCTTCAGCGGCAAAGCAGAAGGACAGGGCCCCCCCTGGGGTCTCCCGGCCTGTGTCCCATAGACCAGTGTTCACGGGAAAGGACCACACAGAGCCCCTCAAAGGTGACGTGGGATTCCCAACCTCTCCTGTCAATAATACATCAAATGTAAATGCCAGACTATCTTACTGACCACCCCCACCATCATAATACGCAGGGGGTTTGATATCCACCCGACGATTTCAGGATGATTTCTTGTGGTCTATACCCCCCTGGCCAGTGTAGTTTGATTTCTTGGCTGAACCCATCTCTCGACAGGGTTCCACAAAGCGATGGTGAAAACAATGACTGCAGCGCTGAAGATCCCGCACTTCGGTTACTGCGACGAGGTGGACATGAGCAAGCTGGTGCGTCTGCGCTCCGAGCTGAAGGACCTGGCCGAGGCGCGGGGCATCAAGCTGACCTACATGCCGTTTTTCATGAAGGTAACCGCTAGTGCCTTAAGCACCTGCAGTGTGTGTGTGTGTGTGTGTGTGTGTGTGTGTGTGTGTGTGTGTGTGTGTGTGTGTGTGTGTGGTGGGTTGGTCGCCTTATGCCACACTGATATCTACATGATTTTGTGTGTGTGTGAGAACAGGCAGCCTCCTTAGGCCTTCTACAGTACCCCATCCTCAATGCCTCCCTGGACGACGGCTGCCAGAACATCACCTACAAGGTAAGCCCTCCATCCAGGAAAAACAACTCTGGGGGGTATTCCACGGAGGAGGATTAAGGGAAAGTCTGACTTATTTCGACAAGTCTAGCTCATTTAAGTGGAAATTCCGTTCCATCAACGTGTCTTAAATGAATCCCCGCTGAATTACCATGATAACTTAGATGAGTGAACAAGCCTGGTCCGGACCAGGTTAACGGTTTCGCTTAGTTTAGCGTTGTCTCAAAGAACGTCCGACGTGTGGGAACAGATTCCCAAAAGATCGTTCCGTCGGACGAAATTCCGCGATCTTACTATTTATGTCATGTAAACTGTTGAATTATATGTCCTCATCTGACATTATATTTTACATTATCTGATTTAATTGAATTGAGTTAATCTGTAAGGTGTACCAAAATGACATGATTTTGTTTGAGTTAGCGGGAGAATGAGTCTTGTATATATGTATATATATAAAAAAAATAAATGGAACCCTGTAGTCAGTACTAACCCCCTTGCTGTGGGTAAAAGCAAGACGAGAAAGCAGAGAATGAAAACCATCTTTTCTGAAGTAAAGCTCTGCGTGATACTTCCATAATATGGAGAACAGATCTGAGATGGATGCCAGTACACCCTGATATGACCACCTAAGCGTTGGTCCTCTACTCTTCTCCAGGCAGCGCACAACATCGGCCTGGCCATGGACACACCGCAAGGCCTTCTCGTGCCCAACGTGAAGAACGTGCAAATGCTGAGCATCTTTGACATTGCTGTTGAGCTCAACCGTCTACTGTCCCTTGGCACAACGGGGCAGCTTGGTACCAGTGACCTCACCGGAGGCACCTTCACCGTCTCTAACATCGGCTCGGTGAGAGCAGGAACCCGAGGTGCCCACTGTATGACTTTGATGATGTTGGTTTCCTTGGTAACATCTCTCGTGTGTATGTGTGTGTGTGGTCAGATCGGCGGCACCTATGCGAAGCCCGTTATCCTGCCTCCTGAAGTGTCCATTGGAGCATTGGGGAAAGTCCAGGTTTGTGCCCTTTAGAGATGGGGAATCCCCATCATGGGGGAACATGAATGGCTGCCTCCCTCAGCTGCATATCTTGGCAAACATTACTCAGGGTAGGTGCAGTGATTGGTGGTAAACAGTCTTGTCCCCGTAGGTCCTGCCTCGGTTTAACTCCAAAGGCGAGGTGGTGAAAGCGCACATCATGAACGTCAGCTGGTCTGCTGACCACCGCATCATTGACGGAGCCACTATGTGCCGCTTCTCGAACCTTTGGAAGTCCTACCTGGAGAACCCAGCCACCATGGTTTTAGATCTCAAGTGATCGTGCAGCACTTGTAGCCACCTGAACTGAAGTGACCCGTGTTGTCTAATGGTATCGATTGACTTTATTTCGGAGTTCGACCCCAGTGTTTCTGTCCTAATCACCCCCCCCCCCCCCACACTGCTGTTCATGGGGTCATAACACATGAAATGCGTTTGCGACATTCTTAACACTAATCCCATTGTAGGGTCCTCATTGCCTTTTGGGTTGGGTTGACTCGACATGCCTTCCTGTTGTCTTGCGTACTGAGTCATGAGTTATATGTTATCTTAGATTAGAGCTGCTGTTTGTCTATGGCATGCTCATCAGTATCAGGTCAATAAGTTCCCTACCCTATGGGGCAGTAGGTAGCACAATTGTTAAACACACAGATGTGCAATGTGAAGGTTGCTGGTCCGTGTCCCAGAAGGGACATGGCTGGTAGACCATGAAATATTTTTTTAAACCTCAATTACTCTAGTTAATATCTGACTATATGAACCTGGTGTGATAATCATGGTGAATTTCTTTGGGTAAAAGCATCGAGTGTGTCAGCTAAGTGATAGCACACAAGCAATCAGAGGGGCGGGACCTTCAGGGTACATGCCTTGTACAGCCAATAATGTAATAACTGCCAATAATAAAATTTCTAAATTATAAAAGTAATAACTTTACATTATGCACAAGAAGTAATTACATTATTGACTGGGTATGACATTATTGGCTGGTGTAGCAGCCATTAATAACCACCATTAATGTATTAAAATGATTACGTTACTGGCTGCTAGATGCCTCAGATTGTACTGAATGAATGCCAGAAAAAAAGCTGTTGCAACAGGGAATATTCATTGCTTTCCCCTATTTAATAATCATGGTATTACTCTATTTGCTAGTTCCCCCCCCCCCCTCCCCAAGGTGCTGCTTTTTTGATTTTATTTCTAGTAGTTGCTGTTCTCATTACATCATTAATTACTGGGGAATAATGGACACATGCCTTCCACAGATTGGTACTGCTGTGGTTCCCAGCCGTAACCATTTGTAGCCACCGTTTAGACTCTGATGTATTATAGAGTGGATGTGTAATGCTAGGCGAGTGGGGATAAGGTTTTAATAAATTTGTGGTGTCAGATCTGTGCATGTTGTGTTTGTGTGTTTTTTATTGTACACTAATGTTAAGTAAACATAATAGCAAGGAGCTCATACATGACATACTGTAACAATACCGCGGTTACATTTTGAACAGCTGAAATGCAGATTGCCGTCAATTTATAGCACAGTATGGAATTTTATTAATTATGAAAATTACATTGATGATATGTACATTCATGAGTATTTCCTATAGTATTTAAAGGACCAAACAGAATTTTAATAAGAATTAAGGGGAGTAATTAAAAATAAATTTCATTCATCCCAAAAGTAAATCACCTTAATACTTCTGTAACATGTCTTGATCTTTATTATTATTATTTTTATTTATGGAAAGAAATGGTGTGTGGTGCTGCTAATTTGTATTTATGGTTTTCAATGTAAAACTTGGTGAAATGTTTCTGTGGCCTGTCAATACTTTTGGAACATTTTCAGCATATTAACAATACCGCGATAGTATACTGATCATGGTGATAATTTTCCTCTGGCTATGCCCCTGGGGGGCGTTTGACAAAGCAGGATTTCTTGCTTAGCCGGATAACTTGTTGGATTTAAGGTGGCCTGATCTAGATGGATTTTATCTTTGTTCACTTACATGTAGCTCAGACTGCCTTAAATGCAACAAGTTATCCGGCTAAGAAAGAAATCCTGCATCGTCAAACACCCCTGGCAGGGGCTCCGTTGTTGGTGGGGGTAGTCAGGATGATTTATGGCAGGGGCCCTAAAAATTTGGAAAATAACCTGATTGGTCTGGACTAGTGGGCCCGATATCTCTAGCAATTCCCTGCCCCCTGGTGTAGCCTTTTAGTTTTCAAAAATAATCTCTATACAAATCAGCCTGTGTTGTTAACAGCAATCAAAAACAAAGCTTGAAAATCTGAAAGAATTGGTATGACTTTAATGACAATACATCGCATCTAAAAAACGTAATGTTCAGGACGGTATAAGGAGTCAGGCGATGTTGCTGAATATGCGAGTATCGATGAAGGGAGCGCAATTCATTTGTCTACACTACAGATGGCAGGAGAGAGTAAAAGTACAAAGTGCTTATTTCAGCATGAAATCTAGAGCTCAGGACAACACTGAGGATCCCTCCAGCAGGAGATCACAAGCCGCGTCTCGGGGGGTGTAATTTCCGTACCTTATTTAAATTTTCTTTGTAGAATACAATTTCGAAATGCGTATTGATTTTCATGTTTTGATGATGCATATTTAAATCATAAGGTTTTGAAAGGTCAACTAGTCTATCTAATATTTGTATTGATCGCTGAAATTAATGATCAAGCTTTTTTTCATAGAATTTAGGCCTAAGTGAATAACAGCAAAATGAAAAAGCTGCCAAGGTTTACTTAGAAATCATCGGAGCCGGCCGCTCTGATGGAGTCGGAAAGCCGTCGAAACGACGCAGATCACAAGGCCAACAGGTGCGGGGAGTCTCGGCTACAGAAAGACATCAGTGGCACGGGGCTGAATTGGGAGAGCCGCAGGAATGGGGGAGCATCGGTGGCTCAAAACGGACGGGGAATTTCGAAAACTAATGAAAATGAAAATTTAAATAGTTACAATTGAATTCCTGATGTCAGAATTTGGAATTTTAACTAGTTCAAATTCCAAATTCCATTGAAATTAATCAGAGAACGTTTTGAATAAATATCATTTTCAATATCAAGAACTGGCATAAGTATTCACAACTGAATTTCTGAAATCAAGAACTGGCATTCTAACTAGTTAGAATGAATTTGTGATATCCTCTAGAAATGAATTAAAGCTAAAACAGCTTGTCATATGAGACGTAAGTGAACACATGAGTACAAAGAAAATGAAAACATTAACACGTGTCAGCTACGTGGAGACGGCCGTTTATTATTTCAGTTTCATAATTTCCAGCAACATCTTGGGTAAAATAAACACATTACAGATGCAACAGGGCACTCGGGTGCACATATGGCACAATGACGGCGTAGTAGCCGTGTGATGCATTTCGTGGCCCACAGACGACCTCCCGAGTGCACGTCCACTGACGCGGTGAGACACTGTCCGTTAAAGGCAAGTGATCACAATGCGGCCCTTTTATCGCGCCGAACCAGAACACTGCGCTTCAGCAGACAGCTGACACTCAGGCAGACCCTCCCATGTGACCTGCACTATTCCCGGTCTTGCCCCTAAAAATAGATACACTCTGGGGTAACGCTAACAGAATTGCGAAGGTTGGGGGGCTAGTGCATAACAATTCTCAGACAGAAGAGTGATTCACGATTCGATCTCAGGAAATAGCATGAAAGAGTAGGGACCTGACTTGTGTACCACGTGAGGCTTATGACAATGACAGCCACAGATGACCATCTTGTATCATGAAACGGGTGAGTGCCTGCTAGAGAGCAATGCTACAATGTAATTTCAGAGCTTTCTTTCTTTCTCTCTAAGACCACACAATGCTATATATTAGGATGTCTGGATTGTTTAGAGTAACTGGATGTGCATTGTTTATTGACTGATGGTTTTATAAAGTAAATATGTACTATTGACACTTTCAAGGATATATTCAGATATATATATATATATATATACCATTTAGATTTTTTTTCCACAGATGAGCACGTCTATCCTCATCTCTCAGTTGACACACGCGTAGCCTGTTTCCGCTGTGTGTGTCCTTGTTGAACAAAGCCGGACTGTTGTCCCTCCTCTGACTGGGAGGTGCCGGAGTCACCATGACAGGGGTGACGGTGTGTTTCGGTACGGTGAACTCCATCAAAACCCTCTGGGAGACCAGGATAAAAAAATGCAGGGAGGATCAGCAGAAGCAGCAGGATCTGAAGGAGAGGGCAGCGGTGGGCAGGTAGGATCGTTTTTCGGGACGGACAATGTGTTCTTATGACTTGATCCAGTCCAGGGGTGTTTCTCGATATCAAGAATGCAAAGAGCAAGAACAAACCCAAGAACAAACTCGGGTTGCAATGTATCATGGGATTGTTCTCATTGGTGAGGATGCAACTGATGCATCCTTGATATTTGGGACGGGGCAAAAGGACATCTGGGGATATTTTTCTGTCATGCGTACTTCTGTACTTGAATATTGGAACTGTACTCCGGCAAGGAACATGATGTGAAATGGGTAAGCGAGAACACAAGTACAGTCAAGTATGCATATTGATAAACACTTCAGAACTTACCTTAGTCAGTCAATGGGAGGCAGTCATTTGTCATGCCTTGTTTTTTACTTTAGGCTGGCACATGCCTGGGAGGATCGAATCTCCTTGGCCAAGCTGAAGGACAAAGTGGTAACGGAGGATGGGAGAGTGATCTTAAGGATAGAGAAAGAAGAATGGAAGGTGTGGTTCTAAAGACATTCAGTATCAGCCAAAACACCATTGGAGCTTAAGGAGCAAATGCCAAATAAGTTTACGATTAATGGGAAGTTGATGCGGCTGTTGTTTTCTAATGCAGTATTTCCCAACTCAGCCTTGGGGGATCCCTAGACATTCCACATTTTTGCTCCCTGCCACAAAGTCCATATTTTTACCCGGGTAGGAGCAAAACCGTGGTCTGTCTGGGGGTCCTCCGAGGACCGGGTTGGGATACACCTAATAAAGCAGCTTTTGAAAGTGGGCAGCTTGTTCCGCAGAGCCTAAAGGCCGCGCCACCTCTCATCTCCATCTCGTAGACCCTGCCTCCAGTGCTGGTGCAGCTCTCTCAGGTCCAGGAGTGGCAGCTGCACCGGACCAGCCTGCAGAACATCCCACGCTTCATCGCCAGCTTCCAGCACCTCATCGTCCTCGACCTGTCCCGCAACGTCATCACGGAGATCCCCAAAGAGATTGGTCAGTGTCCCCGGCACGACTCAGGTCCCAAGAGGCTTTTGGCGTCGTTGTCGTTGGTCGGTAAGGTAGCCGGTGCTCCTGACCCGTAGGTAAGATGACCAGGTTGAGAGAGCTGCTACTGAGCTACAACCGGCTGAACTTCATCCCCGAGGAGCTCTGCTGCTGCGAGAATCTGGAGAAGCTGGAGCTGGCTGTCAACAGGAACCTGGACGAGCTGCCCACACAGGTCCCTCACGCAGCACCAGCTCTCCTCTTGGGCTCGACACCTCCTTCAGCCTCCTTCAGCCACACAGACATGATGGCATATTCCCACCAACATCTCCACAGCCCCGTTCCTGAATCTGTGTCAAAGCTTTCCTCGAATCAGACACCTCTGTGATTCTCCCGATCCGTTATAAATTATTTTCAGTTTATGAGGCAGCCTCTAAGTTCCGGCCACAAGGCTCCAGAGGCACCTGCCTGATCACAGTCACTGGAAGAGTTTATGACACGGGCGCTGAGTGTGTGAAACTCAATCGCCCAAAGAGGGCCGACTTCACAATCTAGATTATTGTAAGTGGTGTTACACCTAAAACGCACACTTACAGACTAATCAGTGGTTGGATTAACTCTGCTTCAGAAATGACATTCAATATATAACAGATAACAGATCATAAAGGGATCATTCTCAAATACTATACTACACCAGAATGAAAAATATAATTATGTACACATTCACAATGAAGTTAAATTCTCTGCTTTCTCAGCAAGTCCTAAAATAACCGAATACTAAGTAAATACTAAAATTTAAATACTAGATACTAATGAGTACTAAAATAAAATTTGAGAATTGCAGCAGCAAAAAACATGGCTGGAGTCTACCGCTTGTTAATGTTTTTTTTTCCCTTCAGTTGAGTAAACTGACCAAGCTGTACCACCTGGACCTCTCCATGAACCAGTTCACCAGCATTCCTGACAGCGTGGTGGACCTGCCAGCCCTGGAGTGGCTGGACATGGGTGGCAACCGGCTGGATCACCTGCCGGAGAACATCCACAAGTAAGCCGGTCAGGGACGCGGCCCTGTGACCCCCCTCGATGACTGGCCCGGCACCCGGTGACCCCGGCCTCTGCATCCCGGACAGGATGGAGAAGCTGCACACACTGTGGCTGCAGAGGAACGAACTGGAGGTCCTGCCTGACAACATCGGCTACATGCACAGCCTCGAGACGCTGGTGCTGAGCAGCAACAAGCTGAGGGACATTCCTGCCTTGATGGAGGGCATGAGCAACCTCAGGTGAGGAATGACACCCCCTACAGGCCATGCTAAATAGTGATGACAACCAAACCACTGTGGGTTTGACTTTGACAACACTCAACAAGACTCGTGATTACATTTTATTTTAAAATACAAATACACATTAAGAGACCACATACTGACAAATAAAGGCTTTTTCTCTTCTGCTTCAGTTTAAGGCACAATGTTAAAATAACAAAAAACATTCTTTTATTTTGTACCTTCAGGTTCGTGAACTTCAGAGACAACCCATTGACACTAGACGTGTCACTTGCCAAGCAGGACGCAGCCATGGTAGACGAGGAGGAGGATGACCAGGAGATGTTCGGAAAAGACTTCATGCACGCCTACATCAAGGAGGCTCGCAAGAGAGGTTACACTGTTATTAACGTTCACCGCTTGCCCTGGAGGTAGAATTATGGACTTTGTTGACTGTCTGAAATACAGCATTCTGAGCGAAACACTTAAGCTGTGAATTTGTTCTTCTGTTTACAGAGACCCAGACAAAATACACCACAGTATTAAACGTGACCATCAGCCCTGGGCCTGACGCGGCACCTGCACTCTAACATGCTGTGTGCTCCCCATATCTGCCAGTGCCTGTCGCTGTTTCCTGCCAGTGCTGTCCCGTCTGTCAAAGTTGTTCCGCCTACCGCTTCCTGTCAAGGCCGTCTTGTCCGTGCTTCCAGTCAGCGCCGCTAAGCTCCATGTTGGTGTCAATGCTCTCTGGTCCAAATCCTTTTCAGCCGTCTTTTTTTGGGTTCTTCAACTACTGATGCTGGTTGGAACTGCAGTTAGGAGTACATTCTCCAGTGAGACGTCTTTGCTGGTGTAGTAGCGGAGGTCGGAGGCGAACCCTTTGCCACGGAGGAAGTGGACCCTTCCGTAGTCGATCAGCAGCTTGCAGAGGCGCCCGACTCGCTCGCGGTCCTCTGCGGACACGAGCCTGCAGGTGGACACAGGGACGGAGAAGAATGACGTGAATCAGTACTGAAAATAACCTGAAAATAACCTTACTCTCCTGTCACAGCATTAATACAGCACAAGCAGAGGACGGAAATGAGGCTCGGAATAGTGACGACTTTGGTAAATACTCAAAAACGTAACTTCCGTGAAACAACATTAAAATACCCATAACTTTGCCTCTTGCATTGTCATTATCATGAAAAATAGTGTGAGTCTCAAAACATGAGGTTGCTGTCTGTGTACTCTGAGGATTTCAGTGTGATTTCTCCCACCTCTTTGCTTGGCACTTTTATTGTTTGGTCTTAAAGTGAATCTGGACATCTGTTTTGCAGGCCAGTAGCATAACAGATGTGTTGATCCTTCTGAGTTCCAGTGCTGGTTCTTGGGTTGGATTATGGAGTCTGCCAGTCATGAGTAAAGCACACTCACTCGTTCAAGGTGCTGGGTACGGCGTCCTCCCCCTGATCGTGCTCCTCAGCCCCCCACTCTCCCGCTGAAGGTCGGCCCTCCACGCCGGCCACCTTTCTCAGGCCACATGTGGCCCAGCTGGACATGCGCTGGAAGGCAGCGAACTCGGGGGCGCCCAGCCCCCGCTCCCGGAAGAACTCCTTCCCCACGTAGTGCCTCCAGTCGCAGCGGTGGTGGCAGCAGAGAGCGATGGCCAGCCCGGAGACCTCGCCTGCGGCCACGGGGTCACGCTTAGCCCCCCCCTCCTGCTTCACGCGCTTCCTGGGGGGCTCTCCACTCTCCTCATCGTCCTCGACACTATCCAGCAGACACCTCAGCGCCAGATCTGAGGACAAGGAATGAGACAGAACCCTGACGTAACGAGGAATGCAGTGCGGTCACTGTCAACAAGGCAGGAAGGGCCTGGCATCTGCCTGTGATCTGACGTCTCCTGGGCGGGGGCCACGGGGGCCGCGGGGCCCTGCAGTCTATGGCAGGTAGCACAGGGCACAAGGCTGGGGTGGCATTATTACAGGTTTGATTTTTAAAATTCAATTCTTACTTTTATATGATTCTCAATTTTCATTTGAAATCCAGTTTAGTTTTAGCTTTCAGTGTGGTTTTGTTTTTAAAGATATATTACTATTGGGTCTTATATATTTTACTTTCAATTGAACTTTTAGTAATTTAATTTCTAGGGACAGATTGAAATTTGAATGTGACTGGTCTTTAGAGAATCTTTCCTGAATACACACTGCACATTATGCATTTACTAATGTTAGAGATGTGTTGGTCCGATGTGTCAATTTTGGCCAGTATTGCTGACCGATATTTGAACTTTATAAATATCGAAAGTTAGTAGCACTAGGGCTAAAGACATAACTACTACAATAATGTAGATGATTGCGTTGGATATGAATCCTGTAAAATACGGGATAGGAGGGAACTCTAGTTAGAAGAAGTTTCAAAGTACAGCGAGACGGTTTTGTATGGCCTGCAACTGGTTTTTAATGGATTATTAAATTTGACCTGGAGACTGATCTTTCATTTTTCACAGAATAAAAAATGACCATTCCGCTAATCAGTATCGATATGAGACAAAAATACACCCCCCACTGATGTCGTCAAATAGGCAAAAAATGTTCCAGGTATTATTAATGGTAATTAAAGATAAACAAATCATTACTTTAGCTAAATAGTGTTATTAAATAGTAAAAACGGTAACAGAAAGTATTTGATGTTTATTCTTATTTTGGAAGCTATGTACGTAGTTGTGGTTCAGTCATAGTTTTTCATTTTTGCATCTTATTTCCGTTTATGGAAATGTCTTCTGATAGTTTCAGGTTCTGTCGACGATAGTAACGCTGGGCTGGGGATGGGTTGACGCTTCAGGGCACATGCACACTCCATCATACCCTATGGAGATGCCAGTTAGCCTGACAGAATGTCTCCATTATGGGAGGAAACAGAAGCACCTGGAACAAACCCACCAGACACGGGGAGAACACGCAAACCGCACCTGGAACAAACCCACTAGACATGGGGAGAACACGCAAACCGCACCTGGAACAAACCAACCAGACACGGGGAGAACACGCAAACCGCACCTGGAACAAACCAACCAGACACGGGGAGAACACGCAAACCGCACCTGGAACAAACCCACCAGACACGGGGAGAACACGCAAACCGCACCTGGAACAAACCCACCAGACATGGGGAGAACATGCAAACCGCACCTGGAACAAACCCACCAGACACGGGGAGAACACGCAAACCGCACCTGGAACAAACCCACCAGACACGGGGAGAACACGCAAACCGCACCTGGAACAAACCCACCAGACACGGGGAGAACACGCAAACCCCACACACACAGAACCGCGGCGGGATTCGAACCTCCGACCCTGAAGGGTAAGAAAAAAGGGGGCCACCCCAGGACCTAATATTATTTCTGCAATTTCACGTGGTTACTGGAGTCAAACTGCAGGCGGCTCTGCGTTTACCTGTCGCCGCCCCACACAGATGCTTGCCAACTCCGACGACTGGGACTTTCTGTTCTTGTAGAAAAGGAACTTTACCTTTAAACCAAAAACAAAATTATTAACAACCTGAATGAAGCAATGAATGAATGATTTACACCGGTGTTATTCAACCCTGTGCTCAGTTTGGAGAACAGAGGTTGAAGACTGGACTAAGAATCAATGATTTACTCAGTATAAGAAACTGTAACTTGCAGAAAAACAATTTTTAATTAATAAAACTGCACTGTAGTGTGTGTTTCATGCACCATACTTACGCAGACAGAGGTGCTGAATGTCCACTTGCAGTCTGTCAAATGTGACGTCTGCATTTTTGTGTTTACCGTCTACCTAAAGTTACGACAATAACAGTAAATCTGCTGGAAGAACATCGCAGGCACATGACTAATCCAGAAGCCATAGCCTTAGCTCAGCCATCACGTCACGCACCTTGAAACGTGTGCAGGATCGCTCCACCAGCATGAAATGGACACTGCGAGAACCCTGCAGGGCCACGTGGATCCAGTGGGACAGTTTCCCTTTCCCTGCACCGAACTCAATGAAGCACCGTTCGGGTCCCAGCAGCCCCAACGCGTCCATGTTCCCCAGGAGAGACGCCTTGTGAACCGACAGCACAGCGAGCGGAATTCCTTTAGATCAAACAGACGCCATAAAAATAAAGACACGAAGGCTGCGGTCACATACCTGTTGCTTTAGGTGCTTGAATGCAGAATCGCCATTTTTTGGATCGTTGAGAGCGTCACAGAGAGCTGGATGGAACAGAATTCTCTCTTCATGTTCAAGATTGAGCCCTACAAGTATTTATCAATCATTAACAGAAGGAAGCATGTCTCAGTCCAGTTTTGAGTTTCATACATAGTGCAGTGACCACCAGAAACATTGTAGAAGATGCATGGAAGCCGTGATAGACATTGTGCTGACTGATATGACATGAAACTGTCTCCTTAACTTACCACTGACTGCACTGTTTAGTTTTTGAATCAGGAAGTTCAGCTCTTCTTTGGAACGTTCTCCTAGCGGTACCTATCAAAAGGCCAACATCTTAATAACCAAACAAATACACAGATGAGAGAAGAGATCTCACCAATAATGAATCATCCAGGCATCACCTCATCCAATAGAAGACCCTCATCTTCCTGTGGGCCAGCGTTGACATCCTGAATGTAATATGCCTAGATTTGAAATATAGAGAATGATTATCAAATGTCGCATATAAAACTCAATCTACGAAAGACAGACATGAGATCTTCCATCTCTGACAACAAGATTTCTCTGTACTTCTTAACTGCAGCATAATTATACTTTCCTGCATAATCAAATTCTGTACGCTGAGATACTGATAGCTTTCGCTCTGCTTGTGGCCTGTTTATATGTGCATACTATGTGCTCACTTTGTTGCTAAGATGTAACGTATAGCGCATTCAGAAAGTACTCAGACTACTTCACGTTAGGGCTGTGCGATATGGCATAAAATTCATACTGCGGTATAATTTGAACCATAGATGGTAGACGGTATATAATTTGATCTGGAAATTTAAATATAACCGTTTTTGAAAGGGTAATATATGTCCATAGCAAAGGCATTGCAGCAGGAAGTTGTATAGTAAACTGTTAACACATTTCAAAGTAGTCGTGAACGTAGAATATTTATTGTGCAAATCTGCAATTATAGAAAAAATATGAAAACATTTCAAGTAACTTCCCCGGTTTTATCTTATATTAAAAACACAGGTTGGTTTTGTAAACTGTAGATACGCAGAAAACAAGACACCGAACCAAAAGCCACAAAACTAATACAATTAGACTAGTGTCATAACTCCATCTATATTAGAATGACCATCTCTTCCACAAAGGTCCTGCCAGGCATGGTCTTGCACGGGTTCGGGTACCCGCGGGTGACCCGCAAATTTTGATGAAACGGGTGAAAAATATTCTACTGTGTCGGATACGGGTTCGGGTCGGATGCAGGAGAGCGCGGGTCTAAATTGCGGTTTTCAAAACATCATGTGCCAATAAAAAATACCCTAGGGCTATATTTTAGTGACACACAAAAATCCCTGCATTCAAGATCATAAAACATAAAATCCATATCACTTTATGCCTTCACGCGCATTCCCGAAAATCTCTCATCTTCAAAAAGCTTGAAAATCTTGAAAATTTGAAAATCTTTCATTCTCAAAAAGCGCATGTGATCTCCTGCAGTTGTTTGAAATGGATGCTGAGTAGTTGAAAAGAAAACTAGCAAGTGGAGAGTTTAAAGTTGCCACCACTAAAATCAAGTCTGAATTTCGGAGTTATCTCAGATAACGAAAACAACTCTTTAGACGTCTTGTCTTGGCGGAGAGAGCATGAGCGTTTGTTTCCCAATATTGCTCATATCTACTCTCGCCACCCCGGCATCCTGGGCCGCAAGTGAGCGAGATTTCTCATGTGCCGGAAATGTCATCCAGGAGCGAAGGAGTCAGCTGAGGCCATCAACTGTGGACGATATCCTTTTTTTACACAGTAATATAAAGCACCACACCAAACACTAGTCTTTGCCTTCGCATTGGAATTCCTATGGGGTAATCAAAGGAAAATGGACAGTGCACGTAGGTAGCCTGTAAAACCTAATAATGTGCAGGGTAGGCTAATGTACATTTTATATCATTTTAGTTTTATTAACACGTTTGATTGTAAGCTGGTAAGGCTATGTGTGGGCATGGCAATATCAAACACTATTTGAGTTTGGAGGTAAGCTACTACCGTTTGTTTTGCTTATTATTAGGCTGTTATTAAGCAATGTTTTCATTTGGCCTTTTCAACTGATATTGCACATGTCACTGGTCGTTTGTTGTGGCAATAAACTTTTGTCTTTAATTTTGGCTATCTGACTGATTTTCATTCGGGTGTGGGTCGGGTGTCGGTATTTATTTATACCGGGTGCGATATGATATGATGATGGGTACGGGCGGGTGCGATATGATATGATGATGGGTACGGGCGGGTGCGATATGATATGATGATGGGTACGGGCGGGTGCGATATGATATGATGATGGGTACGGGCGGGTGCGATATGATATGATGATGGGTACGGGCGGGTGCGATATGATATGATGACGGGTACGGGCGGGTGCGGTTTGTCAAAATCAGACCCGTGCAGGACTCTGCTGCCAGGTGCAGCAATAATCATATAAATCATATAAATAATAAATTATTATTTGATGAAACTTCATTACGTCATTTTTGCAGGCAAGGAGCGGAAATATCTGCGGTAGGGCGGTATAATCAAAATCTCTCCCGTTGGCCAAATTTATATCGTATACCGTTTATACCGTACTGTACTACTTCACGTTTTTCACATTTTAAGTGAAAAAGCACAGAACTGTCAATATAATGGTGTCAGGCAATGGAACTGAGCCATGAGGTCAAAGGAATTCCATACAGAGCTCAGAGACAGAATTGTGTTGAGGCAAAGATCTAGGGAAGGCTGCAAAAAAATATTTGCAGCATTGAAGGTTCCAAAGACCATAGTACCCTCATAATTATGAGATGGAAGAAGTTTGGAAAAACCAAAACCCTTCCTAAAGCTGACCACCCACCCAAACTGAGCAATTGGGGCAGAAGAGCCTTGGTAAGAGAGGTGACCAAGTACCCAACAGTCACCCTGGCTGAGCTTCAGAGATCCTGTGTGCGGTGATGGAAGAAACTTCCAGAAGGACAACCATCATTGCATCATTCCACTGATCTGGGCTCCATAAAAGTCACACGAAAGCCCACCTGAGTTTGCAAAAGGCCTCCTAAATGACACTCAGACTGTGCAAAACAAGATTCTCTGGTCTGATCAAACCAGAATTTAAGCATCTGACTTCAATTCTAAGAATCATGTCTGAAGGAAATCAGGCACCGCTCATGACCTGTGGAAGACCATTCCAGTGGTGATGCAAGGTGGTGACAGCATCATGCTGTGGAGGTGTTTCATCAGTGACAGGGACTGGGAGACAAGTCAGGGTCAAAGAAAAGCTGAGCAGAGCAAAGTACAGAGATACCCTTAATGAGAACCTGATCCAGGGCGCTCTGGACCACAGACTGGGCCAAAGGTTCACCTTCCAACAGGACAACGAGCCTTAGCACAGAGCAAAGACGATGCAGGAGTGGTTTAGGGACAATTCTGTGAATGTCTTTGAGCTAGAGCCCAGACTTGAACCCAATTGCACATCTCTAGAAAGACCTGAAAACAGCTGTCCACCGACAGTCCCCAACCAACATGACAAAGATGGACAGGCTTTGCAGGGAAGAACAGCTGAAAATCCCCAAATCTAGGTGTGCAAAGCTGTTGTGTCATATCCAAGGAGACTCAAGGCTGTAATCGCTTTGACCAAATGCAGAGTAGCAGGCCTGAATACTTAGGTCAGCATGACTAAGAAGACTCAAGGCTGTAATCGCTGTAATCGCTGTAATCACTTCCACCAAGTGCTGAGTAGCAGGCCTGAATACTTATGTCAATGTGATGGTTCTGGTTTTTATGTTTAATAAATTTGCAAAAATTTCTAAAATCCTGTTTTTGTTTAGGCACTATTGAGTATTAAATGAAGATTAATAAGGGAAAAAAAATTAAACGAGTTTAGCCTAAGGCTGCAACATGACAAAATTTGAAAAAACTGAAGGGATCTGAGTACTTCCTGAATGCAGTGTATTAACACGTTAACATATTTGGGACATTACTGTATGTTTTAATAATAACAACATTCATGTTAAAATGACAGCAAGAGTTAAATGTCTCAGACAAAGGGCTCTTGAAATGAACTGCATTAAAAGACTCACCGGTTTTAGTTTCTCCCTTGAGTTACACTTCTTCAGATGTTTTTCCAAATTGTCCTGATACACTGTACTGCATAAAGGGAAAAAAGCAGCATGTGATTGGCTAGATCCCACCTCCATCTGACACCCTCCAGTATCACCTCCTGATGACTCACTGCTTAGGATCCAGGGGACACGGGACTCTTATCCTCTCAGCATCGTACTCCTTACAAAGGAAAAACACAAGTATGCAGAAAACATGAAACAAAGCTACTTATTAAGTCAGATTCAGCAGACTGAGTGAAATGTCATCCCAGCACTTCCAGTGAGAAGGCTGTAGTTCTTAAGAAAACAGATATCAAAACCAACTACAGTACTTCAACAATTTAAATGAGTAGATCATTTTAGAATCAAGTAATGTAAGGGCACATAAATGCATTATATGACTGGTGTAATGGGACATACTCTATACATTTTGATTTATACATTTTTAGCAACGAAGAAAGAAGAATAACTTTAGCAAGATTTACACAAAAACCTCAGGGACAATTTCTATTTTATTCACTGTCTTCCATAATGGTTTATTCCATAATCTGAGGAACAGCTGTTGCTTGGCGATCTGAACTGCAGTTAGCAAGCTGCGATTATTGTGAAGTCTTGAATGTGTCAGCCAGTAGCTCGTACGTATAAATAAGTCCACACATTATTGAGTAATTCGATTTACCTACATTGACAGCAACCTCCATTATACGTTGATATTAAATTAATGGGTTTACATACTTAATTATATTTAAATTCCGCAAAATGATATGAAAGCCCACTGCAAGTTTCAGCCTCACATTGACCGCAGGTCGCGTCAATCAATGTGAGGTGAATATGGGACTCGCCCCAGCGCTGGTCCGTTATACACACCACATTCGCATGTTCCCCACAAAACGCCTTCCCACGTCCCACTATCATTTTACAATAACGCCTTTTCTTCACGACGTAAAAGCCACATCTCCCCGGTAAAGGAGCCGACACACCATCTCCCTCCATGTTAGTGTATATACGCTGAGCAAATCTCTTCTTCAGCGGTCCTTCAGTGGCTGGTTTGTAAAGATAACCCTTAAACCCTTAGCGCCCCCCACTGCAGTGGAGTGCGACTGCCGCCCTTCTCATAATGAGTTTTTTATTGATCCATACCCATAGTGGCTTATCTGGTTAAACTGAGAATAGGTATGGCTGTAAGCTAATGTCATTAATATAAAGGTAACTACGAGAAATCTCACAAAATAAAATAAAACTTAAAAAATTGTTAATTCATTGATAGACTGAGATGAGCGTCTTATTAAAACCTTCCACTAATTGAGTCAAGTCAAATAGCTGAGCCCCCGGTGATCGGTTGGCGCCCCCTCCTGGGTTATTCTCTGCCTATATACACTCACCTAAAGGATTATTAGGAACACCATACTAATACGGTGTTTGACCCCCTTTCGCCTTCAGAACTGCCTTAATTCTACGTGGCATTGATTCAACAAGGTGCTGAAAGCATTCTTTAGAAATGTTGGCCCATATTGATAGGATAGCATCTTGCAGTTGATGGAGATTTGTGGGATGCACATCCAGGGCAGGAAGCTCCCGTTCCACTACATCCCAAAGATGCTCTATTGGGTTGAGATCTGGTGACTGTGGGGGCCATTTTAGTACAGTGAACTCATTGTCATGTTCAAGAAACCAATTTGAAATGATTCGAGCTTTGTGACATGGTGCATTATCCTGCTAGAAGTAGCCATCAGAGGATGGGTACATGGTGGTCATAAAGGGATGGACATGGTCAGAAACAATGCTCAGGTAGGCCGTGGCATTTAAACGATGCCCAATTGGCACTAAGGGGCCTAAAATGTGCCAAGAAAACATCCCCCACACCATTACACCACCACCACCAGCCTGCAAAGTGGTAACAAGGCATGATGGATCCATGTTCTCATTCTGTTTACGCCAAATTCTGACTCTACCATTTGAATGTCTCAACAGAAATCGAGACTCATCAGACCAGGCAACATTTTTCCAGTCTTCAACTGTCCAATTTTGGTGAGCTCGTGCAAATTGTAGCCTCTTTTTCCTATTTGTAGTGGAGATGAGTGGTACCCGGTGGGGTCTTCTGCTGTTGTAGCCCATTCGCCTCAAGGTTGTGCGTGTTGTGGCTTCACAAATGCTTTGCTGCATACCTCGGTTGTAACGAGTGGTTATTTCAGTCAAAGTTGCTCTTCTATCAGCTTGAATCAGTCGGCCCATTCTCCTCTGACCTCTAGCATCAACAAGGCATTTTCACCCACAGGACTGCCACATACTGGATGTTTTTCCCTTTGCACACCATTCTTTGTAAACCCTAGAAATGGTTGTGCGGGAAAATCCCAGTAACTGAGCAGATTGTGAAATACTCAGACTGGCCTGTCTGGCACCAACAACCATGCCACGCTCAAAATTGCTTAAATCACCTTTCTTTCCCATTCTGACATTCAGTTTGGAGTTCAGGAGATTGTCTTGACCAGGACCATACCCCTAAATGCATTAAAGCAACTGCCATGTGATTGGTTGATTAGATAATTGCATTAATGAGAAATTGAACAGGTGTTCTTAATAATCCTTTAGGTGAGTGTATATATAATATATATATTTTTAGAGATTTATAGAAATTATTAATAAAATGTTAACATAAAATGTTAATACTGTTAATAGATTTTCCGTTTTCCCGATACTTCCAGCAAGTTAAAACTTTATGCAGCCCCACCATGCTTCAGATTCATTCGTTTGTCATACTGCCAGCACACTTCCCGCAGCAGGGAAGCGTCTGCGTCGCCACAGTAACCGCGCAAAACGCGCCCTACACCCGACTTCCGGTTTCCGGTCCTGGTCCGTAACTGCCATTCGCGGCAGGGGAGCGCCAAACTCAAAATAGCTCAAATCAACAAATTAAACGGATTTGCATCCAACTCGAGAGAATATATTGGATTTCACACGAGGCGCTCTGGAATATGAAACAAATATGTCGGAGAAACTTTTCAATAAAGTGTTAGAAGTACACATCAAATGTAAAGACTGCGAAGACCGGTAAGCTGGGTTAGCCGCTTCAGCCGACCGGCCTGTTGCTTTAAATTGCTAAAGACTGAATCAAATATAAGATACTACCAATACAGAACATTAATGTATATGTATATTTGATTTATGTATCACGCTTTGCACTTTTGGCTAATATATGTTTTTCTTCTCTCTCTACAGACGTAGCACCATACGGATCATCGTTGAGCTTCAGCTGACTACAAATCCGGTGCACAAGAGAGTGAGTAATCGCACTTAATTTTAGACAAATATAACAGTACTGTAACATGACTTTGTTTTAGGGTTTTTTGCAAGAACAATGAAATTCATATTTTTCTTTATAAATTACTACCTACCCGAATTGACTGCTAAGAACGTATATTATGAAAAATGTTTGTCCTTGTCCCCAAGCACGGCCTGTCCCTTTTTGGTTGACAGGATTTGGTAGTGCGGTTGACAGATGATGCCGACCCCTACTTTCTCTACAACCTTACCATTTCTGAGGAGGATTTTCAAAGGTATTAACCATATCAAAATTACCCGTTCTTTAATTTAATTGTCATCGCCAGTAATTTGCCTATATTAAAGATTTATATTAAACGTTAAACGAGAGTACTTTACTACTATCGCATATAAGGAATTAAGGGATATTTTTAAAGCTTATTATGAAATTGGAGCGTAGTGCATTTTACCTACAAAACCAAATGTTTTTGATATGTGCTTGAAGAAATGCTCTGACCAACTAACCCGGTTTTTGGAATTGTATGACCGCTGTAGTGATTCATGCGGTCATCCTGAAAGACTTTGAAGTTAATACAGATCCTGTGTTGTTGTTAACAGTTTAAAAGTTCAGCAGGGCCTGTTGGTGGACTTCTCGGCCTTTCCTCAGAAATTTATCGATTTGTTAAACCTGTGTATATCTGAACAAGACAAAGACAGTCCGAGGTGAGCATTTGGAAAAAGCGCATAGAAGTATGTTTGCGTATGTGACAAAACTTGATACTTGCCTTTGCTTTTTTTGCTTGAACTCCGTACCCTTGGGCCTTCACTCTTTGTCATTTTCTTCTGCGGTAGGTTTCTTCTCCAGTTGTCCTCTTCATCTCAGCTGCTGGAGCACAGCCACGCGAGCCTGAACATTGTGGAAACCAACGCATTCAAACACCTCACACACCTGTCTCTGAAGCTCCTGCATGGGACGGATGTCGATATCAAAAAGTATCTGGCCAGCTGCCTCTCCCAGCTGAAGGTCTGTGGAAGGAGGTTTTCACTGTTTTCCTGCTACTTCCTAAGTGCCGTGCGAGTCCCATGGAAAACTATCTACATTATTAACCTTAGCTGACTTTTTAGGGAACTTTGACCATGTCTGGAATATAGTGGTTTCTAAATCCATGCTTGTGTTTCAATCTCAAAAGTATTAATTTCACAGTCAAGTTTTTGCACACACTGAGATTTAATACATTTGTTACCATTTACTAAAAATACACTCACTGTTCTTTGCTAACAAATAAATCTACAGTATGTTCAGCATTTTTTAGCAAGAACATGTCATATCTTCTATTCATCAAAGTAAACTCCTTTAGCAGTTACACAGCAGACCAAATTTTATGTATATGTGGATTTTAGTGATTTAATTGGATTGACAGGGTTATTTAGAATGTACAGCTTCTGACCTTCATAAACACGAACAGACGTACAGTGACATGTGAGTCCCTCCATTGTGACAGGAGGAGAAGCAGCAGCTGGAACAGAAACTGAAGAGAACAGAGGAGGACCTGACCAGGCAGCTCAGCTATACACAGCAGGTGCTGAGCGATCCACCCGCCCATCATGCACCGTGCAGGTCGACAGCAGCCTCGTAATCCTCCACCTCTCTGCCCCAGACGCTGTCGGAGAAGAGCCGGGAGCTGGATAAATTGCGGGGGGAATGGACGTCCCACACCACCTCCCTGTCCAGCCGGCATACCCAGGACCTCACGACCGAGCGGGAGAAGGCGTTAGAGGTGAGCCCACGGGGGCTGATGTTCTGTGCCTTGTGCTTAATCTCTAAATGGATTTTCCTGAGCACTTTTGTGCATCAGCATACTTGTAACTTTTAAGGGTCCTGAAAGTCATACTGAACTGCAGCCTCAGTCTGGCTTCCCATCCCTCTGCGAACTGTCGGTCCCGAACAGACCCAAACGAAACTCCAGCAGCAGAGCGAGCATCTGCGCAGGGAGCTGGAGGCCACGCACCTGCAGAGCACGCAGCACCTCCAGAGCCGGCTGACCGAGTTGGAAGCCTCCAACCGAGACCTGACGGAGAAGAAGTACAAGGCCGACTCGACCATCCGTGACATGAAAGCCAAGCTGGCAGGACTGGAGGAGGTGAGCTTGCTTCGAGCGAGCCTTCATGGCGATAAGGAGCTCCGCCCACCTCCTCGTACAAACCGCACCCTCCATGTTTGTCGGCAGGAGTGCCAGCGGGCGAAGCAGCAGGCCATGTCACTGCGACGGGAGAATGGCTCGCTGGACCAGGAGTGCCACGAGAAGGAACGGCAGGTCAACCAGCTGCAGACGCGAGTGGCCGTCCTGGAGCAGGAGATGAAGGACAAGGAGCAGCTGGTGCTGCGCACCAAGGAGGTGCTGGAGGCCACGCAGCAGCAGAAGGTAGGCTGTCCATCTATTTGGGAGTGAACGGGAGGTCCGGCAGATGGTGACGCCTTTGAATTCTCGCAGACATCCGTGGAAGGGAACGTCGAGAACAAGCAGCTTCACATCGGAAAACTGGAGGCCACCGTAAAGTCCTTATCCGAGGAGCTGATCAAGGTGCGTCGCCCGTTCGCATGGAGTAACGCCCCCGGCACCCCAATGGACGTGAAAGTCGCCTCACACGTGTCTGCGGCTCCTCCTGTCTCCAGGCGAACGGCATCATCAAGAAGCTGCAGGCGGAGACGAGGGCGTTGGTGGGGAAGATCAAGGTGAAGAACACAGTGACCGTGTCTCAGGAGAAGGTGCTGCAGGAGACCACGGAGAGGCTCCACAGGGAGCAGAAGGAGCTGGAGGAGACGAGGCAGCAGCTGAGGCGTAGAGACGAGGAGGTCGAGGCTCACAAACCCACACACATATATATATACACACACTCAGACACGCGCGTGCGGCTGATTGGGTGTCGAGGGGGATCACAATATAGATGACATTCTGTCTATTCATATAGCAGTCTATTGGATAAACATGTACATTAAATATGCATTAAGTACATTTACTGTTGCTGAAGAATGTGCTCTTGTTAACTGTAATTTCCTGACTCATAGGTATCAAAACTGAAAGAACAACTGGAAGCTACTGCTCAGAAACTGGATGAGAGCAGAGAGGTGTTAAAGACCAACGAGAATGGTAGGCTTAGGGTTCATGCCCATGTCTGTGAGCGGAGGACTGTCTCTGGAGATGTTCTGCGTAATTATAGCCCAAGACTTATGTGTTAGGTTATTTTGTATTTGTGTCCTGCATACATTTAAAATTTGCAGTTAAGGATTGCAGCTGGTGTCCCTGATTTATCGACCCTCTCCTGGTTTCCTTAAGCGATAACACCCCGTGAATTATTCAGTGTTGCACATGAAATATTCAGTAGTTTATATTCTCTCATTTTGTTAAACCCAAGTCATCAATTGGCTGAACAAGCAGTTGAATGAGAACCAGTTGGCCCGGAAGCCGGAACCTTCGGGGGCGTTCCAGACCCCGCCCCCCCAGCCGCTGGCTGTGGGTGGCAGAGTGACCGGCTCTTCTCATATGATGGTGAGTCCTGCATCCCTGGTTTTGATTTGTTCTGAGGCCTCCATAGCAGCAGCTCTGATTGGCCTGTGCTCCTCTGTCTCTCCTCCAGCTGGACAGTCGGCCGTTCGCCCCAGGCTACCCCATCACCTCCACGCTGAATTCCAAGCACGCCTTCCCCCTGTCATCCTCTGTGAGCTCAGGCAGCCGCCCCACCTTCGCACTGTACAACGAGGACACTGGCCCCAAGGCAGGCCTCTCTCATTCTAGCTCTGTAACCCCCAGTCGTTGGACAGCATTGCCTCCATGGTCACTATGGTTACCGCTATCAGCTGAATTTTGTCAGTGTGTACATAGTAACCCCTCTGTCTCCTAGCTGTAGGCTATGCAGATGAATTTGATTTCTGCCACAGAACTACCAGAAAAATGGCAATAATGTGTGATTTTCAAAGGCTGTTACTCTGCTCTTGTTTTGCTGACCCTTGAGCAGGTGCAGTTCAAGCCCATTGGCTGTAAAGCAGGCCCATCTCCTGTGGATGTGAGGCAGGGGGGCCCCACGGCACATCAGGGTCCCGCCTCCAACAAGGAGAAGTATGTCATGGAGTGCGACAGCCCCCCCCCCCCCCCCCCCCTTTACTCACCACCCCCCCGGCTCAGTTCCCTGCTCTCTTCCTGTAGCAGGGAGCCCCCAGGACTGGACTCCAAGTACTTTGAGAGGCGAGATGACAGCATTCCCTTGCATGGCCTCCTTCCCAACAGCAGAGGTAAAACACTGGCGTTTCCTGGCTCTCCCACCTAGTAAAGTGACCCGTTGACAGTCAGAGCAGTGAGACCAAAATCAGGACCGATCAGAAACAAAGAATTCTGGGAGCTGTTCAGTTTTTCATTTCTGGTTGAAATGGTTTTGGTCCGCAGAAGCCCCCAGACCAACTCTGACTGCCGGTCCCCCCCCCTCCAAGCCCGGACTGCACTCTGCCCCCTCAGCATATTTTCCAAGCTGATGGTGGCTGACAGATTTACCCTCGAGGTCCCAGCTGCGCCGTCAGAGCCGTGCCGATCGGCGTGTTGACGTACGCTGGTGTATGCATGTGGTGCTTTTAAAGGAAATATTTTGAACCAGTCGTCGATAGTTTACCATGCTGTAATGAAACTTTGGCTTGTATGCAAATGTGGAAATGGGTGAATTATGTTTCACGTCTCCTTGGTGATCAGTGTATGATGTCGGCACCATGCAGTCTCTGTGTATTCATGCAAAAAGACCCCGGCAGTCCATCCTGTGCTTGTTGCCAGGCTAAACCACCTAATCTGAGGCCATGATATACATATTTTCAATGCTTGCACAGTGTTCTGCCATTTTGAAACACTACAGGATGTATGTATGTTTGATCACAGTAGACTGCAGTGCCACGGAGCAGGTGCTGTACAGTCGCCGTTTCCATTCCCTGCAGGAGAGATTAATCATTCACTGGCCATCTGAGCCAGTTTTCGTGATTATGTCCAGAGAATGGTTGACCTGTGGACTTGATGTAGGCTACCATGGTCATTCTTCTACCTTAGTTGAGGTAGAAGGATGACTATCAATGTAAAAAATTGTATATAGGGGGATGAGTTGGTGTGCATATGTATATTTTTTCATTAAAATTCTTTTAAACACTTTGCAACAAAAGCATCAGTTTTACTCCATATTTCCTGTGGTGGTGGTGGTGGGGGGTGAAGTGCTTCATTGGCCAAAGTGATAAGATTGTCTCTCACTTTATTTTCTTCATAACATACAAATAATGTGCTAATTAACCAATAATCTTGGTTTCATTTTGACATATGTACAGCAGCATCAGTCAAGGGGTTAAAAGTCAGCAAAAACCATTCAGGTAAAACAAAAACATTGTGAAATATTACAATACCAATTCAATACAACAAGGGTTCACAAAACTATAGTCACAATTCCATATGTAATATTTCAGGTATTTGGTAAATTAGCATTTTCATGACACTACAGAAGGCCACTGATGACAGATCTTGCACTTCCAAAGCTACACAATGCACCAGTATCAGGCCTCCGATGTCAACAGAACAGCTAAAAGGCAACACACACAATCTGATGTGTAAACAGTTTGCTGTAAATATGCAGGGTTAAAAAGTACAGGACTTGCCCTACACACTTCCTATGTTAAGCAGTTGAAAAAAAACATCAGTGTGAGAATCTGGTCCCATTACAGTATTCTCGAATACTGGTAAACTAAAACTAACGTTTCACCATCACACCCTGATAATTTAATCAATTTAGAATTTTGGGTAATAAGTTGTCAGGCAACCGACATGATCAGGAAGAAACGTCCCCATGTAGTCCTCTCCGTCGATTAAGGCTGGCCTTTAGGAAGCTGAAGCGGCTGTCCAGAACTCCAGCTCCCAGAGACGCGGTCCGGCGGACAACGTGGTGGAAAGCTTTTCCGGCGAACACACTGTGTTCAGGTGCGTGTCCCTGAGTGAGCCACTCCCCTTTATAAAAACCTGACCACAGAGTAAAACCGAGAGCCTGGCCTTCTTATGTACATGCAGACCTTATATAGGACGTTGCTTTAAGGCCCATGCGCGCCATCACACATTGGTGTCCTGGAGCAGCGGCTCCTTCGCCTCCCCAGCAGGCTGGGGGCTGTGCGGGTGGCCAGGAGGGGAGGCGTGTTTCTTCCAGCTGCCAGGGCGTGTAGTGTGCCCGCTGTGCTCAGGGATGAACAGCGCCACCAACAGGGCGAGCAGCACGGAGCATGCGCCAAACAGGAACGGTGGGCCCGGGATCACCGAATTCTGGGAGGGGAGGATGTGTGGCTGGCTGTTAATCACCAACATCCTCAAAAGCTACCAGCACACTAAAGGAACACGTTTAAATAAGGCATTCAGACCACAAGGGGGCGACGTACCGGCTGCATGTCATGAGCAGGGTGTTGGTTCTCGTGACCGCCTCCAGGCACCTCGTCCAGCTCCACATGGAAAATGTAGAAGATGAAGCCGTAGAGCGCCGGTCCGAGGCCGTTGCAGAGCCCCCGGATTCCTGTGATCATGCCCTGGCCCACCCCTGTGTGAGACAAGCCCGGACACGTCCTAATTCACCAGGTATAAACCAATCAGAAGCATCGGAAGCCGACGTGGGGGAAGTGGTGGTTACCTTGCTGGTCGGGGTCTGCTGTGCGGGACACCAGCGCACTGACCGCTGGGAAGATCATGCTGGACATGGCTGTCACAGCCCCTGCTGCCCACATCATCCTGGGGGGGGAATCCCATTCAGACACCATTTACTCAGCCATTACCCCCTCCTCTCATCACTGAGATGGAGTGCAATACACTACTTACCATGGCTCGGACCCAAACCCGTACCAGGTGAGCTGCAGGATCTGGAAGCCCAGGCCCAGTAAGATAGTATTCTTATTTCCAATGGACCTCATCAGCAAACTCAGTACCACCGTCTAGCCACAGAAAGAGTCCTTCATTAAGCCCTGAACTATCCGATTAAAAACACATAGTATAAAGGTGAATGTGACCAGAAAGGAGATGTCGTATGAGCCAGATAAAACACCCAGTTATAATTTAACCCAACTGCAGAGACCAGACGGACAGGTACCTGTGCGATGATGGAGAGTAACCCAAGCACTGCTATGAAAGCCACCATGCTCTCAGCGGAGAATCTCATTATCTGCAAGACAGAGCAGAGAGACCAGCCTCAAATGGCGAACACAACAGAAGTGGCAGCACAATGCAATTTAGGTATCAGGGCTATTTCAGGTCAGACTGGTGCAGCCAGGCTGGAACAGAGAAATCCTAACAGGAAATGTTTTTTTCAGGCCAGAAAAAGAAATATAATTCTTCCTTGTGATTATTTAATTAAAATATACATTAACAACAACAATACATACATTAGCCAGGCAAAAAAAAAAAAAACAGGGAATTATGGGAAATGTCAATAAAAAGGTCTGCCTGTGAGGTCAGAGGAGGACGTGCGGAGCGGCTGGTCTGACCCACCCACCTGCCGTAAGTAGAGGAAGAAGCTGGAGTACTGTCCGGCCTCAGGGAGGTTGGAGAGGAACACGGTCATGCAGGTGAGCAGCATCGTCGAATCCTGGCCCACCTTCCGCAGGGACTGCCGGGGGTGTAAAGGAATGGGCAGCGTTACGCTAAGAGGCCGAGGGCAGAGCCAGCCTCACGCGCCGCCCCGTAATCAGGACAAGGACTCAGAGAAAAGGTTCAGGAGCGGCTGCAGTTAAGTTTATTTCCCTGACGGCTTAGAGTCAAGATCATCGTCATTATTATGAATAAAGAATGAACAGCCAAGGTTTATTACAGGAAAGCCCCATCTAAAGAGCAGGTTACAGGCCTGAGAACCAGATAGCCAGCATGACATCTACTGCCAGCAAGCTACAGACCGTGGGAAGTCAGACAGGAGCGAGTCCAGCATCTTAACAGGCTGACATCTTTAATGATCTGTCACACAGGGGCTGAGACGACCCCCCGTGGGCTCTAGAGTCCCAGCCCTACTGGGCTGGTGTATCCCTAGATTCAGTTCCATATAAAGCCCTAAGCAGCAGCAGTGAGGACTGATAGGTACTCAGTCAGCAGCTGAATAAAGCAGAAACGCTCCCAGGGACTGAACACCTGCTCATACTTGCCAGGACAAAAGCAAAGCGCTGCTCTGCGGTTTGTGCATGAATCAACATTCTACTCCCCGATCAGATAACGGTGTGAGACACCTTGTCTGAATAAACGAGCCCGGATTTGCTCACGGCCGCTCAGCCGAGATGACGAGAGCGGCCTGGAGCGCACGCTGCAGCTCATCAACAGCGTAATACAGCGCCTCCCTCAGGCCATCCAAATAAAAGCAACGAATCATACCAAACTGCAGCCTGCAGGAAATCACATCCCAGAATCCTAAGTCATGACACAAATGACCATGTTTGCATTCGCTCAGGCAGTAAAGCCTCCCGTCTCCACTCACAGCAAAGGGGTCGGCCTGCTCCCAGGAGATTGGCGCTCCCCAGGTCGCCGGCCGCATCTTCTCCGGCAGGGACTCCGGCACGGCCACCAGGATGAAACAGATGTCCAACATGGCGATGGCCGACGCCAGCGCCACCACCAGGCTGTCCCCGTATATGCGGCTCAGGTAGGCCCCGATGGCCGGGCTGGTGACCAGACTGGCAGCAAAAGTGGCCGAGACCTGAAGCAGATCAGAACATGAGGCGCCATTACAGGTCAGCGGAGAGAGCGAAGGGACCTGTGGCCTTTTTATTAGGCTTTATGGTTTCAAATCTACAGCAGTGTTTCCAGGCCCAGTTCTAGACTGCATTCAATGGGGGGCAGTAAGAGGTGTTGGTGGGTCGCCAACGTCTAGTGTTATACTTATATGTTTAAGCTATAAAATGGTCTGTTTTAGGTTTTTTTTTTTTTTTTTTTTTTTAAACAAAACTAAAGTAAACCATAGTTATAATTAATATTTTTAAACCCTCCAACGCATAATCTTAGTATTTTGACCTCACACCCATAATATTCTCAGTGTTTGAGTTTATTTAGTTTGCTGTTTAAGTTTTTTTCCCCCCATTATCATTTTTCAGTGACTCATTGATCATATTATATGTTCTCTATCGTAGGATCAGTCTTCTGTAACTTTGTGCAAAAACCCTAACAAATTCAGCCACATCTAGTCCAGCTGTTATGGCCTCATGAGCCTGGAATCACCAAGTTTTTCTCTCTCTCGTGTAACATTGTACATCGGAAGGGTGTTGGGTAGATGACACTCCAATCACAACAGCAGTTACATAGAGATGATGGAGCTGAGGAAACGCTTCCTTAAACTCTTGGAGGTGTTTGCAAATGGTGGAAAGGTCTGCAGCAGCAGAGGTGAACTTCTTTTCTAACATGACTTTTGCAACACAGATTTCATTAGAAAGGCTGTCACTGCAGGCAGTAGCTGCCAGCTTCTGCAGGGGGCTTAACAAGGCAACATCCAGAAAAGAGGAAGTGGGAGAAGGCAATTCACTGCCATCATCAGATCAAGATTGCCTCTGGAGAACCTGGTCTCCATCTCCACAATGGCTCTGTCCAGAATGTTGAGAAGAGCTCTCTTCAAAGCCTGGCTAGGACTCTCAGAGGTTTCAGTGTGACCTACAGTGTATAAAACAACACTGTCTGTAAGCTGTGAACCCATTGTTCTTTTTCCTTTAGTTGTAGGAACAGGGGTGTCGATCTCAAAATTATTCAGTGAGTCATCATCTCTCATCTTCCTCAGAGTCTGTAGAGATGCACTGACTACTTCACCAGCAAGGCAAAGGTCAACAGAAGGAGCCTGTAAAATAGAATTTGCAGGCTTCAAGGCGCCAAGCACTTTCAGAAGGAATCTGCCTCTTTCAAAGAAATTATGTTTTCTCAGCATCATCAACAAACCGAATGCCTCTATGCAAATACTCACATCTGCTGCACTGTCCTCTGAAATCTCTGAAAGGATATTAAGGATAGCATCCTGATATTCCACAAGACACGGTCACATCATGGTGACTTGTCCACCGCACCTTTAGCAGGCGTTTAAGGGAGGGGACTTGATAGTTTTGTGACACATAATGACGATGGAACAGGGAGTGTAGTGATCTTGATAGCTCAAAAAATGTTTTTGCACATGGCTCTGTCTCCATTGCATGAATCACTGCTAAGTGAAGCGGGTGCTTACAGCGGTGGATACAGGGAATATATTTACCTACCTTTTGTTACAACAAGGCCGAGACCCCCAGCCCTGACCCCACTCATAACTGAGGCCCCATCGTAGCACTGACTAATAACCTGAGTCAGAAAGATTATTTATTATATGGGAGGTAACGAATTCTGCATCCAGCCGACTCAGATCAAGACGACCAATCAGGTGTTCCTCAGGAATGCCATCATGCACGAACCTAATTATAACTGAAGGAGTTTCCACATTGCATCTGTCTCAAGTTGAATCACTTTTAATCCCAAACCCTGTATGATCTGCATTATTGTGTTTCTTTTTGATCATTGATTTTAATACTAAAAGTGGCTAGAGTGTCAATTACTTCATTCTGAATGTTTTTGGATGTGCATTTTGCATTTTGAGGAATACTTTTTGCAATTTCTTTAAGTTTGGGATCCTTTGCCAGTGTGTATTCAAACAGCTTTAGGAAGAGGCCAGCAGACAAATGCTGTTCATCATCACCAAGCTCCCTTTCCTGGCTACCACGAAAAAGAAAGCTCATTAACTGAAAGGAACTTTACTACCTCTCCTATGCTTTTGACATACTATGCATTTTTTTCTATTTGGTTGGGCCCCAAAAGCCTTGCGATAGTTTTCCCAGTTGCCGCCCTCTTTTGCATTAGAGACCACGTTACTACATTCTTCAAATGACCATGGCTAGATGCATTCTTGCTGAATCCCTTGTCTTTCTCTAATGCCGTTTTCCAATTATTAAATCCTTGCTTGGTAAAAACAGTATCTCTGTCATTAGACGCACTGAATTTGCGACAGGGGAAACATAAACATGAATCTAGATTTGTAGAGTACTCTAGCCACTGTCTCCCACGGTACCAACCGTGGTTGAATGCACGTGCAGTCTGGCTGAAGTTACGCTTAGGAAAAACTAGGTTGGAGCACAGCTATTCAATCCATGGCTACCATCAGTAATCGTGGTCCCGCAATCACCTTCCGTTGGCGTAGTGCACGGGGTAATGGGATTGAGGTGCCTGGGCAACAGGGCTGCACCATGATGGCTTGGGATGTCGCTTCAAAACACGGGGATGTTCAACTTTGCTGACTGTTGCTCTGGAGCAGCAGCCTTGCTAGATTTGACAATCATAAATCGATGCATGACGAAGAGAAAAATTATAGCGAAAATAACACTGAAATTGGGGGGGGGGGGGATCTGAAGTGTTCAGAAATATGCAGCTAATGCTAGCTAACACAGAGGAGAACAGTCAGCTAACCATCAACTTGCAGCTAACGTTAGGTTGAAATCAGTCTAAAACACGTTTAAAGGAGATTCAAGAGATAGCTTCTCTATTTTGACTTTGCTCTAAGAAAAAATAGAAAGAAAAGGAATACCAAAAAAGTACAGATACACACGGCCAACGGTAAGAGTGCAGCTAACGCTAATGTTATCTAACACTAACGCGCCCACCTACTATACTCTGTTATAGTAATCCAACTTCTACTCCATGTAAATATTTCCTGATATATCAGCCCAAAATCTTACAGACCGATTGAGAGAATGGACAGGATGCATACACCTACGAGAGTTGACACTGACTGCTCTGCTCGCGTCACTTTATTTTACTCTGGACAAACCAACCAATCAGATTTTTAGGGCTGGATATTTGGCGTTTGCAAAGAACCTTTGGCGTTAGTAGGGCAGGCGGAGCATTTGGTGGGACATTCCCCCCCCCCCCCCGTGCCCCTGCCTAGAACCGGCCCTGAGTGTTTCCCTACCCGACCCTTGAGAAACCCCAGATGTTCTATGTTTTTTCTCCCTCCCATCTCCATGCAGGAGCAAAAACGTGGATTGTCCGGAGGATCCTCGAGGACCGGGTTGTGAAACGTTGAGTGAATATTCACTTCTCGTTATGTGTACCTCTGTGTACTACTGATTAGATTAGTGATTAGACTAGTTGAACTTTATTGATCCCAGAGGGAAATTCTTCATCTGTAATGATGAAGCTGAATAGTAAAATATCAGTGCAGCTCTTCTGTTTAACTCTGGTTTCCTCCTGCATCTAAAAACATGCAGTTGGGCTGACTGTCTCTCTAAAATGCCCAAAATGTATGTGCATGCCTCAGCGCCCCATGCTGCCTGGGATGGATTCCTGTCTCCCAATGACTCAGACAAAGACAAACCGCCGGAAGACCAGAAAAACCCACCCAACTCTTGCTTTCATCGTGCTTCCTCATTTTGTAAAAGCCATTCTGATGGAGGATCAGTCGTACTTCTGCTATCCTGAGTGTGAGGCGTGGGGGGGTGGGGGGGGGGGCTGGTATAAGCCGCCCACAGGCTTCCCATTACGCACTGCATGTTACAGGCTCTCTTGGGACAAACGAGTGGGAGGGTGGCACGCACCAGTCCGTAGGCCATGCTGCGCTCGTGCTCCTCGGTGATGTCCGCCACGTAGGCAAATACGACGGAGAAGGTCGCAGCAAACACCCCTGACACCGAGATGACCGCGAAGTACCACCTGCAACGGAAGCGCAGGCCATTAGCGGTGGCACGACGCACATTCCAGAAAATGACGTCATACGGACAGATGTGAGCTTACCCAAGTTACGGTCTGCTTCTAATACGATCTTAACCGCAGTGCAGAAGTAATGTTTAGCAAACACCATGTTTGTACCATACACCTAACCCGGCAGCCTGTTTCCCTCTGAGGGACTAGATGCCATCGATAATCTCTTACATTTCAGGTTTTACATACCCCCATATTATAACGCTGATGAATAACGTGTCCACCTACCAGGGGCTGATCTTCATCAGGGGGATGGGAATGCAGGTGAAGAAGACCGTCAGCAGAAGGAAGGACTTCCTCCCCCATACGTCCGACAGGGCGCCGATCAGCGGCGCACTCAGGAACGACAGCAGACCCTAAGGGAGGGGGGGGGGGGGAGCACGTGTGAAGATAAACAGCAGCAGGGCCGAGTCGAGAGGCTGAGCAGAGAACACAGCGAGTGGCGCGGCTCACCTTCACACCCTGGATGAGGCCGTTCATCAGGAAGGTGTGCTTAGGGAACGTCTCGTGCAGGACCTAGAGGGAACAGCTGATGTCAGGACTGACTCTCCAGAACTACCCACAATGCAATTGTCATTGTATCATTGAAAGTGACTAAGGACAGTTTGTAATTCAGCAAAATATTAATAAAAGAAATAAACTTAAAAAATATCTCTAGGCTGAGGATATAACTGTGCTCTTTAACATTTATCATCTTTTTCCATCAGATTTACGATGCAGGCCAAGCCAGAGAACACTGTTTATAGCAATAAGTATGAGAGCTGTAGGCATTGCACAATAGTTTTGAAATTTGGGCCATGCACACATAAGGCCTTGCAAGAGAAGGTTAATTATGCAATAGAAAAGGCTATTTTACAGCTTTACAGTAAACATTTCACGTGATACTGTTCCTCACAGATTGCTATTATTCCTACACTTCCATTTTGCACAAGAAACAATCGCCTATGTGATATCCAAACAAACAAGCTTACCCCCAGGGTAGGTGCAGTGAGGAGGCCCCAGGCAAAGAACTCCAGGAAGACCACAATGACCGCGTGATGAACGCTGGGAGACCCAAAACCTTGCGGCTGCCAAGTTGGAGAAGAAGAGGTAACTGACCACAAGTACCTAAACGTCCTGGAAAACACTAGTGTGCCGTGTGCCTGGGTCAGCTGCAGCGAAGGGCGGCCCTTAATCTCATGTGTATATTTAAGGAGATCTTTCCTTTCTGCGATTTGAAGAGGTGCAGTCAGGGAAACAGTATTGGAGTACCGACGAACAGGCTCCATGACAGCATCTACCCTCAGCCAGCGAGGCCACGCATCAGCTGATCATGCTATTAGTATGGACAATTTACACACATCTATTTTATTTCACTACAATTTTTAGAATTACTTACTATTTTATTTATTTTCTTTACATATTTCTATGACTTACTATAAGGAGATTTACGGGAAAGTCTTCATTGCTGTACTGTTGTACATTTGATAAATAAACTTTGTTTTGATTTTACTTTGATCTGAGCTAGTTTAAAAGCAGCAGGCACAGTAACTCTGCAGTTTAAGGGCGAACACATGTTATCAACGTATCAGTTTCGCTTTGACCAAATGCATAATGTCTATGGTTTCGCTTTTGCTCCAAATCCGAATATATAAGAATCACCCAGAAAACTAACTTGTTTTTTTGCCATAGCAACCCACGTTGTGCTTAGGAAAATGAAAGAGCAGGAAGGACTTCTTTAATTCGGAAATTTGTGGGCAGTTAACCAACAATTTAATTGGGAGGCAAATGCCTGTGCGTCACGGCTCATTTCAAATGCTTTCCATATAAATTGTATTCCCATTCACAAGAAATAATTTGCATAACGAAAAACAGATTTGTTCAGGTTTCAGATACTTTTCTATATTATTTCTTCATACCACAATAATTTGGCTAGTTCTATTTAAAAGCGTTAATAGTCCTCCGACTATGAACACCTGAGAAAAACTATGAGCACTTGATCTGAGTAAAGCCATTCTTTGTAACCGGGTAAAATATATCCAGAGATGCTTGAACTGTTCGGATAGGACAAACATCAAACATATGTGATAACGGACTCAAACCAAAGCCACAAACGGCAGGCATGAATTTTATCAGGCCTAACTGTAGATACGGACAGGAAAACACATCAGCCATTCATACATCACTGCTATTCAATTTTATATGTGTATGCTCCGTTCAGACATGTTATTATGTGGATCCTTACATATATCATATTATGTATCAATACCGGATCATTTAAACGTGAACTGTATTACCAGATGGCATAAGTATACAATTTAGTATTTAGTATTATTGCGCTGGTTACGGAGGCCCTGATCACGGACGGCAGCGCAGCAGACTGAGACCGCAGATTGCAGGTTAAACAGCTGTCATTTCCCCGGACGGAGGATTGTTATTAACTAAAGGAACCATATGGGCTCCGGCCGATGTCCGTGTCTGTGGACCTGATGAATTCCACGCTGAAACGCCACGATCCCTATTAGTCAGGCGAATAACAGCTCTGACGGACATGAGTTTATGTGAAACCAGATCCATGTTTTAGGGCATTCTACCCAAACACTAGGTGATACACAGCGACTGGCCGCTAAAATAAAGAGCGACCATTACCCATCCAACTATCCACCCAAGAAGTGTACATCTTAAATGATGATGATGATGATGATGATGATGATGATGATGATGATGATGATACAAGGAAATCAGCTAAATAAAAAGGCTATGTGTCGGACTTACCGTTCCTCCATCCTTGATTATGATTTTTTTCGCTAGCAGGAGACTGCGATTCACCCGCTTTTTCTTCTTACCCTGTGTCATATTACCATCCTAATCCTTCAGTTAAAGATAAAGCGGCTCGCTAAGCAGGTTACACAATCCCAACTGATGTCCTGCTTGGACTGGAAATGTATACCTAAGTAAAAGACAAGCCGCAACCCGAAATACCTATCTAACACAACAAGCTAGTTGAAGACATTTTCCGCCGCCGCCTTCACCGACGCCATCTTGGCAGACCGAAAACCGGCCTCGTTCGTGCTTGCCCCCCTACGTATTTACGTCATCGCACGTCATCCTTGCACGACAGGTTCCATGCTCGCGCCTCACAAATCGACATTGACGAACATTTATTCAGCAGGTGCTTTATCTGAAGTGACTTAGAAGTAATGCACTTAGTACATTACAAGTATACAGTAGTTAAGGAGCCAAATCGCAAAGACAACTAAATTACTGTAAATTGCTTGATTCAGTTGCCAGTATTCATCGAAATGGTGGCAGCTTCCGTGTATTCTGTGTTTGTTACAGCTTTGCTGAATACAGGGCTTTTCAAAATTCCAGTCACAAGGTTCTCACCTTGTGCTCCACATTTTACTTACCAAATAGGATGAGATTACTGTTCCTTATCTGCTGGTGTGGTACCTGATTGGACGCATGCTAATTTAACGCCCATATTCAAAAAAGGGGATAGAAGTAATCCAGCAAACTATAGGCCAATCAGTTTAACTTGCATAACTGGAAAAGTGATCAAAGTTATAATCCAAGTGAAAATGGTAGATTACCTGGATTCAAATAACATTCTGAGGTATAGCCAACATGGATTTAGGAGAGGTAGATCCTGTTTAACTAATCTGCTTGAGTTCTTTGAGGAAGCTTCAAGAGAAATTGATCAGAAAAAGGTCTACGATGTGATCTACTTAAATTTCCAGAAGGCCTTTGATGTTGTCCCCCACAAATGGCTCTTGCTTAAGCTCAAAACTGCAGGGATTTTAGGAACTGTAATAGCTTGGATCGAAAACTGGTTAACAGACAGGAAACAGTGGGTAGTTATTAGAGGCACAATGTCACAGTGGGCCTGTGTTCATAGTGGGGTACCGCAGGTTCAATTTTAGGACCACTATTGTTCCTAATTTACATTAATGATATTGACACCAATACATACAGTAAACGGGTTAAATTTGCAGATGACACCAAGGTGGGTGGTGTAGCAGATACTGAACTAGCAACACAGAGGCTACAATGGGATTTTGATTTAATTAGCGACTGAGCTGATACCTGGCAGATGAAATTTAACACAGATAAATGTAAGGTAATCCATGCAGGGAGCAGAAATATAAAGTACAGATATTTTATGGGTTCTACTGAAATAAAGGTAGCTGATTATGAGAAAGACCTTGGTGTATATGTTGATGCTTCCATGTCCCAATCTCACCAGTGTGGGGAAGCAATAAAAAAGGCCAATAGGATGTTGGGTTACATCTCAAGGTGTGTGAAGTCAAGGGAGGTGATGCTACGATTATACAATTCCTTGGCAAGACCCCACCTACAATATTGTGTGCAGGTTTGGTCACCATACCTTAAAAAGGACATTGCTGCCTTGGAAAGGGTGCAATGTAGGGCTACAAGAATGATTCCTGGTCTTAGAGGAATGTGTTATGAGGAGAGGTTAGCTGAGCTGAATCTGTTTAGCCTTGAGCAAAGGAGACTAAGGAGGGACATGATCCTGGTATATAAGATTCTAACAGGTCTGGATGCTGTTCAGCCAAATGGCTACTTCAATATTAGTTTAAATACTAGAACTCGTGGCCATAAGTGAAAATTAGCGGGAGAACATTTTAAAATGAATTTGAGAAAGCACTTTTTTACACAGCGTGTAGTTAGAGTATGGAATAGTCTTCCTGTTAGTGTAGCACAAGCTAAAACCCTGAGTTCCTTTAACTCAGAACTAGATAAGATTTTAACAACTCTGAGCTATTAGTTAAGTTCTCCCCAAATGAGCTTGATGGGCTGAATGGCCTCCTCTCGTTTGTAAATTTCTTATGTTCTTATGTTCAGACTGTAGGCCTCCTAACCAGGCTAAGTGATTTTAGGGTGGATGGCTAATTTACATATTCTCTAAAATGTTTTGGTATTCTTACACAGTAAGGTTCCCTAGTTTCACTTACTCTGTGAAACTTGGTTCTCACTTTTGATTTTACCACACTTCCCTTTTGAGTCTACATTTGTAACTGCAGTCCTTTTAAATAGTGTGATAATGCAATCATGGATTCTTTTTCTAGGCATAAGGGTTAATGATCTCACTTTATTTCCACATTTTTCAAATGACATTGATCTATTGATAAGCTTAATTTCTACCCACATTTTCTGCTTTCTTCTTGTTAATATCTACTTGACCATATAGTAAAGAAATGTCCAACGAATTACTTCTCACAAATGCATGAGGATTGAGTATCACAAAGCCAAACAAGCCTGGCATGGCATCAGAATTGCATTAGTGTTTTGGTTCCCCATTTTGATTTGTACCTCTAATGATGGTCATCATTAGAAAGCAGTCCATGACTAACTCACACTTTCAGTGTATTCTCTGCATCATGGTCGTGTTTGTTTACTTAAATCTTTGTAATTCTTGTGTTTAATGCAAAATATGTACAGTCAGTGCTGGTCAAAGCCTATATGGATCCCTAGGCATGTCTGACTCTGATATTTAATGGATGTAGCACATAGCAAGGCTTTTCCCATTTGTTATGCTTTTCTTTTTCCTACAGAACTTTGCCATAAAGCCAAGAGGGTTCTTTCCTCTCTCTTGACGCCTGGACTAGAGCAAGAAAAAGGAAAGGAGGTACACCATCTTCATCTGAGCTACTCATCCCATCAGTGATCTGCTCCTCACTTTCTACACCAACGTCTGGAAGCTCGGGCGGGAAGCCTTCGGTACTCTTTAGGTTTAGTAATATTGGGTATGGAGTCACCTGCATGGAGGTCACACCTGAAAGGCTGTAGGTATAATAATAATAATAATAATAATAATAATAATAATAATAATAATAATGCATTTTACTTTCTAAAACCCAAGGTCACCTTACATAGCCCATAAAAAATAAACAATAAAAACAAATAATTAAAAAGAGTTATTTACATAATCAGACAACAATAGATGAAAAAGGAGTAAGCCAACTTAAACAGATGGGTTTTGAGTTTTGACTTAAACAAGTGAAGAGAATCAATATTTCTGATATCCGGCGGAAATGAGTTCCAGAGTCGGGAAGCAGAGCGACTAAAAGCTCTGTGTCCCATGGTGATGAGGTGGGCAGAGGGAACAATAAAATGGGTGGCAGATGAAGATCTGAGAGATCGGGATGAGGTGGCAATGTGAAGCAGGCCAGATAAATAGGGAGGGGTGAGCTTGTAAATGCATTTGAAAGTGAGAACTAGAATTTTGAATACTATTCTAGTTTCTATTGGCAACCAGTGAAGCTGTTGAAGGACTGGTATGATATGTTCCCTCGAGGTGGTACGAGGTGGTCATTGGTGATTTTTAGTAATGCTGTTTCTGTACTATGGAGGGGGCGAAACCAGACTGGAATTGTTCATAGAGGTTATGGTTACTGAGGTGTGTGTGAAGCTGGGAGGCAACAACTTTCTCAAGAACTTTTGAAATAAAAGGGAGGTTTGATATAGGATGAAGGTTATCGAAGTTATAGGGATCTGCACCTGTTTTTTTAAGAATTGGAGTAACGGAAGCAGTTTTGAGTGATGGAGGGACAATTCCAGTGTTAAGGGAAGGGTGGATAACGGTGGTAATGAGGGGGGCCAGGGAGGGGAGACAGGTTTTATCTAGAGTAGTGGGTAGAGGGTCGAGCTGACAGGTGGACGATTTAGATTTTTGAATAATTACTGATATGTCATTTATGGAAGGGAGAGAGAAGCTTGCAAATGACTGACAGGGAAACTGAGAAGGGAGCAGAGAGTCTGCTTCAGGAGCTACAGCTCCATTAGAATTAAGTTGCTGGTGGATATCAGAACTTTTCTATGTAAAAAAAGACATGAGGGAATTACAAAAATCAGAAGAATACATATGGGAGGGAAAAAAATCCAGAGACCTAGAAATATTATTAAACAGAGAAAAGAGAGACTTAGGGTTACATTCACTAGAGCAGATTAAACCAGAGTAGTATGTGGATTTGGCTGAGGCAATGCAGTTCTTATAAAGCAGAAAATGATTATTGTACAGTTTTTTGTGTATGGCGAGTCCAGTTTTCTCGAAGAGGCGTTCCAGTTGGCGTCCTTTAGCTTTAAGATGGCGCAAGGTGGGAGTGAACCATGGAGCTGAGCGGGTGAATGAGACTGAACGAAGTTTGACTGGAGCAAATGTATTAAGTAGGTTATGGAGATTGGAATTGTAGTATGAGACCAGTTCATCAGGGGTAGATATGCTATGGGGAGGTCATTTACAGCAGATGAAAAGATGTCAGGATTAATATTACTAATTTTCCTAAATGCAATATTACATGGAGTGGAAATCTTGGAAAGTGTAAGATTTATATTGAAGGTAATAAGCAGATGATCGGAGAGCGGGAACAGATTGGCCTTGTAGTCAGAGGGGGTGACACCAGAACAGCTCAGATTCCCAATCTTCATTAGCAAAAAGGCCATGTCTGCTGTCAGTGACCTTCACAGATATTTCTGATGCACTTGTAATGGCAACCATTGAAAAGTCTGGATAATCTGTGGTATGTGGAGTAGTTGGATCTGCCACATGGTTGTGCCCAGTTCCTGTTACCCTCTCACATGATTTGAGTGGAATTTTCTTATAGCTTCTGCAACTTTAGCCAAGTTGTCCTCTCTCAACAACCTACTGGATGGTTGTACGGAACAGGCACATTTGTATCCAGTAGAGGGTGCTAATCTGTCATGGTTCCACTTTTGTTTCATGGCTTTCTCTTCCTTCCAAGGATTCCATAATGATTTTGAAAATTTCACACAGGACATCTTTGATCACCACTCCTAAATGTGGCTACCTGACATGCATGGGTAGGTCCATGGTCATTTTGAAAATCATTGCCTCTTTCTAGGCAACTGGTATTCCAGTTTACATGCCTGGCAGTAGTAAGTCAGAACTATTGTATTTTTTAAAAAATAACTGATGTAATTTATACTAGAGACTCATTTAGATCATATTCTTCATGGAAATCTGTCTCATCATACTGTATGTACTTGGGCAAGTTCAGGCACGCCCAAGCATGTCTTAAAGACATTGGTTCCCGGGCAGAAGAATGTTGCACATGAGCCACTGGTTGATCCGCAGAAAATATTTCTTCCACTTTTGCATCAAACTTGGGCTAATGAAAAACTTTGTTAAGGCAATGAATAAGCCAGGCAAAGCCTTTGCGCACTTGCGACCTACTGGATGGTTGTACGGAACAGGCACATTTGTATCCAGTAGAGGGTGCTAATCTGTCATGGTTCCACTTTTGTTTCATGGCTTTCTCTTCCTTCCAAGGATTCCATAATGATTTTGAAAATTTCACACAGGACATCTTTGATCACCACTCCTAAATGTGGCTACCTGACATGCATGGGTAGGTCCATGGTCATTTTGAAAATCATTGCCTCTTTCTAGGCCCTTCAATTGGGATAAATACCTACAAACCTTTATTACACCTCTCTGGAGACAATCATGCAATTCTTTATTAGGATTTTGGTACACGGTGCTGAAAGAATGATGCATGAGCAAAATTCACAAGCGTTTGTTCCAGTCATGTTACAGATGATGGTGGCCATCCATTTTGTTAACTGTTAAAAACAACAGTAAACCACAGTGTTAGACAAGTACCTACCTGTATTTGTATCTCTGCCAGTTTGTCAAAACTTAAAGGTCTTGCCTTGTCAAACAATTTAGTTAAATTGGCTCAACTTTAACATTTTCAGATCCATGTGGTTTATGTTAGTAAGTATATCAATGTTATATTGATTCATTACATTTGTTTTAGTAAACTAAAGATTAAACCAATCAACCATATTATATATGGTCTGACAGTCCATTGCTGAAATGCTCAAGCATCGAGGAGAGTGAAGATCATACTCATCTGTCAGGTGGACGATGAATCTGCAGGGGGCTGGAACGATCATCTGTGGCCCAGAACCTGGAAATTCCACTGAGTTACAGGGTTCTAACTTCTCAGTGTTGCAGGTGTAGATAATTCAGAATATGTTTTGGTAAAATAAAATGCTTTACATCTTTTTAACCAACAGTTTTTGGAGGAACATACTGTACAGTTGGATAGAGCCTACTCAGTGTATACATCCTGATTTCCTCATTTATGGGAAATTATTGGGCGGAGAAGCCATCAGATCAGTCTTTCTAATTATTAAAGGCTAATTTTGCATAAATAGTTGCAATTTTTAAATCCATAATTCTGTAATGAAAAATGAAGGAAGAGCGATTATCCTGTATCAGCATAGAATCCTTTCAGAGTACTTTCTGAAAATGTGGAAGGCACCAAAATCAACTTTAAATTATGGGTTTATTTTAATTTAACATAAAGTACAAATATCCACAGTAAAAGTGTAAACAAAATACACGGCTGAGCAAAATGTAAGAAAAAGGAAGTCGACATTAATGTTTGTGAAAAGTCAGGTTTCATAGCTTACTGTTAACAAGGGAAACATCAAGTAGACAATACATTCAGCTACTCTTAAAAAATGATATTTGTATTGAAAATACAAATATTGTGAAGAACTTCAAAAAGTGTATCGAATTAGAAAAGGGAATCGACTTATACAATTCTACCTTCATTAGCTTGCTAAGTCAGTGCTCCCTCGTAAGATAGTGCCCTAAGCAGCTGCCTATGTCACCTAACCGATTGATCGGCACTGTTACAACAACCAGAAGAGCTGCATTGTTATATATTCTGTTTATTACCATATAAAATGAGCTGAAAAATCTGTTCTTCTATTTGTATAATACTATGTTTTTTTTTTACTGCTTATAGCTTTATTTTAAGCGTACAGTTGTATAAAACCACATAACGTGAATTATGCTATAAAATATGTTCACCTTATAGGCCTATGTATGATTTTACATAAGGGAAATAAACAGGCAGACTCAAGTCTACACTTTTAAAAATAAGCGTGGTTTATAAAACCCAGATATGACAGGATCACCAAAGTGTTTACAGAAATACAAATTAGACCATCAGTAAAACCATCATAAGCGCAAAACACTCAACATTTACAAACTACTCTGTAAAAGGGGGGGAGGGGGGGTTCGTAAGACATTTTGTTTCAATTTTTAATCTTCATGTCTTTTAAAACACCTAACCACATAATTAGCATCTGTTTTTTTAACGTCTTTAAATACAGATTTCAAAGTACAACCATCTATAAACTACAGACACTGTCACGTAATCTATCTTCCAAAGGAAATTGTAAAAAGGGCACACTAATTAAAGCGGAGGAGGGATGCAAACAGATATCGAGCACTTAGCAAGCAGGAAAAGCAACAAATCTGATCACATAAAAATGTTAGGTCAGGACTTGCGTGTCGACCAAATCTCTTAATATCAAAACAAGAGCCATTTACAAAACTACCCTCAAGTTCCAAGCATGAGGAATTATGCCACCAATAACCCCATAGGGTTAATCTGGCCAGCTATGCTGTAATCATTCCACCTGTTTTTAAGCTATTCTACTCATGAAGCATCCCAGTGTTCCCCATTCTCCAGCCTGCCCCCTCACCACAAACTATATCAATACACCCCACTATGAGCCTCTAACCCCCTCCCATCATTGGCCTTAGACACAAGCCCTGGGGATGAAGGAGCCAATAAAAAAATCAGTTTTTCACCTACAAGAGGACCAATCACAATCCATTTTACTTATTGTCACTTCTCAAAGTTTTACTCACACAAATTGACAGGTTTTACAGTTAAAATGGAGGATTGTGAAAAATAAAAATGCTCCGCATCACCTAAATAAAATATAACAAAAGCATGATTATCACAATTGTATCTTGGACTGTTTTTCCCACATAATGAAAAATATTTCTATTTACACAATGGTATCTAAAACTGCATGCAGGCAAGACAGCTGTTAAAAACAATTGGGCTGTTTTAAGAGAAAAGGGGGTGGGGATTTCTGCTTGTAGGTTTGGGTGTGATTGGTCACAGAATTGTGGGGCTTATTGGGTGAAGAGACTGGTGTATTAATGGTAGTGATGGCCAAATGAACCATTTTCTGTATTTTTGACTCCACTAGATGGTGCTTTTGGTTTGCTTTGGGGCATGAATTGAGCCCTTTTTTGAATGGAGAGCACCATCTAGTGGTGTCACAAAATACAGCAATTGGTTCATGAAGCTTTGCCCACCACTAGTGAGTGGGGATTGGGCCTGATGTCTGGGGGGGGGGGGGGGGGGAGCTTCCGAAGGCCTCAGAGGGGCTAAATGAAATGTAAGCAGGGTGATCTTTGGTGATATTCAGTAACTTTAGTAAATGTGGTGCCCTGCGCCAAAGGCTCCCCAGCAAACATTCCTCAGCTGTACACTGAACATGTTTCTGTAGGCGTGTCAGTCAGCGCTGGGGTCTTGCTGCGGAGATCCTGGACATGGTCACGCATTCAAGGGTCTCGGAATGGATTTAAAAATCGGTGTTGTGCTTCTGACTGAGGAAAGCCATTTCTTCATCCACAATCAGTAGAAAAATATTCTCCTTCTAAGTTGACCTGGTTTAAGAGATGTTTTTACATTTCAGATGGTCTAGCAAGAGGATGTCACTCACGTGTCTCCACCCCGTTTTCGCAAGGTTTACTACAGTAAAAGCACATGTAATACCACCAAATAAAAACGATCATAGACCACCACTGATACACAGACTGTTCACTGTACATCTATCCCATGACATTACAACCAAAACAACACTCTGGCACAGAGCGGACAATAGAAATGCAGTTACACAGAGCAGGCAGTAACAGAGAGTGCAGTACAGTAAACCTTTCTTTGAAAAGAAGTCCAGCTACCTAAAGGGAGGCAGCGGGCAGGGGGGTGGGGGGGCGGCCACTTTCAAAGTTACAGCTGAACAAGATTGTGCTCGCAAGGTGTGGTTGGCTGCGTTTTCCTGTGCGGTTATGATTGCAGGTTTTTACAGGTTCATCGTGTGTTTGAGGAGATCGATTCCAATAAGACAACAGAACCAAACGGCAGATGCCAGCCATACGTTACTCATTTTCGTGTTAATAATATGAGGAAATAAGGCTTCAATACTGCCAAAAGGAATAGCAACAGCCAATCAAAATAATTCCCCTAAAATCTATGAGAAATCGATGCAGGGAAATGCTCTCAGAGTAGCAGGAGTGCTCTCTGCACCTCCGCTGTGTCGTTAATGGTATGTCTATGGTGATCAACGTTAAGGGCGGGTCAGGAGGACTGGAGGGACGTCACCGTATGGGCGAGGACGACGCATAGCACCAGGCAGAAAGAGATCTGCAGTCCGAGGATCCCAGCTGAGAACAGGAAGCCCACTCAGGAGCCTGGTGTTGTGGCACAGCCTTATCTGTGTCACTGGTAAAAAAGGATGGTTCATGTCCTGCTTCTCAAAAGCTGTGGATCTTAGTGGCAGCCGGATGCTGGAATAGGAATCCTTCTGAGAGACGGCGTCGTCTGCCTAGCTGTCATGCGGACACTGGTATGGAGGACACGATTCCTTTGGTCCTCCCCCATCACTGCTTGTAGGTCATTTAATTTTCTCTCAGCACTGATGTCACCATGCACCTCATGCCCCTAATCCATTTCTGTACAACCTAGGAGAAGTCTGACCTAAGAGATCGCTTCACAGGACAATCAGCAGAACGAAGGGGTCGTATTTGCTTCAAGAAAACTATTTTGATAATTATGAAAAGCTACTGGAAGAAGAAGTAGGATACAAAAACGAAAACTGTGTTTGAAGTCTTCCTTAGGAGGCATGGAGGACCTGGCGTTGGCGCTGTGTTCAGGATGCTAACGGGACTTTCTACCAATTAGGAGCACAGCAGGTCCTTGTGAATTTCATTCCGGGGACTGTCAAGTGCTCCGCTAATCGAATCACAACAGGCAAATTGTTTCTAATTGACAGAAGACGATTAAACTGGGGAAATTAATTCCCTCTCTACCTCCATTTCTGTCCATGCCCCTGCCAGCGCGTTTTTAAAATGCCTCAGGCTAAGCTATTGCAGCCCTGGACAGCAGATCACTGCAGCATTTAGACGGTACCTGTGGATCCCGACAAATCAGGAAGTTTCCCACAATGCATTGCTAGAACCCAGAGTTTAAAGAGAAGATGACCAGTTTTCCTTTGCTGCAAGCATGAGTCTCCTCCCATGGCCCATCAAAACAAGACTACACTGGGATGCTGGACACCATGTGTTACTTCCTTTACAAACAATCCCCTCCAACTATGAAATTTACATTAAACTCTCCTGCCCAAATCAATGTAATGTGTTCTTTATTAACAGTATCTTAAAGGATGGTGACAGGCCTAATTAAGGTGGTCAGGACTGATTTTGCCTATGATCATATTTTTATCAGCTGAAATATTGAATATTGATGCCAATAATGCAAACCAAAGGCTGAGGAAAGCTTGTAGACTGTAGAGGATAGAAAAACACCAATCCTGCAAAGCCTGACATCAAATTTACCCTCCTCCCCTCACATTCAGGGGAACAGTTTTGAAGTTCCTTCAATGACTTTGGTCAAGCATAAGTAACTCACACCAAAGATGGAGACGTGGTAAGCCATGTCAGTGAAACATACGGCAGATTTCTGCTTTCTGTGCTTATTTTCCTCTGGCGAGAAGGATGATGGCTAAGATGGACTACAGTAAACGTACTTCGGGGGAATTCTATGATTGTTCTCATAAGGTACAGCTAGTTACATTGATTTAAGACAGAGGACTTGTGGTAAGCAGTGCAGTATCTATGGCAAAAATTCTTAAAACAGTATAAAAAGACAACAGCCGTTTTTTCATCATCACAGGAAGAAGAAAGAATCTGAGAGGTACCTCTGTGACTATTGTCATCTGTCTCCAGTCTGTCCCAAGCAGTTTGCAGTCTAGATCTTTTGAAGAATGCAAAAGGATTTTTTTTATTGCTGTTGCTGAAATGTGATTCTACCTTATGTCTTTAGCTTGTGGTAGGAGTGCTTGACAACCAGACACTGAGTTTTGGGAAGAACGGGCACGATACGGGTGCCCACCATCGAGCCCTCAGCTTCAGATGAGACATCAATCTGACAGTAGCTGTACCAGCTGTGTTCATGGAAACATACCAGGACCAATGGCTGGAGAAGAACGACTTCCTTCGGTGTTTAAAAGCTCTTACGGTGGCATCAGTTGACAGGCTCGTTTCGGGGACAGAGCCTTCTTATTCAATGCTTCAAAATCTTCAGCATTGTCCGCAGAGTGGAAAAATCATAGAAAAGATCCTAAAAGTGAATGTTTCAACAAAGAGAAGTGTCCTGAGTGTTTTAAGACAATACAAAACAGAAAAGCATATTTCAAACACTTCCCATCCAATGGGTTCCTCAGCCTTTTGCCCTGTACAGCCTGGGATTGGTTACAGGCCCCTCCCCCTGGGACCCTAACCAGTGGATAGATGATGAATGGATAGATGGATGGATATTATAAAGACCAGTAAAGCCAACTTGAGGGAACAACGTCAGGAATAACCCATCTTATATACCCTCCTCTAGGTCATAGTTTGGTCCCCTTTTCAATCATTTGTATAAATTCAATAAAAACATTGAAAACTCAGACATGCAGCATGCCTGTGCCCTGATTTAAGAAAAAACTGGTCATAGCAAAAGCAGATAGAGTCTGTTATTCAAAAATCAAACTGTTGACGAAAGGATGATGAGAACTACAATGCAACAATCAAGTGAATCAATCAGTTGAATAATTTCCTATGCAGAAATGATTCATATCCACAGCTACACGTTTGGTCCGTGATGCTACACTTTCAGGAACAGTGGCCACGGTTGTAGGGGAAAACACAAGGCATCCCCGGATGCGACAACGTACAACAATGACAAACATCTGAGTCTTCAAACGCTGGCAGCCTGTTCAGACCTGCCTGTAGCTCATAGACAGACAGCATCTCCTTGGCCACTGTGGACTGGCAAAGATGTCAGACCTTTAAAAAGAGCAACCATTTTTCAATGGGAAAAACCTTATTAAAAAGTGTTTTAGCAACCAGACAAACAACATTCTAAGCAGAATGCACCATAAACAGGTAAGGTCTACTGAAGTCTGAGCACAGAGTAAGCTAGCCACTCTTCTAAGGCAACTTAAATGTACAGACTAATGAGTCATCTGACATCACAGGGCCCGGTAATGCCTCTCTGAAGAGTGCTACCCTGACTCGTTTGATAGTAGTCATGAAGAAGAGATGTCAAAAACATCATCGTCATTCAGCACCAATCTTCTGAAGGCCTGACCAAGGGTGAGCTTCCTCAAGCCTTCTTAACTCGTTCGTAAGTAAAACATCTCTTAACATAGAAATTACGAACATCGTAGCGTTAAGAAGGCTTTGGGAAACTCACCCCAAAGTGAATACAATGCTTTAGCAAACGTTTGTCTTTAAATCTTCATTAAAAGGAAGTGAACGCCCTTTTCCAGTTATTTTTAAACTTTAGCAAAATTAGCTGTTTTCCCATTCCAATTCTCAACAAGGAATATTATGAAATTCTATTTGTTACTAATTGAGGTGACAGCCATTTTAAAATCTAATGGTCTTAAAGAAATGGATTCCTCAAGGAGTGAAGCCTGACCCATCTTTGGTTTAGAGGAGCGACGGGTTTGTTCCAGAAGGAATCGCTTTCTGGGACTGGCGTTAACCGGCACCACGTAAAAGCTTTTAAACACCTGAACAGGAAAGGTACCCACTTCCTGAGAAGTGTGGCAGGAGAGTGTACTCCACAGCGCCACCTTCTCAGCTCGACGTCGGTGCAGACGCTATAGATCAAGATGTTTCACAGAGGCTATAGCTTTCATAAATAACAACAAAAATGTCTAGAAAATTAACAAAATGTACATTAAAAAAATAAAAATAAAGCACCTTCACATATGAAGTACATATATAGCTTTTTTTGATTGTTTTTTTTCTTTTTTTTTTAATCTAAAGCGCACTTTTCCTGCAAGTGCAGCCAGAGCTGTACACTGACTTGATAGCAACTTACCCAAGACATTTAACAAAATTGATAGAAAAAAAGACTTAAACCAGTATGAACCAGTGTTTTGTCTGTAAGAGCCTTGGTTGTTGTCCAGCTTCTGAGTCCATGCTTGGGGTTCTGTTAATATCAGTCCTTCGGTTATTGAATGCCTCTTCCTTCTTGATCCTGATGCTTAGAAATGTTTGTAAACAATCACTTGATTTATACCGACACATGTTAAAATAATTCGTCTGATAAATAAACCGGAGATGTGAAACTGAAGAAACCAAAGAGCATCCCAGAAAATCGAGGCCTTTCTGAGTGTTTCTCTGTGTGTGCCTTTTGTGTGTTAGTTTTGTTTATGTCTCCCTGCGATGTCTGTCTGGGGGGGTGTTTGGGTGTCTGTGTTGACGTCTCGTGTGCGAGACGGAGCAGTATGTCTGCTGCGCTGAGGGTGTGTATGTCGGGGTGTCTGTCGCTGTGTGTGTAAGGTGCAGAGAGGCTGCTTAGTGATTGGACAGCTGGAGAGGAGGCGTGGCCCTGCGGGGCAGACAGGTGCCGGGGTGCTCATGTGAAGGCCTCGTCGTCGGTGTCCTCTATCAGCACCTTGGTGTCTCGGATCTTTGATCTGTGAGAGAAAGATCCAAAGCGACTTAGGTTATCATCTGTCCAGGGAGTCCCAGGGAGCCTCCAGCCAATCCCTAAAAGCACAGGGTACAAGGATGGGGACAACACACACACTGGGATGCCAGTCATACACACACACACTCACACACAATGTCACACCGCGGGCAGTTTAGAGACAGCAGTACACATAGCCTCCACGTCTGGACTGCAGCGAAAATCCAGAGTCCTTGGAGAAAACCCACGCAAACATGGGGACAGGCAAACATATGGCACTTTTCTACTGCTACCAGGAACCGAGCCGTATCCAAGCCGCACCGTGAGCTGGTGCTTTTCCACTGCAAAGTATGTGAGCCATACCCGAGCTGTAACCATGCCGACATGGGCCTGCTTTAATGGCAGGGCCGAAAGCGTGACTAAACTGAGCTGGCTGCATCACCACCATGTGATTGGTCGAAATGCACAGATACCCGTGTTCTGCACATGGATTGTTTGAAATAAAAAGCATATATTCTATATATTATTCATTATTAGTAGTATCCCACATTACGATGCAGGGGACAGGAGCTGACCCCTGAGGTTACTACCCACCATTTAAGACGCTCACACTTCATAACAGACCAAAGTTCTCTGAAACCCCCTGTACTAAAGCTACGGCACCGTCTCCAAGAAGCAGAATCATCACACTCGTACTGTGAGGACAGCAGCGGGCGCCTCAGGGACAGGCTGTAGCTCCGCTTCCAGCTTTTCTTGCCCTGCCGGTTGCGCACTCCGTCCTCCTGGTCCATCATCTGCTCCAGCAGTGTCTGGTCGTCCGCGTTCAGCGGCGCCACCGAGATGTCGCGAACCGCCCGGAACTCGCCACAGTTGTTCAGGTGTTCGTTCTCCAGGCGGAAGAAGTTCCACACGAAGCGCCTGTTGACCGGGGGAATTTTGGTCAAGGACCAGACGAAGGATCACCCAAAACTTTACCGTTGTTTAGCTGCTTGGCAGCTTAAAACTTTATACTTCACCCTTTCACACAAGTGGCTGCTTTGCTTCAATGTTTCCTGCTAACTACATGCTATTATTATTTCACACAAATACGATGTTTTCAGTCTCATATCACTGGTTACCATGAGATGCTCCGTCTCACCTGAAGACCTCCAGGGGGGCCAGGATGGTGGCCAGCATTTCTGAAGAGGAGGGGATGATATTCATGGTGGTCAGGGAGATCTGAATGGTCCAGGCAAAGCGCAGTATGACATCCTCTACTATGGCGCAATAGTAATAGGCCTGCAGAAAGCCAAAGAGAAGAGGTTACCCCAACAGCTGCAAGTCATGTCACTTGTGTGCAAGAAGATCACTGCAGCTTGAATCTGTCCAGGAGATGTGGACTTTGCCAAGGACCAATCAGTGGCTGCAGGTCAAGGAGCTGGGATGGGTCTAACAAGGGGGCGGGGCTGAATCTCACCTTCTGTGGGTAAACAATCTCCTCTCGCAGGAAGGTGTTCTCCCCAGCATTGCGGTCAAACAGACCCCAGTCCATCTTGAGGTCCCAGATAAGTGTGTACAATGAGCTGATCACCGAGAAGACGATGAGCAGGTAGAAGAAAATCTCAGCGTCTGAGTGTCCTTGGTCTGAGGGGATACAAGCAAAAGGGTCCTTTCATCCTCATATACATATCAGGATGATGAGCCTCATTGTTTAAGATGGGACTTTATACATCATGGGACTTTGCACGTCATGGGACTTTGCACGTCATGGGACTTTACACACATGCATGTTAATTTACACGTTTGACAAGGAACCCTGCTGACTTCATGAGGACTTAGATTCCTGTGGATTCAAAAAGTTGTATCCATGCAGAGATTTAACCAGCATGTTAGAAAGATTTCCTCTTTGGTGAAGCCTCTTCACCAATGATGGCCAAAAACAACTACTTTGAGCAGACAATTATGTGTACTTTCTTTGCAAAGTGATACCTATAACATACAGATTAAAAGCGTGAGTGTGCTATCAGTCTGGTTTCAAAGGGCTGAACCCTCACCAAACACATGAGTCCCCTTAAGTGTCCCCTTTGATGGTCATGCTTGGATTGTTTCATGCTTGGATGAACAGAAGGAAATACAGGGGAAACAGACAAAGGCTACACAGCATGAGCTTATCTGACAGCCTAGGAACCTTAGGGACAGTGTTATCCTCTAAAACCTATTGCTCTTCACTCCACTAGAGGGAGAAGGTCCACCATGAAAATTCTTTGCAATACTTAAAATTGTCAGCTTAAGGGATAACTCTTAGCTATTAAATCTAAGAAGAAAATATTGACCACAATCCATTTAAGACTCTCTCCATCTTTTTTTTTTTATCTGCATAAATACAATAACAAATCTCAAGAATAAGCTAGAATATGTGGATTTCTGCATCTGTGCAAAAATGACACACAGGTTAATTAAGCCAGTGTATGCCCAGAGATCTCCTGGCGAGCCGAAAATGGGGCATTTGGAGGTTAAAGGTTAATTTCCTGGCAAAAAAAGTCACACGTATCTTTGTATACGCCAAGTGATTCAGCCGATCCCTGCCGGACTATTTGGCTATCAGCACACAATTCACGTATTTTACAGTGACAGCTATTAGAATATCCATGTGTATTGAATAATTTCCTCTTGATTATCCATACAGAAATAATGTAACTGCCTGTATTACTCAGGGTGGTTATTGAAATCCAATGACAAAATTAGAGGAATATGGTAATATTTAAAGTGAAAAACTCTTCTAAGGTGGATCTCTCTATCTGTCCATTACAGATGCCTTTATAACGCTAATCCATGCTGCACCGCAGCGGCATTGAGTCTCCGTATTCGTACCATGACTCACCAAACTTAACATTTCTTAAATGAGCGATTTGTGACTCAGTTATACTTTGCTGACTGTGTGTAACAGAATATGCAGAACACCAGTACAGGAGACCAGTGGCTACAGCACATTCCCGGGTACTTAACCGCTCTGATTTGTGGTTTATGCCAAGAATGTGATCAGAAACCGAGCTACAGGAACAGTTCTGTCTGCCCCATTACTTCACCTGTTTTGCCAGAACCCACCACCCAGGAAGCACCCTTTTTGTTCTCTGTTTGTATTCTATGACTGAATTTTTGTTTGAAAGGGTGTTTTTGGGTAAACTCATTTATATTCATGAGAGAAGCTACCTGATTGGCCAGTGAATGTGCTCCCATCTCAGGGTAGTAGGAAAACTCATTAATATTCATTATATTGAATATTGGTAAACTCTAAGGCATTCACTGGCCAATCAGGTAGTGCTTCTCTCACGAATATAAAATAGCTTCCCACAACCACCCTGTAGAACAAAAATTCACTCTGTGGCTCAGTTGTTAGCATGGCTACTGTGAGTTTCAATATGGCCGCCAATATGGTCACCCTGGGCACTGTGCCTTCGCCCTATGATGAGCGTTTCACTCGAACTGCTAGCATTATAATGCCTTTAGCTCCAGTATGTGTGGGTACGGCCGCTCAAGCTGGACCCGCATACTCTTCAGCTCTAAACTCCTCAGGTTAGACTCAGACTCTCCGTGGCTATTATCAAATTTTGTGGTTGGTGGTTACAGTTCCAGGGGTGACATCTGGTACAGTTGTTGGGCAGCACACAGTATGAGCAGCATTTGCGTCTGTAGTAGGATTTGAGTTGGTTTTTATTGTGGAGTCAGTGACGAACAGCCAGACAGGCCGGATCCTAGCTACCACCTGCCACCTGGTTTCGGCAGCACAGATCTGTGTAACCCTGTGTAGTCAAAGTTTCTGCAATAGTTGTAATAAATATTCCTATTTTATTACACCGATTTGTAACTGTTGAAATCAGAAACAAATGAGTCTGAAATGTTTGGGCACATCAGTGGAGGTAACGTTTACCAACACAGTGTGACCCCGTCAGATAATGGAGGGTAAAGCAGAATAGAGGAGACGCCCATCCTGTTTGGGGTGTTTTCCTCCGTCAGGCTGCTCATCGGCACTGTGAGGCAGCAGAGGGCCCAGGGGTCCAGGCAGGGTACAGATTACGATTCTCCCCCCAGGAGCGGCAGTGTTCCTGGCCTGGAGAGCCGAGCTATGTGAGCATCAGAAATCGTACCCAGTCACGCTTGCAGCTCATTGCTATTCTTGTAGCGTTGTGAGGTGTGTTCACAGTATGCTGGCAATTACAGCCCGGCCTCGTCCGGAAAGTCCATTTTCCCTCCTATCCCCCATCGCCCCCCCCGTCTCTGATCTCTCAATCTCCCCCCACCCCCTCTCCTTCCCTCCCTCTCTCTTTCTCTCTCTCCCTCTCTTTCCCTTTCTCTCTCTCTCACACATACACACTCGCTTCATAAATACAGCCTCTATCTACGCTTTGCAGTCTCCATTCCTGGTTTTCGTTTTCCCTCTTATAATCCCCCCCCCCTTCCCCTCCATGTATCATGATCCATTTACTGCTTGTCATTTTATTTTTTCCAACATCGAACCTATTCCTGACATCCGGTACATCTGGATCCATCTGCCCTATATTCCCGTTTTCCATTGCCTTTAGATCCATCCGATCTCACACACTGAATCTCTCCCAGAGCTCCCATTTACATTCATACCTAACCTATTCCCAGACATCCTAGAGCTGGGAAAACTTTGACATATACCTAGTTTATCACCATTAGTATACAAAGACTGAACAAAGGCCACCATATCCTCAGACTTACATCCGTTCCTGGCCCAATGCCTGAGCAAAGTGCACTCAATACATACATTTTCACATACAACCTCAGCATCATATGACCTGTGGCAACCTTTTTTCCAATCACTCCCCACTATTCCCATGAGGAGAATGTCCGCCCCCCCCCAGCAGGAGGCGGTGTGGAGCCGGCAGGCCAATCGGCCCTTATAATCAGTCTGCTGACAGTGCCCCTGATTGCTCGGTCCCCCATTAGCATGTGCTTCCGGCTGAGGTTGATCCATCTGCTTCCCAGCTGCCTAACAGAGAAGCTGCATACATGCAACGTGCAAGTTGCAAGGGAGCAGACATGCGACAGGAGCAGACGTGACCCATTACTCATATAAAGTGCACCACCATGGCGATTAAAATTATGCACTTATTCTCTTCTTGTTTCACCAGTATCAAAAGGTCATCTTTTCTTACAATAAAAAAGAACAAGTATTTTCAGAAATATAAAATGTGGACTGACGGCTATGTTAAATAACCTAAGATAAACATGGAATACTGTCATGCGTCAAACGTTTGATTGTCTCATAAGATCACAATGCAGCTGAAATATTCCTATCGCCTGGCTGTTGTAGCCGTCCTAAGGTCATAGTGTAATGCATTACTCACGTGTTTGTGGTGATGCTGGTGTAAGCAAACCTACTGCATTGCCAGTATATATATAAATATAATAGTATAGCACGTACAATTATGTACAGCACACAATGCTTGATAATGATAATAACTAGGCTATGTTACTGATACTGTACTTTTTATCGTTATGTAGGCTATACTACACTCAGTGACCAAAAAAGTTAAGCATCAAGAAGTAATGGTCTGATTTGGATGTAATTTGGCACACGTGCAGACCAGTGATGGGCAGGTAAATGATTCGATTTGGAAGGAGCTGGCATGTCTAGTCACCAGACACAGAGGATGCCTCGTAGACGCATTAGACAGCTTTACCAGCACTTGACGGAGTTTGATAGGGGTCACATGGTGGGTCTTCATGAGGCCGGGTGGTCTAATCAATTGCCTGACATGTGGGGCATGCAGATGTCAGAGTCGCCTGATATTGGAACCAATGGGCACATGAGGGCACCCACACACGTCATGAAGGATCCCGTTGCCCAAGACAGAGCACACCTAGGGAGGATCGTCTGATTGTGCACCAAGCATTACAGAGCCCCATGACATCTGCGCCTGCCAATCGGACACAGATATTGGACTCTCTACAGCACCCTGTCATCCAGCACTGTGTCTCGATGACTGGCATCAGCCGCACTACAGGTTCACCATCCCTTGTGTAGCCGTCCACATGTCTTACCCCTCCTGAGACAGTGCCCTGCTACAGTCTTTCAACAAGCCAACGCCCGTCCACACACAGCATGTGTGTCTATGGATTGCCTGCGTCATGTCCTCCCGTGACCAGCCAGGTCCCCCGATCTTTCCCCAATCGAACACGTGTGGGATCAGCTTGGACGTCAACTCAGACCCAGTGCCAATCTGCAGGATCTCAAGGGCCAGTTACAACAGCTGTGGGCCGCAGGAGAGGATACAACGGCTGTACGACTCCCTTCTCTGCCGTATTGCCACATGTATCCTGGGGGGGGGGTTGGAGGGTGCTGCACCCTACTGACATGGGACCAGCAGCCCATACTGCCTCTGTTTGATCTTATATTATAATCATTGCGATACAGTCACATGACCTTTCACCACGTGCAGATTCATTTCATTTCTACCACTTTAGCCCCCCCAAATAAATGTAAACTAATTAGTTTAAATAATGTGAGGCATTTCCATCAGACCCCCCCTAATAAAGGCTTAGCCCCCCTTGCAGAAATCTCTAGTGACGCTCCTGGTCAGAATGTTTTCCTGTTATTGAGTGACACATAACTGTAAACGTCAATACACCACCATCTCACTTTGAAGGGAACAGAATCACATGGACGGTAACATGCAACTTCCGGGACCCGCACAGCCCCCCCCCCAGCTGTGTTCGGCTGTGCACGTCTCCATTACCCGCAGAAATGCGGTGCATTTTCAGGCAGCATCTCAAATGATCTGGAAGCATCTAACAGAATGGCTACTAAAGTCGATAACAGCACAGCAAATGAAAAAAATCACATCCTGTTAACCTAACCTAATCTCCGGAGTGGGTGAGCTTCAAAATTGGCTTGTTACAAGAAAAAAAACCTTCATCATTAATAGATTAATGGAAGCTATCAAAGGAATAACAGGAAATAAAATGTAGCTTGGAAGTATATTGGTTATGCAAGTAAATGACTTCGCTGATGTGCAATTAAATCAATTTCTGGCATCAGGCAAGTAGAAATAATAAAATATCAAACACTTTATGAGACTACATTGTAATAATTGAGTGAAAGATTCATTTCAACAAAGATAATAACTGTCACCAAGCCTGTGTGTTGTGGGAGTAGATTTTAGCTGATATCTTGAAAAAGGGCAGCCTTCTTAAACATTAACTGACGGCTGATATCTAATGTTAGTCTTTCCTATTGTTTTGGGCCTTTATGAAGGTTTTCTATTGTTTAACCCAGGTCCTCACAGGCTTCAATTTTAAAAACTAGGATACTGATATAGGGAATGTATTAGCTGCCTCTCCCAGCTCAATTGGCCTGTTTTTCAGTTTTCTCCTAGTCTTCTAAGTCAAAAGTAGCCCCATTTCAGGTCCACACTGTCCTTCTTAAGCAAAGGATATATGACTAACATTGTCAAATTCTGTTAGGTTCAAGAAAACCAGCATGACTTGGTCGGATTCCTAACAACTCCAACCACAGAAATATCATTACTGACTGGCCTCATCTGATGATATCACACCCTGACACACTCACGTTGGTTCTTCACGCACTGCTCCGCGGTCTCACCTTTGTGGGTGTGGTAGAGGGCCATGAAGGTGACCACGAAGAAGGTGGTGGAGTACTTGCCGGCGTTGACCAGGTGGGGGAAGGCGCGCTTGGTGTCACGGTAACGGCGCAGGCACTGCACGAACCGGAGCCAGGCCGGGAGACACTGGATGATGGCGCGCACTCCATACGCATCGCTGTAACACACTGTTTCTTCTGGAGGGACAATGGGATGCAAGTTAACCCATAATCTGGGAGTAAGTGGCATTTATCACTGGCTAGCAGCCGAAACAACCATGAAGCCAGGGGGCAAACTTTGCAGAATGTAAGAATGAAAAGGAGGCTGTCGGCCATCTTGAATAGCTCTAAATAATAATAATAACATGAAAGAGTTTGCGTATGTCCCTCAGCCTCCAGTCCCCTTAACTTTAGACCCAGTATCTGTCTGTTTTTAGCTTTTTATTCTTGGTCCACCCACCATAGCCCTCCTTTTGTCTCCAGTGCCAGTGTCATGTAGACCCATTTGCCTGGAGGAAGACCTACTCAGCGCTTGTTTACTTACTTACAACTTTATGATTTTGTCATTAAAATTTGATCTTTCATTGATTGCATCCTGAAAGCCATTACAGCTTACCCCGCTGAATGAATTCACTGGGCTCAGAGGTGAGGTGAATTCAGCAGTTTATGAAGATTTATGATCAGGTCTGATACCGCTGCCTGATAGACGCAACAGGCAGAATGAGAACGGCAAACACACCAAACATGGACCGCAGAAGGGGGGGGGTAGCAACCTGGCCCGTGACTGCGTAACTTTTGGATTCCATTAAGAATGATAAATAATCACAAAAACATTATCACAAATAATTTAATGCAAAACTATATTAATAAAAGCCTGAATTATATCCATGTTTTTGTGATTTTTAGTTACAGCAAATGATACCCTGTTACTCACTGGGTGTTACAGTTTGATATCTATCAATCAACTATATTTTTACACTATATTTTTTGTGTTGCCTCATCACCAGCATTAGCCAAATCTCAGCATGCATCACGGCCAAAAAAGTGTATCATGAGGTGAGCAGGCTTTGATAATTTAGAAAAAAACTTGGGGGCAGAAGGTTATATCTGAGCGTTTCCAAAGCAAACAGCCAGGTGTACATCACATTCAAGCACATTCTGTGGTCTATGTCACCAAAACTGGAACCTGGACTGATGCAAGGATCAAACCAGCCGTGTGTCCAAATCATTCACATAGCAAACAAACAGCACACAGAACACACCGCTCACTGTGTGCTGGTACTATGCTGTTATCAGTCAGCTGCATGCTCAGCCATGCATAATCACATTCAACTGATTTCTAATGGGTGGGGTTTAATGGCTGTAGACAGGAAGGCAGGATGCACAAAGGGTGTAACATATAGCCGGTACATGGCAGATACCAGACAGGGCACAATGTGGCGTTACAGGTGTGTACAACCCTGACAGCCGCCCCAGCGGCCTGCATTTATGGCTGCCAGCCTAAAGTCCTCTTCCACACCAATACAAGGGTCCAGAGTGGGAACACAGCCGAAAACCCCACAAATCCATCACGTAGATGCTGCTAAGAGCAGCAATTCCCTATTTAAAGGGGGGCGGGGGGAGTGATCGTTTTCCTGGTACGGATGATTTGGGCTTTTCTATTCCTCTACGGTAAATGGCCATGAATCATCGTTGACTACTTGGTGATGGAGCTGCCTGCAGAAGTGCTCTGTTTTGAATAAAATCTGACTTGTCGATCGAGGGATCAATCACCCGGTTGTGAGGCGCAAGCTGAAATCCAGTATCTAATGCCCCGCCCCCGCCCCCCCCCCCCCCCCATGATGGAGACCCTCGGCTTGCGGCCCCATCTGCCGCGGGGGTGTTTACCCTCTGGATGTTCTCCGAGTTCTTGGGAAGCTGGGCTGCAGCCAGCGATGCCACCGCGAGGAGGAGGGGGGGAGTATGAGGGGGCAGAGACCACGGTCACCTTCATTATGAGCCGTGGTGGCTGTGGGTCTAAACCTCACCTCAAGGTCACTGGACTTCCTGTTGGACTTTCGAGGGTCTAAATTGATTTACTGTAAGACTCTCTAGGTGCATAAATGTGTGTAATGATGAATGTGCCATTTACGTTTCCTTCGATGAAACAGTGATTATGAATAAAGCAAAATAACAATACTAACAGTTCCCACAATGAGAGAGCAGTGAGTTGACTGGGCGTGGGGCCAGCAAAGCAGCCTCTCCCCAGTCCCAGTCCCTTACCGGAGCCCCTGGGCAGCAGGCCAGTCTTCTCGCCCCAGTTGAGCTCGAAGCTGTAGAAGCAGACCAGGTACTCCAGGTCCATCAGCACAAACACCAGGGAGTTGAGCTGGTCTGCCAGCCAGAAGTCAGCAAACTCCACCCTGTGGAACGGAGCCGTGAAGACGCGGAACTGGAATAGGAAGACATGGGGGGAGCAAAAAGACCCAGAATCAGAGTTTCAATCAGTCCCTAAATTATATTCTGCCACTTGTCTTGGGCTGCTGGTCTTGCCACTCGCGATTCTGCTTGATTTAATCCTTCACCGAATCAGCAAATCACTTCCCCGTCGGCCACAGTGGGATTCTCTCCCACTGGCCGGTTTCTCCGACCATCTGAGTGGGCGTAACCAAAAAGCCACCTCAGAGCCCCCAGGGCTGCTAGGGGTCGTATGAAATGCAGGCCTCACACGATATTTTACTTTTTATTAATAACGCTTCCCTCCTTTCATGGAGGGACCCTCCTGGCACCTCAGGCCTCTGCAGCGTGGCACGTGATCAAGGAAACGATGAGAAATAAGTGGGTTAATTTAATGACTACCCAACAAACGAGCCGGTAATGCCATGCTTGGACCGGTGAGCACGTACGCCGGATTATGCCGCATAGGGACACCGCCTACCGCAACGGAACTCGCCCGCTTTCTAACACTGTCATTTACATCATTACCGATCCTCCGTGGGGGGGAGATGAGGCAAGAAATGGTGCAGAAAATGGGCCAGAACGGGGCCCAGAGGCCCGCTACAAGGCCAGCTTCTTAAACGGCCTGATGTGTGCACCCCAGCGTATCCTAACGACGGCTTAATAAGAGCCCCGGAGCACCGCTAGAAAAGCCACACCCCCATCAGAATGCAAACGGCAAATTTACTAGATATCTGTCATTTTCTGCCAGTCTGCTGAAACATGCCCCTTTATGGCAGTAAGAGAGAACCATCGCTGACACTGTTTAAGACACTTAATCTTGAATGAGATTTTAATAAGGGCACACAGATGCACTGCTCTCTTGTCTCTTTCCGATGAATTAATCAGATGAGTTAATTAGCGGCGGTGGGCACAAAGGCAACTGACGATGCCTGAGTGTCTCTGGTTCGAGTCTCTGGGGCATGGCGCCCCCTGCTGTGCATTCAGTGTGCCGCCCGCTCGCCTCTGATAGCCCGCTGCAGCTTGACGGGTGGCCGGGCGGTGGGGGCTTCACGTAGACGCCGGCCCGCCTGTCATGCCCTCGGGGCACGGCTGACATTTGTGAGCTGTGGCAGTTTGCATGTGCACGCTGGCGAGGGCCGACCAGTGCCGCGAAAGGCCAGCGGGTATCGATTCGGCTTCCAGGATGTGTGCATTAATTAGTGGCACCCCACTGTGGACCCCGCCTGACCCCCCCCCCCACAAGGCCCGCCTACCTATGGCCAGTGTAAGGAGCGACCCTGTTTGTCACAGGGAAGGACAGGCGTGTCAGCATGAGGCCACCACAGGGCAGTGCACACCCAGGGACCTGCCCGTCCATGTGGACCTCAGAGCTGTCTGCAGCATGGTCCCCACCCTGACTAAACCTGATTTAGGGCTGGGGGGGGGGGGGGGGGCTGACTCACAGCTGATCCCGGTAATGATTGCACGATCATGGTCCCTGGATGGGAAAGGCGCTTGGCTGCTGTGTATCTTTGGGTGGGTGGGTGTAGGGAGGGGGGGGGGGCGGGAGACACGTTATCTGAAGTGGCGTCTGGCTGCAACCTAACAAGGACCAGATTATAATATCAGTCTGCGATAAGCAGATATCAAATTCATAATAGCTGTCATAATAATACCCCCCGCACCAGCAAAGGCCCCGGAAGGCTGCGCTGCTCTTACACGTAACGGCACAGCCTCATCCCGATCCAGGAAGGCTGCGCTGCTCTTACCCGCAACGGCACAGCCTCGTTTCGACCCCGGAAGGCTGCGCTGCTCTTACCCGCAACGGCACAGCCTCGTTCCGGCCTCGGACGCAAGCCCCAGGCTCTGCTAATATACATACTGGTTATACCTTGTTAGGGCTGACAGGCGTTCACACTTGGCTAGCAACTGCTCGCAAACGTAGACAGAATTAAGCTCCATAATTCCCAATTAAAGGAAACCAGCATTAGCGGCACCCAGTTGCTGTCTCTGGGCAGACAATGCTGAGCAAACTGCACATTTTACACAAAACAGCTGATTGAGAAGCTTCCGAGTCAAACCATGGTTTGGGAGGTAATTACCTGACATGACAGCATTTTTTTCTTCTGTTACACAGTGTGGGGATTTCCTCCAAAATGTAAGCACATACAGGCTGGTTTAAGGACAAAAATAAGGAACATAAAGCCACCCTGTAGCCAAAGGTCGATTAATTTGACTCCACAGACTCAGTGTTTTTACAGCCAGTGAGTAAGTCAGTCACAGCTTTATCATACCCTGACCAGTATCTACATCCTGGGTGTAATGTTTTGCGCAAAAGGTTTCTGTTTTGAGATTAATTCCAAATATCTGTGGCAGGTGCAGCCTAGCAGGGATATTATTACAGATAGGAAGGCAGAGACTCGCAATCATAGCTCAGTCCTGTCCCGATGCGGAAGGCTGACCGGAGGGCGGATCCTGGATCCGTCTGCTTTCTCCTCCAGAGACGTGGCTGCGCTGATCTGCCTTATTACTGTGGGTATAACTGGCTGCCTACTGAGTGATGCTACAGTCTGCCTCCTACTGATTGGACAGCATCCAATTCAATTTACTTTTATAGAGCACCTATCCTAACATGGTTATCCCAGAGCATCTAACATAAAATCAAGGAATTATGGTACAATGTTAACAATAAACTGGTAAGGCAGTAGAGGGGCAGCATGTGGCTTGGAATCTGGGTTAGCACTCTGTGATCAGAAGGTTGTTGGCTCAAATCCCATGGCTGGCAGAGGGATGTCACTGTTTCACTGTTGAATAAGGCCCTTAATCCCAGTTGCTCTGGAGATTGTCTGACCTGTTTTGGATAAAAGTCACTGCTAAATAAATGTAATGTGACGTGCAGTGAAGAGCCGGCTGCTGGGCAGGACTCACCAGCAGCTTCAGTAGCCAGAAGCGGGACTTGTAGTAACCGGTCTTGAGGGGGTTGACAAGGAAGAGGAGCATGAAGCCGTACAGAATCAGCGGGTTGACTTGCATGGGGAGCGAGGTGTACTCCGAGTAGAGGCAGGACAGGATGCTGATGCACCATAGCACCCCAAGGAACCCTGCGATCTGCAGGGAGCAGGTCAGACAGGTCACATGGTGCGACTCCTGCTGGGCTAATAGAGAAACCCCTGGTTTCCAGGTGTGTCCAAGCAACTAGAGGAGGTGGGACCGACCAATTAGATGCTGTGGTCCCATCTTCTCTAGTTGTTTGGACATACCTCTTCTGCAATCTGATTGGTTATGTCTCTGAATCAATCATTTTTCCTTCTGCCCTCAGAACATTATTGCGTAAGTAAAACTCCCACAAGTGAAAAAAACCTACCGCCAAGCTCTAAGGAAGGATTACCACTTTAAGAGGGCTCTGTGTGCGTAACAGGGGTGTAATAAGCGTATAAAGTAGGCCTTTTGGTCCGGAAGAACCCACTGCACTGTAGTGTGCTATGCTAACTGCCGTAATCGTCTCAATTTCTGGGTTATAAGCAGCTAAACACTTACTTGTGGTGCCTGACTGTGTGCTGTCAAGAAACCCTGTGCTGTACCTCCCCACAAACCGCCTCAAGTTGTCCACTGATGACTCAGCCAATCCCTAATCTGTGGATTGACGCCGCCTTCTTTTACCTCAAAGAGATGCTGATGGGACAGGTTGCTGCGAGGGTTCAGCTCGAAAATGAGCACGTGGTTGACCCCAGCCTGCCTCCAGCCGTAGGTGTTAATGCCCAGCAGGAAGAGGAACTCGATAAGCAGGAAGCCGCCGCGGTAAAGGCGAACCAGGGGCCAGATGTTACTGTTCTTAATCAGCACAACGCCTGGGTGAGAACGAGGCCATTTCAACAGTCAGTCCAAGCCATAGTCGGCATCCGCGTGAAGGTGATATAAAGAGAGAGATCGGCCATACCTGTAAGGATGAAGGACACCGCCAGGACGATGAAGACTCCACAGTACAGCCCAACGCGGAAGGTAGTCCAAGATGGTGCCGGCTGGAAGGGTAACAGAAGCGGTTGTAAGAGGACCGTCCCTGAGGGTCAAGCACTGCGAAGCTCAGAACAGGGCAGCTCCCGGAAAGATCCGGAACGTTACACTGGAACAGCAACTATCTGATTAATTTGTTTTCTTTGATACTGATCTTGAGATAAATAAAATGATGTCATTTATAGAGATGTCCACTGCAAAAAATTCTCCTCTGAAAGGTGCTACCCATTTTTACCCATATCTGAAGGGTTCTATTACTCTGCAGTGTGGAGCTGAGCACTTCACCAAAAACAGGAACACATGTACAGGCCTGATCCCCCCGATTCACACCTGCAGTGTTGGAGTGAGAGGGAAAACAACATCAATGGAAGGTTTGTAAGAGCTCCCTGTACCAGGTGTGCCTCACAATCGCCCCTTTGATACACGGTCCGACCCCGTGTGACAAAGACACCATGGCAACCTCAGAACTGCTGGCTATTGTCCCTCCTTACCGGACTAGCAGAAAAAAAACATCTCCACAGCAACTGGGTCCTCTACTCCATTATCTTGGACACAATGAAATCCTCACAGAGCTTTGAAAGTGAAATACAACTCATAGACCCAACAATGTAGCTGCCATAGACTCCGATTGGGACACCATGGCCGGAAATTAGAGCACTAGTACTCATCAGTCCATCCTCATCAACGTGCACATCCCATGGAGAGTCACATCCCAAGATGTGCAGGCCACACTGGGGTAGGAGGTCAGGCAATCGTAGGACACACATCCACACACTATGGACAGTTTGGAGATGCCAATGAGTCTGAGGACATTTTTGGACTTTAGAAGGAAGCCTGAACAACACGGAAACCCCCGACTCAGGAAGCGTGAGGCCCAGAAAAAAATATTAGCTGCAGACCTTGAACACGAACGGCTGCATGATAAGCAGCCTTTTAGATACAGTCTCAGCTTCAGGCCAAACAATTAGCTAAGCACTCAAGTGAATATTTACCGCCACGCCTATGCAGAGATTTCAAGATACACATCGGGCACAGGAAATTGCCTGAAGTGACACCAGAGAGAACCGGAGCTAAAGGAAGATCATGGAGACGGGAGACGGAGACTGAGCATGTCCAACCAAGGAAGCTACTTAGTGAGCCAGATAAATCTGGATAAATTTGGGCCTCGAACTCTAATGGAATGAACGTGTCTGAGGTAGGAGCCCCATCCTGTGATTAATCCAGCGACTGAAACGCAACAACAAGCACAATTGGTCATGTCTCTGGAAGAGGAACGAGCACATTGGCTAGATACACATCTAATTTTGCTCCAAGCTGACTTATTAACCAAGAAATTGTTCTGGACAACTAAGAAGTTCCAACTACATAAAGAGCCAAATTGTTTGGATAACATTTGGCAGTTAGCGGTGATAATTGTGAACAGATATGCAATCGCTGCTCTCTGGTTGGACAACAGTTAGGCGGAACGGGGTGCAGCTACCTCTGGAATGGAATCATGTGACTATGGTTGTTGATTCATTGCAAATGTCCCTTATGGATAATGTGTAAGTTGATAGGCCTCCTAGTAAACCCAATCTGACCCAGACACATACACCTCTGACACCAACACTAGATTATATTTCTGTCAAGTTCTTCTCGTTATTGCTCTTTTAGTCATCGTGGCCAGTGGCGTCAGAGGGGCACTGACACCCTGGAAGATTCAGGGGGGGGCAGCACTTCACAGGGATCCTTGGTATGGTGGTGTCCCACCCCTCACCAGCTACATTGTGATGACCAGCTTGGGAAAACCTTGATCCTGAACACGTGTCCTGGTTCGCTGTCCCAACATTGGGTACGTCTCCCAAAAGCATAGTTGCTAACAACAATAGCAACTTACATAGCCGGAACCTTGCAAGTGAATGATTCGAACTGTGTAAGTTGCTAACTTTTGGGAAATGTGCCCCAGAGCGATTCTCGCACTAACATACCCGGTCAATAGAGTAATTACTGTCATAAACAGCTAGCAATTTGACCCATATTCTTGCCTACATTTTGTACCCCCTACTTGGCAAACTTTATCATGATGGGCCTTCCCACTTTGCAGATTTAAATGGGGGGGGGGGTTAAGTGGGATCCCTTCTTTATTCAGAGGGCCAAGCCCCCTTGCTTGAATCACCCCGGACAGATGGGCTAAGTGATTTTTTTTGTCTAATCCTACCCACTTTGTTGAATGTCTTTTACCTGGGGCACTTACAATAATGATGCCCCTTTGATGTGTTTACATCCTGAACCCACAGCCCTAACCTCTTAATTTAACAGAAAATGTGAGCAGCTTAGTAGTAGCACGGGAACATAGGCCATAGTGTCTGGGGGGACCCCATGACTAAGCAAAGGTGGCATGACAGTGATATAGACGCTGCAGTAAGTTTGAAAGATATGCTGATGTGATGTAGAGCACTCCTCCCTCCCAGCTCCTCCCAGCTCCTCCCAGCTCCTCCCAGCTCCTCCCAGCTCCCCGGCTGAGCTTAGCTGGCGCACATTCAGCAGGCTGCAGGAGCCTCCGATTAGACGATCGATACGACGCTGGCACTGTCCGCAGACAGAGAAAGAGGAGATGTGCAGGAAAGGAGATAGACCATGGCCCAGTAGGAGCCTCCCGGGGGAACTGCAGAGGAACCTGCGAGACCCTCACTGGGCCTAAAACCCAGAAATGGGTTTCTTCACAATTGCTGGTTTGCTCCCACAATTGCTCCCACCTGAGCAGCTCCCAGTGGGGGGACTCGCAGCCTCTTCATGGCCTTCTGCCGATCGCCACCCTCCAGCTCTGTGGTCACCAGGGCCTGCAGGCCGAAAAACAAAGCAGGCGTTAGATTATGGCCTCATACCTTGGCCAAAACACTGCATTTTCCTATATTTACAAAACAAAAAGGCAGAGACAAATACAGATCAAGATTTTGTTTCAGCCAACCAGTTGAGTGTTCTGTGACTGTGACTCTTTATACTCAGCTGGTTGGTTGGAACAAAATCTTGGTCTGGATTTTTACTTTCTGAACCTGAACCTTTGCAAAAAGGCTAAAGTAAGGTGCAGGGGTGTGTAGTTCAGTGTTTTGGGGTCTATGTGAAGAAGGGCCTTTGGGTGGATGGAGGCCTCATCACCTAACCTCAGCCAATGCCAGGATGTCAGTGCTGCGGAGCAGTACCTCGGTCTCAGAGATCAGCTGTGTGATCTTCTTGCAGGTGTAAAAGGGGGCCACCTCCACGTGGGCCACGCGCCAGTCGGCGCCCCGCTGCGTCTCCAGGATCTTGTCATGCTTCTTCAGGATCTTCCGGAAACCAGTGAAATTCAGGTTCTGGAGGACAAGTTGAATAGACTTGGAACCATATGCACAACAGAAGAGGGGAGATTTTGCGAGTTTGGAACATCGAGCGAACCTGGTAGTTCTGTAGGAGGATCAGGCTGAGGTAGAACTCGCTGAAGGCCAGCTGGAGGTCCTTGATGTTGCGGTGCTTGACGCGCTCCTCGTGCGACAGGTGGAACACGGTCTTGCGTCGCCGCCGCAGGCCCGGTGCACTGCTTTCCCGCTGGGCGTCCAGAGAAGACTGAAGCTCATTCTGAAGCGTGGCGAACCTCCTCTGGGCCTCCGCCAGCTTCTCTGTGGAGGAGAACCAGCCGCACGTTCATGGACGTCATTAACCAACCACTGCTCAGTTTACTGCTAAGGTTCTAACCAACCGTGCCTGCTGGACAAATGTACACACAGTAACATGTCGATGAAATCCATCCTGCTTATCTGTAAGTGGGTCACGTTTAGCCTGGATTGCATCCAGAGGGAGCTCAGGGCTCATGGCACCTTGGAAAGGGATGCCAGTCCATCAGGCGAGACACAACGCACAAAATTTATAAGGAATGTGGGAGAAAACCCAGAAGACATCCACACAAGCGCACAGAAAACACACGAACTCCACACAAACAGAACCCGGGGGCCAGATTCTAACCCCCAGCTCTGGAGGTGTGAGGCTGCCGCACTGGGCCATCAAATTAAATTCTGATTACAAATTTCACAGATGTGATCTAGTGTTTAAAAAAAACCCATCAACAAAATGTTCATGTGGAAAACCAGTGTAACTATGCAAACTCATAAATGCAAAAGTACCAGAACTGCATTTGAATCCTGAAGCCCCACAGTCCTTTTCCCATGAGCAAATAAACTATTTTGGGACTAGGGAGACAGACATTGGTATAGTTTTACTCTACTTTGACTGCTTGGGGGGGGGGGCAGCCAGCCAATGACAGTGCCTTGGACTCCACGCTGTCAGGGTGATAGGGCCCCCGGTGTGAGTTTCTGACAGGGGTAAATGGGTTCCCCCTCGTAAAAGCAGCAGCGGGATCCTTTATTACATGGAAACGGAAAGGGCATATTGGCTTTTTCAGCCCCCCCCTCCCCCAGCGCGTCTCCGGTGACACATTCCTAGACACTCACAGGGCTGCCTCAGCAAGCCTATCGGCACACCCCCCCCCCCCAATCGCCACCCCCCCTGCCAGAAATCCGTGCCCTCCATCCCAATGGCCCAGCTCACTGTGCAACCAGCTCTATTCATAGGTCGACTGCTGGAGAACTCTCTGGAAGAGCAGCGCATTTACCAGAGAAACAGACCCAGCACATGAAAAACACCAGCAAGAAAACAGATTCAGCATTAATCCAAATTCAATGTGAATCCAAATTCACATTCACATTGGAATGACTATGAAGACCCATCAAACAGTACATGGCAAACTTAGAAGTCCTCCTACATTTATAATGACATCTCAAGAGCAAAATGAATCCACTAGTACAAAAAATACAACAGCAAACAGGGCGGTAACTCTTCTCAGCAGAACGGGGTGATAATATGCTAGGCAATAGTACAGGAACTTCAGATGGGGCTGGCCCTTTCCTCAGCATGTGGAGCGAGAGAGAGAGAGAGAGAGAGAGAGAGCAGCAACAGCCTCGCGCTTCAGACAGGGATGGCTGGGGCACGGAGATGCAGACAGAGATGCGAGTGGCACAGGATTAACTGTCTGGGATGTCGGTCCAGTTTCTTTGAAACGTCAGCATTAATAAAACAGCCTCCAGATCACACACCCGGCAAGGGGGCATACATTTTTATCTTTTAAAAAACCAGGGATACATTTTAAATTTCACTTGTAGAGGATGTATTAACGGGGTCGTCGACCCCTTTCAGACACAGAAAACTGCCGGAGACCCATTTGTCGTGAGAGGTGAATCTCACTCTGAAATTGGCAAATGATCAAAAAGGAGAAGCTATTGTGCAAAATCAGGCAATATAATTACTATAATTGTAAATTGCCAGAGATTTTAATACATTGATGTCTGTGATCTAGGTGACAAATAGGTATCGGGATTTATTGCAGATCTCTGGTGTCATGTAGTACATGGAGACCTAAAACAGCCAGAGACTCAGTTGCCACCAAACTGTCCCCTAAAGAGGAGCCGGGAGGGCTGCTGGTTTAAGACTCTCCTTGGGCCCGATCCTCTTGGGCAGACCGCAACATCGGCAGTGATTTCTGACAACAGCTGCTGAAAATGCTATCTCACACACGGCCAGTCGTTCGTCACTGCTGTTGATGAGATAGACAGTGTGTGTGTGTGTGTGTGTGTGTGCGTGCGTGTGCGCATCAAGGGTGAACACAGAATAAATCCCCGGACAGGAAACTGGACAAATCCATTACTGATTTCAGCCCTGTGGTTGGCCAACTGACCACAGCCTTTGCCGGATTAGTTACGAGAGAGAGAACAAATTGCAGTTTTATTACTTTTTTCTAGCTCCCATCTTCAGTAGTACAGCGAACGCATACATCGTGTCGCGCTTGATGTACGGGGGACATTGAGCAGGGGGGCACCAATGTTTGCTAAAACTCCATAAAGATCAGGTTCACCTCAAGAATGTCCCAAACGTAGCACTAGGGCTATCGACTTCAGAATAATGTCTTTCCATCAGTCGCCCTAAAATCAAATGACCTCAGTCTGCATAAAATACACCTGCCTGGCATGGTGAAAATCACCTCCATGATTTGGGTGGATCTGCTGTCAAGAGAAACTGAAACCATCCCCCCTGACACTCCCTACAGTGTCATAAATGTCACTGTGATATTTCCACTGGGGCATATTAGTCACACATATCAGAAAGTCCCCCAGTTAAGGTTTTATCCAGATCCATCCACTGGTTTCATCACTGATGTATCTACTAAACAAAATAATGATTTTTGAAACACTTTGATGAATACTCATTACTCAATACTAATTACCTGAATAAAACGTGTTGATTTTGGAAAGTTCCTTCTCACATGTCTGGAAAAACTTCTCTTCAAATTTAGCATAGTACCTCTTGACAGTGTCTTCATCTGTGACTGCAGAGAGAAAGAGAGAGAGAAAGAGAGAGAGAGGGGGAGAGAGGGAGGAGAGAGAAAGAGAGGACGAGAGGTAGCAGAGAGTGAGAGAGGGAGGAGACAGAGAGGATGAGAGGGAGGAAAGAGGAAGAGGAGAGAGAATAAGTGGTTAATAGGTGGTCAGGAAGCCAACATAACAGCATAACAGTCTTCTTATAGCCACATCTAAATCACATGACATTACATCTATTGTACCCAAAATGCAGTATTTCCTCTGGTATGTACTGAAAGGATCTAATTGGCTTTTTGAAGGCCTCCCCCACGCTACCCCATCAGACATGCATTACATGTACTCTGATTTGCCCACGCACAGTAAAACTATGTAATTTTCAAAGCATTGATATTCTCAGTCTCAGTGCCCATCGATGTTTAAAAAACATCATGTATTTATACTGCATGTGAACTGGTTTAAAACTGGTTTTCAATACTTAAATTTCCTGAATCCTAGAGCAACTGGCTCACTGGAAATGGTTTGTAATAAGGTAAATACAGACAGGTCCACCATGAAAAATAATAAATATTCAGAGGTGCAAATTTGTATATATAGTGAAATCTCCCGTAGTGTGTGATCATATGTGTCCTGTGATGGACTGACATCCCATCCTGGGTGTTTTCCTGTGCTTCCTGCAGTCGGCTCCAAGCTCCCCCCCCCCCCAACTCTACCCCATCACCCTGTACTGGATAAGTGGCTGGAAGATGGATGGATGGATGGATTTTTTTGTGCACTGGCCATTTTTAGCTGCTAATTTTAATGGCAGATTCACCTGGCAGTGATCCAGCCTTCAGCATCTATGTAAACCTGTGCGATCCATCGCTGGCACTGAACTCGCCACTTGAAGGGCATCCCCCCCCCCGCCGACACCTCGGCCATTCGCTTGGAGTGACCGCCAAAGCCACCACTGTCTGACTGGAGCCAACACGCAGGCTAGCGTTAGCGGAAGGCCTACCAGGACGCCACACGCCTTCACACACATTCTGCTTTGGGTCCTGCCCCCTGCCCCCCACTGACGAGGACCATTATGAGAAAAACTGGGGGGGGCAGGGGGCATCTCTAGGGAATGGGGGTGCCTTCTCAGCATTGTACTGGAGCCATTATTCTTATCCCACGACAAAGCAGTACAAGAAATACCGAAACCAGAGATTAGTGTGTCGACAGACAGGCTTTCTGATCAGCGGCGGCTTGGCTCTCGCTCTCGTCTGAGACACCCCTGACCATCCTTCCTGCCTTCGGGGGCATGAGACTGACAAACAAGGCCGGTTACCTTATCTGCAGGCCCTAGGCTGACATCAGCATGGACGCTCAGGTATTCCTGATTTCACTAACCATTCCCCTTATCCTGATGATTGTCACAGCCCTAGGCTACAGCCTAAATGGCCTATTTGTGCCATCTGCCCCTGCTGACAAACCGGCACAGGCTTATGGCATGGGTGGCACAATGACTCTTAAAGCCACGGTGCCAATGGAAGGGAAGCAAACACAGAAAAAAACACTCATGGGAGTTTTGCTTACACAAAAATGTTCTGAGGGCAGAAGGAAAAATGATTAGTTCAGAGAGACAACCAATCAGATTGTAGAGGAGGTGGGTCCAAGCAACTAGAGGAGACGAAACCAACCAATCAGATGTCTTGGTCGGTCCCACCTCCTCTAGCTGCTTGGACCCACTTCCTCTACAATCTGATTGGTAATGGTAAAAACCCTATACCTATACCGAGCTCTAAGGAAGGATTACCACTGTGTGCATAACAGGGGTGTAATAAGCGTATAAAGTAGGCCTTTTGGTCCGGAAGAACCCACTGCACTGCAGTGTGCTATGCTAACTGCCGTAACGCATGACCGAGTCACAGTTTCAGGGTCATAAGCAACCAAGCACTCATTTGTGGTCCCTGACTGTGTGCTAGAGACGTAAACACCGGAGGTCTCCTTACACTGGGGGGGGGGGACAGCCAAGTAAGCTGCTGAAACTTTAATGAGGACATTCTGGGAGTGCAGGCCAAGGGAGGCATTGACTGTAGCCCACTTTCCAGATAAGCCCATCATACTCTGCCTACCTCCTCTGCTGCCCCATGAGTGAAAACCCGAGGAATTAAGGAAAAACAGAATAGCTTCTTCATCTAAATGGGTGGGGGGGGGGTCTAAAAAATGATTATGGACATTAATTTAGCTATGGCAGTAATTCTGTAATTTGTAGCGATTAGCATGATAACTGCATTCGTTATTATTGGAAGCTAAAGAAAACCTGCCATTCTATTTCCACAGTTTAATTTCCATTTAATGATGTGATAACATGAATTATATGACACAATAACATTAACTTTAAATGTGCATCATTGAGTCTCCAGCCATAACTGGGGTGATTATGCGAATTGTAGAGGGCTGTGATGCCGTTATTGACCTGCAGGGGGCAGCTATGAGCATCAACCCATACAAACGCACCTTTGTGAAGTCTGACAGTGACCTTAACGTGAGGGGAAGCGGGTGGAGTAAACACAGACCGGCTGAAGCGGGACGTGGGCCGGGTGGCTCCGCAGGTGTTAGCGGCCCCGCCCCACCCCCACTGGGGGCGTGAGGAGCCAGACGTTCTGTTTGTAAACAAGTTCTGGGGTGGCGCGAGGTGGGAGACAATAGGCACGGAGAAGCAGGGTGGGCGGGAAGCAGATATCGGAGGGGAGGGGGGCAAACGGTGGAGGAATGAAAGGAGAGAGGGAGTGGCAGCCTCAGTCCCCGTGGCGGCAGCGGCACAGAAAAGCGGCTCGCAGCCTCGCAGGCGGCTAGACAGTGAGGAGGAGGCCCCTGCAGGGAGTCACAGCCCACAGTGGCCATTAAGAGCCTCCTGCAGCCAAGCAACCTGTGACCTTCCCCAAAGCCCCGCCTTCATTAACATTCGCATACCGAGGCACCAATCGGATTGGAGCGGCAGCTGGCAGGTCGATGGCTTCCTAGCCGAGGGAGGGAGTCTGGCCCCAGGTTGGCGTGTGGGACTCGCCTCACCTCGCTGAGCACATTCCGGTTTTCCTCGAGGTTCTCCGGTTCCCACACGTCACACGGACCGCTCCCCGGCGACCCCGCACCTCTGAAATCCGACCTATTGGTCTCCTTGGCTGCCTGCCTCGTCCTTCCCGTGGCCGTGAAGTCCCAGATGCCCTGGTGCACTGTCACCACGGTGACACTGGTGTCGGTGGCGGGGTGGCTGAGGAGGGCTGACTTCTCTCTCTTAATCAGATTTCTATGCGGGGGGGGGGGGGCAGGGGGGGATGAAGGGCTTTCACTATATGACCAAACTGCTGGTTTCGCGGCTTAAAAAACAGTTCTGTGGATGGATATCCTCAGCCTGGATGTTTGCCTTTGTTCTGCCCACCTGTGACTCCCCAACCCCCACCCCCACCCCCCCACCACCATTACTTCGCCCCCCCCCCCCCACTCCATCTGTAGTCAAAGAAAAGACTGCAGGGGTTTCACCCCGACCGCAAATCCTGTGTGAGAGTCTGCCGTTCCGGCTGCTGGGGGAGGGGGGGTTTATTTCACCTATATTGCTTCCAAACCCTCCCTCCCCCTCCCCACCCCCAACCCCGATATGTGGGCCGGCTGCCTTCTTAAATAAGTCAAAGCTGAACGAGACTGACTGCAGCCTTCAAGAGGAGGGAGGCCTTCTGGGATTTGGCTGTTCTCTGTGCGCTTCACCCCCCAGTCTCGTTATTGCTTTTCTGTGTTTCGACCTGTCGGCTGTGATGGCCGACACAGCCTGGTCGGGATGTGAGAGGCACGTTCGCGTTCAGAGGCAGCGGCAAACGCTTCTTTGTGTGAGTGTGTAAGACAAACACACCCGGGTTAACAAAAGAGTGGGAATCAGGGAGCAGGAACGCAGCCCGGGCCCAAAATCCACAGCGCGGGTAACGGCCCACGGGGCTGCTTCAGCACCGCGGACAGCTCCACACCGCCACACCGCCATAACCCTCAGACCCCTCCCTCGGTAGCGGGGGCCAGAAGCTCGAACCAGAGCTCGATGGGCCCTCAGAACGAACCACCACGACTGCTCTGCGAGAAAGAGGAGCACTGGGGGTCACTACTCATGCTCGATAAAAGGTCACAACCCTGGGGAGGCTTTTTACAATGGGAGGGGGGCAACAGCTACGTTACAGCAACATGATATGAAGACATGCTAGAGATCACACCATCATCTAATTAATAAAAACGTCCAACAACAAACCCGGCAGATATTTCCAACAGGATGTGCAATAGCTCCACATCCCTTCCATAAATAAGGGATGAGGAGGCAGAGCACACTTTCCTGACCGGCCTGAACCCCCCCGACCTCAGCGGGTGTTCCATTGAGGGCGGGGCTTTTTCAGCCATCCCTGTCACTCGCCCAGTCCTCCCCCATGTGGGACTGAAGTGGGATGGGAAGCAGTGCCTTGCACACACTCCATCAAGGCTGGTATGTGCGGGGGGGGGGGGGGGGGGGGGTCAACACTCAGAATTCAGAAACAGATAAATTCAATCCCTCCCCCCCACAAAACACAATTGTTCCCAGCATTTTATTTATTATTCATTTAGCAGATATTCAGTAGATTTAGTAAAATTCATTTAGTATGGCATTTTATTATTTAAAAAACGAATACATAATTTTATATCTGACTTTTTTATTTTATAATTAATAATTTATCTATCCATCACCCAGGCATTTATCCAGTCCATGTAGGTTGTTTATAATTTTTTTTACTTAAAAACAATTTAATAATATTACCTTTTTCATTTTTTTATAATTTTATTGTGTAGTGTTTATGATCCTCTCTGGCTTTGTTTCTTGGCATGACAGAGGTGCAGGTTAAAGGTCATTACCCAGCATCCTCTAGGATAACAGGCAGGGCTTTCAGATATATTCACAGGCTGTAGATGAATCTGACCAAGGAGCTGGAATGCCATAACACAAATGACTGTTCTTATCGCAAGGCTCTGTCTGTTTGTGAGGCCATTTTCTTCATAAACATTCTTTCGGCTATGGATTTCATAGCGACAGGATGCAGACCTGCAGCTTGAAGTCAGCAGTGAATAATTAATCAGAGTAATAATTTGATTGGTGCCTGGGGCTGTATGTTGAAAGAGCAGGACTCATCCCTGCACAGGCGAGCAGTGTCCCGCCCACCTGCCTGGCTGTGAGGATGGGCGGGGCCGGGCCAAATCTGCGCATCCGCACCACCACCCCACCCTCACACCCCCAATCCAATGCAGACATAAGAAAAGGGAACAAAGACCAGGCCCCCACCTCCCGTTCATCCCCCCCCCCCCCTCCATTCACCCTCCGGCCACAATTAATTCCAACAATCATCCAGCTCTGGGGGGTGGGGGGGTGGCTTGGGGGTCCATTAAAAATGTACATTTAATAGGCAAGCAGACCCTGAGCACAAATAACTATGATGGACTGAAACCACCACCACCACAAACTGCACCCTGCACAGGCACGCGAGGGGCACTGTGTGAATGCGGGGGGCACTGTGTGACCCCGGGCACGTGTGACCCTGGGCGCGTGTGTGTGTGTGTGACAGAAGTCCGCAGCCACGCACCAGATGAACACATTAATGGCAGGAAGACACGCTCGCTCCAGAAAGGGTACCAAACGGACTTCAAAAGCGGGCCAGAAAGGGGGGGGGGATAGCGTGGGGGTGCACTGGGGATATTAAACTGACTACGCGGCTCAGGCAACGTTATAAAAGATTCAGCAGTTCGCTACTCAATAAAACCCATCACCCCACAGCGCATTCATCTGCGGAAAGTTATAAATAAGGCATGGATTAACCACCATACACATCGTGTGTGAGAGTCCTATCTGAGGGGGGCTCTGTGCATCTACCTGAATGAGGCAATGTGCGCAATATGCAAGACTGCAAAGATTAGCCGTGATTTTAATTTTTTTTTTTTATTTTGTTTATTAGTAAGCCAAGATAACATAAATAAATACATATAAACATAAATTTGCCCAATTTTAAAAGTTGTCTAATTTAACAGCAGCATTGTTGCTCTGTTGGTAGCGATGCGTCGTTAGTTGCGGGTTCGAACCTCGCCCGCCCGTTCTGTGGATTGCGAGTGTTCTCCGAGTATCGTTTGGATTTCGTCTCCAGTTTCTGCTGCACTCCAAAAGCATGCGCTTAGGCAAACTGGTGTTTCTAAATGCTCCGCAGTGTGTTTGCATGTGCCCTGTGGTGAGCTGGCGTCCCATCCTGGGTTTTCCTGCATCCTCCCCTTCCTGGCATTACTTCCAGGCTCACCGTGGCCCAGCACTGGATAACCAGTATGGAAGCTGGATGATATCTGAGTTTTTTCATGCCTAAAATCCATCCATCCACCCATCTTCCAACCGATTATCTAGCATCGGGTCGCAGGGGGAACTGGAACGTATCCCAGGCAACACAGAGCAGGAGCGTGGGGACGAGCCAAACAAGATACCTCTACATGTATAACTTCTATATGCTTTAAATCAGTGTTTCCCAATTCGGGTGGGTCCACATTTTTGCTCCCTCCAAGCTCTGAAGGAAGCAAAAACATGAATTGTCTGTGGGTCCCTGAGGACCGGATTGGAAAACACTGCTTTAGATAGATCACAGCCCGTAAGTGACAGGTTGCTTAGAGGTTGGTGGTCCTTCATGGGGACCTTGATCTTAAGCCACTGCCCATCCTGCTGCAGCACACAGGAGGGCTGTTTGGAATGGCCGAAATGCACACCGGTCCCGAGGGCATGCTGGGAACACCCAGGCAATGAAAGTGCCTTCCGGGACAGTGATGCCACTTGCCTCCCCCCGAGCCACGCTCCCGGTCACGGCTGGCCGACAGAGCATGAGCACAAGTTGGCCCGGACCCACACCCGGGAAGAGCTACTCGGCATGCAGACGCTCCCTTAAAGGGACAGCAGCAGGTCCAATGGAACTGAACTGCATGCCGTGACATTGGCGACACTGCTCCCAGGGGTATTGGGACGGCTTCGACGATCCTGAATATCTGAGAAGAGTCACGACTGATGAAAGACCTGGAGTCAACGGCAGCTTCAGCCATCAGTGAGCTGGCTGATGTGGGGGTGTGGGGTGGCTGTGGGAGTCTGACTAGGATAGGATCATATCACATATCAGCGAAGTTCTAATGAACATCTGTACCTTAATTACTGCACAAGCTCACACTTTCATGAGTCATTAAAAATTCATTTTTGTGTGTGTGTGTGTGTGTATATATATATATATATTTCCATGAATCTGCCATCTGTTAGTCGCACTGAAAAAAATGTACAGTGTATAAAATTGCTTATATACAAAACTGCGCAAAACTCTTAGGCAATCAAAGAAAATATTTAAAGTCTTTTTCCTGGGTATTAACTGTGTGTTTGCAAAAAAAAACACGCAATTTAACCATAGAAAATATGCAAGCAGTAAGACAAGTATTTCATCTGCTCTCCAAAAAGTTACTAATATCTTGCTGGATGGCTAGATGAACACCGCTTTGGTTCCCAAATTTCTTCCTAGGGGTAACTCAGCCATTCCATGTATATGATGAATTTCACCACCAGCTCAATTAATTAATTAGGCTAATTTAATTACTTATATAACTCAATGAGGTATTGATTAGTCAAACAAGGTGGGGCAGTTTTCAAGTCAAAAAATATATTGGTGTATTGGATGGTTGCTGAAAATACTGGGTGACATTACTGTAGGAGAGGTTTTGAAATGTTTAAGCTAACACACTTTGACAAACATAATATCATAATTTTATGCCAACATGGAAAATATTTAAACACTGTTTTCTTTGCCTAAGACTTTTGGACAGTATTGTATATACAATTATTTTTCTATTGGTAAAGACAAAAAAATGATTAAACAGGAAATTATATCATACTGTTAGCTCAAGGAAAGATGTACAAATCAGGGACAGTAAAAATGTCTAAAATATTATTTACTGATTGAGTGTGTTATTAATCACTTGGATTGCTTCCAAAGGAAAGTTTGCTATTTCCTTGCTATGGTAAGCCAGTCTTTTAATTTGAATGCGACTTAAGCTGTTTTAGTCTTTGCAAAACCCGTTTCCCGGAAAACCACAAAGTGAGGTTCCTTGAGTCCATGAATGCTCAGATAAAACCCTCTTTTTCTGACAAACCCTAACAGAGCAGCAGCCTAATAAGATGAAGAATCACATTAAGGGGAACATAACGGGTTGGTGCATCTTCGCTAAAGGCAGCCCAAAGCTCAAGCCACGCTGTGTGTCTCCTCAGACGGGGCGGCTTTTATCTGGGACGCACCAGGAACACTGTCTCATATAAAGGAAAGTTCAGAGCCAATTATGCACAAGAAACTCTCTGGAAATCCCGGAATACACAATCTTCTGCTTGTTCATCTCTACCCACTCTATAGTAGACCCCCTGCAAAAAAAAAAAAAAATGTAGCATTTGTAGCATAATCTGTTATCCGATGTTCATCATTAGTGCGTTCTCCATAAAGTCGGAGATGCCGCTGTTATCGTTTTCGGAATTCCGGCAGGAGAATAACGAGATCGTAAAATGCTGACCCTACATGTTGGCCGATCCCCACATTTCCGTCTGCTGATGCCACTGTCCGGGCTTCCTGACAGCTGCCAGGACCGGGGAGATTCGAGAGGTCGGGCCTGTGACCCCGTGTTCAAACAAACAGACAGACCAAACACAGGTAGGAAAGGGGGGGACGTACCAGGGCATAAACAGAGCTGTTACTTGGGGTGCTGTCGCTCTTATACCTGGATCAGTTACACCCCCCCCCCAGTTAGAATTCACCGGTTCTCTTCCTGGGTGTCCACAGATATCCCAAGCGCAGAAGAGCAGCACAACAGATGCACTAAGTTGGCTGCCCCTGTGGACTCTGTCAAAATCCCTGCTGTTCCTCACACTACTCAAGCGCCATGTGACTACAGGAATGTCTACAGATGCAGCTGCCCGCAGGTCATATTCCTACTTGTGTTCCCCCATGTTGGCCATGTGGTTGCAGGTCACTCTTGCTCCCTGGCGTAACGCCCCCCCCCCCAACTCGCAGATGCTGAAACTCTTGATTTCAGAGATAAGCTTAACATCCATCGTCAAATCTTGGCAGTATGAGACACCCAGTCCTGCACGCGATAACAGCCCCCAACCAGACAAGAAACAGACCCGAGTTCCGTACAGTGCAGATATGGAGCAGGGCGGGGCGCCTCCCCCCTCCCACCCATATTCTGATTATCTGGAGGCTAAAGCTCGGCTAAGTCAGACCGTCTGGCCTCCCCAGGAGGAAACGGCAAACCAAAAAGCTGTGCGGTGAAGCGTTATCAGCAGGCCGCACAGTGCGGGGGGGATGGGGGGGTCAGCGGCGGTGTGCGGGCGCTTCTCTGTGGCTCCACATGCCGCTATTGAAGTTCCCGCCCTGCCTGTGCACTGCATAAAGTTTCCCGAAAAGTCAGGCTGATAACAGCCCACACTTGAAGTTCTAATCCCCTTCAATCACTCAGCTCCAGATCCCGGGCCGTTTCAGCTGGACGGACAGAAATGAGATTCCCGGCTTCTGCCATGTCCATCCTCATTCCGCTCTCGTTTATCCGCTTTCAAAGGGCCTTTGAAACTATTTGTGTTATCATACGGAATATGCCGGAGATATTAAATGGTAAAAGAGCAGACGCCGGTACCTCTAGTTTAAAAAACCACCTTGTGTGTGTGTGTGTGTGTGTGTGTGTGTGTGTGTGTGTGTGTGTGTGTGTGTGTGTGGGTCAGATAAACATTACATTGTGGGGCCAAATGATAAAAACATGATAAAACCCTGTTATTTTGACATTGTGGGGACCATTTTTTTCAGTCCCCACAAGGGGAAACTCAATTTTATAAAAATCAGTAACTGCAATCAAAAAACTTATGGTTAAGGTTAGGGCTGGGTTGGAGTTAAGGTTGTCCTAGTTGGGATTAGGGTTTTTCCCATGGAGATGAATGGATGGTCCCCAAAAAGATATGACTACACACACGTGTGTGTGTGTGTGTGTGTGTGTGAATGTTCTCCCCATCTTGTGTGGTGTTTCTCTTGCTGTCCAAAAACATGTGACTAGGCGAATTGACTTCTCTAAAATTCCTGTGGTGTGTTCTGTGTGAGTCTGCGCCCTGCAATTGACTGGCATCCCATCCAGGGCGTCCCCTGCCTTGCGTCCTTTGTTATTTGGAGTTGGCCCCAGGCTCACCATGATCCTGTACAGGATAAGCGCTTTTGGATGAAGAACAACAAGGCAAAAACACCATCGTCATAATCTGAAAAAAAATGTGAATAGGAACCCAAAGCTTGTTCCTGTTGTTTTGGTGCTGTTCTGTGTAACTGGCACTGGAAATAGTGTCAAATTAACACATTGCTTGCTGTAGATGAGGGGCACGTCACCCTGAATCATCATGATGCCTCATTCAGTGACATTTCCAAGGTGGATGGGGGGGGGGGAGATGTACCACCCACACCCCCAGCTCTGATGTCAAAACAGGGGAGATTTACGTCTCAGATGGAGGTTCTCATTTCTAAGGAGCCGCCACAGCTGAGGCAGTGAGGCGAGGCTGCTGGGAATGAGGCGCCTGCCTCCGATGGCGCGTGCGGCGGCCGGCTGCGCGTGAGTCAGCGCGGCTTCTCGCTGGTACAGGGAGTATCACTGAGGGAAAGTCACAGACGAGTCACTGCCTGGCCCCGAGGAAACTTCAAAATGATGGCATATTTAGTATCTGCATCCCAGGACCTGAGGTGAAATGTCTGATTCAACTCCTTGTGCTAATTACCACACAGCTCTTGAGCTGAATCATTCGTGGTGGAACAGGGAAAGAACTAAGCTACACAGGGCTACAGCCCCCCAGGACTGGAGTTTGACATCCCTGTTTTAAAGCATTTTCCTCCACCTCATTTCTAGGTACTCTGAATCGTGGAAAAGGCCATCCCATCGGATGGAGACCAGCTCGCCTGTTTCCCAGCATGCCTCTCTGTCAGATCCGGTCTGCGGTCGGCTTGCTCACTCCATTTCTCTCCTCAGGCATCGTTTACATCCGCCCACGAGGCCAAAAGACCTAGAGTATCGACTTTACAGACATGGGTGCGGGGAAATGTATCACGGCAACTCGGCAGGAGCTGGGGGGGGGGGGACCCTCAGCGTCAGTGTGCTTCCAGCAGATGTCCATAGTGTGAGATTGCCAGCACGTGGGGGGGGGGGGGGGGGGGGGATGTGACATGGCTCTGCCAGCCGCTGCGAGTGTGACAGACACCTGAGTCTGCTTACACACGGCTGTCAGGCGCTAATACGTTTGAAAATGGCCCGGCTGCCGATACCTGACTCTGTACCTCTGCTGGGATTCCCGTGATCTCGGTGTGAAGCTGCACCTGCTCAGCCCTGCTCCAGAGCAGTGTCCCCCCCCCCCCAAGGAAGCACCGTTTCAGGACTCCGACCGTCCAAATCTAGAACCTTCCATTACCATACAAGTCCGGCTATGTGATGTGGAGAGATGAAATAACCCTCGAAAAACACACTGGGACAGTCATACTATTTCATAATTTCACACAAAAAAACTATAATGTAAATTTAAAAGGCTTTTCCTTGAGGGAGCAGGGCAGTCTCACGCTCTTAGGGTTGTGGGTTCGAGTGCAGGTTTTGTCATTGGAAACGTACCCATACTGTCACTGATGACCAAAGACCCACGGATTAGCTGACTGAGCCTTGTTAAAAAAGCACCCCCCCCCCCCTCCATTAATAAGGGCACCGTCACCCGTACCTCAATATCAAACAGTAACACAGAGCAGAGGACACCTCGCGTCTCTGAGCGCTAAGCACTGTCTCATGCTCTTGATGTCTTCATGAGCATATGGGCGAGGGGGGGTGAGGGTTGGGGGGTGGGATCGAGCCCCCACCCAACTCCATCCCTCCGTCTCCTTGCCAGCGCACTGGAGCGGAAGGAGAACCTGTCGCTGATTCGGGATGAAAAACACGTGACCGTGAGGCCTGGGGGGAGAGCGGAGGGCAGGGACAGCGTGTGTGTGTGTGTGTGGGGGGGGGGGGGGGGGTTATGTGTCTGTATGACACCAGGAAAGTGGGCTCGCTAACACTCCAGAAAGTGACAAACTCTTCACACCTTTACAGAAAGTTTCAATCATGGCCTCTGATGAAAGGAGCAGCCAGCTGCCTGGAGGCTTAAACCAGCTGGGAATAAACAGCACAGTCTACAGACCAGTTATCGGGATTTAGGCCGTAAACGCGGAAGGGCGGTTCGGTCCCTCTTATCGGTACAAGAAAGAGCGGGGGACACGGGAGGGGGGATGCCGATAAGCGCGACCACCCCCCCCACCTTGCGCCGTGGAAACAGTGAGCAAGCACACTGTTGGAAAGGTCCTTCCACCTCATCGTTAGCCGGAGACATTTAAGATGAAGGAAGGCACATTAAAATCAAAACCCACAAGTGCCATCAGCCGTTCAGAAACATGCCCTTGATGGACGACCAGTTTTCCCAATTTCCCGGCACGTCTGAACGTGCCCATCCAAAGGCCCCGCTTCCCGTTTAACAGGTAACGTGAACCTCTGAACAAGGGCTTTGTTTTCCTCCTAAGAGCAGCACCGTCTGCGAGGACAGCCTGCTCCGCGGTCCCCTGGACCCTGTAGCCATTAGCAACCGTCTCCGAGCGATTTCTCTCTGAGGCGGCCAATCGCTTTCGGATGAGTGTGTGCGCATGCATGCGAATGAGCAGGTGTCTGTGGTCTGAGTGTGTGTGTGAGTGTGTGTGCGTGAGTGTGTGTGTGTGTGTGTGGGGGGGGGGGTTTTGCATGTGGAGGTGGAGTTCTGCATGTCGTATAAATTCATGATTTAAATTTTATCGTACTCTGTGAAAGCGAGGACAGAAACACCGACTTCAACACAAAAGAGAACCTTGATAAAGAAAAGACTTATTTGTATTCCTACAGCCTCTCAGGAAAATGACTGAGCGGCCGAACCAGCCGATAAACCAAGGCGCAATCGTTACCCGGACATCAAAAAGCAATCGATGGCGCTTTCATTAGACATTTCGCATTGACAGACACCCCTGCGATGCAGCCCGAAATCGATAAACTTCCATTGTGGAGAATTAAAATATGAACCCCAGAGGAAAAGCCTGCGGGGACAGAACTGGGGCATTTTACATTTCGCGCCAAAATGAAAAAGTGATGATCAGCAAATGATAAACCCATAAAGACAATACATGATTCTTAGTGCTACCCATCATGCTTAGAGTATGACTTAGGCAGTCAAAGGAAATGGAAATGTGAAAAGCTATTTATCTGGGTAGTAAGTGTATATTTGTACAGGAAAAAAAAAACGACTTTACCATATGAGCATATGCAACAGTAACTGATAAAGTTTCGGATATCCTGCTGGTTAACCAAACTTTCCTCAGGGGCATCTCAGTCATTCCATGTGTCCGTTACCATTCTCATTCAGCTCAATTCATTAATTACTAATGTAATTAGTTAACTAACAAAAATAAATAATACAGTTAAATAAGGTATTGATTCACCGAACAAGGTGGGGTAGTGGTCGAGTCAAAAAATCCACTGATGTATTGGACGGTTGCTGCAAATACTGGGGTGATTTTAGGGGAGGCTTTGAAATGGCTCAGCCAAGACACTTTGACAGGCATAATATCATTTACATTAAAATGAAGATCATTTAAACATTATTGACTGCCTAAGATTTTTGCGCAGTGCTGTATTTATGCATAATAAAATAGATCGTAGTTGAATAATTAAAAAATTACAGGTGTTATCTTTTACTTACTATGTGCTCTTAGCTGGGTTGTACCATTAAACTGCAAGTACAAACAATGTGACCAGTGTCATTAGATTACAGGTAAGACTTTCAGAATCACACACAACCAACGTGACCCTGAACACAGAGCCATTAAACTGTAGATAAGACTTGCTGAGTCACAAACCACCAATGTGTCAGAGTTATGCATGACCAAATGGACTCTGGGAGTCATTAAACTATAGATTAGACTCACACATGTAGATTAAAATCACACATGGGCAACGTGACGCGGATTAGAGTCACATGAAATGGCAAAAAATACTCTCAGAGTCTCACATGATTAACGTGACCCTGACAATAGTTACAATGAATTGTAAATATGACTCTCAGAGTCACATATGGCTAATGTATCCCTGATCAAAGCTGCAATCACACACGGCCAATATGACCACAAGAAAAGTGTCATTAAACTGCAGGTAAGACTCTTGGAGTTACACACGGCCAATGTAACCCTGAACAGAGTCTCATTAAACCCTGGATAAGAGTCACATGGGGCCAATGTGATGCTAACGAGTGATGCTAACGAGTGATGCTAACCAGCAGCTTATAATTACAGTGTCAGATGGGCCCTCGATAGCCACAGATGTCTCTGTCACCAGTACTGGGGGCTACAAAGCTCCATCCTGACACCAATGGGGGGGGTGGGGTGGAGGGGGGCGATCCTGGCACTTGTACTTGGTGTTTTTCATTGGAGCGTAAGCACACGCGTGTGTTTGTGTGTGTGTGTGTGTGTGTGTGTGTGTATGAGAGAGAGAGAGAGACAGAGAGAGAGAGAGAAAGAAATGTGGGGGCAGTGATGAGGTCCCCTCCTAAAACACATCTCTAAATAAAAATCGATGAGGCAGCAGAGCGCCCCCCCAGAGGGAAGTACAAACCCTATAAACCCTGTGATCTATGACACAGACTTGCCGGGGTCACGGCAGTACTGCGACCGGGGCTGTGAATACCCCTCCCTGAGCACAGCCTGTTATGAATGCTCGCTAATAAAAAAGGTCCAGGCATTGAGAGATATCAGACTGCTAACCAAACCCTTAAATTAGCAAAGTACATTATCAGAATAAAACACAAAGAGTTCACATGAAATATTCACCTCTAATGCAGAATCCGTTATGTTAGCTTGCTGTTTCGCTTCCCAAAGTGCTGTTAATTAATACTTAACACACACTGAAAAATCATCAGTATGCTTATTACTGAAATGTAATACTTATGTGTCCATATGTATTTCGGGGTTTTTATGCATTAGGGTCACATATCAGGACAGAAACTGAGCCTGGGACCATGCGGCCAGTGCAGCCAGTGCAGGGAAGACAGGTCCTGAATGGGATGCCAGTCCAACCATGGGCTCATACAATCACATTATCTGGGCCAATAAGAGATGCCAATTCATCTAGCAGCATGTTTTTGGACGGCAGGAGGGAGCCGGAGTGTGCGCGCCCAGCGATAGCAGAGAGGGGGGACCCTGGCGGGGCTGAGAATGTGCCGGAAATGGAAGGCTGACCTGGCGTTTTGTGCGGCTCGCGGCCGTTACGATTTACAACGTCATCCATTACGGTACGCCCTTGGTGAAGCCGTTTTTGAATAGAGCAGTTCTGCTGCACGCGCTGAATTTCTGTGGGCTTATGAGAGAGGGGGAGAGAGAGAGGGAGGGAGGGAGAGAGAGAGAGAGGGAGAGGGGGAGAGAGAGAGTGAGGGGGAGAGAGAGGGAGGGTGGGAGAGAGAGACAGAGAGAGAGTGAGGGAGAGAGAGAGAAGGAGAGGGGGAGAGAGTGAGAGAGGAAGGGAGGGAGGGAGGTATAGGCAAAGGGATAAACTCTCGAAGTGCCTTTGAGCCCCTGTGTGGTGTCACCAGCCGCCATTAATCCCACTGACGTCCACCAGCCCCATCTCTCTCCCCACCAGACTGCCCCCATCTCTCAGTGGCGCCCCCTGCCTCCCACCAGCAATGTGCCTGACTACTCACTTACACTTGGTTCCGTCCTGCTTGTGTTAAAACCTACCCTGTGACTGCGGCGTAATTTCCCTGGGGTCCTCGTGAAAAACCCCACTGGCTTGTGGGATTTCTGTCTGCCACCTTAAAACACACATTGGATACGTCCTCCCCGTCGCCATGGCTACTGTCGTCATTCCAATCACCGGACCCCTGATTATCGATTTAGTCTACTCCCCCCCACCACCCCCCAATTAAAAATCTTGACCTCCTGAGCGATTCCAAGTGACCCCTTGTCCTCGCTACAAGGCAGCGCTGAAACAGGGGCAGCCGGGGGGGGGGGGTGGGGGCAGCTGAGTCTTCTCAGTCTTCTCGGCAGTTTATTACCCCACATCACCCCGGCTGCAAGTCACAGTGGCGTTTGTAAGGGCTGCCGTGGTCGAGATCACAAGCGCTCACTCTGACTCACTCTGCTTCACGTTTCTACTTCATTACAGGCCAGTAGTGAAATGGAGCCGCACGTCCACAACGTGTTTACTCTGTGTGCCCCGCAGCACTGCTTCAACCCATCACTTTACTCTCACACAAGAGCTTCTTCCCTTCTACGCTCATTACCCAAGTCTTCGTGCATAACAGCTCTATCATGTTCCGCGTTCAGACTCCACGTTATAAACCAATAATCTGCTCAGAAGATATAGCATCCATAGCAACGGCGATCCCATGGGCAGTAGCTTACGATAACCGTCTTCCCTGCGCCGTATATCGCTATAAGCTTTGCTTGGTACCTTAAACATGTATTACGATTTTAATGAATCGCTCCTGCGCACATCACTGCATGCTAAACCGCTTATCCTTTCATAACCCTGAATGAATACTCAGGGCGGGGGATGGGCATGTGCCCATTAAATAACAGCAACCCCCGTGACCCCTATAATGAAGCCGTCACAGTGAAGGGGAGGGGCCAGGGAAGGGTGTCACTCACACACACTCACACACACAGAAGATGAAAGTGTGCCCAGGATATGCAGACATAAAGTGACACCAAAGAGCAGTCCGGCTCGGAAGTTCAAAGAACCTCTTTCAACTCCACATCAATGAGCACCCCATCAGCAGTAGGAATACATCACCCCCCCAACTCATAAGATCTGTCGGCCCATTGGTCCAAAGCATACACTCATGTGGTATGGAAGCCAGTCTGGCTTAGCCAATATGGAGTCAGTCCTCCTGACTCCCACAGAAATGGACTGAGGCTCAGTCTTCTCCCAGGGAAAGCAGGAGATAAACGTTCTGTAGGACAGACCAGCAGGAGGCACTGGCGTGCATGTCCCCAAAGGCGCCGCTTTCCCCCTCCCACATACTCTGGATCCATGATTAGTGGCGATTAGATGCATTGCATGTTTTTCAGAGCTACTAATGAGAGTCTCTCTCCTCCCTCCCCTTCCCTTTCTCCCCCCACCTGTCTCCCCATCGATACCCCCCCTCACTCAGCCAGTACCTCATCAGTCTAGACACTGCAATGTATGCTGAGCCTTATATAAGTCTTACTACTCGAAACAAGGGATGCAGGTTTTGGAATGCATCTCTATACAACACAAGAGAGGAGTCTCGTTCCACTACCGGGACTAACCGGAGCCTCGGAGTGAACACTTCTGCAAGGAGGAGACGGGCAACCGTGTCCGGCAAGCCAGCGTCCGCCAGCCAGACAAAATAGGCGCCCCAGACTGGCGGGGAGAAAATCGATTCTTGAATAACATAGCAACAGTGCATCCAATGAAATGCGTTGATAGGGGCTGTAAGAGCGTGCAGTCCAAGGCGCCCGAAGGACGTGTGGGCTGTGCTCTGAGCAGCAAAGGCATTCGGCAAAGCAAAGCACTCCATCTGGCTTTGTACGGGAATGTGAGCACCGTCTCCAGAGTACCCAGATTCATTGCTCCTACATCACAGGTCACCATGGCCCACAGTGAATTCGACAACAAACTGGACAGAACCAGAGACGTTCATCACTGTCACCTTCCCTCGACAGAAATCAAATGTTAATTGACTTGTGAGACACAGTGTAGATGTTTTGGGCACGACTGTAGTCTGTAATGAAATGATGACTATACAAAGGTATAGTCAGGGAAAAGTGGCCAGGCTCTAGATAGTTTACATTTTGCTTGTTTTTGAAGAGAAAACTGCTATTTTGGTTCACTAACTCATTATATATCTTGAAGGCCCCAATAAAACCACCCAGAGATGCCCCCTTTTCCTGTGGATCTTCAAAAGTTTTTTACAGGTTCATTGTCAACATGTTTGCCAATGTGGGTCCTTGTAGTGAATTTCTCCCAGTGTACCTTTTATGGTCGTATTTCTTGTGACTTGTCCTGTCGTCTTGGCAACACAAAAAAGGCTAAAGAACTTCACACACTTAATGGCAGCTACCTTGCTGTGACCTTCCCTGTTGTCCCCCTCCCCCAAAGAGCGTCCCCTGAACTTGAGGAGGGGGGTGGCACAGTGTTCCCAGAGATCTGTCTCTGAATTTGCCTCATATTTTGGGTATGAGGTTGTAAGCATTCAACCGGGGACATAAACATGTATCCGTGACTAAATTAAGCCGAACAGGATTGTACCGCAGGCGAGTTGTGCCTGGACATGAAAGAACTGATTTAAATACATGCATATTGAAATGTGCAGCAGAGAAGTGTCACGTTTCATCATGTTTTAAAAGGTCAGCATCTGCCGGGACTATCGAGGCTGTGCCAGAGGATAGAGGAGGTGCAAGTCACACTGGAAGGAGTAACACACAATGGACATAAGACCAGGAAAGCTTCAGCGGGTCTCACTAAGACCTGGCACCCGCCGCATTGCGCTATGCTTCTTTCACAGGCTCTGTTTGTATGCTGTTTGCATGTTCTCCCCAAGTTTCCATGGGTTCCCTGTTGGTTCCTGGATTTCTTCCCAAAGATATGTGGTTTACGTGCGTTGGAGTCCTCTTCGGTGTGCTTGTTTTGTGCATCCTGTGATGGTCCTGGGTGTTCCTGAAATACACTCCATGCCCTCTGTGACTCTAGGCTGCATAAGCAATTCCAGGAAAATGGGTGGAATGATACGGGAGGATATAAACTGACACCTTGTCAAGATGTAGCAGCAGATAATCTAAAGAGCCAAAGCAAATCCACGTGCCTATGCTTCTGAGAAATGGCTGCGGCTCGACAGAGGTGGACCAGACCCAATCATTGCTACAGGGCTGCCCAAGCGGCAGCACAGGTAATGTATGAGTTGGAAGGACCAGCCACACTGGAAGGCACCACAAACATCTAGTAAATCTGATGGTTTTTAACATGTTTTTGCGCTACCACTTTGCTAAATGTTTCTTTGGCAAACCAGGGGACTTTTATATATTTATGGACATGTGAACATATATATGCATCAGAAAGAGTCACTTGATGCATATCGAGTTTTGGAACAGGTGCTGTAAGCATCGAAGGGCACGATGTCGACCAGGAGCCCAGAAACAGACAAGGCGGAGCGCTGAACAATCTGATGAGTGCTGTGGACACGCTGATCGGGCAATTTTCGGGAAAAAAAACACTTAGGCTGGGAGACATTAGCATAATTACTCCACTTATCGCCACTTTATAGAATGTAAATTGGGCGGTGTTTTGTGGGGCCGTTGCCATGGTGACCGCGACAAAGGGTCCCCAACACAATGTGTCAGAGACCTTGGGAGTGAGGAGAGGAAAGAGAGAGAGATGGAGGGAAGAGGAGAGAGGCTAGATAATACTGTGAGAGAGCAGCACCGGGGCAGGGCAATGCCCTGTAATGAGCGAAACTTTCAGCTTTAATGGCATCAGTAAATAGGCACCCAGTGAAAATAACTCAGCAGGCGGATCTGGAGAATAACTTAATTAATTAAGCGGTCAGTTCTTAATAAAATGAGACGACTAGAGCGCTGGTAATCTGGCTGCGGCAGTCAGATGAGCCTGCAACTTGAAGACAACATGCTGTCTGTCTTGGGTCAAACAAAGATCAGCCTGTTCAGGGATCCTGTTGGCTATTTAGAAGGTACCAGCCCATAAGAGTGAGATCAGTGACTGATCTTCAGTCAGGAGCTGCCAGGCCCCTTACGGGAGACACGCTTCCATTGTTTTCCCCTTGTCTTGCCAGCTAGGAAGAGGAGGAAAGATGGGGCAGGCGGGCACAGAAGAGTGAGAGCTAAGAGATCTTAGAGAGTGGCTGTAGGGTGTCCTGCTAGCTGTCAACTGACAGCGGAGCATGTGGTTTAATGTGGTGCCCCTATGGACTGAGTGATGCACCTGGCATGGTAGCGGGGGTGAGAGGATTTGGCGGGATGAGCTAAGGGCAGAGTCGGAGATTCCATTGGAGGACAATAAGAAGGCTGGCACTAGGTTACTGCCCAATGGCTTCGGTCGGGATGGTCCATACCCCACTCCGAAGAAGCCGTCGCGCCTATATCCGGAGGGGAATGTCACCGGCTGCAGGGGCAGGCTGCTCGGGTCAAGGCAGCAGAGCCAGCATAGCCCACATGGGATTCTGGTCTCGACTCATGAAGGCCAATCACAACCACTTGCACGGGAAAACGTCACCTGTCGCTGGGACTTTGCCTACCGCCCCCTTCAGTTTCTGTCTTTAGATCCTTCACAGTCTGAAATCAATCGAGTGAAACGGAGTGCCGGAATGAAGCCAGAAAGGCAGAAACGATTTAGTTCAGCCTCTGCGGAATTCAAAATTACGACCCGCTAATTTGTTTGCAAAGGGAGCTGCTGTTCCCGACGACGGTCTGGGACGCTGGCAGCCTGTGTTTACTATGCCAAGGGCTCTGCCGCGGCGACTGCAACATCATCCCGCTGAGCTACCTCGAAATTACAAACATGGTATCACATGAAAGTCCATTAGATGCTGCAATTTTCACTATGCTAACAAATATGTGCTTGAGCGGGCTTTTAAAACAAGGTCAGGGCCATGTGTGTGTGCCCGGTAGCCGGCCCATCTGGGAGGTTAATCAGCCCCGTTAGTGATCACCGAGGAGCGGCGTTTACACGGAGGACCGCAGCAAGGCGGGGGAGCCAGATGCTTCCGCAGAGCACTTAGCACGTCAGTCATTCTCAAGGCCAGCTGTACAATGAGGGCTGGCGCTGTATCCAGGCAACACGCTGAATCGTTTCAGCCTCGCTCACCTTACCTGCCTTCTCTGCATGTAAGAGGTCCATTAGTGCTTCAGCTGTCAATTCCTGATTTTCCAGGACAGTGTGCATCCGGATCTCTTGTGTCTAACCAAGTATCAGCTCCTATTGTCTCCATCTGCCGAACTATTGACAAGTCTGTTGATGAGAAACACCAATCTACCACGGTTCAGGCTGTGGATAGTTCTGTCCTGCTATGACCATCTGAAATCGGGTATCGATGTCTGAATGCCCGAATTACAAACTAACACAGGGCAGAACGCATTTTTAAAATACTTAATCTTTCATCCGAGAGAACAGATTGAGGATCTGAATTATTGATGAAAATCACTTTAAACTACTTTAACATGCACAGCAATGGATTAATAATTGGTTTGGATGCCAGAGGGGGTCCAGGGAAGATCCATCGCAGTGTGTTGAAACCAATGTGCAACAGGATGTTTGAAAAATAAGGCCATGCTCCTGTGATCAGCACTGTTCTGTCCAGGGAGCCACAGGTATGCAATCCTACACAGACAGTCACAATCCATCCGTCTACTCATCCATTCTTTCCTTTTCTCGCATCACCCCACTCCTCCCCTCCCTCCGTGACAAAGACAACATAATCAGTTAGCAAAATGCTCTCCGACAGGTGCCAAGCTGCGAAATTCACCGAGCGTTTGATCCGGCAGGTAACAGGGAGTAAAAAGGCCTCAGGCTGGATTTTTATGTATTTCATTTATTTTTACATCTGGCTGCTGCTCCACTTGGTCGTCACACGGTCTGAGCTTCGCCCGCTGACACGTTGGCCCGTTCCAGCCCTGGAAGCGCAGCCCGGACGTTAAGGAGGCATGATTCTCCGACAGAGAATCAGACTGGGCTGCCTCCGCCTGGGGCTGAGACCTGAGGACAGTCGTCGGATCTGATCTTCAGTCTTAGAAGCAAAGCAGCTGTTTACTCAGTTCAGCTTCTAAAACATCGCTCCTACATTATCAGAATTAGAATTAGACGCTATTCCGATAAAGCTGGTCGAAAATCCGAAAAACCTCACAAGAGCTGATGCTGGGTAAACATGAAATTAAATACTGCCGTGATTCTCATAATAATGGTACAACCCAGGTTTTAATGATCACGTATCGTGTGAGAACAGAGAACAAAGTGTTTGTGAGACTGACGAGAGCAGCCTTCAGCGCAAACTGGAGGTGGATTCTAAGCACCCCTGTCGTCGGAGACAAAGGCCCGAACTCGCAGACGCGAGCAGACACTCCCCCGCTGACCCGGCTGCGCAGGCACTCCCCCGCTGACCCGGCTGTGGAGGCGCGATAAGGGGCCTCCCTTTGATGACAATTATAAGGTGAATTAGCAGCTCACTCGCTCCAGAAACAATGAACTGCCGATAAGCTGGAGCCATCCCACAAAGAGCGTAATTACCGGGCGCCTCATCTGGACAGGAAACAAGCTGATGTCTAAACTAAGAGGGACAATTCTCCGCAGTGTCATCTTTTCAAGGACACGCAAAAAATCTTTAATTTTGTTTTATTTTGTACCATACTTTGCACTTCCCATGTACCGGTGGACCGCCTCAAACTATCACCGTCAATTTTGTACTATACTGTCCTAATTATTTCAGACATAATTGCATAACTGCAAAGATATTACTATTTTCGTATTCAGTGCAATCGGAGGTCATCAATAACTGCTGATCCAATTAGCGTCCAGGAGATCCGGCGCCTGTGCAGGAAGGGACATGGCCTGGGCAGGGGACTCTGCCTGCTCGGTGTCAGCTCTGTCACACAGCTAATCCACCTCGGACACCAAAGGATCACCCAGACTAGGAGGCGCCAGTACACCTGGACTGTTTGGCATTGGGCCGAGGGAAGTCAGTGGGGTACCTGGAAGAAACAAGCATGGAAAACATGCAACCATGCAGGGCTGGGATGGATGTCAGGCGCCGCCCTGCAGGTAGGAGGGACAAACAACAACGCAATAGTGAAACCCTGGAAAACAAAATAGGTGGGTTTGGGGTGAAGCAAGAGACTATAAAGAGCCCACAGGAAACTCAAGGCTATTCCAGCCAAAGGGGGGACCTCATGGTACTGAATCACAGCTCACTGTAACACAACGAATGAACAATTACACAGCAAATTAACTGTCTGTTACTTGTCACATGAGGTTACATTTAATTACTGTTTGAACTCGATGATGACCAGAATAAGGTCAGATATGTCACAGAACTTCAGGGAATGCACTATATATACACATAGGGTATTTGCGTGTGTGTATTCATATATACACACACTGTATACTAACATACAAACCTTTTCCATATAAAATATTAAAAGGCTACATATACGGGCAGAGAAAGTGAGACATGGAGACTGTAACAAACTTGGAGACAAACATGTCTATACAGTAATAACCATCAATATAAAAATAGGACTTACACTGTCCACCATTACAGGGAGATGTCTCAGAACCAATGAGGAGCCTAATCAGCTGTCTGCATTCCAGAGAAGCAGCGAATGGAAAGGCATGTGATCCAGGGGGGCGGAGCCTCACGGGAGGGGTGGCTCTGCCCACTGGACCAAGGGGACACATATACACTGCGGATTCCAGGGCTCGTTGGCCATGCCTGTGTGTGTGTGTGTGAGTGTGTGTGTGTGTGTGTGTGTGTGTGTGTGAGTGAGTGAGTGGGGAGGGGTTCAATCCAAAATCCACTAAATCAGGTTCTGAGATCGTCAGAGGAATGTGTCCGGATTAAATACCACCGTACCTCCTGATGGTTCAGATCAGAGCGATTGAATATGCTTTTGAATTAGGGCCTTCGCTCAATTTCCAATCTAAAAAAGACAAGCAGAGCTCTGCAGGTCGGACGCGACCATAATTTCAATGCAATCACAAATTGATCAAAAGAGGGAGTGGGGCTATGTGTGTGTGTGTGTGTGTGTGTGTGTGTGTGTGTGTGTGTGTGTGTGTGTGCGGCACTGAGCAGGAAGGGGGGGCGCTGCAGTATTTAACCCAGGCAGTTAGAGAGCTCACACAGGTCTTCACTCCCCTCAGCTGTCCCTCCCCGACCCTCACCATAATCACCAAACAGGTCCCCCATCTCCAAAAAGCCTGCTGACGTCTGGCTACAAGCAGCCCGATGCGAGAGGCCGCAGGAGAGCAGGCCGTATAAATTATAAGCGGAGGAATTCCTTGGGGGTGTCATCTTTACGAGCCGCTCAGCAGCAATAACGAGGCCGCGGGTAATCGAAAGCACACGGCCGCCACCGCCGCATTGGCCATCTCCGCGGGGAGAAATGAAAGGGCCCCCTACTCAATCAGGAGATGAAACAGACATTAAAGACGGTAAATTACTGCAGGAATATGGGGGCAGACAAATACCGCGCAAGAGTATCAAGACATAAAACAGGCGAGACACTCATTTTTACAGACATGGCTCTTGTTCCAACGCTAACCGGCTGCACTTGTACCTACAGTATACGACTCCTGCCAGCCATCTGCCTGTAATGGGCTGTCTGCTTCACTCGTACGTCGCTTTGGATGAAAGCGACTGCTGAATAAGTAAATGTAAATGCAAGCAATTACTGCCTAGGCCACGTGTAAGAGCACAGGTACCATACGTGCAGCCCACACACACGGGTGGTTTGGAGGTAATCGCGTACTGCCTTTCCGTAAGCAGTTATGCGGTTACGTGAATTTAGGTGAATTACGATCAGTCTGCATCTCAGTTTAAGCCATGTGCTGCTGCTGAACATCTGCCGTCCCGTGAAGTATATGTCACACAAAAGCACGTTATGTAACGCGTAATGGTGAAAAATGGTGACTTTTAATTTCTTTCTCGAGGGGATAGGTTTCAGGTCCACCAGACATTAACCTCCATGCCGTTTCTTCCCCTGGAAGTGGCGCAACTTCGTTCTGCATGTGAAATGGTTATGTTTTTTTTTTTGGGGGGGGGGGGGGGGGGGGTCAAAAAGGGTGTGCTCATTGCTCCCCTCACACATGGGGAGGAACAGGCCAGTAGAACCCTTTTACCCATCAGCAAGTTGCTGAGAACAAGATATATAATCCCAAAAAAAACACAATGAAAAAATTTCAAATCCCCTAAAGACTTGTGTGGGAAGCACAGCCAGTGTGTGGAGGGTGTGGGGGCAGTGAGCTGCCACCAGGCTGCATGCAGGGGGCCTTTGTGATGGAGAAGGATGGGCGCGGCCTCTGTACGAGCCAGCAGGGGGCGCTCATACCCATAAACACAACCCATGCATCACTGTCAGGATGCACACGAGCCCAGTCGCTAACTACCCATTCATTACTGCCGTGTGCCCCCCCCCGAGGAAATACTACATCTGCTGGAGGATTAGGACTGACAGCTGCGAATCAATCTTATGTCCATGTAGAGATTAAATAAAAGCTCAATCATTTATCTAGCACATTTTCTGTGGTGTCGCTACATAACACTGACTGTGTAGCTGCTCATAAAATAAAGTATCATACAGCATATGTCTTTGTCTCAAGTAAGTCCAATCAGACACCAGCATTTGTAAGGAGACCATTCAGTGGAGCAGAACATAATTTTTCATCAAACAATCCACCCAAGGACACTTGCATCGCTTAGCAACCATTCGCTTTATCTGGATACGGTCGGATATTTACTAAAGCCATGTATCTGAAGCATTTATCTTCATTGGGTCTAACAGTGTCTTTCTGCAGTTCTCTTGTAGCTGGTCCTGTTTGCTGCGCCCCATATTTCATTCCCAAGTCCAGTTCACCAGGCTAATTTAACAGATCATTCCTTAAGAAGTTCCAGTAAGCAAGCCTTTTATTAAGTTCCAGAGGGAGACAGGGTAAATGTTAATAACTGTCAAAGAGCCTAAAAATCTTTTAAGGTTTATTAATGTCACCACAACTTTGTAGAAATGGATAGAAGATGGTTGGATGGATGTTTTATGAATAATTCTCATGAAAATATCAAAACAAAAACACAAAAACAAGAGTGAACAGTAAGTTCTAATATAACAGGGAAGCTTGCATTAAAGAAAAAAGGTATATATCTCTGCATATTTACTATCTTAATAACTAATAGTAATAGTGATACTTTATTTCTCCCTGTAGGGAAATTGGGTACCTCTCGGATATCCCATCTTACTCCCGTGAGACACGCAGACATTTACATAAGCGAGAGCACGTTATGTCAGCATGCGTCTAAAGCCTCTTCACGACAGTATTTCTGAGAACAGGTTCCACTGCAGGCTCCAAGTTCTGTACTTTAAACACTACAAACAATCACTTTGCGGGAATGCCAGGGCGGTAATGCCTGCTCTTGGCCGTCTCTGCCGCTGCACAGTTCCCACGGTGAGCGTACAGAAGTCATTCAGTCACTGGAAAAAGAAACCTTTCATGAGGCAGTCAGAGCTCCCTGCAGGGCCCCGGAGGAGCACCGACGTCGGCTCTCCTGCGTGCATGGAGGTGTTGCGCTTCTCAATAGTCCCGGCCGGCACACTTCCTAGAAATCCCTTGACGGAAGCGTTCCGGTTTCCCCGACGGGCTGGACAGCTTTCAAGACAGGACTGCCATCAACACACCTCTGTTTCTGTCAGTACTGAAGTGACCTGTTGCATCAGTTCTTCCCACTTATCATACTGAAATGACCTTGACTGGCTCAAATCGGGACAGCGATCGAAATTTCAAGGTGTTATGCTACTCCACTGTCCTCTCCAAATTTCCATCCATCCATCCATCCATCCATAACGGCTCATCCATGACAGGGCAGCAGTGAGTCTGGGGGATTATCCCAGGAAACTCAGGGAGCAAGATAGGATGCCACAGAGAAACTGGAGACATGTTATAAAAGTTGACAGCACATTAACAAGAAAAGCCCTTAATTATGAGGTCATTACATGACAGATCAATTGAATTGCAATTGAATTGAATTCAAAAATTATAAAGGGGAAAAAATGAAAGGACGCGTATTTCTGAATGAGAAGGGCAGCCCGATCCCCCATTGGCAAAGCCACTTTGGACCACAGCACTAACCTTCCCTTGCTGGGGAATAAGTGAATCCATAAGGCACCCCACATAGGTACCAAAGCTGCAGCTCCCTCCAGAGTCTAAATATGTATGATGGTAGCTCTCCATTAGCCTGCAACAGCAAAGGACAGCTGATCCCACACATCACACCTGTGTATCACATTAGCCATGATGGGTTGGTGTGTGAGCATACAGAGTAACAAGGTGTCCAGATGTGCACCACTGGGTGCGTTATGATGGACGCTGTGCTGCAGTGATCCCCTGTGTTGAGCTCCTCACGGACCATATCTCCATAAAACCAGCTGTGTGCCTTGAAGTTCATGCTCAATTAAGCTTTAGTTCTATACACATTTGGTTCTAGTGGACCTGTAGTACATCACCGTTTTCATCGTTCGGTGACCTTCCTTCAGAGGACCACCTCGACATGATGTTCTTACAGACCATCAGCTCCTCTATTCAAAAAGGGCTCCCATCAAATTCCTCCAAAAAGCCCCCCTTAAAAATCACTGAGGTCCCCTGTTTCCACTTCTATTACAAGTAATGCTCGTGATTATTACTGGCAACCAGTCCCGTCTGCCAATTATGCACAACGCTAAGTATGCTGGGATGTTATATGCATAATCTATCTGCTGACCACATGCAAGGGAAAAGCCCAACCTGGTACAAAGGCAGCATTCCCCTGTTTTCCATTTTTTCTGTCCTGCTCCCCTATAGTACAACTGCATCACAACTTTGCTGATCACCAGACTGAGCAGGGTCCATGTGACTTTGTTCATAACTGGGAACGAGGGACTTCAGTTTTATTTAGATTGCCCACCAGGCTTTGCTCTGGACCCAGTATTCTATCACAAACATGACTCCAGATCCAATACCAAAAACAGATCACCCTGAACCAGAGCATCCCACTCACAATTCCAGGTTTTCCTACTGGCCAACAGAACTGCAAACCTGGAAACAAGGTACAGTCTATCAGAACCACAAACCTGAAAACAAGGCACAGTCTATCAGAACCACAAACCTGAAAACAAGGTACGGTCTATCAGAACCACAAACCTGAAAACAAGGTACGGGCTAACAGGACTGTGAACCTGGGGTCTGTACCACAAAGCCATTCTTGCTTAGCCGGATAACTTGCCAGATTTAAGGTAGCCCAGTTTAAATCAGATGCCAATTAGCCTAATAGCATGTCAGTGGAACACAGGGAAGACACACAAGCTTCACATTCAGAGCATGGGCAAGATCGGAGGTGTGAGGTAACATTACATCTCAGTCACATGCACTCACACAACAGACAGGCCTATAATAATAGTAATAATAATAATAATAATAACAATAACAATGTGCTATGGCCTTTTTGAAATGCTTGGATAAACTTAAAAATGCATGTTAAATTAGCGAATTACATTTTTAATGTCCATTTCCATGACCGAATATGATATATTTCTAGGGCCATATCTGCACCATGAAAATATTTCTAAAATAAACCCAATTGTAGGCCACTATCGTAAGCCATTTGTGCGGAATAAAGCTGTCCTTTATGTACAAAGGGAATTATGTTGCTGTTTAATGGGCCGAACCGCGCTGGCACTCACCGAAAGCTGCCCTCATAAGGATACCCTCGGTTTTACGGCCGTCTGCACATGAGGCTGCCCTGCGTAGTTCTCTATTAACTGGGCATTATTAATTATGATCATGCGTATATTATCCACAGGCATGTAAAATCAAATATGCATTTCCCCCCGCCTACCATATGGCAGAGATCGTTAGGACTAAATGCCGAAGTTAAGCAGTGTCACAAATTGTATGACAGTGTCATAAATTCGTACAATAAAGATCAGAGCATTTGCGATAAAAACATAGAAGTCGCATGCAAAAATAGCCACTGCCTGCAAAAGCAGAACATAGTGTTGTGTTGATTTTTGGAGTTTTGGATCGTTTCCATGCATCAGTAACTGGTGTGATTTTATCACTGCATAATAGCTGTTCGAAAATACCTCTCGAAATCATTAAAAAAAAAAAGAAAAAAAAGACGACACACAACCCTCAATGACAGCCTACCGTTTAAAATCGCATTTTAATGATGATTGTTATTAATAAGAATAATACATAAAATGTATATACAGCGATTTAATAGCCCATAGTTGCTTATTTCAATTCTTAGATTGTCTACTTCTGATGTTAATAATGGAGCCCCACTCGCTTAAAAATAGATTCAATGACAGCTCAAGGAAAACTATTTTCGCTGGCCTGATTCCAAACACCAAACTATGGCACAAATCCAGCCCAGCAGTATCCACCTATCCGTACAGGCCCACGGACAGCCATGTCTGTGTGTTTAGTTAGGACAACAACAAAGAAGGCAATTTTGGTAACATTTACCTCTATTCTAGACCATGTTACACCTACTATTATTAGCAATTAACGCTACGTTTCAATTTGAAACCTATGTTTGTAATCGGCTTTGAATCTGTGCCTTATAGCCTAAAAACAATTCCGATTAAACGTTTATGAGATTCAATCATTATTCATTTCACTGGTATCAGTATCATTTTTGGCACTCGATCCTGCAACAAGTTACGTGTCTTTAATTGCTGACGTGTTACCTTACCATTCCCATCGCCTTTTAGTGGGTTCCCTTCTTCGTTCGGTCCTCCTCGATATATTTTGCATGATCTTTAGTGACTGGAAAGGGGGATCCAACACGGGGTAGCCGCCCCCACCCCCAGTCCCCTGCCTGGTGTTTTTTTGTTAATGAAGAGTAATATCGAGTAATTTTTTATATGCAGCGACTTTATTTCATACCACTTAGGCTACATATACTTTTCTGAATTGAACCGCTAATGAATGCACAACATTTAGTACGGATCCAAATACGCATCAAAACAAAATACGCCTATTATATACTGAATGTGATGCAGATACAAAAAGTTCTTGCATAGCAAATTTATTGCGCTAGACATGAATGTGTACATTTATGCAAACACACACATACACACACAGTCCATTACAGATGCAACGGGGGCGACTTCGTCTATCCTGAAAATTTCATTAAGGATGCAAATAACATACATGTTGTTATCATTTAAATGATGATATATATATGTTATATCCTTGAATGTAACGCCTGGGAAGTCTGTCTCCATGGGCCCCTTAGTGTTCGGGGGCCCCGGGCGGCTGCCTACCCTTGCCGGATGGTAAGTCCGCCCTTGGTCTGCATCTACTTTGACATATTTTTCCCAGCGGGAAGACCTACATTTTCAGCAGAAAGGCAATATGACAATATACATCAGTTTATAGGCCTGGTACGTTCTATATGATAATATAGCCTAATACACAGAGCAAAGGTCGATTTTGACAAAGGTCGACAAAATTCCCACTAACAAGCAACCTACTGAAATATCGCTAACGTTAATATCAGGTCGGGATAAAGAAAAATTTTACTTTCACAGAATATCCGCATTGGTAGGGAAAGTACCGCTACAGGCCTACGGGACACAAGCTATTTACGACTTCAGGAATATATTAGATATTTAATGAACTCATGATTGTGTCTTCAAGAAAATAGTGCAGTGTATGCGTACGCATAATGAAAGTGCGAATCCAGACCCAATAATGGTTACTTTTAATATTTATCAGGGGCTAAAATTTAATGTAGCCTATGTTCACAAATAAGGGCTAAAATTTTCATGGTACATTATGATATAAAAATTAGGCCTAATAAAAGTAGCGTATTATTAAGACCTATTATTTAATCCATTAAGATCGCAGAGAGCTGATCAGTCGTAAAAGCCTTCCTTCCTCATTGAGAATAGTCATTTAAAATTATGACCGATGTTAGCGTATTATGGGGGGGCGAAAGTAGCCTATTATCGAGGCGACTTGTTGCCAGACTCCGATCATTTGTAATCCCCTCACTTCGCTCCACCGCAATAACATTTACATTGGAGAAAAATAACAGAAAGCAAAAATAAAATGTTTTCTTCATCAGCTTGAAAAAATACAGCACTTGCCCGCTGGGCAAATAATGATTGAACAAGCTTGCTCTTTAGGTACCTGACGACGCACTGGAACAGAGGGGCTGAATCCTGCCAAATGCGTTTACCCGAGGTCGTCCCCATGGTTTTATTCCTTAAAATGGGACCTGTCTGTTGCTGCCAAGGCCATTCTTCACTTCAAATCATAGACATCGCCTTGCTGACGGGGCCCATTAGAATATAAATTAAATGTAAACCCCTGCAGACCATCCACGCCGGCTGCTTGATAGAAAGGGCCTCCAGAGAACGGGGCGGGTCAACCAGCATGTCTGTCGCGGAAACGGGTTCCGAAGGACACGGCTTTCCCAGCTCTCAAACAGGGATCAGACTGAATAAAGATATGCTGCTTGGGAAACAGCTTTTCCACGCCAGCTAATCCGCAAACTGCAACCGGGAGTAGATCCGCCGTTTTCCGCCATCGATGACTCGGGATTTTTCGCTGCACTCTAAATGAACCCCATATCAGACTGCATTTTCCATGCCTGAATATTATAGCAGCATAAAAGTCCAGTTGTTAAACTAAGAGATTTTATTTATAAATGCCGGGGGAGAATGGACGAAGATATTCCTGATTGCATTTTGCGACCCCTGGAAAGGAGCGATCCTTGAAAAACCCGGACATATGGCATCTCCTATAGCCCTCTAATATCACGCCTGCCCCCCCAACCTCACACACGTCGCAATCACACACTGTTTAATTCAGTCCTGCTTGCTCGGGCACCCACTCTGCATAAAATGTACATAATTATATAAAATAACGAATGAACAGCAAGCAGCTCTATGCTGCATGCAGGATCGTTATCACGCAAAGCCGTACAGCGATATTAGGTCAATTTAACAACATATTCAGTACCAAACTGCCCCACGCCTCAGGATTAAATCCTGATTTTGTTACTGATATTCCACATTAAATTATATTACTGCCGTCGTACAGTAACAATCATACCTAATGAAACGGAACAGAAACAGAATAGTTTATTTTATAAATAAAGATAAAACCTAAAAAAAGTCAAAAAGTTGTATTTCCCACTGTAATTTGAAAATTGCTAATCTGATCAAAATGTTGGAAATTATAGTCTGTACCTCTGAATGCACCCCGCATTGTCACCTACTCCTTACCCGCTAATGACAGCAGCATCTACAAGTCGCAGCGTCCGCGCTGCCATACCGGAGCACGCATTACGCTTCGCCTTTATAGCGTGAGTGTAATTGTAAGGGCTGCTTTCCTGCAATTTTCCGTGGCAGCACAAGTGAGGACCGTAATAACGATTAACGACAGACCGCAGCCCGATTTATTTGTGTGCACCTCTAGTAGCAAAGCGGATTTTATCTGGTGCTGACTTAAGTAAATATACACAGTAAAAGTATGTATAGGCCTAGTCCAGATTTCCCTTTTCTCTGATCTCAGATTAGTTTTCATCAGTTAATCTTCAGTTACTCCTTAGAGCTGATCTACCATGGTATTTTTTTACACTAAGACCATGTCGCCTGTATTCAATGTAGGTGAGACTCAGTCCTTCTGATACATCATGTACAGAAATGCATTTCTGACTGAAATCACTCCTTTTGATGTCACTCTGAAGCTGCATTACTCAAATTCTGCGATGGTTATCATAATAATAATAATAATAATAATAAATAATAATAATAATAATAATAATAATCATGGCAGCACCCAGTGCTTATTGGCCTGCAGAATACCACCAATCACACTGGTCCAAACAGAACTGTTGTTAGTCCCTTAAAATGGCACGTTGCTTCTCATTGGCTAGACAATCTTGTATGTGTGAACAGTGTATTCAGTGCATATTATTACCAGCCTTGTTCGTGAAACTTTAGAAAATATATCCAACATCACAAACCACATCATAAGGTTTCTGTCGCATGTCACTTGTCACTCAGACAAAGCCAATAAGTAAGTCACACGGCATCTTCCTTCACCATATTAGTGCAGACTGTCCTTTAACAATTGAGCTTAACAAGTAGCTAATCTGACCCTCCATAACCTTCACCTGTAACACAGTTATATCTAATTGTTCAGTAGCTGGTGGGTGGGGTGGGGGTGGATGTGTGTGTGTGTGTGTGTGTGTGTGTGTGGGGGGGGGGGGGGCACTATATCCCTTTTTATGGACAGCTGCTACATCAGCTGGTTTTCCAGGCTGGAATCTCAAAGGATTTCCGGAGTAAGACAATGATAGGGCAAAGTACAATAACTATAATCGTGTTTAGAACAACTGTGAAATACCAGCAGGCCCAACGGGCTGGGTTAGCTTTAAGATTAGCTGCACCCTGTCGCGCATCTGCTTTCAATATATCAGTATTGCACAATGAAGAAATGGACCCTGCAGTATTCCATTGGTATGTTCATTTGCTACATTCGGTTTGGTCTGGATCTCTGCTACAACAGTATTCAGCTGAATCTGTGTCGCATGGAATTAAAGCTGACTTAGTTCCCACAGTGCAGGACGAGATGCGTGCAGACAGGTGTTTTAGGGATGAGAAACTTCTCCGCAGTGTTACTGATCATATACGGGGGGACCGGAAAGCCTGTTTGTTCTCCGAAAGCAGGGCTTGACATTTTAAGTGGCCCCAACCCCCACTCCGAGAAGCTTGTCCCCCCTGCCACCCAGAAGCCCCTCCCCAAAATTCGTCCAGGCGAGATCTAATTCATAGATGAATAATAGATGGGACACTTTCATCTTGTTGTTTTGTTAGGTGCTTTGTGCACTGCAGCTGGAAAATAACATAGATTGTGCATTAGCCAAGAAACCGGGGAGAGTGGGTAGGGAACCCCCCCCCCCCCCACTACTGATGCTCTGGGCCACTGACCTCAAAGCCTGATCCCCCCAACCCTAACCCCATCCCGTCTCCGGTCTTCAATCACCGCCTGTTACTGTGCAAACCATATCAATCTCCCAAAATTTACAAGGCTCCATGCAGATGCTTTACTTCTTGTCACCCCCCCGTTTAGCAGGCAGTTAGTGCGGGCCGACCCTGACCTGGTGACCCCCACGTCAGCCGAGCCCCACCTTAGGGCCTGTGAATTTTGCCCCCTGAGCTGCTCGCCTGTGCTGCACACGCAACACGTGGACAAAGGAAAAAATACAGATTCGCAAACAAGGAGAAATTAACATTTTGATCCAAACGGGGGGGAGGAGTTTGCAAGGCTGCTCATCAATAATTCAGGCTGGGGGGGGCGGCAATTCAGGCTGCTAGGCTACCAGCCCCTCCCTTGCCGGTGTCCTTGGGCTGCTGGAACCAGGAAAGAGCCCAGATCAGGTGGTACGGGACCTGTGGCCCGGTCCGGCGCAGTACCAGCTGTGGCGGCCGGCAAACACATGCCTGGAATACCAATGTGCGTAATAACGGGGCATCGGCGGCTCGCCCACGCGGCGGAGCGCCAGGCAGCTGAGCGTAACGCACTTTCTTAAAGGGCCAGTTGACAGCGGATAGAAAGTGTAGCTCTTTAATCTGCTTGTTTCTTAATCAGTACAGGTGGTTTTGCATGAGGGGGGCCGTGCGGGGAGAGCTGAGCTGGGGGGCCCTCGCCATGCTCCGCTTCTGACGACCGGCGGGTTAATTACACCAGCGGCTCCCTGGCAGGCGACAAGCTGCTCCCTCTGATAGCGACTCAGTGCCACTCGGGAACACAGACAGCATTCCTTGGGATGCATACGGGTGGGGGGTACGGGACAGAGAATAATAAAGGGAGCACCCTGTCCCCCATTCCCAGGCATCCTCACATCCACGTCCTGCCCAGAATCACGGCTTCTCCAGCTGCCGCGTCTCCCGCTGTCGTCGACCCGGCTGAGGGAGACGCAGAATCGCCGCAGAGGCCAACCTCAAGCCCTTTGTTCCCCTGTTACGAGAACGTGGAGGCCCGAGAGCTTTAGCAGAGCCGGTGTGACCTTCATGGGGGGCCAAACTGGGCAGAGTGGAGCGGGGATTAAGTGGCATGTATACAAGTGGTAAACAGGCCAGTCTGCTGTACCGTTTTGTATTTTTTACTCAAAGACCCTAGTTATGAAAGCATCACTGAGGCCATTATATGCTAACTAATCCTACATATTACATTTTTTAATATTTATATAGAGTAAATAATACTAGGTGGCTTCACCTGCAGAGAAAAGCAAAATTGCAAACAGCAATAGGGATGAATATTCTGTCAGCACTGAATGGTGTCCAAGGTCTATTGCTGCAAACACAGACATTTCTGTTATCAGTGTTAAAATAGCCTTGGATAGGAATAAACTGCAGACTGTTGATTGGACAGTGGTCTCACCAGCAGCCCCACCAGAGCTGAGGCTCATGCAGTGGGAGGGGATGGGGGGGTCATGGGGGGGTCACTCCAGGGGGCTGCCAAGGGCAAGTGCGGTGCTGTGGTTCCAAAATAATGGTATGCAGCAGTGTGCCTTTAGAAATACAGGGGGTGGGTGTTAGAGGGAAACATGGGGAGAGAGAAAGAGAGAAGGAGGGGGAGAGGGGGAAGGGGGAGAGGAAAGAAGGAGAGGAGGGGAAAGAAAAATAGGAGGAGAAAGAGGGAGGGAGGGGGAGGAGAGAGGGAGAGGTGAGAAGAGAGAAAGGGAGACAGACCAGAGTAGAGAGAGATGAGAGAAAGAGGGAAGAGAAGAATGAGAAAGAGGGAAACAGAAAGAAAAGAGAGATAAAGTGGAGAGAACGAGAGAGTGCAAAATGGGTAGAGAAAGACAGAAAGTAGAATGGGTAAGGAAAGAGAAAGAGGAGAAAGGGGAGAAGGAGACAGAGAAAAGGAAATAATGGGGAGAAGAACAGAAAGAGCGAGGAGGCAGAGAGGAGGTAGGGAATGGTGGGAAATCAGGGAGCAGGGGGACCCAAGGCCAGCGGGGCGCTCCCATCGGCCCAGGGACCGGCAGCTACTCTCTCTAAATCACCAATAATCTAATTAGGCTACATTGCAGCCCATGTTCCGGCCGGAGGGGGGTCTGCGGGGTTGGCTCTCAGGACGCTGCCCCCATTTCTGAGGTGGGGGGGCGGGGCTCTGCCGCGGGTCACCACAAGCACCTCGGATTTGACCGGAGCTGCCGTGTCTCAGCTGTTGCCATGGCGCCTTGACGGATGTTGTACGGCAGCCGCAGCGTCGGCCGCCCATGCGTCAGTTTGGTCAGACTCCCAAAGGCCACACTGACAGAATAACGCGACGTGCGCGGAAACCGCTCCGTACTGCCAGGTCTCTGGGCTGCCACCGTTTTAAGGACTTTTGGGGCCATTTTAAAAAACAAACTGCTTGTCAGTGACCTGCCGTGGTTGAAGCATCACCACCCGTGCCTTTGATCCACCTGCATGGCTGCCCATGTGGGACAATGGGTCAGACAGGCAGATGTAGTTGGCAACCCTACCTGCAGGAGGTGCTCAAATTCTCACAGTAAAATGAACCAGATCATACCCCAGAGCAGGATACTGCCACTACAAATTCAATCCCAATTAATTAGTCTCTTATTGGATATATTCACTAAAATGGACCCTTTTAAATCGAACTGGATTGGCTGAAATGAAATACCCTGTTAAAGAGTAGGGAGTTTGAATTTTCTTTCGAGTGACACTAAAAGAAAGTGTGCTTTTGGCTGCTTAAAAACGGCAGATACGTTTAATTGGCTCCATTTAAACCTCCATGGTTCTGCAGTGCCCATCTTGGTAATGAGAAAAGCGGTGGGTGATGGTGGTGGGGGGGGGGGGGCTGTTTCACGCCGTGGGAGGGCTCTGAGCGAGGCTGGAGCCCCAAGAGGCTGGTTTTCAGCAGAGGGGACAGAGCTCTGAATGTGAGGGGCTTTTGCCAGATTGAAATAAATGTCTGCTTTTCCTGGGAGAGGGAGGGAGATTCACAGTTGGAAAAATACTTATATACAGGAGAGAAAATGTAGCAGACAGCAGGCTGCTTTTTTAATAATATCCCTCCCTTCTGGCTCCTTTCAGTCGGCAAAGAGCACAGTTCTAATATATTAAAGACAAACACGAGGGCTCCCAGGATGAGGCCTTGTCCGCCCAGAGCTTTAAAAGCCACTGAAGCTTCATGCCATGAAGTGAACCTCTGGCTTTGTACGCCCAGCAGTTTGTACAGCCTTTTTTCTGTCATTTTTCCTGGTAGCTATGAATCTCTGCTGTAACGGTAAGCCAGCCTCTGAGGACGGAACTCCTGTGGTGTCCATGCCAACAGGAACTTCCCATTGAGATCATGTGATGTGAGATCACAGGATGTGATGTCACAGGAAAGAGTGGAAATAATAACCAAACTTGTTAAAAGGCAATACAGGAAAAACAATCACTCTAAGCATATATGTATGATTGAGACAGAGGACACCACACCACGCTGAGAAATGCACTAGATGACTCTTGGTTATGACTCCTTGCAAAAGAAATTGGTTTGGCTAAGAAAAATTGTTTTGAAATATAAATGAATCCACATTCACACATAAGTTCATATCTGGAAGCCATTTTCCCAATGACCATTTACAGGAGACAGATACACTTCTGAGCTTTAGACACCCACATCCAGCATCCTCTAAGATATGCTTACAGTGGGGTAAGTGCGTGTAACCTAACCGCACGTGATATGCAGGAGATGCCCTCAGCTTAAGGTCTCAAATATCGGTAACAGTCTGAAAAGTGTTAGTGATAGACTGCAAAGATCTGCAAAGATGGAGGCCTGAGTGATGCCTTGACAAACTGCTCTGCATTCTTTTGAAGCTTTTCTGCTGAAGACACTTGTCTCATCTTCCTTTTCAATGGAGATCTGAGGTGACATGGGGTGAGGATCAGACTGATGGCCTCACCACCCAGGTAGGTGCTGTTTCATAAGAGGAAGGTGGCCCTCATGCCATGATAGAAAGGTGTGCAGTGGGGGAGGGGGGTGGTAGCTTGGGGGGGCTGGATCTGGGCCCTTCCTGATGTTCCTGAACCACATGTGACAAACTCAGACACCGAGATGCTCAGGTCCATTTGTATCTCTCATATTTCAGTCTTATCAGTCATATTCTACACAGTGGAATATTTTTCTGTCTCCACAACAGTGTATGGCAAACAACGAGGAAGATAACATGATGCCAGACCACATAGCATCAGGTAAACAGCCTAAGCAGACCAGCCCTCACATTTACAGACAATAAAAGCTTGAATAAACACCCATAGGCATGTCTCGGTTAAACTTGTCACAGGTTGAGGCGTGGGAATCGCGTTGGCCTGGGTATCACCATCCCGCCATAGAGCAGTAATTATAGCCGGGGGCTGAGCACGGTCACTGGCATGGGGTGGGGGGCCATTCCTGCTATATTTAGCCACAGTTTATTCCGGGGGCCCATAGACCAACACAGCATGACGCGCCATGAATCCTGTGTGGGCACTGGGCTAGGGTGTGTGCATGCTTGTGGGGGTGGGGGTCCATACCTTCTATGGAGGGGGCCTGGTCCTGGGCCGCATACAGCATCTCCTTGAATGCCTGAGAGAGAAGACAGGATCTGATTTCAGTGGATTAACACACAGAGACGGGAAATACGGGATCTCTCCTTAACATGTGTGAGAAAGCCCATTACACACACTCATCTTTAAATAGCATACACACTCATCCTTAAAGGGCTTGCATACTCATCCTTAAGGGCCATGCACACTCATCCCTAAAGGGTATGCACACTCATCCTTAAAGGCCTTGCACACTCATCCTTAATGGGTGTACACACTCATCCTTAATGGGTGTACACACTCATCCTTAAAGGGTATACACACTCAACCTTAAAGGCCATACACACTCATCCTATAGGGGCATGCACACTCATCCTTAAAGGGTGTACACATTCATCCTTAAATGGCATGCACACTCATCCTTAAGCGCCATGCACACTCATCCAAAAATGGCATGCACACTCATCCTTAAAGGGCTTGCACACTCATCCTTAAAGGGCTTGCACACTCATCCTTAAAGGTTGTACACACTCATCCTTAAATGGCATGCACACTCATCCTTAAACGTCATGCTCACTCATCCTAAAAGGGCATGCACACTCATCCTTAAATGGATTGCACACTCATCTTTAGAGGGTGTACACACTCATCCTTAAAGGGTATACACACTCAACCTAAAAGGCCATGTACACTCATCCTTAATGGGCATGCATACTCATTCTTAAAGGGTGTGCACACTCATCCTTAAACGGCATGCACACTCATCCTTAAAAGGTGTACACACCCATTCTTAAAGGGTGTACACACACATCCTTAAAGGGAATGCACGCTAATGTTTAAAAGGTGTACACAGAAGAGGCAGACAGATCTAAGGGGTACAAGCAGACAGCTCAATCTAGGCTGGGTCAAGCCCGCCACCAGTGTACACTGCTGACCCACAAAACACCCATAATGCAGTAAACTATAAGATAGAAAGTCATCATGTCCAAGTCTAGAAGCTGTTTCTATGTATCATGAGATAGCCGCTGTTGAATAATTTATATTGTGAACTAGCAAACGTAGAATCAAACTTGCAATGGAGATAGTAAAGTGCAAATCATGAATTGTCAGGTTTAAGGCAGTGATGAGACAAATGAGGCTTTCAGACAAGGAGTAGGGGGGATCGCTGGGCGCCGCCAATCACAGACCCATTTAGACCTACAGAACCCAGACAGAGGATTACTGAAAATAGTTGGTTTGGAAGCATAATTTCCCCATCACTAGACTTTGGAGAACAATAATAACAGCAACAACAACAAAAATAGTACTAAGAAAACTGGTTGTCATCACATGAACAATCTGGAACAATTTGGGACAAACAAGTTAAATCTGGGACACAAGGTAGCCTGGATGCTGAAACCCCAGTCAGATTGAAAGGGCTTAATTCTGAAGGAATACAGCTGCTTCTGGGGTGGAGGACAGGAGAGCTTTCCTCAGGGACCAGCCAGAAGCCCAGGCTGCACTTTCCACATGGAATATTCCTTAAGATAAAAAGGCTCTTCCTTCCAGTGACCGCACACATAGTACACGGCCCACACCCTGATTAATACACCAGCTAGTCTCCAGATTAAGGAAAGGGGGGGGGGGGTGATGGCATGATTGAGGAGGGGGGATGACGGCATGATTGAGCTGTCATCAGCACCTCAGCGGAATGGCCACATCGCCATGGCAATGATGCATCTGAGCAGAATCGAGACATCGCCATGGTAATAGCGGGCACCAGAGAGGGGAGGCATCGCCGTGGCAATTTTTAGCTTTTTGCCACTGAAAAGGCAAACCACGTCACGGTTCGGGTGCGAGGCCCCACCCTCCGTTGGCTCGCCCGGCACCCTGTGCCTTCTGCCTGTCCTGGCGGACTCCCGTCAGCTCGTTTCCCAGGCGGCCGGAGGAGATCCGCCCAGACAGCGGGGGGGTCGAGGGGGAGCAGATGCCGTCCCAGCGGGATGGGGGGAAGGGGTGGGGGTGTGCCATGTCCTCAGCCTATCTGCTCGCTGGACGTCTATATAAGGAACACAGGCCCTCATTGCCGACCACAGGAACGACTTTAACTGCAGCTATTCATCATGATGCTTGTTTTTATTAGCGTATAAAACATCTCCGCTGTTATCTCTGCAAATGGCCTCGCTGGGGGAGGGGGGGCGCTGTTGTCCATGTAGGCCTACAGTGTCCGCAAGGTTTTTGGGTTAACTTCCGGTTGCCAGATGATTTACACCTGGGCCAGCAGGTGAAGCAGGTCCTCTCATAATAACAGCTGCAACAAAGCAATTAATAACTGCAATACTGTGAAAAGCAGTGAACTCCTGCACCCACCCTCCACTGACATAAACAAAAGGGAAACTGGGGTAAATGTGCTTCATTTTTTTATATGTGCTTATACTGCTCTGGTACAGCATATTCAAAAACAGAACGCAGACATGCATGTCCAGTGACTTTTGGTATTAAATGCATTTAAAATTTTGACAATATTTCCATATATCCATCAATTCAGCCACCCGTCTGCTAATCCTGGTCAGGGTCGCAGAATAATGTCACACATCTTCAAACACGTTTTTCTTTATATGACTCAAACTCAAAATAAAGTCTGCATTGTCACACCATTTTTCATGTGATGCAAATGCCATTTTGGTTTATTCTAAAAAGCATTTACTCTAGGTACTTTTTATTGTCAAAAATGCTTCTTGAATGTAGATGTAAACAGAACGGAACAATGCCTGACAATAGCAACAGTTTTAATATATTCTGAAAGAAATACTTTGTTCCACGTTATTATGTAGATAGCCGTTTTTGAACATTCAATATCATAAATGACTCTAAACAGAAATGTGTTGTATTTGTTGCTTTAAGAAAGAGACATAGTTACATGTTAATGTATAAACCCTTGTTTGAAATTACTTTGGCAACTCTCTCATTCATTGAAATGGTGAGTGCATGTACAGTATCTGCCCATATTTCTTTAGAAGCTGCTGCATTTGCCTCTTAAAGCTGTTTTTTGTACACAAGTGTTTCCAGCAGGACCCTCCAGTGTAGTCCAGCATTCATCAGCATGGTCGCTGTTTGAGGATCACTTGTCATATGTCTGAGCCCATTGCCCATGCTTCTCTTTCAGCCTTGGGGAGGGGCGACTGACATGTCGGTCTACACACAGCCGCCAGCCACTGGAACAGCGTTTCCCAGTCTGGCTCCCTGCCAGACAGTCCAGAACATGGACAAAAACATGGACCGTCTGGGGGTTCGCAGGGACCGGATCAGAAACACTTCTCTGGACGATCCTGCATTGAGATGTTCTGGAATTTCAGGGACACCATTAGTTTCAAAATTTATTTGCTGCCCAACAGTGGATTTTTTTGCCGCTGTGCTTTTCCTAAGATTCATTTGCTGGCTAAAACGTTCTATAATAATCCTTTATCATTTCATGAGGCATGAAAATGAACAAAAAACAAGAAGATCATAGTAATTTTGTATTGTGCAGAAAAGGTTACTGATATGTCACTTCCGCAATAATTTGGAACCCCTTGTATTTGTATTGCGGGGGGATCAAGAGCGAAATCAAGGGAAAGAAATTATTGACCAAAATAAGAATAAGAGAGAACTTTTCCAGCTAACAGGACCACCCCCATTAAATGGAGTCAAAAGATTGAGTGGTTATTATTTTTAAAAAATGTTACACATAAAATTGGTTCCCATCACACTGGGACACTGGCGTTCTTGTGTTTACTTGGGGAACGTGACCTGCTTTTGGACACTGTAATGAATTACAGCAAAAGGTCCGCAGGGTCCTGGTTGACAATAATGGGGCTTTTGTCCTGCCACAAAACAATGACGCACGTGAGAAGCCCCCCCCCCCGCCTCGCGTCTGTGTTCCCACTAGCTGCGCTCAGCCTCCTCCTGCCCTCATAGCCCTTTCCTGAGACCCAAATCAGGCTTGAGACTGCAATACAGTTTTGGTTCTTCACTTAAACTAGAGGCCAAAATTGTGAAACACTTCCAGTTTTTAGAGATCGTAGAACTTTATCCCAGTTACTCTAGTTACTTCTTTAATCATCCAGTATATGATATTTATAACATTCTTTGAGTGCTTATAAACATTTCCGCCAATATTCGTGCAGTAATTATTTATGCATAATACCAAAAATGCTAGGTGTTTCCACAATTTTGGCCACTAGTGCACATGTGTAACACAGAAATGCCACAGTAGCCGTTCCTAGTTCCCCAATGATGTGTCATCATGTACAGTGACACTGGGTCCGCGGGGGGGGGGGGGTGTTTATAGTTAATGGAGACACACCCCCTCCAGACCTTTATGCAAAGATCAATCTATCACGTTTAAACATTCCCAATAGGCCAAGGACCTTCCTTCCCAGTTGTCTCTCTGGTTTTCAATAAACACAAATGACATTTGGCTTCACAGGCCTTAGGTTTTACTGTCTGTCCAGGCGATTTGCTCGCCATGGCATCTGACTCCATTTTATGGTCCCTAGCAGACTGGTCATCACAGCATCCCTAGACCCTAAGGACACCAAGAGCGATGAAAGGAGGCCATTAAGAGGCGGGCTGATTTCTAAAGAGGGTGTAGTAACCCCGCAGTCTTTGGGACCGTCACAGTGGCTCTGCAGTTTGCTTTTGTTTCTTTCGCCTCATAACACCTCAGCAGTGACAGTCTGTGTGACGGGGGCAGCGCTGATCACTCAGTGCCGAAGCGTGAGCTGCCATCCCAGAGCAGAGTGTCTACATCATGTAGATGTAAAGCGGGAGTCGGCATGCGTGCGCACGCCTGACGCCCCGGGGCAGTGGGTAATTAGGGGCCCACGGCGACCACACAAAGCCCTCACGCAGACCCCCCAGGTCTGCCCCCCTCCCCAACCCCCACATCGGCTTCTGCTGAAGGGCGAAGGCTGAGCAACGTGGCCTCTGAGGCAGATGAGAGTGTCCTCCCTGTGGGCAGTGGGCTCCGGCATCCCCAGACCCGGGTCTCGGGAGTTGGGGGGCTGCCAGCCTCAATGCATCAGTCCAGACCACCGCGCTGGGTGTCTTCACCGGCATAATAACCTGACTAATCGCAATCTAATCACCTGCTCGACTTTGCGCCAAACCTCCACACCTGCGCCCCCCCCCCCCACAACACAGCCTAATCTAAAAGCTAAATGTTTTTAAAGCCGTCAGACCTGCATGCTGATGCATTAATTACATGCAGTCAATGACGGTCTTGCTGCTGATCAGCGGTACCTTCTGGGACTGCTCATATCAGCATATCCATCCTCACCAGACCCCCCCCCCCCCCCCACCACCAGACCGTGCCCCATTTTAGCATCCATATGGTTATTGTTTAAAACCGCGGATTCCGTCCTGCCATTTATCTAAAAACCATTTATGGGCAGCAGACGACAGACTGAGAAGTAGGGGCCACTTACAGGTTGCAGGTATTGACAAACTCCTTAAAGCCTTTAAAGAAAGACGGAAGCTAGGGAGCTGTTTATTTATGGAGGCTTTCCTCGCCTTTCGTTGCCCGTTCATACCTATGTGACCCTTGTCCATCAATTCACATCAACCCGTGCTTGTTCGGGTGATGCAGATGTGTGATGTATGAGCACCGTGAATATCTTCAGTATGCGTGATATCCATCATGAGCACTGTTGGGTTACATGTTGGTGAGTAACCTCTGCGACGCCTCATCTTGTCTCCACTGCGTTCGCTGTACAGTGGCCCAGCGAGGTGTATCTTCCACTGCTCGGGTGTGGCGGGTGTGACCAGATCCCACAGGGTCGCTAAGTCAGTTATGCAGGGTTTTAATTAGTCGAGCCTCCCAGTGGAGCAGTGTGGGGTACTGGAGGGGGGGCTGTGTGTGTGGGGGGGGGGAGGGTGTGGGGTGTCAGTGGTCCTTCACAGCCTGACCCAGGTCCGCACGCGTGTCACTGTCCTGTCAAATTCACATCAGCACCTCGTACACGCTGCCTCTCATTGTGCTCTGTCTGCACACACTGCACACACTGCAGACACTGCACACACTGCAGACACTGCGGGATCTAAGAAAGTTTCGATTCTCCCTGCCTGCCCTGGAGTGCAGATCACACAACCCTCACTGCTGCCATTGCTGAACACAAGAAAGCTACTGAAGGGTATTTTTTACCTAAATAAAATACACAAAAAAAGGCTAAACACCAGACAATCCCAGAACAGACCATTTTTACACTTTACAAAAATGTCTCCAGAGTGATTAAAAAGAAAAAAGAATCAGAACAGGTGTGTGTTCAATGGCTCAACTGTTCATGATTATCATGATAATGAAATTATCAAATATCAAGCAGATTACAGCTGTGCTGCAAGCGTCCTGTTTCGCTTGGCATTCCTCATCTCGAGGCACAAAGCGGCAGGACTGAGGACAGCCACTGAATCCTTGCATTTCACCTGAAGGCTGATCTTTAACAAACAGTTATCAGCACTGATATTTTTATTGGAATCCACTTGCATATTACAGCTTGGATTAATAACTTAATATAAGCAGATTATATTAATTATATGCAAACTTTCACTTAGACTGAGAGCTAACCATAAACAAAGGAGGCATTATATAAATTATTAAATTTAACGTCCTCGCCGATATCGTCCTCAATTAAATTAAAGTGATAACAGCCCAGGTAAGTGTCAGAGATACCTGGAAATGGAGGAATCAAAGAAGCCATCCTTTGTAAAGAAGCCTCACATGCAACGTCCCTCCTTTGTCCCTCAATACTCAGTACTATTAATAATAATAATAATAATAATAGTAATAATAATAATAATAATAATAATAATAACATGCACATAGCATTTTATGTGCTTCAGTAAAACAACCAGGGCTCATGTATATCTCGCGCCAAAATGGAGAAACACAAAAACGAATCACAAAGACTCTGTAATGGACCTAAAATAACTCATACAGAATAAATGTAAAATCTCAAACCGTGCATTAGTTTCCCTATTAAGAGATACTGTAAAAAAAAATAAGAGGAAAAAAAATTAAATAAGAGATCCTGCTTAACTTAGGTATGTCAAAGGTATTAATAATTTGGATTGCGGTGATAAAAAAAATACAATCATGTTTCTGCTTTGATGCTTTCATACATCCACTGTAATAGAGAAGACGATTTAATCAGACCCAAGGTTTAGTCAATCATAATGACAGAAATACATCTAGATTTTGAAATTACTTTAACTGACTAGAATAAAACGCCTATATAACGTACAGTAAGTACTTGAAGTGGGGGGGAAAAAATCAATATTAAGCTTGCTAATAACAATAATTCCATTAACAAAAGAAAAGAAAAGGTAACGCTATGCAGTCATAAAAAGTTACAATACATTTCTATAATCGTGAATTCACTTTAAAAGGTGGTTTATATGGCGATAAAACACTAACATTGATGCAATTAAAGGGCGAAATTCATGGACTGACTTGGAAATTAAAAAATATGATCCATCAGTATTATTGATGAAACGGACAAAAGCTTCTTCGGATAAGCTTAAACTAATTAAATCTGAGTGAATCACAATTTGCACAACTATTACAAATGACATTTTATAAAAATGACTTTTATAAGAACCCACTAGTCCAAATTAATCTATAAGCGTAAACTCGTGTATGAACCAGACAAACAAAAAGACAAAAAAAAACCTTGTTGTAACATAATCTGTCCTGAATTAATAGCAGAACTTATATGTATATCAAACAATGGGCGATCATGTTGACAAACCCCTAAACACTGTTTAGCGGTCCTATAGCATGCAAACGACCTATTCTGCAGGGAACCGTCGGGGTCCGGAGGCTGGCAGGCTGCACTTCGGACAACTGCTCCGATCTGCTCTTAGTCAGGCTGCACAGAAATCTCACCCTGCCTTCACATACGCATTACTTTAATAAATCTCTCAAAGCCGCATTTCCACCGTCACAGAGCAATCAGTGTCCTGTCAATGTGCGCAGACAACTGCCGCCGATCGTACTTATGATCAAGCCGCTGTAGCGCACGCTTTTCTCGCACGGTGTCCATCCGTAGCCTCTTCTAACATTTACCTCATACTGGATGTACTGCTTCCTCCACTCCGGAGTGATATGAGCCGAGAGGTGCTCCGCGAATTTCATCCTTACTCTTCGCCTTGTTTAATCCGTGGCCCCGGTCGCTCTCTGGTTATTTCGGGCAAGATGATTACTGTGGCGGCGGATGCCTCGGTGCTTTAACAGTAGTGATCGTTGCCTGACTCGTTATCGTCCCGGTTACGGTGCTCCCCGTCCCGCATATTATTTCACGGGTTATGAGGACGTTTAAAATGCACGTACAACAGGACGCTCCCCCCGATCACACCGCTATATGGCACTGTAACGGTACGGGCACAGCTGATCTGCCGATCCGTCCCTGCAAGTCGTCTGTCTCTTAGTGGTGGGGACACCGACCGCCATCGTATCCCGTAAACAGCCGCTGCGTCACGGCTCAGACACACTTTAACACCGCCTTCCCCGAGATCCCATCGGCGCTGCCAAGATCGGGCAACAAAATAACAAACACACTGCAATTTAATAAGCAAAAAGCAGTTTATTCAAAGCATATCATTTTACAGACGAATAAAAACTTGACTGTTTTTGTTTACATTGTCCACAAGTGACTATCTTTGATGATTGATAGTGATCATGAACAGGATCTACTAGTGAAACATTTAAGTCTTGTTGTACACAGACTTGTTTTAGCCTACCCTAGATTTTTCATATAGAAAGAAATTGTATAATATTTTATGTACAAAATTAAATTCCGTACCTTGCTTAAGGTGAAACATAAATATTGTGTAACTACATAGCCACACCCATTGTTTTAAGAAATTCGGAACAACAGAGATAACCGTTATTTAATAACCAAAATAGAATTACGTCATGAGGTGGTCAGAAATAAAGTCATTATTCGCCAAAAAAAACCTCGTGTTTCTTTTGCTTGAATTGTTATAAGTGGAATTTTCTTTAATGTTATAAAAGTTTCCACACATAGGCCTACTTCAAATCGCTTAAATATAATATTGGCACCATCACTGCTGAGAATGACAATGCGAAAGATAATATTTCCAGCCTAATCTGAATATACCTGAATCTGCCCACACTGCCAACACCCTTCGACTAAATACCGAGACCACTGTCAAACATTAACTGCTGAATCAGATACCTGTTTTTTATTGTTTATCTTTAATTTTGGAAACAGTACCCCACATCACACACATACATACACACTAATTTCCATGAGTATAACGACCTTAACCCCTACCCAACCCTAATCTTAACCATAAGTAACCAAACAAAATACAAGTCTTTTGGCATTTTTAGTTTTTTGATAGATTTTAATAAAAAACTAATTTAATTTAAAAAATGGTCCCCACAGCATCGAAATAACATGCTTTTGTCACACTGTAGGGACCAACTGTCCCCACAATGTAATGTATATCTGACCAACACACACACACATATCGATAATTGAGAGTTAGATTAAATAACACAGCCTTAGTTAAAGTCTGGCCCGTTTAACGACGCTGAGACGCGGTCTACCAGACGCTCGATTAAGCAAGAGTAAACATTTATAAATACAACAGCGCTCCTAGCGGTCTGACAGTTAAAAATATTTGAAATACAGCAGTACCTAGGCAAGCATCACTGCCAGCGCCCCCCACTTGTGGCAAAGTGAAATAGGCTGGCAAGTCGGCGCCCCCTCAGAAGGTGGTGCCCTAGGTGGCTGCCTATCATGCTTATAGGATTGACAAGCCCTGGAAGACCATAAAGCATATTCTATATTTATTCAGAATAGACATGCATATTTTCATATTTATAAAGGCATTGTTTGTACTTCTTAAAAATAAATAATCTTCTGTAACATCATAAAAATGCAGGATGACACCTACTTTTCTAAGTGCATGTTTGGAGAGGATGGAGGGGGCATGCCAGTGCCTTAGTGTTTTAATATAGCAGAATGGCTCTTTTCAAAGCAGTTATTTCATTGCTTTCCTTTGTTGTAAAATGTTAATTTTGTTGTTCATTTTTTGTCATTTTGCTAAAGCCGCTCACCTGGATGGTCTAGCTCAACTACAAACAGCAAACGCCACAGAAATTATTAAACCGTGACCTCAGTCCTTGCTTTTATAAAAGCAGGCCCATTTTCTGTTTCTCCTCTCCCATGTTGTCATCTGGTGTTTTCTTTCTTTCTTTGATGTATTTAAACGTGGACAGTGCATATTACATTGAATTCTGCTGACCTGCAATCTCAACATGCACATAGATTGCTAGCTAACGCCGACTGTCTGATATTTTCAGTGCTACTTTCGCTGAAATCTTCAGTGAAATAAACCTTCGTAAATATCACCACCTGCTGTACATATTGTGAATTACAACTTGCACAAACTCCCCAGTTTTCCCCCCACAATCCACCTGGAAGTGTTTCACATCCATCCATCCATTTTCGGAAAACACTTATCCTATTCAGAGTCAAGGGGGTGCAGAATCTATGGGCACAAGGAAGGGAACAACCCAGGATGGGGCACCAACCCATCACAGGGCACATTCACACCTACGGGCAATTTGGCAACTCCAATTAACCTCTGCATGTTTTTGGACTGTTAGGGGAAACTGGAGCACCCAGAGAAAACCCCACGGGGGGAAACCTGCAAACTGCACACACATGGAGCCAAGGTGGAGACTCAAACCCTGGTCCCAGAGAATTGAGACGACAGTACTAACCACTGGACCACCATGCCACTCAAGGGCTTTACAGATGTGTTGAATTAAAATGCTGCTACTTATTTCAAAAGTTCCTTCAATATATATTCAGTTCTTTTAGTTAGTTCTAAGTTCATACTGCCTTTAACAAAAGAAATTAAATCAAGTGTGGGTAACAATATTGCTTCCAAAAGCAGGCCATCCTTTTTGCTTCAGAAGTCAGTGTAACTCATTTTATTAACTCAACATATGATTAAAATGTATCACCCTGAATCAAGCTGCCCTACCCAACTGTAAAACAGTCTCTGGAAAAGACACCGGAGGAAGCAGGAAACCTGTGGGTCCTGAGACTTACATTTACTGATTAAGCATGTTGCTTTTCTCCAAAGCCAATTCCATTTGAGAAATCAGGGTCAGCCCCTTCCTGGAGCAATTGGGGTTAAGGGCCTCGCTCAAGGTCCCAATGGTGACATCACCTGCCAACTATAGGATTTGAAGTGGCACCCTACTCATCACAAACACAGCATCCTACCCACTGAGTCACACACTGCCCTTCAAACTGGGATTTTTATCTGGGTGGACATGTCCAGAATGAGATATAAAGAAGAAGGACTGGAATGCTCAGGATTGATGAAAGAATGTGGCTGAAACTGCCCAAGGGACAGGAATTATAAGGCATTAACTGGGAAATAGGGGGCACTGGGAATCTGACTGACTTTTTCTAATCAAGAAAAAACAGCAGAAAACATAGACACAATTCAGAAAAAAATTAACCAAGACAAAGAGAGTGCAAGCAGAAGCTTGCAATAAAAGACCAAGACTAAGAATATTACTGGTATCAGAAAAAAACAGCATGACCTGCATCACAGAACTGAACAGTGAACAAGACCTGCTGCTCTGCTTATACAGCCTTTGGACACAACATTGGGAGCCATTTTCTTCCTTAACAAAATGGCAGTGCTCATGGTGAGCTAGTAGTGGGGGTATTAAACTTAAACGTATTCATATGCATATTTCATAACACCGTAGACCTACTGGGACATAACAGATCAAATGTCCATCCATCCTTTTTCAAAATGCTTATCTTAGTCAGTGTCTCTAAGTAACTGATTACATTAGGCCTACATTTACCAAATGTTGTGAAAATTATTTAGTTAGACATATGACTTTATATAAACATCATATCATTGTTTGCAATCCCACTTCTCCTTAATATAATATAAATACCTAGAGAGCCCTGTACTTCTTTGGATATGCTTTTGGCAAAGTTGAGACCCTGGATGGATGGATGGATGGATGGGTTAAGAAAGTCTAACTCGTGCAGTACATTTTTATAAATTAATGGAGCACAATGCCACAAGAGGGTAGGCCTATTTCTTATGGTCTTCATAGATTGCAGAAAACCCACAGAAAGTTGTAAAGGTCAAATAAATATTATTGCAAAAAAGATGGAATATTAAATATTACTGAATTGAATTAGAAATATGTCTTCAATTAATTTCTACAATACTTTTCATGTACAATAAATATATTTTAAAAAATAGGCTATGGAAAAATATTGCGTGCTGTTGTCCGGGCTCTTTCCTTTCAGTCTAAGTTGTAGGCCGGGCGTTTTAGAGAAGCGTACCACAGACGGACCATTGTAGTTTAAATTCCGACTACAGCAGAGCCTAGTGGGGAGTGTTACGGGGAAGTATATCTCACAAATTGCTAACCGAACAGTACCTCGAGGCAGCAGAATTCAGTATTATCGTACAGAAAGGAATTTAATTTTGATCATTAAATATACAACAGAAAATATAATCTAAGAACATGGCTTCCCGGTCGCCATCGTCTTCCCCTGACTCCGCCACAGGCTCAGGTACCGATCCCGCTCGGCCCGACACTGGGGAGCCGCTCGGAGGGGGATCGGATTCTGATTCTGACATGGGGCTGAGGGACCTAGATTGTGGGGCTGTGGGTCTGGGACATCGGTTGGAAGGGGAGGAGCTAGAGGAAGAATTTGAAGCAGCAGCCGATCGAGTACCGGGTCTTTTACAGACGGCGAGTCGGGATCAGCTACTGTACCTGTACGCCAGGTACAAGCAGGTATGGAACGGCCGCCGGATCACCTGGCATCGTATTCTTTGCATATTGCATTCAGTTCACCTTAAATAGTCCTATAATATTTTTTAACGGTAGCAAATATAGGTATTTCCCCAAAACATTGTTTTGTCAGTTTAAACATGCCTTGCTTACGTACTGTTACGTGACTTTGAAAAAATGTATGTGTATAACAGGGACGTAACCTCTGTTTTCTTGTTTTTTTCCAATTTGTATTGGGCAACCTGGGAATAAAGTCTAACTATTATTTACTTTTTCGGGCATAGTTCCCAACCTTTAAACTTTAGTTGCATCGAATACTTCACATTTTGTTGTAGGAGGCAGCATTCCCAAGAAAATATATTTATATCAGTGTGCATTGCTGCTTTGACATTAAAATAGTGTTACAGTGTCATTGATAATAGGTTAGTCTATGTATAGGTAGGCTGCTAGATGTGATAGGCCTATAGGTAATCCCAATGTTTAAAAATACATAAGCAATAAACGTCCATTAACACCCTTCTGTGACAGCAGTACAAATGTCTACTGCAGTACTCCATAGGCTATGGCTGCAACTGCCTGCATTAATGCGGTTGTCATTTTCGGCCAGGCACCAAGTAGTATTTGTCTGGTTTCGATCAAGATTATCTCAGTGCCGAAGATGTGTAAGGGGTTTACATAAAGGTGGATTAACGAGTCTGTCGCCTCATACGGTTGTGTAACTCAGTGACGTTATTCGGGATGGAATCCGTGTCATGTTTAGACACAGCAGTTTCGGAGACTATTTGGTTTTTTGGTTGTAATAAAATCATTGATTTTAATTAATTTATTTATTTTCTTACCTCTGCATAGTCAGAAAATTGATTGCTTTGTATGCGTTGTATATCAATTATAAACTTAAAAAATAACTATGAATTATCGCTGCTGATTATTTCCACTGAGTTAAGTGCTTAGCACAGCTTCTTTCCTAGAAATGTTCCCTGATTTAAAAAGACAAAATAGAAAAAAAAATCTGTTGTAATTATATATTACCAAAAAGAGTTAATCTGTACCTTAAAACACAGTTGTCCCCTAGAGTTCCATTTATTGCATTTAATTTATTATGTTTACTGAAGGGGGAGAGTCTGCCCTTAGTGAAGGAGATAAAGCACATTGGGTGATGCTGAGAGGGAGTGTGAGACTGGAAGCCACGTCGTGTCGGTGACGACAGTTTTGTGGGCACTGAGGAGCCCTGGGGTGGGTGATGCGAGGGGTGAATTGCTTACCCTGCTCTTCCCTTTGCTCATGAGCTGTGGGTAATGAACTACAGAACAAGGTCATGAGTACAACTGGCCAAAATGAGGTTTCTCCACAGGGTGACTGCGCTCATGTCCCGTGACAGGGTGAGGAGTTCAGAGAATGAAAGGGACTTCAAAATAGCTGCTCCCTTAGATCGAGAGGAGTCAGCCAAGGTGGGTCGGCCATCTTATAAGGATGCTGGCTCCCAGGGGAGCTGTTCCAGACACCCCCACTGGGCGGAGGCCCTGGGGAGACCCTGGACACCCAGGAGGGCTTATATAACCCAGCTGGCTTAGGGACTCCTGGGGATCCCCCAGAATGAGATAGTCTGTGGCCTTGGTAAGGGAGGTCTGCTCTGACCTGCTCAGCATGCTGCAACCATGACACTCATGAGGAGAAGCACGATGATGATGATGATGAAGATGATTATGAAGGACACATTTTGACAAGGGAAAAATGGCTGCTGGAGAATACTGGCAGAAGTTTAGCTGTGGTAAAGTAGAATGATTTGAAATTCTTCAGAAGTATTTAGCTTTAGTTTTGGATGACCTCAATTTATTTAGTATTTTAAGTAAATTAACAGGCTGTTTAGTGATCTAACTTCCTTTTGGATTTTTTATTTGCTACAACGGTCTATAGTGTTGATTTTATTCTATTTTTTAAGGTAAAGGTCGGGAAATGCAATACACCGAAGCCAGGATTCTTTGATTTTGAAGGGCAGAAGAAGTGGTGAGTCCTCCAGTCACTGTGTTTTACTGTCATTTATGTGCCATTGAAAGTTTGTGTTCAAAATGAATTAGCCGTTTCATGTAGGTTTCTTTGTATATTTCTCGATAGAGCTGCAAAAAAACGATTACTTTAATAATCAGTTCATCATGCGATCAGCTAGTTGATATTTAAGTCACAGTTGTAATAAAATTTTTACATACTAGACACTTAATAATTATATGAATTAATATAGGCTAGTTATTTTTCAGTGACGTTACTTTTTTTTTTGCTGTTACTAATTAAGTCCTCAACAGTTTTCCCGTCTCCATTGCTTCACTCAGCAACATAACAGCCTAATTGTGTGTGTGACTTAGGCTGTGTGCAGTGCAGTTAGGCTAACTGTGTGTGTGACTCAGCCTAACTGCACTGCACACAGCCTAACTGTGTGTGTGACTCAGCCTAACTGCACTGCACACAGCCTAACTGTGTGTGACTCAGCCTAACTGCACTGCACACAGCCTAACTGTGTGTGACTCAGCCTAACTGCACTGCACACAGCCTGTGTGTGTGACTCAGCCTAACTACACTGCACACAGCCTAACTGTGTGTGACTCAGCCTAACTGCACTGCACACAGCCTAACTGTGTGTGACTCAGCCTAACTGCACTGCACACAGCCTGTGTGTGTGACTCAGCCTAACTACACTGCACACAGCCTAACTGTGTGTGTGACTCAGCCTAACTGCACTGCACACAGCCTAACTGTGTGTGTGACTCAGCCTAACTGCACTGCACACAGCCTAACTGTGTGTGTGACTCAGTCAAACTTAGCGGGTGTGCTGTGGGAAGTGAGTCTCTCCTGGTGTGTGTCCAGATGTATGTATCAGGTAAAAACAACACAGGATGTATAATAAATTCTCGTTTCCACTCAGTCTTCCATGACGGTAAAGTAAGGGGGTTGTCAGTGCAGTGAATAAAGGGGGAGACGCCCCTCCCCCATCCTTCTGGAACACGGTAATCTGTTACAGTTTCGCATTCGCACTGGAACCATGTCAGAAAGTTACCGGTAAAGTTACTAGGTTGCCGGGGGTTAGATTATCTGGTAGCCTGCTGTTCCCATTCCCACACGGCACCAAAGCGGCAAAATAGGGATGTGTAAGCGGGTTGAGTGTGTGGATGGGGTACAGGAGCCAGCAGAGAGATGTTGTTGGCCTCCCCACCTAACTAAATGCTTGCTCTGTGTACCTACCTCATCTGTTTTTCTTTTCCTTGGAAAATACCTAAGTAAACTCATTTTATTAGAGCTTTGTAAATGAAAGTGTAATATAGCCTGTTAACCAACAGAATTCCATAATGTGTTGCACTGGGGGCGGGAATCGGGCTCCCCGGGTGAGTCACCAAGGTGTTGGCTTAGATGGAGAAATGTCACCAGCGGGAGCACTTACCTAATTCAACCTCCAGCTGACTTAATCCATAATCCATTCTCAGTTAGCACTTGTCTAGTTATCTATTCCTAGTGATCTGGAGTCTCTTTCTGGAACTAAAAGTCATGGAGAATGAGTGTGGATTAAACTCCTATCTGCCACAGTGCAAACATAAACTTATTGCAAACTTTAAACATATCATCCATAGTTTGATAAGTTTAGGTTGTGGCCACCAGAGGTGGCAAGTTCAGGTTCTTTTCCAATCAACCACTTGATTACTCTGTGAATGTGATTCTTTATACTCAACTGCTTGGTTGTAATAAAATCTTGGTCTGGATTTGTACTTTCTGGACCTGAACTTTCCACTGCTGGTGGCAACCTAGTCTTCCAAAGGATTTCTGTAATATCATGTCATAATGTCTGTATCAGTATCAGGGCTGCAGATTTCGTTCTGATTCACACCCGTCTTCTGCTGTAGAAAGACGTGTAATATTCAGAAGATTATTTCACGAAGCTGAGGTGATCTAACCAGTAGCCCAGTTACTATATGAACTTTTTAGAAATCCAGTAAATATCACTAAATGAGTATTTTTGTGTGGTACTTGGATGGCGTTCAGGGGCCTTTCCTGAGAGAATTTAGAAGTGACACTTTTGATTGCGTTACTCTTTGCCAGTCAGGACAGATTACGTGACATTACATGCGTTGTCATCAACACAGGCATGTGGAATTCCTTATGCTCCATAGCGAAATCTGAAGTTTAAGCTATTTATCGGAGTTACAAATAAACATAAAGCATGTTGGGTTAATTCTTACCCTAAAGGGCGCAGTGTGGCAGCGAAGTGACACCCTCCCCGCTGTGTGTCGCCCCCTGCAGGCAGGCATGGAAGCAGCTCGGGGACATGAGTGCGACTCAGGCCATGCAGGAGTATGTGCTGTGTGTGCAGGGGCTGGACCCGGACAGCAGCAATAAGGTGAGAAGTCTCCTCGTGCAGTGCTGCTTAAAAACATATTCTGCTAATTAAAAGTATTTAAGAGGCCCTGCCAGAGCAAAGCTTTGTAGTTCGGATCCATAATTTAAAACATTACCATACTCACCAGCAGGGGGCAGTGAGACACTAAGCAGCACTGAGGTCTTTGCGTCCACATTTTTTATTTTAGTCTATGTTATCTCCGGAGATTCTTTCGGCGTCTCCCAGAGGTTTTCCCAGGCGTCAGGCGCGGTGTCTTTTTTAGCCTTCCTGTTAATGTTCAGAGTCTAAATGACTGTAATTCCCTGCATACAGAACGATTAGGGCATGTCAAATATAATTAGCGTTTCCCGTATAGTTATCTGCACATCCCTCACCGCTTTCCACTTACACAAATACGGGTTCGTGAGAAGAATCGACACGATTGTTATATATAAAATCGTTATGTATTTTTCACATAGTCTAGTTCTAATTTAAAATACACGATGGTCCTACATCAGCACCTGTTGATTATAATTTTTGTTTTTCCCCACTTCTCTTTATATGTTGTTTTAAAAATGTTTGTATGTTGGTTTCGTTATTTTATTCTGCGTATTACACATTTCCTGTTTAGCGCAATTCTGATAGCAGCTGAAAGGCATGTCAATGCGCAGATGTAAAGTGCATGTAACAAATCAAACTTGAAACTGTGGTCCGACCAGAGGGAACCGGATAATCAGACGGTCAACAGACGGTGTGTTAAGTAAACGTGGAGGACGCCTGCCTGTGGAGGTGATGGATTTGGGTTTGGGGCGCGTGACGCGCGTCAGGGAGCGCGTGCGTGCCTGGGCGCAGGGCGGCCGGGGAGTCTGTCATTCGCTAAATGAGACCCAATTACAATGGCATGTCTTTCGGGAAGGGGGGGGGCACTCTCACAGCTGATAGGAACCCCCCTCCCCTGGGACGCTCGGCACTCGGAGTGTAATGAAAGAAGCAACACGGCAAAGGAGCAACCCTGACAAAAAAAATATGCATAAATATGGTATTAAATGGTAAAGAACATTAATGGATTATTAAAAAAAAAAAAAAAAAACCTGCAGGGGCAGACCATATTGGGAGAGTTAATGTCTGAATGCAGCAAGCAGTGATGTAAATGCACAGAACGATACAGGTTCATTGCTGAGCTCTATGCTGTGCTAAGGGACTCAGCCTGAATCCTACTGTAAAATATCCTGGCCTATAAATGGATATAAAATGTAAGTTGGGTAAAAGCACCAAGCAAGTAAAATAAATCACTTTAAATTACAATATATCATCCATTAAATTAACTTTTAAAGTGGGTTTATTACACCATAGCTTTATTATCATTATTATTATTATTATTTAGTAGTTGTAGTAGTAGCAGCAGTAGTAATAGTATTGAGGTTAAAATATAAAAGACACTTTTTAAGTAATAGTCTTCTGCTCAGATGTTAGTGTTATCTTTCAATTTAAAATCCTTTAATATTGGTTTGATTGGCGCAGACAGATTGAGTTTACAGCAGTGTATTAGAATGGCCACCAAGGGAATATGATTCAGCGTCCCCTGTTCTTTAGTGTTTCTTTTTAACTGACAGAAGGTACACGATGGAGATACAGATTTTTTTTTTATAGGTTATTGTTTGGGGGGGGGGTCGCGTTTCTTGCCATGAATAAGAGTGACGTTGGGTTCCGCGGCATAAAAGCCTGTCAGATCGGGTGTCTCTGGTCCGTCCCTGGCCTCCAGCATATCCCACAATGCACCTGTCAGTGCCTATCAAGCAGCCAGTGGACGCTTCGGGTTTAAAAGAATAAAAAGAAATAAAATCATGCGTCAGCGTTAACAAAGCCCGTCACTGTGTGGGGAAACGCGGTTAAGGAGCGGACGTGGGAATAATGGGCCGCCCAGCCATCCCCCCGTGTCGCTGGCCGCTACGCAGCGCTTCAATAACACAAAGTGCCCTATAGAAAAGAGAATTACACTTCAAAAAGTACTCGAATCGTCAGCTTCCACCCGCATTGAAAACACGACGGTTTTCGCCGTCCTTTCGTGGGTAACGGGAAGCGGGAGAGGGGATATTAATGCACGAGTGTGTGTGCTTCTAAAACATGTTAAAAAGGGAAATATTTGCGGTGACCGCAGAAAAAGTAGAGGCAATACTGCAATCCTTCATTTACAGAATGGAGCCACCGAGTAGAATATTATCCATATACATAACTCTCAAACTGGTGCACAAAGGAAATTGATTCTCTCTCAGAAAAGGGCTGTGTTATGAATAGTGAGCGGTCATTGCATTTTTAAGTCTTAGATGATTTCTGTGGTGGGGTGAAAGGGCGTCAGAAAGAGCTGCATTATATTGATATACACTTCATTTTGTTGGCTCTTAGTGATTTTGGATGAAAAACAGCAAGAGAAAAATGTGGATATGGTTTAATACATATCACACTATATGTAATTGAGTGAGATGAATGCAAACCGATTTTCTGGGCACGTCCTCTGTGTCCTGGTTGACACTGAATGTCTGCACACTTCAGCCCGCACTGTTAGATTAAACCCCATGCTTTTCTGTTGGCTGCTGTCCTTTACTGCTCATACAGTTTTATTACCTTGGTGCAGCAGTTTCACATGCTGGAAGCATGTGGGGTCATACTTATGTCCCTTGGCTGTCGGGTTCGGGGCTGGGGGGTTTGTTTGGGAGAGAAGGCGCCTATCCGCCTGGACACCTCACGGGGGGGTGTGAAGAACGACATCCTCCTAATCGCACCTTTTCTCTGCCCCAGGCTCTGGACAGACGGGGAAAGGAGCCCAGGACGGGATTCGGGGGTCCGGCGGTCAGCTCGCTGTACCAGGAGGAGACGATCAGGTGACTGTGCAGCGATGTCACGGCGTGACGCAAGGCTGGCTTCCCTCCCATCATGATGTCACTGGGCAGCTGCCGCCCTGAGCTGTGTTTGGGTCTCTGTTGTTGTTATTTATTGCAGATTTTTGTCATTTATCTGTAGAATCCGACTTTAAAATTACAGATACGACATGGGGTTTTTTTGTACCTCCTGGATCAAATGAATCCAAGTCAGTTTGAACAAGGGAGCCCCACTGCCTTCTGGGAATGTCGGCAAAGCAATTAGCGCACGCTTGCCGTTCCATTCTGGCACTCAGCCCTTCCTGGGCCCGCCTGCCTGCCCGCCTGCCTGACTGGTTCACTGAATTTCAATTTTCCGCTTGATATGGAGAATCCTCCTCCATATTAAAAAAAAAAAAAAAAGAAAATCATCTGTTGAGCACCTGGCTTTGGAAGTATAATTGCTCATTTATTGTTCCGCTAAGGATATGTATAGAATATATATCAGTGTGAGCCGAGAACAAACAGTTCTCCCAGAACAAAGCGTGGGGTCTAGCCTTTGCTGTGCAGCTTCAGAGGCTGCAGTGTCTGGTGTTCAATTGAAGAGAGGTGGTCATTTTATTTAACCTGACGTGCCTGTAGAAATTGTGCCATGTATGAGAGTGATTGTGGCCCAGATTGAGTGTTTGTCAAAACCAGTGTGGTCTCGTGTTCAGCTAGAGAAGAATGACCCACCCCCCCAGCAGAAGACACGGCGGTGGATTGCATTTGGGTTGTAATTCAGGGACTATGACGCAGAGGCCAGTGGATTAGGCCCCGTTATAAGGGAAACTGAGCCGTGTTCTAGGCCCAAAGAACCTGCCCTAAGCACAGAATATCGGATGATGGTGCTGTTACACCACTCTTAAAATAAAATATTATCCTACAATTCACACACCTTCAGTTCTAATGTCAGTCTTGTCTTTAAACTCCTCTGAGTGATTTTGCAGAGCATCAGGAGTCTCACATGCTGTTGATTCACTGGTGCACCCAAAAACACCAGAGTGCACCAGTGCCCCAGTGCTTGTGCAGTAGGTCAGGGTGATGGAGTACCCAGTGACCTTCCCAGAATGCTGCACGGCAGTGGCAGGTGCCATTCGTCAGCCGTCGCATTAATCGCGGCCCTGCCTGTCAGCTGACTGGCCCGGCAGAGGTGGGCGGAGCCATGCGCGTGACCGCGGCCTGAGTGATGAGCCCTGCAATCGATTAGTTGTTCCAGAAGACGTATGATGCCGACGTGGCAGGGTCATCACACGTCACCTGGAGAGGGGGAGGGGGCATGCCTTGTTCAGAGAATCGTCAAACGGCGCGGGTTACGTGGACAACATCGATCTAATGGGCAGAACTATTTAGAAAAGCAGAAGAGATGTTGTGATCTGTCCTGATGTCCAGGGTCCCTCCATGAAGCTTTCAGGCCTTAATGGTAACCCAGAGTGACATGCCTGCAGTGACTGGTATCACTGCGAGACATATGAAAGCTGGCCCTCAGTAAATTAATATATATTTTTCTATGTGTGTGTGTGTATAGCACCATGCAGTAAGAGGGTTAGGGATCTCTGCAAATGCCCGGAAGGTCATGGGTTCAAATCCCATAGCGGGCGGAGTGATCATATCGCTGTTGAGCCTTTCAGTAAGGCCCTTAATCCCACCTGCTCCAGGGATACTGGCTGACCTGTTTCATGACCCCAAAACTCACTGTCACCCGTACATATGCCTGACTGTCTCTCATGGAGAGCAGGATGGAAAATATGTGAAAAATACCCAATTCTGACTCTGGGATGAATGAAGTGTCCCAATTCTATTACATTCTACACCCACTCATGGGCTCAGGTGTCGGCCAGTGTCCTGTCAGCCTGAGCCGGGTTGGTGGGGTGGTTGGTTGGTTGGTTGGGGGGGTGGCATACACTTAGGCTTTGCTAAATAAGACCTCCCCCCGTTTCTCCCTGTCTGGTCCACCCCCCAGTGCCAAGAAGTGATTACAGTCAGGATATAATTAGAGCTTGTGTGGCATGGGGCTGGCTCCCCAAGGACAGCTGGGGGGGGGACGGAGACGGAGACGGATCCTCTTGGGCTCTCCTGACACAGACGGCACATTCCCATCCCGCTCACCTGTACAGCCTGCGCTCTGCTGGGAGGGCGCCAGTATGGATGCAGAGCATCCCCAACTTCAGCGCCCAGACTCTGCATGTGTACAGTGTGCCAGCTCTCATTAACAGTGAATGTTTCTGTATGCTGCACTTAGTGTATTACACACACACCGCATTCTTCATACCCAGTCCTGCTGCTTTACGTATAAAGGCTGCATGCTGTTGGCTTCAGCCATGTGGGCCGCGATCTACGTCAGCATTTCAAGGGGATGTTGGTTGTGGTCCTTGCTCGGGTAAAAATCTCCTTTAATAGCTGTGTACACACATCTATGTAGTGAATAATTTTTCATATGTCTTTGCCAACCACACGCGGCACACCCTGGCATGACAAACCTGTGCGCAGTACAGTGTACCTCTCTCTTGCATGAATGGGACGTTTACATTCCAGATGTGTAACTAGGCTGTTGTTACCCTCCTAGCCAGGAAGAACCGGCGTCACATGACCTGTAGCATTTCTGTTTAACATCCTCTGTCTTTTTCTTGAATTTCTCCCCCAAGGGAAGAAGACAAGAACATATTTGATTACTGCAGGGAGAACAACATCGAGCACGTCACTGGGGCACTGACATCCAACGCGGTGGACGTCAACGCCAAGGATGAAGAAGTGGGTACAAAAGTGTCCCGTCTGTCCAGAATGCTACATGCTGTAGTGCTCTAGATAACAGCGGTGTACACAAGTCATATTTGTGAACATTCATCAATTAATGAAGGATAAAATTAAGATAATTGTGTTCTTAATATTAGGGTATAGCCAGTAAAGGAAGGTTTGTACAGAAGATCCACCTTTGGCAGCTGACTGTGGTCGTTGAAGTCTTCACCTTTGATGCCTCATTTCCCAAAACATGTCTTGGGTTCCACAACATCCAGTTTTCACTCTCCGTTTAATCAAACCATTCATTTGTTGACTGGTTACCTGGTGTAACGAGAACAGGGACAAAGGCTGACATTGTGGTTTCAATTTTGTTATAGACCGGTGCAGTGCAGTGGTCTGGCCATCAGAGGGCAGAAGTGAACCTTTGACTGGTTTTCTGTCAGCGTTGGGCCATTCCCCGCTAACAGTGCCTCTCTTCTGTGTGTTCAGGCCGTGTGTGACAGGGCAGCCTGCCACCTCGTTCTTGAGTAGGGCAAACCAATAACGCTTAGTGCGTGTGCAGCCCAACTGAGTGTGTAAGAGGTTGCCGGTTCAAGTGACAGCAGAGACCCCCCTGATGTGTCCTTGAACCATATACAACATCAAAAAATCGCAGGTACATCAAGTACCCCCCCCCCACTGCACTGTTTATGTCACAATTTGAAGTTTAATGCATTTAAAAGGCTATTTAAATACTCAACACTTGATGAGACATAATTTACAGTGAAATAACACTTAAGGGGAAATAAAAACGAAATGTGTTTGTCAGAAAAAAACACCCAGCAAGTTGGTAAATGGAGCGTAATTCACTCTGGCTGAGCAGTGATTGTCGGCCAGTACTGATCCATAGTACAATCCGGGCTTTACTGCTCCAGTGTCTCTTCAGATGGGCTTTTTGGGTCGATATCCTTCTAGAAGGTGAATCTGTATCTATTAAGCACCTGTTTCTCCTTCCCCCATCTGTCACCCAGGCCAGTTTTGTGTTTCGCCATTAAAGAAACTCTTTCAGCTGTAAAATGTTTTTTGGACTCCTGCATGGAGTGTTTTGAGAGAGCCTGCAGTTAGTTGATCATTACCATGTGCTTAACTACACTGGTTGTGGGTGTGACTGTTATGCTGTGTCTTCTGTGATCTGTTACTCAGACAGACAGACAGACAGACAGACTACAGCTAACTGTATGAAGCAAGAAAACATTTTGTCGCCCTAGAGGTAATTTATGTTTTATATCAATATAACAGTCAGTCAAGATATTTCCAAGGCGTTATGGTCAAATAGGCTTTTTTTTCTCTTGGCCCAAATTCCCGTTTACACCGGAACATATTGTGTAGATCAGAGGGGAAATATCAATTTTATTGCATTAAAATGTAATGATTTATTACACCAAAAAGTTCAAGGGGATATTGGTTGTGGTCCTTGTTCAGGTAAAAATCATTTTACTCACCTTCAAATAACTGTGTTCGCACATCTATGTAGTGAATAATTTTTCATATGTCTTTGCCATGGAACTAAACTATAAATGGGATTTCAGCTATCAATCTTCTTAGATAATCTCTAGTGCTTCTAGTATAGGGTGCGATGAAGGGATCTCCTGTAATTAGGATTCACCAGTATCTGGATGTGCACCAGTTTTCGTGCAATTTCCTGTGATTGTTTAGCCTTGCTTTCTGGAGAAGCCACTGTTTGCTTCAGAGTGAGGTCATGCAAGATTGATGGAGGACGAACATCCATGTTGCATTCACATGTCTCCTCAGCTCGACGAGGGGTGTGATGCAAGCATGCAATCCTTACGTTCAGGTCAGCCCTGATGCGTGTTTGTCTTCATTTACCTAGACATTGGTTGGCTACCATGTTACATCACAGTAAAAGACGCGGTCTTCCTAGGAGTGGTGTGGTGACATGTTCATCCAAGCGGCATCTTCACCTGAGTCGCCATGGTACCGCTTAATAAATTTCCCGACAGTGAGCTAATGACCTCAGTGGTCCTCCTTGGACACATGGACCCTGTTGGCAGGTTCTTTATATCATATGGAGATCACCTGTGTAAATCCTAAGTGAATGAATTACTGCGGGCAATGAACTTCAAAGCCTTTTGGGACCGAAAAGTCAACATCATGTATATCATTAAGTGACGTGTAAGGCTTGCCATATAGCTCGCTGGACTGTCTAGCGCAGGGACGGTGAGTAGATGTTTTCATCAGTGGCCCGCTTTAGACTTCAATTCTGCATGATGTGAGCTTCTGTGTGACCTTTGGCCCCTGGGGGTGACTCCCACTCTCGAGGCCAACCGCGTTAGCCGCTACTGTACAGTTCGCCCTGAGTGAAATGGGAAAACCATCATAAGGATAATAATAGATCAAGGCGCTCTTGGCTGCCAGCACTTGCGGGGGGGGGCGAGGATATCAGCAAAGACCCACCTTCAGCCATCCATGTGGGACCGTAGGGTCAGATTAAAGATAGAGGTCAATCTTTAATCTGACCCGATGGTCCCAGTTGAAATCATGGCATATTTAGAAGTCCAGGTGAAAGGCAGCGTGCAGAGTAATGATGGTTTAACTTATGATCGGTTGATATTTGGTTCTGTGCCCTTTGTAATGGGCAAGTCGGGTTCCCTGGTTGAGGGTGTGATTCGCACCGGCCCGCAGTGACACCCCTGTGTATCACCCTGACACCCCACGTCCTGCAGCCTCTTCACTCTGCTCCTGTCTGTCTTTGTGCACTTCTGTCCCCTGGCAGAATCTTCCTGTCAATTAGTGCCAATTTGACCAATAGGCCCCCTCTCCCTGAAGCCTGGGGACGAGGACGACGGTGTCCGGCGCACGGCAGCCGCTCGTCGGTGCCGCCTTGAAGCTGCTAATCCCCTGCGGCACCCTGGCCGGGGGGGCAGGGGGGCTTTTAAGAGCCCCGCTTTCCTGGCAATTCGATTGCAAAAAGGCTGCGGGGAGGCTGAGATCTTCGGGCTTCCTTCCAAGGGCCGTTTCCACTCGTTTCATCTGAGGAAACATTAAAAGGCGGCGCACTCCCTGCCAAACAGCAACTTTTGACCGTATTTCTGTTTTATTCACCTTTTCCTGTTTCATTTGCCGTTCCCAGTTCCAAGGTGCACACTCTATAGTGCAAGGCGCGGTGCGGGGGCAGAACCCAGTTCCAAGGTGCACACTCTATAGTGCAAGGCGGGGTGCGGGGGCAGAACCTCGGCCGGACATCAGTCGGGGATGCTGGGCTGAAGCAGGACACTGCAGCAGTTCTTATCAAAACAGACCGGCTGGGGACCCCCTACCAAAGGGGGGTTCCCCTTGGATATCTTAGTGATGCGTACACCGGCTGTTAATACCCGCATTTGTTCGATTTCTGAAGCATTTTTACAGTCTGCCCTGCAGCTGCTCCATAGACTCCAGGCTGAAAACTTCTAGTCTGAACTTCCATTTTCATTTCATTTTAACTGTTTCAGTACTAATGCAATATAAATCCCATCCATCCATGTTTAATAACTGCTTATTCTATATTAGTAATGGAGATCAACAGCTGTCCTGACACAGGGTATGTAACAGAAAGGACAACAAAACAAAAATAGCATGTTTAATAGAGCTCTGTGTGTGTGTGTGTAAGTCAGATATACATTACTTTGTGGGGACATTTGGTTATTTTGATGTTGTGACCATTTTTTTGGTCCCCACAAGGGGAAATTCAGTTTTATAAAAATCTGTGACTGCAATCGAAAAAGTAAAAATTCCAAAAGACTTTGGTGACTTATGGTTAAGGTTAGTGCTGGGTAGGAGTTAAGGTTGTCATTGTTGGGATTAGGGTTTTGCCCATAGAAATGAATGGTCGGTCCCCACAAAGATATGAGCACAGGTCTGTGTGTGTGTGTATGTGTGTTTTCTTTAAACATTATCCTCGCATCTTAATACTCCAGCGTTGTGTTTCACATATAAAATCCTTGCAGGTCCAATGATAAGGAATATTTTCAGTGATGAAAATGTGACGGACCACCTTCGGTAGGGGCCTGCAATCCGTATCAATCCGAACATGCAGCACAGCCGATCGATACAATTTAAGCTGTAGAACTGAGCTTAAGCAGTTGGCTTTACTTAATTGGAACAGAGTGAAAAATTATGTCCCCGGTTGGTGGATTTTTAAGCTGCAGAAGGGAGGTTCTGCATGCGGAAGGACGGGGGAACGTTCCATCAATCAGGGCGAGGGGGTCTGCCGCGAGTCTCTCGGACCCCTCGGAAAGCCCCCCCGGGCAGCAGCGGCCCGTGGATGTCCAGCAGAGCGTTCCCGCTGTCACCACATTGTTATACTTCTGTGATCCAGAGGCTTCTACGTTATAAATTGATGCGCATAATTTATTGTTTCTTAAGCAGGAATCTATTGTGAAGTTAACTTTATGGAGTTCTGCATAATGGGGAGGCAGCAAATTGATCTGCTGGAGGTGAGGAGCGAGCGGTAGCCCAATGCCTCACCGGGGGGGGGGGCCTCTGTCAGGCCCACTGACCACCGCTGGCCTGGCTCTTCAGGTCAGACCGGTAAATTCAGCACAGTGCCGAACCTGGGCCAAGTCCGGCCGTATCAGAGCTTACAATGTTTCTAAGAAGAATGGGGATCATGGCACAAAGTCAAATGTGCGCCGCAAATTTTATATGGTTTGGACAAATTCAGTGTTATTCCCAAAAATGCATAATTACCGGATCCTGTTGAAATACAGGTGTTCATAAATTACAGCATTTTATAAATTTAACATTTTTCAAATCTGTGTACGTTTTTAATAACAATGAACTGCAGCCTCTCAGTTTGGCCGTTAAACATGATTTAATGTAAGGAGTGTCCTCCGGGCGTCTTTCAGGGCCGGGCCCTGCTGCACTGGGCCTGCGATCGGGGACACAAGGAGCTGGTGGCCATACTCCTGAAGAACAAGGCAGACATCAACAGCCAGGTGAGTCATACGCTCTCCACCGGGGTCAAAGGGTAAAGGTCCAGCGGTTCAGATGGGGTGGGGGCGGCGCCGTACGCATGATTGGATTATTTTACCTGCACTACTGATGTATTAACTAGTTCTTGAAACAATGAAAGGCGTTACTGGGATGTTGTTTGTGACATTTCATCCTAGGTTCAACCTCAGCGCCGCAATGGGAAATCTGTTTATGGTTCCTGTATGAGGCCAGTAAGCGCTGTGTGTTTGCATCGAGAAACTGTCTTATGGGGAAAGTATTTTTTTGTAGGTTATTGATGAGTCTCGTCACTCTCAGTGAGATCCTGAAGCAGGTCAATCCTGCCTCTCAGGTTTACAGGATTCGACTGTATCTAAATCTGGCCAAAAGGCACTTGGGGGGGTGGGGGGGGTGAATACTGCGGGTTACAGAGCCATAGCTGTGCTTTGCTGTTTCGGAGTAAGACGAATCAATTGGAAGTAATCAGGCAAATTGTGTGCATTATACAAGCGGAATAATCAGAACATTTACAAATCACTTTCATTTTTGTGGTCATAAACCTCCTTTTCCTCCCCCACGGATGAACGTCAGGGACTGCCTGGCCTGGAATTTTCTATGCATTATTATATTCTTTTTGAAATTTAACGCAATTAACTTCAGCTATTTGATATGGAAGGACAATGTGTATTCATTAATCCCCCTAAATGCCGATCTCGCCTGTCATTATGGTTATTGGTATGCGCCCGCCATGCCGGTAACCAATAGACTATGAAGGTTTGTCATTAAGTTCTTGAAACGTTAAGTCCTGCTATTTTTTTGCACGTTTCAATTAACCGCCTGACAGACTTTAAAAAGGGGGTAATCCTCAGGTGCCCCCCCCCCTCCATTTTGGAGATTGAAAATTTTACTGTAGTATGACTGGCATGCGAGTCTTGTTTGCGTGACTTTATTAGTTGTGTTCGAGTTAAACAAACACTGGATCTTAAGAATAGTACTAGCAGGACTTCAGTAGTAAATTTTTACCAAATCGCCTGTATTCATATATCAGAGTTTCTCTCCTCTAATTACAAACTGCAAACTTGCCTGTAACTCAAACTGAGCTACAGGTAAATCAAAATCACAATGGCGGAATCTGTAAGATGCAAGGATTCCTGGGTAGCCGTGAGGTTGGGTATGTCTCCCATAATTCTCTCTTGATCTGCATGTGAAGAAGCAGGTGGGGTGGGGTGGGGGCTGTACTTATTAACCAGGTAGCAGGTCTGGGTCCGTCACATGAGGAGCGGCACCATCAGCTCTGTATTTATTGAATGTTAGTTTAATCGGTACAGAGTCCCGAAATCTGAATGAATATTTCTTCTTAAATGTGTTGCTCTGCTTTTTCAGACTATATCAAGTAATATTAGGAAAATAAGAGCAAAAAAAACATTCTGATACTAGGGCATCAAAAATGCAGCCGGTCTCCTTGGTGAAGGGCATGGGGTGGGGCTGCATTGCATTGTGGGTACCATCAGATTCATAATCTACATTGACCCTACCAACTGTCAGTGAATAATGGTGATTTATTTTTAATTTGTTGATTAAACATTGACCTCCCCCATTTATATTAGAAAATTATTTGAATTAATCAACTGATTGTTTGTTTTACTGATTTGTTCAGCCCCATAAACTCTATTGCTGACTCTTTCATTCACTTACACATCAACTGTAATCCCGGATCAGGATGGGCTACAATAGGGTCCCACCGTCATGGATATGCAGATCAAACTCTTCACCAGCTGTCGAAGGGACGGCGCACAGGGCTGGGGGACCTAGACGCCCCTGGTCTCGTTCGGCCCACTCATAACCCCTCCAGGGGGGTCACCTGCCCTCCCCATTACCGCTGACCGGTCTGGTGTTGCCCCCCAAGAAAGATGTACATAGGCGAGCTGAGGACGTCAGGTCAGTAATGATGATGAAACGATGATCCCTGTAGACACTAAATCAAGACAAAAGTCATTTTACTGCACTTGCTCCTGCAGGGAGACCTACTCAGGCGCATCAGGGTAATTTATGATTATTAAAATCTATGAAATGTATTCACTTTTCCAGCGTACACTTTTATAGCTAGCAGTTTCATGTAACTTAAAATGTTAGGTTTTGTTTGCCCAGCTGAGCATAATTGTGACTCTGGGGTGTGGGGGGCGACAGCTGAAAGGCCCACCCAGTTTTTCTTTTTGGCCAGAAGTCTGGTTTCTTTAACATGGTTTGACAGTCGCCTTGTCAGTTGCTCTGCGGTCAGTCGTCCATTCACGCTTGTCCCATAGCTTGCAGACGGGGCAGCACTAGCCTGTATCCGAGGTTCTCCAGCTTCAGATGTTCCATCCAGCCATCTAGTTCTTGAGTTTGCAGATTGAGTGATATTTTGCTTCTGAACGCCTTCGGAAGGCCAGCAGAGCAAAATGCCTGGCGACCGGATCGTACCAAGCATGGACTGGGGGGGGGGGGGTAAAGGGGCATAAACTGGGTAAGGCTGCAATTGACACTGGCAGGTACTAAATTCAGTTCTTGTGGGGGGTGGGGATGGGTGAGGCTTTCCTGAAATGTCCCCCCACCCCATCCCTTGCCGATGGCTCTTTATTTTTTATTAAAACAGCATGATCCATGAGGCTGAGTGGGTGACTGCGACGTCACTAATTCTAATTAATCCGCTGCGGGGCCCGGGAGCGGCGGCCGAGAGCGCCCACAGTCTATCAGATTGAAATTCATAACTTAATTGAGGTCAGAGTCTTGTGCCGGAGAACAACAGTCCTCTGGCTGGGACCAGGTAGATCAATAGTAATAAATATCGGGCCGGGCTACCAGTAGTTCATGGTGACAAATTGTGTGGGACAGAGGCTGGGTCCCCACCCCACAGGGTACTGGTGTAGTTTGGGGATGCCTGACGGGGAGAGGTGTCGCCTTGGAGGGCGTTTTTGGCCGTGCGGCAGAAGCTCGAGGCGCGAAGCGTCGAACGGCGCGTCCTGTTTTCGTCGCGGGCCGGTCTGAAGCGTGTCTGTAGGTGCACTGGGCGCGGACGATCAGAGTTATTTCGCTATCTTGTTTCTCAGTTTGGTGTATCATACATCTGGGTGACCAGCGTCTGCATACTGTGCTCTAAGCCGGCAGCGGTTCGAGGATTCGCTTAAGAGCGGCTGCGTGACTCTGAAGTGTTTTGTTTGGGCCCGATGCAGACGATGCTTGGACATAGACCGGCCAAAATAGGCTGGATTCAGAGCGTCATTACTCCTTAATTTGACAGCAGGATGCTCCTGCAGAAAGGCTTCTGAAGACAGTCCAAGCTTACTTTTGCTTTTTATATATATATTTGCTTTTTATATATGAGTGTATATATACACTCACCTAAAGGATTATTAGGAACACCTGTTCAATTTCTCATTAATGCAATTATCTAATCAACCAATCACATGGCAGTTGCTTCAATGCATTTAGGGGTGTGGTCCTGGTCAAGACAATCTCCTGAACTCCAAACTGAATGTCAGAATGGGAAAGAAAGGTGATTTAAGCAATTTTGAGCGTGGCATGGTTGTTGGTGCCAGACGGTCTGAGTATTTCACAGTCTGCTCAGTTACTGGGATTTTCACGCACAACCATTTCTAGGGTTTACAAAGAATGGTGTGCAAAGGGAAAAACATCCAGTATGCGGCAATCCTGTGGGCGAAAATGCCTTGTTGATGCTAGAGGTCAGAGGAGAATGGGCCGACTGATTCAAGCTGATACAAGAGCAACTTTGACTGAAATAACCACTCGTTACAACCGAGGTATGCAGCAAAGCATTTGTGAAGCCACAACACACACAACCTTGAGGCGGATGGGCTACAACAGCAGAAGACCCTACCGGGTACCACTCATCTCCACTACAAATAGGAAAAAGAGGCTACAATTTGCACGAGCTCACCAAAATTGGACAGTTGAAGACTGGAAAAATGTTGCCTGGTCTGATGAGTCTCGATTTCTGTTGAGACATTCAAATGGTAGAGTCAGAATTTGGCGTAAACAGAATGAGAACATGGATCCATCATGCCTTGTTACCACTGTGCAGGCTGGTGGTGGTGGTGTAATGGTGTGGGGGATGTTTTCTTGGCACACTTTAGGCCCCTTAGTGCCAATTGGGCATCGTTTACATGCCACGTTACTCAGCATTGTTTCTGATCATGTCCATCCCTTTATGACCACCATGTACCCATCCTCTGATGGCTACTTCCAGCAGGATAATGCACCATGTCACAAAGCTCGAATCATTTCAAATTGGTTTCTTGAACATGACAATGAGTTCACTGTACTAAAATGGCCCCCACAGTCACCAGATCTCAACCCAATAGAGCATCTTTGGGATGTGGTGGAACGGGAGCTTCGTGCCCTGGATGTGTATCCCACAAATCTCCATCAACTGCAAGATGCTATTCTATCAATATGGGCCAACATTTCTAAAGAATGCTTTCAGCACCTTGTTGAATCAATGCCACGTAGAATTAAGGCAGTTCTGAAGGCGAAAGGAGGTCAAACACCGTATTAGTATGGTGTTCCTAATAATCCTTTAGGTGAGTGTATATATATATATATAAATAAAAAATCAGTAGTTTCCCCTACCATTATATTAGGGACCGCCTGCACCTCCCACCCCCCCTTGAAGGTCAAGTTAATTTTATTTAATTTTATTTTCTATAAAGTGCCAGATCACAACAGAAGTCAGTTAAGGTTACCTTTCCTATAGATCAGGTCTATACATTGTCCTTTTATTAAACAAACTAAATATTTTATTTGTATGTTATTTTATATGTTATTTATCTTATTTACACAACAGCTTGTCATTTTTGTCTCTACACGGTCACGCGTTTACAATCCTCCTGTGCTTTCTGTATCGCGCATGGCGGAGTTCCGTCCCGATGCGCGCACACACAGGTGAGCACACTCCCACCAGTGGACAGAGAGCGCACGTCGGGAAATATGTAGTGTCAATCACATGAAAAGCAGACGAAAATATCTGCGTTTTTCGACTGCTGTCATTAAAAGTCACATATGAACACGATGAATCCTGTCGGTTTCCATCTGCCTCCCCCCCCTCCCCCCCAAGCTGTAAACCTAGTGTTTGTGTGTCTGTATATGTGTGTGTATATATATGTATATAATATATATAAAACATATATAATATATACTATATTGTGGGGAATAAAATGTCCCCCCCAGTGTGATAAAAACCTGTTTCGATATTGAGGACCATTTTTTCGGTCCCCACAGGGAGAAATTGTATTTTATTAAAATCTGTGACTGCCGTCAAAAATGTAAAAATGCCAAAAGTCTTGTATTTTGTTTGGTTACTTATCGTTAATGTTAGGGCTGGGTTGGGGTTATGGTTGTCATTGCTGGTATTGGGGATTTTCCCGTAGAAGTGAATGAACGGTCCCCACAAAGATTTGGATACTGTCTGTCTGTGTGTTTATGTATACATGCTTGTATAAAGAAAGAAGAGCAGCTGATTGAAATTCAGAGGTGGCCGTGTTACTACGCTCTCTGCTTAGTATCCTTCCTAGCAAAGCCTCATAATAAATGGCCCAGTCATCTCAGTCATAACAAATATGTCGCGGTATTTGTCATGAGTCCTGGGGGGTGGAGGTCCTGTTGCCAGCTGCATGACGAGAGGTCCCAGGTGACCCCCATCTCCGGCTGCGTGGCAGGGCCACCTAGAACTCCACCATCTACCTCGACGTTGGTGGGGATGTTGGAGTAACCCGACCTTGTAAAAATTAGGCCTCTTCATTAGGGGTGAATCCATCACCAGTGAGCTGAGTTTGTGGCCCTCTCCAAATGGTTGGGGGTCTGAACACCTGCACTGGATTACAGTGAAACTAATTTTTTGGTCAGTCTAATGTGCTCAGTGCCCGGGTCTGCCTCAGTTAGGACCACGATGCCCGTCTGTCTGCCCGCACCTGCTTGCTGAGCGTGGAGGCCCTCCTGTTATCCCGCTAATTCTCCCCGGCTGCCAGTGTACTCTCTCACCCTTTTATTTGTTTAGTTTTACTGTCTGTCCTCCCTACACCTTCTCCTTAAAGCTGTCAGCCCCGCCTCGCGGGCAGCACACTGACCGTTCCGGCTCCACAGCCCACCCTGCTTCTTTATGGATTCCCGTCTGCAAACACTTTAGCCTCGTCTGGCCCATTGATTTTCATATTACACCTCTTGATGTGTTTATTTATTTTATATATTTCTTTTTAAACATCACTGATGAGCTGCACAGTTTGGAGCCGCTGTTATTTTATTTTCCCACGTTAAATTACTTAATGGATCCTGAGGGGTCCCCAGAGATGGATAGAGCAATGGAAGGAGAGAGGGAGGGAGGGAGAGATTGAGTGAGTGAGTGTAGTGAGGACCTGGGGATGCCTGACTTTTTTGTTTCTTTTTTTTATTTCTGGGGGCGCCCCCCTCGTGACACAAAACCAAGCGGATGATTGTGGTGTAACTATGCCGTGTGACAGTGCCACATGTTGGTGTAGTGTGACAGTGCTGGGTGATGGTGCTGAGTGACAGTGCCGTGTGACAATATGGTGCGACGGTGCACTGTGATGTGTGTTACAGTGAAGCATGATGATACAGTGTAACAGTACCGCGTGACGGTGTGGTGTGACAGTATCTCGTGACGGCATGGCATTACAGTGCAGCATGATGATGCAGTGTGACAGTGACAGTGCACTATGACAGTGCTGCTTGATGTTGCAGTGTAACAGTACTGTATGATGGGGAGGCGTGACAGTGTGGTATGACGGAGCGGTGTGATAGTACCATTTGGCAGTGCAGGGTGACAGTGCGATGTAATGGTGTTCTGTGACAGTGCCATGTGATGGTGCAGTGTGACAGCATGATGTGATGCAGCCCCGTGACACTGGGGTGAGACAGTGCCATGTGACGGTGCTCTGTGGCAATGTGGCGTGACAGTGCAGTGTGACTGTACAGTGTGGCATGATGGTGCAGCGTGATCGTATGATGTGATGGGGCTGTGTGACAGTGTACTGTGACAGTGGCTTATAACAGTACGGTGGGGGTGGGCTGTTATCCCAAAAGCACCTGTCGGAGTAAGCTTGTAAGTTGGAATTTCCCCATTAAATAAGGAAGTGGCCTTATGGCTATTTGTGGGGCGACAGGTAGGACGCGCAGTAGACAGCTGGGGGGTGCCACTCAGACATTCCCAAGGTGTCCTTGAAGTTCACTGGCGGCCGTCTCACATTCAATTAGGGCCGTGCCTCTTCTCTGATCATTTTAACACCATATACCCCATCCCACATCTGTCCATGTGGACCGGCCCTGCGGGGAATCGCATTATGGAACCGGCCACTACCATGGTTAGTCGGGGGAGAGCGGGGATTGGATGATGGCTCTGGTGTGGGGGACCGTGGCGGCCCTCTTTTGTGGGGTGCCTTTGTTGTGACGGCCAGTATCAGCCACTCTCTCATCATGCTCAGGTCCTGGCAGGTGCGTAGAGCGGCCAGCCTCCAAAACACCTCCATGCTAATTAATCTCCCGCTGTCTGCTCGGTGGCATCTGCTCATCATAAGCGCATCTGCATATGAATCGGCCAGTAGCTTGTCGATCTCCCTCCTGTAGCCCCCCATTGTCATTATAATAGAGTCGGCTGCAGCTGTATGCATTGATCATCAGTCATAATCGATTGTCCGCTTTCTGCCGGGGGACAAGCAAGGGGGCGAGAGAGAGGAGGGTAGCGGATGGTGTCGGACAGACGTCCCGCCGGCGGCTGTCAGGATTCCAGCCGCTGAGGTTCAGCATAGCTGCGAGGGCCCACATAGAAATGCCTCCCAGTACGCAGCGTCTGTGTCATCATATCGCACTTTGAATTTCCAATTTGAAGAATTTCCACACGGCTGACATCTTGATAGTTTGCAGCTTCAAGCCGTGTATCTTCAGCTTACTGCAGCGAGTGACGGAACCTTGCAATCTGTGCAACTGATGCAAATGAGGCGGACGTGGGATATTAAAAAGATTTGAGCTTTGGATCAGGCTCTGGTAGCCTACACTGATCAATTAGAAATGCCTGGACTGGTCTCAGTTCTGGTCTTTGATAGCAGCTCGAAAAATCACTGATTTGGTCCATAGGATACCACATGCCAACTACGGGTCCTTCAGTATTCACAGCGGCTGTGGAAACGTCCCACAACTGACATGAACCTCTGTCTGTTGCTTGCCGCCTTTGTTGAGTTTTGTGACCTTTCACTCTCCGTGGTGCGTTTTAGCTACATACATCTAATGTGTCCGGAAAGGACCCAAGTCTCATTATTTGCATTCAACATTAAATTAGGTTTCTCCTTTCTATTGTGCTTCTCTTACCAGCGCATGTGGGTCTGTAATTTTTTTCCAGGGTCCAGAAAAGTTCTGATGTTTCTAAAGACGTTCCCATAATGGGATGAGTGGGGTCCCACTGCCCAGACAGTCCTACTTGCCTCCACAACCAAATGGGACTCAATCCAATTTTCCCACTGATTCCATCAGGTTCCTTTCTGGAGAATTAGAAGGGGGGTCGAGTTGCTGACCCCTCGGCCTGTAGCCCCGGGAGCATCCGCTGCCCCCCCAGGGGCTCCTCAGGTCCAGGTTCCAGCCGGGGTTTGTTTCCAGATGTGCTCCAGGGGGCGCTGTTGTGACCTCAGTCTGGTGGCTGTCATCTGTCTGTCCGATCCATAACTTTGTATGCACCCCCTCTCCACCCAGGACCCGCAGATTAGCGAAAGCAGATTAGGCCCCTAAACCCCTCACAGTTTAATTACGCTTGCATGTGTTGCCGTGCATCACAAACTGACCGCTTCTCTACTTTCGGAAAACATCTGGCGCTCTTCCATGAGGGCGAAGCCCCTTGTCCAGTGCGCAGTGACACCCCTGATTCACGCTACACGCCGCTGCAGGGTGTATCTGCACAGGGCACCATTACCAAACCTTTGCTATTTATTACGACTCAATGACATTGTTTGCGGATGAAAATGTAGCTTAGACCTACATTGCTAACCAAGTGAAGAAAATACCAGAAGGAAAAGATACATTTCAATAGGCTCCTTATAGTTTACTATTATTTACTTAGCAGTTTTTTGTAATTATTTTTCATGTTTTTTTCAATGGCAAGTTCAATTGCAGTCAACACGTTTTCTGTGCATTGTGATTTTTTTTTGCTGTTATTCTGAATGGCTGCAGTCTGAAAACACCTGACTGGTTATACGGCTGATCTCTGGGGCCGGTTTCTGCAGAGATGAAATCTCCATCAGCGGTCTGTCCGCCCGCTGGGAATTAAACACTCTAATCCAATCAGTCAGCTTCCCGAGAAGCCGTCCTCCGGGAAAATGGCGGGATCTCTCTCCGGGCCCCTTAAAAGCGTGGCTGTGAGTGCCTGCCGGGATGTGAGCAGGGAACAATGGGCTCCTGGGGTGAGTGTGTCTGGCAGTAGATGGGGTACCATCTGTGGGGCTGGGAGGGGGCACCGTGGTCACCCGCCATGCGACGTGGCCCAGGTTAACACATCAGAAAAACAACAAATAGATTTGGATACAACCGCAGGTGAAACCTCCCATCTAACCTTCATGTGTCTGGGTTTGAGGGACATCAAAAAAGGAGACCACCCGCCCCCCTCCCCAAAATGAGATTGCCCAGATCTTTGTAATCTTCGTAAAATCTCACGCTGCAGCCGGCAGCAACAATATCAGCATTTGTCATCATTATGGGGTTGAAAAGCTGTGATCAAGTGGTAATTAGAAGACAACACCCAGATGAAATGTACGTATCACACCACGAGGGGTGACCCCCCCCCCCCCCCCCCCCCCCCCAAAGCTTAGCATGGGATTTATGCCTTGGGTGACCCCTGTCCCAACCACAGCCCTCCCCCCCCATCACAGCCTTTTCCGTGGGTCGACATCAATCTGAATTGGACTATGGGGGCGTCGGAAGCGCACTGCCCCCTTAGTCTGTCTCCGGTAATTTGTTTTGCGCAATGTGGCCTCTTGGAAATCCTCTTAGACTCCCTCCCAACAGAGACCATCTCACCTTTTTGTGCCCAGAGACCTGGGAGGCCTCTTTGGGCCTGATTATCCCATTGGTCACGCTGCCGTGACTCGGCCTGGGAGTGCCTTCCCCATAATGTCTGCGATTTCACGCTCGCCCCACACTCGGGGTCTATCCTCGCCTTTCAGTAGGTTCAGTTGCTCTTTCTAGTGGGAAGTAAATCAATATTTAATCTTTTCACATAAGTCCCGAATCACGGTGGCTTTGTTTGTTAAGGTGTATATTTACACGTTTTATGTTTCTGTGTTTCAGGACAATGAAGGCCAGACAGCGTTACACTACGGTAAGTGTTTGGCACAGCTTTGAGGGACAATCAGAGATTGTGTGGTGTGAAAATACATAACCGCACCACTGTCTGATTACAGAATCCTGTATAATAGATTTTTTTATCATTTATAATTTTATAAAAAAGAATTTAACACATTAAGAACATAAGAAATATACAAACGAGAGGAGGCCATTCGGCCCATCAAGCTCGCTTGGGGAGAACTTAACTAATAGCTCAGAGTTGTTAAAATCTTATCTAGCTCTGATTTAAAGGAACCCAAGGATTCAGCTTGCACTACGTTATCAGGAAGACTATTCCATACTCTGACTACACGCTGTGTAAAGAAGTGCTTCCTTAAATCCAGTTTGAAATGTTCTCCCGCTAATTTCCACCTATGGCCACAAGTTCTTGTATTTGAACTAATGCTGAAGTAACTATTCGGTTGAACAGCATCCAAACCTGTTAGAATCTTATAGACCTGGATCATGTCCCCCCTCAGTCTCCTTTGCTTGAGGCTGAACAGATTTAGCTCAAATAACCTTTCCTCGTATGACATTCCTCTAAGACCAGGAATCATTCTTGTGGCCCTACGCTGCACCTTTTCTAAGGCCGCTATGTCCTTTTTAAGATATGGTGACCAAACCTGTACACAATATTGTAGGTGAGGTCTCACCAAGGAATTGTATAATCTTAGCATTACCTCCCTTGACTTAAACTCCACACACCTGGAGATATACCCCAACATCCTATTGGCCTTTTTTATTGCTTCCCTGCACTGGCGAGAATGAGACATGGAAGCATCAACATACACACCAAGGTCTTTCTCATAATCAGCTACCTTTATTTCAGCTGATTTATCTGATTATCAATGACATATATAACATGACGATATTTTGCTAGCCAGCTTGGTTTCCATGCCAACTCTGGTTGGTTTCCTGGCTAATTCGGTCTGTTTCCAGGTGGATCGGGTCAGTTTCTTGGCCGTTTGTGTCGGTTTCCAGGTGGATCGGGTCAGTTTCCTGGCCGTTTGTGTCGGTTTCCAGGTGGATCCGGTCAGTTTCCTGGCCAATTGTGTTGGTTTCTGGCCCAATTGGGTCCATTTCTTGGCCATTTGTGTTGGTTTCTGAGCTGATCAGGTCAGTTTCTTGCCCGCTTGTGTCAGTTTCCAGGCCGAATGAGTCTGGGCTTCAGTGCCGGCCTGCAGCTCTGGCCTTGCCCGCATAATGTCACTGAGCATCGCTTCATTATCAGCGGCTCCTGTGTCCCGTCTGTGTCTGTCCGCGTCTCCTGGGGGCCACAGCCATGCGCCACCCCTCCCCCACCCCCGCAAAAGCCACCATGGCTCCCAGAGGAAATCAGCCGCCCTCCACGGGGGCCGTGGGACAGAACGAGGGCAGGTCCGCCCGTGTCCCCCGAGCGAGGATGCCATCTGTCGCTGGGATGGCACGCTGGCAGGGGCCGGGCACACGGGGCGGTGCCGCTGCGAGGAAACGACTCATAAACATAAGCGATGAAGTCCGGGCAGCGGCGGCGAAGAATGAGAATTCATCCCCCTTCTTGTGCCGGGGCCACCACCGATGCCGAGTGATTAATTGAAGGTTTACTGTGCACCGTAAATTGTTCTCCTCCTCAAGGGCTCCCAGGGGGCCGGGGAGGACCAGGGCGTTTTTACAGGCCGCGGGCCGGCACACCGAGCTCAGAAAATAAAACACAATTTAAAAAAAATCAAGAAACTGACATAAGTACACCCGCCCTCCCCACCACACACACACACACACACACACACACACACACACACACATACACCCTTCGATGAATTCAAGGCTACCTGGAATCCCCTGGTGGGAGGCAGATTAAAAGACGTCCCTGTCGCTCAGGAATTCCTGCTAGCATCAGCCTGTCAGTGAGGGGTGGGTGTGTTTTTTCTTTTAATGAAGAGGATTGACACTCTGGTGAAAAAGCACTCAGAGTGCAGGAATCTGGACGCATCAGCGCAGTGGCTCGCTAACTCGGTTATGAAAGATGGGCAGCTAAGCGAACCCTGATAGCAACTCTGCACGGGCCCCGCGGGGCGGACCCTGATAGCGGCTCGGAACGGGCCCCGAAGGCTGGACCATACTAGCGGCTCGGAATGGGCCACGAAGGCTGGACCCTACCAGCAGCTCGGAACGGGCCCCGTGGGGCGGACCCTACTAGCAGCTCGGAGCGGGCCCCGAAGGCCGGACCCTGATATCTGCTTGGCGAGGCCCAACATAGACCAGACCATGATAAAACCTATGTCCTCCAGCAGGGGGTGTGATTATTTGTATCTCTCTACTTGGTTTTAAACCAATTTTTACCTGACTTTGGTCAGATAAAAGGAAGCACTTGCCTTTAGCTGAAACTCTCATCCCGTGGGTAAAAATGCAAATGAACTCTAGTGCTATAAAAATGCTTCATTTGGATGTGTGTGGCCAATAAAAATGCTCGTTCTGAGCAGAGAGGAAACTTGTAACCTAGATATGCATTTACACTACCGCGTTAGCTGCCTGATTTTGGACATTCTCTTCATAACCCACCTGCTGCGAATGTGTCACATGTCAATGGCCCTTCAGCAGCTCAGGTCACATGACCCAGGACCCCCTGCCTTCTCATCACTGGCCCTCTCTCACCTTTCTGAGTGTGGAATTACGTCCCTAATGGGTTTTTTTGGTCCCCTCAGCGTCTGCCTGCGAGTTTGCTGACATCGTAGAGCTGCTTCTCCAAGCCGGCGCTGACCCCTCCATCAAAGACCAGGAGGGCTCCCTTCCAGAAGAGGTCACAGACTCCAAGGACATCTCCACTCTCCTTCGCCAGTACGCTGCTACCAAAGGCTAGACCAAGGCATCCGTCAGTCCCCTACGAGACAACCCTCCCCTCTACCCATGAGAAAAGCAACCCGCCCCCCTTTCAGAAAGATCAATAATTCCATGGGCTGCATTTACCATTGTTATTAAAAACAAAAACCTCACAAATATGGCCTCTTTTGGTCCTTCAGTATTTTACATGAGAATGTATGTAGCCAGGGACTGGCAGGACTTTTGGTCTCTCCATCTTGACTTTACATATGATTCGGCTCTTAGCTTAGCAACCACTGGCTTTAGTCTTTCCCAGGTGTTATTTATAATTTACTGTGACGTTTTCTTGTCAGTGGATCAGTGAGTTTGAGGGTGGTGTTCATCTCGTCTTTCCGGCATCCAGTAAGATTTACGCACATTTTATTTGATCGATCAAAACTTGATGACATCCAAGCTGCAGTCTTCAGATTTCTGCATACATATGATTTGACTTTACTTGGTTATTTGAAAAGTATTATCATTTGTATTTCTTTTTCCAGATATACATTTGAATGCTAGGGCCGACATTATGTGAGACAACCACAAACTTGAGGTTTGGATTAACAGCACTGGTACAAGGAAGCCACTCTGCTTTGATTCCTGGCTTCCTTGGGTTGTAAAATATGAATGTATAAATCTGCAGAAGGCTGATGCTTTAGCCAGTGACCTTCTGACTCGTGCCCTCGACTGTCCCCATCACATTCAGATGAGTTCTCTGATCTTGATGGATCTTTGGAAATAAACGTGGAACTTGCAGACAGTTTCGCGGGTGTGTGTTTCTTAGTATCTGGTATAAGAAAGAATCTTTGGGAATGACAGACAAGGACTATGTTCATAACCTTGCCCCATCTGAGACTACATCTCCTAGTCAAGTGCAAGGCTACAAAAATAACCGTTAAAATGTTTTAATGTGGTTTGTTTCCATACATCTATCTTGCAACAGCTTATCCTGGCCAGTTTATTTTCAGTCAATTAATATATTAAATTTGTAAAATATTTATAATACTCTGCCTCCCTGACCAGGATAAGCGGTTGCAAGATGGATAGATGGAATATATATATTACATTAAATTAAAATACTCTGGCCCGAACTAAATTGTTTGAACAGTGATGTACAGTAGGCAAGAATCCAAACATGGTACTTAACTTTGATTGACTTTGGTCAGCATGACTCCAATTAATCAGTTAATTACCAAAAATTAAGTGTCATTTTAATAAAATGGCTTGGGCCCCACGTCAATGTACAGTGAGGTTCACAGTGACTGTTCTGCTGAGTGACATCGCCTGATCTTTTTCATGTTTTTGTAGGTATCTTCTGCTCAGGTTGGTCTTCCAAGTACTGCTTATCTGTCAGAGCTGCGGTGAGGGCTGAGCAATTAATCAAATTTTAATTTGTTACGATTTTGACTTACAATGATTACCAAAACAAAATAAGATAAAACTAGTATTGTTAAAGATAAAACAGGCATTGTGAGTATTGTTAAAATAGGACACTTTGAAAATTTGCTTTCTGGAAAAATCATGTCAATGTCTTGAATCCCAACTAAATACATGAATGCCCCTTGAACACTTAACTGTCCCATTTGTCAGCTGTCCCATTTTCATAATACTCACGTATTGTGCCATATTTCGGTTTGCAGTGATGCTGCTGTTTTGTTTTGTTATAAATTAAACTGTAGTGAAATTATATTTAGAGTTAAAGGAAATAAAATGTTAAAAAAATACATTTTAAGTTCAATAAATTTATGATATTTCCTAAGTCAATGAGTAATCATGTTAAATAATCCTAATTATGATTTTTACCATAATCAAGCAGCCCATCTCAGAAAACACAGGACTCGAGACTATATAAGGACACCCAAGACAGGTTGACCGTCCACTCAGGCTCCACACTCACACATACGCAATATGCAGGGAGACCAGAGTGAATGGGAAAACTGGAAAGGTAATGGCTGTCAGCAGTGGGAAAGCTGTCATGGTGACAATCCAGCACAACTGAGGGGCCATTTTTCGGGACGCTACAATACACTTAGAGAAAGTGCGTTCCGCCTAACCCAACGATCCCACATTCCCGCCCTGAAGCTCTTCTCCTACGATCACTCCATGTACCAGATATTATGTCACTTACAGTATATTCAGGCGCTCCTCAGCACATGCGGCTGCCTACAAATCAGCTTTAGATCTGTAAAAGCCCCCCCCCCCCCCAATCTCTCACACACGCACAAATCCAGCAACCCTCACTAAATGAAAATTCAAAATCCAAATCTCTGCTCCTAACTACATCTTATTAAAGAACCTAATGCATATCTGACCAAACAATGGGGACATACTGTAATCCTCCTCCGGCAAAATCCCGCTTAATATGAAGCATTAAATAACGCGCACAAAACAGACCTGTCAGCTGCTCTCTGTCTCCCGCGAAAACTCCTATGTGTGGTGTTATATTTAACAAAATGGTTTGGTGGCCAATAGTCATTCATCTTCATACATTCCCTCCCTGAGCAGGAAAGGTTAGGTCTGTATGTTTCACAAAGGCGCTCACCTCCCTTTTTCAGATGCCTGACTTCCCCGGCGGGAGGGGCTCAGCCCCGGTGACGGCGCGCTCCCGGTGCGCGTCTCCGCAGCTGTGACACTAAGCCCATTATATTTCCATTATGGCTCTCAATTTTCCCTGAGCTCTTCACTCCTGACACTGCCTCCTCTCAAATCATGTCCCATATTGCTTAACCTTCTTTACTTAACGTTTATGCATTTTTACAAGTTCCCCCACTCTCTGTTTCCCTAACACCATTAGAGACAGATGGCAGACGTTTGTAAACGGGATGAGTATGGCCGCTCTCTCCCCTCTCTCGGGGTTGACTATTGTATCGGGCACAGCTTAATGTGAGGCTTTATTCCTAGACGGAGTACTCAAAGACAAGCGAAATCCCCTAGTTGAAGCAGAGTGAAAACCTCTCATATGGGCATTAGGCACTGTGCTCGGGTTGGAAATGCACAGCAATACTCTTCTGTACACGGTGAAGCCATATTTCAGCCAGCTGTTACTTAAGGTCTGAAGTGTTTGCAGAGCCCGCAACCCATTAACTACACGCAGCATAGATTCACACGGCCTCCCTTCTGCGCGGGAAGTCATCCAAGGATTTTATTCTCAAATCATCTGCTCTTATAACTAAATAACATTAAATAAAGTTAATTTTGCTTGACAAAATAAAATCTGCGCAAGCCTCGATCTGCATGAACTTCAATTCGTCATGTCATACCGCATGGCCGAAAAAAAAGATCATTTGAGGGAAAAATAAGATTTCTACTTCACAGTGGCATCTTATATTTAATACTTTATCGGTTTATAAATTCATTGTCTACTGTTGCATTCGGGAAGTTTGTAATAAAAGCCGCAGATCGATGAAAATGGCCATTTGTGTTTGTGTTTGTCATCTTTGCAAAAGCAACAGTGCGGGAATTCCCCAGATTTATTTGTATACTAGTGCTGTAAGTGGCGTGTAAATTATCCCAACTGTCTTTGTCGCAATTTATCTTTGTTATGCGGTACTATTAATGGTTACCCGCTAATGGCCAAAGCTTGTCTGATCAATGGCAGAAAGAAATCACCCAGTTTTCTGGCATTATTTTATAAGCGGGTAGATCACATTTGGCCACCCCGGAAGCCGCAATTCAGTTGTAGATATTTGTACAGCAGTGGTACATTTCTGCTAGGTTTGTATATACGATCTTAAAATCAATCTTGCATAAAGAAGCAATTCAATGAGTGCTAACAATCGCGAAAGCATGGCGGTGCCATATTCCCCGCATTTTGTCTCCGGTTATGATTTATTTCCTAGTTAGAACTGGGTTCGCCGGTAACGTCTGCCCATCCATTTAACTCGTTACGCATCAGACAGGCGCGGAGCCTTTTATTTACTGTGCATGATTTTGTGCGGACATGTTTCCGCCGTTTTAAGCAAAGATCCCTCTTTCGTGTCCACACAGCACATTTATTCACATTTCAGCGGTTTTCAATTACTTAGCCCTGAGTGGATTAAGAAAACATCTATGCAACACTACAGTAATGCGCGGCTCTGAGTGGACACCCTGCCACCTTGTCATTTCTAAATGTAGAATAATGCTTCATTTATTTCCAGATCTATTTTTAAAATCTCGTTCGCAATCGTCACAACAGAGGTTGGATTTTCGAGATGGATGTCTTAAAGTCATCGAAAAAACAAAGAAACTCGGCACAGCGGAGCCTACTTAACCCAAAGACGATTCAACTTTATTTCTTTATATAGATTTTGCTATACACAGTTCATGCCGTCACACAGAAGGCATATGCGAATAGATTCAGTGCTTTCTTTTTAAATCCTTTTTCAAAGACACATGGCAATAAATAGTGCTTATGAAATGAGACTCTTGACACCTTTGAAACTGTACAAAATTTACAACAAAACCCCAGGGGTTAGAGGCAATAACAGTTTGAACAGAAAGTGTTTTAATACGTATATTGTTTTGTTTGATTATATATCCGTTTGCATGTCACAGCTGGGTTGCTGTGTTTCGGCTCGTCTTTCCAGATCGGGTCCATTACTTTGCAGCTGACATTAAAACAAACGCAAATAAATATTGAACTCACAGACCTTCCTCGGTTTCCATTCATCTTCGCTTGCGTCGTTTCCGTTTTTAATTGTTACACTGAGTACGTCTCATAGTGCTTCATGTTCTTTTATAGGTACCTCTATGTACACATAAGTCATGAAGTTATGAAATGTCATGTGGATACTGACAAAAATAGTAAAAACACAAGGGTTCATAAAAAAAACAAACCTTGCTTATTATACTCAGAAGCAGCTTGCAGTCCCCAGAAACCGACTGTAGAAATCATTACAAAATGTTAGAGTAACATCACATTCACAACATTAACTGCCTTATTATCTTGTTTGCATTAATTCATTATGATATTATTGACACAAAAGCTTCTGGAAGAGCAGTCCAGATACAGCCAAGTGTAACAGTTTATGAGAAGGACAATCTTCTTTCCTTACATTTTAATTCAATCGACTTCTAGATCAACCGAAAACATAGCAGAAGTTTCAGGACCTGAAATTTGAAAAGCATACATACAGAGTTCACGCTGCAAGCACATCCTGTAAGCTGAAAAGCCCTTTTTAGCGACCGAGTGTTACTTCCTTGTTACTGGGGCAGCCACGGTAGCATCTGAACCCCCTTGCTAGGCTGGATCACGTTAGCATGATGATCACATGTTAGCATGATGATCACATGTTAGCATGATGAATGCTCGCAGTATCAGGAATCAACACCAGACATGTTCAGGTATAATCAGGTGAGCCAGGCCAGCACTTTGCTCCTGTGATCTGTTTGGCTTTATTGGAAATCAGGCCTATTAGGCGCTGATACTCAATCATCTCACTCCTTTAAGTCCTCTGAGGGGAGACTGGGAATGCTGGAGAATCCCCAGTGCAACAAAACCGCTTAAGCTCCAAGATAGAGCCTGCATGCCTAAACACCGTGGTCTACCACAAGTTACTTCCTCACTCAGAACACGCTTTGACTTCACAACCATCTCCAGATGCGTTTGGGGTTTCAAGCAATAACTGAACGTAAGCCTGAACAGAACAGAAAGCACTGTTACACGGCCAGGGGGGGGGGCGTGAGGTACCTTTGTGGATGTCAGGGATCACGCTGAGATCTCTTTCTCTCTCCAGTGATTTAACACTCTACCGTGATGCAGCGTGACTCTGTACGCTGCATTGTGCACTCGCCTCTCACTCTTACTCACTGTGCAAAAAGAGTGTAAAGTGCATTGCCGCCGTAGAGACTTTGATGCCGGTACTGATCTTCCCAGAAGCATGCAGAGAGCCTTGTTGTGATTGTGCTCTAGTAGAGCTGAAACATGTTTGAGAAATACCCTATGTTCTGTCCTCATGAACCCATGCTGGAATTTATACATGTAAAATGGTCAAAAAACAAACAAACGGAACGAAACAGAATCACTGACAGACAGTACTTTGTTGGGGGTAGGCGTTAAACCTGCTGATTGGCCTCTTGTTGGACCTGACAGGTTTTCTCGTCTGCAGACATCCTGCTGTACGTAGGACACCCTACCCCCAACCCCACCGCTGACCGCTGTCCCACTCTTCCAGTCCTCAGTGGCCCTAAGTGGGGGCATCGGGCCTGGGGAGTTCCTTTTAGTTTCCATACCCTGCTCCTCCTTGCCCCTTTTTTTAAAAAAGCAAATGTCATGTCTGGGAGACAGAAAAAAGGCTGCTTGATGTTTCCTCATCCCTCCTCCAGATACTGCGTGTACCAGGCGGCCGGGCCCCGTGCTTTAAAACTGGGAGTGGTCCATCTCGTCCAGCCAGGAGCCGGGGCTGGTGGGGAAGTCTGGGTAACCCGTGCTGCTCTCTGTGGAGAGGTCAGAGGTGGGCCCCCCCGCCATGGATCGCGTCGCCTGGCCCGTAGCGCCTTGGGCTCCCTGCCCCACCAAGCTGTCCATGTTGAAGGCCAAGCTGCCTAAGAGTGGGGTGTGGCTGGGCAGGGAGGCGATGGAGGACGGTGACTGGGGGAGGCCGTAGGGGCTGCCTGCCCGTAGCTCGTGGTACGGCTGCCCGCCGCCGTCCAGAGAAAAGCCCCCGTTTAAGAGGCTTGTGCTTCCGACGTCGCCCACGCTCCCGTAGAGCCCGTTGGAGTGTCCCAGGTCGGGCAGGATCTGATCTTCTGCAGAGAGTGGAAAGACAATCGTTTGGAAGGTTATGCAGGGCGGCTGGGTGTGTAACCAAAGCATCATGGGATATCACAACGCATCACGTGATGATACAAATCGTGCATGTTTTATTGAAGCTGCATTCATAGGCATAATCCACAGATGCTGCCCCGCTTCAGTGAGGAGTTGACGAAGGAGCTGTGATTTACAAGTGTCATGTACCGAAGTCCCTGCAGGGGGCGCAAAACACTTCTGCTCAGTCCCTCAAGTGTTGTTCGGATGGAAATAACACCCTGGACCGCGTTCACGCTAATCGGCTAAAAGCCTGGCCCGCTTTATAGAGTTTTCAAGACAGCCTTCTCATTTCTAATAAAAAGGTTCCTTTTAAAAGAGGCCCGGAGGGGCAGTGTTTATGAGCCCCCAAAACGTGTAGCAGGAAGCTGCAGCCCGCAGGGCGGCCCTCCCGTGCACTGCAAATGAATTTGGGAGGACTGTGGGGGAGGGCCTCGGGGGGGCCTAAGTGGGGGGTGGGGGATCGCACACTGACCTCTGAAGCTTAGCTCGCTGTCACTGAGCCCCCCGTCCTCTGCAGAGCTCTCCTTCTCCGCCTTGCCGGCCCGGTTCCGTTTGACGTTTTTGTAGAACTGGCCCCAGCGGTGCCGCCCGGCGTCCTTCTTCAGACGCTTCTCCTTTGCGCGTCGGTTCTGGAACCACACCTGCAGGCCAGGCGGATGGCCAGTGACGCATTTATCAAGCTGCAGTGTAGCGTGATTATAAATCCCACCTTCCAGGTACCATGAGGACTCTATGGGTGCATTGATGAGCAGCTATAGAACACAGTCCTGTATCTGGTTTCCCTTTACTGTGGAAGTTCATTTCAGTATCTTCACTAAATATCTAACTGTTTAAATGAGTGATATAAAAATGTGTTTTTTTCTCTCGGGATGATGATGATCCCAGTGGATCTTAATTGTAAATATAATTTAGCTGTCCACTTGTGTGACAGACTGAAACGATATTGAGGCAGCCAATAGCTCCATGCTGAGACCCATGAGGTCCGCTGAAGTTCCAGCCTCTGATGTTTATTTCCTTGAGTCATTATTTGAGGAGGACATCACCTCAGCTGGTGTTTTGGGTTGGAATCGAGGACTCATTAATCGCATACATTGCCCCCCGTAGGACGGGAGGACCTGTGGTACAGCTCCAGAGTGACCCACCGACGGTGCATGAAGAATGACATACCTGCACCACCCGCATGTCCAGGCCTGTCTCCGAGGAGAGCTGCTCGCGAACATGGCGCGCCGGTTTTGGCGAGTTCTTGTAGGCACTCTTGAGGGTCTCCAGCTGCTTGGCGGTGATGGTGGTCCGTGGTCGCTTGGCTCCAGCCTCTGAGTCATCTTCAAGAGAAGCAAGAGGGTCATTGGAAGGAAGAGTGACGGCAATACAAGGAGACGCATGGAAGGAACGAGCCTAGCCCTTTAAGAACGGTGCTCTTAAAGTTTCTGCAGATGTTTCGGGAAGGGGAAATATCTCTTTAAGAAGAGTATGTGAGAGGTGTGCTTAGTACAAAGAGCTACTGCAATGTGACAAGGCAGTTAGAAGGAGATACAGAGTTCAATGCCTTTGAGATGCTCAGTCAGTACCACTCCAGCTGAAGAGGACATAAATCTCCCAAGAGGATTCTGGGAATGGGGAGTTATTGAGGGCCTACCATAAATGTGCATTACATCACTTAGCATAATCAATGGGCATTGCATGGAAATCTCCATAAACACGAAGCCAGGGCTTTCAGCATTCCGATCCATAAAAGGTCACGTCAACTCAAGATTTAATGAGCAGGATGCCAAGATCCTGAGATATTTTTATTATGATTTTGTTTCTTCAATACCCTCCCCCTTCTCGTATCACCTCTCTGTGTCTCTCTTACTGTATATTACAGTCAGGTGTGCCCTCTTGGATGCTAAACCCTGCTGTTTAAATGCTTCTGAATGGCCTATATTAGCTTGCCCTTGGTTAGCAGCCTCAGCAAGTTCAGGATGATTGTAGGTCAGTGTTTCCCAATCTGGTCCTCGGGTCCCCCAGACGGTCCATGTTTTTGCTCCCTTCCAGGGAGGGAGCGGAAATGTGGACCATCTGGGGGACCGGAGGACCAGATCGGGAAACACTGCCGTAGAGGAACCAAAGGGTCCTGCTTAGTGGACCAGGTGGCCAGATACAGGTTTTACTGTCCCTATGTCATACGCCCAGCAAGCATGATCAGCTTTGAGTTTGTTATTAATTATAATAACATCACCATTACTTCATTAAGACATTGTTACTAATATTGGTATCAGTAGAAGCAGAAGCGGCGCTGGTATGTTTGTAATCGGTGAAGTAGTTATAATAATCATAATGATCACCTATAAAGGACACTATACTCACAATCTAACACTACAGTTTTGCGTGTATGTTTGAAGTATGTAGCATGTGCTTAAAATCCTCAATGTCAATATACCTGGTCAAAGTTATATTGGTTTATTGGGAAAGACATTTTGTCCATGATGTGCTTTTGGGTTGAACTACAGTAATGATTTCTGAAGAAATGAATAGATGTCAGAAAGCCGCAATGTGGAGGAGGAAAGGCCTGGCGGAGGGGGTGGGGCCGGCATACCGTTCTGCTTGGCCGTCTCGTAGTCCTCCTTGCACACCAGCCTGCCGTCCTCCATCAGGTAGAACTCGTCACCGGTGGCCAGCTGCCGGCTGCACATGACGCAGGCGAAGCAGTGCAGGTGATACACAAAGTCCTGCGCCTTGCGCACCACCTGGGTGGGTGGGATGCCTTGCTGGCAGGAGGCGCACTTGGTCCCGAAGCGCCTGCAAGCAGACGCACGGTTAAGCAAGTGGGATGACGGCTGCATTCCAGCATGTAAAACCACCAGACGTTGAGCCGTAAATAAAGCATGGTGGCCAGGCGCTGGGGATGGTGCCCTGGAGGATCCTCATTATGTAAGAGTGCTTGGGGCTGGGCGCTGCGGCTCGAGGGCAACTCTTTGTTAATTCGCAGCTTGAGTAAATGCAGCAACTGCCCAGGGATGCAGTGAAGCAGCCAGAGTGAAGGTTGCAGCTGCCCAGAGATGCAGTGAAGCAGCCAGAGTGAATTCAGCAGCTGCCCAGGGATGTAGTGAAGCAGCCAGAGTGAATGCAGCGTTGCCCAGGGATGCAGTGAAGCGGCCAGAGTGAATGCGACAGAAGCTCAGGGATGCAGAGAAGCAGTTAGAGTGAATGCAACAGCTCCCCAGGGATGCAGTGAAGCAGCCAGAGTGAATGCAGCAGCTGCCCAGGGATGCAGTGAAGCAGCCAGAGTGAATGCAGCAGTTGCCCAGGGATGCAGTGAAGCAGCCAGAGTGAATGCGACAGAAGCCCAGGGATGCAGTGAAGTGTCCGCAGTGAATGCATCAGCTGCCCGGGATGCAGTGAATTGGCCAGAGTGAATGTTAGAGCTGCCCAAGGATACAGTGAAACAGCCAGAGTGAATGCGGCAGATGCCCAGGGTTGCAGTGAAGCAGTTAGAGTGAATGAGGCAGCTGCCCAGGGCTGCCGTGAAGCAGCCATAGTGAATGCGACAGCTGCCCAGGGATGCAGTGAAACAGCCAGAGTGAATTCAGCAGCTGCCAGGGATGCAGTGAAACAGTTAGAGTGAATACAGCAGTTGCCCAGGGATGCAGTGAAGCAGCCAGAGTGAATGCGGCAGCTGCCCAGGGATGCAGTGAAGTGACCAGAGTGAATGCAGCAGTTGCCCAGGGATGCAGTGAAGCAGCCAGAGTGAATGTGGCAGCTGCCCAGGGATGCAGTGAAGTGACCAGAGTGAATGCAGCAGCTGCCCAGGGATGCAGTGAAGCAGTTAGAGTGAATGCAGCTGCTTCCCAGGGATGCAGTGAAGCAGCCAGAGTGAAGGCAGTAGCTGCCCAGGGATGCAGTGAAGCAGCCAGAGTGAATGCGGCAGCTGCCCAGGGATGCAGTGAAGCGGCCAGAGTGAATGCAGCAGTTGCCCAGGGATGCAGTGAAGCAGCCAGAGTGAATGCGGCAGCTGCCCAGGGATGCAGTGAAGTGACCAGAGTGAATGCAGCAGCTGCCCAGGGATGCAGAGAAGCAATTACAGTGAATGCAGCAGCTGCCCAGGGATGCAGTGAAGCAGCCAGAGTGAAGGTAGTAGCTGCCCAGGGATGCAGTGAAGCAGCCAGAGTGAATGCGGCAGCTGCCCAGGGATGCAGTGAAGCGGCCAGAGTGAATGCAGCAGCTGCCCAGGGATGCAGTGAAGCAGTCAAAGTAAATGTGCAGAAGGGAAACTATAAAGGAGAGACTGGGGAAGGCTGTAAATCAGTAACTGTAAACGGCAAAATAAACCCCTTCCTCTGAAGCAAGGTTAAGCTGTGAGGCCCGCCCCCACCTCTGAGCTCCCCTTACTCCATCCCCCAGCATACCCCCCTCCTGCACGCCACTACAGTTCTAACATTAAACTGCCTCCAGCCCCTCTGTCCCCCCGGGCCCCCTAATAAAGTTAGCTACCAGCATCTGACTTGTGAGCTTTTTAGGTCTCATTGAAGCCTCTGACATTAAAACCTCTCAAACATGATTTAGTAAAAGCCAGTACTGATCCTGTTTTGGATAAAAGTCAAACCTAATTTTCTTCTTTAATGCCTCTGAAATTAAATCGCAAAAAAAAAAAAAAAACAAGGGGAAGAGGATGTGAAGAGAAGGAAGAAAAGGAACGTAGTTGCCATTTCTGTGGCCAGCGAGCAGTGCTGGGAGTGTTTTAATGTCCTCCATTGTGGAGCGGCAGCAAACAGCGGTGCCTTGTATTGCCCAGTAATGCATATCACTTGTTGGATCCAAGACAAACTCACGGCGCTTCCAGATTAATCTCTCAGTGCTTCTCCAAAAGCTGAGTCATGACAGATGCCTCTCCCTTCACACATCCATTACGGGTTACCATCATCAGAGCCCGGCCCCAGCCCAGGAGAGTGCAATTAAACGCTTTAAAGTCCCCGCTCGCGCATTTCCTTCTCCATTTAATAAGAAAACAAATGTCTAATAGCCGAACTTCTTTCGCTGGGTGGTGCTGAGAGATGTAATAAAACTGTGTCAAGCATCAGTTGACCTGGAATAGCTATGATTCCAGAACACTGCAATGTGAGTAGTTGGGAGCACGAGTGTGGCAAGGACACGCAGTGCTTTAGGGGAAAGTCCTAGACTAGGCACAGTGTTACACTCAGACAAGCATCGTCACGAAAGTCCCGCCTTAGCGCCGAATGAAAATGGCAGCTACCTTAGACAGGTGCTGTCACTGGTATGCTCTGGGGAGTATACTGATAATACCCCACCGCTTCAATTCAGACAGAATGTCTGATCTTCTTATATCATTGGCATTCTTTGGCAACAAATTATTTTGCAGTTAAACGCTGACAAGGATGTCTTATGCACCAGGTAGCCAAAGAGTATCTGGTATTCCTGCACCCACAACCAGACAGCCATAAAATCCTGGGGTCATGAATATAATGCAGGAAACGTGGGTGATGTCAAAAGCATATTTACTAGTGTATTTATAGGTTCTGCTGTATTCTTGACGAATGTAAAAGGTATGTGCTTTATTATTATATACTGCATTTTCTATTGTTTACTTATTTGAACACCTGGATGTGTTTTTATTTGTGCAGCTCAGGTATAGTACCATGATTCAGCCTTGGATTCCCTCAATGGATGTACGCTTGACACCTTTTCCTCCTCAGTTCGGCTCCTTAATCATTGTGAGGTTTGCTTGTCAGATCACATGACCTGCTGTGAAAGGCCCAGGGACACGGGCTTCTATGAGGGCCAGCAGGGGCTTCCTGGACCTCAGTCTGTCCTGCCTGATGCTGTAACTGCTCCAGCCTGCATGTCTGAAGGTAATTTACATGTTTCTGGCCTTCAAACAATACTTTTAATAAAGGATTATTCATGAAATTCAACTGAATTTCATTTAATTTAGCTGCAACATACACCTGCTTACATTGATCATATTGGTATTTGTCTCCTTCTTTGTTAACAAATCTATGGATATTTTATAATATTGCAAAAAAAAAAAAACATGTCACAAAAGTATTTCTAGGTTTATAGTCAGGGCGAATATTCTATCATTTGCCAACATAATAAAACATACCACAACTAAAATCAATTTAATTGCAATAAATAGTTCAGATGATTAAATGTTTGAAAGTCTAGCTATTACACTAGTGCGGTGTGTTGTCGCATGTGATTTCTTTGTACACTTGCTCTGGCACTGTACAATGACAATAAAGTGGAATTAAACTGATTCCCTAAAAATTAGGCGCACTGAATGGAAAAAAATATATAAAATTGAGAAAGACGAGGGTAAATGTTTCTCCCAACGTATAATATATGCGTATAAGACGTAACTGTTTGTTTAAAGACAGATCGATGACACTATTGTATTGGAACAATAGCGGGTAGATTGAAAGCTGCCATATTTCACATGTTTTTTAGGTAACAAAAAATATCAATAAAAGTATTAGCTCTCACTTGAAGAAATCTTCCTTGCAGTAGACATTTCCCGCGCGTGCGAAGCACTTGTCCGCCAGCAGCGCCTGACAATCGGCGCACTTCAGGCACTTCGAGTGCCAGTGCCGGTCCAGCACCTTCAGGATGAACTTGTCCAGGATATGCTGGCTGCAGCCGGCGCACTGGGGGATTTCTATCGGAACAGATGACACACATCAAGCTGCTGTATACCCGGAATCGTAAAGTAGTTCGCAGAGTAACGAAAAGTTCCACTTACAGTAATGTACCGATGGCTTACAAAGCATTCTACTTTTACTAGACGATAATCACAAACACAAATTTCCATTGCATGGCATGATACGCACAATTAATAATAGTAATATCTGATTAAAAGATTTACAGGCCTCATCTTAATAGCATTTTATTACGGGCAACGCGCGTAGCCTGGAAATATAACATGAATATCACATTTAAATAAACCGGGATTTACTTGAAAGATTAATAATTAATAGTAGATCTCCATAATATGAGTGATAAAAAGACAGCAATACTGTAATACAGCTATTTCTCAATAACGTACTTCACATTAAAAAAAAATTAAATGAATAAACCGATTAGGAACCCTCAACCACAACATTGCGATTATATGATGACATTTAAACGAAAAACCATAATAATTGTAGAGCACAGAATAAAATTAAACTTTTAAAAAATATATATTTATAATGCATATCATATAATGAATGGATAGGTATTTAAATAATAGTAAGTAATGAAAACCATGACAGACCAAAGAAAACGACACGTTAATTAACTAAATCTATAAATTTGAGGATACACCTTATCACTGATTTACGAATTATTGTACGTATACCGCTACCATAGAGGTTTTAAAATGACCCCACGTAGCTAAGCGACAAAGACGGCCACATGCCTATACTTACTTGAGCGAATATAATTTTTACCGTATAGCAAGAAATTCCTTGCCAACATAAAGATTGTCATTGTAAAAATGTATTACACAGAATCAAAGATATCCCGCATATATCAGAATGAAATTCATTAAAATGTTTATGCTATTAATGGATTGATTTTATTTTGCAATCTTCTTAGCTGTCTGCTATAGCGCAGCAAAAAATCCTATGTAGATTTTTCTTCAGTGGGTTTGCTGTATGTATTAAGACAGACTTCAATTCATTATCAAATAGTCGAATGATTTTCGAGAGATTATTCATGGGTGAAACATTGTTTCTTGCTAAGAACAAACCAATTGAGCAGTCAGTTTTCATGGGTTTAAGAGCCTGCAGTCAAGCTAGGTTTTAATATGAAATATTAAATAATCTAATACTGAAAATCAAAATGACAATAGAAGCACTAATCGTTATAATCTACTAATGTTTATATATTACCTGTCTCACTCGTACGTCACTTTAAATTACACAAATGCTTTAGATAGTAACAGTGTCTACAAAGTAATCATGAATGCGAATATTTTATTTCAGTAAGGTTTGTATGATTTTGAAATTGATTTAAACTGAGACAGTTATTATCAGAGAGAGAAACTGTACATTTCCACTTCCAAGTTAATCTGAATGTTACTATATAGTGGACTGAAAAAACGAACATTTTCGCATAAACATGAAAAAGTAGTGATTCTAGTTTTTCGCTATCTCGTACTTACAGAAATTGCAACACAATGGAGGCGTACTGAGGGACGAGGTCGTACAGAGGGTGCAAATCGGAGGATATACCGCTATTTCTATATCAGTACACTCTGTATAATCGTTCAAAAATTGAATTGCATAAATATCTGGATGAGGTCTTGACCGTGTAATCGCCGTCCTAATTCGAGGCGCTGTGTCTGTCACAAATTTGTTTAGTTCGTACAATTGCCACTATTCCCAGATTCCAAAATGAACAATTCCAGGCTAAAAATCCCCAGGAATCATTTAATATCCTTTTTTAACTGGCTAAATAGCCCAGTAATCGTCATCGAAATATTTAAGGAAAAAAAACAATTTTTGTTTCTACACCTGTGACCCTGTGTGTAAAACATTATGTTGCTAATATTGTCTTCATTCGGTATCATAATTCAAAATTTTGACAAAATAGATTGATGCCAACTTATTAAGGTGTGCAAAAACCCGTGCTGGCTTTTGTAACAATGCCACGACGCTGACATGATTTATCAAACGTTTGCCCTAGTAACTAAGTCACATATTACTTCATTTGAATCAAGTTATAGCAGAATTATAATGTATCCCATGTTGTGGTAGCATAGCTGTGTATCAGTAAAAATACACAGCGTGAAACAACTACAATGTCAAACAATATTTTTGCATTATATAGTTAAAATTAGGGAATTGATTCGGGGAAACCGAGCACTGCGACTTTAAGAAGCTCTGAAAGTTGGCAGCGACTGTTCTGGTCCAAGGTACTTTGGCACGCCGTATTGCAATAAGTGCAGCCGTGGATTCAATGGAATAAATTAAAACACTGATGGCATAAACGGAGCCGCGTGTCAGCGCGCCCGTTGCTGATGATTCTGCAGAACCCATTAACAGGCAGCCTCGAATAAGACGAAAGATTAAATAAACGAAACAGTGATGTAGAGAACAGCAGCTGAAAGACACACACAGGGTGCTGAACGGACAGCGCCGTGATTCTTTCCATTAAGGCCGCAGCCTTGGCTACCTTTCCGCCATAACCTTAACAATTCCCCTTGGCGCATTGGCTTGAAGATGCATTAGAATATTCCATTTCTTCAGTCATAACTGCTCTCATTAGAACATAGCTTTAGGTATATTTCCGTTGACCTCGCATTCCAGACCTTGAAAAAAATCAATTCTACCTTTTAATTAATTTTCTTGTTTTAAATTTCCTTTTTTTTGTAAGGTACAAATACATTAAAATGGGACACGTTCAATAACTCAGTAGTTCAGTGAATTATTATTATTATTCAGATAAATAGAGGCCCACATTTTGATCCAGAAAAATCCACGCTTACTAATTCAGCAATTCAAGCTAATCAGTAAGGTATTTAAAAGATACTAAAGTTACCACCTAGAATGAAAATAAATGTTATCTGTTAGTAAAAATATCAGTGATGTGAAGATAGTACACAACCAGTTGCGGCAAGTGATACAACGATTTAGAACTTGGATAAAAGCCGCATATTAAAATTTCATGTGAGGGTTAGTCTCTGTTTGCTAATGATATTCTGTAATATTATTAATATAGTGTTATATTTTAAAACCCTATTCTTCTTATTACAGTAGTAGCCTAGTGGTAGTAGTAGTAACAAAGTAACAACAATAAATAATAATAATAACAATTACTTCGTTGTTATTTTTAATTGTGGTTAATTATTATTGCTATTGTCAATTAATATCATAATAATCTGTTGAAAAATTCTGCGAGCGTAACCATTTGCTTGACATTTATCGAGGAATTTAGCGCAGTCTATCAAAGGAAATATGACTTTGAAACGTAATAACTGGGTCGCATGTGCTGTCAGGTAGCCTTGACATGAATAATTAGGTCAGGAATTTATCCAGTTCAGGTTCCACCCTGATTTTGCCATCAGATTATATAGGCCTAGTAGAGATTAACATGCTGGAGATGAAGACCAGATGCGATGATAATAGGTAATTTAATACTGTGATGCTGATAACCACTCAAATACTAAATTTATACATTTTTCAAAATTAAGAATTGTGTATAATAAAACCGAAACATTTTAAATTTTATTGGCGCAGAGCATATGAACTTTTTTCTCATAGAAATACATTTCGTGAAAAAACACTAGATTATGAAGTACTATTTTATCACAGGTAATGTTAAATACAGAATTGTAGTGAATACAAGCACGGTGTTTTTCGGCACTCTATAAAATATATGCGTTTATTTTTCACATACTAAGAAGCAAAGATACGTTTCATGGTAAGCTCACGCCAACATAAACAGACACAAAATGTGCAGAACAAACTCATAACACTGACCGACAGTGAGCACGGCCGCATTCCTTAAAAGTCCAACCATCTTGTTAGAATCGTGACATAGTGAAAGGCCGTTTGATATACAGGCCTACCGTTTGTAAAAGTAAGTAAAGTTTTGAGGGTTTTTGCAGCATAATTGTAAAAGAACATATGCATGTATGATATATATGTATGGGAAATTTAGCGGAGTGTTTTTAGTGTCTAAATGTCGCAACGCCATCGTAGCATGTTCAGAAATACTGAGTCACAGAGCAAATGCCAAGCGTAGCATTAAATTCTTGCCATGTACCAAATTCACTATCTAGGTACCCCGAAAAGGACAAATGTTGCGTACAATGAAAAAGACATGTTGCACTTCCGCATAGCTCACTGCTTTTAGGTAAAGCGCTCAATGACTCTGAGGACACCGTGAATGGTTATCATACACAAAAACGCGCGCACGCACACACATGCATACACACGCGCGCGTGCACACAAGCGCACACACACATACACACACACACATACGAGGAATAGTCTAACAGCCGATGAAATAGCTTTTTAGACTATCTCAGTACTTCTTGTCTCACTCTCCGTGTTTAAGTTACAGGATGCGCATATCGTGACAGCGAGCTCCTGCAGCATTCCAAAGCATGCTCGCCAATTACTTTATGAAATAATCGATAGAAGAGGTAGAAACAGCCTTACGTTGCATTGGCACTCCGAGAATTTCTGGTAGACTCTTTACCGGGCTTTCTGTCGGTATAACAGCAGCACTTTGCATCATTGTGATCCAATAATATAAAAATTCACACACGGGCACACTCACAAAGTAGAGGACTGAAGATCTCCCGGTCTTATATTATATAAAACATAAAAATATATACAAAAAGGACGATCCGTCTTTTTTCGGGTCAACGTCCCTCTGGCCGTTTCGGTCCTACTGGCCCTTCGTTTATCCGGGAAAATTGTCCGAGCCTGCGGGATTTCGTCGTGCTCTTTTGGCGTGGATAAGACGGGCAGCTTGATTCATTCACACTGCAGGGGTAGCCATGACGTCACCGCTAGCAAAGGCCCCGCCCGAGAGCCAATGGGATCGGTGACCGGCTGAGAGCGGGCGGAAACACATGCACAACAGGTAAGCGCGGAGGAGGACCTCGGGAACGGGGACGGGATGCGCTCAAAGAGGTGGGACTTCATCTTAGTCAAAAAGGCTGTAAATACGGACTAAAAAGTATTCTAGGCCTATATGAGCCATCAGATGCGCAATACGACGGTGTTTTTCATCACCCAGCTGTTCTTATAAATTTTAGACCACCCATACTATTTTTCTAATAATTCATAATTTGTTAAAAAATTATATTGTGCCAAAGAGCTATTTTCGATTGTATTTAAGTATCATACTTAAAAATGATCGTTTTTGGATTAACATGTAAATAATCGAAATGACACGTTTTACGATACGCGTTCCCTGAAAGTAAGATAGGAAAGTGCAGCAGAATGTAATTGCTGGGAAGTGGTTAGGTGTTTACTTTGACAGGCGAAGTCCACGCAGGGTCTCTCTCCACTGACAGTATTCATTTCAATCCAGTTGTCGAGGGACTGGTCTCAGATAAAATATTCCCCCAGGAGAGTTCGTAGTTCAGGCAAGATGAACTCAATCTTCCAATCCAATTCTTTTCAAGGATACAATAAAACGTGGCTGTTTGCTCTGCCTTCTGGACAGATTAAAAATAATACTGCTCAGGCTGCGAAGGAAAAACCAAGTTCTCTCAAGTACTGTATTTGCCTACTGACGAGTAAGACATAATAATAACAATAACAATAACAATAACAACAATAATAATAACAACAACAACATCAATAATAATAATAGTTAATAATAATGATATTTTAAGTAGTAGTGGTAATAGCAGTAGTAGTAGTTGTTTGTACAGAATTATCACTTCAGATAAGTTTAAACATTTCGGTTATTGGTTATTCGGTTATTAGATGGCCATGAGATTTATATTAAGCTCTACACAAATTTGCCACTCAGATTGGTGCATTTGTTCACTTAAACATGGATTAATTCACATTTGCTTGTGAAAATAAATTATTAGAAACCTTTAATTTCATAGTCCCGACTCTTCCCGTTTCCCGCTGTGCTCTTTATCTGGCTAAATTAAACGTACAAGTACATCTTTAATTAGAGACCAAAGAGATTTTAAAATGCCAAATATACAGCGCTCTCTCGCCACAGTAGATTACTAACCCCGAAACAACAACACAAAATAATAAAAAGGTATTTATCCATTTAATGTTGGAAAGTTGTATTGTGATAGCTGGGGTTCACGCATTGCTTACTATCAAAGTAATGATGAGGAAATGTACTGAAATACATATCAATTTGACAGGTACACGTTCTCAGATATTTGCTTGAATAAACATGCAGTTTGATATTAGTAACACAATGAAGAAATTTAAAATAAAGCCGCAAAACCTGAATTTGAAACATTGCCCACAGTTTTAATTATCTCACCATTTATAATTTCGAGTTTGATGTAACTGCACATTAAAAAGACTTTAAACTATAAACTGAAATGTAATTGCCTTATGGACGGTCAGAGCTATCATTGTTAATTTACGGGGTTTCTGCCTATGCACGAGCTGGACACTTGTCATCCCCAATATGTGCTTTTATGAACTACATATCTCAATAAAAGCAAGGATTGTTCGTCTTCCGGATAATGAAAATGTAATAGAGAATAAACAACGAAAACGAAGATATATAACATCTGAAAAATTATCTTCGGCGTAACTAAGAACAATTATTTATTCTATTAATGCCAGTTCACTATAAAATCGGACAAGGAAGATACACGTTTCGTTTGTATTAAAGTATATTTTACAAGACGCCTCACTAGATTCACTGTAAGTTTTAAGACTTGTTATGATTCCAACATTCCAACAGAATCGAAAAATGACATAATATTAACCCATCTGTGAAGCACCGACACAAAGTAACTTCTGAACAGGATTACAGGCCGAAAGTACGTATATATGATGAAGCGATGGATGTGCTCTCTTTATTCGTGCCTAATTATTTTCTGAATACTGTCATATATATATATATATATATATATATCCTTCATCAGTGAAGGTAATACGACTGACTCCAAGATTCTCCATTTTGTGGGAAATTACACTTCGTGTCGTTGCTTGCAAAATATATACCCACCGCTGGGCTGGCGTGCAAAAATCATCATGCTGCCCCGTTTGGCTTATTTTAGAAAGTATTACATATTTCTTACAGTTTAATTTTGTCAGAAACCTCTCAAGCTGATTACCTTCGACCAGCTGCAGTTTGGCCCAAACGTGAACTCTGCGCCGTGTGTGTGCAGCTAGGTACAGCGGTGCTGGCCACACATTAATCTGAGTTTCGATTATTTGATTTTTATAATTTTCTCCCCCTAAGATCTTTCAATCATGCTGATTGAAAGGTAGCTTTAAAAATCCATTTGGATTTCAAATGCGCTGAAAGGTAAATGTTCTTAAAGTATTAACTTATCTAAACAGGTTCATTAATAAGCAAGTAATGTTTATTTCAAAATTGATGTGATCTTATATTCCAGGAAGACAAAAAACAAGTGTACAAAATCAAAAGCGAAATATTAAAAAAATCAAGCGAAAATAAGCATAAACCTAGTAGTCCTATTGAAGTTTTAACATAGGAAATACTTTTATGAAATTAAATTCGAAGTGTCTATTCGTTATTGCCCTGTAAATTTTGATTGAGTTTGATATTTACATTTTTTTTTTAGATTTTAATTTCTGTTTGGTCTTCCGGTACCCTAACGAGATTCTGATAGTAAAAGGTAAGGTTTCCACATGTTATGTAACAGCTTGCAGAAAACATTGATGCGTGTGTAAGGTATAATTTATATCAGTAGCGAGTTGGAGAATTTTCACTAGGAGAGTTGACCTATTCACCTTTAATTATACCTAATGCTTCAATGCAGGAGTTCATTGATGTTTCTGACTCACGGTCGCCCTGTGGCTCACAAATCCATCACGTAGGTGTATTTTCCTACCCCGATCGTTCCCCGACTTATACTAAGGCGGATGCCAAGAGCATCAATTGCACTAAGACGTGTTGAGGTTAAACCGCTGTTAAGAGCAGGGCGGGTTCGTAATAACAGCAGAAACAACAGCAAAGTGCCTTTGCAACGAGTTGGTGATGCCGAGAAAGAGCGCATCTTTTGGAGAACCCGGAAAAAAAATTACTGATGCACGCAATTCAATGAAAAGTAAAATGCCAGTGAACATTCTTATGCAATGTCAGCAGAAGTGGCAAGCAGCGTCACATCACTGGGTCTGTTTATTTCTCTCGATCGCTCACTGCCTGCAACGGCCGCTGAGATTCGGTCGACCGTCTTAATGCAAAGCAGGCGCAGCTTTAATCATCGCTACCGTCTTGGAATAGAAGGCCAACAAGTGATCCCTCTGAGATTTCTCAATGATAGGCTCCGTGTTATCTTCGGGGGCATCAATTTATATATGCTGTCTGATTCCCCCGCCCTCCATACGATCCCTATTGCCCCAGCCTCCCTTCGGAAGCATGTTAGCGTCCCTGACAGAAAGGACAAAAGGGAACCTAAACCCCCGAAAAGCAGCCTGGTTTCCCGCTTAATTCATTTTGTCCCATAACATTGAAACAGATGTGTGTTTTCCTATTCTTACCTGTCTGACTCTGTAAGATAATTAATGGTATGCTTTAGAATAAGTCGATTGCTTAAATGACTGTTTGCATGTAGGCTACTGTGTTCCGCATCTTCATTGAAAAGCTAGATGCCACATACTGCACTGTAGTTATGCATGGTAAGTGTCCCTTTCCAGTCCCATATGCAATTATGAAATCATTCATGAGAGGAAGCTAAATTATTTAAATAAGGAGCGAGTCTAACTCCGTTGTCCATGTATAAAATTTAAACGGCACTTTCAGAAGGTACATACATTAGCATAGGCCGAAATAAACAGCAGTTGTAACTTTATCGTCTAGCTGCTGAAATCGCTGTTGTTGTTTACTAAATCTTTGACTTGACGATTCAATGCTTTTTGAACCTGCTCATTAAAACATTGTTATTGTAAAAGAAAACATTGCAGAGTAAGCAGATGTCATACCGTCCCGCAGGTCCACAGCTTCGTGGGCAGCTGCCACGCAAACCTACCTACTCAGGTGACTCTGGAGTCAGTTTATTTCAGCACCGCTTGCAGTGGACAGCCGTTCACGCCGAGTAATGGCGCCTTTCCGTATTGTTTGGCTTGGATTCCGCAGGGAAAAACGGAGTTGCCCCCGATCTTCCTAACTCTGCCCTGTGTATTTTTATTTGTCGATAAATGTACAAATCCAAAAAAGAAAGAAAGAAAAAAACTGGTCGAGGCCGAAGCATCAATGACAGAGCTCTATACTCCAATTCCCGGCAAGAAAGGCGCCGAGATAGAGACGGGGACCTTAGGAGAGGGCACGGAGAAAATTAAATTGCACTTGGGGGCAAATTCTATTAGGGAATAGTTATTGTCTCTTGACAGGTCCTGTCCATTTACGTAATTAGTTAAAGGACGAGATTATGCATTGTTTGAATCAACAAAACAGTTATGTTCCAGAATGAAATGGTTTTCTCTTGCATTGAGGGTTTCGTCTCATTTTATTTATATTTGTTCAAACAATTCCATGTACACAATCTGTTTGAATAAAGTATGTTAATATCAACGTTTTTATTTGCCCATAACTGCAACTTATGTAAAAAAATAAGCAAGCAAGCAAACAAACAAACACATTCTTAAGACCTACAAAGGGGATTTTAGTTTACATGGGTTTTATCGATATTTATCTCCTATCTGCCAATATGTTTTATGTTTTCCCCCCAAACAAAAAATTGAAGTATTTTATTGAATTTCTTAAAGTTAACCAAAAACAGCTGCGTAGAAAATCACGATAGTTATTTAATAATTCTTCAAATATAGTTGATGAATAATTATATGAGCTATTTAAAAATAGAGGAAAATATTAAAAGGAACGCTGACCGACTTATGAACGTCCATATTCCCATTAAATTAACGAAGTAATAGGCTATTTAATAGGCTGGTAAACAGATTATGCACCAAAATATTTTTTGCCCTGATAATGGAACATCTACTAGTACTTTGAAAAGATCAGGATTTGATATTTTGAGCCCTTTTTCTTTTACTGTAGTCGATAATTGATCTTGGACCTAATTTTTCTAATTATACTTCATAAATGAGTTCAAGAAGAATCTTTCCAAATGTAAATTTTATAGTGAGAAGAATCCAATCAAAATAAGGGAACGCATTAAGATACTAAAGCCTTTAACACAATCGCTGCATTGAGTGGTAGCTCGTAATTAGAAAAATGAATTTCTTTTATCCATCCATCCATCCATCCATCCTATTTTCAATAAACCCTGTGAGTGCAGTGAACAGAAGCGACATCCTGGCCGCCTCTAATGAACGCTTTCTAAATTCAGGCTATTTAAACGTGCATCTCAGAAAAATCGTTTACAAAAACAAGGAACAGAACAAATGCAAATAAAACAAATAAGTGAAATAAGATTTAAGCCAAGTAAAATGTTTGTTTAAAGGACCGTCCAAAGGCGCTCTGAAAACATTAGCAAACTGCTGATTGACATGCCTGGGATGTGGCCCGAGTTTGTACTGAGGATAGCGAGGCCCGTTGCAGATAGAGAGCTGCCCGTTTCCAAATGTCAGGAGAACCCAGTCTAAAAGGTACAAGACCTTCTTCAGAGTTATGGTATGATCAGATTCGATACTGTTAATGCACTGACATTATTTATCAAACATCAGAAAGTTTAGTGGTCCATATGGTTCAGGAGTCATTTTAAGTGAAGTTGATGGATTGTAAGGTATTAGCTTAGAGTTATTGATGGCTGAGGATGATGACTGTGTCATTCAGATGGGGTGAGCAGCTGGGCTGCATCCTGTCATATGGCAGGACGGGGTTAGCGCTAAAAAAATGCCAAAGATGGGTGCTTAAACGCCTTTCGCCTTCATTATAAACCGACCCTGAAGCCATTTTTACTAATTCTTCCTTTTTTACTATATGAGGCATTTATTACAATGGTGTAATTTCAACCTCAAGCTTAATACACCCAAAAGGCTGGAGAACAAATGATCAGTTATTCAATTAGCGAGAAGCTAAATGTACTCGGTGTGAGAAACACACCATTAATCCCTATTGGAAACGCCTGAAGCCAAGATGTTTCAGTGAGTTTAGCCTTTGAACAACAGTAAATAAACGGAGTGGATAGCTAATTTAATCTGGTAATTAAACTATTATACAATGCACAATAAAAACTAAACATCACATTCAGACATGGAAGTCATTGTCATTAAAATGGATGTTCTTGTTGAAGATAATTATAATCCCTTTGTAGAATAAATATGGTGCATACATCAATCAATTAATCAGTCACTTTATTGGTATTATATGTCATATATTTGATGGCTTCTATAATCAATTTGATATTTGAGCACTGCGTAAATACAGGGATATTTCAATATTTTCATAGCCCATCCTTTTAGTGTAAATTTTCACCTCACTTCAGGCCATTGTGTTTTTTTCCTATTTATTGGGTTACAGACAAAGATATTATTGAGCATATAGACCAGTCAGGCCTGCTGAAGGCTTGAGGCAAAGGCAAGTTTCTCCTCAAGTTGGTCTCCTTGGTGAGCTATGGCCCCTTAGCATAATACATACGGCACATCCCACAGTAACTGGGCTCCACTTTTAGCTCTGGAAGCTACGGCTAGCTTGCTGGAGCTGCAGATGAGCCAACACAAAGCCAGTGATATTGCTGGCTCCAAAGCAGCCCAGGTAACACAAACAACACTGCATCACCCTCACACAACTGGGGCTTTAACAAGTACAGAGAATTCTGCTGAGAAAAAGTCAAATCCAGCGGGAGGATCCTGGCACGTCTGCTTTTCACCTAAATAATCGATGGTAATGTGCTCAGACCCAGTGACGTCCAGCACGCCGGGCATGAGCAGTGTGCACTGGGGTCGATACTCCCCTTTAATTATCAATACTCCCCTTTAATTATCTCCCGTCGGTCAACTGCAACTCTCCGCATCTTGATTTATGCAGCTGTACATGACAACTAGCAGAGAGACCAATGGTGTTTCCAAGAGTTAATGTTACCCTATGACACTTTGTTTATTTTACAAATAAATAAAACTCTAAACAATGTGGTACTTTTAGCTTGAACTTTCCTAAAACTGTTTATTTTATGTGTGTAATCATCATTATAGCTGGAAAACATTCGGCATCATTCAGAGCTCATCCAGCAACTGTAATTAAATTGATGCTGGATGTCTGTACACTAGTGAGTGTGCATATTTTTATTATAGTTTTTTTTCAGTAATTACTGGTTCAGTCCCATAATTCCCAATCTAATGCCCTCACTGGAACATTCTCTGGAGCAAGCATTCCACCATCATTAATGTTACCATACATTTATTATTCTGACAAACGAGTATATCAAACGAACAGGGGATGTTGATACAAACACATAAGCTGGAAAGGTTTTGACAGTGTCCTGCATAAAAATCCCAGGAGGACAGCTGTTTCTGAGGTGATGGAACCAGCCGGTCTGGCACCAGCAATCATAACACATATGGCATATGATCTCTTATATCAGGCATCATAGCAGTAAGTTGACCTGCTGTGTGTATTTAGTTGCAGCCACATGAATCACTGTTTGCTGGAGCAGGCTGTTTGCGGTAACGTGGAGGGCTATCTAATAAATTGCCCCCAGAGTTTAAGACAAACACCTAAAAAATATTTCAAAACAAATATTTGACAATAGTCCCAGAGCGTGGTAAATCTATTCAGCTATTGAATTATAATTTAATAAACTTGTTTTGATCATGTATCGATACATATTTTTGCTCTCAGATGTAATCTTCGAATCTACTGTGCAGAAAAAGTTAGCAAGAGGTACAATATGACCCCATGTAAAGTCATTTCAAATCCACCACGATCGTAATTATGTACTCCACACTACAGCACACAAGCAGAGAGGATCGCTAACTGGATCAAATTAAATTCCAGCATGTGCATATTGATGAATTATTTTCTAACAAGACTGCCTCCCTTCACCCCCACAAGGGGCTTCAGATCAGCATAAACTACAGGGGGCGCCAGTCGTAACTTAGGGCAGACAGGAAGTGAGCAGAGATGCTGGTCTAGGTAAGCACTTCATTAGCTGCAAACGAGGAGCATGGAACTGAGGGCACTGAGAAATCAGGAAGAGCTCCAAGCACTGGCTGTTGAGTGTGGTGAACTCGGGGGGGGCTTTTCCCCAGGGCTTTCATAGGAACACAAAGCTTAGCTGGTCAATAATAATCTACACACTCAAAACAAAAACCACCAGGGAGACATTAGGATGTAGCCACATCTACTGATCATTCTGAGGCTTTAATTGATTTGAAATGTTGTCTTGCGTCTTAAAATATCATATGAATATGAATTAGCAATACATCATGCAGCATGTAATACTGGTAGGCTTGTCTACATAAATTAGCTTTAATTTATATATCTATATATACTTAACAGCTATGTTAAGAAAGAACGGAATTTAAGGGAATACTGCAACAGCCATACAGATGTTCTGGGCAATCCTCAGTAATAAATTTAAATGTTCAACAGTGATTTATACTGTTTATAACCAACCAGGAAGATTGGTACCCCATTATTAAAAAAGCAGATTAATAATTGATCCTGGGGAGTGTATTCACCCTGCCCTTCTCTCTGTTGTGGCTGTAATGTTATTTAGGTCTATGTGTCAGCATGACAACACATGTAAAGAAAACGGTCTTTCAGTACAAAGGCTGCCCTCTGTTACACTTAAAGAGCCACTTGGATTAGCCAACTGAAATGCTTGGTTATAAATGAAACAGCCTTAAGTTCCACCTAATATCTCCTTTTCCTAATTAACAACAACAACAGCAACAACAATAATAAAGAGGAAAATAAGGAGTATGTGGAAATGGGTCGCAATAATTCAAAGAACAGCGAATGTTTTTGTCTTGCATAAGTACATAATCAGTCATTTCCTTGTAACTAAGACTTAGTTTGTGGTTAATTAATACATTAACTGTTGGTATATTAACTGTTGGTTCATGAATAATTATGAGCATAATGGTATATTATTTGTGCCCTCAAGTAAAGTGTTACCAATTTGACTGACACCAAAAGGTTTTAAATCAAGCAAACGGGCATCTAAGTCATTTAAAATACTGTTTTACCGTTGGACCATAATTCAGGTTTTACATGACTTGACGTATCTTTCATTAACCTTCATTAACCCTAATCAATTTCCTGCTCTTCTAAATTAAAACTGTGTGTGGAATTACAGCGGTGAGTTTCCTTTGCTCTGAGGTTTCAGTGTCTGTGACTCACCTGGGATGTTTCCACGTCGCCTACATAAGTGGAGGTGACTGATGGTCTGGGTCCTGGGACAGTGAACACTTGGTTTGGGATGTGATTCGGGTTGTGGGAAAGTGAGAGGAAGCTGTGAAAGTGAAGATCAAGATTAATCTGAGCCTGCTTGACTCTCCAGCTTCAGGGCTCGATCTAGAATCTGAAGGTCAGGGACAAGTGGAGTATCATATATTAACAGTATTTTTTTTTTCCATTTTAATTTATTCCCTGTGTTTCCCCACACTATGCCTCCATAGGAGAGCTTTATAGTATTATTAACGTCAGGGAGAAGATGACAGAAAATGTATCAAACCTGTCCAGCATTTTAATACTAGCAGAAGATGGGTCATAAACAATGAGATGGTGAACACAGGAGAACTCACCAATAAAACTGAACATTGTCAAATTTATGGAAGATGACACAAGGGCTACAAGGTGATTTTTTTTACCCTTGAGATGTGCGCTAGGATATTGAAATATTCCCCATATTATCCTGTACACCAGACACACAGGTACGGCACCTACACATCGGAGATGATGGGTATGCAGGTCTGGAACAAATTTACATCCTGAAGTTTCTCTTCCTTTGGTGACTGGCTTCCATTTTTTTGATGTTTCGACAGCAAAATCAATATCTGCATGATCCTGTTAATTGTACTTGGCAGAAATGAACTGCTCAGAGGTCTAAAGGTTTGTGAGCCAAAGAGCTCCAGTAAAAAATCTACATTCTGAGCTTGAGATTGAGGGTATCGTGATTAGATCTTATCTCCTTTTTCACCCTTGTGGTACAAAGGGTATTGTCATAATGCATTATTCTTTGCTAACGGCCTTCTTATGAAGCTCTACAGGAACCATAAACCTGGATGCTGGAGAATGAGGTAGGAACAACGCTGTTCATCTCTAGAACTTATAATTGTTTCCCTGCGTGAGCTGTTGGCTGGGGTGGGTGAATCTCATTAAAATGGATAACTATTCCACCATTTCAATTATGCTACAGTACGTTATTCGCAGTCCATGACAGAAGGTGGAGTTTATGGGGTGCCACTGTGGAGCTTGTTTTTCTGTCAAGGAGTCATGGAACGTGACTGAAAAAGTGTGACGTTTAGCTGTGTGACACATACACTTGATGAAAGATGCTCTTCTGACTCTTGGTACTGCTAATGAGCTGGTCTACATCTAATATCTTCTCGGCATCGTACTAAGATGGATTGACAAGCTTTTACCAGGAGAGAAGGACAGCTAAGGCACTGCAGGGCTTGGGATCAGACGCTGATACTCCTCAGGTGGGTCTGTAATCTGCGCCGCATCAAACCTCCTACTTTCCAAGGCGCCTTTCATTGGTCTGCCACAAGCCCCAGGAGCGTGAAGGAAAGCCGATTGTGTTTTAATAAAGTTTATTATCGGGGGGAGGCTAATCCTGGCGGTAATCTGCCGCAGCTCTAAGGAAAGCTGGATTACTCGCTCACCGTAATCCGCATGAAAATGTCAGGATTTAGCTGCTGCAGCAGAGCAGATGGCAACAGGCCTGCTCTTCAACCACTTACACCCACTCTTCCTAAAACCCCCAGCAAGGAACATATTTAAATTAAGAGCCACATAATAATAAATGATGAAAATGCTAAGTTTTGTTTCCTTTAAAACATCTTAAAATGGGTAGGTTGTGTAAGAAACACATAACATCTCCTATGCTCTTAAAGGATGAACCAAGTGGGCAACCATCGAAGATCTACTCGCTCAAAATGGTCAAAAGAGAGTCGTATCCTCCTGAGACCCCACCCATTCATTTATGTCCATTGCAGTGGACATTTTGTTTTTGCATCTATCTTTTCACTAATGTAAGGAAACATATTTATTCCTGTTGTACACTAAAGAGGACATGCTGTGAAATTAAAAATAAATTTGAAAAAAGATGTCTTATTATCTCCAAAGACACAGAAAATCACAATTAACCTAAAACTGAAGGACACTTTTTTTCCTTGGGTCTCAGGAGGATATGGTCAGCCGGCGGCTGTGTCACTCTCTACTGGACCAAAGATTATACCGGGTACCTGAATGGATCCTCTCAGGGAAACCCAGGTACTTTTCATTAAACTGGAAACATCTTCAAGGACTTTAACTAGTTAAATTTCGGTCAAAACCATGTTATACATGCCAAACAAGTCAGCTTCTTAGCAAAAATAATTTTATTGGGTTATTTCATACATCTAGAATCTGAAGTTCAGGGACAAGTGGGGACACAAGTGGAGTATCATATATTAACAGTATTTTAATTTATTCCTTCTTATGAAAAATTTGCATGAAACTGGAAAGTTAGGTGTGAGAACAGGTCAACTCTATTCTCCCATGTTTTTACCCAGGCTTACAGGCCACTGTGTAACAACACTCTGATTTTACCATCATCATCGTGCAAAGCTTTGGGCAACACACCAGGGCCTATGTCAACAAAGAAATTAAATGTCGGTATTTAACATGATGACTGGAATTATGGATATATTTTTGATCCTTGCAGAGGAAATCAAAGGGCTGAGAGTCCAAACAGGGCAGACAATCAAACCGTTACCACACACACACAAATGTCAATGTCTGCAGCCGAATTTTACTGCACAGGTATGAGTAGGTTGAGAATTCATTTTTCACCAGTTAAACATTTTGCACACACAGTTAATTCACATATTAAAATAAAAATAAATTAAAATTACAATCACAGTTAAGAATGGGAATTCCTTTTTCTAAAGTTTGTTAGGTCACACGTGGTAAAAGGGAAACACCTCTCAGCTGGACTGACAACAGGAAGAAAGCTCTGCGCACCTCCCCCAACCGCCCTGCGGATGAGCACGGAGGAAATAGGTCCTCAGGAGAAGTGGCTGGTGGCGCGGCAGCGGAGGCTCAGGGCAGCGGAGGCTCAGGGCAGCGGAGGCTCAGGGCAGCGGAGGCTCAGGGCAGCGCAGGCTCAGGGCAGCGGAGGCTCAGGGCAGCGCCAGCTTGGCGCGGTACAGACGCCCGCGCCCCTTGGAGCAGCGGTACATGGCCAGCAGACACAGGGAGGACAGGACGTAGAGCAGGGCGCACAGGCTGACGTCCAGGCGGGAGAAGCCGAGGGCCAGGACCGAGATCCAGGGGCGACGTGCCCCCTGCCTGCCTTCACCCTCCAGCTCCGCATACCTCCCCGTCAGACCCCGCTTCTGGAGACGCCTCTGTTCCCCGGGGAGGTCGTCAGGCTCCACGGGCAGCAAGGCCACCTCGGGTGCCGGTCGGTGGCCCCGCAGCGCCCTCTTCCTGCGGCTAGACCGAAGGTCCTTCGACTGATAGAGGCGGCTGACGAAGGAGTCCAGGTCCACAATGTCCTCCTGCGGCTCCCGGGGCCTCAGGCCCACAATGCTGGGCCGGCGCTCCCACTCCTTCTCCTGGGATGGAGGAAGCTCCAAGGCAGCGGCCTCCTCTCCCTCTCTGCCTCCAGGCTCCTGCTCCCCTACCACCAGCACCTCCTTATCCTCCTCCACCTCTGAAGTGGGCTCATCCCCTTCCTTTGCCTCCATCCTTCCCCGGGTGTCATGCCCTGCCTGCGCCGCCCGGTCCTCTGTCCCCTGGGCCCGGCCTGCCTCCTGGGGACGCACGTCCTGCAGGTAGTTGTCCAGGATCTTGCTGGAAGAGTAGTAGTCCATGAGGAAGGACAGCACCTCAGGCTCCTGCCAGCTGTGCTCCCCGTTGTCTATGCCGTGACATTTGGGACACAACTCTGGGGGGGGCCACTGAATCTTGGGGAAGTTGGGGTCTTCACTTAGATCACCTGAGGAGAAAAAAAATTAGCCAAACCAGGAGCAAAATGATAGACAGGACAGACTGGAGTAGATCTCTGAACAACAGGCAGATAAAAACCGAACACCTGCAGCACAGCTGCATGTGTTTACAGTTACATGATGGTCTTCCTGTCCTTGTTAATATCTGATTATCTAGTTAAGGTGACAGCAAGCTAGAGCTAAACCCAAGACAAACTCGGACCAGGACAGCAGTCCGGGCTCAGGACACTCGAATGTGCAAAGGTGAGTCGCGACCATCCTGTCATCTGACCGGCACGTGAGAGGAAACTGGGGCAGCAAAAAGCGACAGAGAGGAGAGCTGGGAATTTTTAAAAAGCACCTTCCGATTGTCCTCCCACAAAACATCCGCAGCTGGATATCCATAAAGCCTCTCAGGGGGGCAGGCGGGGGGTTGGGGGGACTTGCCCTGTGGGGAACAGGTTGGTGGGATGTCCAGTGGGGAGGGACTGAGAGATAAAAGATGTGGCGAGGTGGCCCAGGGCCCCCGCCCCCGGGCCTCATCTCGCCACCGCTGTCGAGAGAGCCCCACCCCCATCTCCAAATTGAATATGAAAGCAGGGACCTCCAAGGGAGCTGCTTTTAATGAATTAGAATTTTTGCCTGCCTCCCCCCTCCCCCAAATGGAGGCATCTGTTAATAAATTGCTTGTCGCCGCTGATGCAGTGGGTGGGGGAGGGGGGATGGAGTCAAAGCTGCAGCAATTCTGTCACTTTACCATGCTGTCAATTTACATCCCCCCCCCATCTCACCAGCAGCTTAATCTCAGGCTCACGCGTCCGTCTGCTCCTATGCCGCATACATCACTTCCCATAGCAGATACATCACTTTTATTGGCCCCCGCTGCTCTCCGCGTTTCCCCGGCTTGCCGTCCGTACCTCTGCTTGGCGTCTCCCTTGCATTTCCACACCCCAGCTAAAATCCAGCTAATTTCACAAAAAGCTCCAAGCACAGGACTCTGCCCCCGAGGACATGTGTCGCTCTTTTAGCTCGCGACACTGCCCCTAGTGGCAGCACCCCCACGCAGCTGCAGCGTCTAGTCTAGCTCGCTCACCCCAGCCGGCCTGCGCAGACACACGCTAATGGCCTCTTTAGTGGTGACAAGTGGCAGTCACATCCTCCTTTGTGCCACGACGGAAGGCCTCCTGTCTGGGGTCTCAGGACACAGCGCACCGACCTCCCTGTGCTGGAGGGGGGTGTTACAGCTCCTGCTGCCCTGTTGCTGTTGGGGGGGGGGGGGGGGGGAGATGCGCTTTCACAGGCTCTTTGTACTGGGTAAATGAATTGTCCGGCTCCTTTACAAATAGCTCACTTCATGCGTCGTTGCCCCTCAAAGGAGGGGGGTGGAGGTGGATTTGCTAAAGAGACACAGTTTAAGAAGGGGGGCTGTTCCCTAGGGGGGGTACAAATGAGAAGCAGCAGCAGCAGAGGGTGGGAGGGATATTGGTACTCATTGCCAAAACCCGACATCACCCCCCTCCCCAACCACAAAACACCACCACACATCACCCTGCCATGTTAACCTCTGCCGGGGGGAGTTTACAATGTCCATGTGGGCGGGAACGAGGCCCGGTGACTCAGCGCGTGCCACCTGCCGTCACAGGCATCCTGGGAATTCAGCCCTCGCCCCACGCCACTCCGCTCCCGTCTGTGTCAATTGTCGAGTGAGAAAATGGCCGCCTTGGGAGGGGGAGACAGAGCAGGCCTAATAGATCGGGGTGTCAGGGGACCGGGGACAATAAAGCGGCTCGCCGACGACCCCTAGGCCTCACTTATTCATGATTACGACCCTCCAGCAGATTGGTTCTAGGCACGGCCCCGCCGCCTATCACGGCAGTCAAAGAAACCAATCAAGCCATTAGACAAAGTAGTGTGATGATGACTGAGCAGTAAACACCTCCAGAGGACAGCCAGCCGAAAGCATCGCGACACCGGGATCCCTCAGTGGCGAAGGGGCTCTCCCGGTCTGCTAGCGACACACAGAACCTCATGGACCAAGCGAGGCTCACAGCCAGGGGGCGCTGATGGTAAAGGCCAAAAAGCAGAAGCCCGGAGCTGCGGAACCCGGAGCCCGCTGCCGCTGGAGAAGGCCCCGGGGCCCCGACGCGCGGACCAGCGGCAGCCCTCCTGCTGAAGTGTCCCGCGAGCTGCAGATGGGCTAGCAGGAGAGTCTCAGCCTAATCCCGGGGTAGAGGAGATGGGACGAGGGGCAGCTGGTGTCTGGCCAGGGGATCGACAAACTTAAAGGGATTTAAGGGGTGAGGCGCAAGCCAGGCTGTTCAGAAGCGGGAGGGGAAAAAAAATAAATAACAAGCACAGGTTCCATTTGCTGCCGTACGTATCCTGGACTTAAATGCCATTTCGGGGGACATTACGCAAGAAACGAACGATGCTAAGTAGGCAACTAAGTAAATAAATAAGCAGGAAACATATAATGATTCCTACAACTCATAGCTGCTTTCATGGCAGCACTCAGACAGTAAAATATAGCGACCTGATGTCGGAATGAAATATCTGCATTGCCACGGCAGAGAAAAGCCAGCAGTGACCTGCGCTCCCTTGCTTATAGTGGACGAGCAGACTCAAGGAACTTCAACGCGAAAGGAAACATCGATAGCGAGTTCTCGTTAATTGTTGCTACGTGGTGGTTTGTTTGAGAAAAGATCCACAATTAAGTTTCAGTCACATGACTTGCCTAGTCCGAACGGGAGTCCAGTAAAACACCCCCCCCCCCCCCCCACACTAGCTCCACCATCCCCTCAAGGTGAATTATGAACATTTTTTCATCTGTGGCTTCAGCAACAGCAGTGAAACAACACTATCACAGCTGTGTGGCAAAGCGCACACCTTGCTATACTCCGGTAAATCTCAAGCTAGCAACACAAAACTTTTTCCTTCACGCTCACATATTAACGTGGGCCAGACACCTTCCAGAAAGAAAGCCGGGCTCAAATGGGTGGGAACCGCACCGCACTCACCTGCCAGCCGGTTGTTGACGCGGTTGTGCCGGGACCAGAGCCAGAGCACGGCCTCCGACTGCGTCTTCACCTGGTTCATGCTCTCCTGGGCCATGCCCTCGAAGTGGCTGGCACACTCGTGGCAGCCAAAGAACTTTTTGACGTAGATCCTCATCGCCTGCAGTACCTCCTGAGGCCCTGCGCGAGGGGGGGGGCGCCAAACACACCATCAGCTGACAGAGAACAACAGTTATTTACACAAACTCATTACCTGTATAGTTATCTACAGGGAGGTGGAAAAGACCATACGCTTACATCAAACCCAACCACACTAAATGTTTGCAAAAAACAAAGTGCCCTGAGTGAAACAAGAATCTGGGAGCCTAGATATAGAATCACATGGCAGGACGCGAGTCTACCGGAGGAGATCAATATTAGGGAAACTTTCCCTGTGGGAAAATTCATGAGTTTGACCTCAGGCTTTCCTGGGGCTCAAGTTGACCCCACAAATTAACCAAATGCCACAGGAGTTTGAGAACCTTCTATAGCCCCGGATGTGAGGCTTTGTTCTTCAGGCCTCCCCCCCACCCCCATCTGTGTAGCTAGCAGTAATCCAGCAGTCTGTTAGGGGCAGATGGACATCCCCCCCCCCCATAAGCCCCAGAATAAACCCTGGAGAAAGAGGTGCACTGGAGAGCCACCCCTTTCATTAACCACTCAAATTCCACTAATCTCACTAAAATCCCAACACAACAGAACTCTTCCGGCACGTGAAGGACAGTAAATCAGGAAAAGAAACAAACCAACACCGTCTAAACCTGAGAGAATTAACAACAAGCACAGGGAGTGCAGGCGAGACTGGAAGCTACTGAGAACTTTACAGGTTAAATGACTAGCTACAAACCTTAAAACCCAACAGGCATCTCTTGGCCACTGGGATAGGGGGTCTGTTCAGATTATAGTGATCTTCAGGAAAACACCCAAGTACTCTGTCAGAGCCCAGTGATTGGGTAGGCAGTGATCTGGTAGGCACAAACAGGGTGGGCAGTGATCTGCTGGGCACTAAAAGGGCACGCAGTGATCAGGCGGGCACTAACAGGGCAGGCACTGATCTGGTGGGCAGTGATCAGTTAGGCAGTAAGAGGGCAGGCAGTGACTGGGTGGGCAGTAAGAGGGCGGGCAGTGACAGGGTGGGCAGTAAGAGGGCGGGCAGTGACTGGGTGGGCAGTAAAAGGGCGGGCAGTGACTGGGTGGGCAGTAAGAGGGCGGGCAGTGACTGGGCGGGCAGTGACTGGGCGGGCAGTAAGAGGGCGGGCAGTGACTGGGTGGACAGTGATCAGTTAGGCAGTAAGAGGGCGGGCAGTGACTGGGTGGGCAGTAAGAGGACGGGCAGTGATTGGGTAAAGCAAACTGGCTCGATAACAGTGAACTGAACACTGGACATGCACAAGGATGCCGGGACAGGATGCAAATATGCTCACTGGAGTCAGAGGCGCTGTTGGCTGCCACAGTCAGCGCGTGGAAGAGAGTCCACATGGAGCAGGGGTACTTCCTGAAGTGCGGCTGGGATCCCTGGCAGCCTACCCACCTCTCGCCGTGGGGCAGGACCGCATCCTGAATGGAAGCACAGGGATAAGAAGGGGGTGCTAGGGGGGGGGGGGGTCACTGAGCACTGGCTAGGAGCTAACAGGGACGCTAAGGGAGCGGCCCGGCTTGCTGGTGTGTCTGGGCAGGTGCCCATCCCTCAAAGGCGACGACCATGTGCAGCGGGGGCAGCCCGCCTCCCTCACCTTAAACAGGAACTCAACCATAACTATATTCTACAGGTTATTTGAAAAAAATATTGCTGTTTTTAAAGCTTCCAAACCACCAGGGGGCGGTGTGGAGCACAGAGGGTTAGAGATTGATGCTCGTATCCTGAAGGATGTGGTTCAAATCCATGGCTCTCAGAGTAATTATATCACTGTTGAGCCCTTGAGCAACTGATAATTACTCAACTGCTCCATGGACCTGCTCACTGGTGCATTGCAAAAGTGGACAACAGTAAGCTGTTAAATAAGCAGTCTGTTTGTCATACATCTCTTCTTCCTATGTTTTTTGTTTCTGATTTGGGCAACCCCTCCCCACCCCCTCCACCAAGGAGCACAGTGCTGGGCTGGTGCCAGTCACCAGCGCCCGCTCCTTGTGGCAGGGCGCCTCTCACCTCTGTCGCATTGTTCAGCACCTCCAGGAAAGAGTTGTACTGCAGTTCCGAGTCCTGAAGTCCATTCAGCCATGCGTTGGCGGTTTGCAGCAGATTCCTCACCACCGGTCGGCCTGGGAAGTACTGTGACAGGGAGGCGGAACATGGTACTGATGTGTGGGGGGAGGGGCGGCAGGGCCCGGGGGCACCCAAAACACACACAGCACTATTTATGGACAATGTGACCTCAAAGAATTTTACTAGGAGTGACGGGACCCAACATCCCGGCATCCAGGCTGCCTCTACAGCCAGCTCTGGGAAGCAAACGCGACAGGCCGTACTGGGGGCTCACAGGCCGCACTGGGGGCTCACAGCCCAGCGGCTCCACACAGCTGAGAACATGGTCTGCCATGATTTAAGACATTAGAGTGTGAACACCATCAGCTGTAAAGTACAAATGTGGTACGCTCACCCCCCGCAGCTGAATGTCCATGTTGCTCAGCAGAAGGGCTGTAGGCTCCATATCCATTATTCACTCAGCCCCCCCCCCCCCCCAATCCTGTCAGCATACTCAGTCTTAGTAAACAGGGAAATCTATACTATATCCAGTGTTTCCCAATCTAGTGTTCGGGGACCCGCAGACAGTCTGGCAGGGGCCTCAGAAGGAGCAAACTCATGGACCGACTGTAGTTCCCCGAGGACCGGGTAGGGAAACACTGCGATATGCTGTATATATACACGCCTTTTTTAGGATGGAATGCCTTATCTTATTCAACTATTCTGTTAACATAAAATCTGGGTAGTTTCTCCTCTAGAGACATAGATTCTTAAGTTTCAAGTGACTCACTTTCAGCAACAGTTTAAAAGCCAAGTGAGCATCCAAACGTTACCTCATGGGGCTGATTAGCAGTAACACACATGTATTTACTCAAGCGCCAGTCAGTTAAGAGGCATTTTAAACTGACCCGATGACTCATTCCTCACAGATCAGCCTGTCTGGCAAATTTAAGCACCCATGTTTACAGCGGGGTACTCAGTGAGAATGGGTCCCCGGCAGCTTAACACACAAGAGTCAGCTAATGCTAACGGGTGGGTGGTTGTGATGATATCTGAATCCAACATTTATCCGAGTTCCATTGGCACTGACGTCTCAGATAAGAAAGATGGGCCGGGACCTCCCAGAGCAGCGGTGCAGAAACAAGCCTGGATAGAGGCCAGAGACGCCTCCCCTCTCCCCGGAGCTCCGGGGCCCCAGCCGGGACCCAGCCGGGACCCCAGCGGGCCGCCTTTCCGCTGATTTGTGTGCAGCGTTTTCAATTTGCTCTCACCATCTGTTCAGCGGCGCTGAGTCCAGAGTCTCTCCCATTCATCACAGTCTAACGGGATGGGCGATAAAGGCGGCCGGCTAAAGAGACCCTCAGTATGAGGCTAACCCCTTCACCTTGCTCTCACCTGCCCCCTGGCCTACAATTAACAGGCACCGCAAGCCCCCCATAAAAAGGCTAAACAAAAATGCCCAAGACGCCTGGCCGCTGCAGACAGACGGCAAACACACTCGGACCAAATTGCGGGGATCAGTCATTGTCACGGTGAGGAAAGCTCGTTAGAAAATGTTTCGATCAAACTAAACCAGAAGCACCGGACACTTACGCTGACGCGCAGCCTGGCTTCCCAGTTACCGAAGCGCCCGGCCTTGTTTTCCCAGAAAAATGCTCCTCAGGACAACAGTAATGATTCAGAAGGAGGTTAAAGTTGAGGCAGGAAAATGAAACCAGAAGCCTTTGAGACCGACAGGTTTCAAGCTGACACACATGCATGCATGTATATGTACACACACACACACACACACACACACAAATATTTGTATTCTTATCATTATGAGGACCGTCTATTCATTTTTATGGTAAAAACCCTAATCCCAGCAAAACCCCATGGCATTTTCAGTTTTTTATTGCAGTAACAGATTTTTAAAAATTGAGTTGACTTTTGGTTCCCCCAATGTAACATATACATAGTATGCACACACACACACACACACACACACACACACACAGTAAAGATGTTATTCTGTGGTTTTGGCATCAAGTGCGACCCGTTTGCCATACTGACGGAATCTCACAGCTCGCCCCGGTGCCCTCGGGCCCCTCCCCCTCTCTGGGGCCACTGCAGCCCACTTCCTCAGGACAATATGTCATCCTCAATCCGATTAGCATCAGCGTTTGGGAAACTGCAGCCCCCCCGGGGAGGGACAGAGTGTGTCTGTGGGGCCAGAGCAGGGGGGCCCCGTGTAATCAGGCCCCGCAGGGCCCCAGGGAGCCATGCGTGTGTCAGAACCGGACGACGCCAAACGACTCCCCCGCCCCCAAACCTACACCTGCCTGTGGCTCCCTCACACATACTTGTGAGAGGCTTTTGTGTGCTGGAAATTTCCTGCCAAAGAGGGACAGCGGCCAGGTCCCTAGACCGGCATTGCTGCTCCGTGTATGTGTGTGTGTGGAGGGGAGACTCGTAATTCACCAAGATGGTACCAAGATGTCTCCTCTTAAGCCTGAAGTTTACAGAGCCAGCCTCTGTCGGGAGACGTGGCGCACTGGGCAGCAACACAGCACTGAGAAAAGCACTTCAAATGCATCTCTCACAGTTCTCTATTTCCTCCTGGGGGGCTCTAATCGCATGCATTTTGTGGAGCCCCCCCCAGCAGGATTAAATGTTGGTCCTTTGTTTAGGGAGCATTTAGTATCCTCAGCATATGCTGATAAAACCGAGTAAAGCAGAAGCTTACAGTCCCCCCCCCACAACCCAACTCTTAATGGGGGGGGGAGGTTAAATTCCTCAGGTCAAGGATATCAGCCAAACAAACTGGGGTTAATTTCCCCCCTGCCCATCCATCCCCACCCAGTCCTACACACCATCACTGATTAATGGTGGGGGAGTTCCTGGCAGGTCACTGTCTGCAGCCTGGGGAGGCACACGCTTGGCACGTGCCTCTGGGGGAGTAACATGAGGCCCCCTGGGGGCTGAACCAGCCGCCACCAGGTGCCCAATCAGCCGGCTTCACAAAGGCTCTGCCCCCGTGGCCGTCGCGGCATTCAGCACCAGTGGCAGGCTGTTGATAATACGGCATGTGAGGAAGCTTGGGTTTGCTGTTAAAGAATGAGCAGTGTGTATCCAACGAGGTGCTGTGTGTGAATGTGAATGTGCGTGTGTGTCATTTGTAAAATGCACATATACATACATATATGAAACTACAACATTTTGGCAATGCTAGTCAATAATTTAAAATGCTGATATTGTTAAAAACACTGTATAAAACTCATTAAACTGTCATACCACCAAAACAAACATTTATACAACAGCTTTGTATAACTGTTATGGAAAAGACAAGTAGCGACGTCAGGTTTGTCTCCCCCTGGTGGAGAAGCTTCATAACTGCAGCATGCCAACCAAAGAATGACCAAATGCAGACTACCAAACGAGCTGGAACACTAACTGAACGACTCACCTTGGCCAGCACTGAGACGTAGCGTTTGAGCGCAGTCAGGGCCCCTTTGTTTATCGTGGCATGTGACGCTAACTCCACACGCAGCGAGAAGTGCAGTGCGGACTCCAGGTCGGACATGTACACGTTTGTTCTGGGAACACACAGGAGGTCCGGGAATTTTAGGGGAAATCACAAATGCAGCACATCTGACCTCCACTGCCCACCTTGATAAACAGCTATGCTCAGCTTGACACAAAATATTAATCCAGTTATCTTTCAGCACAAACCGACATAGCATTTCATGATGTACTTCACCACACAAATATATGGAAGAAAAACAGAAAGCAGCATGCTAATTAACACAGCTAAATGCAGAGACTCCATTGCAAGTTTTAAACAACATTATCTCTGAATTATGCAGGACAGGCAGTCCGCAGGTTATGAACAACATCCGCCCCCTAAATCTGTCCTTAAGTCAAATTTATAGGCAAGTCAGAAAAATAATAATACATGCAATACAAAAATAATACATAACACGGTAATTAAAGTAACTACATATGTTACTGTACTGCACCTCAAGCTGTCGAACTCCTGAAATCTCACAGCGTTTGCATGAGTGTCACAAAATAGTGCATGCGTTCGTTAGGGCAAGCTATTGTACTTAACCCAATTGTTTTTATATAACAGGCTTTATAGAAAGTCCCATCGTAAGTAGGAGTCGTCCATAAGATGGACGTTCTTAACCTGGCGCCTGCCTGTAATCCAGCCCCTTATTGGTTTCTTATGAACAAAACCTCAGAACTCGGTGTGATAATGCCAGCGCCAATCCGCCCGTCAGGCTCCTCACCTGTTAAACTCCCTCCATGGATGTTCGGTTACGTTGCGAATCAAATCGAGGGCCACAGGCTTCGGCCTACTTGTCCGCACTACCCTTGGCAGCCTTTGGAGGGCGTATGAGTAGAAGGTACGAGCCTCAAAGGGCCTGGAAGAGGAAAGAAAAATAGTCTTTGATACTAAACACAGGATGAGGCCCAACTGTCAGATGGAGAAATTAGAACATACAAGAAGAGAGGTTCTAACATTGTTTTAAAAGTAATAGTTTAAGAGCTAATAGCTCTTTAGAGTTAATAGGCTGTTAATAGTTATACAATTTATTTAATGACGGAAGATCTCAGAAGGCTAGTTTGAACTTTTAAAAATCCCCACAGTCAGAGGTCTGAGTCACACGCTGGCCCGGTAGGTCATGTGATCATCACTGCCAGGTCTGAGTGACAGCCTATGGGCATAAGGGGTTAACAGGCACCCCGCCCCACGGAGGACCTCATTGGCCAGGTACGGGCCGCTCCTCCAGTACAGAGAGAAAACAGTCCAACCCTTTTTCACTGATGAGCAGATGGGGCAAAATGGGGCACCCCCCCCTCCATCCTGTTTGCTAACCACAGCAGAAGAACAAAAGGACTACTGTCATATTTCCCCACTGGCAGCCCTTTGGAGAAGTCAACAGAGAAATGGGGGGGTGCGTAGCCGGGGCAGGAACCCGACAGCGTCTGACTGGAGCCTATTCATCTTCGCGGGCTCCTGAGAGCCAAAGCACGCATCCCTGGGTGGGGGTCTTCACCTACCACAGGGACACGGTGGGGGTAGGGGGCAACTGTCACTGAGAAGCATGGACGCCCCCCCCAGGTGAGGCTTAGGAAAGGGCGGCTGTTGTTTCGACAACAAGGATTAATAACCCCATCCCTCACTGGTGGCAGGTTGGGGGGGGTGGTTTAAAACAATCACCATGTTTGTCAAGACCTACATGCAAATCCAATTTATCAAAAAAAAATGTGAAAAATAAAAAATACTGAAATAGAAGCTACAGAGGATATTTTGATAATTATACATACACACGATACTTGCGGGGCCGGTTTAAAATGCCTCTGTCCCTTTAAAAGACGTCATACCACCATCTTGGAGCGGAGAGAGAACTCTCCGGAGAAATGCAGCTTGTGTGGTCGCAAGGACACTGCTCCCCCCCCCCCCCCCAGTGGGTTTATGACACCTTAAAGACGTGGAGATGGTGGAAGGAGCGGCCGCTCACACATTCAGGCGGGAGAAGTTGCCTCCCTGGTAGAGGTAGCAGGACGGGAAGTCTGTGACGGCCATCTTGGAAACCAGCTCATCCTCTGTGTTCAGGACTCTCCGCACAGTTATGTTGTCAAACTGGAGCAAATCAAGGATTACCTGCAAGAAATAAACAATATATATAAAATAAACTATAAAATGGGGGGGGGGGGGGGCATGAAATGCCATCACTAAAATAACCATGCTGTTAAGATCCACCCATGTCTGTATGATTTGTTTTCTGCTGGACTGTCAGCAGGGAGCCAAAGTCTGAGGTCGATGCCCCCAGGCCCTCACCTCCCTGCCCACGTACGAGCTGGCTGTCTCAAACACCAGCGCCAGGAGCTCCACGCCGCTGGACTCCAAGAGGCTGTCGATCTCGGCTTTGCTGCGGAGCGGGACACGGAAGGCCAGAAGCAGGTGAATCACAAGGCCCTGCTGAGGCAGATGCTGGGTTCTGGACCCGCCTGAGATGGCACAGAACCAGTAGGACAAGCGCAACCCTGCCCCGAAAGTACAGAACACGTCCCTGAAACTAAAGCCTAAAAGAAAATAATGAAGGAGAAAGGAGCAGCGCATGTGAGGTACGTCACTGGGTCCGTGTTGGTTTAGAGGCCAGCGATGCCTCAGGCAACCGGATCATTTTACAGAAAAGCTCCAAATGCACAGACTCAGTCCAAACATCTTCAGCCAACATGCCTGTGTCTATCGAGCCCAATCCCTCACACTCCACACAAAAAACTGTGTTTACTGATATTTTAAAACATCCTTTTATCAGTTATGCACCAAAGAGTGAATTACGTAAGACCTGCCGCATGACAACCTAGACAATCGATGTGAAAATAAAAACTTAGCAGCAGTCCTAAATCAAATATTTGCTTATCACCACTGATGATGTTGGTTTGGTGGCAGCCTGGCAACAAACCTGGATGGGGTTGGGACCACAGCTGAGCCAGGAGAGGCAGAGTGATTTAAGCAGGAGCTGAATGACTCACCTGGCAGCCTCGAGGGGGGGGCACGCCGGGGGCCAGTGCTCTTTGTGTTTCTCGATCATGCTGATCATCTGCCGCCGAAGGTGGCTCACATCCTGCGTGTGCACTGTAGGTGGGGAGAAGACGGAGAGAGACACCTACAGACCACCGTCTGTTTCCAGGCAAGGACAGACCGCCGTCTGTTTCCAGGCAAGGACAGACCACCACAAACCTACATTAGTTTGCTCCCATTTGGTTACACACAAGTTAGTCTCTTAAACTAAATGCATCCATCTTTTCTACTCCTTATCTTGGTCGGGGCCTAGAGCATGGGGGGGGGGGGTGGGGTCACCCTGCATGGGATGCCAGCCCATCATGTGTATGTGGCCACATTATACGTCACACTGCGCATAACTTAGAGACCCCTATTAGCCTAAATGCGAGTTTTTGGACTGCGGTAGGGGTGACCATGCAAACTTCACACACACACACAGAGGGGGGATTAAAACCTACAACCCTGTGGGTCAGAGGCAGCAGTGAGGCCCCCCAGTGAGCCACCATGCCGCCCTTTATGGGACGTGAAGCTAAAAGGTCATGTTAATATACTGTCTGCCCACATGCAGGTTAGTTTGATCGCTGCCTCCATGATAAGCTGCACGATAACCCACCCCCCCCCCCACGTGGAGGAAAGGGCGGCGCACAAAGGGCGGTGGGGAGAGGCAGTGGTGACCTCCGCTTCCCTCAAACATGGGGGGCCCAGGCTGGCAAAGCGCGCAGTACAGAGCCGCGGGGGAGGGGAGCCGTCGCTTACCTGGGAACGAAGCACCGGTGGAGTCCTTCTCAGAATAAGCGTGGAAGAACTGTGAGGGAGGAGGAGAGCGTCAAATGGCTGAAGGGGAATATGATGCCAAAGACGAAAAACAGAGTGAAACACACAATAACCAAACAACAGGTAAGTTCTCTTACATAAGGGAAAGACAGGGGCACCGTGTCATTTAAGCTGAATATTGGTCTCTGGTATATATACCACCAAACAGTGCTGCTTCCCTGATCATGCACTTAAGCAGGGGGTTAAGAATAGCAGAAATACTATAGGTATTTAACAGAGTACTGCACTATGGTAAAAGCCAATATTTTTCTATTTGTATTAAATGCTGAATTTGTCCAGAATTTCATTAATCACTCATGCATTATAACACTTCATGACATTATTATTGTTATTGATGATGATAATGATAAACAACAACAATAATAATAATGATGATGATTTTAAAAATTAAACAGTCAGACATTTCACAAAAATAAAAGCCTTCCGTTCCCAAAGAGTGAAGTTTAATGGTGCCGAATCACATTTTTAAACTGTATCCAATATAGTCCTTAACCTTTTCAGCTGTTATCGGAAAACACACTGATTAGGCCAAGCACCAAGTCAAATGTTCAAGATAAACAAGTTAGGAAAGAGGACCAGACAGACAAACAATCTTAAAAGTAGAATGAGGGTTAGAGTAGCGACACTGGCATCCTGGGGTGCCGGCGCAGCTCACCTTCACGGTGGGGTACCCCCTGATGCCAAAGTGAACGCAGGTCTTTCGGTTTTCTTCAGCTGCGCAGTCAATGGCCACCAGATCCACAGCAGGCTTCCATTCTGTCATAGCAGACGGAGAAACCGCATGTTACACGCCAAGCACCAATGCACACACACGCACACACGCACATGAACCTGCACTCATATCTTTGTGGCGACCGTCCATTCATTTCTATGGGCAAAACTCTAATCCCAACAATGACAACCTTAACCCCAACCCAGCCCTAAACTTAACCATAAGTAACCACTGCAAAGTTCAGCTCCGCAGCCAGGAGTAAATCTCATGGGGTCTCCAACAACCCCACCGCTGGGGGGTCCTCCTGCTACATTTCGGCATTTCACTCCAAAGTGGTTATTTTAGTACCTGGGTAGCTGCCTGCTGAGCTCATGCAAACAGGCAGCCCTGATGCCATACCTGCAGTTAAACACTTCTGTCTGGACAGATCCTTCCAAAATCATAAAAATCATTAAAATTAATGAAAACACTTGTAATCCTGAAAAACAAAATGTGCTAAAACTATATTAGAACAAGTTCTAAACTGTACATTTAACCCCATAAATCCAATGTGTTTGTTTAGTTAACGTTTAATTTATAGCACTTGCATATGAAGTCCACCTCCTGCCACAGTTAACTGTCTTAAGCGCTACTTTTAAAACACCAAGTAGGACTATGACAAGTATGAAATTTCTCTGCTCCTTTTGCCAGAAATGTTCTCCCGGCCTACATATTGACTAAATTTACCCAGCAATACTTCTTGCTAATTTAATTCCTACTGACCTAATAATCTGCCTTAAGAGGGTGTAAAACTGTCTATTTAAATCCGCGGGCAGACGATAAAGGCCACGAAAGAAAGTATCCCCGCTTATTTGGGGCGATGTGCCGGAACACTCTGTCCTGCGGGTCCGATGAAAGAAATTTCACATCAGTGATCGGGCCATCCAACATCCCACGGAGGAGACCTAATAGCCATGCAGACAGTCTTATGAGGGAACCCGGCTCCTTGCTGACAACTTATAGCGTTTACGTTCAAACCTGTGATGTATAAAACTCTGGAGTCATTTGCCCTAAAATCATATGGACGGAGAGAAAGGGATCACCTCTCAACTGTCATTTTTGGCTTACTTAAAGCGAAAGATCCCCTATACCCCCGTAAGGTGCGCTACGGTGCAGACCTGCCCATAAACATGCTGCACCTGCACGTACGACCGGCTGCGTCTGAATAATAATTAGTCAGGGTGCCAGACCGATCATGTCCCAGCTGTTTCAGTGCTCCTTTCTCTTTACCCTGAATACTCAAGACTTTTTAACAGCCTGTTTCTGGGAGTCTTGAGCTCTTTTGAAGATAAAATATAGGCTATATATGTATATGAATAAAAATATAAATATAAATATATATATACGCAGCGCTTTGTAAGCGATTGTTATACATGATGTTATTGTATAGGGAAACTACTATGCAAAGTCACACGAATAACTCGTTTCCGGGATATTCAGCATCTGTACCCTTTCGCATGAACTCCCTGCACGAACTTAAGCGATTTACAAACCTTTGGTATCCATGGCTAGGTTCTTCCATACCGGGGAAAACGCCACGCAATGCCCGCACCAGGACGCGTAAAACTCCACAACCAGAGCAGCGGAAGAGTTGAAGAGCACCGACTCCACATTGTCGGGGTTTAATAGCACGATCTGATCAGACTGAGAATAAAGTCCAGTTTCGGCCGAAGGCAGAAGACCCGAAAAGAGGACCAAAGTGCAGAACAAGCAATGTTTCAAGGCGCCCCTCGCAGTTAACGGAGACGTGGCACAGCGCCGATACTGCGCCATCTTCCTATCGCACCGCTGGCCGACGGCTACTGTATGCGAAAGTGACAGAAACTTTTCTTCTTCTAACTCTCTCACTCCCCTCTTGCTCAGAATTCGACGCAGAGAGGAGGAGGGGCTATATTTTATTTACCGTACTCTCCAAGTCCTGGTGTTCCCGGCAATTGTTCGGCTTATTGTGTTTTAAACAAATGGATGACAGTCAACTTTATTTACTGCAAATAATATTATTATTCTTTTGTGAATAAAAATGCCGCAGGACTGTCATAGTCACTTCTGTCCTCTCTACAAATTTCTCATATCCTTTTACTAAACCAGAAAACAATATTAATTAATAAACCATTGGACTAACAATATTAATGTGGTGATTACCAAGGACATGCAGAGGGGACGAGGGGCTGGGGGTGCTTCAGTCCTGAGTTCCCCTTTTCGATCACCGACGATCAAGCAATATGTAAAAAGGGGCTCCCCCCAGTCCCCTCCCCCTAGCCGGGAAATTATTTACCGAGTGCCCCTTTTCATCACCGAAGATTGCGCAATTTTTAACGAGGAGGGAGGTAGGAGGGACGCTCCTGTCAAGCAGCTGCCCCTGTGCATTAGATTTACAGGATTAGGTAATTTAATATATACAAAGAAATCACAGCTTAGGTGAGAAAGAGAAAGGCGCGAACCCAGTGTTTGCAGCACTCAAATCACGCTTTTGCATGACGCCCCAACCGGCCACAGTCACTACCCCAAAGATACATAAACCAGGTCCTTACCCTACAGACAAGGTAATAAAGCGGTTACATACATATACATGCATGTGCAGACTTGTCTCGGATTGATCATCTCACGCTAGCCAGCTGACCAAAGCTAACAACGCTATAGTAATTTACTGTTTGAAACATTATATAGTGCGTTATGATAAGGTGTGACTCCTGTCGGTGGCTTTGGACGAAAGCAAAGCAACATTCAATAACACTACTTTTCCCTGTTATGTGCATTTTGTGTATTCTGCACATAAAGGCTGCACCAGTTTCAACAGGTGACTGAAAGACAAACAGTGACACTGTTCATGAGAACGTGTGAAGGAAGAGGAAATAAGATCCAGCAAAATACCACCCGTTACCGGGAAATGGAAAAGACGCCAAACACTGCGACATGCTAGCGTATGAGTCGCCGCTATGTAAAACATTTCACATGGCTTTTTATTTTTGTTAACAGTCCGTGGCGTTATTTCATCCATCCATCCTCTTGTTCTAACCACTTACCCTGGACAACGTTGGGTGGGGGGGGCACAGAGGCTGGGGTACAGATTCCTGTATGGGACACCCATCCATCACGGGGTACACACGCACACTGACACTATGGAGAATTTATAGACGTCTACTTGCTTGGTCTGTGTTTTTCTTGAGGACGTGGAGGCAATTCTCAGGAAACTGAGAGATCTAGCAAAGTCATCACACAGAGCAGTGATGGGATTTGAGCCAATCCACACAGCAAACACGTAAAGGGGTGGAAGTATTTAAGATCGTTTAAGTTTACCAAAATGAATTTGGAAATAAGAGGGTCGACATACGAATAAATGCATATGTACCAGAGGCTGTAGCAGGAGCATTTCTAGCTATTGAAAAGTTCAGGGGGTAAGTCAAGTTTACCTGGGGCTTGACTTTTTGTTTTTGAAGGAAGATTGGCATCAGGGCCAAAATACTCGGGGCCTAATGATGCTCAGGGGCAGTAGGAAAGCGAGCTAATTAGGATTTCATAACATCCGAATCAGGACACGAGCTGCAATGAGTGTAAAATGCAGTATATAAACCGTTCACCCCAAACAAAATAATCAAATACTGCATTTTAAACAATTAGCACAAAATGGATATTCATATAAAAGTACCGGTAAGACAAAAAGAATCAAGTTTAATAACAATCGTCACATTCTTCTGGTCATTAGGCACAGGGCTTGTTTTTACACCTGAAGCAGTCTGTCATTTATAGGACGAGAAATCGAGATTTAGACATATGAACCCCTTTATTTACAATTTCAAAGCTGAATTTATTCAAATAGATATGTATACTATATACATATTTGCATTCACAAAGAAAACCTGATTTTACAACTTTACAACCTTATTGGTGAGCTTAACCGAACTAGAGAGAATGGTATATTATACACACCTCCAAGTCTCACTCACAGTACATTGTCCTTATAAATAGTTACACGTTTCTGAATTACAACACGCCTTTAAACTACGCATCAGAGAAATCGACCATTTGTGTTCAAATGGGGGGGGGAGGGGGTGTCAAACATTTCAGGTCCAGTCAGGAAACATTTCCACAAGGCTCGGGTGCACCTGCTACAATTAGATTAAGGTTATATTACGTACCTAGCAGGTATTCAGAAGGTGCCTTCATCATCATTTATTTATTTAACACTGAGCTTACTCCTCTGAGGTCATATGCAAAGTCTACCATAAATATCTAAACCCGGTGGCTCTAATTTGCCTACAGATACAGAAATGCTGCATAGCTAGGCAGAGCGACACTGCAGAGTGCAGCAGCCTATGGCCGGCAGAGTCCCGTCAGTAACCGTTAATATCACAGTGGTGTGCGTGAGAGCGTCACAGCTCTCGGTAGGTACAGGTATCCAGAATGAGGCTGAGCAGATGAGAAAGCCAAACCCCAGATCTCCATCCGCCTTTCCCAAGACCTTTACATGTCATACAAATTATTTACTTGACAATATCCAGGTGACCATGAGCAAAAAAAGGCAAAAGAGACATAAAATTGTGCAAAATTTCCTGCAATCTAAGGACACTTATGTTCAATGACCTGTGAAGTTGACTGATGAACAGGGTAATTCTTTGCCCCCTTGGAAGTATTAACGTGTAGCTAGGACGTGGAGCACACTGTTAGAGAGGCAGGGGAGGTGATGAGAGGACAAGCCCTCGTACTGAACCAAAGTGACTCACTCGTCAGGAAGCCGCCATGCCCTTTGTGTACATGACGGAGCAGAGAGCTCTCATTAACACAACATTAGAAGTATTGCTGAAATTCTTTCACGGAAATCTGAAAAGATTTACTTTGAAAAGGCAACAGGCTTGAGAGTGTTTTTAAGGTTGGTAGCATTCACCAATAATACAGAGTAAAAGAGTACTGCAGTAGGCTTTCAGAGGGAACTCGGTGGTGGCAAATATCACTCTGACTTGTCATAGGCAAAGTGTTATTTGCAGTCAGCTGAGTATAGCAAAAGAGCCCAACCCATTTGTAAATGGAAATAATACCAGGACAAATAAAGTTACGTGTAAATTAACCTGTTTTAGGTGTGTGTATACGTGTCAATATTAGAGCAATCATTGAAGTGCTGACAGGATACGCTTAGAATAAAAGTAAAGCAGACTCCTCCCAATGAGGCACTTGAACACAACTAAAATGCAAACAGATGTTCAGCATGACCAGGAACAGCTAAAAGCACCAGGCTGTTTGAGCGTCTCCAACCACTCAGCATAAAAACAAATGTTCAGTCCGCTTTGTTGATCTCACCGCTGACTGACGTGACTCTCTTCTAAGCCAGCACTCCTTCCCAGATTTTTAGGAAAATCTATTACATAATTTTGAACTTTGGAGGACGTGGGGTTTTCTTCGTTATTAGAATTCCACCGATCATCGTGTAAGTCACTTGCATATTTAAAAAGTTTGAGCAATCGAAGTGAATTTAAAAGACAGTCCAGTGGACACAGGTAGTGTCTTACCCAATGGAAAACATGCATCTCCTGTACAATATAATACAATTTCAAGGCTTTCCCCCTATTCCCAAAAGAACAGTGCTCCATTTGAGATCTTTTCACCATTCATTGAGTAAAATGGCTGGCTACGCTGGATACCTCTCTCTTTAATCTTAAGTCCTACTGGAGATCAGCCAGGAGAGTATCTCCCTGATAAAATTACGAGACTATTTAGCAGCGTTGATCAAAGAGGTCAACTACACAGGTCATTCAAACTGAGCCCCACTGCAGAAACAAGAGTACAGCATCATGATATATTGGAGGTCAGATGAGCAGGTCATGTAGACCAAAAATGCACTTTAAAACTGACCAAGAAGCTGAATTCAATTTGTTGATGATTTCCAGTGGAAAAAAGGCATGTACTGCTTTAAAAAAAATTTGGACAAGGTCTTCAAGTTGTCTGGCCGAAGGCAACAGGAGATTAATGGCACGTAAGGTGCAGAAGTTTGAAGGAGTGCCTGACATGTTTAAAAGAGGATTACGTTTAAGAAAGGGATGTTTTTGCTTGCTTTTCCTGAATTTGGATGAAGATGTCGACAGTGTCCTTCAGTAAGGTGTCGAAGATGCCATCAGCCAACTGCATCTTGACAAAAAGCTCATCCTTGTCATAGTTGACCCACAGAGACTCCTCTTCATGTAGCTCCTGGACCTGAAAATAACAGAGGTTTGGTACTTTAGAACAAATTGTTCTGCTTAAGAAAATATATTCTTTACATGTCTTGCTCATGAGGAACTGAAGGTATAGCCATGACATTGTCTGAAGTGGCCTATAAGCGTTAATCTCAAAACAATAGCTAATTACCAGAATATGATCCACTCTGTCACGCTTCTTCCGCCCAAATTTCAGCATTTTTTGCCAGTCTGTTTTCTGGTTCTGGTCTTTCATTAAACCCAACAGTTTTAATACTTCAGCGGTGACAAAGGCCTGCATGAAGGGGGACAATGTAGTTTAACATGACAAACAAGTGAACGGACAGATGGCCACAACAGGGCAAAATAGGCAGATCAAGTGACACACACCTGGACTTCTGCCATGTCGGCAGGACATTTCACCCGGCGGAAGTACAAGGAATTCAGACGTCTTGGTTTTGCCCATTGAGGTGGATGGACATCTATATTCTCTGAGAAGATCTCCTGGATGATCTCCCACGTCAGGTCAAACACAGTCTAAAGAAAGAAAATTAGTTTTTTTTTTTTTTTTTTATTGGGATACTTGTCTACCAATTCATTTACATCCCACATATATCTGGCCTCAAGCACAAGGTGTTTGCCTAGAGGCTCTTGTAGTGTGGGGTAAATTATTTTTCATCTTAGGCAGTGGGACTGACACTTAATTCTATGACTATTATACATTTGACTAGTGACAAACGTCCAATATCAGTAGAGACTCATGGTCAATAAAATGACAAAATGGTCATTGACCAATTGCTGATGGGTAGAGAACAGAATGACCACTTAAGGGCTTCCCAAGACCAGCAGGCCTCACCTGTCTATAGCTGCGTTTGCTGAGATGCACCATGTCCTGCTCCTGGTTACTACAGCCTAGGAAATCTTCAGGGGCATGTGGTGGAGCTATTCCAACCAGACTCTGCAGACCGCAGCCCAGGTCACAGCTGCTCCAAATCACCTGAGTGGCAGCGCTCACGAGCTGCTCCACCTCAGGAGCGCTGTGTGATACCACCATGGCCGGCTCCTCCTGGAGCTTGGCTTGCTGGGGGGGCTCGGATTTGGCCGGGACCTTGGCCTGCTCCGTTCCCTCGAGGCCTGGAGGTGCCGGCTCCTGCCGCTGCCGCTTCTGCTGTTCCTTGCGGGAACTGAGGCCAAAATCCTCATCAAACCAGTCCTGCTCTTCCCCAAAATCATCCAGTATCTCCCGGTTCAGCTCCAATACTGCCAGACGTTTGGCCAGCTCCTCTTTACCACTAATACCCAACACAGGGCTTTCCTGTGGGGTGGGGTGGGGGGGGGGAGTGGGGAGATTTTATTGGAGGCTTTTATGCATCAAGCATGTGAAGAACAGTTGGAATCCAACACAAGGTGACCAAATACTGAAGCCAAACAGTATAAATTTATCTTCAAACGTGCATGTAATCAACAAGCAATGAATTTGTTCACTAACAGCAAAGACAATGACCAGACAATTTAACAACTGCCTCTGCAAGGATGAAAAATGCTTTGGATTTGCTTAACCTTTGTACTTTGATATCAGACCATAGGAAATCTAAACAGAGGTCTTTGGATACGTGTCAATATCACTGAGGGAAAAAAAACTGATGGCTCTTGCAGAGGTTTGTTATTGGGCCATTGGTTTATTCATTGAAAGGTGAGGGAAACAGAAAAGGCCCAAATTGATGGCCCAAACCATACATGTTTCGAAACTAACACAGTCTATAAGTGATTTTTCTCCCTTTGTTTATCTAGACAGCAAAGATTAGGAGATGGATGAGGATCTAGACTCACCGGACGAAAGCAGAGTTCTGGGGAGGAAAGCTCCTCCTGCCCATCTTCTATGAAACTGGGTAAATTCTCCAGTTGAGCAATGCAGGTGGTGATATGGTTTAGGGACAACTCTTTCAGGTCACATCTGCCCTCGTCATTTCCTTTTGACTGATTGGCAGCCAATATCTTCTCATTTTTATCGTTTCTGATCTTTTGGAACTGCCTAATGGCATCAGACACAAAGTTGCTGAGCAGTTTATCAGTGAGAGAGCTAAAGTTTTGCTTGTCAAACCTTTTCTCTGCATCAAACTTTTCATTTTGTTGGGCTTCCAAAGTCTCTTTCTCTTTAGTCAGAAGATCCAGTAATGGGGTGGAGGCCTTCTCGATTTCTTGCTTTCCTACTTCTGTAATTAACAGGTCAAAGTCACCGGTTGTGGCATCCTCCAGCTCCAAGATGATATTCCTGCTTGTTCCGTTAGGTGTCAGATGCTGCGTCCCATTAATTTTCTTATTAGTATTTAATTTGAAGTCACTCAGTTCAAATTTATCGGACTGTAAAATTGGGTCTTTATCGTATACATCTTGTTTTTTCAAGCATTCAACTAAGGCTTCACTGGAGTCGGGGGATGCCCCATTTCCTGACTCACTGCTTCCCCTGGACTGTCTTGTGACCTGCGAAGTTCTCAGCTTAGACAGATCTTCGGCTTCTGTGTGCTTCTTCTTGGACTCGTCATCAAACTGGTCATCAAAGGAGGAGTCTTCATCTTCAGTGATGTCCACATATACCTCAAATTTCTCAGACAGCAGTGATACCTTATCAGGTGGAGCAAAGATGCCATGGCCTTCCTCGCACTCAAAGTACACCACCCCATCATAGGTCCCATTATTACTTCCCTCAGACTTGTCCAGTTCCACGCCTGCCCAGAAGCCCTTTGCAAAGCTGGTTGGCCCTTTGAACCTAAGTGTTCCAGGTTGCACGTTGCTCACCAGGACCCGGTCTCCAATGTTAAAATCAAGCATCGTATCCACAGTTTCTGAGGGGGGAGGAGAACTTGGTGGGAACAGGTCAGGACTTCGGGTCCCATCCTTAACCTCTGGCACTATTTCTTTGGAGTCCTCTACTTGGGCCTGTAAACCCAGAAGCTTCTCAGAATGGAAAGTTTCACTGGCAGAGGTGAGTTTTGCAAGAAGCTCTTCACTAATTTCTTCCTCGCTGCTAAATGTGGGAGATTTGCTATAAAGATACTTCTCTGGATCTGCAGAGCCCATGTAACCTTCCTGAGGTGCGGACTCCACCGATGATTCAAAATCATCATGATAGCTGTCCACACACACCTCCGCTGTAGTACTTAGATCCTCCTCCACTGGTGACAAATGATGGGGGGTGTACAAATCTTCCTTGTTAGAAGTCTCTTTCTCAGGCAGCTGCTGGTCCTTGGGCTCCTCAGCAGCAGATCTATTAGGCTTCCAACTGTTAGACATAAGGTCTTCGTCCTCAAGGGTCTCTCTTCCCTTCATTTCTTCACTGATGTGGAGGCCCTTCTCATGCTCACTGCATTTTACAGAGTGATCTTCCTTCAGTGAGTCCTGCTGTTGATCAGTAGGTGAGATCTCTTGGTCCAGTTTCAGGGAGTGAAAACTTCTACCCGCTGACTCGTCTGAATTCAGTTGTTCCAGCTCTTCTTCCACCTCTGACCTTTGACTGGAAACAACACTCACAACGCTCTCCTCTCCAGAGTCCGTGGGCAGCAGCCTGGCAGCTTGGACAGATGTCGACAGGAGTTCAGATGAAACATGGTCCTTTAAGCTATCGTGGTGCTCAGGACTTCCCAGCACTGGAGTTGGAGTCAATGCTGGGGGACCTTCATCCAGGGAGCTCCCTTTCGGGATAGGTGTAAATTTATTATGGTCAGATTGTGTGAAGTCATCTAAAGTTTTGGGGGGGAAAAAAAAAAAAATCAAATACTGTTAAATGACAACACACTGCATAAACAAATATACCAAAACGCTTCATTCTTCCCGTTAGTGAAAATATGAGGGAAACGCAAGTCTTAAAACAGCAGCTGGAATAAAATCATGCTCGTTGGGAGGCCTGACCTTTCTTTTCCTTCTCGGATTCTTTGACAATGTTCCAGTTTTTCCTTGTTTCCGGCCTGTAGGGGGACGATGAAATATAATGACCTGTCAGGCTCACGGTCATATACAAACACATGGCAGGAGCCCGGCTTCGGGCCTGTTACCTCTGCATGTGTGGGGGTTTGATGCGCGGCTTCTCTGTGGCTGAAGTGGGGGCTTTAATCTGAGGTTTCGCTGTGGGCGTCGCCTCCAGGTCTTTACTGAGGTCGGCTTTGGTCTTCTGAATGAAGTCATTGTAGCACTAAAAACAATATGAGAAACAAAACAAACCAATCTAACTGCAAAAATGTCCCTGATGCGGGGTGGGCGGGGTGGGTAGCGAGGTAGAGGGGACCGCAGAGGCTGCTTATGTTCTATGCCATCACCCAGAGGGGAACATACCTCCAGTTGCTTGAGCAGGCTGGCCTCTTGTGCTTTCAGCCGCTCCTTGTGACGCTTCTTCTGCTCTTTCTTCAGCTGGTAGACGATGGACTTGCGTTTGCGCAGCTCCTCCTTCAGAGCGCGGACGCGGCTCTCGATGTCACTCTGATCAGAGGTTGGTTCTACATGGGGGTGGGGCGGAGGCATATTAAAAAAACCTGGATCTAAACCAGGCCACACAGATCATCCAGCAGAGGACACACTATATACACGGTCAGTGAGGGTCCTACAGCATCCTTCCCAGGTTTCTCCCCACTGCTACTGACCGGACTGTTGGGCTGAGCGGGACTCGCTGGGAGCGGGCCGGTCCGTCCAGGATCCGGAGTGGTTATGCGATTTCCCCCTGCTGCCGTTCTCGGTGTGTCTGGAAGTGCCGGTCTTTGATGGTGGAGACTGATGGACAACGAGCAGAATGGGCAGGTGAGGGGACGCTTGGTGTGGTGTCAAGGTGCAGAGAAGAACAGACCCTTCATACGGTCCAATCAGACGGCAATTTATGACCAAAAAAAATCAGAATGGACGATGTCTCGTTAAGTTTCCGAAATCAAAATGACATGAACTATCGGAAAATATTACTGCGCGTAACCAAAGGCCAGTACTGTGCACAAATGTGGATAGTTAGGCATTATGTTGTATATGTGAAAAACAAATACAGAAACGCAGAGACCTAAATTGTTTCCAGCTAATGTTGCAGTGTTTCCAAGCTAAAATCAAACCCTCTACAAAAACTCACACTACACTGCTAGCAATTATTAAGCACTAAAGCAGATCAGGCATTTCAAACGACGACAACTTCCATACTGCCACACTTAAAACAAATCTAAATAACAGCTTGAGGAATGTTACTGGGGGGGATCCCTTCCCCAGAGCAACCTACCAGCTTGCTCTCCGAGTCAAAGTCCTCGGAGTAGATGGAGGTTTCCTCCTGGCTGAGGTCCTTGTGGGGGGAGGACAGCTCAGAGTCGGGGTGCCCGGCAGGACTGCCCAGCTCCTCGGGCACAGAGGGCTCAGTGGGCTGGCTGGAGACTGTCTCAGCTGGAGATTGATCTCCATCTTGCCCTGTAAGGTCAGGTATTATTAACCATGCAGAAGAGAAGCCATTTCATGTAACTAATGCAGAAGAGAAAACCCAATAAATCAGACATCAGTGTTTTGTGGGATGACCGGGCTGATCTCTCCTGTACCTTTCGGCGTCCTTCCATCGCAGCTGCTGGCAGGGGCACCACCGGGCCCCACCCTGTGGGGGCGCTCTCCTCCCCAGGCGGCCAGGGCACGCTGCTCCATGCTGCGTACCTCAGCCTCCTCCACGTCCAGACGCTGCTTCCACTGCAGCAGCTCCTCCGCATGGCGCCGCCGGCGCATCAGCTGCTGCTCACGTTTGGTGAGGAACCTGCGGGCAGGGTGGGTGCAGGGGTGGGGCGGGCGACAGGGAACAGTTGGAGAAGATACGAGAGGCAGGCGGCCGGAGAGGGAGAGCGACGGGTCGGGCTCAGAACCGCACTGGGAGGCCGAGCTGGGCTGGCGGTGTCACACTGCACACGGTACACACGCTTACCTCGGCGGGGCCGACCCAGACCCCAGCAGGAAGGCCAAAGGGGCATTAGATGACAGCGAGGGGACACCGGCCACCGTGAGTGTGGACATGCCGCTTATTTACCGGCCATTTCATTCATGCATTGATTGAGCAGGAGGAGGTTTTAAAAGGCAAGACACCTCTGAAATGAATTCACAAGCAAATCCACCCAGAATTAACACACGGTGCATAACGCACCAGCATGTCTGAGGGGTGCGGCTTCGGGATTTCCAAAATGTTGCAGACACGTAGCTATTCTGGCTAGAAAATGAACAGTTTGCATCTCCTTGTGCTACACAAAAGGCAACAGAATCTATAAAATGGGGGGAAAAAAATGCTGACTGGGCCTGGAGAGGGTGTTACATCACAATCCGGGCCCTTTCGGTGTCTATGTGAGAAGCTAGAGTCAAACCTGAAATTTAACTAATAAAAAAAAATAAAAAACAGCTCCTGGCTACGGCAATAATATTACAATAGCTAATACTCCACTCAGACACACAGACTGTTATCCCTGCTAACTTCATCACAAGCCACACTCACTTAAGGGCATTTAGCCAAGATTCACGGCACCATTAACCAGATAAAATGCACCATTTATACCATTTTATCATCATTAAATAATTTATCAATTAAGTAGAGAAACGTGTGCTTTAGCCCTGCACCTTTATTTACTCCGGCTCCCCTGTTAGCCATTTCCATTACCTGCTGATAAATCATCTACTTGATAACGCCTGAAGTCACACAGAGGTTTGATTTTCTCCAGCGCCTGTTTAAGATCGAGGGGTCGTGGGGTCTCGGGTACAGGCGCGTCAATCAGTCTTAATAAACGACAATCAAAGAGTGGCCTTGGGGAGCTGCTCTCTGGATGGCAGGGTAACAGTGACAGGAAATGCAAGGAGATTCATTCTGTGCCGGAGGAAGGTCTCTGTCCCAAACTGAAAGTGCTGCAATGGGCCCCAAGCCGTACCCCTGAGACACACGAGGGCTCTGCACACGGCCCGGGAGGGGAGCCTTGTACAAACAGCACAGCCATATCAAAGCGAGCACAACCTTTGGCCATCAAACGGTAAACAGTGCCTGTGACCTTCTGCACTTTAGCCTGGTTCACTCGGCCTACGCCGATGATTGTTTTAAGATGTCAATATATTCCCATATGCTACACACTGACGTTCACATTCTTTTGTTATTGTCACCAAGACTAGCAGGCGGGAATTCTACATTTTTACATGATCTGAGAATGGGGACTGGATAAGCAGAAAGCATGAAGGGTCACAGAAATGAGAAAATAGTGTGCAGGTGCTCTGTGTTCACGCTGTGGCCAAAACGCCAGCTCGTTTGAACAAGGCAGCATCCACCCCCCCCCAACTCCCCTGGGAGCTCCCCAGCACCACCCCTCCCTCCCGCCACTCCCACCCGCCGTCCCCGCGGGGGCAGAATGAGAGCATGCTCCATGGGACAGCGGACAGGAGCCGGCAAGGCACCAGAAGAGGCGTGGGCACTGTACCTGACCAACTGGCTGTAGATAAACTGCTGGAATTTGGGATGGAGGTTGGGGAAACAGACACTGAGAGAGGCCCAGTGGTGAGCCGTAAAGACAGAGAAGAAGTAGTGGACAGGAGAGCAGTGTCTACAAAATAAAGCAGGGGAGAGGGGGGGTTTGTTTTAAAAACATGAGGAGCAGAAACCGATGGGGGACAGAAGGGTCAAGGATGGTGTGAAAACCACAGAGAACAGGGGAGGGGAGAGAAGAGTGAGTAAACATGAGATTTACTGCATTTGAACGTTTCACTTTTCACCACACGGCGTGACTCAGGGAAGATGGCACCACAATGCACATGTGTGTGTGCACCGTTAACCCGGTATGTAGCATGTGTGATAAAAGTTTGATTAGCACATCTAACTGAGGCACACAGCACATTCAAGTCCTGAACAGGCAGTAACAGCAGCTTAGTTTCACCCTCAACCAACTTAAAATGGACTGGAATTAAAATGAAAAAAGAGCTTAAGCAGATTTGAACCATACTATTTTAAGGATGGAATGAGACGCCCAGAGAGGGGAAGGCATGCCCTTTCACCACAGGAACGCTGCCGTTTCTCCTGATCCTTGTCTAAGTAAGACCAGGACAAACGGCTAAAAGCAGGTCGCGAGTGATGTACAGCAGGAAATGCAGGTTATGAGGACGCCTGAGCTCTGCAAGGAACCTGCAGAGTTACAGTCACGCCCCCTGCTGGTCGCTGGTGTAAAAATGAACAAATTATCAATGGACATGAATAGGCACAGTGCAGGTTCATGGCAGTGTTAGGTACACACAGAGTCCCATTAAAATGACCAGGACCAGAGCCACCCCCGTGAAACCTGCGGAAAGGCTCCGGGAGCCGCATGGAGCATGCTCGTATCCGCAGGCGTGGTCCCGCCCATCCCCCCCCCCCGGCCCGCAGCGGGCTCTGCGCCCTGTTTCTGCGGCAAACAATGGGGCTTTGAGAGCACGATGAGAGCGCTGAGGACGGCACGGCGTTGGTCCCGCTCTCCACGAGCGGCAAGCCGTGGTGCTTTATAATTAAGGCTGAGGTGACCTGCCAGCGTGTCACCGCGCCGGCACCCAGGGCGAGAGGCCTGCCTTTCGGTTAATAACACACCAGCCACTGGGCCCTGCTCTGTCGACTGTGTGATGTCAGATGTAAACATTGCCTCGTGCTAATTGTGGAGCGTGAATTAAACCCTAAAAGAAGTATTAAACCTGCCAATTGTGGGATCCCTTAGTCAGGGGAATCCCGAAGTTAGGACATTTATGAATAATAGATTTCCTACTGATGTGAGGAGCATTCTTTCTGTTTACTGACTGATCACTGCGAAGTGTTTATGCCCCAAAAGAGCCCCAACGACTATGGCACCAGTAAAACCACCCTGAGAATAGGCAGGCCCCCACGCACATGCCCAGAGCGCCCAGCATGCCGGCCCATCCCCCATGGTGCCGCACAGCGTTACATACGCTATCCTGCCAGCGCTCTGGCGCCTCCTACTGCCAGTCCAACTTTAATGTTGTATTGTCATCTCAGCCTTACTTATAAGGAAATGACATCCTTGCTGCCAGTGTTTGAATTGGAGAAAGGCTGTCACTCCCAAGTAGCCCTTATATCAGTGCAATTAGACTTTAATTGGAGAAGCACAGCTGTAAGTCTGTAATGACATGGAGATTATGGGTGTTAGTTGGGAATGATACTAAGGATTAGGGTTAGTGACAGTAATCCCACAAAGCTGAGGAAAGGCGCACAGCAGCATTACAGCCTTCCTGAGAGACACACGGACATAAGAGCTACTGGGCGACCCCAAGGACCAGTCAGGCAGGGCCGCCGCGGTGGACACAGCAGTTTGGGGGGGGGGGCGGGGGGCTTACTTCTCATCCATGTGACATCGCATTTTCTTCAGCTTCTGCATGATGCTGCTGGTCTCGCTGCCTGAGACGGAGACCGGGGAGGGGCTGCGTGTGTCCAGGTCCGTCACACTCAGGTTGGGGACGGCCGTCTCGTCGGCTGTCTCTGAGACGGTGGCGTCCTGTGCATGGGGGGGAAAGGGAAGGTGGTAGGGTCTTAACTTCCACACCAGGGGTGTCAGACTCCAGTCCTGGAGCCCAGTGTAGCTCAGTTATTTCTCTGTTCCACCATAAATGATTAAATGATTCAGCTCAAGAGCTGTGCTGTAATTAGCACAAGGAGTTGAATCAGGTGTGTTAAATGAGGGTAGCCCAAAAACTGTGCAGGGCTCCGGCCCCCCAGGACTGGAGTTTGACACCCCTGCTGTACATCAGGAGAGAATGACGGCTCTCCCATCTCGTGTATATGTCTTTGTGAACCGTACCCCCAATGCTGGCCGCCAGCAGACACTTACCTCGTTGGCCTCCCCCGCGGACTTGAGGCGCTCCCTCAAACGCATGGTGCTGTGCCGCATCCTCTCGATCTCCTCCTGCTGCTTCAGGAGCAGCTGCCTCTCCCTCCGTGCCGCCCTGTTGGCCTCCTGCAGTCGCTTGATCTCCGCCTGTGGGCCGAGGGGCCGTGAGCACGGAGGGGGGTGGAGCCGGGGGTGGGGGTGGGGGTGTGGGTGGGGGTGGGGGTGGGGGTGGCGCGCACCTACCTGCTCCTGCTGCAGTTTCAGCAGAAGGCCCCTCTGCCGCTTACGCAGGGGTGGCATCATGTCATCCTCCCCCTTATCCCTCAGCCTCCTGGGGTAAGAGAATGATCTTACAAACGTCCAACTAAACAGCATGTGGTATTAAATCACACTCAGTCTTAATCCATCAGTTTGCCTGTTTTCAGTAAAACCAGCCTGGGAGCCAATCCCAGAACCTGGGGAGACATTACAGGTCGGCAGACACTCCCTGTCTGTCTCTCACTCGCAGAGACAGACAGGCAGAGGCAGACAGACAGGCAGAGGCAGACAGACAGGCAGAGGCAGACAGACAGGCACAGACAGAGACAGACACGCAGACAGACAGGCAGAGGCAGACAGACACAGGCAGGCAGAGACAGGCAGGCAGAGACAGGCAGACAGACACAGGCAGGCAGAGACAGACAGCGTGCCTCTTCTGGTGCTCCAGCCAGGCCAGCTCGGCCCTGGTCTTGTCCTTGAGTGCCTTCTCGCGGAGCCGCAGCAGGGAGCTCTGGTGCTGTGCCCGCACCTCCTCCTCTGTCATGTACTGCCGCACCATGTCCATGGTGAAGCGGGAGAAGCTGTTCTGGCCGCTGGAAAAGGGCTTGACACCATCCTGCGAGGAGGAGCGACAGTGAGTTACTGACACACGGCCCACTCTGGTGCTGCCTTTCTACACCACGCTGTGTATTTATTACGCCTATTACATAAACTCAGTCACTTTGGATTAAATTATATAAATTAACTTAAATGGCTGCCCGAGCTCTTTAACAGGGGACGCACTGGGGGCAGGGGTGGGGACAGGGTGCAATACAGGCTCCCATTTCCCTCCCGGAGTGAGCCAGCACATTTCCAGGGTGTTTAGGAGAGGCATCCTCTGAACGGAGATGGCTGGAAGGACAGGTGGGTGGATCCTGGTGGAGCCGGTTTTAAGTGACCATCATTACAGTTTAATTAGTGACGGACACGCACCCAAAACATCAGCCTCAATGACTCACTGTCTGAATAAGCGTAGCACATAGTAAACAACACCCAGCGGCACCTCACTGGAACAGAGCGAGAACTACCTGGCGCTGTCCTTAAACCTGGTACTTAGGGCAAAGGTCCGCACCGTTCAGAGCTGTGAGAGACACAGAGGCTTTAGATGACATAGGCTGCAGGGTGGGTTAGGGGAGCGAGGGGGGGGCAGCCACCTTGCTGGTGTCCAGCTCACTGGATTTCTCCCGGTTGGCCTCCTCCTCAGATTCCTCGTGGAAACCACGCTTCTGCTCCATGGTGACACGGCGATGCGATTCGGAGGGCAGCAATGAGCGGAAGGAACGCTCCTCGATGTCGTCCTCTGTCATGGACTCCTCAAACTTCAGTGAGTACTCGGTGGCGACGGAGGTGTTGTCTGCTGGGGGGGGGGGGGTAGGGGTTTGTCAGTAAGAGTTAACACAGCCAGGGGACATGGACCCTAAGGGATCCTAAACCTAACCCACTGACCCTTCTCGTCCAGCAGAGAGGGGGCGCTGTTGCTGCACAGCGAATCGTCCGCAGCCGTGTGAGCCTCCTCCTCCACTGAGCTGCTGTTCTTCTCCTCCCTGACTGGGTTGACGATTGCCAACTTGTCACATGACGACAGGGATGGACTAACCTGCGTGCTGCTGCCCCTGCTGGTGACAGAGGGGACATGAAGACAGCTCAGATGAAGATGAAGATGAAGATGTAAGTTAAAGGATGCAGAGACAAGGTGGGGACCGGTGGACGCTACCTGAGGCCCGGCGTCCCAGAAGCGAGGGACTCCAAGGGGCTGTTGAGAGATAAGGCAGCGTCCTCCATCCGACGTCTCTCAGGAGAGCTCTCACGCCTCCTGCTGGAGAAGGACCTCATGTCAGCTGGCTGTGCACTGAAGCACTAAGGCTTTGCCTGGGAAACACCAGCTATCAGCAGTCACCTGTCAGAGGCGGGGCGAGGCGGCAGCGACCTGCTCGCTGCTGGGTGCTGCTGTCGCTGCTCCCTCTGCTGGCCAGGCAGTGAAGCGGAAGGCGTGGAGGGTACGTTGAGAGCCTGCGCGATCTGCGAGCGTGCCAGCTCGGTCATCTGCAAGACAGCAGAGGCCCGGTTGCTGTGCCTATCAGAGGCAGGCCGGAGAGGCCCACAGAGGTATGCGGGATGAGAGGCAGGTGGCACCTCTCTGATGTGGCGCGCTGCCTCTGCTGTGTGCCGCGCTGCGTCCGCCTGCTGGCCCATCATCCTCCTGGCCGAATCCTGCAGGCCCTCCAGTGACACCTGCTGTGATCTCGCCATGTCCTCCTGCAGCTCGGTGTGGGCCTGGGAGGGGGAGGACAGGGGACAGTGAGCATGGCGGCCTCGGACACCCATGGACGGCGGGGGGGGGGGGGGGGTGGCGGCTCGCCGGCGTACCCGTGCGGCTCGCTGCCGCGTCTCCTCCAGCTGCCTCCTGCTCTCCAGCTCCTCCTGCTCAGCCTTCAGCTTCAGCCGGAGGAGCTCGTGTTCGTGCCTCTGCTGCTGAGTCTGTGGACGTGTGGATTTTAAAGAGGAGCGAGAGGAACGACGGGCAAAGGGCGGCGTGCAGAGAGAGTCCGGCAGGTGGTGCCCACCTTGAGGATGTGGGACAGCGACACGCCCTCCTGCTGGGCCAGGCCCACGGCCCTCAGGCGCTCCGCCGCGGCGAGCTGCCCCACCGACTCCTCCATGGCCTCCAGGTAGTTGAGTTCGGCAGACAAGCGCTGCTGCAGTGCAGCTGGGGGGTACTGAGGCTCGCTGGGGGAGGTGGCTGGGGAGAGGAGAACGAGGCGGGAGCAGTTAGTGGGCACCTGGCGGGTCGGGGGTGATGCAAAAGCACAAAACAATTCTAATGCGACTAAAACTAACTGCATGGAGCAAGACAGTGCCATCATGGCCGCTTCATTTAGGCAGCAAACATCATTCCATCCAGCTTTCATTTTCACTCAATATTCTAATAATCCTAATTAGATGAAAGATTAAATTTTCACTTTAGTCATATTTTTAGCTTTCAATAGTATCACCCCTACCAGTGCAACCTCTCAAAACAAACCAGAGTACCATCAGAACACATACAGCAGAACCATAAATCCCAATATCACAGCACAGGCTATTTTTGCTGTAATAAAACTTATATGTAACTTAACCTGATGTGTGAGCAAAATACCCAGCGTGACCGCAAGTGACATGGACACCCCCACCAGACCCTACCTGTGACCCCAGGCTCCACACTGGCCCCCGCCCCAGGCCGAGTGGACCGGCCCGAGTGAGGGGATGGCGCTGAAGGCCAGCCGGCGGCGGAGGGCTGTGGCGAGGAGGCCTTGCGGCAGTCGATGTGAGCAGAGGCGATGGCGTCCGGCGTCGTCTTCTGCGGAGACGTGGATGAGGACGGTGCCGGGCTCCTGGGGGCCCCCGTGCTGTCGGAGGCCGAACTGCAGACACAGAAAGAGCACTGACATCACTAAGGGCGTGAAGGTGAAGAGATGCAGAGCACAGAGACCACGGTATCACAACGGGGAGGACCTGCAGCTGCAAACGGTGAATGAAACAAGAAGTCAAACTGAATACTGATGGCACACGACTGATGGCGAAAATGCTGAAAACCAAATGGGAAAAGGATTCAAAATGCCCAAAGGTGGGGAGCCAAGCAGGAGATGCCATAAGGAGGATCAGCAGGAACAAGCATGGGGTCCTGGACTGGGAAACACCAGGAAGAGGCAGAGGCCTCAGGCTCCCAGTACGCACAGGTCACAGCAGAGTGGGTGAGCACCGTGGTTTAGTGACAGCCTGGGAGTCACACAGGTTACCTTAACCAAAGCGTGAGCTGCTCAGATAAAAAATAAAGCAGCATATTTGACAGACAGTAAAGAATGACAAGAACTTGTACCCAAGTCCCAAACGCAGTCACAGGTAAACAAACCCCCTGCTGGCGTGAGGCCAGAACTGCAGCGTTAGAGAGCCTGAGTGCCTGGCATTAAATACAATGGAGCCTGTGTTTCTCCCCCCACTGCCCAGCCCACCCCCAGCTCTCCTCCCACACCTAGCATGGAAGCCTGGACCACATCAATTACAACACAAGTGTTTTCACTCATAAGTGCTGATCCCAACAAATTGGTTCTTAACTCTTTACCTAAACCTCTTCAGCACAATCAGGCTTTACAAATGACTTTTCCCTGAGAAGAAAACAAAGGCTCATGACAATCAGTAAACAAAGTACTTCTTACTATAGCAGATAAAATGAACTACATTTTGCTGTTAAATGTAGTAAAATAATAAAGTACATCATGTACAACAACCTGATCTTGTACAACAACGCATCTCCCTTAAACATTTTCTGCAGCATCCAAATACAGAATGTACATCATTCTCAATAGAAGGGGACACAGCAATATAAAGTCACGATTTATCAAGTAATGCAGCTAAGGTGTGAAGGGCGCAAGGTGCATTAAGCCAGAATGGCTGTGTGTAAATGTTTAAAATTGATAATACAATTGTGAAAATCACATAGCATTTGTAAAGCGTGAGGTACAATAACTTCCTTGAAATTAATTTAACACACCGCTGCTTTTAAAACTTACCAAAACCTCTTGATAGCAGCTCATCCTTAAAGTGGTGTCTTTTAATGCACGACACGGGATATGGGGAGAAGTGAGCACAGCTCACAATAGAGAAATTGCACACGTGCCTGCTTGGTGGTTTCTGTGACGGCTGCTCAAAATACTGTTAAGAGCAACACCAGCACTGGCAGAGAATAAAGCGTTAAACTGGGGACCTCCCCCCTTGAGCAGGACCCCGGTCCTGGTCCCAGCGAGCCCCAGCACCCCCACCTGAGCGGGGACAGGCCAGAGAAGCTGCACAGAGTGCCGTCCGAGTCCACGCTGTGCCCCACACCCGGGGCCGAGCCCCGTCCCGGGGATCCCCTGCTGGAGCCCTGCGACTGATTCTCGGAGAGATCGGAGGACTGTCTCTGCTTCTCCACCAGGGTCCGCTCCAGAGCGCTCTCTTCAGGACCAGAGGAGGGGAACCATAGCTTAGTGCACAGAAAGGACCATATACTGCACCTATAGTATAGCAGAGGACTAATACGTGTTTTCACAGTCATGCACAACCTGTCAGAGTGCAGGGAGTCACCTCTCTTGTGGACAGAAGCTGCTGAGCATGGTGATGACAGTGGCGTGGAGCCCAGGGAGCGGTGAGACTGTGAGCCCGGGGTCCGGATGTCAAAGGGAGACCTCCGGCTCAGAGGCTCATCGTGGGGACTGTGGATCCCGCTGATGCTGCTGGAAATGACAACCTGGTGTCAGTCCATTAGCCAAACAAGGACGCAAATCAAAGGGATCATTAAAGAAGACAACAGATCCACCTGGTGGAAAAGCCAGGATAACAACCCCCAGAGTTGCAGCGCAGATTCTTTCAGATCTTTGATGCCGTGGTCACTACTCCCCCCCCCCAGCAGAACACATGTCCCTCCCCGAGAGAGGTCCCCCCACCTGAGCCCCGAGTTTGCTCTCTTCCCAGACCGGCTGCTGCCCCCGCTGCAAGGGCCGGAGACAAAGTCGTCCTCATACCCGGCAGATGCAGTGGGAAGTGAAGGTGAGGAGGTCCTCTCTACCTTCTCCTCAAAGGCTGCAGTAAGGAGGGAAGAATGGTAGAAAAGATGCAGCTGGCTGGTGTAACCAGCAGTGACTCAAAACGAATAAAATGGCAAGTGTAACAAACAGTATGTGTTCAGCAGGTTTAAAAAGCGTTTTGGAATCCCCCCCCCCCCCCCACCAAAGGCCTTGCAGAGACTGACCTTTGCTGTGGCCCCATAGCTGCTTGGTGAAGATGTTGATGACGCTGTGGGGGCTGCCGCGGGCCAGCTCCTCCCAGGGACCCCTGCTCTCCTTGCCCATGTTCAGAGAGCGGCAGGAGTGCTGCTTCTGGGTCTCTCTCCTGAGGTGACCCAGCGTCTCCATGGCGTCCACCTCCGCTGCACAGAAGTCTTGGAAGGCGAGGTGGGACGCGGCCCTGGGGCTGCCCTCGCTCCCGTGGCCCTCGGACAGGCTGCCCTCGCTAAGCAATGGGCCCTCGCTGATGGAGCCGTCGCTGGAGGCGCGGGGGCTCGCCGGCTGCCCGGGGCCGGGCACCTGCCAGTGCGTGCCCGCCAGAGGCCTGCTGCTCTCGCCGGAGAGCCTGCTGCTCTCGCCGACCTTCTCGCCCACGTTCATGAAGTCGTGCAGATTGCCCACACCGGGGAGAGCGCCATCAGGGACATCGAGCCCGGCTCCCAGCGGCGGCTCTCCGCCGTCACGGACGGGCGGGCTCACCGGCTTGGCCCAGCGTTCGCCGGTCTGTCCCGGCGGCCCCACATCCGCATCCTTGCCGGAGCCGTAGGCTGCCCCAGCCAGGGCCAGCTTGCGGGCTTCCGTCTCGATGCGGGTGGACAGGGAGGCTGCCGTGGCCTTAAGGGCTTCGATGCGGCTCTGCTTGCTCTGGGTCAGCCCATCAATTAGGGTGGGATGCTGGTTGTGCCTCTTCTGCCCCGACATGCCTGCTTCCAAGCCCAGCAGCTGGCTGAGGAGGTGCCCCGTAGGCTCTGTGGGGGGGGGCAGTGAGCCGCCGCCTTTGAGAGTCGCTCTCATGCCGTCTTGCTGCATCCAAGCCACTCCGACCCCCAAGTCCTCCCTGAGAAAGAAGATGCAGGAACACAAGTAATGGCATTATTCCTATTGAGCCCAATTTTCTTTCAGTAAAGACCAAACATGACAATAAAGGCAATAAACAGAAATAAAAACATTCCAACATCAAACAATCAGTAAAGTTACTGTTTCAGGGCCACTCCTGCAGCACACATTCCCTGCTCACTTCACACTGAAGTCCTGACGTGTTTCATGCACCGAAGCATACCCACAGCATGCTCGTGCAGTTTCCATTGAAATACACAAGCTCCACGGGCTAAGGCTGCCAGATCAGCAAGATGTCACATAACTTCACAACCTCCTGCGTCTTTCTGTTTCGAATCTTACCCTTGTTTTGCACACGCGTGTAAGTCACTCGCCAATAAAATGGCCATGTCTTGTGCTAAGACCACAGATTCCCTCTAATGCCACTTGTTGTGTGACTCTCAGTCTTTAAGGGTTTCAGGCTGACGACTTCAAAAACCCACAAAAACATCCTTAACAGATCAGCACCTAACACAGCTTCCTGCACACAACAGTCACCTCAGAGAAAATCCACTGTTATATGCTCTGGATCATAAAAGGAAATGTAACCCCCCACCCCTCCAACTATTACTCATGTGTTCACAAAAAGCATTGCCTCAATCACAGAGTTAACTCACTTTCACAATAAATGGCACGCATGACCCAGCATGCATTGTAATTGACATAGCGGAGAGCAAACTCACAGGTGCAGCTTTCACGTGCTAACCCCCTCTACTTCCTCAAGCATTTCCTGCCTGTGACTGCAGGTCTAACAGAACAAGTACCTGGACAAGGTTAAACTCAGAGGCCTTGGTGGGCTGAATGTTAGGGACTTTATAAAAAAAACATCAGGCGTATAACATACATCACAGATATTCAGCCAGAAAAGACGGCAACGCAACGTTTATGCGAGCGGCAGGGCTGTAAACGCATTTGCATTCATAGTGAAGCCATCAAAGTGGAAATGACCTGGAAATGCGTCTCCCGCAAGAAGACCCTGGAGCTTTGCTTTCATATCACTTTAAATGTTCTCCGCAATGTTCCTGTAACGTTACCTCACACCTAAAACGCACACCCGCAGGAGTTTCAAAAACACCCACAATACACAAACTACAGTGCAGACCATAAGGATTTGGACAGTGACATTATTATAATTTTGGCTCTGTACACAATGACTATGAAATGAAACAAACATACGTTTAAAGTGCAGACTATCAAATTGAATTAGCTATACTGGGTGAACTGTACAGGAATTACAACCAAATTTACATACATAGATGCCCCACTTTAAGGGACCTGAGTGTTTCACTTCGAATACATTGTGACGGGTTACAGAGCCACAATAAACACTGTCCAAATGCGTATGGATGGCACTGTATTTCAGGACAGTTGCTGCTCAGCAAATACACAAAATTTTATGAAACCAAAAAGAGAGCGGGCCGATCTCACCTGGAGAGAGGAGGGGCCGGAGGCTCCGACAAAGAAAGGTCACTGCTGGAGGAGGCGCTCTGTGGCCTGTCCAGACGCTTATTCTCCTTGTCAGACTCCCCCGAGGGCTGGTACGGCGGCTTCGGCTGAAGGACAAAAAGCGAGAGTTAGCGATGATCACCTGACCGGAGCAATGATCACCTCAGCCAGAACCTCAGGAGAGGTTTTTATTTTTTAACATGACCACTAAACAGGCTGCCCACGGGAACCTAAAAGATGAGTCCAGATTGCACTGCGACTTATCAGATATATCCATCTTTTTTTAATAAGCAGCCTGGGGATGGTGTCCTTGGTTAAGTGGACAGCAGCCTCCCTGGTGCCACGCTACTCTCGCAGTATTGAGTTAAGTGTACAGAAGCCCTGTGATCGGCTATCACGCCCACCCGCAGGCCGCCGCCCACCCACAGGCCGCCGCCCACCCACAGGCCGCCGCCCACCCACAGGCCGCCGCCCACCCACAGGCCGCCGCCCACCTGCGAGCCGCTGCTCTCCGGCCCGGCCTGCTCCCGCAGAAGCTCGGTGTAGGTCTCCCTCAGACGCCGGTGCACGGGAGCCTCGGGGGCCCGGGACGTGCCCCCCCGCTGCCGCTGGTACAGTTCATGCAGCCTCCTGTTTCTGCACTCTGCCTCCTCCCTGGCGACGCGCTTCTCCTCCTGCTGTCGCTTGCGGCGCTCCTCCTGCTGCCGGGCGATGTAACGCCGCACCACCTCGGCGTCGTAGTGCCTGCGCTTCGGCGCCGCCGCCTCAGCCCGAGCCGGGCTGTTGCTGCGGGCACGGCGGCCAGGGGCCCCCGGCGCCGACCTGGCCCGCGCTTTTGCCCCCCGCGTGCTGGCCGTGGCAGGGACCTGCTCCATGGTCTCCAGCTGCAGGTCATCCAGGAGCCCTCTGATTTCGGCGGGCAGCACGTCCCCGGCCGCCGCCCTCTGGGCCCTCTCCTCCAGATCTGCCTTCGGCCGGCCCTGGTTCTGCTCTGTGCTGCTCGCCCTTTGCCTCCTGTTGGACTCGGGCCGTGGGTCAGATTTTGCCCGAGGGGGAGGACCTACTAAGAGAGAGGACACATATTTAAAAGAAACGCCATTCCGGGTAAAAGGTAAGGGTTTATGTAGCTGTGACAGACAGACAGCCAGCTGTAGGCATACGTGAGGCACGGTAGTAACAATAATGCAGCATCCTTAACCTCAGTGGAGAGGAAAACCCGACACAGTAACACCAACCGCAGCTTTAAGGGCAGGAAAAGAACACGAAGCACTTTGTCACAAGAAGCCCGTACTTGTACGTCAGCATCACACAATGTAAACAACACCCCCAAACCACTTCCCTTGTGTGCATGGCAGTCTAGAACATGCCACCTGGGGCAGGCCAGAGTAATGCAGCCCGACAAGCTGTGCTTGCGAGTCAGAAAGAGGGAATCTAACACTGCTTTTTACAATCAGTGGACGAGGCAACCAACATGCATCTAGAGGCTCTACATTCCTGCAGGGGGGTGTCAATAAGAATGTCTGTTAAATAAGAAGCCTGAACCTCTGCTGTTCTAATATCAGTTGCGATATCTGAGGAAGGACTGAAAGTAAGAGGCTGGGTAAGACTGTAGTTGCTGTTGCCATGATGATGACATTCAGGCCTCACCCACCTCTGCTCTCCCCAAAGTTGGTGGTCTCTGGTTCACACTGGCGGGGGACACGGGGCGCCGGGCCGAGAATCATTTTCACCAGCTTCTGACCCTCCCGCCAGGATGCTGTGTTGATCACTGAGGCTGCTGAGGAAGAGGACAGAGAGCGATCAGAGGTGGTGTCGCCGAACAACACACGGCCCACCCCAGACCCTACGCTGGGGAGATCCAGAACATTCCACTACAGAGTCATTGAGAGCACGGGGCAGGATGAGATGCCAATCCCTCACAGGGCACATGGGGGATCCCAGGATGAAACAGGAGACGCTGAAGTTAAAGACCCCATAACTGTGATGGGGAGAGGCTAGTGCTTACCAGCATCACAGAGTTAAGATACAATTAGAGATCTATAAAAATCTGGCCAATACCTGACAAAAACTGACACTAATACCGATTGTTTGGGGGAGTTCTGCTTAAATAAGCTGAAGGACACTCCACCCAAATAAATAAATTACTTTTTTGAATTATATTTATTTAAAAAGAAATATATTTATTTTTTGGTATGAAAACACCAACTATACAACATCAGTTTCAAAGTACTATATTTTATAACTGTACACATATTGTATATTTACAACATTAACTACTGTCAGTTATTGGGAAGAAAGCTATGAAACCAAGAGACTCCTCCCCATTGAACCGCTCTACACAGGCAGGTGCATCCTAAGCATTTAAGCATTTCAGTCTGACTTATACTCAGCAAGACGGAGGGGAATATTTTGCAGTGTTTGCACTCAGTCAAAAAAAAAGATTTTGTTTGTGGAAAGGCTGATCAATTCCAGTTAAAACTCGACTGATGAAACCAGTCCTCTGTGTGCAGCACCAATCAGGCTGCGCTCAGAGCAGCAGATCCACACGGAAAAGCAGCTGATGGACGATGGATGTAACTGTAGATTTCACAGCACTATTTTTATCACGGTCTGCAGGAGCAAGGCCAGCCTGAAACGCCATCATGAGGGGAGGAGGCCCGGCATTCCCATGCTACACATAGCGACCGTTTCTGCAAAACGCACCGGGTCCATTTTCAATGGTACCGAGACGAATCGAGGCTTGCTGTACATTGCTGGACAGGATGGGCATTAAGGGGCATCTGTACTATGCTGAAACATGCAGGACAGCACAGGCACGCTACATTAACGCCTTCACAGAACCCCTGGCGTGACACACAACATAAATAACAGGCTTTGCCCCGTTAAAATTTTTCCAAAAAGTATCCAAGTGCCAAGAGTCAAATTTCCCCCTGCATATCAGACAAGGAAACACACCAAATCCAAAACCATCATATGATACAGAGGAACAGGAGCCGACAGCAGGGGGGCCACACCTGGATTGGAATCTGCCTTGTGGGTTTTTCTCACGGGCTTGGAGCTCGGCCTGTCCTTCTCCGTGACTGTAGGCTTTGGCTTGATCTCTCTGCTTTCTATGAGAGAGAAACAAAACCCTCCATTAAAGCAGATAATCACCAGACACTGAGGTGTTAGCACTACACCGCTAACCTTTAGGAAACCCTAAGAACCTCTGCAATGGGAACCGAAGTTCAATCGTACTTTACAAGAAAGAAAAGTAAGAATAGTATATAGAAGGGAAAATGCATAAAAACTAACTTGGTAGCGGCTCAAGTTTCCAAATTTGTCTACAGGAAGTTTGGAGTGGTAAAAATATAACCAGGACTCGATAAATGGATACTTTGTTCATTTTTTTTCTATTTCCATTATGTGATTCAACAACTGAATAAATTGCAGGGCAGAAAAACAATAAAATGTGGCACCAAAAACTATGCATTACTTAGTGTTTCAGCGATGCAACTGCAGACCGGCACAGACACCAGCACACAAGTATAAATGCCTGCGTAGGTAAGGGTGTAGAGGTAGGTGCGACACATCAGCCTTAAGGACGAGAGTAAGAAAGAGGGAGAGATAGAGAGGGAGAGAGAGGAAGAGCCAGGAAAGGGGGGGGGGGGGTTGAGAGAGGGGCATCCATCTACTCCAGTTTCTCTCTGGTGCCCAGCTGTCCCTGCTAGGGCTTGAATTTGAACATTTGCCCCCCCACCAGTTCTCCCACTGAGTTCGCTGGCACATTCCCGTTTCCTCAGCCAGCGCCTACCTGACGGCTGCAGCGGCAGCTCCCTGTGGATCTCGCCGGTCGCCTTTCTGAGCTCCCCCTCCTGCCACACTTTCCCGTCGGGCGTGCGGATCCTCATCTCACTGGGGTTGAACCCTAAGTGCAGGCAGAATCCTTTCAGTTCAGGTGAGGGGGCTTCCCCTGATTTTGCGTCCGGCCAAAAGGCCTCCGTACGATGCCTGTACCTTTGTAGACGGGTGCGGGAGGGGCAGCAGCCACCTTGCGTACTTTAGCGGTGGGGACGGCCAGTGTGCTCTCGAGGCCATTGGCGACCAGCAGGGGGCGCTCAAGGTGGCCCATCCTCGCCTCTACCGCCACAGCCTCCTCCAGGTGCTCACGCTGCCTCCGGATCCTCTCCTTCAGTTTCTCCAGCTTGTCGTCAGGCTGCCTGCGCCTCAAGCCCTCCAGACGGCGGGAGGCTGAGCCGGGGCTGGAGGACTGGGGAGCCTCTGGGGACCCCTCCCACCGAGGCTGGCGCAGGGCATCAAGGGCAGACCGGTCGTTGAGGTAGCGCACCACTGTGCTGTCCAGCGCCGAAGACAGGATGCTCTCTGAGTGACGGGTCTGCTCGTCGCGGGTGTCCCGCAGGTACACCAGCCTGCTGAGCTGGGCATCGTGAGAACAAAGGTAGGGGAGCTCCGAGAGCAAAGTCTGGGCTTCGAGCTGGGACGGGGTCAGCAAGGGCGGGGTTGGTTCCCTGAAGGGGAAACGCCACATGGTAACTGCTACTGAACACACACTCACACAGCACAGACACAGCAGCAGGAACTGACAGGCACCAAAACAATAGTGGCAGAATTACCCCCTTGTCAGAAACCTGCAAGTTGACCATCTGCAGTTTGGAAGGTCACATTTAAAGTTGATTGGAAACTAATGCTTATACAGGATTACTACATGTTTACTCAACAGCAGCAGAAAGTCAACCTCTCAAGCCTTTAGTCTTACATACACTACCTGTCAATACACACCTTGTGAAAATTATCACCACATGATGACCGTAAGTGCACCCCGAGATTATGTAGTATTATCTTGTGAACAAAACAAAAAAAAAAAAAAAGATGGATAGACAGATGATCTGGCTTACCGGGGTAACTTGTCAGATTTAAGGTACCACAGTTTAAATGGACTTCATATTCATTCACTTACATTCTGCCCAGACTACCTTAAATCTGACAAGCTACCCCGATAAGCCAGTAACCCCGCTTCGTAGTACAGGCCACTGGTCTGAGATGAGTTGGATCGAAGAGTGAGAGCATGGCAGCCAACTTGCATCCAGAACCAGTGGAAACTCCTACAGGACTGTTGGATAAGCATTCCAGGTGGCTACATCTGGAAGCTGGTTGAAAGAATGCCAAGAGCCTGCAATGCTGTCATCGAAGCAAAAAGGAGCTGTTTGGAAGGGTCTAAAACTTTGAGATGGTCTCTTGGGTGTTGCAATATTTGATATATATTACTTCATTGCCTCAGAGCCTTTTCCGGAAAGGTGAATAAAATAGGTGAAATAGAGAAATGCATTAAAAGCAGGTGTTTTTCAATAACATTATTTTACTAAGGCTGAAAGCACGCATTAAAATATTATTGTTTATTTTAAGCCTCAAGTAATGCCTAAATGTCTATTTTTTTAAATGTGTGTATTCTACTACCACAAACCTGCAATTTCCTTCAAGATTATTTCTCTGTCTGTCAGTTTGTCATATAGACCCTAACACTAGATGTGAGGAAAGAGATGTGATCTTTGGATAAAAGCCATTGACAAAGAACTCCAGATAATTGCAAAGGGCTCATAAACTCTCTCGCAAGCACACTACTGACCTGTAAGAAGCAAGCGGCTCCCTGAACTCCACGCAGTTGGGTCTCCTGACATTGCTGTCCAGCGTGGTGGCCCTCAGGGGACTGCGGGAGCTCTTCTCTGGGCTGCGGCGGCTGTGAGCTCCAGGCTTAGAGAGAGCGGGGTCAGCCATTCGCCCATCTGCCAGGGAACATAACAGGAAGCAAAGGTTATAGCTTTTGCAGAGGATATCCAATGCAAGCTGAGTTATAACAGAAATAAAACACCGTAACATAACTTTACTGAGACTGCCGCTGACTGATAAAGTTGCATGCAGCTTACGCTTTCATTTCAGTCTTCTGGATAAACAGCACCTTAACACCACATTGTCAAAAACACCTCAGCAAACAACCTGTAGCAGCACCTATTACTGGCATCACAGACCACAAATGCTTTCTCTCACCTCTGCGGCTGACCTTCCTGGAGCGGCTGCTGGGGGCCTTCTTCAAGTCCATGAGCGAATCTAAAGCCACGGTGGTGCCGGGGGCGGCCTCCAGTCGGTTTTCGATGTGCCGTAACTGAGGAGAGATGGCAGCCCATCCTGGATTACGTTCGCAAGCATTTATTGAAAGCGAGTCACGGAGCTTGCAGTGTATGGCCGACCGCTTACTGACACAATGACTGAAGGGCCAGAAGGCTGGACAAGGTCACTTAACTGTCAAATATCAAAGCATTTAGGCAATGAACTCATACCACACAAAACACAGCACGTGCTGCTCAGCCAAGCAATCAAACATCTTTACTCACAGCCGCTTTGGTCTGACTCAGACTCTTCCAGGCAGACGACAGCTCTGAAACAGCAAGGGTGGGGAAATCATCTAACTATTGAACCTTCTGAACCTTTACTGTAGGAAAGCTATCAGCACTTAAGCACGTGCAAGAATGTAACTAACGCCATAAATATATAAGCTATCTGACTGTAAACATCCTCTGCAGGTATAGTGGTTTCCTCCCACAGACTGCGTCACAGTGGAACAGGACACAGTGACCCGTGCCAAGGGATGTCTGTCTCACAATGGCAACGTAACACCAGCAGTGTCCCATTTCTTAACAACACGCATGCACGTATCGCAGAAAGCACATGCTGCAGCACTGTGCCTGACACTCTGCTCCTTGTTGCAGTAGCAGCTTTTTAGCTCACTTTCAGTTTCACATTCCCAGTGCTGACACTGGATGTTTTTGCATATATGGTTTAGTTGGAAATGGAATGTTTGGAAGCCCCAGCAGTGTCTGTAATGCAGACACAGCACATACACCCACCAACCCCACAGGATGCTCTTAAAGAGGGGTTTCCTAAAACCTCGGTGTAAAGCAGTGACTACACCCTATAGGTAAGAAATAAGCCAACGTGACAGCAACTGTGCACATTCTGGAAGCTCACGACTGACCCATTTTGAGCCTCCAAAGTACACTAAGACCTATGCAAGCAGAAAGCTGCAGAAGCTGAACTGTGCGTGCAAGACCAACGCCTGCATGGAGGACGCATGAGAAGGGTCTGACCTCCCCCGGTGTCCGCTCCAACAGCCTGCGTCGCCGTCGGACAGGACACTCCAGCTAACTTGCGGTTCCACATTGCTCCTATACACCTAGGTGGCGGTGGGGGGTGGGGGCAGGAGAGGCAAGGAAGCTGTTTTTAGGTCATTCGGGTGGGCTCCAGTGATCTCAACCTTTTCATACAAATCTGTGCAGCCAACATACACAAATTTTAAGTCTTGAGCAAATAATGCATGTGTGTTGTATTTAACACACTCAGGCGCACACACACACACACACACACACACACACACACAAACACATATATATATATAAGGGGAGTGGGAAAGGGAAAGAGGCTGACGGTGCACCTGCGTCTTCCTAAAAGAATGCTGACTGGGGTTATTTTGCTCCCCACATGAGGCCAAGCTGCCCGTTATGAAACAGGCATGGGCGTTCATGCAGTGCAGAAAGAAAAGTAGTGGGAAAGGGGAGGGCGGCCAAAACAAAGAGGCCCATTTCTCCATATGACAATCGGCAGGTCGAAGTGAGTGAAAAATGACAAGATAGCAGGCAGCACAACCGGAAAATGCCTCCCGTGTGCCGTTATCTTCAATACACCGATAAGCAAACATGCGGTATGAAGGCTCTGTTCCTTATTCCTGGGAGAAAAGAGTCTGTATTTTGGAGCAGTATAATTCACCCTGAGGCATTCCAGTCTTATCAATGCAGTTTTTCTTCTAACAAACATGACACAGCGCTGAGAACCCCACCCCACCCAATCTGAAACCAAAACAATGAAAATTGTTGTGTTTTCAGAAGAGGCTTTGAGACTTAAGCAGAAGTTATCCTCAAGAAATGTAAAAATAAATACAGATAAAAAAATACAAGATATTATATTACAAGTAAATTTAAACTGCATAATTAGGCTATATTTCATCACTATAAACACATAACCTCTTTATAGCATTGGGAAAAAAAGACAATGCTTAAAAAAGCAAAAATTAAATCTGCTTTGCGCTCATATTTCACAGAACCACAGAAAGCTGGAGCGTTTCCTTGCCTGAAAAATCCATCAACCACAAAATCACGTGAGAGACCTACTTAACACCCGAGCAGCAAAACAGAGAATGCACTTCTCCTCATACCTCCTTTCCATTGAATGCCACAAGGCCAACACCCATGGCAGCGCAACTATGACAACGATGTGGAACTGTACACAAAAAGAGCCCAGGCAGACATGCAAGCTCCATTCTGATCCAATGACGAAGACAGATTCACCCTCACGCCACATCAATTCAAATAAAACTTCCAATTAATTCTTATATTAACAACTGACCAATAAACAATGCCTCTTAACATCCAGTGCAGGAGTACATTCATGAAAATATTTACTGAAAATGCCACACTTACGTGATCTTATAAAACAGGCAACCCAGTTACTTAATACCAAAACAAGTCAAGGACCTTACATTCCACAACCTGCCCCAAAGCACATACCAGACTGACAATACAACCATCCATTTAGCACTTAAATACACTGGCTTGGAAATGTTGCATACTTAAGATTCACCTTTCACATACGAGACAGAAATTCCCACACTTTATAATTTCAGACTATTTGACAGAAGACATGCCATCTAGGTATCAGAACCCTAAAATAACCATGAACTGCAAGTAAGACACAGATAGCTATGTCCCTATCAAGTTGATTAATATTAAATAAGAGACCATTAAAATATCAGTTTTAGCCACCATAATACTTCACAAATCCAAATTCCATTTTAAAGATGAAAGCAGGCATGACTTTTGTTGCAGTTGTGAAATGCAGATTTTTTTGCTAGTGAAGATTATACAACTGTAAGAACCTCTCATTTCACACTAGTAGAAATCTAAATGTGCAACAGACATACAGCCATGCACAACTACAGCAGCAATACAAGAGCCTGCAGAATCAAAACCCAAACAGGCTACCATTATGTACCAAATTATAACAGTTTTTCTTACTTTCAAAGCCTTTCAGTGATGTAACAATAATAAAACTGCCTCAGGTTGATACCTGCCTTGCACAGCTGAATTACCTCCACTTCACTGAGAAGCAACCTATTTTATCAAGATGATTTCAGATGTCCAAAGATCATGGCAGCTGACTGACTGCAACAGCCACACATCTATTAAATAATAATAATTAAAAAAAACTCTCAGTGCTTCTAAATTTGAGTTCCAAAGGGAAACGGTCAGGGAAACTTGGGAGGTGTTTAGTAAAGACGTATACACAAGACTGAGCACAGTATGAACCGGTAAGCTGCAGGTCATCCACTATAAGGGTGCAAGTGGAACAAATAAATAATGTATGTTTCTAGTAAAGACATTTCTGTAAAGGGTGAGTCAAGCAACTGACGTGCCAAAGTCCAGGAGAAGCTACTTGCCTGCAATGGAACTGATCACACAGACTTCATAGCACTAACATGATGCCGGATCCAATGTCTTGATAACCATTTTACCACCTGCCCTTCGCTCATGGGGCGCTAACTAGGGTACAGAACGCGAAGAATCCAAAATGTATGTGAGAATTAGCAATTTCAATGTGACTGAACGAGGAAAACGAACTTCCTAGTGAATGCAACGTTCCCTGCACCCAGTTATCAGTTAAACAATTAAACAGAATTCGTGGTGGATCCCCTCATCTAACCATAAATAAAGTAAATTATCGCTTGACTAGGCTCACACTTCCGATGCAAACTATGACTAATGAACTGCAGGCTTTTCGATAGTTAACCAGGAGTCACTGATACAGGCGTCCCTGGTGACAGGTCACCTGACAAAACACTCGACAGAAGGCGATCCTGTCCTTTCAGAACAGACAAGATCACGTAAAAACCATACAACAGTCATACACTGAATACGACCAAGAATAACACGCAAAACTTTACTGCAGCTATTTTAAAGTATCCATCCCACATAACCGGGCTAATAAAACCATCCTATAATAACTGTAATCAAACTACTCACAGCGAAAAAATACCACGCTGAACAAAGAGTTTAATTTTCGATATGGTCCCATTTTATTTAATTTCCAGAAGACAAACAAAAATAATTACCATGACCGGGGACACTAACCTTGGGGCGGCGTCATTCAGTCACACAGCTTCTACGCCCAAAGTGTCATCGGTGGCCGGACCGCATCGGGCTGAATAACCGGCCGGGGAAGCCACCAAGGAGAGGGAAATATCAGAACGTCCTTTTATCCTTTAAAACCGAGGCGGAAAACAAGGGAGCATCCGCGTTACTAGCCGGCTTGCCTTGACAGCACGGTAGTTCTCTCTCTCTCTACAGCCGGCTAAGCAAACAAACTCGCTGCAAGCGAATTAATCAGCTCGGCCAGATATCTACGGTCATTCTCATGCTTTCCCAGCCACAAGTATATGTGCAAAACCTATCCGTACATCTCAAGAGGCAGGAACGACAACATGTCCGGTGAGCTGCATGGCTACCCGGCGTCTCCAGGCCGCCGACCCAGATAACGTAACGGTCGCCGGCGCGGCTAGCGCGGAGGCTACGGAGAAGACAACTTCAGGAGCCGAGTCAAAATGAGACTGTCCCTTCGAGAATTTCTTCCCAGGGGTTAGATTAAGTTCCCGTCGCCGAAACGGTCCCCTTTTTGCCAGTCGAGAGCGAAAAAAGCCGTAGATAACCGTTCACTGTCCGCCATTAACTAAACAACTGGGAAGGACAGGAAAGAGGGAGGTGGGAGAGGCGCGTCGAATCGCGGGAGTAGCGAAATATCGCGAGATCTTGGAAGTAAACTCTCACGAGGTCCCAAGAAGAAAGTTCAGGTTTCGTGTATATAGGAAGCCGACTGTCAGAAGGACCCTGTAGCTGTGCGATACAAAAATGTAAAGAAAGCAGGGGCATATGAAGAAAGGGGACTTGTATTCCCCAGAATTTAATTTAGCTTCCTTCGCCCCCCCCACCAATAAACAGACCTTTGTCTTTACATTATTTCGTTGTGTCGCCAAATGTAAAAATTTCTCCTGCGTTATTGAAAGTGAGCTCTCATTAGTACATTTTTAAAAACTTAATTTAATTTAACGTTAAATCCTACCTTGGACAAAAACACTTTCAAAATGTTTTATTCCAAGACAGGTCACTGTGTCGTGCATCGCAAAATCCATCTGAGACTGTAGGTAACGGATCACAAGATCCTAAGATGAAGAAATACTACAGAAATATGCGGGTGTTTTAATTCGCGATGGATTTTTTTTATTTTTTACTTTTTGTCTTTTGGCCACTGTCCTTGTAAGTATGAGTCGGGTTTGGGGATTTGAATATACACAGGGGCACAATGCTGCTACTCCATTGAAAAATCAACAATATGCAATATATCACAATTATTTATAAACCACTACTGCTTCAAACCTCTAGGGTTGGGGTCTTAAATCCCACCATCACTGTGTGTGTGTAGAGTTTGGATGTTCTTCCCATGTCATTTGAATTCTCGCCTGCAGCCACCACTCCCCATTCTCACCATGTTCTACACATCCACAGTGTCTTGACCATACTGCATCACTTTCTGGTTTGGGAACTGCAACGTCTCTGACCATAAGAACCTACAAGATATGGTGCATGCAGCCAAGAAGATCATTGGAACGTCACCTTTATGAAACGGTGCACCTATAAGGCCGCCGGCATCGTGGAGGCCGCCCCACCCCTCCCCTTAGTCTTTTTATCCCCCTTCCATCTGGCAGGAGGTACCGAAGCATCCAAGCTGGTTCTGCTAGACTCGGTAACAGCTTCTTTCTCATGACTATCCGGACTCTGATCTCCTTGCTGTCCTTATGCCCACCGATTTGAACTATACACTAACTGCTGTACACCAGTAATTTTCTGCCATGTACACTGTTACTGCATTGTTACAAGTACTCTTTATTTATCTGTGATACTTTATGTATTTGTTTGTTTATTTGCACTACATCCTGCTGCTTGCATTATTGCATTCTATACATTCCATCGTTGCTTGCTTTTACACTGTCCGTGCGTTAGTGTTGTTAAACTGTGCACCTTGTTTATGCCGTTTATGTATACACTTCTAGAAAAAAGGGTACCGCCGTGGTACAGTTTTGTTCCCCAAGGTACTAGCAATGTTAATGTACTCCAAATGGTACAAAAATGTTCTTCAGAGTCCATTTCTGTACCTTTAATTAGATTAAAAGGTACATTTATCTAGAATTAGGGTACAGTTGGCAGGCTCTTGAGGGTTCATCCGCAGTGACAAGTAACTGTATCCTCAAAGGTACAAATTGGCACTTTTTTGTTCTGACTATGTAGGCCTATAGGTAGCGCTGTGGTCTGGGAAACCTTATGTTGCGAGTAAATGACCCTTACAGAGTAGGCCAACTCAGAGATCTTTTTTTTCAGCATGATCACTCATTATAAGGGCGAAGATCTGGACCTATCTGGATCTTTGAGACAAATTGCACCAAAAATGAAGCAACGGCCCTTAGTGACATGAAAGAGAAGCTCAAGATGATTAGAGGCTTATTCTTGTGAACAGGATCATGTAGACTCAGAGCAAATGAGACAAGACTTTAAAATACTTTTTTATAATTTTGATTTATTAATCCCATGATAATTTTTATTCCGTTTATTTTTTGTGCAAAAGGAACATGTCAGTGTATTTGTGCAAGAAGATCTTTTCGGAAATGTGAGCTTTACATTCAGTTTTGCTACATTACATTGCAACACAAACACACAACAAAAGTCAAAACATCGTCATATCAGGCAAGCACATCTATAGTTTCCATTGCTGTCAGGGTTTTTATTAAAGTACATTTCTGTTTATTTAACAGATGCTTTTATCCAAAGTGATGTACTTTTAATTTGAGAAATGGTCAGTCAATCCTTGGGGTAACTGGGGGCTAAGAGCCTTGCTCAAGGGTTACACAGTGACATCACTCTGCCAGTCCTGAGTTTGAAACCAGCAACCTTTTGATCACAGACACACTGCCCCCAGTCCCTTAAATGCCTGCTCCTGATGACTCAAGAATTAAATCTTATTAATCAGCCTTTTCAGTATCTCATGGTTTTTCATCACCAAGGCAAAAAAGAAAACCAAAAGCACAAAAATTGGGTAATTCTTACTAACTCATTACTGTAACATATCAATTTTCTTTACTTTTTAAAATTGGTTCGACTACAGACACAATTTTTTAAAGTGATTTTTTTATCACAGAAAAGCTGAAGTTTTGAAGTAAATAATCAAAAACTGAGTGGCACTATCATTATTCTTGCAGGTGAGCCAGAAGTAACACCGCCCCCTTCCTGTCTGGAGTGGCATCGCGGGTCCTGACATGCCTACAGCTGCTGCACTCTCTCTCAGATTCCTCCCTCCCCCCAGAGGGCGCTGGGTAAGTGAGATGGGGGAGGAGCAGCTCACAGGGGAGAGACTAGTGATGGAATGACCTGTCCTCAGCCCACCTGAGGTCTGCCTCAGAAAAAAACCTGACTCGATTTTTATTTTATTGAAACTGCTGACACACATGGCCTGTGTTTGCCCTTCAAAAATCTGGCGGGAAAATTGAGTGCATTTTCAAATCAGTGCTATAAAACACCTCTGATGTTAATGGCCTCTCAGTGTCTGCCTAGGGAATGCTCAAGGCAAATGATAAAAATAGCCGTAATCTGTAACATCTGAGATCACTCAGGCTATCGGTCACTGTCACTGAGTGGTGACAGTGCTGTAAGTTCAGCAATGAAGCCTCCTTTAGTGTTTGCCAAAAGGCTTCCCCTGCCCAATGCAGTCTGGGAAAGACTCCAGCCCCCCTGGAATCCTGGACTGCATGCGTGGTTGAAAGATGGATGGTTCTAATGTTGACTGTCAGATGGTCTTTCCTTTAAGTACCGATTGTAGCATTTGCTTATTTGATGGGAATAGACCACTATATTCAATGATAAAATTTTACAGAAACTTCACTGTTTTTGGGGCCATAACCTATTAATCTGGATCGAGGATCCAGGATTTTTATTTGTCATTGTGCAAGTGGATTACATAAGTGCTATCTCCAGTCTGTTAAAGAGATTATGTGTTTTCTGTTGTTCTTACAGAATTTTAAAGTTTTACATTTTACAGGTAAGTGACTGAAGCCATGGGGGCTTGTGAAGTGGGGGCCACAGTGGGTGTGCAATGCGGTTCTGACTTCCAGGGTTCAGGAATAAAAAAGTTGTATTTAATGAGCAAAACCAGGACTGCTGCCCTTTGAGGTCAAAGGAAATGGTGAAAGTGAAACAACAGAGAGAACAGGGAGGGTTGGGCTGTTATCGGGGCACAAATGCCACAGGCCAGAAAAACAGTCAGACACAGAGGAGGCCGATTTGCCTCATGGCCTCTCTGCCCTCAGCCCGCTTATTGAAATGCGGTGTTTACCAGTCCATTCACACAAACCTGTTGGGTTAAATATGGGTTCAAAGTCATAAAGAGCTGGTAATTACAGTTAATAGCAACAAAAGCCAGCGATCAGTAACGCTGGGTTCCCTACTGCCCCATGAAAAATGGTTAATGTACCCTGCAGCAGTACAGAGGGAAAACTCACAGCATTGGAGGTGTGATGCAACAGTCCTGTTAATTGCATATAGTCTGTAAAACATGTCTGTGTTAATATCAGCATAACTGTACCCGTGCAACATCAATCCTAGAGCAACATAACGAACTGTTAACTTAAGATCCAGTAGGCTAATGCTACCTTCTAAAATATTACTCATATTGAAATTAAAACAGGAACTTATGACTAAACTGGTGAATCTGATTTCCTGGTGCCTGTGGCTAAGCACTCCATCAGATGACCACGAATCTGGTCACTACTGCCACCCAGTGGTTGATCTGTATAATACAAACTTTAGTGTTTTTATCAGACGGCTGTTTGCATTTTAACAGTTTATATACAGATGTTTAACGGGCATGCTTTCCAGACGTACAGAGGCTTGTCATTAAATGTTTATGATCTCCGAATTTGTTTTTCACTAAAATAAAATAAGTAATTGTGATTGTCTCCATGACGCTGTACTGAATAACTCGTTATGGAAGATGGGTGAGTGAATGGAATTGGAATTGTGTAACTCAGGGGTGCCCACACTTTTTCGGCTTGGGAGCTACTTTTAAATTGAGCAGGTCAAAAAGATCTACCTACATGAAATATCATGCAGTGATATATATATATATATACAGCTATATATATATATAGAGGGAAGTCTGGGTCTCCCTGCTTGGACTGCTGCCCCCGCAACCCGACCCAGAAAAGCGGTAGATGATGGATGGATGGATATATATATATATATATATATATATATATATATATGTGTGTGTGTGTGTGTGTGTGTGTGTGTGTGTGTACACAATACTGTATATACACATACATACACATATACATAGGCACTGATTATCCTTTATATATAGCGTACATGTCTGCGAACCTTGCATTACTGCATGAACCCTCACAGCACAATACAATCCAATACATTGACGGTTTATTACTTTGTCCGGCTCCCCCACTCATTTTTTTATATCCCTTTTTCAGTATATATAAATTGGAAGGCTAACTGGGACACTTTCATTGCTTGCTGGAGTTTTGCATCAGCTCGCGATACAGAGTTTTGTTTCGGTAACCTAATATAATAAAGTTTTAATACAACAAAGTTTCAAGTGGCGAATGCCAAAGGGGTTGACAGATGATATAGGCTAACATCTAAAACATTTTTTTTGAATGTCGCGCGATCTACATGCACTACCTTTGCAATCTACTGGTCAGTCGCGATCAACGTATTGGGCACCCCTTGTGTAACTGGTTTCAGGTCCAAGTGCAGAATCTATATGGTAATATTTGTTCTATTTATTAATAAGTATAACCTACGTATGATCATAACAATGGGAAATCATTGGCTCTGTATTTAGTACAGAATACACATTTATGGAGGCTGACACTTACAAATCATGCTGATCAAACTATGACCAAACATGTTTTTAAAGTGTTCTGGTGAGGTAGCCTCAATTCTAGATAGTACAAGATAATTTTACAGTCTCTGAGATGGATCTGTGGTGATGATTACATTTGTTTGGTCAGAACTTAATCTACCCCTGTTACGACAGGCATGATGAAGGACAAAGAGATGATCCATGGAGTGACTCTCAGGTAGAAGGGGGTTTATTAGAAGAACAAACAAATAAGAAAACAAGACAAACCATGAGGGTCCTAAACACCAGCTGGTAGAAAACAGAAATTAAAGCAGGAAGTAACACAGGAACAAACACAGTGCATACATCTAATCATACACAAATACAACCACACTGACCAACTAAGGAACAGAATGAGGTCAGGCACTTATATACAACGATAACGAGGGCTACATGATGGACAGGTGCAGACTAAAACAATTATCCAAACATTACAGCTGGGAACAAGACACAGGTGAGGGTTATTAACAAATACTTAAGGGTTCAAACACTAGGAGAAACTAGGACAACAAGACTTACAAAGAGGGGCACAAGCAGGAATAAACAAAACTACAAAACAAGGAGCCATGCAAAGATACACCAATATATAACAGGAATGAAGCAAGAAATAAAAATGAAAGAAAAAATACAAACATGGTGATCCTGATCTCTGGGCTGTTCCGGACACAGTAGAAGGAAAACCTGGAAAACTGCCACCTGCTTAACCCATTAACACACGGTGCTCTAGGGAACCCAGAAACACACTAGAACTGGGGTAACCAACCTTTTTGAAACTGAGAGCTACTTCACGGGTACTGAGCCATACGAAGGGCTAGCAGTTTGAAATACCCTCTTAAACTTATCTAAACTTCATGTATAATAAACATGTTTTAAATGCTTTTTTTAAATATATATTGTCATTTTCAAATCTATATAAATGCAAATGTGATTAAAGAAGAATAGCAACAGGATAAAATTAAATTTTAGACACTGCTCACTGGTGAGTTGTGCTATTTTTAGAACAAGTCCACAGGTGACTCATGTGGTCCTTGGGGGTATCCTGGTGCCCATAGGCACCATGTTGGTGACCCCTGCACTAGAAGCTAAGAACACAGGATGGCGACATCTGCTGGCCAAACAGGGAAGGAACAAACTGAAGGGTGCAAGACAAGGACCGATCCTGACAACCCCATTCTGTGCTGGAATAACAAACAATTTAAAATGCTTGGGAAAAATGGCTTACTTAAAAAATAATTTGGTATTCATCTCTGTTACACGGTGGCACCGTGGGTCTCGCTATTGCCACACATCTCTCAGGTGGGGGTTCACATGCCATGACCGGCTCTATATGTAGCTTACATTCCCTGGGTTGTGTGAGATTCCATCCAGTCCTTTTCTTTCCTCCTGCAGTTCCAACACATATGAGTAGAATAAGTCTCTCTAAATTGCCAACAGTGGCTATATGTGAACCATGGCGTCCTGTCCGGAGTGCATCCATGCCTTATGCCCTGAGACTGAGATTAAAAATCCCCCACAGTGAATTTCTTTTAGTGGGGTGGGGGGATCCCCGGGATGCATTTTGCAGATCCACATACCAATCGGCCCACTGGGAAATGCCCAATATGCCACTTGGCCAGTCCTGCCCTGCTTGTGCCCTGGGCTGCCTGGCATAGACTGCACGTCCTCCTGCTACCCAACACTGGATAACTGGCTGGACTAAGTAGTACTTAAAAGAGCAGTTACAATAAAAGCATCTAATTTTGGGTTAATTATCTTCCTACGCCCAGAATTGTTACTTAGGATATTAGATTTAATTGTGAGTCTTGTGAATCTTGAAAAAAGCATGTTATTCAAATCTATTTCACAATCACAGAGTATGTCAAACATAGTTGTTCCAACTGTAAGCCACCCTACAAGATGCACACATTCAAAGGTCTTCATGGATGTTTGTGCATAGAAAGACCCAAAATGAAAATTTGAAGCTATAGGTGAACACAAAGATCTGCTTTGTATGGACCTGCAGCTTAATACAAATAATACCAGTGAAATGTGTCCCAAAGACGACTGGATAAAACATAAATTATTTTTTTGCCATGAATTCAAGGCTGCAGGATTTCCCAGATCAATCAAATATAATAGGTTTCAGAACATTTTCGGCCCACGATTAACAATTCTTTCCGACTGTATTCATTTTCTGAAACCAAGCACTGTTGGCCACCTTGTATATTTGACCTACAAAGCTGGAAATTTAATTAATCTTCAATCCGGCAGGTATTCCCCATTCAATGGATCACCTGCTCTCATTGTTTGAGGAGATGTTTTTCTTAATCAATAGCCCTGAGACCACAAGGCCCCTAAGGGGACAGTAATTGCTCCAGTCATACTAAATGACTTCATTAGAGCGGTCTAACTCCTTGCTTTATAATGTGGTTTGACTGTACCTTATGTCCAATTGGCTGTGGGTTTTTAAACAATGGTATGTCATCATATCAGTTGCAAAGAAACAGAAGATCTCCTGCCTGAATGATGACAGACGAATGGCTGTAACATCTGCAGTCATGAAGTGTTTCAAGCAACTCCTACTCCAGCATCTCAAAGTCAGGACCGATGCCGTCCAGGACCATTTGCAGTTTGCATACTGAGCTAATAGGTCTATTGATGATGCCATTAACTTGGCTCCAAAATCTATCCTGCAACACTGGGATAGCACTGACATTTATGTACATGTTGTTTCAGGATTTTAGCTCGGCTTTTAACACTACCATTCCTGACCTGCTACTGGACAAACTTTGGCAGCTCAGTGTCCCCTAGGGTGACCACCTAATCCATGTCAGGAGGGACACTATGAGCTACAACAAGATTTATAAACTACCATTTCATACATTTCAATTAAAAGGACCAGGATTTCACTTAAGCACTGGGTTCTTGCCATATGCTGATTGGTCAGTCTCCTATAATCATGCATACAGTATGTGTCAGTAATGTTAATGCGAAACAGCTGGATGAGTCTTTCAATCTAGGAACTAACCAAACATTTTAGCAGAGCACAGAACCCTTTCAGCTTTAAAGTAGTTCGTAAAAGCTGAAGTAGCTCATAGTGTCCCTCCTGACATGGATTAGGTGGTCACCCTAGTGTCCCCACATCTGTCTGCTACTGGACCCACAACTTTTTGTACATCAGGGTTGGTGACCACATTTCTGACGCCCTTTGCCTTAGTGCCAGGGCTCCACAGGGCTGTGTGCTCTCTCCGCTATCCTACTCAATCTACACTGATAACTGCACTTCTGACAGTGACTCTAACTGTTAAACTTATTAAGTTTGCAAATAACACCACCCTAGTAGATCTTATCTCAAGCAACAAAGAGCCCATGTACCAAAAGAAAGTATCATGACTGGTGCCATGGTGCGGATCTGACAATCTGCAGCTAAACAGATGTAAAACAGTGGAGCTGATTTTTGATATTAGGAAGAACTCCACCCAACTGCCTCCACTGGAAATGCAGGGCTCTACTGTCAGCAGAGCAGGCTCACAAATTATTGGGCGCTTCATTATGAAGAAGGGCCAGTAGCACTTGTATTTCTTGCGACAAGAAACTTGGGCTTCGTCAAGCACCGCTGATCCAGTTCTACATTGCTTTAATGGAATACACCATCATAACCTCCATTACTGTCTGGAGGTACGTTTCCCAATAGCACAGTTGCTAACAATGTTAGCGACTTACATAAATGCAAACATGCGACTGAGTGGTTCCAACTATGTAAGCTGTTAATGCGAGATTTGGGAATCTCGCATTAATCACCACGGCGAAAGCTGCAGTTTTCGGTGCAATGTGCAGAGAAAATTATCAGCTGTCAACTCTCCACCGTCAAAGACCTCTAGTCATCCAGAATGAAGAAGGGGCGGGGGACATCGTGGCCGGCCCCTCACAGCCCACTTACTCTCATTTCCAGCATCTCCCATTTCAGCAAAGACCAGGAACGATTGCCCTAAATACTGGGACGAACCACCAGCTCCACAGCTTCTCTCCTCAGGCCACCATCCGTCTGAACAAGGATCTTTCTGACATCCCTCTGCCTTAAACTGCTGCACATGCATTTTATTACAGGCATTGTAATACACACAACTACTGTCCATCCCATACCATGCCAGCATCCTTCTGAGTAAGAACTTTTCCCAATTCCACTATTGCTTTAAGGGCACATACACAGAGATGCACTTTAACTTGTACACTGTGACATTGCACATCCTTTCATTTGCAGTTTTCTTGTGTATAGTCTATTTATCTTTTTATATATCTTAGTGTATATATTTTATTTTCTGTCTTTATCTTTTTCTACACTTTTGGTTGGATTGACATTATGTTGACACTTGCCCCAAGAGGAATACTTCAGGTCATGCACTCAAGACAGATTCTGATTCGTATGATGTGTCACTTTATTGTCTTAATGGAGGAATGTGTAAAGTACATTTACATCTATTTGTTCCAAAAGGTTCAGCACCAGAAAACAATACTTGATGTTTGCTGTTACTAAGAAACCATGCTGTCCAATAGCAGAGACCTAATTAAAACTTTTCATTTTCTTTTTATTTATTGCTTTTATTTTGATTTTACCTATCACCAACAACAAATAAAGAAGAGAGGGAGCTGAAAGATCATCACCAGAATAATAAATGATTTTTTTTTTACATCTTTTGGAATTTGGTTATTTATTTAATAAGCCAACACAGCAGGCTAACAATGAAAAACCATGATTTCGGAAGCATGATAATGCTTGCGTCAAATGCGGAACATGGGTGAGCGGACTATAAAAAGCTGTACAAATATCCTATGTCTATTTATAGTTTCTGTTTTAGGGCCGATTCGTCGTGTATGGTTTACAGAACCTGCAGCGTTCGGAATCAGAACAAACGGGGTTTAATGATTCACAGCGAGGACAGACAAGCGAGAAAACATAACGAGAGAGTCATAAACAAAACACACACTGGTTTCAGAAATAATCTGGAGGAAGATAAAACAGGAGCGTTTTTGGAAAACGCTAGAATCCAGAAATCAGAAAAAAAAATCACTGTGCATAGCAGAAGACGATGGAATTGATTCATTTCGTCTCTGATGTTTATCCAGTTGTTACAAACATATTTGCTTGTTTAAAGAACGTAATCATCGGTAATGTGTTTAAAAATTAATTTGCATGTATAGGCCTATGTAAATACATTCGGTAATTCTGCTAGCAAAATAACTGATTATAAGACATTGCAAGCGCTCATGACTGGGTATATTCATGTAGCATACATGTCTTTAAAAGATAGTAAGGATGCAAGGATTTGATACCCAGCGCAGAATTTTTTTCTACTGCGGACTGCCAGATGTGCTGCCTATGAGAGGTTATGATTCATAGATTTTGCTCTCATTCACACTGAACATATAGCCTACTATTGCTTTTCTGAGTCACACCTTGTCAGTATTACACACGTCCCCTTTTCGCGTCTTGATATTTGGAGGCATTCAGTCGTGTACAATTAATAATTCATCATGATTTTTTCAAATGCAAACCAAAAGCGGTTCCCATTGGTATAAAAGTAAAATATTTTGTGATCGTTTTGTGGCTCATTTTATCTCTGGTTTATCTTAAAAGCTTTATTGGGTTTAATTGTAAATGGTAATTACATTATTTTTACAATTCCCCCGTGTCGTCGGTCAACATAATGAAATTGACTTGGAGAAAAGTTTAGTAGGCCTATTGATCTACTGTAATGTGAAGTTTCTTAATGCTATGTAGGCCCATGAAACCTTTAATTCGTATTACTTAAAATACCAGGAATAGCATCCAGTGCTATAAACTCAATCCAAAAAACTAGCGCAGTATTTACAGAAATTTAAACTATCCATAATAATAAAGGCCATAAACACATTTATTAGTACGTTCCTTGTATAAGTTTAGTTAAGATTTATTGCACTACCTGTGGACCTATAGAGAAAAACAATCAGTTTTACCAACTTTTTATTCACACAGTACCCGTAGCAACAAGTAACTATAAGCTTTCTAAAAATGCTATTACTTACAGTATACTGTTTGAATAAAACCCAAGCATAACGCAGCGGGTAGCTGCATATACCTCAAAGTATTTTGGGTAACGATACAGAAATCCACAATGAATAAGAATGAAAATAGGCCTACATGAATATTATCTGTCCATTTTCTGTAAATGCTTGTCCTGTTCAGGATCACGGGGGTCCGGAGCCTATCCCAGAGGCTACGGGCACAAGGCAGGAAACAACCCAGGATGGGACGCCAACCCAACACAGGGGACACTCACACGCCAGTCATTCACACATGCACACCTATGGGCAATTTGGTAACTTCAAAAAACCTTATGTGTTTGGGCTGCGGTGGGAAACTGATACACCCGGAGAAAACTCCACGACAACACGGGGAGAACATGGAAACTCCATGGAGCCATGGCGGAGACTCGAACCCAGGTCCCATAGGTATGAGGTAACAGCCCTATCCACTACGCTCCTACATGAATATTAATGTAAAACAATTGCTGACACCTGTAAGAGCACAATATATAGCACCCTTAATTTGGGTGGGGTTATAAATTGTGAAAGTTATTCAAGCAAAACAGTCCTCTATACTTGAATGAAGAGGCTTCAGCAGAAATAAAATCGTTCGAGGACTTTCTGAATCATTACGTTACAGTTGGCGTTGGGTCGGTAATTGGGATTATTCTGACCACTACCATTTTTTTTTCAAAACTCATATAATAATTTGTTTACAAAAATTATTTAGCCTACATAATTTGTAGGCTGCCATCGATCTTGAGTACTAATCATGCTTTTACAGCTTCAGTAAGCGGACGTAATTGCAGAAGCTGGCACTTTGTTTTGTGCTAGCCTTTGTGTCACACCACCGTGCAGATTAATTATTTATATAGGCTACTATAATTGCGTCGGGGGTCTCTGCCCCCCCTCTGGCTTTCTAAACCTGCCTTCGTCAACCGCAACCCGGCGGTCGACCGAGGGGAAATTCGCCGGAGAGGAGAGACAGAATTGCCTACTGCATATCAAGCTTTAGTATTGGAGGGGAGGAAGTACAACGATGGGCGAACGCAATTCACTTTGGGGTAAATTCATGTGTAATAAGTATCTGTTCATTTGATTGTAGATGATTTAATTCAAAATATGGAGTTTATGCTGAAAGACCAGCACCTGTAGCGTTGCTTTGCACCTTCGTGTCTATATATGCACGTCTACCCTAAAGCTTAAGCAGATGTTTCCGGGGGTAATGTATTAATATTCATTATTTTCGTAATCAGTTGTGTTGAAATGTGCCCAGACTACGTAGTGCTTATTGCTTGCATTATGGTAATTGAATCGGAAACTTTCGCATTTTGCATTTCTTGCATGCTTAAGTGCAATTTTCTTTTTAGTACACTTGGTATAAAGACTAGAAAGGAGGTTTTTTGCAACAATGTCAGACAACCTGTTTGCTTGTGAGAGACGGGTCTGGTACAGCTGTGTTACTTATTGTATAGTAACTGGCCATTTGTTAATGTATAGCTTAACTTTAAATCGCTATCAATTACATTTTCTTTCGATGTTTGGTGCGCAGAAGCCTTTATTTATAAGCCCTAGTTATTGATAAACGGGTGTCATTGAAATTCATTGCATGTATAACTGTCTAGTTCTCACCTGCTTTTTAAATATAGCAAGGGATCAACCCCACGCTAAGTTTTTTTTTCCCAGTAAATTTTCAGCGTGGTATATAACATTTTCTCATTCCTGTTGGCTTTAATGACTGCGCATTTCCTCACTGTACAATTATAAAGAAACAGAAGCACTGGGAACTCGGTACTGGCCAAAGAGGGCTGTTTCCCAGGGGATGCGAATTTAGTTTTAGTTTAGTTTAACAAAGAGATATTCATTATATATAATGTACAGCTTAATTTGTATATGGTCTAAGCGATCAGGAAAGTGAGTGTGCGTAGATTAGCTTCTACATATCCATTTAAGTGTTTCGTTATTGCACTACCGGACCAGTCATTGTTTCTGTATATAAACATGGAATACCTAGGAGACAGCCAGCCCGTATTGGTTCCTTCCAGAGCTGCATCTCCAGCCCAGAAGGCGTCTGAAGGTTATTACCGCAGCACCAATCTAGCGTTTTCCAGTCACCAGATACGGATCCATCAGATCTTTATCTCATTATACGGAAAGGAAACCTAATTGGTGGATTCGCGCAGTTCGTTTTAGAATCAGCAAGAAAACGCCGTCCGTTTATTAAATGCCAAATTTGCATCATACACTGATGAATTAAAATGAAATTATAAGAAAACATAGATAATAGTAATGAAATACTGATGGAATTGTTTAAAGCGTAAATTAGTCTATAGGCCAATCTCCCATCATCAAAGAATGTTTTTTTAGGGTTTTGAAGTCGCCCCATTCTTATAAAACATATGAGAGGTATTACTGCGTTTATGCAGTTTATATTCTTTGTAAGAAATAACATGTATAGCCTGTCTGATTCAGTTAATCCCCGATCACCAATCATTGTATATAGGTATATTTACAAAGTCATCCATTTATAAATATGTTAGATGGGCTGGCCTCCTGTCCTGGGTTGTTCCCTGCCTCGTGCCCATAGCTCCCGGGATAGGCTCCGGACCCCCCGGCACCCAGAAGGATAAGCGGTTTGGAAAATGGATGGATGGATGGATGAATAGACTTCACTTAAACTCCTTATTACTTTACCTGGCATCGGACCTTTTTTGGTCACGTGGTTTACGGGTTCTGAAACGTGGTTGTGATTGGATCGATCATCACGTTCAGATGCTCCACTAGGCATAAGTCTTCTAAGCGTGTGCCTTTAATGTGCCTCTTTGATTACTATCAGGATTGAGGGGGTAGAGGCCATGATATTTTCATGTCTCATCGGGATAGAAGTGAGAGGACTTTGGTTGAAACAGCTACGCAAATAAAACGTAATCATTCCTCGTAGTACTGGTTTGGTAAAGGGAATTTTTCTGTCATTAAAGGACTTTTATGCAGCACTAACTTAGTGATTGCAGCATTAAAATATTAATCTTTAGATTTTGGTTCCCCTTTACTCTTTGTATCAGTTTGTATGCTATTATTTCAATTATTTTGGATCTGGTGTCTTTATGCTGTCACAGCCCAGCGCGAAATTATCCGATTTCCGGGTCTTTGTTCTGTCAGTTTGTCAGACGCTCGATTCCTTGTCAGCTCCGGTGTCATCTGTGATTAAGCAGTGCATTGTTAACTGAATACCGTCATTCACATCCTTCAACGCCTGACAAGGCTTACAGATGCGAAATAGATATCTATATCCGTTTCAAATTACTCTGTTTTTAACTTTTTGTGAAAAGTCCTAATTGCTTACTGTTATAAAAATGTAATGGTTAAGGATGTGTGACAGTCTGATGTTTTACTCCGTGGCTTTAGTTTTCATGGCTAGTTATGGTCTAATTGGCTTCCTGCACAAAGTTCGTTATACAGCTGAAAATTCTCTAATGCTTACTGTTGATTATCCTGTTGATTATTGCCCTACGTGAAATGGGTAATGTGGGGATACTTGCTGCACATTGTTTTTTTTCGTGGTTTATTTCATGACTCAGTGATCATGGTCCATAAGTGGCTTAGGGTACAGGCAATATCCCAATAATATGACAGTGCTTGTTGTAGAGCAGAAACCCAAAATGGAAAGCAAGTCCAAAAAAAGATCAGCCTTTGAATGTGGATGGTATGTGGCTCAGCGAGTTAGGCTGCTGGGCCTGTGATTGGAAGATTGCCGCTGTGTGTCCTGTGTTCTGCAGAACAGTCGCGTAGCCACTGGGCTCTTGAGTAAGACCCTTATCCCCTGAGGAAATGCTCCCTGGTGCTTCATAAATGACCCCGAGCCTGGCTCTCACCTGTATATATCTGTACACGAGACAGAATATGTGCCAGCTCAGCATGTCAGTGCACACGTGCAAATAGTGTATCATTATTTGATGTTGCTATGTGACATGTCAACATGACAGGGATCCATCCAACCATTTTCTATAAGCACATGTCCTATTTGATTTTGTTGGACTTTTATTGAAGCTTTCCTTTTTGGAATGCATTTTGTGGAATTATAATCTAAAAATGTTGAGCTGATGATTGCTTTGCGTACGGGCTGTGCAGTGAGTGTTTCACGCGCATCTGCTTTTCAGATTTCTAATGGATTTATTGAGATCTTTGGTCACATGAGAGGAAACGTCAGGTGCGTTTATAGATCCAGGTTTGCAGTTGACATTTATCTCACACAGTGCACCTGGGGCCTCGTTTGCATGCTCTAATGGATTATACTACCCTGGGGGTGAATTTCATTTCCACGCGATCTGTGACCAGTGGCCAGACACCCATGTCAGGTCAAAAGGATTGGTTGAAGGAAAACAATAAGAGATGAAGACTTAGGACTCACACCTCCAGGGATGTGAGTATAAATCCCACCTCTGGCCTTTATGTGTGTAGCAGTTGCATGTTCTCCCTGTGCCATACAGCTTTCCTCTGGATGCTCTGGTTTCCTCCCAGAGTCCAATGATATGGTGCTATGCTAATTGGTGTCTCAAAATTGCCCATATTGTGTGTGTCGTGCAATGACCGGGCATCCGGGTCAGGGTGTACCCCTGCCCTGTGCTGCCTAGGATTGGCTCAACTTTGACCCTGAAAAGCAGGTGAAATATTTAAAGGTGGAATTAGTGCATCTAGAGTGGTTCAGTGGCTTAGTGGGTTGCCCTCACTCTTCCCGAGTTTGTGTAGTTGTGGATTTTTCACGTTCCTATGTGCTTCCTCCCACTGGCAAATGACATCTCAGTCTCTGAATTGTTGATGGGGTGTCCAGCGATCCACTGGAATCCCATCTAAGGTGTTGCCCTCCCTTGTGCCCTGTGTTTCCTGGGGCAACATCCAGGCTGATGCATTCACCCTGTAACCTTGTTAGCAATTATGGAAGCTAAATGGATATAATGCATATTGTTTCTTTAGATCTTGGGTCTGTCGGAAACGTTCACCAACCCTGTGGATGATCCTCCCCCGGCGTGTTGTCAAAAAGCAATGGAAAATGAGTAAAAGAACTGCTAAAATTACATCATCCTTATTCTCAAAAGCGACAGGAAGTGTGTGTGGCTCTCAGTCAGTTTGAGTCCACAGCAACAGTCCTTGGTAAACGCTTGACGCATGCATTAGGGTTTGTTAACTGCACTAGCAGTGCCTTGAACAAAATACACGGCAACAACAAATAATCATAATTATAAGCTCTGAAAATGAAGCTGGTTCAGTGATATACACCTTTAATCATTCACTAGCTAAGGAGTCCTGCTTTGTTGCCATGGAGATGAGTCAGATCTCCATATTTTTATCTTTAGTGTATTGTTAACCTAGAAAACTTGCATTATCGTCGTCCTCTTGAAGTATATTAGTCAAGTAGATGTGGTTGCGTATTTGGCAGGATATAGATTCATATTGGATGTTCATTGACTGTCCTCAGTTGTCCTCATGTGTTATTGCATTATACTTACATCGTTCAGCCACTGTCTTTGATTTTGATTATTATTATAATAAGCACCATATTTTGTTTTTTTGTAACTCTTCAAGGTGGCGGAAAACACATTTACTGTTTGCTTTGTTTTAAACCAAAATGGGACTTGAAGCTACATTGACTGCCTCCCATGAGTCTGACCAAGTCAAGCAGATGGATGGATAGAATTAGAAGATCAGTGATGACACACCACAGCGCACAACTAAGAAATGTGTCCCCTGCATTTAACCCATATGTGATATAATGACATAGCAGGGGGCAGCTAATTCAGCACCCAGAGAGCAGTACCTTGCTTAGGGTACCTCAGGGGTGCCTTGCTGGTCAGGGATTCAAACCAGCAATCTTTCAATCAGTGCACTTCCCTAACCATTAGGCCACCAGTGCCCACAATAGGAGTGGAAGGAGAGTAGAGTCTGAATTGGTTTCTGGAGTGGAGGGCTATCTGGGCTATCTGGGCTGTCTGGGCTGTCTGGGCTATCTGGGCTATCTGGGCTGTCTGGGCTATCTGGGCTGTCTGGGCTATCTGGGCTATCTGGGCTGTCTGGGCTATCTGGGCTATCTGGGCTGTCTGGGCTATCTGGGCTATCTGGGCTGTCTGGGCTATCTGGGCTGTCTGGGCTATCTGGGCTATCTGGGCTATCTGGGCTGTCTGGCCTCTTCAAGCATTTAGAGGAGGAAGGTATATTCAATACAGCAGCAACTGGCATACATCATACAGTACTAACAAAATGTGTGTTGTTTAACTGAACATATTTATAAGTAGGTTAAATGTTGAAGGGGAGTTTTTTGAGTCTAACAGGTGGTTTTTGGTTGGCATCTCAATGGAAGACTGAGCTCCTCCCAAGGGGAGCAGAGAATGGGAAATCCAGGATGCAGGTATTGAACTTTAGAAAAATGTGGATGGTCTGGGGTTCCCTGAAAACACTGCCCTGCACAATAATATGCGTAGCAAATTTGCATGGAGCCCACCTGGGCTTAAGTGAGAAATTAATTTCTAATCCGTACCCACAGATTAGCAATCCATTCCCATGGTTTAGCAATCCCTGCACGTGGTTTTGCAATCCAATCCGACCCAATTAACGTTAGCATCTCAGACTTTATTGTTAAACAAACTTTGTGCCTCTCGAGACTTCCATTTACTGTGTGAATGATTGTTCACTTATAACATATCAAATCAGGTGAAGACAATTTTGAGTTTCCAATTACTCTGTCTGGCTTGTGACCAGATTTTCAAAACTAAAAATCAGGACACTAGGTGCCATGTACATTTCATGCACATGTGTATGTAATCTCCATCAGTGTCACAGTGTTAACATTCCAGTGCTTTGCACTTTAAGCTGTAGCACTAATGCTAGTACTGTACTGTAAAAACTTTAGTAGCACAAAGGAAAAAGCACAGCAAGCAGAGTACAAATTGCTAAACCGTGCGAATGGATTGCAAAACCGTGGGCACAGATTATGAATTTATTTCTGTCCTGAACTAAGGCAGGTTCCCTAAGTTTGAGAAAAGCTTTGGAAAATTTGCATCATTATGATCTTCATTTGTGGAATAAAGAAATTAATTTAATGAATGTAGCTGTCTATGCGGCACTTGTTTCCCTTATTTTTGAATGAGTAATTCCTAATTTGGAGAAACTCCAGGTCACATTGTGTGTGTGTGTGTGTGTGTGTATATCTATATATCTATATATACATACATGTAGGTCACATGTGGTTGCATTGCAGTAACGCTGTGGTTGTCACACTTTCTGGGTGATGGACATGTCAGCAATTTAGTCATTTTCTCTTAGTCCTAAAATCCTTTCTGGCCTCCCCAAAAAAATAATTTGTCACTTGATATTTGCACATGTTTCAGTCCCACCATTTAGAGCTTTGGGTTTAGAGAGCTGCTGGGAGTATGGGCTTCCAGGTGGAGGGTCGAGGTTTCATATACAATTCCTCTGGCCCTTTATTGAGCTCACAGTGCAGCACACCCTGAGGGAATGATGAAACTGAGAGGTAAACCCAGGCTCCAGCCTAATGCACAGCTAACCAGCTATTAGAAATTTCACACCATTTGTAAAACGACAGTGTAGAACATGAATACAGTTCATTGTGAATTGTCTTGATATCGGGCAGATGGGTACATCAGTATAGTTAATATATATTCTAGTTCTGTTCTTGGTTAATCAGAACTTTGCTGTGAAGTTCAGAACCAAGCATCCTGAAGTGATTTCTGAAAAGCATCGTCCCTGTCAGTGAGCCAGCCAAAGGCAGCATGTAAGTGTTCTAAGTGTTAGTCCCGAAGTCCTGCCACTAACACTGCAGAAAAGCCTTTTGAATGTCAGGAGTTGTATCCCTGTCTGGACCTATTCCTATTCTGTCCAACCCCTGCTGATACACACACTGAGTGATCCTTCTCCTAGCATCACTAAAGCTACTTTATTTTATTTTCTCCGCACCCTTAAATGATTCCCTTAAAGGCATGAATATGGTGCAGATTGAACATCTCTTGCCTTAAAGAGCACAGACCAGCTGTAATTCTTTGTCTAAGAGTGTTATAATCTTCAAATTATTATTGCCTGTTATTTTTTATTATTCATATGATTTGGTTTGCTGTCATTAAGAAACTGGAGGGATTCAGATCAGCCAGCTTTTCCTTGTATAAATTAGTTCTTTCATTTCTGAAATCGACATTGTTCACATCATTGGTCAAATCAAATTCATATGAATTAAATTACTTCTAATAAAATTTCTATAACAGAACTGGCAATATCCTAAATGAAATTACCTAGAAGGAGATCAAGATATTATGAACAAAAATTATGAAAATAATGATGTAGATTTTACAAATTACAATTGCATTTATTGGCAATAGTTACAGATAATAACAACTGAAATTGGCTCTCAACTGATATGTAAGAAAAATAAAACCTTATATTAAGACTTGGCAGAATGATTGCTGTTTGTGGTGGCAATTCCACTGGAGAACCAGAGATCACTGTTCAGTTCAGTTTATTAGACTGTGAGCTCAGTAGAGGAAGTGAAGCTCATGGGATTGAACGTCAGACGGCACAGGAGAGGAGCTTGGGTGGAGCACTGCACTGGATCCTCATCTCATTCGCCATGTGCTCTGGATCTTCATGTCCGCTGTCATACGCTGTGGATCCTCATCTCATTCACCATGTGCTCTGGATCCTCATGTCAGTTGTCGTCTGTTCCCCAGTAGTTGGGAAGGCTTCAGCTACTGCAAAGTCACTGGACTGTAATCATCATGAAAAAGAGAACTCCCTGCCGGAAGGGTGCTTATTATTTTGGCGTTAACAAATTTAGAAGGGTCTACACTATTGTATCGATCCTGTGTTTTGCTGTGGGTGAACAAAACAACTATGATGAATGTCTCTAAGATGTGGCCTGTGCTGTTAATGTTGTTGCAAACCTTAAAGCACTTTGCCCTGTAACTAAAATGGCACCATAAATGTCAATGGGGGGAACCATATCATTCATTATGTTTCATACTGTTAAAACAAGCAGCATTTTATGGCACTGCTTTTCAACATGCCCAGTTCAGAGAGTCCCACTGTCTCATAGGACAGGCCCCAGGGTGTCTGTCCTCCTACACTGCATAAGTCACTAGGGGAAACTGATGGGCAGATGGATGTTTTTTCAGCAGTTCCATGTTTTCCCTGAATTCCAGGAAGGCAGACGCGCTCTGTGTTCTGATCAAAGATGGCCGACCTCTGAGTGCTATCCGCATAAATATCACTCCATACAGCTTAGTGCCGTAACCAGGACCCTTCCGTGCAGCTCCTTTGAAGTCTGAACATGTGCCAGAATTTAGGATGAGAGTGAATGCTTTTATATTTATGAACTGGGCTTGGCAATACCTGATGCCAATCGAAGGACTAATCTTACTGCCATCGTAATATAGTAAGCAGATTTATGCTACCAATGCAGTGAATAAAATTCTAAATCATATCTGCAGACAAACATGCCCCTTTCTGAAGCTCCATCTTAGCTGGTGTCCCATGGTTTGCACTACATTCCAAATTTCTATACCTTTAGCCTGTTCCTTAAACATGGGGGGGGGGGTCCTCCTGCCCCTAATTAAAGGTCACTGATTACTTCAGTCTCTGATAGTCGCTGTGTCACCAGGTCCTGTTTTTGCATTGTTGTTCCTTGCGTTGCCGGGGTTTCTGGTGACCATGCTGACCACAGATGAGACGTGCTGACTAGCTTGCGAGGGTCACCCTTAACGTGTAACAGATCCTCTCCATGGTGTTCATGGTATGTTAAATCTGGTCATGGTCGCTGAGGACACAGCAAACACTTGTCTTCGGTCAGTTGGATGTAGGAGAAATCTTGAACTAGCAGTTGATGGTTTTGTGAGAAATGCCTTTTGCAAGTCCCCCCCCCCCCAAATAAATTAACCACCATCTAAATATGAAAATGTTCCTTTTTAAGTGTTCGACATGAAGGCTTTCATTATGCCTTTTAATAAGAAAGCTCAGTGGGATCTTAGTATCCCAGGGAGACGGTGAAAGCCTTTTAAATGAACCGCAATTCTGGCTTTATTCTCAACAATCAAAGTGTTACTAGGGGCCTAATTACTATTACAGTTGTGCTTTATTCATCTGCTCATAAACTGATTCTTAATTGGCGTTTATTTCTCTTTTTTGCATTATAGACTTTGTGTTTCTGTATTACCCTTGAAATATGTACAGTTTTTCCTGTATTTGGACCAAGCAAAGGATTACCATGGAAAGCAATAGACCACAAAGCTCTTTCAGAAACATTTACTGTAAGCACGTGGCCCCGGTCACATGGCGCCATAGCGGGGCTGCGATAAGCCGGTGTAGGGTTTACATGGGTATACCTGTTTTGATTACGACCTTGTTTGAGAAGGGGGAGTCGGCTTAGGATAACTCAGTCCTTGGGATGGTCTCTGTTTGTCCCACCTGATTCATTCTCACGTGTCTCTGTTTGTAAACCCCGGAGCAGAGGTCTGACGTGTCGGGCCTGATGTACCATGTTGTGTTTGTTCCACCACCCTTAACCAGTTCTAGGTTCCCCGTTCCTTCTCTGCTGTCCTTCGCTTCCCTACAGCTTTGCTCTTGTCAGAACGGACCGCTGATGCCCCTAAAGCAGTGTTTCCCAACCCGGTCCTCGGGGACCCACAGTCAGTCCATATTCTTGCTCCTTCCCAGCTCCTGGTAGGAAGGTGCAAGGGAGCAAAAACGTGGACTATTTGGCAGCGAGCTGGGAGGGGGTGAAAAACGTGGACTGTCTGCGGGTCCCTGGGAACTGCGTTGGGAAATGTTGCCCTAAAGAAATGAGGTCAGACCAATGACTGGGCGGCAGTGGAGGCATCTTTCTGAACATGTGCTGTGGCCTGAGCTGAGGACCTGCCTCTCATTCGGGGCCACAGACCCCGCAGACAGGGATGCTATCTGCATGTAAGGCACTGGTTTCTCTGGAGGAGTGCTGAGAGCTGAGAGGCAGCGCCGGCTTCCTGGCCGAGGGAGCAGAGACGTGTCCCGTGTCTGAGCACATTCTGCACCACGTAGCCGGTCTGAGGTTCTGTGGTTTCACGGCCCTGAACAGAGCAGATCGCAGTCATTTTTGGGTCTATACAGTGATTTCCACCAGAGTCTACACACAAAGCACATTAACATAAATTTTTTTTATGTTCCATAAAATCACAATTTGGGTATCAAAAATGCTGCTGAGTGCTGTTCTCTCTTTGTGTTCATCCGTCACTGTGTGTCTCATTCAGTATTTTTAAATATAAAGGAGTTTGTGACACAAAACCCTTTTCACTGCCTAAAAACCATCATGCGCCCTTGTTAGTTTTCAGTTCATTAACGCAGTTTTTTCCCCAGGACTCTCTCTCCCAGGCCTCCTTGCTCATTGTTCTCTGCCTGCAGCGGGAACAAGGGAGCAAAATAACACAGCACTGCTGTTAAGAGCTACGTGTGCAGGATGCGCTTGATGAGGCTGGATGGTCTGGAGCCTTCAGCCTGGTTTCGACCCCATCAGGTCCCGATGCATTCGCTTCTGACCCCACAATCCCCGGTTGTCTTCAGCACCAGGGATGATTCTAGGATTTGACCCTTAGGAGGGGGCTCCGACCCCTGAAGAAATATGTGACGTCACCCCCCAACCCATGATTAAATTTAAAGAGGAGGAGGGATAAAGTTTGCTGAGTGGGGGGTATTGTATACTAATTGTATACGAAAATCCGGGATAAATCGCTAAGTGGTTTTAGAAACTATTTTTCAAGGGAGTTGAGACATAAAATAGGGGGGGCTGAAGCCCCTCTAAATTGGGTCTAGAACCGCAGCTATTCTGCACATTAATTCTGGTTATACTGAATGCAGGAAAGACTCACTCATTAGCTTTAAAGCCGTTTGTGTTGTATTTTATTGTTTTAATCACAATCGTACAGTCAGTATAGTTTTTTGAGAGAGGATGCAGACCAGAAGAACAACCTAAGATGCATGAAAAAGTTTTATTAATGTTTCACCTCGTCCCGCTCAACTGAGCAGGCTACAAGAAATTAGAAGGAAGGGGTCATATCCTCAGCGATTCAAGCTTTAAGGAAAGCGGGAGAAAAACAGATTTATTTTCAAAGACTTTGAGGACATCAAAGTGCACAGTTTTCTGGCCAGCTAAGGATGCGCATGGTGGGTTTGTCTGAAATTGGTGTTTAAGGCATGTTGAGATCAGCGGGCTTTGGTGTGTGTCTGACTTTGTTGTGGAGTTTCACTGGAAACCTGATAGCTACTGAGGCGACGTTATTAAAAGATGATCAAAATCCTCAAAAAAACAGAACGAAACATAATTATGTAACTGTTTTAACTGCGCAGATTGGGTGAGGCTGTGTCCTTCACGGCAAATGAATTGCATAAAGCCAGCTTGAAGGAACTTTGTCTTCTTTTTTAACCTCTCCGTATCCCTGATGAATCCAGAAGCACCCAAAACATCCGTTCCTCATTTTCTCCGAAGAAAAAGTGAAATCCAAGGCATTTTTTCTGAAGGCTAATTTTCACAAAAAGCGGCTTCACTGAAGACATCCTGGAGAAGGTCACAGTATTCAGACCTATTATGTTTAATTTATTATAGATATGTTAGTTCAGGGCTCTTCCTTGCTGTTCCCTAGTGAGAGCCTGCTGTATTTTTCCCCTTTTGTTTGTGTACTCTGAATTTCTTAAGCTTTCCTAATCTCAGCTGGGTTTTTAGCTAATTGCTGTGTGGGTCACATATCAGTGCTAACAGTAATTAGGCATTAATAACCTCACTGGTGTGTGGCTAGTTAGCATGTGATGCCTTTTTTTTTTTTACATTATGGACGTCATCATTAAATATTCCTTTGCTTTGATTTGAATCATTACATTTTAACTCTGAAAGTTCTCTGCTCGCTGTAGTGTGAAAGCTAGAAAATATGGTCACTTGTAAGCTTCTCCATTACATATTTCTTGAACAGGGCCCCTGTCCCCAGTAGGGTGAGAAACACACGTGGCTGTTAATCAGAGAAATCACCGGGTGCAGGTGCCTGAAGAGGTCATTTGCCACACGGCTCTCCGATTTAATCCTCGCTAATTAGCCTCTCGGGCATGCAAGTGAAACTCTCATCTGGAGAGCATGGAAATGAGCTCTGTGTGATTCTTATCTCCAGTGGCTGAGATGTGGTGAAACTTTCTTGGGGGACGATTCTGTGATGGACCTGCTCACTGAGTACGGGACTCAGATGACCTGCTTCCTTCCTTCCTTTCTTCCTTCCTTCCTTTCTTTCTTTCTCATCTTGTTCTTCTTGCATTACACCTCCTTCTTCTTGCCTCGTGACTCCAGCTTTGTGGACTTGAATCCCGCCTCTGATCCGTCTGTGAAGTTTCATGTTCTCCCCGTGTCGCTCTTGCTTTCTCAGGTACCCTAAAAAGTCACAGTGGGACTGACTGGTGTGTTTAAATTGCCCATAGTGTATGACTGCGTTTTTATGGACTGGCATCCCATACAGGATGTGCGTCTGCCTTGCATCCTGTGCTGCCTGGGATATGCGCACGGCCCCATCTCAATCCTTAACAAGATGAGCAGTTAGAAGACGGATGGAATATTATTATTGTTGTTGTTCTTACGCAAAGCACACGTTTCCCTTTTTATTCTGAGTTCTCTTAAAGCTGATTTCAGTCCTCAGCCATACAGTCAAACTGTGCAGAATTTCTCCCTGATCCTGGCGCATGTTCTCCTTCTATGTTCTCCTTCCATGTTCTCCTTCCATGTTCTGCTGTGCTGCCCTCCCACCAAATGTCTTCGGCTTCTCCTTGTCACCGCAGACTGACTTTTCTCCTAAATACACGCGATTCTGGCTCATGGCCCTCAGGGTGAGTCCAGGATGTCTGATTCCTGTCCTGGCAGTGAAGCGAGGTGACCCTCCTGTCACTCGTGCTGCGGTGTGAGAGGCAGGCAGTAGGGGGGGGTGGCACCAGCTGGTTGCTGAGTCGGTGCCCCTACATGGCCACTTGTGTCACCTATTGGGTTGACCGGCATTGACATGGATTATATGCAGCCTTGTTCGCATTGCGAATGTCACCGATGACTTCTGGGTCATCATCCTACACTGACTCATCAACTCGTTACTGAAAAAAGAAACCTAACCCTTTCCTTTGAAATAAATCAGTAGTAGTCAGCATGTTGTAGTTTTTATAAATAATTTATATTATCATTATTATAGTTGTTTTATTGTCATATTATATTATATTGCTTTACTTTATTATCCTTAAGCAGTGATTTTGCAGCATGTTCCGGCAGGTATCTTTTATCCCCTGGGCGACTTGCCAGTACCTGCTGTGCACTGAGGTAGATATTTTAAAATATAATTTCCAAATGGACTCATTATGTTTGTGATCAATAGACCCTTTCTTTGGCCTCTCTGTGCCTTAATCCTATTGGTTGGGTCAAATGTACATTTATTTACTAGTGTTTCCAAATCCGGTCCTCGGGGGCCCACCCCCAGTCCATGTTTTTGCTCCCTACTGGGAGCAAAAATGCGGACTGTCTGCTAGGGAGCTGGGCAAAAACGTGAACCGGCTGTGGCCCCCGAGGACTGGATTGGAAAACAGTGCGCTACAGCAGTCATCAATTTCATTCAGCTGTATGCAGCCCTGAGAGCCTAATTAAAGCCCCTGACCGGCGTGTCTAAAGCTGGGGAGAAAGTGTTCTGAAATTTTGATTCCGGAACGCTCTGCTGTCCCCCTTAGATCCCGTGTGTAAGGAACCTGCATTCTGCCTACTGCTGTCCTTATGAGTTACTTACAGATTATCTCCCTCTATGGTCATTCGGTTAAACATTTGATGAATAATGTGGAATCACTCGTGACATACGAGATATATGAGACCCCGGGAATTTTGTGTAGGGGGACGGACAGCTGCACAGGGCAGCGTCATTAAGGAATGTATGGATGTGAATCCGCAGAGAGGGGGTGTCCTCACGAGGGCGGGGAAGGTACACAGTAGTAACAGGGCAAAGGGCTTTGCGTGAATCTTCTTCGTGAATCTCACTGAGCCCTGGAGGGTAGAACTACAGACCACAAACAGGGCAGATCCAAGTCCCTCCGTAACATAAGCAGAGCAAACGCATACACAGAATTAATATCTGAGACTGGGCTGCTCGTGTCTGTTCATGCGAAGGCCTCATTCGTCGAGTGTAAATCATCAGTGGCTCTACTGATTTACGCTCCTCCGTGTCTTGGGTTTGGTAAATCATAAAGCAGGGTGTTTATGACTTCGTACTGAAAGCGGGGAGCTCGTGAATGAAAATGTGCAGGATGGTTCCAACCTCCTGATCTTCTCTGATGTGTTGCACAACATAGGGGCTGGTAAAATGACTTTTTTTTCCATATTTATTTCCGAGTAAACTAATGCATTTCACATTATAATTCGCAAATCGTTTATATTCCAGTCACTGTGAGCATCACATTAAGATTCTGTAAAGTGCACATTTCACATGGTATAGTAGCTTATTGGATGGTATCTTCCTCCTTCAAGGATGTTTTTTCAGATAATTTAGGTCAATTTAAAAGTTTTTTTTAGCCTGAAACTGTGACTTCTCATAAACAAAATAAGTCACGTGCGTAAATAAAAAACATAAATTTAGCTGAGTACTGGTTTTGTGTCATTGCCCTGGGTAGTATATTTATTTTTAATGCATTCAGAGAAATGAGAATTTTACATGGAAATAAAGAAATCTCACAGCACAGTTACTGACCCATAATTTATATTGATTGCTACTTATCAGAACTGAAGGAAGAGCTGGGTCTCTTACACAGATGACTGTGTGTGGCTGGCAGTGCGATGTGGGTAAGAGGAGGAGGACCAACAGCGGTGCTCTAATCATCGTCATCGTCGCGGCAGTGGGCCGTGTCCCCATCGGGGGGGCACCCATTGCTGCCACCCTCAGCCATGCACTACACTTTAGCTGTTTCTGTAAAAATACCCCACATTATAAACGGTTAGAGCATAAAACCATAAAATGCAGGAATAGCTTTGTGAACACAGGGTTCTCTAAGCAACTGAATAATTTAGGCTTGAGTTGGTCGGCCCTGCTGGTCTTGGTGGGGGTGGGGTGGGGGATTTTTGCCATTTTTGCTTAATGGCCCCAGATGGTGTTTCAGGTTGTTCCCTCTTCCGAAGCGCGTGTGAGGGGTCTGCTGGGGCCACACGGTAGGTAGCGTGAAACACAGTCAACATCATTATCTGACATACAGCTCACAAAGAGTCCGTTCTCATTATGCGGTCAAATTAACCTTTTAGGCAAGTTTCTTTTTTAGTCAAAGTTCATTGCATGAACTGCATTCCCTTTTCGCTACATTTGGTTGTTAAAAAAAAGCAAAACAAAAAACAGTGAGGGGCTTGGAGTTGCAAATTACCCCCGGTTATTCTGTGATAGACCCTGGTCCTCCATGACCCTGCCTGGGAGAAGCAGGTATAGCAAATGGATGGATGGATGGATGGATGGATAATCCTCTCCCGTTGCCTAAGAATCTGCAATGGTTCTGCCAGCTCAGCCACAATGGCTGCCAATGTCCAGTGTTCTGTCTTTCCTGTTATACCAAACCCACACATGATGTTTACGGCTCTCCCTGTGTCTCCCACCCCTCTCTCTTCGCTAGTGTTTGCATCGCCATGCTGAAAGCCACCCTCCACCATGTTGGAACTGGGCGTCTGTCCTGCGAGCGGACACCCCCAGTCCGAGCGCGCCGGCCCCAGAGCCCCCCCCGCGCAGCACCGTTACTTCCTGCTGCCGCCCGAGTCGGAGGGTTGGCGCAAGCACCGTCTGGGCCTGGCCGAGGGCCCCTTCCCGGGCCCCCGGCTGCAGGTCCCGGACTGCCTGAGCGAGGACTGGAGAGGCCCCGGTGAGATCCTGCCCCTGGGGCCCGAGGGCGACTTCCCCGTCAGCCCAAATGTCATCAAGCGGAGACGGGGCGGCCTCATCGAGCAGCGGGACATCATCAAGGCCCACCAGGCACATAAGATCCAGAGCACCCCGCAGGCTCGCCGCAAGGAGTGGGAGTGAGTACATCACATGGGGGGGGGGGGGGCTAAAGGGCTGACAGTGTCACAGACCTCCTCTGCTATCATTTTTTCAGCTCTCATTCTGAGTGCACAGTTAGGGCTGCACTGCTCCAGTGCAGCTCCAAGGTTGTGGGTTCGAATCCCACCTCTGCTGTATGTCTTTGCAATCTGCACGCTTTCCCTGTATTGTGTGGGTTCCTTCTTTGCACGCTCATTTGCTCCCCCAGCCCAGAAAAATTCAGCTAAGGCTGCCCTGGTATCCCATTCTATACTCCAGCCTCCACCCTCCCTCTCCCCACCCCCACAGGAGATCCTTCTGGAAGATGGATAAACACACAAATGCCTGTATGGATTCTACTTTTAAAATTCAAGGCTCAACAGAATTCAAGCGCTGCTGACAGAATGATTCATTCCCTCCAATGAATGAATTTAAACAAGCAAACAATTTCCCAGGCCGTTTTGCCCCCTTAGAAAACCATAACATTTCATCTATAGAAGTATTGCTTTCACAAAACATTGATCATTGTAAAAAAAAAAAAACTGCCAGAGCAGAAAAACATGAACTGATGAGGCTGAGACTCATAGTGCTGCTGCAGGATATTATGGTAACGACAGCTAAGGGAGGCACAGTGAGGATCTCTTTCTCTAGTCTTGGTTAGCTTGTTATTTTCCCCACCACAGAGATGGTGTTGGCGTCGTGTCCCCGATTAAAAAAGGAACTATTCAGGGAAGCTTCCCATCGACTCCGGGGGAAGCAGCGGTCACGTGGAGACGCTGCGGCTGCCTTCATCCGGACCTCTGCTCACCCCGTGACGGTGCTGCCCGAACCCGGGCTGCGTGGGAACCCGCCGCAGAGGGTTTCCGTAGTAACACCACTGCCGTTCACATTAAGGCCGTTTCAGAAGCACTACGGCGGATGGCGTGTATTGAGCTCGGGCATCGATTGGTTAGGCCTGGCCAGACTATGGCGTCGATGAGAACAGACGCACATCCCGTGCTGCTGCCGCTCAGACCCAAACAGGGCGACAGGAAGTGAGGAAGTTATTTTACTTGCCAATGCAATTTTCTGCAAAGCTGATATATTATACTTGGTAGGATAAGTGCAGACTCCAGTCAATAGTCCCGACAGGCTGTACTGACTTGCCAATACAGAACGTTTGCTAAGTTATTTTAGCAACACAATCAATACTATAGTTAGGGTTTAAAAGTCATATACTCAGTATCTTAATTAAACATGAGTTCACTTGCATACTATCCATCCATCCATCCATCCATCTTCCTTACCTGCTTATTCAGTAGAGGGAGGGGTGAGCTTGGGGTCTGTCCCAGGCAGGGCCCCCTCCGGATGGGCTATCAATCAGCATGCCTGCTGCTTAGCATAATTATTCTTTCACTGATGAAATCCAAATATTTGGAGGTACATAAAATCTGAAATAAAATATTGGAATGTGTTGGCAGCATTTTACAGACTATTTGGGAATTTTAATTAAATTAAAGACAAACTGTATCTGCAAAGATATATTGCCCTATGAGCTTGACCAGGATGAACAGCTAGAAGATGGATGGATTAAATCTATTAAATGTTGACAGAAAGCTCTGCATCTGTATATATGTATATATGTATATATGTATATACACTCACCTAAAGGATTATTAGGAACACCTGTTAAATTTCTCATTAATGCAATTATCTAATCAACCAATCACATGGCAGTTGCTTCAATGCATTTAGGGGTGTGGTCCTGGTCAAGACAATCTCCTGAACTCCAAACTGAATGTCAGAATGGGAAAGAAAGGTGATTTAAGCAATTTTGAGCGTGGCATGGTTGTTGGTGCCAGACAGGCCGGTCTGAGTATTTCACAATCTGCCCAGTTACTGGGATTTTCACGCACAACCATTTCTAGGGTTTACAAAGAATGGTGTGCAAAGGGATAAACATCCAGTATGCGGCAATCCTGTGGGCGAAAATGCCTTGTTGATGCTAGACGTCAGAGGAGAATGGGCCGACTGATTCAAGCTGATAGAAGAGCAACTTTGACTGAAATAACCACTCGTTACAACCGAGGTATGCAGCAAAGCATTTGTGAAGCCACAACACGCACAACTTTGAGGCGGATGGGCTACAACAGCAGAAGACCCCACCGGGTACCACTCATCTCCACTACAAATAGGAAAAAGAGGCTACAATTTGCGCAAGCTCACCAAAATTGGACAGTTGAAGACTGGAAAAATGTTGCCTGGTCTGATGAGTCTCGATTTCTGTTGAGACATTCAAATGGTAGAGTCAGAATTTGGCGTAAACAGAATGAGAACATGGATCCATCATGCCTTGTTACCACTGTGCAGGCTGGTGGTGGTGGTGTAATGGTGTGGGGGATGTTTTCTTGGCACACTTTAGGCCCCTTAGTGCCAATTGGGCATCGTTTACATGCCACGGCCTACCTCAGCATTGTTTCTGACCATGTCCATCCCTTTATGACCACCATGTACCCATCCTCTGATGGCTACTTCCAGCAGGATAATGCACCATGTCACAAAGCTCGAATCATTTCAAATTGGTTTCTTGAACATGATAATGAGTTCACTGTACTAAAATGGCCCCCACAGTCACCAGATCTCAACCCAATAGAGCATCTTTGGGATGTGGTGGAACGGGAGCTTCGTGCCCTGGATGTGCATCCCACAAATCTCCATCAACTGCAAGATGCTATCCTATCAATATGGGCCAACATTTCTAAAGAATGCTTTCAGCACCTTGTTGAATCAATGCCACGTAGAATTAAGGCAGTTCTGAAGGCGAAAGGGGGTCAAACACCGTATTAGTATGGTGTTCCTAATAATCCTTTAGGTGAGTGTATGTATACAGTATATGTATAAATGTATTGGGCTCACCCACACCATTTTGTGTTTATCTAGCACTGTATAGCATGTATAATTGACAGCTTGAGAAAAAGAACATGAGATCAGCTTTCCTGTAGACGAAGCCGCACTCGTGCATTGTGCTGGGGGGTCGGGGTAGGGTGGGGGGGGGGGCTGACTCGGTCCCTGCGGAGCAGTGAAATGTGTGACTGTGGACTCGCTAGAATGATTGGCCTCCTCCGGAAGGCCCCCTGTAGGCCGTATAGAGCAGTACCTCTCTGCCCCGGAGCCCCCACGGGCTTGTGGGCACAGGGAGCGGCAGAAACAGCCAGGCAGGAGGGTGGGCGGGTGCAGGGGGGGGGGCTCGGCTCGCTGTGGCATCTACTCACCACTCCAACCAATCACGGGCTGTGCATGACAGCGTCGTGGTTACAGAGGGAATGCAGCTGCACTTTTGGGGGAGAAATTCAGCAACAAAGGACCATTTGGAAATGCATCAAAGGGTTCTGTCTGTCCCTTTCCGAACTGTAAATAATTGTTTTAAAACCATAATTTAGTGCTAATTTAAAGAAAACCTGGAGAATATTTTGCTAGAGGACTTTTAAAACCCTGTAAAACAAACGGGTGATGTTCTAGACAGGAGAAATCCTTACTGTCAGATGAAATTGGCCGCATGCTCTACCTTTCACATTGATTTACCGTGATTTTAGTCAGTAGCTGCTATGTTCAACCAATAGCTTTCCTCATTAATCTCCGATTTGAGTGTGCTTCCTGCGGTTACGTCAAGAAGCAAATTTCCTCCCTGACATGGTTCTCCAGCAAAGATCGGCGTTAAATGGCTTTGCCAGGTGACAGTGACAGTACTGGGGCGATTTAGTAGAATGGCGTGTCTTTGGCACATGTGAGGGAGCCCACACAGACCTTCGAGGAAGCGCGCTAACTCCACAAGGACAGCACCAGGGGGCGCTGTCAGGCAATACCGCTGCACTGTAAGCTCCATTATACATCTGCAATATTTCTGTGAATTATTTTTACTGTCTGCAATATGATCTTTCCTCCCCTTGTTTGCACTGGTTCCTCTGGGTGCCTCAGTTTCCACCCACAGTCCAGACTGTGTGTTAGAAGAATTGGTGTCTCTAAATTGCCCTTTGTGTGTCGCAGTCTGTAAGCGTGTGCCCTGTATTGAGCTGGTGTCCTGGTGAGGATGTTTTCCTGCCTGTGTTGCCGGGGGCAGGCTGGGCTACAGACTGTGGAAGATGGAAAATCAGGGTCCTCTATGGCCATCTATGACCCCACCTGCCCCTACCACCTTAACTTGCTTTTCATGTGTACAGCTTCCACATTTGCACCTTAAGCAGAAAGATACTTAGGTTATTGTTAGTAATTATAACTGTGAAATCCAGAGTGACGAGCTAGACAATCACTGGGTACTATAAAAAAAAAATGAAGTAAACTAAATAAAAAATTCTCTGACAGCACTGCAGAGGTACTTTCATTTTTATTTGCAGTTTTGGGAACAAAAGCTGTGGACATTTTTCTTGTCTATTCTCTCAATAACTTAATAAGGGCCCTTGCTGCTTCTAAAAGCCCCTCGACTGCTGCATTAATGAGTCTTGAATGTGATCTTGGGAATTTACAGATCACTGTGAATGGGTGTCGCTCCCACTGGTATGAAATGGTTTGGGCTCTCATCAAACTAAAAGATTCCATTGCACTGGGGTAGAAATATTAGGAATATGATTGCTTTGAATAGTCATATTTCTGTGCGATGGTCTTACAGTATAAGGGGCTGATAGGAGTTAAATGACAATGTGACATTGCACGGAAGGCCAAACCATAGTCACCGGACCCACACACCGTGGTGAATCAGGTACTTGGACCTGTGAGCTTGTTTTGGTGTACGTCACGAGTGCTCGCTCGTCGCGAGTGGCGCAAAGGACAGGATGACTCACCTGACAAAAGGAATTGTGTCCGGTCTACAGTTACCCCCTGCTTGTGTGTTTGGCATCTCCCTACTCACCAAAGGGGATTTTTAGGTGTAATAAGGGGTTTATGTACTACAGAGACAGTATCTTTTTCTCGTAAGTTCTCAATAGACTCAAACTATACTTTGTGGTCAGTTAACTCACAGTCAGCCACATGTTTTTGTTGCTTGATGAACAAATAATAATGTAATTATGGTCTAGGAGTATGTGCTTTCATATACTGTTTCCCCTTGGTGCGGATGCCCCTTCATGCGACCATAAACCACTGTTGAAACGCCAGCAGGTTAATGAGACTTTGTTCATCATCATCCTGCCAAAAGTGTCTCAAAAATCAGTGTCACTGAGACCTTTTATCCATGGACATTTTATCCTGCCTACAGTTTTAATCATGACTGTAAACATGATGAGTAATCGCTTAATCGACCACTTCTGCACGCAAACACCTGTTTTCAACACATCGGTTTACTAATGTGGTTTCTTTATTTTTAATTTTACGAAACTTAAAAAAATACCATTTTTATCATGTTCAAGTTCCCCTTAATGCTGTATATGCAATACGTCCTTTTAGTAATACTTGTTAAAATAATACATACAAATTTTGCATTCCTCGTCCATTGTTTGATAAACTGCCTTATTATTTGAGAGAACTCAGCTACTGAATGCGGATTACAGAAGTACTTATCTTCAAATTAGGCTGCAGCCACATCTGACATAAAAATGACGGTACCTGACAATTTGTGAGTTGCGTGTAAAAAAGAAATTACACACAACTTGACACTTTCTTTATGCTGTTGATTGGACAGCAGCTGAAGCAGAATTTGTAACGCTTGTGACCAGTTTAAAATGGAAAAAGCTAATTGTTAAAGTGTTTTACATTTAAGCTAAACTGGACCATCTTTAACGGTTGGTTTTAGTTAATTAGGCAAGACCCAAAGACCCAAACTGGTATTAGAGGATCCTACAAAATGCACATTTGCTCTCTGGACAAGGGATGGTGGGTGTAGGTATCATAAAGGATGTGACATCCCAAATATAGCTACAGTGCCAGTCAAATGTTTGGACACGGCAAGCCTACAATGGAGTGATAGAGTGTCGCATCTCATGATTTGGCCACCTGATTTTAGCACAGTAGAAATGGTTTGGGGGGAGTTTGACTGGAGAGTGAAGGAAAAGCAGCCAATGAGCATTCAGCATATATGTGTGACCTCCTTCAGGACAGCTGGAAAAGCATCCCGGGAGGCCACCTCATGGAACTGGTGTAGAGGAGACAGTAGGGTCAGCCAGTCCCTGGAGCAGTTGGGGTTAAGGGCCTTGTTCAAGGGCCAACCCAGGGATTTAACCCAACAACCTTTTTAGTCCCCATCCACAGAGCTGCCCCCCCCCCCCATAAGCAAATTTTTCTTTTTTGTTTAATACTTTTTGGTCAGTGTGTAATTCCATATATGTTATTTCATAGTTTTGATATCTTTAAAATTATTCTAAAATGTAGAAAATAGTACAAATAAACCTTTTATGGGTAGGTGTGGCCAAACTTTTGACTGGTACTGTACAGTACAGAATAAGTAAAACCTAAGCATGACATCCTGCTTGAATTTTACACAAATATAGCTTTTATTTTAGTCTGAGTAAACATAATAAGCTTTTTTGTAATTTGAACATACAGCTAGTGACTGAGGATGAGGACACCAGAATATTAATGAGGAAACTGCCTGAAAGCTGTAGCCATCTTGATGACCTCACAGTGCGTTCACCTTTCCCTTTACTTTCATTTTGATTTTTAATCCCTTTACTTTTTGTATCTGTCCTTCGCCATTTACTTCCCTGATATTGACCTGCCTCTGTAACCATTCCCATATGAGCTCCCCCTGCTGGCAGCCTGCAGCAGCTGCCTGTCAAACCCCAACTTCTCTTCTCGCTGTCTCTTTCATCTCCTGTATATCTCCCTCCCCGAAAAATCTCTGGCAACAAACCACTAAAACAATTCATTCACAATCCATGAAGACAGCCCGGAGCCTCCCCATATTTCATCCTTTTATAAAGACGGACATCTTTGGACTGTGTGTAATATCCGTTGTTATCCTCAGGATTTGGAAAAACTGAATGAAACTGAACTGGGATCAGTGGGGTTTTTTTCCACTCACTTGCTGCATACGCCGATGACTAATCTTTTGTTGGAATACTGCAGATGTTCCAAAGAGTCCTAGCAAAGAACAAATAAGCAAAAACAAATAAATTAATAAGGTGTTAGAAATTGATTACATAATAGTGACTTTTAATCAGTGGGACTGCAGTATGTGGAATAAAAAACATTGTTTTTATTTGTTGTTTGAATATAAATATCAGATGATTATCATAACTGGCACATTTAAAAATCATTGTAAAATTCCAATGCTTTACATTTACAGTTTGATTTATATTTATTTAGTGGATCTTTTTGTCCAAAGCAGCATATAAGTGAGGTACTGTAGGTGATAGGAACCATGTTGTGAAGGAACCAACATGAGCACAAGTGCTGATAGGCTGAGCTTCTGATGAGGGACCAGTAAATAGTTCAAGATAGTTATGGGAACACAGGCTACACAAGATTCTGTTTAGAGCTTAATTTCAGAAAAAAGATACAGATAATTTACCCCGTGAGAATATAGTAAGAGATCAAAGAACAGAGCAGGAGGAACCAAGCAGGTGACAGTGAGATGGTGAGGCTCAATAATGGGATGAAGTTATTTGAAGTGCTTCCAGAGAAGATGGATCTTAAGACGTTTCTTGAAGGTCGTGAGGGACTCTGCAGGCCATATGTTGCTGGGTGGCTCGGTCCCCCATCTAGGAAGCATACTGGAAAAATGTTTAGGGTCAAACTTGTTTTCATGCAGTGGAGGGATCAGGGACTTACTGGGATGGTGGGGTGGAATGTAGGTCCTGATGGTTCTAGGTGCTTGGCACCAGGGATTTGAACTAGGTCTAACATGAGAGTGGTATTTTGAATAATCTGCAGCGGTTTGTAATGAGTTACAGTAACTCAGTCGCCTGGATTAGGAACTGAGCTGCATTTTCTGACAAATAAGGTCTTAATGGTGTTACACCAAGTAAATCTACAAGAGATCAGGAGGTAGCTGCTTTGTGGTCAGGAAAGGAAAGGTCACCTGTCATCCCTACTAAACCATAGTGGAGACAAGGTCAAAGATGCAAGCTTGACAGTGATGTCATGAAGAATGGTTGGTGGGGGGGGGGGGACTCAAGGAGCTTGGTCTCTGAAAGGTCCATCTGGAGGTGGCCATCCTTAATCAGAAGTGCGATGTCACCTTTGCTTGCCATAGATTTCAGCCATGTTTCCCGGGGTGTGAAACAGGACGTCATACAGGGTGTTGCGATTGAATAATTCTATTGCCAGGCAAGTTTGCTCCTCTGCCTGAGAATCGCAGGCACTGGAAACGGCAGCATCAGGCATCTTTGTGTGACACATGGAGCTGATCTAATTAAACTGGATCCAGATGTTTGCTGGGTAGCAGAAGAAACCACTGAACTGAAAGTAGAACAACATAAAACTGCAAAAGTTGCTGTCTTTGCACTGATGACTGGATGGTTGAGTTAAAATGGTTGAAGCAGTGGTGGGAGGAGCAACACAGTGCGGTTTGATACCTGAACCCTCTGCACATGGACTTTCCATGCTCTCTCCACATTCGTTGCTCCAGACACGCCGTTTCGTTCTTTGGGTGTCTGTCCCCATTCCTCCAAGCTCACTGTGACCCTGCTTGCTTTTTCTAAGTGCTTATAGGATATGGGCAGATGAAATACTGCCATGCTTCAACCAACCAGTTGAGTATAAAGAGTCACAGTCACAGAGTACTCAACTGGTTGGGAAACAAAATCTTGGTCTGGATTTGTACTTTCTGGACCTGAAATCTTCACCTCTGATACAGAGATGTCATTGGAGGAGCCCAGAAGTTAAATTAGCAGACAATAAAACATAAAACAATTATCACAAATGCTGTGACTGTGTTAAGTTGATAAAGTAATAATAATGAAAGTAAAACAATTCCAGTATGAAAAAGACAGCAGTTAATTCTGCTTGGACCCCTAATAATAGGACCTTTCTGTAAACAATCTCTGACCATGATATAAGCAGCTAATTCACTTACAGCTCAGCAGCAGGATCAATAGTTTTTTTGCACCACAAGTGTAACGTTTTCCTCAGGTTTCATGTACTTGTTGTTTGTGGGCGTATACGCAGCCGCCTTGGGCCACTTTGGATTGGTAAACATGACTGACATGAGAGAAGTACGGCACTTCTGATTGGTCAGAATGACTGTCACATAAGGAGGACAGCATGATGTTACACCTAGGGAAAAATTGTCATGTGCCGTAAGGAAGGTACGTGCCGTAAGTGTTGTAGGGATGTCCTGTAGACATATCCGAAACACTTACCGCACGTAACAATGAATTTGTAAAACTTTTCTCAAGACAATTTTAAACTCTGGGTGCAGGGGTGTTGCTACAGATTTTGGGCCCCATGAAAGCGTATCATATTGGGCCCCCCAGTCCAGAACAATCCAGTTATTGTCCTAATTTTTTAGGGCCCCTGTATCTCCAGGGCCCTTGGAATCGCCCTAACACCCCCCCCCCCCCCACCCCCACACACACCATATGGCGTCCCTGCCTGGGTGAGACGCTGTATAATACATATCCTAAATCACAGCATTTGCGATTTGCTAATTCGATTTGAAATCGACAAATCTTTCAGCCCTAGTCATGCCCATAGAAATGGATAGAGTCCCCACAATGATATGAACAGTGGAGCAGTGCCTGTTTGTGTGTGTACCTGTGTCTGCGTGTGTGCTACAGAATGTCACTGCCAGGGAGCGTCACAGAATTGCAGTTTGACCTTTGCCTTTGAGTCTCTCCTCCTGTCGAAGGTTATTATCTGAAATAGACAATGATTTTCTTGGTAGTTCCTTTATGTTAATATGGAAAAGATGAAATAAAACTTTTATTTATATTGGTTTTTTTTTGAAGGCAGTTATTTTTCAGTAATTTTGGCAAGAGGCAGAAGCCAGATGGAAATATGATACATCGTTTCTGTCACACTGGCGGAGAAGGCGAGCCGGGGATATCCAGGGGGAGCGGACGGAGCGGGGCGTGACACTGTCACACTGGCGGAGAAGGCGAGCCGGGGATATCCAGGGGGAGCGGACGGAGCGGGACGTGACAGTGCCACACTGGCGGAGAAGGCGAGCCGGGGATATCCAGGGGGAGCGGACGGAGCGGGGCGTGACAGTGTCACACTGGCGGAGAAGGCGAGCCGGGGATATCCAGGGGGAGCGGACGGAGCGGGACGTGACAGTGCCACACTGGCGGAGAAGGCGAGCCGGGGATATCCAGGGGGAGCGGACGGAGCGGGGCGTGACACTGTCACACTGGCGGAGAAGGCGAGCCGGGGATATCCAGGGGGAGCGGACGGAGCGGGGCGTGACAGTTTCATGGGTCTGACTTGGGGACTGTGTGGAACAGTTTCTACACTCACCGGTACTTGTTTCCACAGATGAACTAAAAGACACACAGTGGAAAGCAGTGGCTGATTGGTGGAGGGTGGATCAGCTGACCAAGGTTTTTCCCGCCACTCCCTCATTCCCACAAAGATTGGTATGACATTAGAATGCTGTGTTTTGTTTCAGCAAAAAATCTCAACTGTGCTTCAGATACTTACACGCATTTCGTGTAACGATAACTTGTGCATGTGTAGGCACACCCAGGCTATTGAACCTTTGCTTTCCTGTCATAAAATAATACTTAATCTTGCCATTTGTTTAGTTTTCATACATCTGATTTGAGTCTCCTGTGAGACACACATACACAGGTGAGAGCAGTTTATGTAGCGCCTCTGGATACGTTTTCAGGGCTGAGGGCCCAACACCGCCGCAGGGTCCCAGTTTGGGCTGGGCCTACCTTTTTAGGATGAGCATGGTATCCACAAGCCTCTGGTCCTGATAATGATCTGGTCCGGTTCTGTGGTCACTCTTTAAATATGAAGTGATTAGGGTTTTAGTACCACAGGGGCTTCAGATGAAAGTGTTTTTGCAGACATCTTACATGGGACTGAGTTCAGACACTAGATAGGCTGCGATATCTGGGATCAGTGCTTTACATTTAGGATGAGTACTTGGAAACATACGTTGGTTGGAGACCCTGACTCTATATTCTTAGGGATTGCATATCAGATAATTAAACGCCACACATACACAAATATAAATTGTTTTTATATTCATGTCCTACATTTTTTTTTGATCACATAACTGTAGCTTGAGTTGCTATCAAGTCTAGTTAAACAATAGCACTGCAGAAATATAAGCATTTTTAAATATTTTACTTCATTTTAGCACAACAGAGAGTTTAATTCATACAACAAATGCCAATTAAGCACTCATTTCATGTATTTAAAGCCTGGTACTTGCAAAAAAGAAAATATCCCTGGAATCCTAATGACACCCATGAAGCCTTCATATCAATTAGCATTATTAGGTATTTATAAAAATAGATTCTTCTTCCAGTGCTGATGGCTGCTTCAATGAGTGGAACCTCAGAAAGCCTAGAGAGAAACTCACTCCTGTGGACAACCTATTGTGGTTCATCCTGGTGTTTTTCAGGCAGACAAAAACGTACTATTCCTGTCTGACTGATCGGGGGCCTGTACTACAAAGCGGGGTTACTGGCTTATCAGGGTAACTTGTCGGATTTAAGGTACCACAGTTTAAATGGACTTCATATTCGCTCACTTACATTTTGCCCAGACGACCTTAAATACAACAAGTTACCCCGGTATGCCAGTAATCCCGCTTCGTAACCTCCACTGATCTCTCAGTTTGGACCACAGTAAAAGAATTACACCTGTAGATAAAATGCATGTCTGACTTTGTCAAGCTAGTTTCTTTTAGAAATGATAATAATGGTTTTTATTAATTAATAATAACAATCAACTGAGCTTTAACTGATTCAGAAAGGGAATGTAACACCAAAGGAAGCCATAATCACTGATCACTGTGGATGGAAATTCTTTATTTTCCATTGCAGTGTTTTGGCTGTCAGTGGGTCATAATCACTCACAGAGAGTAAGATGAAGGTATTCCACCAGGAAAATGATATTTAATAGAATTATAATCTACCAGCTTGTGCTAACAGACCACTGCAGGTAATTCAAAATGCTGCAGCATGTCTGCTGTCACACCCCTCCTGGTCTCCCTTCACTGGCTCCCTATCAGCATCAAGTCCTTGCTGCTGGCTTACGGATCCATTAAGGGACAGTCACCCATCTCCATCAAAAGGCTCCTCATGACCTACATCCCATCTTGCCCCATTCCATCATTCCCTCCACCACGCGAGAATGGTCACTCCACACGGTTCTCCTTTATGGTTCCCCAGTGGTAGAACAAGCTGCCTTCCTCTCCACCGAAGTGCCTTGCGACTAGGGTTGGGAATTGAAAAATAGGATCCAAATTAGAACCGATAAAAAAATACCCGGTACTGAGTAGCCCAATTTTTTTTTCAATGTTTGGTTGAAGCTGGCATGCGTGAAACAGTGTGAAAGATAGAGAGTGAATGGGCAAAAGTGTAGTTTCACTTTATTAAAGAAAACGACAATTGACACACATGGAATCTATTCTTAAATTACAGGACTGCTGATATTACTAAATCAATGCTGCCAAAACCTCATTATATACTAGTTGCCAAGCTAACGGGATAGCAGCTCAGCCCAAATAAACACATTAATTTCACATGGTGTTACTTTCTTTACTTCTGCCAGTTCACTCATTTGTCAACTACTTATTTAACACAAAACTTCCCAACTACCATCCTTGTCGAATTGATTAAAAAAACATACTGTGGGCTAGAATGCATGCTGGTCTCAAACATGAACTGTGTCAAACACTCAAAAGAGTGTCTTCACTTCACTTGACAAGAAAAGGATAAGGCTTTACAAAAAGAGTGCAATACATGCATGAAACTAAAGAGCTGCTCACATGACTGCACTGCCAAACTAGCCAAACACTTAAGGCAGCACGGGATCGATCTGAAAGTGCATGGACGATACAACCCAACTTCGGACCCATCTGTTCCCGGAGTTCCTTTACTAACTGGATTGTTCTTTGAGTGCCCTTATGTTGCATTTACTGGCCCTTGCATAGTCTTAATAGGTTTTCACTTTGTTAATACTTATGAATGTAGTTGTTTAGCTGTTCAGTATCTCCAGTAACTACTTAGCCTTAAACTTGGACTGAACCTCAGTCTATCTGCATTTATGCCTATTGATTCCTTGACCTCATGAATTTTTGCAATGTGCTGTATTATCTAACTGCAAATGTAAGTCTCTGTGTCAAAAAGGAAAAAAAAAACTTTAGGACAACAGAACCCAGTGTCACATGAGGACACAGAAGCAGGATTAAGGGGAAACATGTGAACATTATTGAGATCAAAGGAACCAGGGTAAGAAACGAAAGGGATCACACAGGATCAAAAATACTAACACTGAGTAACAGAGTCAAACATGGACACAACAGGACACAACATCAATGACAGTACTGGGGAAGACAACACTGGCAGGCACTTATACACTGGGTTAACGAGGGGTTAATCAGCAGGCAGCTGGAGTGAGTTAATTAGGGGGCAGGAAGAAGAGGAGAGACAAACACAGAACAGGGCGTGGCTTATTAGAGCCCTGCTAGGGAGGAATGGAATGGGCAGGTAAACAGGACATGACACCCAGAAAAGAGCCAGGAACATTTTTATTGAATTTCTGTGTTTTCATGCATTTTCTGTAGTTTTTCAATGTATTCTTCAGTCTGTGCTAAGCTCAGACTGGGGTCATCACTTGCTGTTTCTGTATTTACAAAGCAATCTTCTTGCAGTATAAATGAAGAATCTTTTAATTGTGCAAAGAGGAGGGGAGTATCCAAGAATGAAAAATAAATCAGGTTGTACAATAAAGGATAATGCAAAAACAGAATACAGAGCACAAACTTACCATGAATAATCTTTCACAAATTGTGCCTGCGAAGATGAAAAAGTCTGTCACAGCCCTTGTAAATTTCATTTAGCATCTTATATTTTACTTTATGTTCCATGGAATTTTAATAACTCAGGTATGCTACCTGAGTAAAATGATTATTGCCTTTGCTAAAGGAGGGCGGCAGAGAATGTGAATATTAGATGATTGGTTTTGAAGTCATTTTTCATGCTGTCCTGTTGTCCTGTGAGAACTGGCCTGAATTGCAAGTCAGCAGTTGCTTCTATCTGCTGTTCATTGCAGGATTCATTTATTTGTACAATGAGATTAGTTGGTGACGTTCAGGTGCACGGTGACGTTCAGGAACACGGTGACATTCAGGTGCATGGTGACGTTCAGGTGCACGGTGACGTTCAGGAACACGGTGACGTTCGGGTGCACGGTGACGTTCGGGAGCACGGTGACGTTCGGGAACACGGTGACGTTCGGGAGCACGGTGACGTTCGGGAACACGGTGACGTTCGGGTGCACGGTGACGTTCGGGAACATGGTGACCTTCGGGAGCACGGTGACGTTCGGGAGCACGGTGACGTTCGGGTGCACGGTGACGTTCGGGAACACGGTGACGTTCGGGAGCACGGTGACGTTCGGGAGTCCTGCAGGAAGGGACAAAGCTCCTGCTGGGGTCAGACAGGAACGTCTCACTGTACTCTGCTGTATTCATGCGATTCTGCGCTGCATATGTATTTATTTATGCCCAGCTTTGTCCATGTTTCATTATTTAACATATTATTATTTGATAATTGTATTTATGGTTCTTTGCACTGCGTGGCTAGAGGCAATGTGAAACACAAGGATGTTAGCCGCTCCTTTTGTAAAGGTCTTTCTGGTTCAGTCATGTCCACCAGTGAAGGTTTGCTTTATTGCTGATATTAATCTGCGCTGATGACCTCTGCTGAAGCTCTTCATGATTCTCATCGGTTGGATGCATTTCTCTGCTAAAGTGCCCAGGGGCCACTGGCCTCTTTCACCTCGCCTTGGAACAGATGTCAGACATATTTCGGAATCTTACTTCGGAAGAACTTGGGCTGGGAGAGGGACTGTACTTTATGATGACTGGAAGCTTGTGATCTTGTGCTCACTGGTTCATTATCTAAGATTCTTAAGAGGCTGAGAGAAAGGGAAGTGCATAGGAAATGACTGAATTACACCAAGTTTCTGTGATACATGATATGAAAAAAGGGTTCCAGTTTGTACCTTTGTTTGTCACTGGAGTTGTACCTTACTATTCTGTACCTTTCAAGAGGTACAAACAACATTAATGTACCCCCAATGGTACAAGAATGTTCCTCAGAGAGCTACCATTATCTACAGCTAAGGGTGGCAGACCCTTGAGGTACAAATCGGTACTGTTTTTCTGAGAGTGAAGAACAGAGACTCCTTATGTTAGAGATGAAAGGACTTTGGGAGGAACAGTACTGACATAATCAACAGCCATTTATTTCGTGTTCAAATATGTCTTGGAAGTAACAAGAGGAAACACATATTAACATCACTGCCTTCCTCAATCGTTCATTTATTGAGAGAAATATCTTTAATTATGGATTGCTTGGATACAAGCTCAGAGTCTATAGTAACTCCACTAACATTATGTTTTACACATCCTTTATTTACACATATGTGTCTTTCTGTCACTTGGTTTACATGACATTGGCACTCTGAGGGTGATTTGTGACAGCTCTCCTTTCCTACAGTCCTTTCTGGAGAGTCTGCTTGACCTCTGCGCTGGGAAAGTGTTGTTTACAATAGTACTACTCAGGAAGGAGGCCAGATCCATAAAATCAAAATGTCTGATATCTCCAAACATTCCATCTCCCTTTTCTCTCTGCTCTGCAGTCTCCATGTTTAAGTATACGTTTTTTTTGGAATTTGAAGAAGACTTTCAATAAGGTCTGCTCCAGTTCTTCTGGAATGTTTTTCACTCAGTTATCTAATGACAACTCTACTTTGAAACATCTTCCAGATAGCGACTAAGTAGTGTGCATGACTCCGATGGCCAGATTGTGTCATAAAGAATGGGCAGTGTCCAGATGTTCAGAAATCTGTCACATAAACAAGCTGGAAGGCAAATAAATCAATTTGTCCTCGAGCAGAACCATATGCTGCTTAGTGCTAATTGGTATTTATCTGAGGAACTTTCCCTGTTGACGGTTTGTGGTTCTTGCAAATTTGCAGTTTCTGTTCCTTTCATGTGAATTCATCCATTTTCTCTCTGGTCACTATTTTGCCACAGAGAGCATCCACATCACCGTTTATCTTTTAAGACTGAAATAATTTTTCACAGCAACAGCGAAACATTCTGGAGCCTCAGTACGTTCTTATGAAATGTTCTGTTTATGAAATTTTTTGGAAGATGTACTGTAACAACCTCGAGGGAACGTTTCCTAACAATACTGTGCTGTTTTCTGCGTACTGCCTTGCTCTGCTCTAATGTAAAGATGAGCAGTCTCTTCACCCTTTGCGGCAGCATCGCCGACCTGAGTGTTTAGAGCGGATTTAAATATCAAAGGTAAAACCATGTTCTTTGCTGGTGTAATAGCGGGAAAATGATGCCTTTATTCAATGTCCTTTCATGGGGGTAAAAAACAAAAAATGAATGAACCTGTGACCTGCCACATACAAATTGCCCAGCACATAAAATTTTTTTAAAAAAACAAATAGACAGAGCTGAATAAACTCATTTTAGTTTTTGTTAATGAAGCACAGATGTAAGACTTTGTCCAACCATCCACATATCCAGTACGGGGTGCCGGTCGGCCCAAGCACTATTCCAGAAAGCACAGGGCATGAGGCTGTGGTACCGCTGGACAGAATACCAGTCCATCGCAGGGCACATACCCGCTATAGGAGTGGCTCGTGGGAGCTATGGCGGCACGTTATCGCGCTGTGATATGGGCACCTGCTCAATGAACACAAGGGCTCTAGGTGATGGACATGAAACTTTGTCCGGATGCTGGCTTTTCCGTACTATACCGACGTTTATTTAGACCTACAATATAACTGATATCGACATATAATGTGATATCGTGCAACCCTGCAGGGAACCATGTAACACAGGAAAATGTGCAAAAACCACATACCCAGGCAGGGCTCTCAAGTTTCATCAAAAGTTTGGAGTGAGATCACATCTGTTAGGGGCGGAGCCTGTGTCTCACGGTCAATGCGTGATATTTTCTTCTGTCCTGTTCACCACATTTATTGCATCCTGCTCTGCCATTTCCACCTTGTCTGCACTCTGTATGTACGCATTCATGTAATAACTTGCTTGCAATGGGATCACATGTAACTTATGCTGGAATTTACCCAGAAACAACAAATGCTATCTTCTGATTGGCTGGTAGGTGGATATTAATTCTGTGTAACTCAGGACAGTTATTAAATTGGCGGAGAACTCCACTCTGTATTCCATTAATTCTATATAATGGGACCCCCCTGGTGGGGGTTATCCCTTACTCCTCAGTGTGAGAAACACAAGGTGTGGCGTGTGAGCGTGTGAACTGGTTGAAATGCGTGTGTCTCACGGTCAGGGCTTGGGACTGGAGTCATGCCAGGGCAGAGAAGGGATTTGAACCCCTAACTCAAGAGGTGCTGCCCCTTCAGGCATCATGCTACCTCCAAAGCTTAGCGCAGAAATTACAGCCTAGCTGTGCTCTCAGTTTGAGAAACCTTGGACAGATTAAATCTCTGGGCCTGGGTATCTTAAGATAAATCCTGAGTAACTCAAACTGTGGGGAATTATGTGGAGGAATCAAACTAGAGTGTGATTACTTTTCCTGAATAGGAAATCTGTCTTGCTGGCTTTCCAAATAGTGCGAAAACTACTCAGGGTAATTGCTCACCCTCAGTGAGTAATTTATCTTTGGGGATCTGATGAAAAGCGGTAGCACACACAGGTTCTTCGGCGTGTGGTCATACTTCTGCCTTTAAAGCGCCCTCTTGTGGAATTCCTGGGAACTGATCTTAGCGCTGCTAAGAGACGAGCTGAAATAAGATGTGGGTCTTGTTTTCGTGTTTGTTTTCCGTTTTTAATTGCGAAGGGCTTTCGTAACGAGAGACTGTTTTAACACGGATCTGTCCCAGAACTTTTAACTGTTCCGACTGTCATATATTATTATTAATATTAATATAAACGGCTTTCAGACACCGTTCTTGAAACAATAGTTCATGTGTCACGTCTGGGAACCAGGAAAGAGCGACGATCCAGGCAGCGGTGCTGGTTTCTGCAAAAGGACATTTTATTTATTCATGACTAGAAACAGTCATACAAACCATAACACACAATAATGACCGAGCTGGGGAATACACTAGACCAGGGGTCTCCAACTCCGGTCCTGGAGAGCTACCATCCAGTAGGTTTTCGATCCTACTTGGCTTCTGATGAGCCACACCTGCTCCTGGTATTTACCTTAGAACTGGTGTGGTTCATCGGAAGCCAGGTAGGATAGAAAACCTACTGGATAGTAGCTCTCCAGGACCGGAGTTGGAGACCCCTGGACTATATGGACAAAAGTATTGGGACACCTGGCCATTGCACCTATGGGAACTATTATGACACTCCATTCTAAATCCATAGGCACCAATATGGAGTTGGTCCCCCCTCTGCAGTTATAACAGCTGCCGCTCTTCTGTGAAGGCTTTCCACAGGATTTTGGAGAGTGTCTGTGGGATTTTTTGCTGATTTATCCAGAAGAGAATTTGTGAGGTCAGGCACTGATGTTAGACATGAAGGCCTGGCTTGCACTCTCTGTTCTACTTCATCCCAAAGGTGTTTGTTGGGGTTGAGGTCACTTTGTGGCTGAGTTTCTGTTCTTCCTAAATGCTTCCACTTGCAATAATGCAAGACAATAATACCACTTACAGTTGATCATGGAATATATAGCATGAAAGAAATTTCATGAACTGATTTATTGCATAGGTGGCATCCTATGATAGTACCACACTTGAATTCACTGAGTTCTTCAGAACGACCTCTTCCTTCACAAATGTTTGTAAACCTGACTGCATGACTAGGTGCTTATACATCTGTGGCAATGGGTCTGAATGAAACACCGGAATTCAGTGATTAAGAGGTGTGTCCCAATACTTTTGTCGATATAGTGTATGTACATCGGTAACAAGACACAGACAGTTGTGGACGGTTAACACATTAGGCTGGAAACAATACGGTGATTTTGGGATGGCCAGCGACCTCTCCTGGCCAAATGGGAACATGATGGGTTGTTAGGACACGTCCTGATAGAATGTCTAAATAGTGTAACGAACTGCAACATAAGTTCCGCCGGTGGGCTGATACAGTGGCCACAGACCTGCAGGGCTTCCCTGCTCTCTATCTGTCTTCTGCCCTGAGTCTGTGGGCTTCATGTGTTCTTCCCATGTCTGCGTGTGTTTTTCCTCCCGCAGTCCAAAGAGCCTCAGTTAGCATGAGCTGCCATTAAAGTGTGTTTGTAGCGGGGATCCCTCTATTATGCCCCATGTTTCTCTTGAAATAAGCTCCAGGCTCGATGCCCCATGGAATTGAATATTGAATAAGTGATTACAGAAAGTCGACGTATAGCCCTTCACTTTCTGCAGTTCAATTTACACTTAAAATTATTTCTACTATACTATGTTTTTCATTAATCATCTGTTCAAAATCATAATAAAGATACATTATATATATATATATATATATATATATATATATATATATATATATATATATATATATATATATATATATAGTTTAGTTGTTGTCTGTAGCTGTTCATTGCTTATGGTAGCTCAGTGGGTTACACTGTTGTCTGTCACCTGCTGGCTTGGGGGTTTGGAACACACCTCCCTTCTGGTGTAACATTTAGCATGCTCTTCCTGCGTTATGCTGGTTTTTCTCGCATCCCCCTGCCCCCCACCCCCCAACACTAAGCAGTTACAAGATGGACGGACCATGTAAAATTAGCACATTTTAATCAAGTTCAAATGTTGATATCTACTGCATGGCAGTAGCAAATGCTGCAGTACGAGCCTGAAATATCATCCCAGCTTTGCTGCCAAACAGCTTTCTGTGTTCCCACGAGTGCCCCTGCCATGACTAGTAGCCCCCACTTCCCCCAGCTTGCTGTTCATGAGGCTACTGATGGCAGGAGAGAGCTTCGACTTGCACCTCCTGCCTGCCCTCGCCTTCCCCCCCAGCTGCCGCGCAGGCAGGTTACACTTCAGCAGCTTGTATTTGCGTCGGGTCAGACCCATGTGTCAATCAATCCACACAAGCTGAGCGGCACTCTCCGAGGCTGTGCCGGGACTCTCCGAGGCTGTGCTGGGACTCTCCGAGGCTGTGCTGGGACTCTCTGAGGCTGTGCCGGGACTCTGAGGCTGGAACTCTCCAAGGCAGTGCTGGGACTCTCTGAGGCTGTGCGGGACTCTCTGAGGCTGTGCTGGGACTCTCCGAGGCTGTGCCAGGACTCTCTGAGGCTGTGCTGGGATTCTCCGAGGCTGGGACTCTCCGAGGCTGTGGCAGGACTCTCTGAGGCTGTGCTGGGACTCTCCGAGGCTGTGCTGGGACTCTGAGGCTGGAACTCTCCAAGGCAGTGCTGGGACTCTCTGAGGCTGTGCCGGGACTCTCTGAGGCTGTGCTGGGATTCTCCAAGGCTGGGACTCCCCGAGGCTGTGCCAGGACTCTCTGAGGCTGTGCTGGGATTCTCCAAGGCTGGGACTCCCCGAGGCTGTGCCAGGACTCTCTGAGGCTGTGCTGGGACTCTTCGAGGCTGTGTCGGGACTCTCTGAGGCTGTGCTGGGACTCTCTGAGGCTGGAACTCTCAGAGGCTGTGCTGGGACTCTTCGAGGCTGGGACTCTCTGAGGCTGTGCTGGGACCCTCCGAGGCTGTGTCGGGACTCTCTGAGGCTGTGCTGGGATTCTCTGAGGCTGGGACTCTCCGAGGCTGTGCTGGGACTCTCTGAGGCTGTACCAGAACTCTCTGAGGCTGTGCCGGGACTCCGAGGCTGTGCTGGGACTCACCGCACTCTGAAACCCGCACTGCTTCTGTTCAGACTCTAACGCTTCTGTTTTCAGTATAAATTGTTATTCCAAAACTCGGGATACTGATCATTGTTTTCTATCTGAATTTATGCATATTCTAAGGGGTTAAAGGTCAGCGCTGTTTTCATGAGGCATAACAAGGTCATTGCCCATCCCCCGTATCCCATGGAAACGGCAGAGCCACCGCCAAGCTGAATCGCCACGATTTTCACTGGAGCCTGAGAGGCATCCCCATCCCGCCACACTAAGCTTTCATGCTCCCCGAGCTGCCGGCCCCGCAGCCCTCTGTCAGGAGCTGGCTTTGCCCAAACCGCCATCTGTCCCCCTTTTGGTACACTAGCCTCTCCCTGACACTTGTCCCAGGGGGGGGTCGCTTTTGCCAGGGGCGTCTTCTACCCCCCCCACGCCATTCACTGTGGCCCGAGATGGGAATGTGAATGGCTCCTGTGATGACGTTACCTCAGTGGTTTTAAAACCAGGTTTCACAGTTTTACACAGAAATGACAAAAGTGTGTGTGGTCTGGTTAGTTCTTCTGGAGATAACCCAGTTGTTCTGACTTAAGTAATCATTAGTAAAAAGAACAAAACTTCTTCTCTCTCTCTACTTCTGGACTGTCTTCCTTGAGCCAGTGGACCACATCCCGGTGGCTTTAAGATCTGGTCTCCCCCCTCACCATGACAGACCTGCTTACCGTTGAGTTCAAACGCTCCGAGAAGCAGCTTTTCCCAGATTTCCAGCAGACGGAGAGGAACACGCAGTGCAGAGGCACTTTTACTGGCTCAAAATGATTTTCATGACTGGATTTTGAGTGAGATGGTGAGAAGGCCATCTTTGGTTGGACTGTTTGATCTCTGACATCTTTGCTGTAAATGAGCAGATAGTGTGCTGATATAAATGCAGGCATGTGTGTGTGTTTTGGGTAGGCCTACACGTCTTATCGCCCGTAGCCATTAGTATTAGTATTAGTATAACAGCATTTGTTTATCTTTCCCAGCTGATGTTCTTCAGGTGTGACGTCATGGTTATCAGCTTTGGTTTTTTTCCTGCCATGACATGATTGTCTTTGAGTAGCATTGAAAGTGCTTTCAGGCACAGGTTCAATCACCAGCAATGTCCCATCTTGAATATTAATGCCTTAGCAATTCCGTTTGGTCATCCAGCTGGCCGTGGTTGAAGTGTTTCACTTCAGTGAGCAGCTTTTAAGTACCAGCAGGGGGAGCCAAAGATCTAGACATGCAGCCTCATGACCCAGAATGATGTATGCCTTCAGCAATGCCTAATGTCATTCAATAAGGACCTCTTACAACATCTCCTGAGTATTAATGAAATCTCTGCCAACACTTCGTTTCTCCTTTTTAATTCTGTGAGCCTAAAGGTAAAGTCTGCAGTATTTCATATCCGTGTCCCACATTAAAGAAGTATATTTGTTTTATGTAAGCCATGTTGTATGGATCTTTTCATGGTCCTTCTGTGGTCAAGTTACATGAACTTTGGAGAATCTTGATTTCCAAATATTTTGGGATCTCGGTGTCTGAGCTGGCTTGTTGTTTGTATTAGAATTTGTTATTACGGTGTCATTTTACAGAGTGGTGCCATGTCTGATACGGTAGTTGGTAACATAAAGGATATTCATTTGAAAAATATACATTTCCAATTTTTAAAAGGTCTTAGGGACTAGGGTGGTGAGGCTGATTAGCAGCATTGTTGTCGCAGCCAGACGGAAATTTCTGCATCTCTGTGGAGCAGATTCTGCATAATGTATACTTTTACTTTAGTCTCATTGGTATGCATGCAAACATCTAGGTATTGCATGATCTTGCAGTCTTGCCCTTCATTCTGAGCTCATCCTGTAGTTCATGAGTCACTCTGCTATCGACCACTGGTTTTATGTAGACTGCAGCTGTCAGGAGCCCTAGGGATGGGACTGATCAGCATCAGTGCCTCCTTTGGCTAGTTTGTGTCCCTTTCCCCTTTTAGTGCCACATCACCTAATCTGCACTGTGCAACACTGCCATCTACAGGTGGGAGTATGAATGAGAGAAATACACTATGGGAGCTGTGGGCAGTAGAAGATGTGGTGTGAGGTGTAAGGTCAAAAACGGTCCAAAATTCCCACAGTATGCAGAGCAGCCAGTGCTTCAGTTCTGAGCAGTGAATAGATATGTTTCTGCTCATGTGGTAACAGTTAAATGCTAGGATAATGGTTGTCTTTAGTGTTGCTAGGTAACCCAAAGAAGCACCAAAACACTAATAAGGACGGAGGTGAATATTCAGTTCATAGTTTCAAACATTGCAGAAGCTTTTCTGTGGTTACAAATAGAGGGTAAACATAAAATGGGCATATAAGTGAGGCTGTTATCAAAATGTTTTTAACATTTGTCTGTAGTAGAACCAATTGTTTATTCTGGTTAGGGTCGCAGGGGAAAGAAACATAAACCATTAAAATGATCTATCTCTGTGGCAGGTTGTCTGTGTGTGGTTTTGGTGCTGTAAAGTGTTTACTTTGTATCTAATGGTGTCTGTCCCTTGAGTGGAGAAAGGACAGGACATACATAACTTACCTGCTGGTCAGAAGCGCTTCACTGAAACAAAATGAGAGGAAATATCGGACGTATACATACATGCGGCTAGCTATTTATGGGGGCAATTTGAGCCTGCTGAAGACTACAGCAGTAATTTCTCAGCTGGCAGCTAAGCGTTTATTGTGAATTTGGGTGCACTCCTCAATCGCCGCATCAACTGCGACAACAATTCAACAATTCACAGGGGATGTGGCTGGGCCAAGGGTGTCGTGTCAGGCTCCACCACTAGAGGGGGCATGACGTTTTAGTCTGCCAGGTCAAGCACTGACTTGAACATAAGTGACCAATTTCATCCTTTTATCATTAACCAGGATTATGGGAATGTGCTCATTGTGATGCAGTTTGTCTTTTAGAAGTATCAATAAGGTCAACTCCAGTGCCAGTGGAAGCCCATGTGGATCCCTAGGCAGGCTTCACTGCAGCACTGCTCCCAATAAACTGTACCCCCAGTTTCACTTTGCCTTGGACAGTTTGATCTTGAAGTGTAACATTCATTCATTCATAAAAAGGAATCTATGTGAACGATTTTAGTTCAGAACATCAACAGCCCCGCAAAATGTTTTAGTATCTTTTGCTCCAGCACCTGCCTGTAATTTAGCCTGATTATTCTGACTGCATTTCCTCATCCATCCACCTTAAATGACCAGATGAGTTTATTTTGCCACCGTGTCCCTTTGGCCATGAGAGATGCTCCTTTGCAACAGCCAAGTCCGCCATTCTCCCGTCTACATCAGCTTCCCATGTATAAACTTAAATACGCCGTCACTCTCTTCAGATAGTTATATTTAATTGTAATCTTTGCAGGAAAAATATTATTTTTTCCAGTGAGTCCTTCATTTGCAGCACCAGATCATTAAGTGGTTTGCAAAGTCTTAATTGCACATATTGGCAGTAAGTGGATGGTCCTGCCAGAAAAAGGCCGCCGTCCGTCAGCCGGGGACACGACGCCACCATTAACGTCCCCATTAGGGAAAAGCACTCCCCGGCAGAGAGGTCGGGCAAAGAGACGGCGGTATGTGGGCAATCGTGAATTGCAAGGTGTATTGTCTCCATGGAAACCGCTCCAGGGACAAAAAAGAACGAAACTCTACGTGTCGCAGGAGGCACCCTACGGGTGGCCCTGAATGATGGGATCTGGCACTGAGTGACATCACAGCACTGACCATGCCGCATGCTAACACAACTCAGGCCTTTCTGCTAATCCCAGTCAGCTCCCCAGTTCATCAAAACACAAATCATATATTACCTCCAATATATCACAGCATATATCTATATATAAACATATATGTGTTTTATTGATTGATTACATATAGAGGCATGTTTTTATAAATCCTCATATGTATATGATTACATGAAGTATCGAGGGTGAGTCCAGTTAACATAAGCATTCTTCTTTTTCTTTCAGTGTAATGGCGTGCTTTTTACTCCATTACCACTGTGAACAACACACAGAAGGGCTCCTGTCTGCCGGCTCTCTGTAGCCCGTTCCTGGTTCTGTGTAATTAAAGAGGGGGTGGGGTGGGGGGGGGCTGGTTTCGCTCCTCGCTGAGTTCTCTCCTTTGGCCCAGATGGTTGCAGCCCCCTGGCAGATTTGGCCCCCCATGCAGAGGGTCTGTGCCCTGTCCTTTTTTTGGACGAGGGCTGTGTCTTTTTCAGCATCTGCTTTTTTCTCCAACCCCCCCCCCCCTCCCAACCCCCACTCCCCGACAGCCCCGCAAAATGTTTTAGTATCTTTTCCTCCAGCACCTGCCTGTAATTTAGCCTGATTATTCTGACTGCATTTCCTCATCCATCCTCCCTCCTTTCTCCCAATGAGTTGAACCTCAAAAACGCCTTGACTGGGGTTTCTCCAGCTACACCGACAGGCTGCCTGGTGACTTCAAATTGCCCGCGGTGGGTGACTGTGGTCCTGTGCGTGTATGAGGCCCTGCGATGGCCTCCCATCCTGTCCAGGGTGTACCCCAGCCTTTCGCCCTGTGCTGACCCCCCCCCCGACACTTACTGGGATAAGCAGATGGATAAACGGGGTTCTGTTCTGTATCTCTGACACCAGGCTTTTGGGGAGCAGGGAGAGGACATTAGTGCCTTAACTCTGCTCGCGATTTCTGTGTAGTTATGGGTAACACTGGATGTTTAATAAAGCTTAACCGCAGATGTTATGAACTGTATAATGTGCGATTTTCTTATGATCACATTTTCTCAGTAATGGTTTTTCCTGTTTATTTCCCTTTTTCTCCCTTGTTTTGCCTTAGAAATTAAACATTTGTCTCTCCATCTGCTCACCTTCAGGGCGGTGTGCCCTCGGTCAGGCCAGCCGGTTATGAGGGACAGGCTCTTCAGGGTCGCCCCCCCGCCCCCCCCCCCCCGTGCAAACAGGGCGCCCCCATGGCTGTGATATCCTTTCTGTTGGCTGCCTGCTCCCTGTCATCAGAGGCTTTGGGCAGAGCGCTATGAAAGCGCGTTGACACTCACCTCCCCCAGAGCCGCTGTGCCGGCCTCCCAGCATTCCCGGCAACATACATCTGGCTTTTTTCTTCACCCCCCACCCCCCCATCACGAAGTGTTTGCCTGACAAAACCGAGGGCTGGGGCTCCTCACACCTGTCGCTGTTCGTTAGGAGAACCTCTCTGTGGCAAATGGTTTATTTAGCAATCCAGAAAGTTCTGGACATCTGCTTCGGGTTCTACGGCAGATTCCCGGAAGAGATTGTGAAGCAGCACACAGACTAACGTTGTATTTAATGGCCAGGTTTCTAACTAACGGTACATTATTCATCAACGTGATTTAGATTTGTGCCACCGGGAACATCCCCTTCCTTGGTTTTGAGCATGATTTGTGTGGCTGTTCTAGGTAGATATAGAACTGAGAAGGTTCAATTATTCTCTTCCATTAGTAGTTGCCAGGAATGATGCTCTGAAGAGGATGCGTTTTTCAGATCACTCTTATCAAAAATTTGTAGATGAGCATTGCATTCATCTTAGGGGTCCTTTATGCGGAAAGCGGGTGTGTGTGGGTGTGTGTAGGGTGTGGGCTCGGAAACAGGGTGTCAGTGTGAGGGGTTTCACTCTGTGTTCTCGAGGTTATCTCCCTTAAAAAGCAAGTCAGTCTCAAACGTGAATTTCCCTTAAAAAAGTGCATTTCTGCTTTTAGCTCACAGACAGCAGCCATAAGATGCATCTTCTCTTTCTGTTTTTAAATGCCTAGGTGTATTGCTCTCGCTGTAACGGCCTGAATTTCCAATGACCAATCCGGCCTTTATTAGTGCCGCCTAGACATAACATTAATTTCGGGTTTTCGCCCCCTCAGCATGACTTCTGACTTTCTCTTTCCCCTCCTATCATCAAACTTTCAGATAAATAAGGATCGTTCATTTCCTAATTGGACCCCCCCACACCACTCCAAGCATCCTGACCCAATCTCTTTATCTGTTTTTGCTTTTTTTCTTTTGACAGTTAATTTTCTGCCTAATAAAATCAGAATTATGTGGTTCCTTTGCAGTTTTTGGGTTGTTCTGCACGATGTAGGAGTATCCCAAGGGAAAAGGCCTCTATCTTAAATAATGGAGATGCTGGAGCCTTATTAGTGTGGAGCTCATTATCATTGCTGAGGTGCTAATCCTCACTGACATCTATTTGGGGTCACAGCCTCTGTCTATTCAAGCCAGACTCCGGTCTCTACATTAACTTGGGATCTGTTTTTGTGTCACTCGCGTCAGTTGTGGAACCTATTTAAAACGTATTATTCGTAATTAATTGTTTATACTGAATGTACTTATAATGTATGAATCTTAGTTTTGTTTTATCTGACAGCTTTTTTAACCAACGCCTTAATTACTCATGTTAAATCCTTCTTACTTCTTAAACATTGTTCTTTTAATATATAAGCCTAACTTAGAGAATATTAAGAACATTAAACGAAATGTGCACATTTTGGCAGGAATTGCCAAACCATTTTATGGGGACGGCATCTAGATTTGTAACTCACCTTGCGCAGGCTGCATGCCCATTTATGACCGACTCATACCAACTCTCTCTGCCTGCAGAAAAGGACTCATTGGAAGGTCCTGTTATGTTTTGCACCAGTACTGTACCTTTCATCACGTCCTTATGCGGAAGGGCGCTACGTGAATAAGCGCTAAAATGAATAGTGGGCTATTGTACATCTGTTACTGGCATGATTGTCACTTCTGAAAGTGCATTGGGGTGCAGTGATGGTGAACTTCGATTTTTTTCATTCGCGTTTAACAAGCAAATGCGTAAAACCATAACATTAATATAATAATATTATAATTTTAATGGTTTCGTCCGATACGCAGTATACTTTCTTTCTCCAATAATATATAAAACGATAAGAGGTCTATTAGACAAAACGACTCAGGAATCAGCTAATATTTATATTACTAATCTATTATCATAAAGTAAACGTGTTTCTTTCATCAGTGGATACCAGTGTAATGCCATTAGTTTATTACAGTTAGGTTGGGGAAAATTAGTTTGACCTTTAAAAGATCCTAATAAAAGGATATCTCCATGGTTACCGTACTGTTTAATTTTCCTTAAGATGCGGAACGTTGTATTAAATAAATTAGCACGATAATAAAATGTAAAAAAAAAAAAATCAATATGGAACGGGAGGTAGGGGAAGGGACAGCCTATTCCCCCCCATCATGTTTTGTACACATGATTCGTTTTCTTTACGACATGTGGGGTGTTTTACACCGGCTTGTCTAATGACATAGGTGCATGAAATCGCTACCCTCCGGTTTATTTGCAATATTTCTATATTAGAAAGCTCGTTGCATTTCAGCTGCTTTACCGTACTATTAGGTGAACAGTGTAGCACTGGCACTAGAAGAATAAGTTTAGCGTTATGATAAGAGAGGGCTTTTTATGATCTGGAGGTGATGGAGGGGTTGCATTCAGTTTGGGGTGGAGAGCAAGAGAGATCGGATTGCAATGAGATAATAAGCGATATTTTGTGCTATCGAGCTAGGCTGGAAAAACAAGCCAAATAGCGTCTTTCGTTTTAATTGTGCAGTCTTCTTGCAAGCAAATGTAATTTAACTGGGAAGAGCGGTGACGTTTAGAGACTGATAGGAAATAACGGGATTTGGACGGTGAAAGCCCGCAGTTGGTCTTCAGGCGGGATTGTCATATTTAAGGAGAAAGATCTAGGGTTTGAAAGAGTTTTGAAGTGCAAAGAAACTTTTTCCCACTGTTTTACGGCCCATGTGATGTGCTGCAGAGAGAGAAAAACATTAGACCCAGCGTGGATTTGCGACTGGGTTGAAGATGCGCTACCTGAATTTCTCCGACGGATGAAGGCGCGCTAGAGAGAGTCTGCCTCGCTTTCCTTAGAAAAATCATACCGGAGTTGAGGCAGAAAAAAGGCAACGGAGATCCGACTTTGTGTTTTAAAGGATTAACATCTTTTCATCCTGTTTTTTTGGGGGATGCGATCATGCTAACCCCCGCGGGGTGACTAACTGGGGGATCATCATGGACTGAAATAAGAGGGAGCATTTTTCCTTCTTGAATCCCATGTCACCTTGCTGATCGGTTTTCTTGGGACTAATCCTTCTTTTTCCTCTTCTCCCCGTCTGCTCCTCTCCTGGCAGAATGGCCCGATTTGGAGACGACGTCCCGGGCTTGCTGGGACCCGGGGAAGGGGGATCCGAGCGCAACAGGAACCGCGAAGGAGCTGCGGTGTCTACAGGTGGTGTTTCACCGGCGTTTAAGCAAACTAAAGCGCAGAGAGCCCGCACCATGGCCCTGTACAACCCCATTCCCGTAAGACAAAACTGTTTCACCGTCAACCGATCGCTCTTCATCTTCGGAGAAGACAACGTTATTCGAAAATACGCAAAGAAGATCATTGAGTGGCCATATCCTTTTAATATACGTTGGTGCAATGTCCACCACCCCTACAACAAACAGGTACACACTGTAATACTGCTGCTTTAAGCAGCACTCATATACTTTCTGGTCTACTTATGCATCAATAAACAGTAAGTACATTCTCAATGTTACTAGTACTATGTGGCCACCAGATTTCAGTTTGCCTGGATGTATAAAATTGGTTTACCAATCCACATATTTCGTACAATAAGTGTTAAATCTGCGAAAATCAGTGAACCATTTCATATAATTGGTTGACCTTTGCTAATGTGCCTATAGTTTCTCACATTGCTACGGTGGTGAATGTTTTTCAGCATGTTCGAATGGTCTGCATTTACGCTACTAAGGACGCTATGATCCGCATCAAAGTTAGTGCCCACAACTAGACTACTTTGCCACCCATGCATACTGAAAAGGCGATTAATGTAACGTGTGTGGAGGAGAATTGCGCTATATACTACTCGGATTCCTGGGTGAGTGAATTGGAATTTCACATTGGCCATATCTACGGTTTCTCCTTAAAATTATAACTTTTATTTGAAAAACAAACTATATTTAGGAAACGGAAGCAGCAGTAAGACGGCGCAGTCAGGATTTCAGCACCAAGGTCAGCAGCGTCTCTCTGGCGTTAATGCAGAGGCTGATCCTGCTCATAAACCCACACGCATCCAGATCTGTTTGTGTTAATTGTACATGTCTTGTTGTGCTGCACTATAAGGGTGAGGAAATGCATTGCGATCTGAGCGGGATCTGTTGCTCCCTCCCCCAGCCCATCCCTTTCCACCCTGCCCCAGCATGCAGGTGCCGTCCTTCCTTCTTTATTCCGCGATCCTGCACCAGAGTTTTGCCTGTATTCAGGCGGCGTGTGCAGGGCGTCACTCCGGTGCGCTGCTCCTTCATTTCACTCGCACTAAGTGCGGCTTAAATGTAAAATGGCTAGTGGAGGTGATTTGTCTATCTAGTTTATTTCCACACGGAGTGTCTAGAAAGAGTAAATCCGTTTATAAAAGCACCACAAAGATAGTTTGTCGTCACAGGCGTAAGTGACACGAGTAATTGTGACTCAGAGTCACGCGTCTGTCGCCGTGCTCTGTCATGGGGGGGTGACGCGTCCGGATTTGGCAGGTGCATCTTTCCCATCTCCTATTTTGTTATTGCGCTCTTACATCTTTAATTACACCGAGAAACAGACTGTCTCGAGAACACAGTATAACTTAATTAGCAAAAAGAGGAATAGAAAACGAAGACGGAGGCTAATCAGAATTCTTTAGCCCGCCCGTACAAATGGAGAGCCCCTAGGTCTTAAACGCAAATGGCCCCCATTGCAACGTTCCATTTTAAACCTAGCCCCGATTATACTTCCACCATTCAGTCTTCCTGAAGAAAAACAAACAAACAAAAAATTCAATAGTTAGAAACGCCTCCCCCACTCCAGTTCCCCCGACTACAGACACTGATTTTTTAACCCTGTCATAATAATTAAAATATTTTTTTAGCAAAAGCAATCGCAGATTTTCGTGGGTGGGATTTGAAAAAGAAATTGCAGAGGCAATGGCAACACTCTGAGGCAGCACAAATAGCTTAGTTACTCAGTCACTACTCAAGAACAAATCATGAACTAGTATAATTCCTGGATGAAAACATGAGCCATCATGACGTAGTTACATATGCACTACTGTGGATTAAATTAAAGTTAAGAAAAATGCTTTACAGTGACAGTATCTAGTGTTCATTCACTAATCCACAGTAGTGCAAGTTTATAGGTAGACATGAGCACATTAAGAATCCAGTGGTGTAAACGCTCTGTGTGATCGCAGACAGGCTCAGGCAGGTGTCTCTGAGTAAGCAACAGCTGTTCAAGCCTTTAGATGTAGAACGTGTAGCTCCAGCAAATGCAGGATGATGTTAAGAGTGGTGTGGGGAATGATGTCAAATCCCACCCCACCCCTGCCTCACACGACCAAAGTGAAGTTGAGGATGGGACATTTGGTACTAGTTAGAGAGAGAGAATATAACTCTATCTGATGCTGCTGTTGTACATCTGAAGCAGGTTCCAGGTCCACGTTCCAGGTCCACGTTCCAGGTTAGCTTGTAGAGTCTCTGTCCTCCATGCTTCTGCAAGCTCCTCTCATATTAGCTGGGCAGATGTTACTTATCAAATCTAAACATACTTTAGAATGTGTCATTAAAAAAAGACAGTGGTACCTCAGAACTCAAACTTAGTCTGTTCAGAACTCCAGATCGAATCCTAAAAAGTTCGAGTTCTGATCGAATTTTCCCCATAAAGAATAATGGAAAACCAATTAATTGGTTCCCGGCCCCCCCAAAAAATACACCTAAATATGTTTTTTTTTTTAGCATTTAAACACAAAATGAACCGAATAAAACAAGAAGAGCATATACTGTACTAAACACATCTAAGCACATTTATCAAAACAGTAATTTGTAAAGTAAGAAAATAGATAAGATAAGATAGATAAGATTTTAACAACTCTGAGCTATTAGTTAAGTTCTCCCCAAGCGAGCTCGATGGGCCGAATGGCCTCCTCTCGTTTGTATAGTTCTTATTTTCTTGTGTTCAAACAATGTGTAAAGTAAAAAAAAAAAAACAATGTGTCCTGCCCCGATCGTCCGCTCCTTCCGTGTGCCACGCCCCCTCGTTAACCCCTTGTGGAATCCCTGTGTGATCAGCTGTTTCAGTTTGTTCCCCCCAGTCCGGTCATTGTATTGTCCGTCTGCGTTTTTCCTGCCTGACCTGTAATTAAACCCCGTATTCCCCGATACTCTGACGTCTGCGCCTTTGTCTCCGTTCCGTCCCCGCTTGGCACGACAATATTATTATAATTAAATGTATTACTGGTTTATTATTGATATTAAAATAATGAATAAGAAATCTTTATTTTAAAATGTATTTTATTATATAATAATTAATTACTGTTACTGTCTATCATTGTCTAAATGTATTTTTACTGTCTAAATATATGTATTCAGCTAATGTAAACATGCACGATGCTATCACAGCGAATGCGAGGCTGAGACTGAAGCTTTACCCCTTGTTTCCGCTGAGAGACGTGCCGCGTCTCCGCGCGTACAAATTATCTTAGGTCGGCGTTCACGGTTTGACTTCTGAGATTCAGATCAAGTTCTAGGTCATTTTTTTTCGAACTGGTTGGTTCGACTTTTAAAAAATTCGAGTTCTAATGAGTTCGAGAACTGAGGTACCACTGTACCTGGAAATTATTGGTTATCAAATAATTTTACTACAGAAATAATAGGATTTTTATTGTCACTTGTCATTTGTAAACCCCGTTGACCTCGCTACACCCTCATTTATAAAACACTCAAGTAGGTAAAACGTATTGCATGTACAATATCTTGGCTGCCTACATATAAATTTGCCCCATTAATAATCTGATGCAGCCAGAGTATAGGAATGCCTGACCCATAATGAAAGTGAGCCCACTTCACACATCTGAAAGCTTTTTTAAATTGGATTTTATTTCTGTTTTATGTTTATTCAAGTTTATGATGTGTCCCTCAGTGGCACATAGTGATAGAAGTAACTTTTGTTTGCATTTGCTAGTGTTTCACTGCTCAGTCGATAATTCATAGTTACTAACATCATACTTAATTCTGAGGCTGGATTGTTGTACTAGGTATATTCAGATTAAGGACCTTAAACATTTAACATGATACTGGTATAAAGATATAAATTGTCAGTTTGATCGTTTATAAATCGTTTGTCACATTTTCTGTAATATAACTCCATATCAAATAACGTGTGCCTAATTTGCGTAGATTATTAAATGAGAAATGTTGGTGAGTGTTTTTCATAAGACTGTCACTCTGCACTTGGACACAGCACCAGGGAAAGTATTATAAAAAAATTCCTTAAGACAGCTTATGTGTTACTGGACATCCATAAGTAAATACCCATAACATTCAGAGTATTCAGATATCGCTCTTCACAAAATTACTGCTTAAACATATAAATGCCTGTTGATGTTCTCTGTTTTTGATTTAAATCCCTGAAAAGCAATCACTAGCTGAGGAGACAATGCTATGCACAATTTACAACAATGAGCACATGTAATATTGTAGAATTGTATTTTGACTCCCACACCATCTGCTGCCTGTTTGCCGCCCGTAACCTTTCTGCGTCTGTGTCACTGATCCATTTATAATAATATATTACCGTAGATGTTTATATTCTACTTATAACAGTTAGGTAAACTTGTTATAAATCTAGGATATATTTCAAAATGTATTTTCAAAGAACAGGTAAGGTCATGAGAAGGAGATTCTGCTAGTTTTGTTTAAACTAAAAAAAAAATCAGTTCTCATCTGAAAGTGAAGACATTGCAGCTCGATCTGATGCAGAAGCTCTTGGGGCATTTCTGTCAAACACTTTGTAAGTAGAAGTGTGGCTTCAGCTTTGAGAATACAAATAACAAGAAAAACAACTATTAGGGTGGAGTCCCACTTGTTGGTGGCAAAATCTATTTACTTACTCAGACTGTGTTTTGTTCACTGTTCACTGAGTGATTATTAGGTGTCTTTGAACAGTTTTGATATTAATGTGTGGTGTCTGGTAGAAAGATTATGGTTTTGGCAATGCAGCCAGATGTTTGTTATCACAGAGACAGTGAATGACGGCTGTGGCCAGATTAATGTTTGGAGGAATCGTTCTCCCTGGGTGCTGGAAGAGAGCGGATTAGACACGTTTATCTGAATTATTACTTTTTTTGTTTTGATGGAACTAATGAGTTGGTTACACTGGGGCTCAGCTGTTGCTGAGATCAGCCAATTTCTTTGGTTTTCAGATGTAACTTTGCATTGTTGATATGGAGAGGAATGGGGGCCCCGTTAGTTGGCTAATTATCTGGCAGGATATCAAAGTGCTGCAGACCTCTGCCCACATTCCGGAAGCAGAGTGCGCTTTCCCAGTGTAGCCGCCACACACCTGCAGAAGCCTGTGCTGATAATCTCTCTAAACGCTGAGTAACGTGCTGCTTAGCTTTGCTGCTTCTATCACGGCTCTAAGGGGGCGGAGATACTCAGAGGGTTTGGCTTTTGCAATAAATTATTTGTTGAAAGTTTTTATTAATGAGCGGCTTGATTTGTGCTTGCCGAAGGGCAGTGACGCTCTGAGAGTGACCGTCTCTGAGTGTGCCGCCTGCAGGCAGATTGCACATGTGGCAATGTCCCTCCCCCCCACTCTCCCCCATCCCCCCTGATGTCAGCCCAAAGGCCGTGTGCCGCTCGCCGTGACACTGGAGTGGGTTAATGAGTGCAGGCCATTTCATTTTGGCGCCATGCCGCAGCCTTGTGTGTCGCTGACGTGACAGCAGGTCCCACGCTCTTGTGCTAGCGCCCCCTGCAGGAAACCATCAGGGTAGCTAACTTGAAATGAAATGGCACCCTTTAGCCATATGTATAAAAGTATATATGTGTGTGTGTGTGTGTGTATTTATATATTTATATATATATATGCAGCCTTTAGAAAACATTTTTTTTGTTATTATTGTGTCATAGCCCTGACGCCTGGCTGCGCTAGATTTGGTTTTCTAATTTTCCGCTGATTGCTGGCTAGCTGGTGATCAGACATCTCTCGATGGATTTCATTTGTGTCTTGTTTTATGTAATTAACTCTGATCCACCAATATTACACCTAATGATGCAAAATTGGTTTTATACACAACCCCATTCGGCTGTGAGGAATCCGTGGTGATCTCATGTGGAGCCTCCCTTGCTCCTGCAATTAAAACTAGAGGCACATATAAACAAAGCATGAACACGGAGATCAGATATGAAAGCAGAGGCTTCTTTGAATGCTCAAAGAGACCCGCCTGTTTGTTATACTGGAGGCAGAAATATAGGCTCTGTCAGGACTGACAGAGTGAGATGGGCTGTCTTGACAGTACAGGAAGGAGTTATTTCCTTTGTGTTTTGAGATTTCACAGGTTGTGGTGGTCTAGAGTGAAAAGTGCCCTAAACAATCTAAACAGGTTGTGGCTTTTTCACTATTTTATTCCTGGTGAGGTCTCCCAGGTGCTTAAACTGTGCGCTTAAGGGTCTGGTCTTGTCCTAATGCCCACACAGCCAGAGCTTGAGTTTTCCATTTATTACTTCACCAGAACTGGAACCAGTCAGGTGTATTCTTGTGTAAGTTTTGATCTGGTGTAGTTTTAGAGCTAGTGCCTGGTTTTGACCCGGTGCTGATAATGTCAGAATTCTCAAATATCTCCCTGACGAGACTCTGAATGGAGGTTATGCTTGGAAGTGTGGAGCCACTCACGTTGATGCCCAGTAAACCTGCCGGTGTGAAAAGATCTCACGGATATGCATGCAAAACCACGGGGTTAATCAGGCTTTAGCCCCTCAATTAAGAGGGATAGATCGACGGGACCTTTCTGTGCCCCCGCGAGTGCTGTCAGGGGGGTGGATGTGGGGGTCAATTATGGGGAGCAGAGGAGTCAAATTAATGAGAAGTGTAAGCGGTGAGGGGGGTCACAGGGGGCGGCCAGCTGGTGAGGGCCTGGTGGGGGAAGTTTATCATTGAACCAGTTTGGGGGGGGGGGTCTGTACCAGGACCTGGGCTCTTCAGAGTGGAGGAGACACTTCTTGGTCACCATCACAGAAACTTAAAAAATGCAGCATTTACCTACAAATATATATTAATTCATTCTCCTAGAGGCACAAACCATCATTATTGTTGTAGCACGTTTTGCTTATATCATGGATATTGGATGTATAATGTGTATATGAAATATTTATTTACCCTATGCGGATATGGTATTAAACATTTTGGAAAAAGGGAAGCCCCTCCCCACCCAAAAAAGGAAGGCTATAATTTCTGCCTATCCTGGGGGGCTCCCTGCGTGCAGCCGGGGTGCAGATGCCCCGGCTATCAGTCATCATTACGAGTGACACCTTGCCGAAGTCCAGCGGCTGCCCAACAACGAGGGCTCGACCCGACGCGATGGGGTGTTTATCCACACCCTGGGCACAGCTGACCTTCCACTGACCTTGTCCGGCTCTGACGCCCTGACGGGCCTCTGGGGGGGTGTGGGAGCTTGACGTCAGGCCGGAAGCGCTGTTTCCGTCTGCTGGAGAAACGGCATTTCTCCAGAACCAAATGCCAGGACAGCAGGATGGAATCCCAGGACCCAGCTAACGTGGTTAAAGAGCTAACTGGTTAACCGCTTGGTGAAAGGCACGGGTGACGAGGTGTTTTGGAAAGCCCACCCCTCCACCCTCCCGTTCGTCTCACTTCGCCTACCTCAGCACGCCAGCGAGCTGTGATTTTAATGCAATTAGGCCTGAATCCAGCATGAAGGTAAGATGGCCGCTCGCGCAGACGATAGCCATGCCGCACCCCATCCCCGCAGCCGGCGCTATTTTTAACCTGGGCTGTCAGCGTGAGGCGCCGATCCCAGAAGCCCTTATTACAGGCCCCCTTTGTGAGCAAACGGCACCACTTTCACTGACTCAAATGGGGGGGTATTAAAACAGAAGCGGCCGTCATGCCCCCCCCCCCACATCTCCAGGTAAACCTCCCCCTGTTCCCTCCAATCGGCATTAGCGGACCTCAGAACGCCAGCACACACGCGCCGGTAATTCAGTAACAAATAGAATTAATAAAAGGAGGACTGGGCTGATTCCTGAGGTTGTTACGGTAACATGAGGTGGCGGGGGGGTGGGGGCTGCAGTACATCTGTGTCTTATTAAATCTCTGACTTTTGGCTGAGCAGGGAGAGAGTCTGTTGCCGTGGATACGGCTCCTCCACCTCGAGGACCGTTGGTGGTCCTCCACACCGGCACCTGCTGGTGTGTCTGAGGGGGATGTGGGGCCTGGCTGCAATCCAGGGCCGTAACTGGAAGCACTGGTGGGGGGTGGGGTGGGGTGGGGATCCAGTCAGTGACCAATAGGGACGCATGGTTCACCCGCATCCCACTGGATAATTCTTAAATGTTGTTTAAATATTCTCAGTCCTGTTGTGTACTGGTAGCATGAGTGCATGTTTAGTTTTTTCAAGCCTTAATAAATTGGGAACAAGATGTTTGACGATCCTTCCTGTGATCCAGGATTTAACACATCCATACGTTTTATTTATTTTATATATACAGTGGTACCTCAGAACTCGAACTTAATCCGTTCAGAACTACGGATCGAATCCTAAAAAGTTAGAGTTCTGATCGAATTATCCCCATAGGAAATAATGGAAAACCAATTAATTGGTTCCCGGTCCCAAAATATTACACCTAATTTTTTTTTTTTTTAGCATTTAAACACAAAACAAGAGCATATACTGTACTTAACACATCTAAGCATGTTTATCAAAACAGCAATTTGTAAAGTAAGAAAATAAATGTATCCAAACAATGTGTAAAGTTAAAAAAAACAATGTGTCCTGCCCTGATCGTCCACTCCTTCCGTGTGCCACGCCCCCTCCTTAACTCCGTGTGGAATCCCCGTGTGATCAGCTGTTTCTAGTTGTTGTCATTAGCCCTCTGTATTTCGTCCGCGTTTCAGCTTGTTTCCCCAGTCCGGTCATTGTATTGTCCGTCTGCGTTTTGCCTGCCTTACCTGTAATTAAACCCCGTATTCCCCGATACCCTGACGTCTGCGCCTTTGTCTCCGTTCCGTCCCCGCTCGGCACAACAATATTATTATAATTAAACGTATTAATGGTTTATTATTAATATTAAAATAATGAATAAGAAATCTTTATTTTTAAATGTATTTTATTATATAATAATAATTACTGTTACTGTCTATCATTGTCAAAATGTATTTTTACTGTCTAAATATATGTATTCAGCTAGTGTAAACATGCAGGATGCTATCGCAGCTAATGCATGGCTGAGACTGAAGCGTTACCCTTCGTTTCCGCTGAGAGATGTGCTGCGTGACTCATTTTCCCGCACATACAAGTTATCTTAGGTCGGGGTTCACGGTTTGACTTCTGAGATTCAGATCGAGCTCTAGATAATTTTTTTTCTAACTGGTTGGTTCGACTTTTAATTAAGAAATTCAAGTTTCTTAAAATTCAACTTTGAGTTTGAGAACTGAGGTACCACTGTATTTATTTAGGAGACACTTTTATCCAAAACGGTGTATATCTTCGAGTCAGACAGCAGCATCCCTGGAGCACTTGGGGTGTGCCAACGACAGGATTTGAACTGACAACCTTCCGATCGCCGGCCCTTAAAGACCCACAGAGCCACAAGCCATATCGTGTTTCTGTTCTTAGTCACACTATTTATTTGTTTTAAATCACAGTTTTTCCAGCAAGATTTCCACCTTCATGCAGGATTATGTAAATGTGACTTCCTCAAGATCTCCGCCTCAGCCCTTGTTGTTGCTTGTTGATCAGTCAGCGTCTGTACAGGACCCCGATAACTAGCGAATTCCCCACCCCGACTGAAAGCCGCAGTCAACAGTGGCCCTTGGGAGTGTCCTTTGGGAGCGGCCCTTGGCTTTGGCCCTTGAGCATGGCCCTTGGGAGCGGCCCTTGGGAGTGGTCCATTCGTCGTGCTTAGGGAGAACCTGGGCCCCCTTATTCAACTTTTCCTCACCTCTGCATCCGGCCTCCTCCTCTGCTCCCCGGCCGCAGCTGAGAATGCAGAGGAGGATTCGCGCTCCACCCGCCGCCCCCGAATGCTGTGCGGCTCCCCTTCCAAAGCCGGCCCGCATTGCTGAAGGGTTTTCAGATCAGGTCCGAGGGAGGCGAGCGACGCTGCATCCTGCTGCTGGTGCCAGATGGCTGAGGGGGAATTTTACATATAATTAGGATTATTTTCTTCAGATAATTTTGAATGCACTGTCACGCATTGGTGGTTATTATCCCCCTTTTCATTACTGTTGTAATTTTATCTGCGTCGTTCACTGTGAACCTCATTTAACTCAAACACCTCGATCCTTCTCTCAGAACTAATGCTCAGCGCACCAACTTAAAACTTTCAGCGTGAATTGCCTTCAGACATCAAACTGCCTTTATCATGATGACTCATTGCCATTCCAGTCCGCCCCAGCACAGTGCAGTCCCATCTCAGGTGACGCCCGTCACTGCGCTAATCCAAAGAAAACGTCTTTGCTGTGAAATCAACTGGGAGTGTTCTGGGAAGCGCTATACGGCTGTTTCAGGCACACGGCAGATGTCTCGGCGGTGGTACCCAATTATACTGGTTTTGTCAAGTTGTCCCAGTTAAAAAAATAACCATTGTGGTCTACACAGGGGAATGGGAACATTATGGGCATGAATGAACAGACGATACTCAGAAGACTTTTTGGAACGCTTTGTTAGAAGGTTTTTAAAATCATCTCTTAAAGACCAAGCCGCACAACAGAGCAGCTGGCGTCCAAGCGAAGGTGTAACGCCCCAGATTACGATCGTCCGTGTTACGATATTTTGCGATGGGTATTCCAATTGCATTCTGTTTTTCACTTTCAGTGCATTATTCAATAAATTACAAGAGATATTCAACACTCAACATTCAATTGTAGGCTAAACTAAGTATTCTAATCATGTTTGAGGTAGGCTAGGCTATGATGTTTGTTAGGTTAGGTGTACTGTAGTACTATATTATTAAGCATTTTCACCTTCCGATATTTGCACCTTACGATATGTTTATCGGAACGTATCCCCACTGTAACCTGGGGAGCGTCTGTATATGCTGATGTTTATATTGCGTATACACTTTCCCCTGAGTGAATTGGTAACAAACCCTGATGTTATGTCTCAATGTCTTCCACGTAATCAAACGCAGACTTGCATCCTTGACTCTCTGCTTGCCACTCCGTTTGAGTACATGATCCTATCCACCATCATCGCCAACTGCATCGTCTTGGCTCTGGAGCAGCATCTGCCTGCTGATGACAAGACGCCCATGTCAAAGAAACTGGTGAGGCCACACTTTCCCTAAACGCACCTGCCATCCTCATGAAGGGTCCAGTACAAACCCGAATCTGCATGTTTTAGAGTAGATAGGAACTTTAATTATGAGGGTTTTAATGCAACATTTAACATCTAACAACCGAGAACCAGCCAACCATAATGTGCGCTGGGAGTGCTGTTAATTATTTATCTTTGATTAATTAGTCATGAGTCTCTGAGAATCTGTTCAATAAGTGTTAACCTCAGTGTACTATTTTCAGGATTTTTTACCTAAGTTACACCTCAGTTGATGAATTCCTCTCAGAGGTGAAGATGATTAGATACACAATCCTAGTGATTGCTTTGCACATTATTCTTTATTAATTGAAGATTAATAAAAGATCCGAGTTATGTCTTACAAATTGATTAATATAAGTTTAATTCAAATCTATCCACTTTTGCTTACTTTTTATTAAAGTTATTAGACAATTATTAGATTTATTAGAACGTTATTACAGTTACAAATAAGGAGAACATATTTTTTTAGTCCAAATGCACATCTTCCATCATTTCACCATTGCACAAGTGACAAATTTTGGTTTTGAAAAACTGACCATTTGTCACTATTGAGAAGTGTATTAGGTTCATCAGCATCTTAATCATGTAACTGATTTAGTCAATTCATTTACCTGTAATAACTTAAATTTGTCAAACAGTAGTAACAAGAATATACTGCCATTAATTAAGGGATTACACAATGTACATCTATATACGCAAATCAAATGTAATTCTGAGTCATGGCTTTATCTGGAGTCTGACGGATGTTTTTTTTTTTATTTTAGGAGAAAACAGAGCCTTACTTCATTGGGATATTTTGTTTTGAAGCTGGGATTAAAATCGTGGCCTTGGGGTTTGTGTTCCACAAAGGCTCGTACCTGAGAAACGGCTGGAACGTCATGGACTTCATCGTGGTGCTGAGCGGGTGAGTGGCACACCGCCACAGTTGCCGTGGTTTCCGTATGCTGTAGGGCGTGACTTCACAGGGAAGATAAAGGCCCCTGGACGGCTCATGAATGATTCAGATGCCGCGCGGGAGCTTGCCGACTCAGTAGCGTCATTCGGACTAGAGCACCGGTAGCTATAGCTTTTGATTACACCAGTATTATGTCATTTGTAGCACGGACAGAGCTCCAAAATGTGAGAATGCAATGAGCTTATCCCCAAGGGCCGAAACACAAATCCAATTCTCCAAGTCCTTAGTCAGGCGAGGGTCGATCAAGTACAGAGCGCTGAAGGGAAATCAGGGATTGTAGGTCGAATAAACAGGAAACGAGTCATGCCCAAGCCAGTCCTAAACCAGAACTAATGCTCAATCAGCTACTCTAAGGAGAAACAAGACTCTGCAAGTAAGGCAAGGGTACGGGGGTTTAAATGGCGATGAAGAGACACAGGTGAAAACAGAGATCAAGAGAGTGGAGCAGTGCATTGTGTATTCTGCTGGTGGAAGGGAGGGCACTGACGATGGTGCGTGGGTCTGACACATTGAAGTGTAAATGAAATCTCATTCAAGCGCTTCTCTGCGTCGTCATACTTATTGTGCAGCCATATTCCCTGCCACGGCATATTAAACATTTCTGTCTGGTTGCTGGTGCTTATTAGTCGATGTGTTTTCTAGCTGTGACCATGTTCTGTGAGAGCCGCCCTACGGTGTCGATAGAATGAGTCTGTTCGCTGCGGTTTGGGTATCTGTTCAAGTTGTAATGTCCTTAGATTGGAGAACAGCGTGTGAATTCATTCTAATTGAAATGTGACTCTGAAGGCCCCGAGGACATGGACCCAGCTGCCGTTGTGTGCACAGACACGGTTAGCAGCATACCTACCCCTTACCTGTCTCATCCGCAAAATCAGGAAGAGCTCTTTCATGACGCTTTTATCAAAAGCAAGTGGCACAGTTGGTCGTTTCATTACAATGATTGCAAGTTAAGTACATTATGTTGAGGGAACAAAGGCAGAGATCCGTTTGGGAGCGGTGCCAAAAACATCACTTAGCTACAGACTCGCATCCTCGATTGCTCGGAAACCAGCTAGTGTCCCTGCTTTTCTGTATCTCCCCCCATGCTGTGTTGCCAAAATATCTGTTAACACAAGTTCGGCCCTTATGACTGCAGTATGGGCCACAGACTGTATGAGTCAGGCTCTCCCGATGCTTCCCCTCGTACTACGATGAATTATGAACATATTACACCATGCTGACTCACGCCCGATCTCATTCGCGTGGGTCGCTTCCTTTTCTTTTTGGTTTCTGCTCGCCTGCGCACGAACACACGTGTAAACAGAGAGCAATGGAATATTCATCTATTCCGTAGCAGCAAAGTACAAAGAGACCCGGTCTCCTCACAGAACTGCTATTCATCGTCCCCAGAGCGCGCGTCCTCTGTAGGGGAGGGCTTTGCAGCTCGTTAGCGGTCTGTTCCGAAGACGTTCGTCACATTGCATCAGCTTTATGCTGTGTTATCAGACAGATCATCCCCCAAACATGTGGCATTCTACATTCAAAATAAACACAAGCTTTAATGAAATCACCCAGCAAAGGCTCCCCAAGGCCCTTCTGTAGGTATCAAAGTATTAACTGTTTCCTATCAGTGTGCTAAGCATAATATTAACTATTAGTATTTTAAATATTTAATTATCTAAAGTATAATTGTTTGCTAAGCAGGCAGGAATGGTTGTAATGTGCTATAAGAGACTTTCCAGTAATAGGTTTCTATTGGATAATGCAAATTTAAAGCTGATCGCCATGCCTCCAGATGCTCATTTCGATTGTGTAAAGCTAAGAGAAACAGCACGATCAGCCAATCACACTTCAATATGCATTTGGCGGGAATACCTTTTAAAGGGCCCCCATATTTCAAGCCTTCTTAAAAGCTGACTTGGTGTGCCAGTGCTTCATAATCATAGGATTAGTCCATATAAGGGAAGCTGAGGGTGGATATGCACCTATGGGATATGCAGATTGACCTGCTGGAAGTGGAACCTGGAACGTGGCTGTTGGTATTGAAGGAAAGTTGTTTTTCAAGCAAACTTTAACTGAGAAATTTTAAAATTGGCCCAAATCTCCCAGGTAATTTCCAGAAAGTGAATTGTCTCTCTCGGGCTATTCAAGGATCTTAACAACACTTGGCGGACAGACCGTCAGTGAGAGCAAATGTTTTGCTGGTCGGAAAGGCATCACGTTCCCTGAAGCAAAGGTCTCCGCAGACAATGCTGCCACTGACAATTTCACCTGTGTAACAAAAGCAGTTTTAAGCCTATCGCCTGCACCAGAGCACCTGGGGGCCACAGTGAGCAGGGGACTGTGGTTCCCCGCTAACTAAAGCCCGACAAACACGCTGATCTGAGAGGTCAGGAGACACAATGTCATTTTATTTCAGTGCATCTTAGATGGCGTGTTATTCTTAGGAAGGTAAGATTCATTGTGAAAGGGCAGAGTGAAGGCACGGTTTCATCAAAGAGCAGTCATTTTTCATATCTGCTGCATGTCTACCCAAATATGAAAAGTATTTTCTTACTGCAGACAGTGGCACATAAATTATAAATGTTTTATTGTTTTTATCATTTTATTGTTCCCGTTACAAGAAAAAGTCCTGCCGTCTTTTCTGTTGCATTTCGATTGCAAAGTGTTCCTATATTTATTCTTCAGCATCTGAAAGCTGTATTAAAGGCAATTTCTCATTCCGCACTAAGGGATTCAATAGCTGTTCATGGCCTGTTGCGTGTCACTAGCCATCATTGGTTTGTTCACGGTCCGCAGCTGTAGACTGATGTGAGGGGAGGTGTCTGCTTGATGGGAGCCTCAGGCACCGACGTGACAGGGAATGGAGTAACGGTCTGAAAGCATGGACCAGCGCCTCTTGCTGGAGGTCGAGAGCTCGGTGCCTGCAAGGGCCATGTGTGCGGAATCCACATATATCTGTGGGACACGTGACATGGCCGCCATGTTAGCTGGTGTTTGAGTAAATCTCGGCACGTGACCCATGCTTACGTACACATGTGGAAGCCTTTCAGGAGGGATCAGCCAGGCAGAACTCGTCATAATCACAATTTGGCATCGAGGCTAATCGAATAAGCACCCATGCATGCCATGTATAACACATTCAGTGGGAATGATCCATCCTTCCCTCCGTCCGTCTCCCACCCGCTTATCCCGGTCAGGTGCACGTTGGGGCCTGGAGCCCCTCCCAGGCGGCACAGGGAACAAGGCTTCAGTGGGAATAATGAATATTTAAATGAACATAATGAAATAATATAGCAATAAAAACAGCAGAGGGAAGCAGATGTGCATGAAGCTCCTCTACTCATCTCTTGTAAAAGAGATTTTATATCTCAATGGGACTTCCTGGTAAAATAAAGGTAAATAAATAAATACATTTTGTTTTCCTTCAGTATTAAGCTCATTTTGCAGAGGGTTACAGTGATGTATGAGAACGCTGGAGCAGAGTAATCCTGCTTTCTTTAGCAGAGCTGTTTTCCTCAGTTTGCTGTCTCTCTCTCTCTCTGTGCTTCGCTCTCTCTCTCTCTGCTTCGCTCTCTCTCTCTCTCTCTCTCTCTGCCTCGCTCTCTCTCTGTCTCTCTACACACCAGCCTCTCAGCACCTGCAGCAGAGTAAGAGGTTAAAAGGAGTTTATAATATACCTGCAGTGACACTGATTTCTGACGATTGGATTTTGAAGTATATCTACACGCCCCATCATGGAGATAAAATAATTACCAGAGCTCCCGGTTTAATATTAGCTTAGCGTAATATGACAGGCCAGCGTGATGGTGTACTAGGCCGCCGTGGACTCACACCTCCAGAAGGGCGGCTACGTTCGAGTACCGATTCCAAAAACAGGCAGTTGTTTGGATTGGTGTCCTGAGTGTCCTCCGTACTGGATAACCAGTTATGAACTGTGGATGGACAGATGCCAGTAGTTTTATTTACTGCGTATTAAAAATGTTGTGTCATGTGATTAACTATGGTAAAGTTAAATATACTTATAATTGTGATTCTGTGGCCATAACCAATAAACATCCAGAGCTCTTTTATTTAATTTACTCATTATTATCTGGATAATTTGTTTAATATTTTAGAGGCAGGTATACAGGCTTGATTATTTTTAAGAGCACAGTGTAATATTGATAGATCTAAAATACATCATGAAATACATTTTTGAAAGGAGGAATAACATGTACATGCTTTACGCCTGAGGATTTAGGGAAGCACCTTTCGTTTAGAATATTAAAGGTCATAAATTAACCTCGGCAAAGTGGAAGATTTTCATTTCCCTTTAATATTACACTCTCCTGCATTTTTTCGTCGTTCAGACAGGAGTTTGAGTTCTGAGAAAAAGATGCCAGATGTATTCGGACTGGGCCAGTGTACTGTAAGAGAAAACATGGCTAACATGTGCAGAAAAACATATGCAGGTAGCTAGCTTCTTGTATCTCCTCTCTCTCTGTTTCTGTGTCTCTGTCTTTCTTTATCTCAGACACACTATAGCCACTGTCAGGGCAGGCTGCCTCTTTATTAAGCAGCGATACGACTTCATGAGTTTCACTGCTACTTCTGGATGGGTCATTAACAGCTATCAGCCATTAGTGAGCAGGGGTCTCCTGCCCGGAACTCAGGTGGTCAGAGTAGGGGTACCGTCGCACGCGGCCGGATCTGCCGAAGGGTCACGGACCACGCCCTAGGGGTGCCTGCGGCCCTCTGCAGCTAATTCGCTTATTCATACTCACAGATTCATAGGGATGCAGAGAAGATCTCAGTCAGACAGTGACAACAGACTGAGAGACAGTGAAACAAATAGTAGTCCCTTAGTACCTGATTGATTTCTGTTTTGCTTTATCCAAAACAATTGGCAATTTTTCACATTTACAATTAACTGTTTTATCGGAGTGATTCCAGTGAAGTGTCTAAGGTATATGTTAATACAGCAGATACTGCAGGGTTCCCGCTGTTGGTCTTCAAGCTGTGAGACCTACTTTCAGGCTTGTCAACTTTTGTCAGCTGACTGGAGTGATATTTTCAATTCGAGACAGTCTGCACAAACATTTAAATGTATGTAACAGTTTTATTACCTTGTAAATAGGCTGAAGGGTTTGCAAACTACCCCAACGCTTTTGATGTATCTAATTTTAGGTTTATAATGGAATAATATAGATTTTCAGTAAGATTTCTTCTGTGTGAAAGTCAGAAAGCGTAAGTGTCATGCCAGATTCATGAAAGTTGGCAAACGTGTAGTTCTTAACAAACCGGCTACTGGCTAACCCAGTCAAGCTGTACTTTGAATTGAATCCTCGTATTTTTGGTTCATGAGGCTTTTGAATTAATATATTGCGGAAACACTGCCATAAATCTTTCAACTGCTAAGCATGAGAGGCAGATTTCAACAGACGTCTTGAGTATGAGCTTAGCTACAAGAAGGGCAATTTCCACAGTGTACAGCAGGGTGTAACTGCCTGATAAGTACTGTGCAGTCGGCGGGAGTGGGTGGGTAAATGGATTGGCAATAGTGTCTAAAACCTGTTATATCCTGGCTCAGGACTGTAGTCATTTAAATGTTACTTTGGTCTCTGTAATCTCAGGCCCAGTTGCAAGTGAATGGGCACCCAGAATGTTGAAGAAGAAGAATACCCAGTTACTAATGACATTAATTGGTACCCTTGTTCCAACACAATCCCCTCCCACCTCAACATAGCGCGTGACACTGCAGCCGCTCCTGACGGTGCCCCTCTGTAACGGTGCCAGTTCAGATAATTCTTCCATATTGCCTCGTGTGTCATCGTTTTTGTTTACTAGAGACCGAGATTAACTGGCTGCGACTTTGGGGAAGGCGGCTCTGAGGGTTGCACCAAACCTGGGCTGATTTTTCGCATGTCAATCCAGGTTTTGCTTAGAAAACCTTTAAAGTCCGTTAGCGTCAGCACCTGGACAAACAAAGAAGAAGAGTCGCTCTGGTCGGTTTTGCCGTCGGCTCCAATTGTGCGGGAATAGTGCAGCTGGAGCCAAGCACGTCCATCCTGTGTTACCCAGTGGGTCGCTGGCTGCCTGCGGCCTCTTTGTCTGCCTTCTTCAGCTGCCTCTGCTGGACGCCGGGTTAGCAGAGGAGCCTGGTACGGAGTGGATTACAGCGCCTTCCATGTTTACATTCACAACATTACAATACTGAATACTGAACTCTACAGGACAGAAATGGCATCTGACCTTCACGACATGCAAGGGCACAAAAAGTGCATTTTTCTCCCAGACTTCATTGAGAATTGTGGTGGGAATTCGGCAGGATTTCAGATTACCGAAGATTTTAGGAAAATGGAAAGTGAATCGGGATTCAACACCAATGGGTTGAGATCAATCACTGCTGAAGTCTCCCAGGTTGTTAAGGGGGCACCAGGAAACTATTGTGTATTATGTGACTTATGACTCTGAATAACACATATTTACTGGAGCATATTTTTTGCTGTCTTTTTTTTTACATACAGTATACAGACGCTACTCTACTTACGAACTTTCAACTTACGAACTTTCAGGCATACGAACAAACAGATCTGTAAGTCCAAATTGTGTTCATTGGGCTCCCGCTTCCTGTTCGCAACATCAATTTTTTTTTTCTGCACGTCAATTCTGCCTAGTACAACTTCTGGCCGTTACTCCCGCCGCGCAGCAGCGTAGCGTGCGTACTCCCAGCATCCTAGTTCTTTGTATTCGCGTATACCCTTAAAATGATGCTGAATAACGACTTACGAACATTTCAAGTTACGAACGGCCGTTCGGAACGTATCTCATTCGTAAGTAGAGGAGCGTCTGTATAAGCAACCTTGCAAACCTGTACTGGACAGGCAGTTGGAAGATGGATGGATATATAAGCTATTCTCTTTATATAGCCTAATATAAATAGTTGTATTTTTTCATTCCTGGCAGTGAAAACATATTTTCAAATCGCACCGAGCCACATGAAACCAAGACCAAGAAGTTATCTCCAAACCAGGCTGCACTGAACTCTCCCACAAACATGCAACTTGTGACTTTCTGAGTGTCAGTGATGAAGCTTTGGTGTGTCTCTGACATGTCTGTAAGCTATCGCTGCATTGTGGAGGTTTTCGTGTGGATTGGACAGACAGCTGTCAGGATTATCAGCTACATTGTCTTGTCAGGTTTTCATACCAGGGATATTTTTAAGGCATAAGGGCTGAGAGGGACAAGACAGGCTGGATGGTTAAAGAGAAAATAATGGGCTTGTCTCCATTTTCACTGTCCTACTGTAACTTCATGATGGCATGAACTGTAATGATGCACATCCGGTGATAATCTAATTCCAGTTCACTTTTCTTCATCCTACTCATGTTGAGGTATCACCACTTTGAAGCCAAATGAGTTTGGAGGTGACTGTACCCTTTCCAGAGCCCACTTGTTCAGCAGAGAACATGGTGCACTTCCTTCAACGCTTCTGTCCCTCAACCTGAAGACATGTTCAGCCGTTATCTTGACACACACTATAATTATGCAGCTTTGTGCTTCCTAGAGAGAATGACGCTTTTTAGCTCCTTTGATATGAGATGTTCTGGGAGCCATCGCTGTAGAACCTTAACCTTGGTGCAGCTCTAATGTATAAAGGGTGTCTGTTTGATGATTGACTGACCCAACGCTGGATATTGCCATTCGTGTTTATGGTAACACAGGACACAAATACTTAGTAATAACTCAGTTACTACTAAAGTACAAATCATGAACAAATACCGTAACTGCTTGAGATAAACGGTGTCAATTCATTAATGGTGATCAAACATGACATCAGTATTTTATTCATGACTTGTCCCTTCAGCAGTTCCTTAGTAGTTCCTTCAGTAGTTGAAACTTCCCTTGCCTTTCTACATCAGTCTGTCACCTCACTTCCCCCCGGGTTGCTGTCAATCCCCGTCATGCTGGGTGTCTGCAACATCGTGCCATGACATGCTGAAGCAGGTTTCAGCAACTGTCAGCTCCACTGATCCGGACGGACAAGGCGGGGGTGTCTCGACCCCACGGAACAGTGACCCCATTGGCCTCAGTGTCACCCCAGGGGTGACTCTCTCTGGAATATTTCATGTAGCCTCTCATTCTGTTTGAGTGCTTATAAAGACTCAGGTTTCATGTGTCTTCAGAAGTGTGCATAGTAAGAAACTAAGGCCCTCTTAGCAGTTGGTTTTAGAATGCGTCCTGGGCGATCGAAACACAAGCAGGCAATTGAAACACAATGCCATTTACCCTTCTGTCTATCATGCATCTCCAGGGTGTCCAGCTTACTTCTCATATTCATTACTGCCTACGTCATTTCCTCTAGAAGGTCAAATGGCCCCCTGCATTATGACATCCTTACTGGGGATGCATCAGGACACATTAGCGTTTACACTACAAAAGATATGTGGTCAAATGCGTCCCAGACCAACTTGCAAGCAAGTGCTTTGAGTGATGGGATCACAATGCGTCTGGGTGGTCATGTACACTTGTATTTACTGTTGTCCACTTGCGATTCGATTGCCTAAGACACACTTTAAAATGAAGTGTAAACAGGGCCTAAGAAATAGCTATAATATTATTAGCTTAATTTTTTTATTTAGTTATAACAACAGCATAGATTATTACTGTTATTTTTTTTATTATTATTATTTTTTCAGGGTTGCTCATGATTGCTTCCCATGACAGTTGCAGCCCTGTGTATGCAGGTTGGCTGTTTTCCCCACTTTCCTGTTCTCCTTATGGCTTTCCTGGGGGCCATTTCCCAGAGAGCACTCTATCCTGTACTCCCTGCTTCCCAGTACAGGCTCCTGGATATTGAAGATAGATGGATATTTCCTTCAAGCTGTAGACACCGCAGTAGCTCAGCAGTAATAGTGTGGTGATAGTCCTCTTTCAGAGGTCTTGTTATGTGTCTGACAGGGCAGAACTCTTTCCCATATAAGCCACAGGCCTCTCCTCTCTTTGCACACAAACAAGTGTCGCTGCCGTATCTGAGCGTGTTTTGGTTTACAGGGAATTGCATCAGAATATTGTAGAGGCCGGCTGAGATCTTGGACCACAGCTTTGTTGAACATTTCTGGAAGGATCTGAGCGCTGAGTTAGGATGGGGCCTTCAGTGGAGGAGCACTTCTCCATGGGTGATCTGCTGGGAATGTTCAGGTTTTTGTTCTGCAGAGCTTCACCGTTTCCAGCAACCGAGCTCCTACCATCTTTAGTTGGCCACTGTAGTTCATCAGTCAGCCTATAGCCTGCATAAATGAGAGTGCGGGTTCTCTATTGCCCGTTTTATGACAACTTACATTGTTTCTAGAGAATTTTTTAAAATAAATACAGGCAGCTCCCAGGTTACGAATGATACCCTTTCCCTAAGTCTGTCTTTAAGTCAAATTTGTAGGTATTCAGAATAATAATAATACAATACATATTAATTCTTACTGTACAGTAAAAATAAAAGTAACTGCATATTGTACTGTACTGTACCTCAGTCCGACAAACTGCTGAAACTGTGCAATGCTTTCAGGAGCATCATAAAGCAATGTGTGTGTTTGTTATTATGAACCATTGTATTTAACCCAAATGTTTAATATATTCAATTCAATTCAAAAAACTTTTTTTGTCCCCGAGGGGCAATTAAGGAACACAGGGCAGTTGAAGAAGGACACAGTGACGTAAAGTGCAACAGTGATTACAGTGTTTAGAAGGTTCTGATATAATAGGTTTTATGGCAGTGATGATCAGATGATCTGTTAGTTGGTGATATTTTACAGAAGGAATGGCCTTTAAAGAAGCCAGCATTGTCATCCAGGAAGGTATGTGGAAATGAACAGAATGCCTAATTCAATGACTTTATTTTATTTGTCCTCTCGCTTAGCTCACCATCCTTGGGCCACCTCTGGATAAAAAAAAAAAATCGTGGTCTGAAATGAAGAAGAAACCTAAGGCTAATATTGAATTTTTAAAGGTCACGGTATTCCCATCTGGTTCCGGTGAATAGTCATTCACCGTGTTCCTTTACAGCAATTCATTCTCATTGCTGAGATTCACTTCAGCACGGAAGCCAGAAAAACTGTGTTTTCCTCTAAAGGTCAAGAAGGGAGGGCCCTTCTCCCACCTCTATGGCTGTGTTTCTTCTCAATGTGAAGGATGACACTGGTCTGGTTGTGTGTTTTACTTAGTTGTTTTATGTCTTGGTGTGTATTCTGGTGGCTTAACCAGTGTTTTCCAACCCGGTTGTCAGGATTTGCTCCCTCCTATCTCCCTGCTTGCTGGGTGCTGGGTTGGATGAGCAAAAATGTGGACTGTCTTGGGGTCCCTGAGGACTGGGTTGGGAAACACTGGTCTAGGCAATGGAAATATCTCATCCCCAAATTGAGCAATTGTGCATCAGATCTAATAATGCCATTTAACTTTGTAGGAATAACCACCAGAATGATTCTGAAACCCAATGTGGTGCAGAATTAGATCATTTCATTTTTTAAGCTTTTTCTGGCTGTCAGTTTTGCAGCACCTACACTAGATGCCAACAGTAAATAGATGGATCATCTTCTGTCATGAATAATGAGACCAGATCTTCTCCAGAGTGGCGCAAACCCTATGACCTCTGCTTAGTTCATTTACCAAGCAGGATGTTTTGATAGCACAAGCAATAACATCTGTAAAACTGATTAAAATGGCAGCTATAAAATCTTTATTGTTGCTGTGAGACAGCTTTGAAGGTAAGAGCTGCAAGCCAAAAGCTGAGTACCAGATAAGCTCTTAATGAATATTTACTGTGAATATGACTCAATTCTCAGTTTTCATCTTAGAACCAGCAAAGTGGTCTGACTGGATGAAAACTCTCAAGAGCTTTCTGGGTTACTATGGACTCAGTCAAGAGGTTCACTCAAAAGTGCTTGATCCTATCCTTCATGTAACAAAACCACTATTGTCATGATGGATGGATGGATGGATGGATAATCTGAGCTTTGACACTTCTGTTTTTATTGCCCACCATCAGTACTGCTAAAAGTGGTAAAATTGTCCCATAGGAGTCAAGCTTCTGAACCACTGGTAGTCTGCTATGCTATTTGAAGTTAAATGGACACTTAACGTATGTTATGAGACATTAATTAGTGCAATGGCAGGACAAGGGAGGTGAAAAGCTTTCTCTGTGACACAGACATCTGTCGTTATCATGGTGTCTTCCTGCTGGATCCCTCTTCCCTGTGTGAGTTGTCCTCATACCACCATTGGCTGCCAGAATTTTTGGGAGCAAAGTGATCAGGCCTTTTGCAAGGAGAGTTTCCCTACTCTGTTACAAACATCGCATTTCACCTCCAGTAGCTGAAATGTATTTTCTTGTTTTTCTTTTGGCATAAATTTTATGACAAGCTAAGCGACGATGAGACTGTCTGCTTGTTTTAAAGCTAAAAGTCACATGACCTTTCAGACAAGGTGGCTCACAGCTGCCAAGCCCATGTCATGTAAACTAGTGGAACGACGGGAGCCACATCGAGATGTTGGATTAAACCCTACATTATCTGTCTGGATCCTCGCTGTCTTCGTTTTCCCATCTCATCGCCTGATTTGTGGAAACCTTCTGGAAACAGCCGTTTAATTTATTTCCAAGGTCAAACAATTAGCGGTTTTAAACATGGATGACAGAGAATGTTGTTTGTCTTTCTAAGACTCGCTGGCGTCATTTTTCACGCAGCACCCAACAAACAGACATAAAAACATTAACAGAGGACACATTCCTCCTGAATGTTTTAAGACGATGACGGAACGAGACGACACACCGCAGCTCCCTCCTCCATGTAGCGCGACCTTGCCTTTGAGAAAGGCACCTTATAAATGTAATCTGTCGTTATTATTATGTGTAGATGCACCCACAGCTGCCTCCCTCTGCCACCGCACTGCCGTAACCCTCGCGGTGTGATATCTCACCATGCTCCCTTTTAGGCGCCTGGGCCATCCGCGCTGGGGAGGCTCGCCGGCCCCTCGCTGCCTCTCCCCCTCCGTTAGCGTTCTCTGCCAGCCGTCAGCACTGAAAGTGTGATAATTGCTGTGACTAGGTGGTGCTACAGTACTTCTGCTTTTTTCCCATAATGCCATTCTTCCACCCCTGTATTCTGTTAGCAAAATTTTATCACATGTGAATTACGTAAATATATAACATTAATAGTATTTTTATTATATGCATGCAATTATTTTATTCCATCAGAATTTGATATATTATTAATTTTCAGATAAGGTCTAATCTTAGAAGTATATATAAACATTTATCTTAGATTTATTTAAAGTGACATACTAGGTAATTGCTTCTTATGAAATTTATTCCTCCAAGGGATTTGGATATTTTCTTGGTTCCCTCAAATGTGTTTGTCATTTGGAATCATGCTTTCCATACCTGTTTTCCCCTCCCTGTCCTCATCTTTGGAAGGTGTCACCGCAAGGCACAGACATTGCCCCGCAGAAGCATCTACATCCATCCTGTTTACGCCATAAAATCAGGCTTATTGAATTCTGTGGGTGATGTTTTACTGTGACGTGCGGGGAGAAGATTCCAATTCAGCAAACGCCCCCGGGCTGAACAGAATAGACAGAAAGAAATGACTAAAAAATAAAATGACACAAAGATGAAATGCGACAGCGGGGAAACTAGGACTGGGCCAAAAGGTCATGCTAGCTGGTATTTCCTTCCATGGGTCCATAAATAATAATTAAATAAAGAAATGAGCCACAGGCAGGAAGGGCAACAGGATACACTAATTAAATGTATTGACTTTTGATGCGTTGAAACTTTGTGATCAAACAATATTCATACATCACCCCATTTTCACAACCAATAATATGGATGAGAGTTAGGACATAATACAATACACCAAAGACAATTGAATTAGCTGTCTCCAAATAAACAAAATTTACTCAGAGCTTTGAACTGCTCCATGAGCATCTTCTTGGAGATTCAGTAGATCATAAATAGTGTAAGTTTTGAAGCTGCAGACTAGGTGATATATAAAGTCCTTAATTCATGTGAACTTTAACAAGGCTGCTGTTTGTGAAGGGAGGGGAGGGAATGGATGCCAGAGCCAGGTAACAATCCCCCACATTTTTATTTGGCCCCCATTCCCAAGAGCCCAAACCTTGCTGCATTTCCCAAGACCCGCTGTCTGTTTTGTGTCTGTGTGTAAGTCTCACACTGTACATGTTGTGACTACAGAGACGAGCAAAGCAAGGATATGAATGTAAGTAGTTTACTGGTAAAAATCAAACTAATAAAAAATGAAATCTTCAGCGAGTCAGAAAAGTATGACGCAAGCCAAGTGTTATACCATCCTTTAATGGATCTCCAGTAACCCCTTGTCCAGAGCCTGTTGTGGGCGCAGCAGGATGATAAGTACAGGGCTCACATCTGGATGAGATGCCAGGCCCTGACAGAGTGAATACATATTTGCTAAACATGGTCATAGAACTTCACAGTTTTTAATTTACATCACCATTGTGTCTTGGCACATATATTATATATTTGATGATTTGCAGGGAAAGATATGGAGATTCCACATGCTCAGGGCTGCTGCTGGTTTTGAATCAGCTGCCAGAAGCAGGTGGTGAGATTCCTGAAATGAGCAGCTGGAATGTAGAACGTCCTCATTCTGGCTTGTGGCATGTCAGTGCTGCTTTCCTGCAGACAGAATGAAAATTGTTGTGAGGTCTGCAAATAGGAAGAGAGAAGAACGGGAGTAATTTTAGTGTCTTCAATGTGTGTGTGTGTGGGGGGGGGGGTGCATGGGTAATGAAGTGTCTAGAAATCTAGAACAGTTGGAGATGGTCCAACAACTGATCCTTGGGTTACTCCTAATGGAAGATTGAAAGGCATGAAGGTTTTGAATAGGGAGTTAATAAATGTGAGGATAACAGAAGATACTGACTCGAGATCCTTATAGATCCTTAAATTCATGAGAGATATTTGACTGAAATGGCAGGATGGTTGCTTTAGGTTCCGGTCTCAGGAAGTTCCAGTTAGAAGAGCTTACTGTTCCTGAAAGTCTTGTTGAAGGAGATGGACAACCATTCTGGTGCAAGGGAATAAAGCAAGGTCACAAAAGCTGGATGGGGTCACAATAAGCGTAGAAAGGGTTTGCAAGTGTTTGTGCGCTGTCCCATGTTATATTATATTTTAATAGTGTTGCTCAGCTAAGTAGATGGACCAACTTCTGCTTTTGATGGAAAGTTGCCGCCTTTAAAGTCTAGCATGGTTATCTCCTGTTAATATTGCATTGTTTTCAATGTTTGTGTGAAAGTCTCACACTGCAATGTGTAACCATCCAAAACAAGAAATATGTGTTAATTCAACCAAGCTGTTTGTTCAGATTGTTAAAAATATACACTTATTTGTGTATTATCAAGAAATATTATAAATACAATATGGCAATAAGCCAAATACTTTGATATTGAAATCTGTTGCAGGTCTGGTTTATGGTGACACTACATGAATTTGCATGCATTAGACCCTTCAGCTTGCACCAGCGCACAATGTATGTGATACCAGTGTCTTGGAGAGAGTGTCCTGAGGTTCATACAAGTGTAATGTGGGTTAGTGTGAGCCTATAGTGCGAGACCTGAGCGACAGGAGACAAAGGAGAGGACAACAGACGGTACTGTATGTGGGTAGCCCTCAGACAGAAACCTATAGCTGCAAGTTGACATTAAATGACTGATGACTTCTTTCATTTGAGATGCTTTTTAGTAATTTTACAATAAAATTACCTCCCGATACTTCTATAGTATGGTCTCTGTCTAGTGTCCACAAGGTTCTCAGCCTTTACTAGTTTCTTGTGAGCCATCAATAAACTGAAAACTGAAGAATATTTGGGATGTTCCAAGGATTTTCATTTTTGGAGTGTTAAGGAAAAATGCAGGCATGGAAAAAAGCACCCAGTTTTAAAAAATGAGCACTGTTGAGGTTACTGGGGATACAAGAAATTCAACACTCCAATTTTACCTGCTGCAGGCACAAGGGAGAGGCAGAACTATCTGTCTCGCATAAGTACTTATCCAGCACAGGGTTTGAGCCGGGAGCCTATCCCAGGAAACACAGGGCAGGAGGCAGAGGACACCCAGAATGGGATACCATTTCCTCACGGGGCTCACACTTACACTTTATGGGCAATTTCGAATCACAAATTCACTTAACCTCACATTTATAGACTGTGGGAGGACATCAAAGTGCCCATGGGAAACGAACACAGAAAGTATATGCAGACTGGAACCTCAGCGTGAGACAAGCATGTGGAGGTGGGGGGAGGGTTGGATGCCTGAGCCCTGGCCCCTGGCCCCTTTTGCCTGAATGAATGAAACTCCACCCCCCGGGGCATTTGGCCACGCCCCTCTGTTCGAGCACCTGCCCCTTGAAAACTGTCATTGGTGTGAGAACATTGTTAACCAGTGAGGCTAGTCAACCATAGTCACCTAACTTCTCCTGTGAAGGCCACACCCCTCTACCCAACAACTTTATAAGAGAAGTGGGTTTCACTGTATCTTAGGCTGTTCTGTTGCAGTCTTGCCATTACCGGCTTGCATCCAGCTTCAGTTCTCTGTTAATACACTTACTCTGTTTTTAGTCTGATCATCTGACATTTTTCTAAGTACTCAATGAATGAATGTGTGCTTTTTGGGTTAATTAGTCACTGAGTTATGGAAGAGTTAATGTCACTGAGGTTTAAAAATACATTTTTGCATGCTTGTTTCAGGTGACCATATAGATAGAAATTTTCAGAATGATCTGTTTTCCATCCCTGTCTTCAGGTTTCCCAGAAGTCCTTTGTTCTGATGAGAGAGGTCATCCACCTTGTGGCCAGGCATCCTCTTCACATTTATTTATTTAGCTTATCCTTTTGTCTAAAGTGACATAGAAGTGTGGATCAGAGAGCAGGGTCAGCCAATGTCTATGGAGTAATAAGGATCAACAGCCTAGATCAAGCTCTTAATATTGATATCTCTATGTTAGCCGCAGGATTGGAACTAATGACCTTCTGATCGCAGATGCAGAGTCCTAACCTGCATAGTCACAAATCTCCAATGCAGTGGGTCTTCTCACAATATGACAGCTTCAATCTGGTCATTTGTGCTTCAAGTGAAAGATCAGTCTTCATTTTCACAAGAATCCACTTGTTTTCCTTGTTTTCTATGCATTTCTTAAAAATCTGTGTTTAACATTCAAAGGCATCAATCATCTCAATGTACTGCTTCTTCATTAACCAGCTTTCATTTTGACAAAGAGCCACAGAAAACATTCTGCACAATTCCTGTCTTTGTTCTTAGAAACGTGTCAAAACTTTTGACAAGTTTTTCTAGGTTCTCTGTCGAATGCCAGACTGTGATATATTTCTTGACTGCTGGATCCTACACTTGTCTATAAACTTACTTTCTTCGTATTCTTTATATGTACATATGGTTCCATCAATATTAGGTTGCTGATATTTGTTCCACCAATCCTCAGTCCTCCATTGTCAGTCACACTTTACTTGAGGGTACATGTGTACATGCTTACTTAATGCATTGATTAGCCAGTAACTATGTGTAATCGCTTGCTTGTTCGTCATTAATGAATCAGTATTCCAGTTCATGTATTCCTTTCAGACACTGTATTAGTTAGTTAATAATGGTAAGACTTCACTTGAGTGGGCAAAATTACTTAACTTTTTAACCATTCAAGGAAAATCATGAACTTACACATTTTTTCCCATGAAATAAATGAACTGTCAGGATTGATTAATGATTGAGCATGGGATCAGTACTTAACAAATACTTAGTTACTGGTTAATTAATGCATTAAGTAAGCGTTTACTACTACATTATTTATATCCCTTCAAGTAAAGGGTCCAGTATCTCTCATTATATGTTTTAATACTAGTTTAATAGGTATGATAATAGCAGGTATGACAGCATGAGAAACATCCTTTTCAAAATATTGGAGCTATTGTAAAGCCTTTCATCAGCTTTATTCAACAGCACATTAATACTTTGTCTGATCAAATAAGTTGACAATAAGGCACATGAGATTATGAGATTGCAGTTTAAAACTAGTTCCAGGTTAGATAGTGAGCAGAATCACATGGCACATTGATGGGAGGAAGGGACTGGGATATTTATATGAGTGCAGGTGAGGAAACTGGTTTATAAAAAAGGTGGGGACACAAAAACAAAGGAAGGCTGTTTTAGTATCAGGACAAAGGAGACAGAGGAAAATAAAACAGGTGACAGCTACCCTTTACTTCAGGCATGGATGGGGTGGTGAGCTGTGATTTGTTTTAAATTTACACCACAGACAAGGTGTTAAGGCGAAAATGAGTCATATTCACTAATTCATGAAAACAATTTATACTTAACAATAAAATACACAAGTACAAGCACTAAACCACAGAGCACAATATTCCACAGGGCTTTAAAACAACAGGAATAGGGTCAAAGCTAACAGCTATTAAGAAAATAAAAAAAAACCTTCAAAAAGCACAAACTTAAATATGTTTTCTTACAGACATTTACTGAGGTTAACATTTTCTTATATATATTTCTTTTATGATGTTCAGTTTACAGTTGACCATAAACTTTGTTTGTGGTTTCCATCCACATACAGTAGCAGTGACCTTTGTATCTGATTCACGGCTGATTACTACTGATTCTCTTGTCATTAGTGTTTGACAATGTAAAATGTTAAGGACTGATTCCCAGAAAATAACTGATGGCTTTTCGTGTAGACAGTCTTCATCGTGAGAGGGAGAATCTGCTGATTTCATATTCATTAAACCTGTTCCTTATGTCGATTGTTTATCATATATTGCTGTGGCCATTTGCGTATGCCCTGAAACATCGTTATTCTTTCATGCTGAACATGATTTCATATTTTTACTTGCTTTTTTGTAATCCATTTGAGAGTTAACTGCTTAGTTCATCTTCTTTGATTTAGAGATAAATATGTAAGACCACATGTCATTATCTTCCTCAGTATTAAAATAATTTTATTCAGTAGGATGTAATGGATTAAGATACATTTGTTTAACCAGATTTATTTGATTTCAAGAACCATGGTATGCACTGTTGTTTCAATAAGAATGTGGTTTTAAGGGGAGTCAGACAGCTGTAGTTTAATGTTATTGTGTAATATCATAACTTTATGATGTATTTCTCTTCAGAGCTTATGGATTGTAAATTTTGCTCAGCTGCGGTCTAGTCCTTTGCACTGTGCCATCGTGACAATTTCCCCGACTCTACTTTTGTTGGAGCTGTTATAATTCTGGATCCTTTGTTGACATGACTGCTCCCCAAGAATTTATACAGAGCAGAACATTCAGAGTGTCCTCACAAGGACAAATGGGTTGAAACTCAAGGAAGATCTTGATCACTTACTAAATGGCTCCTTCTGTGTTGTGCTGAAAACTTTGCTGTTCAAAAAATTCAAGATTCATTTTTTTTGTCCCATGGAATTGCTTAATAAGTGTTCTCTCCTTGTTTTTACAGAGCAATCTCTCATCTGGGCTAGTTAAAGTACTGATTATTCTGATTAATATGCATAATTGTAACTCAGTTAATCAGTTAATAACACATTTCCTTTGCCAACTGGTAATGTATGGTTTATATACACCTTGTGGAAATGCACAGAACCTGCTTTCGTAGGCCAGCGTTTTGTCTATCCTTTCTCTGATGTCATACATCACTACATTGCAAGATGTTTGATGATCACAGTGCTAAGATCACAGTTGTTATCTGTCTTAGATGAACAGAATCTCATTGCGTAGCAGCAAATCATGAATTATTCACTCACTGAAACATATAAATAATAGAAAAAAAATTGAAACGCATCTTCATAAAGGTAAAGGTAGTTACAATGTAGTGTCAGGATACATTAAAGTAGCTTTTATTTGGTGAGTTAAAGATCAAGTCTATTGGCTGTTATTTCTAACATTTTGGAGTTAAGCCTCAATAATCTTTCAAGATTTGTTGGAGTAAAGACACCCTGAGTTGTGAAGGAGTGAGCTATGCTATTCATATCATTTCATCACTGAGGTTGACTAGCTAGCAGGGGCACTCAGTTGGCAATAGATGCATTGCGATTCAGGCAGTGGGGCTGGTGGTTTCTAGAAACTTGCCAAATTATAGGATTTTGTGGGCTATGGTGAAGTAGAATGAACAGCAGGGCAAGGACCATGTCTTGTGGTCTAAAATGGGAAACAGTTGAGGGATGGATTGGGGCCTGACCGACAGGATAAACCATCCCTTACCCCAGCCTGCCAGAAGGAGCTGGATGAGAGCATTAAGTATAGGGCGGCGGGGTGGATTCAGACTTGATATCAATAATTCAAACCCCTTCTGATGAGCAGGAGCCCCCACCCTGGGTTTACCGGGTACACAAAATGTCATGTTTGACTAAATTACGCCCCTCCGTCCCGACACTGTGAGTGCAGTGTGGCTATAGGGATTGGGATCTCCAGGATAGACCCAGATGGTGGGTAAATTCCACCCAACCCCACATGCAGTTGGGGGGGGGGAGCTCTCTGGCGATGTCTGAGGATAAACCCAGCAGCTCTTTTAACTCTGTGTGGGGTGATTACGCAACAGAGAAGGAAGCTGTGGATTAACCTGCCGCAGGGTGGGGATACAAATGTCAATCCGCGCGCTTTGTGGCGCCCGCTGGACGCGAGGTGCCGCTGCGTGACGGATGCGCTCTGGCTGGACAGCCGGTGGCTCCGAGCCGGGCAGCTTTCGCATGGATAATTTTAGGCCTGGGATATTTTCGGAATGTCGGCTTTTTGTGTTTCAGGAAAGTTTGATTTAGGTCATAGATACGCATAGAAATGTAAGCCAGATGTGTTCAGTGTGTTACAGGGGGTAATTATCTCATTTAGAAATTCGACAGGAAATTTACGATTGGTGCCATCTCATGGTTGCCTAAAATTATGCAAATGAGACAGGACATCCCACACATCTAATACAATGATTTCAATGCATTCAGAATGTGTTCTGTCTATATATACACTCACCTAAAGGATTATTAGGAACACCATACTAATACGGTGTTTGACCCCCTTTCGCCTTCAGAACTGCCTTAATTCTACGTGGCATTGATTCAACAAGGTGCTGAAAGCATTCTTTAGAAATGTTGGCCCACATTGATAGGATAGCATCTTGCAGTTGATGGAGATTTGTGGGATGCACATCCAGGGCACAAAGCTCCCGTTCCACCACATCCCAAAGATGCTCTATTGGGTTGAGATCTGGTGACTGTGGGGGCCATTTTAGTACAGTGAACTCATTGTCATGTTCAAGAAACCAATTTGAAATGATTCGAGCTTTGTGACGTGGTGCATTATCCTGCTGGAAGTAGCCATCAGAGGATGGGTACATGGTGGTCATAAAGGGATGGACATGGTCAGAAACAATGCTCAGGTAGGCCTTGGCATTTAAACGATGCCCAATTGCCACTAAGGGGCCTAAAGTGTGCCAAGAAAACATCCCCCACACCATTACACCACCACCACCAGCCTGCACAGTGGTAACAAGGCATGATGGATCCATGTTCTCATTCTGTTTACGCCAAATTCTGACTCTACCATTTGAATGTCTCAACAGAAATCGAGACTCATCAGACCAGGCAACATTTTTCCAGTCTTCAACTGTCCAATTTTGGTGAGCTCGTGCAAATTGTAGCCTCTTTTTCCTATTTGTAGTGGAGATGAGTGGTACCCGGTGGGGTCTTCTGCTGTTGTAGCCCATCCGCCTCAAGGTTGTGTGTGTTGTGGCTTCACAAATGCTTTGCTGCATACCTCGGTTGTAACGAGTGGTTATTTCAGTCAAAGTTGCTCTTCTATCAGCTTGAATCAGTCGGCCCATTCTCCTTTGACCTCTAGCATCAACAAGGCATTTTCGCCCACAGGACTGCTGCATACTGGATGCTTTTCCCTTTGCACACCATTCTTTGTAAACCCTAGAAATGGTTGTGCATGAAAATCCCAGTAACTGAGCAGATTGTGAAATACTCAGACCGGCCCATCTGGCACCAACAACCATGCCACGCTCAAAATTGCTTAAATCACCTTTCTTTCCCATTCTGACATTCAGTTTGGAGTTCAGGAGATTGTCTTGACCAGGACCACACCCCTAAATGCATTGAAGCAACTGGCATGTGATTGGTTGATTAGATAATTGCATTAATGAGAAATTGAACAGGTGTTCCTAATAATCCTTTAGGTGAGTGTATATAGAAAGAGTGTGTATGTATGTGTGTATGTATGTATTAATGTTTATATATTTAAGCGGCAACCAAATGACAACCTCCAAAAAACTGGAAGGAACGTATAATGTTGCTTGATCGCGGGATCACATTCCTGGAAGGGAATCTGAAAGAGGAATTTCTGCAGAATATCAAGCTCAGGTTGCAGGATTTTCTGCAGCTAAACCTTCAACATGGAGGAGCCCAGCATAAAGGCAGCGGCTCCGCCATGCGAATGCTCATCATAGGAGGCAGGGTTCCCTGAGTGTCAGCAAAGGAGACTGACTTTCCTTTGCAGCCTCGACAGCTTCGCCTGACAGCCAGCTACGCTGTGGAATAGCTGCGCACAGTTTGGGGACACGGGTATGGAAATGCTCCACTGTCGAACACCTGAAATTCTGCGGTAAAAGCAGGACCGAACAGCAGAATGGAGGCACATAGTGCAAGTTAGAATATGTGTAGCGAAGGGTTAAATACAGATATCTTTAACGTTCATGCTAAATCAAACAAAGAAGGCAGTCGATTGAAACAGCAGGGCTGTGTATCCTCCATTCTGAATCCACCTCAGGCACGGCTCTTCCCCTGATAAGCTTATGAATTAACATCCTACGGTATGTTTGCTTCAGGCATGGTGTGACCCAAGCTGTGTGCTGGTCGGGCCTGACAAACGCTGGGATCTGGGACGGCGCCCAGCCGGTGACAGTCCGTGGGAGAGGCGCTGGCACTCAGCGGTGACGGGGGTGAATTCAGAGATTCAAGGACGAGACTCTTTCCTGGGCTTTCAGGTCAAAATGTACTCTGAGTACTCTAGAAATACACTAGCCAGAGACAGGTGCAGGTTAGGTGAATTGCGGTCTTTAAAAATTCATTTGTGTGAGTGTTTGTGTGTGTGTGTGTGTGTGTGTGTGTGAGTGTTTGTGTGTGTGTGTGCGCGTGCGTGTGTGTGTACCCATGCCCTGTGACAGACTGGCATCCTATCCCTAGTGTCCCCTGCCTTGTGGCCTGTGCTTGCTTGGATAAGCTCCAGACTATCCTTGACCATGCACTGGGTAAGCAGTTCTGCAAAAAAAGGTTGTAAAGGAGATATTTTCTACACAAAAATTCCAGTGCTTCACGTGTACTTATCCAGTTTATTCCTAAAGCATTTCACAGCACATCCATTGCATCCATTGTATTGAGTCTGCTATAGGCCTCCCAGTGACCAGCCATGAAATAAAAATCAGTATTATATACAGCATACATCTGATGTCCTCCTGTTCATCCTGGAGGTGTTTCTTGGGATATAAGAGGACAGGCAATCTTGTGAACATTTGGTGTTTTTCCCCCACAAACCAGTTTGTCAAACATTTATACAGATCACTGTCAGACTCGAGCATTAGATGAACCCTTGTGTGTAAAGCCAGGCATCACAGAGCTGGCAGAAGGCATCAGTACGCCACATTGGCCACGGAGAGCACAAGAGGCTGCCTCACACCACGATCCCGTCTCTTTGGAATGTCATCCTTGGCACTGTGCTCTGTGGAAGACCATGCTGTGAAGTCACGGCTGAGGTTGAGTAAGGAGGACACCGTGGAGCATGGCGCCAAATGTGACATTCGAGGGAAGCAGAATCCTTGTTTGGGGCTCCGGTTGCTGTTTCTCCTAACCGCCCCGCCACCCGGTGGTGACAGATAATAAAAGGAATTTGAATTCGGCACTCATTCCAGATTCTGGATGATAAGGGGAATTTACCATCCCTGGTTGATGCCTTGTATATGTAGCATAAATGCTACTCATCTTTACCGATTAACTCTATGCACGTGCCTTTCGTTTTCGGTAGTAGTTGCGGGACAATTAGCTAAGTGTTTGCTCTTTAGCTGTTATGAATAATTGATCAGGTGTAGCTTGAATGATTCATAAGCCATCTGGCACCGAGCAGCATGTCGATGTGAGGTGAGCTTCTATCAAGGCGCAGAGTCTGTGAGGTGTGTCAAAATGGCCTGTAATTAGTTAGGCCAGTGCAGTAGGCAGTGGGCGCTTCTTTCACCCGACCGTCCATCTGCATACCATGCATGGTATTGTTGATGCATCCACCGACTTTCTAAATGCACCAGGTGACACTACTGACTGTATATTGCAGCCCAGGCTATGATGTTAAATAGGATTGCCGTAGCACATGCTTGTTTTGATACTAATGAACTAGAGCTTGCATTAAGCTACATTATGCTATCTGGTCATATCTGTTGTACCCTTATATAGTCTAACCACAATCTCAATACTTCAATGAAACCTTTGGATGCTACTTTGCTACTTCTTGATCTTTGATGGTTTGTCACAGGATGTTAATGATGGCAGCATGGAAGAACAGGTATTTGACAATTTAGAGCTTTCTGAAGTATATTTAAGTATATCACAAATTTAGCCTCAATGGACACAGTGCAGACTGTTTCCAGCAGATTAATGTTTTTTTGTATCATTGTCAACACCTGTTGTATGTATATCGGATGCTATTTTATACATAAATGTGCTTAATTTTTAATAATGGCATTCCTGTTATATTTATATTAACATACTAGTTCCATCATGGCTTCTGTCAGTTTCTAATCAACATGTTGAGCCTTTTGTGTTTGGCAAAGTTAGTCTATATGGTGAAATATGGAGTATATAAACAACTAAATACAGCAATCTGAGTATTTATTCTCATAGTAAATACTGAGGTGTATTTTGTCATTTCCTGAGAGCTGTCATGGTATCGCCTCAGGCTTAGTTTACAGCTCGTGTTGACAGACACAAAACAGAAAGATCACTGGCCAATTACAGTGCTCTGACCTACATTCTCCATAAGAACTGCATGGAATCTCTGCAGTGGGAGGGGAGGGGCCTTTGCCAGCCACGCCCCCTTTCCTTTAAGGGGCTGTCTGCTATTTTAATACCTTTCCTGGGAAACTTAATTAAGCTAAATCAGGCAAGTGACTCGACACCTCGAATGTGACTAATTTTATTCAAGACATATGACTCCAGCAGAACAAAAATAGATCTACATGCTAGTTGCAGCCAACCCCATCTTATTGATAAAGAAAAAATGAACAGAAAGCCTGATGAACAGAAAGCTAGATTTTAACAGGGCCATGTCCACAGTATGGATTAGTGGTTTTGATGTCAGGGGATGTCTGATCTATTTAATGGCAAAGAAAATATAGTGAATCTGGCCGTAAAGAGTCATGTGTTACCAGACTATTTTAAAATTAATTCCCAGTCCAGACATTATTGTAATAGAAACGGATGACATTAGAAACATCTATTGTTTTTTTTTTTTACTTTTATACCTGAAAATGGCCCCAGTAAACCTGAACTCTCCTCCTCCCTCTGTGACGTCTCTCCTCATGCTCTGTGATATCTTTGGAATCTACTTTGCAAGTTATCTGTCACCTTCTAAATTACTCTGGAAGTGTGTGTGTGTGTGTGTGTGTGTGTGTGTGTGTGAAATGCCATAAAGGCGAACAGAGAACAAAGGCTTTTTTTGCACAGCTTGTGTTTGCGATGTAGGGGTCTATGCATTAATTTATCAGGAAGTCTCCATCAAAATGTCTGCTCAAGGATGCGTTCTGAGGGTCACCTTGAAAAGGCTGCTCATTACGGCACTTTACTGCACGAGTCTGGCTGAGACACAAGATCAAGGGACGTGAGACCCTGGACCTCATGCTGGTTCTGAGGGCGAATCTCTATGCTAAAACCTGAAGGATTCACCAACTTCTCTTCCCTGCTAAGCAGAGAACATGGATGTTAATGGTCTTTTACACCCAATCTGAAATATTCCATCTGTTCTTACTGGAAACATAAAATTCCCCTTTTGATTCATTTTCAAATTGAATTAGATAATCCCCCATAAAGCAAGTCCAATAAGAGCCCTCCTTAAATTTGTAGGAACACAAGTTTATTTTAAGAGACATACTGCTAGATTAGTTCATATTAGGATCTTTTCTCTCATCTATGAAATATTCTCTCAAACATTCTTCATGTGAGCAGGGTGTTGAATTCCTAATCTACTCGGTGCTTAATTTGTAAACTCTGAGCTGCCAGTGAAATGGTTTATGCGGTGATTCTATTAACTGGTGACAAGTGTGTTCAACCGGCATGCAGTCACTTATTTTTGCAAAAAGATAGTATCAGATTTGTCAAGTTTGGAAATCCAAATACAATACAAATACAACTTTTCCAGCACGTTTGTAAAATATGACAAACATGCATGCAGTTGGAAAGGTGATATAGCAGCTGATGAATATAGAATTGAAAACCTTATGAGAAAAGATTACTATTCGAGTATAAGTTTAAAGTAACCTGAAGTATATGCATGGGCAATTCCAAATGTTTACAAATTTCACTTTTTCAAAACTGATCAATCTGCCATCACCAAATACGTAAACATTGGCTTTGAATGCATGTATCACCAGTTAACAGGACCACATAAACCATAACGCCGGAACTCATAATGACCATGATGATGTCACACACAAATGGGTCTTTAACAATGATAATTCAATACTGTATCAATTTCTTATACACATAAGAATGCAATATTTTCTATTGTCACCTGTTCCTTATATCAAACTTGCATCATCTGCATTGCACTTCATCCTCCTCTCAATCAGTCTTTGCGGGGTGAGCATGGTGTTGAATTGCTAATGCACTCAGTGCTTAATTTGTAAACTCTCAGGTGTCAGAGCTCATAAAAACCTTGATTATGTAATATACACTAATCAGTCTTTAACAACGATAATACGCTATTAATTAATTAAACACGTAACAATGCAGTATTTTCTATCTGTTAGTTACATCAAACTTTTCACCTGTGTTGCATTTTTCTTGCTCTTTTTTGTGGTTTTTCTCATTAGCATTAGCATCCACAAACACTGCTCCTCTCCTCGCTGTCTCTGCTTGCTCTCATTGGCATTAGCATCCACAAACACTGCTCCTCTCCTCGCTGTCTCTGCTTGCTCTCATTAGCATTAGCATCCGCAAACACTGCTCCTCTCCTCGCTGTCTCTGCTTGGTCTCATTAGCATTAGCATCCGCAAACACTGCTCCTCTCCTCCCTGTCTCTGCTTGCTCTCATTAGCATTAGCATCCGCAAACACTGCTCCTCTGCTCGCTGTCTCTGCTTGCTCTCATTAGCATTAGCATCCACAAACACTGCTCCTCTCCTCGCTGTCTCTGCTTGCTCTCATTAGCATTAGCATCCACAAACACTGCTCCTCTCCTCGCTGTCTCTGCTTGCTCTCATTAGCATTAGCATCCACAAACACTGCTCCTCTCCTTGCTGTCTCTGCTTGCTTTCATTAGCATTAGCATCCACAAACACTGCTCCTCTCCTCGCTGTCTCTGCTTGCTCTCATTAGCATTAGCATCCACAAACACTGCTCCTCTCCTTGCTGTCTCTGCTTGCTTTCATTAGCATTAGCATCCACAAACACTGCTCCTCAGGTTTTCTGGTTCATTTCTGCTCTGTTTGGGTTCCAATGACTCTGTCACTTTACCAAAAAATTCTAAGTATTACTCTATCTTTTGGACATTTTCTTTTAATTATTTTTCAATAACAACATGGCATGTGATGTCACCTTTTTTGTGGCCAAGAAGTAGATTCTTTTGAGCACATGTGGTGCGGTTTTTCCCTTTCCAATCAAAAGTCAGATAAGCAAAACATACTAATTTAGGTGGATGTATGTCAACAAAATCAAACAACATAAAGGATTTTATAATTATACATTTCTTTAGTTCAATTTGCAATTCTTCCAATGTTTGACTCAAATTAATTTAAGTTTAATTATATTGGGGTGTCGTAGGTCTGTGCATCTGGAGCTACACCCCTGGATCTCCTGGAATTCTTAATTTATGATTTTTTATTTTTATTTTTACAAAAAATAATAATAATAAACCGTTTAGTAGAGGATCTCACATCATGCAGCTCTGTAAAATTTTTCATTTTCACTCATTTCTCAATTTATGGGTATGCGCCTGTGGGAAAAAAAAAATATTTTTTTGCAAACTGCGACCAGGCATTTCCCTGCTCCTCATTGATGAAGGGCTGCTTCCTTGCTTTATGGGACTTCAGTCCTGCTTCTAGGAGCCTGTTATGAACTTGTTATGAAGGTATCTATAGTGCATTATAGATGAGACCTCTACAAGGCAGTCATAATGCATAATAAATATGGTTATCATGTGTTATGCCTTTTAATAAATATGTATAGCCATGTTTATGCATTATAATGCATTATGAATGTGTTTATAAATTACAAAAACATTGCCTTAAGTAAAGTGTTACTGTGAACATTTTCCATTGGTCGCTGGTTTCATTCAAATTGTATTTAGTTTGTATCTGAGCCTTCAGTCATGTAAATATGAACCTGGTGAGCTGATGCTTAGAAAGTGATGCTGACAAAAATTGTTTTTTAACGGGTACACCCTTTTCTGAAATACAGCCATTATAGAAATATAGTACAATTAATATAAGTACAATTAATGGAGTGACTTGATTAAAATACAAGTAGGGTGAACATTAATCCATGACAGGGCAGATACTATGAGCTGGGACAGGGTTTGTAAACTACTATTTCAATTAAAAAGACCTAGATTTCACATTAGCACTGAGTTCTTGCTGTGTGCTGATTGGTCAGTCGCCTATAATCATGTATATATCACTAATGTTAATATGAAACAGCTGGATGAGTCTTTCAATCAAGGTAACAAACCAGTAGAGTTGGATGTCTCGAGACCGGTCTTGATCTCAAGACCACTTTTACGCTGTCTTGGTCTTGTCACAGTCTCGACGGTCTATGGTCTTGGTCTTGTCTTGGATCCCTCGGTCTTGTCTTGGTCTCGCTGTCTTGGTCTTGCTGTCTCAGATCGACATAGTGGTCGGGAGATTTGGAGCGAAAAGTATCCATGACACACAACGTAATGTTCGATAATGAAACATTATTATTATTTCGCTTTTCGCGCCCTTCAAATGCAACCAATCAATGACATACATGCATTTTGTTGTGATTCAGACATTGGCGCTCATCCAATCAAAATACGCGTTATACGCGCAAAATAAGTGTTAAAAGTTAAACGTTAAATGTAGTTAAATGTAGGGCTGCACGATTTGGGGAAAATATTGAATTGCGATTTTTCTGACAGAAATTGCGATTACGATTTGATTTGCGATTTAATTTTTTATGTCAAGCTTCAGTTCAATATTCAGTGTGTAGTCATTTTAAAACATGACGCAGCATGAGATATCATCAATCAGTATTAACTGGTCTACGTTCTAATGCAAGGATGAGAATTTAAAGATGTGATGTGTCAAGTTAAATAAAGTAATAATAAAAACAATTATAATTATAATATTAATATATTATAATAATTATATTATAATTATTATTATAATAAAAATAGTGATCTTGCAAGTAGCACTTACTACCCTCCTAATAACACTAGAACCGCCTTTTCCCACGTCAATGAACAAGTAAGAACTACTTCGGTGTATGCAGCCCTTTTGTTTGCGCTATTGTGTTGTTAGCTGCTGTTATTAACACTAATAACACTCAAAAACCCGTAATGTTCATAACAGAGAGGCTGTTCAGTCCTGAAACCGTAAAGCTGGAAATTTTTAACGTAGTATGCATTTTATAAAATGTTGAATAAATAGAAGTCGTTTATTGGTGATTTCATGTTGGTCAAAGTTCCCGCTTTTTGACACCTGTATAGGGTTATTTTCTATACAAATAAATTCAGGTGAAACAAAAAATGTAGGGGAGACCGGGTATGGTTGTAACACATTTTGCTTTACCACCTATAACTCACTGAATTTTTGAGCTAGAGGTTTGAAACTTTTATATAAAGTAGCCACATTTGCTTGCTACAAACTGCACCAAGTCAAACCTGAGAATATCACAGACATCTTGAGTTCATGACAAATACATGGTGCTCCTTTGTTACAACCTGCCCCACTACCGGGGTAGGATGTAACACATGCTGGGGTAAGTTGTAACAGTCAGACAAAAGAAGCAAAAACATTGGCCGTACCATGTTATATACTTCAAAAAGAGGTTTATTGAAATAAGCGAACAATCCAGAACAATGTCTCTGTGACTTACCATAACTCAAATCCACCAGTCTGCTAGAACAAACTTCCTTAATGGTATGTATGCTCAATCAACACTCTACCACAATACATCTGTGCAAAAAAAAACATGTAAGTCTAATGTGTGTATGTGTGTATTCTTAATCAGAGTCACTATGCTGACAAATGAATCTTGGTATCCCTGGAGTACAGGCTTGGTGGGCCCAAAAACTGTCAGACCATTATACAGGTCTGCCGCCTGAGTCAAATATTATGCCAGCACCTTCTCCTGCACCTGCTGTGGTAACCCACACTGGGAAGATCACTGGACCCCTGGTCTCTCAGCTTCTGCAGTGATTTGCAGTATCTGCTCAGTGACCTGACTGACTTGCCCTTCCTTGTGACCTCATCAAATGCTTTTTTTTAAAACACTGACAGACACACCTTTTCCACTGTCTAGACATTCTGTAAAATTATTAAAATCAAGAAAGTGTCCTCAGTTATATGTAAGGGGAGGGTTGTAACACTTTTTAAAGATGTGTTACAACCCAGCCCACCCCTCTTAGCTATTGTTCAGCTAGCTGTAGTAGGATAGTGGTTTGAAATTAGCAGGGGAAAAATACATCACAGTTCACCTGAGAAACTAATCTTATTTAAGTCATATGATTTTATCTGCAATAGTATAAATACTAAACAAAATATAGTCTTGGTCAAAAAATTACTTTCTTACCTCAAAATGCATGTACCTGTTTCCAGCCTTGATATCCATCATGTGGGTTTAGGGAGGGAGTATGTAAACACTGAAATGATCACATGACTCTCATCCTATTCCTGATTGGTGGAATTGGTGGCGTTACAACTCTCCCCATGTTACAACCATACCCAGGGGTATCCCATGAAGCAGGCTTAAGGGAAAGTCTGACTTATTTCGACAAATCAGTCTTACTTAAGTGAGAGTTCCGTTCCATCAACGTGTCTTAAATGAATCCCCGCTGAATTACCATGGTAATTTAGGCCTGCGAACAAGCCTGGTCCGGACCAGGCTAACTGTCTCGCTTAGTTTAGCGTTGTCTCAAAGAACGTCCGACGTGTGGGAACAGATTCCCAAAAGATCTTTCCGTCGGACGAAATTCCGTGATCTTACTATTCATGTCATGTAATCTGTTGAATTATATGTCCTCATCTGACATTATATTTTACATTATCTGGTTGTTTTTTCCTTATGCCCTTGCATTCCCCAATTAAACCCTTTTATTTAACCCCATTCCTGCTTTTGTCCGCCTACTTCCCTGGTCCGTGTTTCACGCCACATGACACTGTTACTTGAACCCTTCAAGTAAAGCTCTGTGTGATACTTCCATTTTACTTCCATTTTATTTTATAAAGTTTTATTTTATTAGTGTTGGAAACACTTAAATTTAATAAGCACAAAAACATATGACATAAACACGACTGTATTGTGGGTTTTACGGCTTTTTTGGAACGAGAATTACTGTCTCGTTGTTTTGATGGGTTAGCGGTATACTAATGCTATTGCCTATTAACAAAAACCAAAGGTGTCATACGCTGAAGAATATTGCAACTGGTGTTTAAAAGGAGCTCGCCGGTTCTATTGATGATAGGACCTTTCTGAAACAATCTCGGACCATGAAATAGGAATGCAATCTACTTATAGCTCAGTAGCGGAATCAGTATTTTTCCGCACCGCGAATGTAACATTTTCCTTGGGTTTCACGTGTTTGCTGTTTGTGGGCCTATACGCCTTCTTGGGCCACTTCTGATTGGTGAGCATGACTGGCAGGCGAGAAGCACGGCGCTTGTGATTGGTGAGAATGACTGTCACACAGGGAGCATGGCATGAATTTGTAAAACCCTGTTGTTTTAAACCCTGGGTCCGACGTGCTGTTTAATGTATATCCTAAATCTCAATTTTTGCGACTTGCTAATCGCATTGTTTCAAATTGCGATTTCTATTTGAAATCGATAAATCGTCCAGCCCTAGTTAAATGTGTACTAACATGCCACTGCAGACATCAAGATGTCAGAATCTTTTAAGCACTTGTCCTTATTCTTATTAATGCACAATTTGATGTGCAGCTTGTATTGGTATATAGTGTTTGTAGTTTGCATTTTATTCATGTGATGTGTGCACATGAATTTATATTGTTTGATTACAGTATTTTACTTAAAATGGTGTTTGACTAAATAAATGTTTTAAATAACATCTGCATATCACGTTGTGTTGACTTAACAGGCCTAATTCATTTCAGGGAAGTTGATATCATACAGTGTCATTTGGCTAGTACTACTACAATGGGACATGATGCAATTTCAAGTTTATAATTGTGTATCTTCAATTTGATGTTACAATTTCATCTACAAATTAAGTATAATTGAAATCAGTTACATATTTCCCATCCTTTAGACAGTTTTTGGAGGGGTTAGCTGATTTGTCAGATGACTTTGGGACCAGTCAGTGCCCGTCATGTCAGTCCTCAACAGCACACAAAAGTTAAGGGAGTCTTTTTTTTCGGTCTCGGTCTTGGTCTCGTCTCGACTTTGTCTTGGTCTTGACTCGGTCTGTCTTGGTCTTAGTCTTGGTCTTGTCTTGGTCTCGATACCCTCTGGTCTTGGTAGTGTCTTGGTCTTGGTTTAGGCGGTCTTGACTACAAGTCTACAAACCAGTAAAGACGAATTGCAGTAATTAGCCAAGCATTGGAGCCTTTCAGTTTTAAAGTAGTTTGTAAAAGCTGAAGTAGTTCACAATGTCCTCCCTTACATGAATTAGGTGGTCACCCTAAATACGAGTAACCTATGCAGCTTTACTTTACTGTTTTGCTCTACATTTTTATGTGCTACACAAACGCACCAACAAAAGCCAGAACACTGTCGTAGTGGGAAGCTCATATTCCATAACTGTCTAATCACTTAGTAAATAGTAGGGATGCACGATAATATCGGTCACCGATAATTATCGGCCGATAATGGCAATTATGACGTCACACCGATAATTTTGATAACGAAAAATTCAACTGATAATGAAATCCGATAATTATGAACTTAATTTAGCCTCCAAATTTGCGCAGTTCCTACTACTGTAATTCTGCACAGATCCTACTGCGGCGCCATCACTGCTCATGTCGCATGTGTGATGCTTAAGATAACATGGCGGTTCCTTCACCAGTATGGGTCTACTTTTCCGTGCAAATGTAATGAACGAAAAAAGAAACCGCTTAAGTTGTGAGAAGGCAGAGCAGCTTCTATTTATCAAGAGAAATCTTCCACTGATTCACCCTCAGTTAAAAAAAAAAGAGGTTGAAGAGTAGCATTTTGAGCTTGTTTTGGATTTAAATTGAGCCACATTGCATTTTCTTGCACTTTGAGTGTTATTTTGATTTTCACTAGTATGAATTTTGTTGTTATATTCTGTCCTGTGAATAGACCAATTATGTTGACACTGACTTCGCATTATTCTTTAATGTTATGTTCAACATTACAATAAATGGCCCTTTTAAGAGCCTTGTTGTGCAATGAAGTATTTAATTTTTTTTTTTTCCTAAAAGCTTACCATTAGATATTGACAATTTGTTGTAGGTTGGATGTTGGATTTGATGCCTGTCCACATTAATGTGAAAAAGTATAAATAAATTCTGCTTTTGTAAAGTTACATTTGTTCTTGTTTTTCTGTACTTTTTTTATTAGGTCTTTTAATACAAATATCGGTTTGACATTATCGGCTATCGGCTGTAAGGAGGAGCAAATTATCGATTATCGGTATCGGTTGAAAAATGCATTATCGTGCATCACTAGTAAATAGAAGGTGATGAGAAATACATTGAAGTCTATGGGCTTAGCGAGGAAGAAAATGTTTTGCTTCACTGAAGTTCCCTTTATCAACCTAAAGGTGGTGCTGTTCTGCACAAAACTTTGTCAAACATTTTTTGCACAGCAGCACTATTAGGGAATGGTCATTGTTTATATATTGGCATTAAAATGACATTTTATGTGATATGAATGTTACATTTCTTTTCTTTTCTTTTGGTGAAACTGTGCTTCACTTGTCATCTTAAAGAAACTGCCACTGGTACCGAATTACTCGAGTCCAAAGCTCCCTGCCAAAAATTCACTTCAGAAAGAAAACAAGTTTAAATTAAGTCTATTTAAGCTTTAGCATACGACAAATTATTGTAATTGCGTTATCGTAAGTAGCTAGCGGTTGAAATGCCATAGCCGGTTTTCCATATCATACTTTATCATATTAATCATTCGGACGATGGGTTAGCTAATTTCCATAGAATTTGGATTTTGCAATGCTATTACTCGCTTTTATAGTTTACAGCTGTGATATTTCTCCCGTGAGAATAATAACATTTGAGTTTCTTAACTGTTTGGAAAGAGTCCTGGACACTTTGGCGAGAGCATTATGGTGATGTGAAATGAATTCGGTGGGAAGCAGCGTGAGGTGATTGCTGACTGTAATTGTCTTCTCTGTGCTGGTGAGCAGCATCACAGGTCCCCCGGGTGAAGTGCGCTGGTTTCAGAGTGGTGGTCTACTGCTGTGGGTTTAATGAGTGAGCTGGACTCTTTCCCTCAAAATAGTGAGCCGGGGGGAACTTCAAAAAGGACGACTGTGAGAGGGTCTTGGGTCAGGATGGGGGTTGACAGGAATCATAATGTAAGACCTTAGGAGTGAGGCATGTGGTTATTATGAATATTTCCTGGGAAATAGGGGAACGGCGCCAGCATGGCACACACATAATCACAAAATCCAGGAAGAGGGATGATAGAACTGAAAGGTCAGCGCTGACGTTTCAGTCCAGGCAAACTACTGAAGCACGGGGGGAAGGTTTCGGAAATGTCTGCCAGGAAAAACAAAACAAAACAGAACACCAAATTTCTAAAGTCACCGATGAGAGAAAATAATGAATATGAATATACTTGTTCACCAGGCCACCCCACAATAACATTTGTGTTTTGTTATGGACTCTCCCACAAATGTTACACACCCTAGTGGGTTTCTGTTTCTTTTGGCCAAACCATTCTCTCAGGGGTGTTCCATAACTGACTCTGTTTCCATTTCTACTTTCAAAGCAGAGCCCGAATATCAAGTGTGTTAATTTTAGAAAAGAAACATGTGATCTTATTACCATTTTTATTAAATTAGGAATAAAATACATTGAGGGTGGTATGGTGGCTCAGCATGTATCATGGTTGCCTCACATATCTAGCGTCAGGTATCTGAATGCTGCCTCTGTGTCTGTGAAGTACTGTATGCGTGTTCCCCTGTGTTGTGTGGGGACCCTCCATGAAGCCTGGTTTACTCCTGCAGTCCAGATGCATGCAGTTAAGCTAACTGATGTCTCCAAGTTTCCCATATTGTACAATTCTATGTGTATTCATCTAGCCAGCGATGGACTGGTAGCCCATCCAGGCTGTACCCCAGCCCTGTGCTGCCTGGGATGGACTCCAGACCCCCGTGATCCTCACCAGAATAAGCAGTTAAAAGATGGATGCCTGGGTGGACAATAGTTTGAAGTTAGATTTGTGTTATTTGTATTTAGAATGATAAATGTTTATGTTCAGTCATGTTATTATGAATTCTGATATATATTTGGAATAAGCAGCACATTATTAGCACCTAGATGAATATATTTGCATTTTAAAGCTGAATGAAATTAATAATGGCTGTAAATGTGTGTTTTGCATCTTAAAACCTAGATCGTAGTCAATGAAATTTAGTAAGTTTCTTCAGATTTGATACATGATAATCTGGTGTTTAGGCTTATTTTGTCTGCAAGAAAGAAGCAAATTCGCTTTTATGAAGAAGTGCATTTCCCTTGAATTCCCATGCCAAACATGTCTGATGATATTCAGTTTCTTTCTGGGAATTCTAACACCTACCTGTTCACAAAGAGATTCGATTAATTAAAATGTTTTTGGTGGGATAAAAACACAGGGATCGTGTTGGTGATCTAACATTCTGCCAGAAATTAGCTGGAAATAATGCAAATTCATTTCTGTGAGAGGAAGATCTTTAGCAATAAAGGGTTTAAAAGAAGTGACCAGTTAAAGAAACGATAATTACGGCAATAAGAAAAGAATTAACCTCATTTGATTTATATTGGTGTGTAAAAGTAAATGATATAAATTGATAAAACATAATTAGTTGGGTTCAGGCTTCTGATGTGAGTTTTAAGGACAGCTCTGAAACTGTTGCTATAAAAATTACTGATGTAAGAAATTGGTTGTATTTCAGTGAAAATGTTTATTTTGAGGCCTTGTTGTAATTTAATTTCGATGACAACATTCTTTTTAATGACAATCAAGACTTTCATTGGGTTGTTTTATTTATCACTGCACCTTGAGTGAGATTCTGTAGGTCGTCAGGCTTTTGACCCAGAGGTTATGGGTGTGGGGGTGTGCACTCCAGCCTGTTAGCCACGCTCCGGATCCCTTCCTGTGTTGGGGGTGTGTCCCATGTGTAGCAGCCAGAATAATGCAGGGGATTTCAGAGGATCACATCCATGATAGCTTGTTTTGCCTGGAATTACTGATCAATGAAAGAGAATCACTGTAATCTTTTTTATTTTGGTAATTATATCAGAATCTGGCCGCCTGCACAAGTCTGATCCCATCAGCTTTGAGTAAAAACGTGAGCGAAATCCTGCAGGTGGGTCTCATTATGAAGAAGGAATGACGAGCAACAGAGCGCATAGACACTCAGCAAGGCAGAGCGAAAGGTTACTGGTGAATAGACAATCAGAGACTAAGCTGAGGGCTGTCTCGAGTGTTTCTGCAAATGAGTTTGTGCCACGTACACGGGATGACTGATAATTAGGCCAGAGAGGCGAAATGCCATCCAGCGCTAAGTGATAATCGCACGGCTAAATCGTGTAGTGAGACGTGTCCGTTTAGCATGGGACTGGGTGTCGCTTCAGATGAAATGTAATGACCACGACACATACACTAAGGCTCGATGCAGGAACTCTCCTGGACGTCAGCTACCCGCCTACACACTGACGAACTCCAGATCTTCCTGGAAGCCTGTAACATTGCTTATTGATTAGCTTAGTGTATGTGGAAATTTTCAACGTTCTTCTTTAACAGGATCTGTAAGCCAGTGTTAAGCAGACCAGGGGGTTCAACTAGAAAAATGTAGGCATCACAGCTGTATGGTTGTGGGTTCAAATCCCACCTCAGGCTCTGCATGAATTGGTGACCTCAACTGCTGAGAATGAGTGCTGTGGACAACAAGTGTTATCTTGACAAGGGCCAGGTTTCCCAAGTCTCACACACTGACCAAGAGACACATGCATTTCAACCAGTTCACATGCCACACCTTGTGTTTCTCATGCTGAGAAGTAAGGGATAACGCCCCCTAGGGTGTCCCCTTATATAGAATCAATGGAGGATGCGCAGGCATACAGAGTTTGCGGTCAAGTTCATAGCTGTCCCAGTTATACAGAGTTAATAGCTACCTACCAGCCAATCAGAAAATAGCATTTGTTGTTTCCGGGTTAATTCCAAAATAAGGTACATGTGATCTTGCTGCAAGCATGTTATTAGCTACCTACCAGCCAATCAGAAAATAGTGTTTGTTGTTTCTGGGTAAATTCCAAAATAAGGTATATGTGATCCTGCTGCAAGCACGTTTTTACACGGATGTGTACACACACAGAGTGCCGACAAAGTCGAAGACCAGGATCCGATGAATGTGGTAGGCAGGTCCCTCAGATCTCATGCATTGGCCATGACAAATACGGTCCGCCCCAGATGTAATCTCACTACAAACTTCTAATGAAGCTTGAGAGCCCTGACAGAGACTGATTAATGACAATCCACTAGATGGCTTCCAGAAACATGGAACATTATTATAAAACAAAACTAAAAGGAACAAGAAACAAAAGGGACTAAACAAAGGCAGGAAGGCAACACAAAAACTACCAAGGACAAAAGCTGAAGATACGGAATCACAGTGTAAGAACACGGACTTAGAAGGGGGTCATGTAGCATGTAGTCGCATTTACAATGCATGGAATGAACACAGGATAAGCGTGATGGCCATGAGTAAGTGAAGTGTTGAGGATAAATGCACCCTAACAGCAAATTCCTTGCAATAGCTGACAAGGGACAGGACAGGGGAAAGCACAAAAATACCCCAAGAACCAGGTCTTCAACACGGGACAGGTGTGGGCTATTACAGTACACCTGCACATACTAGGCACTAGGAGCTATAGGAAAAAGGACAGGGTCATAAAGAAGCACTACGGACTCAAACACCAGGAGTTACAAGGAAAATAGCCTATAAAACTAGGCACAGGCAGGAACAAATAAGAACCAAGACACAGAAGCAAACACCAATACTGAAATAAATGAACACAAGGTAATTAACCTTCAGTTAAAATAAAAGATGAAATATCCAGTATAGTTGAAGCCCGCCCCTGGCCATCCTCAAACCCAAGACAGTTAGGAATGCACAGAGTTCAGTTTCACACACAGTCTATTCAGCCACATGGCAGCCTGGTGAGTAGAGTAAAACAATAGGCACTGTGAGAGGTGCTAAACCCAGGACAAACAGAAAAGAACGGGATATCTAGTGACACCTGCTGGCCAAATGGGGAAAGGCTGGACAGAACAGGACAGAGCATGTGAGCGGAGTGGAGCGGTGAGAATTTCCGCTCCTCGCTCACTAGGCTGTTGGCTCCGCCCGCTCCTCCGCTGTAATTCGCACTACGCCGCTCCGCTCAACTAAAATTTCCTCCCGCTCCAGTCAAATCGCTCCACGCTCGCTCCAATTTTAAAGAGGGACAAATAATCTGCATGCCTAACAAATGTCACCTTAAACCGAAGCCTTATATCATAAAGAAATATGAGCAACGGCAACATTGGCACTCAGAAAATATTTATTTTTAAGCAACATATACAGTATAGGCAACAACGGACACGTTTGGCAATGGCATTCCACACAAAAATAGGCTTAAAAAATAAAGGATTCAATGGTTTTAATAGTCTAAAGAATATACAGGCTAAGCATCTACGTTTTAAATTTCTCATTTTTTTCTGTAGATGCTGCTGCTGCTGCGTCTCTATAAAATAAAATTTCACTGACAGTTTTACGTGAAATTTAAAAAATCCTATTAGACCTCTTTGAATGACAAAACGAATTTATTTGATTACCAATATAGGCTTTTATACTTTAATTTATAGACTTGATATACTACAACCATATAAAACTTGCTCACGTTTTGCTCTGGCTTCCGTCTGTTCGCATAAAACACTCTCGTGTTTCTGAGAAAAATGATTCCAAAGTGAATCTTTACTCACTGAAACAGTTTCACCACCTTGTTATTCTTGCTGTACATTATTATCATCTATACGTTTGATAAAAATATTACACTTGTATGCAGTGCTTGAAGTGGGGAAAAATAAGTGCAGGAACTCTAATTTTCTCGGGCCACTGTCGCTGCGTCGGATCAGTTTCAGTAAGTACCGGAACGCAGAAAAAAGTGGCGGAACCCAAAAGACGAAAATACAGAAGTTCCGGCCCACTTCAAGCACTGCTTGTATGATCTATCAGTTTCCTTTGTGAAATACTTTGCGAATTCCATCTCGGCCAATTTCTGTAATAGTCTTGATAATTGTACAGATGAATTCTGGGTAGATTTGGGCACGCCTCAGAATCGTAGTGTGAGCGGTATCGGAGCGAAATTGGAGCGAGACAATTCCGCGCTCTGACTAAATTCCGACCGCTCCGCTCCGCTCACATGCTCTGGTACAGGACAAAGCAGGGACTGATCCTGACAGTTATTCCCTTGCCTTGTGTCGTGTGAGGTTTGGGATAAGGTTCAGGCTCACTGGGACTCAGTACTGGATAAATGGTTGTTACATTGTTATACTTAAGTTTTAAAGGCGTGTTTCATGCATGAATACTGTCACTCTGTGTCTCATGCAGGATTCTTGCCGCAGCTGGAGCTCACATGAACATCCCTGTTGATCTGCGGACGCTGAGGGCCGTGCGTGTACTGAGGCCCCTCAAACTGGTCTCTGGCATTCCCAGTGAGTATCTTATTGGTCACCCACACTTGTCAGTTCTGTGTTCTTGGGCAAAATGTGGCAATATTTTTAAAAGTATTTAATTCGTACTTGCTTTTACTTATTTTTTAAGTGTCATACAAGTCAGCACATATGAGAACAGTAGTATGTATTTAAAAAAAATTTTTATAAGCTACTAAACGTGCTAAACATGCTAATAAACGCACACAAAAAATTAATCATATTATAGAGTGTTTTATATAAAAATATTGAATACCATAATGAATGTGTTCATATTTAAATACCATAATACAAGTTGGCTGCATACAGTGTTGCAGAAGCAGCTAATTTTACACAGTTTTGAGTTTTTATTGAAGGGGCAAAACAACAAATCCATTGTCTTGACAAGACAAGTTTGTTCCCCACAGAGGAACTGACAGCTCCAACGAGAACCCGGTGGGGATCAGGGTGGGTGAGACCCAAAAGTGTCTCAGGATACTAAAGGACACTAAAAATACCATTTCTCAGTCCAAAGTTGGTCATCAACACTATCATCATCACACAATCATCTGGGTGCTTTGACAATAGTCACATAAATCAAGAACAAGAAAAAACTGGAACCAGAAATCTGGTTATAATTTCAGTTTCTTGACCAAGCAAATACCAAGCCAGTCAGTCAGGGCATTTGGGTGTTCAGTATATCTTGACATTACTTAGAAACTGTGGAATTACCTTGTTCTTGTATCTCTAAACTGTTACTACAGTTACATTTCTCCATTTCTGTAAACTGGTCAGCTGGAGGCGTCATGGGAGAGCAGTTTGAATGTGGTCCCCCTGTTTCTCTGCTCCTCCGTGTGTCACCAGGCCTTCAGATAGTCCTGAAGTCCATCATGAAGGCCATGGTGCCCTTGCTGCAAATCGGCCTGCTGCTCTTCTTCGCCATCCTCATGTTCGCCATCATCGGCCTGGAGTTCTACAGTGGGAAACTGCATTTCACCTGCGTGGTCTTGGAAAATGTCACCAGTAAGGAAGCAGGAGAGATTCTGCACCCTGCAGGAGCGCCCTGGAAGTGCTTCATTGTTTAAATATGTTTAACATTTATTATTTCTGTGATTAAATTATAATGGCTGTTTATTGTAGTTATATTAACTGTAGTTATATTATTCATGGTTCTGAAATGTATTGGTTGCAAACAATATAAATCTATATACACATATCTGCTCACGCTGGTGCTTGTATGAGTCTGGTGTGTATTTATACTTGTGCGTGTTAATTAATTCCTCGGTGTTGCTTCCTGAGTTTATCCGCAGGGCAGCACTGGCTCTACATGTAATTGTTTTGATCAAAAAGTGTAATAGCTGATGCAAGCCTTCGGCGCTGGCTGAGGTTCTTACCCGCTGGGAGACATTTCAGCTCTAAAGACAATGACACAAAAGAGCCATTAGCAGATTGATATATAATCCAAGCAAATGTTATATATGAAAAAATACAGTATATAGTCCTGTACTGGATAAGCAGGTGTAGACTGAATATAGCTGGATAAGTATTAATTACTCACATTACCTAGTACACAGCGAAAAGAATGAAAGATATGATGAAATCCAAACCTTTGAAAGGCATTTTGCAATCAGTGAGTAGACCAAGAGATGTCCCCTCTGAATATGTCGGTGAAGGTAAATTAATCATCACAGGCAAAATAATGAAATAACGTCCCTATTTAAATGTCATCTGGCATGAATTACGTGCTCAGTTGACGCCCCTGGTTCCTTTGGCAGAGGTTTTTGGTTCGACTTCAGCTCTCCGGGCTTTTCTGACAATCATACAGCCAGTGTGAGCAACACCTGAGCACATATTTGGTGTCATTTCTCAGGGAAGCAGTAGTTTACAACAAAAGATCCTTTTGTGCACGAGCCAATATCCATTGCAGACCAAGGTCTCCACAAACCAAAACGTGTCTCAAGGTGTTTTTCAGTCCATCATGAAAGTTCTGTGTATTATCACTAAAACCATCTGTGTCACATATTCTGCTCAAATCTACTGTGACAACATACAGGGCAGGTCTAAATATTGGCCATAAGCTGTAGCTTAAAAGTTTATTACAGTACTATAATAATTAGTTATGTTTGCCAGAATATTATCTATATCAGTGTTTCCCAATCAGTCCTCATTTTTGCTCCTTCCGAGCTCCCTGCCAGACTGTCCACATTTTTGCTGCCTCCCAGCTCCTGAACAAAATTGTCTGTGCCTGTGTGCTGTCTGTGGGTTCCCGAGGACCAGACTGGGACACTGATCTATATCATTAATGTGCCTTGACATTCAGATGTTTGGTAAATTTAAATCACCAAAAGGTTGCCTTACCTGTCGGACTCTTCCAGGAAACGAAACGCTGGAATTTGAGTTCCCGTGCGGGGAGAGGAAATGTCCCGAAAGCTATACCTGCACTGGACCCTGGATCGGGCCCAATGATGGCATCACCCAGTTCGACAACATCTTGTTCTCTGTGTTGACGGTCTTCCAGTGCATCACCATGGAGGGGTGGACCAACGTGCTCTACAACGTGAGTTTCCTCTCCACACCTCCTAGTACAATCTGTCACTGTTGCAGGCTAGGGTCTCTGGGGGGAGGTAGAGGTAACATTTACACAAAAACTGCTTTTGTGAATTCCACTTCTTTCAGAACTACAGAAATCCTAATCTGTAATCAAATACAGCTTCTCTGTGCCACGTGTTTCGTGTCGAGCGGTGGATTGTCCAGAAGGAGAAATCAGTTTCATTCGATGTGTTTTTTATAAACTAGCAGCTGCTGGGAAATTGAACAATTTAGAATAATTTTCTGGACTCACCTGTTTAAAGAGGGCTTGAAAAATAGAAATGCAAAGGTGTAGTTTTAACGCCCTTGTGACTGCGATCTGCCTAGCATCATCTGTGTAATCAAAATCAATCAAATCAAATCAAGTTTAGCCAAAAATGGAATGTCTTCCATTTTTTATTTTTATTTTTTCCGGCACTGTCAATAGAAGCACGTACAGCGGATGCCAAATGTGAGGCTGCTTTTGCACATCTTCGGTTTTGGTTTGTGTATTTGCCCTCTGTGTCAGGGAGTCGGTGAAGCTTTCGTTATCAGTTATGTCCAGTTTGCTCCAAAATTTCCTTCTGGCAATGCTGTGATATTGGTCATTTCCTCCCCTTTGCCCTAATGATGATAAACGCTGAAAGGTCTTATATTACATTTGAAAATATCTGCTTCTCCTAACAGAGATAAGAAAGAATTATAGACAGTGAGTATCACTGTGTGCCCTGCGATGGAGTGGCCCCTCATTCTTGGTTGTTTCCTGCCTTGCGCCCGTAGCTTCTGGGATGCGACTCTGAGTAGTATTAGCAGTTACGTAAAATGGATGGATGGAGTATCACTGTAGTCAAATATGTAGTTTTATGTAAAATGCGGCAGAGGTTATTTATGTTTTTAAAGATGATAATGCTTGCTCATACCCAAAGAAGCAGGCTTTCTCTGTGTCGTGGCATATTAAAGGAGTTCCTTGCCTTACTAATGTCAGAAGTGTCCTTGTCAGTTGCAGGTCTAAAATTCAGTCTTTGAAAGGTGAGGCAATGGTAGGCAGACTTGATGGTGTGCTGTTAAATGTGTGACTAATTCCGGTACAGCTTGTTAGCGTTAAGCATGTTTTGTGAAGCATCCTGGCCAAAGTGCGCTGCCGAGAATGACATATGCCACAGTCTGACAGCCGAAACCTGAAACGGCTGCAATAATTCATCTGGCATGAGTCCCTGTCTGAGGCTTATACTTGTGTGGCTGAAAGGTGAATGTTGATTTGGATGAATATCATGTTGGATAGACACCTTAAACTAGTGGGCTACATCAGCAGCTAATCATGCAACAGCAGGAGGGACTCAGAAAATCGTCTCATATTTAGAATTGCTGTTCCTTTCTTCAGAACAATGTTGGCCAAACAAAAATTGTCGGCTAATTGCTGAAAGATGGTACTTGCTCTAGGGACTGTCAAGAGAAAGTCTTTGAGCATTTGTGTAGGAAGAACACCCCCCCATTTATAGAAAAGGCTGAACACAAAAGAGTTACATCATGATCCAGGCAAGCTACTGGAAAGACCGTTCTGTTACATTACTCCATATCGTACTGCAGACAGTGCTACTGCATAGTCTGTTTAAACCTTGACAAGTAACGAAGGACTTGGTCACTGCTAATTAACTGGTAGAGTAACAAGGACTAATAAGGATTAGCTCATAGAATTCCCATTAATGTCAAAACAGCATTAATTGAAGTAACTAATGAGTATCAACTCACAGCAGTAGCTTAACTGTTTATGAAATATGAGGGAATTTAATTACAAGCGGGTGTATGTGAGGCAGTTTATAACTGCATGAGGAGGCACTGCGCAGCTCACTAGCTTAGCATGACATGACAAGCCAGCTTACTAATTATCTCTGGTGCAAGCGATGACACGCCAGCGGGTCGTTAGCTCCGCGGCTTCCGGCTCGTTCGCTCCCCTGCCACAGAAAAAAGGCCTGCTGGTGAATCACGGCTCGGTAACGTCAAGAATGCACACGTGGCATTTCGCAGAAGTGCTCTGCACCCGCAAAGGCTTCCGCGAGGGAATATGTCCAAAATCGGACTGGTGTTTTTAGGATGTGTTAATGCTAACCTGCTAACCTCACTAATCCAGTCTCCGTCATCTTTTTAAAATGATTTTGAGGGCATAATAGATATTCGGCAGAGATGAGGTGGGTAGAAAGCATAGAAGAATAATTGGATTGGATGCACCGAAATATAAAGCTTCAAAGTGGATGACTTCAAAACAAATCATCGTATATCCGGCATCAGCCCAACTACCAAAAGGGTGGTTTAACCCTTGATGTACAGTAGAAATCTCTAGCATTGTGTCATGGAAAACATCAGACTTCCATGGTAATTAACAAAGCATTTGAGAATGGACTTGGGGTGGGTGTCTACTAGCCTCACGGGGCACCTGACGACCTCTAATTAGATTCCCAAAGTAGAGCATTAAATGGCCATTACTGGGACTGAGTTTTGTTCTTTTTGTTTCAAATGAAAGGAACAGGATGATCTTAAAAGGAACAAGGTGATCTCATCTCCGGTATGATTACCACGCAGTGCTCCCCTAGTCTGGCAATTTTTTTGCGAACTCATGTCTAATTATTCCATAATATGTTTTCTTCCATATCAAATCCTTTGAAACATAATGACACCACTCATGTATGCAATTTGGTTAATATTTCATTTCAAATTATTTCATTATATTTAGTGATGGCGTTAATCAGAAGCATCGATTACACAAAACTTTCATGGATGATGATGTCATCTTCACCTACTGAACTCCTCAATGTCAGCAAGCTGAGGAGAAACAGGGCCTTCCGGTGCCAACATCTGGCATGGCATTGCTAATCACCATCCGATTCCCACACAGCCCAGCATCTCGAGTATCAGTTGGAGGTGTTAAAATCAACTATGTGCTATTTCAAGGGCCACCCGGTGGAGTACTGCCTTTGGCCTGTGACTTAAACCAAGGAACAGAAATAAAACCACAGCACACTGAGGCAGAAGAGGGGCTCAGCAGGGAAATCAGCACAGCGACCCAGTAGGTGGTGGGTTCGCCTCCCAGCTACAGGACCATGGACTCTTACTTAGGCTAACCTCCCAAGCCTGAGTGGTGAAAACAGTCCTGCCTTTCCCCTATAGCACATGCAGATGGCTGTTATCAATTACTAATAACCTATATATCTAGTAAACTGTGATACTAGGTGTCTTGATAGCTAACGCTGACACTTTGCTTTGCTTTTAAATATCGTTCCAGGTCTGAGTGTTTATGTGGCTTGTAGGGTCATGCGAGTTTGTTTATTTAGGTGATCTGCTAGTGTGTGATGTTGCGTAGCTGTGAGTGAAGCTGTAGCCTATGCTCTCCTTGAGTAATTGAATCATCACTATGACCCTAGGCAGGTTAAGATTTAATAGATTTGTATACTGTACACTACACAGAATCTCTTTGTATGTTTATTATAAAGATAGTACAGTATGTTGCTTTTCTGTTTTGATTACTTCAATTCATTGAAGTTTCGTGGAGAATGTTTTTGGTTTGAAGGACATTTCAGCATTAAAGAGCAAAAGACAAGTTTTGGATTTTTTTTTTATTTAAAAAATTGATGACCTGTTCCTCTTTTAATATAACATCCTTCATTTGTGCTGATGGATTGATATTTTGCAAGATGATAGCAAGATGATAAGTACTTACCACTTTCTATGCTGTACACTATACAGTATATAATAGAGGGATAGAGAGAAAATTGAAGTACCGAATGCTACATCAATATCAAGGGCCAAACTCTGCCTTTGTAAGAGTCTCTGTTCTCCTCTCTGCACTGTGTGTAAGGGCATATTGCACTGTTTGGTAACACTTTACTTAAAGCAGTCATCATAATGCTTTATACATACCTTCATGAGGCATAATAATGCAGTATTGTAAACATGGCTACAACTATTTATAAAAAGGCACAACACATTATAGCCATGTTTATTATGCAATATGAATGCTCTATGAAGTGCTCATCTATAATGCACTGTCGTTACCTTCAAAATGCTTTATAATGGTCAGTATATGCCATTATAATGCATTATGAAGGTATCTAGAATGCATTATACCTGGGTGCTTTAAGTAAAGTGTTACCCAAAGAAAAAAAATTACAGTTCTTTGGATGTTGAAGATGGAAATCTGCTTGGCACTATGTACTCCAAAACTTTCCATGAGTTTCCTTGAAGTTTAGATCTGGTGGAGGGCCATTAAAGGCTGTTAACCTTACCCTATATTTAATTAAACTACTCTTGAATTTGATTATCAATGTATATGGAGTCATTATCATCTTTGAATATGAGAACATAGTGAGGGAACAGTGTTTACACAGAATGGTAGACCTGGCCCATTGAAATGAACCTATATACTCCCACAAGATGGCTGCCCTTACAATAGACATTGTGGAAGGCATACTTTATTTTCTCATAAGGGATTGAAAGATGACATATTAGACTGTACTGAAATACTTTTTTCATTGCTCAAGGTCGAGTATTTATGCTTCTCACACAACATTATGCATCCTTGTGTGTTGGCCTTCGATACGAAAGGTTTCCAAGTGGCAGTATTGCCATAAATTCTAGCTCTGTGAGGCCTTGTGAAACTCATGATGTACAGTTTTGGTCCAGACTGGATTACAGATGCGTTATGCTATTTTGGTGTTTTACAGATATTCTGTTCATCTATCAGTGAGCTTTGACTTGTGACCACTGTTCCTCTCTGCTGGTGTAGCTTGTCTGTGTTTGGCAAACCCATCGTGATTCCTCACACTCTTCCCCTTGACATGTCAAGTGATGTTGCGGTTTTTCAGTGATGCCGTTTGGGGCAATGACGTTAAGGCCTCTTGGTCTCCATTAGTTTCTTCATGTTGCTTAGAAAACTCACAATAAAGTGCAGATTGTCAGGCCACTTTCATATCTGACACATACTGTTAATTGGCATTCAACCAAATATGAGTCACCTTAGTAGCTGCGCTTGTAATTGTGCTTTAATTATTTCAAAGTCCTTTTTCATGTGGTGTTTATAGAGGGGCCCCAAAACACTACACTAATCTAAATGTAAATTTAAATCCTGGTTTGTTTTTTCAGCCAAATAAGGTTAATATAAATGTTAAACAGACATGCAGTATACTGTAGTGTTTCCCAACCCAGTCCATGGGGACCGCCAGACGGTCCGCATTTTTGCTCCCTCCAGGTTCCCTGCTAGACAGTCCATGTTTGTGCTTCAGGAGCTGGGAGGGAGCAAAAATGTGGACTGTCTGGCGGTCCCCATGGACCGGGTTGGGAAACACTGATGTACTGTAGAGCATACAGTAGAAAGGATGGTTTTTGTCTTATTTAACAAGCACATTTCTCAGCTCTCGTCAAATACTGGCTGAATTCAGAAGCTGGAATGAAAGATGGAATGTTTCCTCAGATATAATTTAATGCCTACGGAGTCTGCTCATAGGTACAGCCGAGACAAGCCGTGAATCAATACAGAGGTTATTTCTCTCACCATTCACTTTCCAAAGGGCCTTCAGCAGAGAAAGATGGCGAAAGCCTTACTGATATAACAGAGAATGCATTAAACTGACTGAGCGGAATCAGTGTGGTGTCGAGGCTGTGGGGTGGAGAAGGCAGTGTGTAGGATGGTTTTGCGGCTTCCGTTAGACCCGACAAGCTTTCTCCATGTTCCAATCAGCATTTTTGTCCCCTTTCAACATGCTTGACAGCAGAATTCAGAATTATAGACAGCTGGTCTTAAGCAGTACGCAGTGTTAATTCTGGTTTGTAAATCACTGAGTTTGTCTTTCCAGAATTCATTATTTACTCCTTTTTTTAAATTTAGAATGCATGTGATTGCGGCTCCACTTCTGAATGGCTATTGGTAGGTCACAGTTGCTGTTTTTCCTGTAGCAAAGCTGGCGGTATTTGTTCAGTGATTTCGAGGGGATCATAGGTTGGGTATGCTCCCTCTCAGGGGTCTTTACTGCAGTCTGGTCTGCGAAACGGTAAAAATAGGCAACATTTGTCGTCTCTGTAAACTTGCAGAAGCGTTGAGAGGGATTATGCGGCAAATATGTATTTCTCAACATAGTTCTAAGCATCAGCGACCAAATAAAACAGCACGCATGCTAAACTTGGCAAATGCTGGGTGTTTGTTTTTATATTTTTCATCACAGTATTGTGAAACATCTGAAGGGAATATCAAACTCTGTGCCTACAAAAGACTGTGGGTGTTATAAATCTGTTGTTATTTCAACCACCAGATGCAGTGCATATAATGCTCCTGTAAGACTGTTTCTTTATTTTAAAATCCCCTGGCTGGCAGAGTAATCATGTCACTTTACGGCCCTTAAACACAAAAACTGCTTTGAGGGCACCAGAAGAATGGCTGACTCTGTGCTATCTATCTATCTATCTATCTATCTATCTATCTATCTATCTATCTATCTATCTATCTATCTATCTATCTATCTATCTATCTATCTATCTATCTATCTATCTATCTATCTATCTATCTATCTATCTATCTATCTATCTATCTATCTATCTATCTATCTATCTATCTATCTATCTATCTATCTATCTATCTATCTATCTATCTATCTATCTATCTATCTATCAACTATCTATCTATCTATCTATCTATCTATCTATCTACTGTATCTATCTATCTATCTAATCTATCTATCTATCTATCTATCTATCTAATCTATCTTAGACTGTCTGTCTGTCTGTGTGCCAGCCTGTCTCTCTGCCTGCCCGTCTATCAGCCCGCCTATCTGTCTATCTGTCTGTCCAAAATCATGCAGTCTACACAGAGCTTCTCCAGCATACCTGCCTTCCTCTCATGATGTATGCGCTCTGACGTCACAGCAGAGTATGACATGGTGGCACTGGCCACTTGCTTCTAGTCAGAGGCCCCTGAATTTCAGCCTTTGCTTTGGCCGAGGTTTGACACAGGATGTTAATAATTCCTATCGATTCTTGCAAGGTTCCTTTGTGAAGGATCTCAGTGAATCAGTTCTGACATTATGATGATGGGGCCATTTGTGTCAATCATCTCCTTCCTTTTCTCCTTCCTTGTCCACAAAGCAGAATTAGATATAAACTGTACTGCCACAGAGAAAGGCTCCCTTGGATTGTGAGGCTGTATATCAAATAGCAACACCAAGAGGATGAGCCAACTGCAACATAAATACGAGTTTGGTTGCTGTTAAGTTTTGTTCTTATAGATAAAAGGAGATATTGGTTCTCCTGTTTGGTTTAAATATTCATTGTGGGACCGCCTCCACCACCCAGTGATACCTAGAGGTGTAAGTTTGACACTCATAATTCACAGAAAAAGTACATGCAACCCACCTAGGGTGGTGTGTAGCTAAGTGTGTTAAGGATCTGTGCCTGTTCAGTGACAGGGGGGGACTCGAATCCTCCGACCAACATAATAATTAAGTTATTACTGGGCCAGTAAGCAAGGTCTTTAACACCAGCAGCTCCAGGGATGCTGGCTGGCCTGCAGTCTGACCGCACGCTTTCCTTTTACATTGTTTTGGATAGAAGTGTCGGTTAAATAAGTGGCACAGTCTGGGCATGTAAACTCAAGGCCTTCAGCTGCAACTGTTCTGGGGATGTCGGATAAGCCTGACCTCTGAACACAAGCTTTCCTCACTTATTTGTTGTTCTGGATAAAATTGTCTCATAATAAGTAAATGCAAAGTTCCCTGCATTATTACTCAGCAGAGGTTTTCCCAGCTGTACCCGGCTGCCGTTCCCTTCAGGTCCCATTGCTGCAAAGTTGTTACTGTTAACTAATATTTTGAGTGATAAATGTTGGCAAAGAATTCTGTTTTCTGTCTTCATGATGACCAACACAGCCACAGGACATTAACAGCCATCTTCACACTATAAAGAAGTGGTGTCTCCTTGTTAATGTCTGCCTCTGGTAGTAATCTGTTAAACTGGCCTGGTCAAGTGAGCAAGACATACATCAGTGGTGCTTTGGGGGCTTTTACAGCTATGTTGAGGGTCGCTCGTGGCTTGTTAAAGATCGCTGTTGCCATGCTCAGGAAGAACTGCAGCTTGCCCACAGGGATTTCTTTGAAGTCAGTTTGTCTGTTTTTTATTTCAATATGTCCATCATAGAATATGAAAGCAGTAAGGGCACACTTTTCAATTGTGTTTAGCCTTTGCATTAAGGTACATTCATTATATTGCTTTATATCCCCCTGAACTGCTTGCCTGTTGTCCACCTCATGTTTTTTTTTTAAACCTTTGTTCCCTCTCTTTGCAGACCAATGATGCCTTAGGCCCTACATGGAATTGGCTTTATTTTATCCCTCTAATAATAATTGGATCCTTTTTTGTGCTGAACCTGGTGTTGGGAGTTCTCTCAGGGTGAGTTCATTGCACTTCAGACTGCTGCAGGTTTCCTTGAGATACCAAGTAGCCTGGGAGTCACGTTAATCGTTTGGCCACAGAAGGCAGACGAGAGGGCTGAATATCACCGACGGCGATAACCCTCACACGTGGGTCTTGCAGGGAGTTTGCCAAAGAGAGGGAGCGGGTGGAGAACCGGAGGGCCTTCATGAAGCTTAGGAGACAGCAGCAGATCGAGAGGGAGCTGAATGGGTACCGAGCGTGGATCGACCGGGCAGGTGAGGCCAAGCAAATGGGGGCAGACTGTAACGGGGATATTAGCATAGTTTTTTTCCTTGATTTCATTCCATCGTTTTTACTAATCAGAAATATTTGTATTGCAGTGTATGGCTGTAACATTAACGATCCCCCGCTATATCGCGGTTCAGCTATCGCACCCCCGCTATATCGCGGATTTTTCCCCGACACATACCAGTTCTCTGTGATGTGTGTATATATATACATATACGTTACATATTATTATTATTATTGTTATTATTATTATTGTTATGTTACTCATATCCTTAGCCTGACATCCACATATCATATGTGTTTACAAAGTGTGTTTAATAAGTTTACATGTGTTTAAAGCATGTGAGAGGGGTATTTTATGGCTTAAACTATAAAAAAATGTTATTTGCTATTTCTATATTGCAGATTTTCACCTATCGCTGATGGGTCTGGAACGTAACTTCTGCGATAAGCAGGGCATCACTGTATATGAATTTATCTATTAACTTCACAGTCATTTATATGAAATTAAATAGGGAAGTGTTGGAATTATATACATCAGAGGAACAGACAGCTCTCCAAAAATGTACCTGCCTGAATCAATTCTCAAACTGTAGCTCATTAATAATTAATTTGGCAGTTATTATTATTGGTTTGGTTATCTCAACACCATTTAAATTCATATTGTATAGCTGATAAATATCACTTATAACAAGGGCAAGGTTCAGTCAGCAAGAACTTCTCATTTCTCATGATTTAGCTACTAGGATTAAACAGCATCATTATCGTTAGCTGTTGCTTTGTAATTATGCATTTCAGAGGAGGTGATGCTGGCAGAAGAGAATAAAAACTCTGGAACATCAGCTCTGGATGGTGAGACACTTTGCGCATAAATTCTAAAACTTGCACATGGATAATGTGGTGTGCAAATTTTTTTTACATGATACGCTTTTCAGTATTTAAGTGTACATCATTCGCTTTTTCCTCTCTGTAAATATCTGTTGTAACTGTCAATGTCGTTCCCATCATTTCCCATTCCCTCTTTATATCAGTTTGAACAGTAATTGTCCTGTATATGATTGTTAATAGCTAAAGTAACATGAAGAATATGAAGCATACAGATCTCAAAGAATGTTTCTTGTTTTTTTTTTTTTTTGCAAGGAAAGCATTGATAGTATTGTTGCTTTCTGATGTAAACTGCGTATGTCCAATTTTTCATGACTGTGAATTTTTACTATAGGTGAAATTCTCCCATTGTCCTCTGTGTTAATATCTAATTGACCAATGAAAAGATGTTTTGTGAAGTCATATATTTAGCTTGCATTTATGTATTAGTTAACATTTGTATTTATGATGATTATTTGTAAGGATTACTTTATATCGCTAATTTTAACAACGTAACGTTGATAGCTAGATGGCTAGATACTTAACAACATTGTTAATTGTGAATATCAAACAAGATTAGTTTGTATCTTGTTAACATTGACATTTTTGGTTTAAGGTTTATTTTTTAAAGTAGTTGAAAATATGTTTTTTTTGCACTCCTGAAATAATGGATATTTGGAAATGGATGAGATAAGATGAGATGAGATAATCTTTATTGTCATTGTCACTTGACAACGAAATTGAGAAAATGCAGGTGACTCAATGTGAGGCATAAGAGTAATAAAAGAATATATTAAAAATATACAAATTGCACTTACTGTACAAATTGCACTTATGAAATATAATTTTTTTTAGGCGGTTTGTCCTGATTTTCATTGTTATGTATCTCTTGTATCTATTTTAATATATAAAGACAGACATATAAAACAAGAGGTCTCTCCATCCATCCATCCACCCATCCATCCATTTTATGATATCAACTATCCTATTCAGGGTCATGGGGGGCCCGGAGATTATCCTGGAGAAATGTTACATTTTATGTTTAAAAAATTGCACCTAAATGCACATGTCCAGTCAGTGTTTTAGGTTATTCTTTTTTGTCATTCATATTTATGGAATGGTAATGATACTCTTGTTAAATTATTGTTACTTATAAAAATGTCCATATTAAATACAGTTATGGACTGGTATCCCATCCAGGGTGTAACCTAGGCTTGTGTCCTTGTTACCTGGGATAGACTCCAGGCTACCCAGTATAAGGGGTTAGAATATGGATGGATGGATGGATGGAATAAATAGTTACTTTTCACTACTTTAATATTGAGGGTTTTTGTTTTGTTTTTCTCTTTTTATGGAATGTATTATTTTGTATTGTATATTTACATTTAAATGCCAGGTACAAAATGCTGTTGTTGTATTTGGTTCACAGAATAAACTCAACATTTATGTTGAATTAATTAAAGTCACCTTCAAGTTCCAAAAGAGAAAAACATCCTAAGTAGGGCTGACACTTATTTGAGATCACTCCGCCTCCACTGTGAAGCGCCAAATGTTTCCCCAATTGTCGATGTTTTTATTGAGTTCCCTATGTACACAAGTGAAGCTGTGGCCATAAAAATTGAGCCATTCTTCCAGATAAACAATCTTGTTTTATTAAATGTTGACTGACAGCAACCAATAGACAGTCTGCGTGGAATGCAGTCAGTAACCATGGTGAATCACGACTTCACTTTTACAGATCCTCGCTGCCCATTGTTATTTTTCAATCATCCCCACTTTGGGGTGTGAGGGTCTAATCGAGCTTGTCGTCATTCGACAAACTACCAATACATGTAAGGACGGGATCTGTTCTTACTTGCCTCCAAAAAGACATTTCAGTAGGAACAAAATGTCACAGTATAGAAGGTCCCAATATCACTGTGGAAGTGAACACATAATAAGCTATTACTCTGATTAAGAAGTGCACATGTGTCGTCTTGGTAACTGTGTGATGAAAAGCCTGGGTCCTTGTGCTGTTTGCCTTCTGTAAGCAATCATTTCTGTATTGTTTGTTTGCCTCTTTGAAATAGAAACAAAGGTAATAACAACCCACCCAGAGGTCTCCGAAAACCATTATTGTACCTACAGTTAGCAGGGACTCTTTAGGACTGATTCAATTTCAATGAAAGCTAAATATTCAAATGTAGCAAATGTAAAATTGCACTGTGGGTTATAATTTAAGTGTCCTAATGGTTCCCTTATTATGATTCTATGTGTCGGCTGTGGACTTGATCTTTAGTCCACCTGTGCCAGTTGCCAGTCTGTTTTTGTATTCTTTTTTGTATTCCCTAAATGTATTTGAGGTCATGGGTTTGAGTCCTGGAGTCTTTTGCTCTGTTATTTTATTAATCATATGATTACATGTTCTTTGAATGATGGCTGTTTTGATCTCAGTGGATGGGTATGCTGTTTCACTGACGACGTGTTTGATTGTGAACTGTGTGGCTGCAGTGCTCAAACGGGCCACCATCAAGAGAGGTCGTCTAGATGCTGTCAGACATGGGCCGGGGGAGGACCAATATGTTGACATCTCCTCTGTGGGTGAGTCAGCGCACCACAAATATAACAAACTGATAAATATTAATGTAACATATAATAATATAATACATAAATAATACGGTATATTGGTCATAGCAAATCTGAACATCCATCCTGATGCTGATAGGATGTGTGTCTTTTCTGGGCTATCACTTATTCCAGTCTAAAATCATAGTAAGCTTGATTTGTTTTCATGGAAATTTTGGATTTGAGGCAATAGTCTTTTAGTAATGTGTTGTGTGAGGCACTATAAACATTCTTAAAATGTAGGGTTAGATGTATGTATAAGAACTGAATACTTGACCATTGGCCTGATGAGGGTTTCCTCTGCTTACAGGTGGACCTTTGGCCAGGGCTAGCATCAGGAGTGTGGGACGGGGTCCCACCGCCTATGTCCGGCGGAAGGAACGCATGCTACGCATCTCCGTCCGCCGCATGGTCAAGACGCACACCTTCTACTGGACCGTGCTGGGCCTGGTTGCCCTCAACACTCTCTGCGTAGCCATCGTGCATCACAACCAACCCCAGTGGCTCTCCACCCTCCTCTGTAAGTCGTACGCCGTATCTGTTCGCGTCTGTCTCGAAAAGCCAGCCTTCAAAAGTCTCAGCCCATATGTGTCGCGCGTCATGGCTGAAGCTGTCAACCGAAACATCCAAGATGGCAGACTTCCCACGTCCTCTGCTCAGCTTGCCTTAGTTACCAGCTGACAGGAGCTAAGGTCTGTGTGGCCAGTTTTTGCACACTTGCTTGACAAAATAAAGACTGAGGGATGCATGTTGTCAGACATGACTAATGGACAAACCCTCCAGGCCACGAGAATCACCACTGATGTTTTGTTTTGCAGACTATGCAGAGTTCCTCTTCTTGGGTCTGTTCCTAATGGAGATGTTCTTAAAGATGTATGGTCTTGGACCCAGGCTCTACTTCCACTCATCCTTCAACTGTTTTGACTGTGGAGTGAGTTCCTTTATTTTTCTTTCATTTTTTTTCTTTCAGAATGGCAAAGCTAGGGCAAGGAAAGTGAGAGATTATCATCTTAATATAGTGATCTAGTCTCACTATAAAATACTGGGGTGCTCCGATCAGAGTTTTTGGATCTGATTGCTGATCACTGGAATCAGATTGGCTGATACCAATTATGGCGGGGGGGGGGGGGGGTCTTCCATCTAAAGTGTAACTTCACCCCAAGTTCTTGCGTTCCACCATGAGGGATTTCTATAGCGATTTTATAGGCTTTTTAGAACACCTTGTAGAACTGCTAGACTGGTAGAGCCATTTTACTGAGCTTCTTTTGTGACGCACGGAGGTGTGTCTCACGTATTTTGTCATCTGATTGGTTCCTCTGATTGGCCTTTATAGAGAGCTCCGATCAAACTATTTATAATGAATATTGGCAGCTAATGATCATTTTGATGGGTCAGAGTATCCCTAATTGTACGTCATCCACAAAATTGGTATTGAGATCGGTCAAATTAAAGGCCGCCGTTTGAGTAATTAAGACTGAAAATCGGCCGATTTAAATTTTAATGGGCTGCTGATCATTTGAAGCATCTCTACTCCATAGTAACTTTTCTGAGGTGCAGTAAAATAATAACAATTCATTGTTTCACTTTAAAAACTAATCAGATGTTTTTAAATGACTAGTCAGTGCTGCCCAGTAAAATCTATCAACAGGTAGAGCAGATATCAATCTCAAGGTTTTCTCTCTTTGGGACACATCAGATGTTTAGATAAGTGTTACAGAAAAATCCTATCCAGCCTTAATCAGTATAAAAAAGTATGAGTAGTTTTGGAGAACAGTACGCCACAAAATGATAATCTTTGATAGCAATAAATGATTAAATAAATGATGTCTTAGCTTTGGAGATGGAATTTTCTGCCATGTTTATTTGTTCAGTCATTGTATGATGTGTTACATTAAATTATGCTGTGCCTTTTAGGGGATGGGAGGATCATTATAGTAAACGTTGTTACTCAGCACGATGGTATGGATACGGATCAGTATGAAATGGTTATCAAAGGCCTGTTACTTATTCTCTGAAATGTTTAGAACACTATAATGGGTTTCATTCATTTGTTATTTTGTATTTTATCTGCACATTTTCAATTTTTCAAGCCTGACTTTAGATTCTGATGTTTTATCAGCCAATTGTGTCAACACTCTTTTTGTGTATTACAATTGCAGTGTAATTAAGATAAAAGAAAGCACATTACAGCTGAATAAAGTTTAATTTAGTGTAACCGAGAACATGATGGATAGGTCCTGCTTCTGCATATCGGTATAACTGACTCTTTGCACTTGGGGACCACTGGCCTTAATTACAGTGTATTCACAGGTCATTGTAGGAAGCATTTTTGAGGTACTGTGGGGATTCTTCCGGCCTGGAACGTCGTTTGGGATCAGTGTTCTGCGGGCTCTACGTTTGCTTAGGATATTCAAGATCACCAAGTGAGTAGCACCATGTTGGCTGGTGGTGGGGGGGGGGGGGGCACTTCTGAGCATGCTGGGAGGGAACTGGGCCCCGTCATTATTTGGTAAGCAAAAAGGACAACCATGAACCAGTTATGACACCAGATCAGTGGGGTCAGTGTTCATTTATTTCTTTAGTAATTAAGGCTTGTGTGTTTCTGTTCGTTTGTGATGTCATGCTAATGAATGAGACAACTGGGTGACTTGTGCAGAGATCTGTTCCGCAAAAATAGAAATTGTTCTCCTCAAAAGACTGAAATTATTCTTAACAATGTACTCACCCTGAAAAGCGATATTTTAATTGTCATCTCCGTTGCTGCTTTTAAAAAGTTAATCACTGGAGATTGAACTGCGCCGCTTGTCAGAAAGTGTCAAAGATTGTAATTACCGTTAATTAACACTCTGATTTAGTTCATATTTTTCATAGAAATGGCAGCAAAAATGGCAGGGGGGTGTGCATTTTTTACTGAGGGCAAATTAAATACTATTCAGATGATGTTGGATCTTGCAGACTGTGCTTTGTGTAAACACGACAGCGTCATTAAAACACTAAAAAACATGCGCCGCGTCAGGTTACGTCAGCCTCGCTCTGACTGTGCCAGATTTGTTATTCAGATTTATGTGTCTGAGCAGATCTGATTGGCCACTGCTTAAACACTTCACAGGCCAGGGGACAAAGCTAAAAGTGTGAAGGGGGGGAGGGGTGCTGCATCCCTATAAATGGTGCAGGAAACAATCCCAGTGACATAGTCACTTCCCTGAATCACAGTCATTCTTGAGCTTTAAACAGTATTATGTATTGGAGACAGACAGGAGATGGGGAGGCACCTTTCCCTCTATATTTGATACAGGAGTTCGGAGTCTTTTGTGAATCACACTCCTTTGATGTCCAAAATCGCGCTAAAATTTTTATTCCTGGTACAGGCATGTTTGAGTCCATATTCACTGTCTGCAGAAGAAATGAAAATTTAAAAGTGATGAGCCACATATATCCCTCATTGATTTTTAGCAGATCATTGCAGGCCTGCACCTTATTTTGGTATTGCGATTGGGGAAGACAGGGGCTAATTAATCAGCTGATAATGTTTGTAGCCTTAATTAGAGAGGTTAGCTATGACGAATCATGTCGTCATGTGGCAGTGGTGGTACGCAGCACAAGAGTGACTGTAAACTCTGGGTGCTTGCTTGGTGCAGGTACTGGGCATCTCTGAGGAACCTGGTGGTGTCGTTGATGAACTCCATGAAGTCCATCATCAGCCTGCTCTTCCTGCTCTTCCTCTTCATTGTGGTCTTCGCTCTGCTGGGCATGCAGCTGTTTGGGGGCAGGTATAGAACCGGATCTCCCACCCCATCACTATCACTTGTGGTTTTACGGCCAGAAGCACTGCTTCAGGGCTGCCTTTGATGCAATCAAGTTAATTCCTATTCATGTCAAGCTGTTTGCCTAACATGGCAGACACTGTTTCTTTGTGGTCCCCAAGTTATATTTTTGTATGTCAAAAGCCGGTTTCTGCTGGACAAAGTTTAACAATCCACTTCCCAAGCACTGCTGTGTGGCTGGAAGTCATAACGAGTGAAGTGTATATTTTGGGTGCACAAGTTTGCCTACAGCTTGTCACGATGATGAGGACATTCTGTTGAAATATTTTGTGGCCTAAACCATTGTAACACCCATCGTTTTACAGAAACAACAATGTATCTTTAGAAATCCTCGACAATGTCGGAGTATTGCTTGGGCTCGGGCAAGAAAACAGTCACCTTGTGCAATGTGCGTCCTACTCAGACGTCACCCGTGCTCCTGTCTTTCCCACAGGTTCATCTTTGAAGATTACACCCCAACCCATTTTGATACTTTCCCAGCTGCCATCATGACAGTGTTTCAGGTTCGGTTTGGAAACCTCGACCGTGTATGACTGTGTTAAATAAAGAGAATCCGTACGATCTGTTAGCTTGAGGCCGTAATACCATGATTCGTAGTAAATAATAAAATGAGCATCACAGAGAATATTGCTGGCAGACATGGGTCAGATGTCTTGTTTTACATGAGACAGCACAGGAGGCCCTTGTGCACAATGCACTGGAGATTAAAGATTAAGTTAGTGTGCCTGGATGTGCTTCTGCTCATCCAGATACTTACTGGGGAGGACTGGAACGAGGTGATGTACAACGGGATTCGCTCCCAGGGCGGTGTGAAGACAGGAATGTGGTCCTCCATATACTTCATTGTGCTCACGCTGTTTGGGAACTGTATCCATTTGAGAAGTCGTGTTGTGAAGATGGAGGTCAGAAGGTCGTAGGTGATAGTCGATTGTTTGCTAGTCCATTGTTTTTTAATTGTTGTTTGTTTGCCAATTGTTTGTTTGCTTGTCAGTTGTTTGTTTGGCAGTTGTTTGCTTGTTGGTTGTTTGCCAATTTGTTTCCCAGTTGTTTGCCTCTTGGTTGTTTGTATGCCAGTTGTTTGCTTGTTGTTTGTTTGTTTGCCAGTTGTTTGTTTGCCTTGTTATGGCACAACTGGTTCCCGCCATTTCCTTGACGCAGCTGTGACCAGATACGCTTCTTAACGTCTTCTTGGCCATTGCTGTTGACAACCTGGCCAACGCTCAGGAACTTACCAAGGTAACTTGCCATGCCCCATCAGCCACCCACCCCCAGCTATGTATGATATGTGACCCTCTTCCTTTGGCAATCACCCTACATGCCATGTGGGACTGGGCGTCTGGTGATGTGTTAAAATGAAGTGAATCAGAGGCTATTAGAGGTGACAAAATGAATGTCTTTTGTCAGGATGAAGAGGAGGAGGAAGAGGCCTTTAATCAAAAACACGCCCTACAGAAAGCGAAGGAGGTCGGCCCCATGTCCTCCTTCATGTCATCAGAGTAAGTGGTCTGTGCCCCCCCCCCATTCCCCCACCTGCCTGTAACCCCCCCATCCCCTGCACTAACAGTACTAACAGCCAAACATGTTAGCCTGGACCGATTCTACAGCTTGGATGGTAATGTTGGAGGAGCCCTTATTTGAGTTTTCATAAAACATTCACATTAATTAAACGAGGCAGCGCCCCCAACCACCCCCCCCCCCCACCACCACACACACACACACACACACAATGTCTGACGCACAATTTGGCACAATATTGCCTTTAATAATAAAAATAAACGGAAGGCGGATGACCTGCCTACTGAAGCAGAAAAGGCTCAGAACACGTATTGTCTGTAGAGGCTGGCTTTGCTGTTTTTTAGACTTAAAAGCCTTCATTCTCTCCTTATACATTTGGTTATGTAATTCATCACTGCCAGGTAAATTATTCTGTTTCTACGAAAGCATAGTGTATTAAAAATGCAGTAACGGTAATGGCGCACGCCATAACGATGCTGTGTAATAGGGACACATTCCCGACATGGACCTTACAGCGTAACCTATTTCACAGAGCAGTTTATCCTTTACACATTCTATTTTATGACAAATAGCGTCTGCATTAGTGTTTTAAACAATGGGCAGGACTTTGCATTTTCCCATCATGCCTTTGGCAAAATGGACCACTTCAGCTAACGTGCTGCACAACCCTAACACCGCGATGAGTGTTAAATGGCGAACAGAGGCACATTCATGCTTCTTTCTGAGATATTGGGATCATATGGGTTTTAGGTATTAGCGTATTAGGCTATTCCTTTAGGATAGAGGTTAACTCAGACACTGAGGTGACAGGAGCAGTTTAATGAATATTTTCCTTCTCTGTTTTGCACAGTGTTTGGCACAGATCAATAAACATGCTGCATTGTGTTAAACAAGGCCCACGGGACAGTGAGAAAGTTATTGGATCAGATGGCACTGTCTCAAAATCTTGGATCTAGGTCTTTTTCCTGAGGTCCCATTATTTCCCCTTCGACTTGCTTCGGTTACTCTGAGGTGCTATAAATTGACCAGTGGGTCACCATAGCTACTGGCAGGCTTCCCAGTAACTGCAGAGGAGGGGCTCAACTGTTGTCATAGAGACGGGTTTATAGGCGACCAAATGGTGAACCTTTAAAGTGGGATCGACTGCGATAAGCAGTGGAGGCTGTGTGGAAGCCTTAGTCGCTAAGTTCAGCTGTTATATGTGTAACAGTGTAGCATTTTAATTGTATTTTGTTTATGGTTTGCTGTCATGTGGTCAGACATGTATAGCATATTTCCATCCATTTCACTTCTAACTGGTTATCCTAGTCGGGAAGACAAATACATACAAACAGTTATTCCATTATAGCCCCACTGATTGGCTAACAAGGTTTCATGAAATCTCTTGTTTATAGATAGAAAGAAACAGTACAAAATGATTAATACTAGTATTTACAGTTTTTTCTATTTATTTTAGTATTCATATTTAGTAAAATATATTACTAGTTTTACTAGCCCTGCTAAGCAGGCAATTAAGTATAGAACAGCAAATATTTATGGATCTATGAACAGCAGTCCACTCTGCATCTCTACTGCAATCCCACGGAATATACATCATCCAAATTTAATGCGAGCAGTGTGTTTCCTTTTCAACAAAGGGAATATTTTTCTGTAGATGTATGTCCGAGGTGTGGAATTTATTTTAAAGATTGGTACATCTAAGATACACATCAAACCGGTCAAATTTCACTTGCCGAACGTTAAATGGTACTTACTGTAAGGTAGAGGAATGTGAGTGTGTGGCAGTAGCTCATTCTCTATTTATTGACCTATGACTAAAAACTAAACCTTGAAATAGTTTATCAAAGCAAAGTACAGCAGGAAGTCTTCACTATATTTCCTATGGCACCAAAGTATAAGCTGTAACCTGATTGTGTATGAGCATGGAACAGCACGCCCATGCATGCAGGAGCCCGGGAGGTCATCTGGTCCAGCTGCCATGCCCTTTGCCCTTAGCTGCCACTCACAACTTGGCATTACGCCATGAGTCCCAAGCTCACGATTTGGTAGATACATCAAATTAAGATTTCTGTGCTTAGATCGACTAGCCCAAGTTAAGGACAAAATGGCAGTCTTGGAACGTCTCCCAGGGTCAGGTATTATGCATGTCGCATACTTTATAAATACACAGACGTCAACAACTGCATGGTCCTTGCATGTCAGAAGCGATGATGTGAGAGAGTGAGCAGACCAGATGGCACCAGGTTGGTATGATGCAGGAGGGTTTCATGTTTCAGATACACTGGGAGAACATCAGACACACTATGTACACCATACTGTATAAGCTATCCTAGGCTGTAGCTTATGGTCCGGTGAACATCGGGGCCACGTCCTGGACACACCATGCTGACGTCAGCCTTGGGCTCCCAGATAAATGATCAGGTCATGGTTGGGATGCTAGTCACAGGCTAGTCACAGAAGCCACACTCACAATCACTTCACCTAACCTATTTGAAGCATGGGAGGAATTCAGAGTATCAGGATGGAAGCTGCAGGACCACGGAAATGATACACGTGGAGCAGGCGGCTGGACGGGAACCGTCACAGAGGCATGAGGCGCACATGCTAACCATGAAACCACGATGGCCAGTTATCAGCTATAAAAAACAATAAACTTGCATATTCTCACTGGCTAACTCCGGTAGCATGATATTCCCAGCCACTTACTTTAACTTTGCTTGTCACGTAGCTTCAGGCACCATAGCGGAAAGGCAGCTTTGATCTCAGAGATCAGGCACCAAGCCAGGTTGGGTTTAGTCCGCTGCATGCAGTGGGCAACATGGAGATGAGAAACCAGCGCATGGCTCTGCTGAGCATGGCCTCCAGTCCACGTTGAATGTTGGAGTCAGGAAGACAGAATTGGGGGGGGGTCAGACACGATTCACCATTCGTTCCTGGGGGTCCTAAGTTGTGCGTTAGGTTGTGAAATTCATTTCTATGTTTTATTCCTGTGCCATATTCCTGAGAGTCTTAACATTTCAAAACTATCTGAATACTGTATGTGTTGCTTCTGTTGATGTTGTTCTGATCTAATACTGCTACCATCTTGTTGTCATGTGACTTTGCCCGCCAAGTGACATAGACCAAAACTTCTTTCTAAAAAGAATCATTTCTGTTAAATAATAATAAGATAACAAATTTACTTTTTACATGTTTTACATGTATAAACGATTCCCAAGAAACAAAGGCTTAGATATATTTTTATCCATTGATATATTACTTTACATGCAAATATCTGAACAATTTAAATTTTACTGTGCTAACCTTGTCAGAATCTAATTTCTTTCTGTTTTTTTCAGTTTTACCTAATTTTCACCTTGTTATGGACTGTGTCACTGGGATTGTTCTGTGTTTGTTCACCAAAACACTAATGTCTTGTTTTCAACCAATCGCTCATTGATTACACGGACTGAACAAGAGTACGGGTGTGAGTGAGTAAGTAATGCTGTCTGTTCACTTCTTTTCTGAAACATCTTGCCTGAATCTCGTTTAAATCCTGTAACTGTTTTACTCTGCTGCCTGCTGTTACCATTTGTTTTTGTTTTTTATGAGATGTAGACCTCCTGTCCTCTACACCTCGTTTTATTGTTATTACAGCATAATGAATAGCTTTAACGTTACTGCTACAGATGGCAACTTTCATGAAATGCCACCAGGCCTTAGGTTGTTTTGGGTTGTTTTTTCGAGTCGATTCAAATTGAGGAGGGCATTCCCTGCACGCGGCCCGCTGCGAAAATTTCCTATAAATGCTAAATGCTGAAACGCTTATACAGGGGTGGGTCGCAGTTTGAGGAGGAAGGCATTAGGAAATGCATTAAGAGGATGCTGTGCCGTTGACCTTTTTAAAGTGATGATGTGTGACGGCCTGTGCGGCACAGGACTGACGCTGTGTCTGTCCTTCTCTTTCAGCAGCAGGAGGAGGCCCTATCTGTACAGAAAGCGAGCCATACACAGGAGCAGGCCGGCCTACGTTATGGAGGCCGCGGCGGAGAGCCTGTCGCGTGGCCCCCGGGGCCAGTCCTTCAATGCCTCTAACTCTTTCATGTCCAGGAGGGAGAGGAGAAGGCGCATGACCATGTCCGTGTGGGAACAGAGGACCAGCCAGCTACGGAGGCATCGGCAGATGTCGAATCGAGAGGTGCTCTACGGCACCCCCAAAGAGGACCAGGACACGTCCCCGGGCTGCCCCCATCACAATAACCCCACACCCATGGGCAGCCTGCATGGCTCTCAGGAGCCCCCCAGGTCCGTGGCGCTGAAGGGGCCCGAGCCCCCCATGCCCAGCGACGTGCCCTCAACCGAGGACCCGACTGCCGTGACCATGCTGCTGCCAGACTCACCCCTGCCTGTGGAAGTCACCCTTCCCGTGCCCGCGGAGTCGGACTTGGCACAGCTGCCGGCGCCGGACGAGAAGGTGGGGAATCACTGCCACGCGCCGCTGGACGTTCACCGGAGCCCCCGGCTGAATGGCGAGAGGAGGCAGCGAGTGGCCCGCAAGATTCGACCCCCCCTAGGGGACACGCTGTCCCCGGACTCGTGCGTCCGCCCCAGGAGGCACCGGCACCGGGAGGCACAAGCTGGCACCGAGAAGCCCTCTCCCCACAGCGAGGAACGGAGCGATGCTGGCGACACGGAAGAGGAGGACTGGAAAGCGGCCAGTGATGGGGGCACCAGGCAGCAAGAAAGAGGAGAGTCTGAAAATGGGTAAGAGGTGCGGAGGGACATGGGTTCAAATCCCAAAAGTAACGGGACAAGAAGCACATTTCCAGATCTGTGCTTTAATATAACCTGCAAGAAGAGGCCGGGGCACCTTCAGGAACCCTAACCTCACCAAGCGATGACACTAAAATGTCCATCCATCCATCATCTAGCCACTTACCCTGGTCAGGGTTGCCTGAACACAGAAATGCACCGATTAGTATTTTTTAAAAAGGCTGACCTTAGTGACACATCTTCAGTAGAGTGTCTTTCCAGTGGGAGTACTGTACATACTACCTTTTTATTCAGCTGCAAAGTTCATTCTGAAATGAAAATGAAATGTGGTTTATTACTGATTTAAGCAGTGAGCTCCACTGTCCACTTGATGGCACTGAACAAGGCAATTCACATTTTCTGGAGGACATCAGATCCTATTTCTTCCTTATTATTTTTTTTTTTGTAAATCTCCTAAAACGTCTTACAGCTACTGCATTGGGATATTACATGACATTTGTAGACAAAAAGTATGTGTTTTTGTGTCTTGCATATATATGCCGTTATTTAAATTATATATAAAAAATGCTTTCATATCTCATCGTGACCCTCACCAGTACATCTGTCTATGAAGATGGATGGATCGATGCTTTCGATCTTCCATGCCACATTCAGAAATGCATAACTGTCTTTTCTGTCTTAGTATAGAAAAGTGCTCATCTTTTTGTGTCCAGATTGAATAGTCTGGAGTCCCCAGGTTGCCGTGATTCCCTCAAACCCAAGCCCAACCTGAACAACTCCCCGGGTCACAATGGCGAAGCAGCTAGGGACCTGGCCACAGGGCACACGGACCTGCAGATCCCCAGGGATACTGTCAAGAAGGAGGGCCAAGCTGAAGCTGAGAACAGCCTGAACCAGGAGAAGTCACCACTGAACACGAGCGTGGTGATCGAGGTGACCGACGTTCAGCCAGCCCTGGAGCTGACCCCTATCGCAGGTATTCGGACAGCCCACTTCCCCTCCCCGGCTCTGTGGTGTGGATACTGGGGGTCCGTCTGGGCACAAGGGTAGGGGCACGCTCTGAGTTATCGATTTATGGCCGCTACACAGCGGCCTGCAGAAACACTGGTCACAATTACAGCATCAAACAGGGACTGCACTACTCACCCGTGAAAATGATCATGTTCAGGATGTACTGTAGGTCAGCAGCTGGCTTTAGGTTGAAGTGAGTGTGATTTTTCATTGTCCTTATGGTGTATAAAGGCAACGTTTGGCCAGGGTTCACAGCAGTCAGATATAATATTTTTTCTTGAGTCAGTAGTATGTTACCAGCGCCACTCATTAGTGAGAAATTTCATGGTGTTGTGTGGCAGTGTTTTGAAGATCATGGATCCTGTATCAGAGTTGTGGCTTTAGCTCCCACATACCCAAAAGCCAGTAGTATTGATAAGCAAACCAGCTGGTGTTCAGATATCAGTAAGTGTGTTTCACTGGATGAGATCCACAGTGGTCGCTACGCTAATCCCAGGAGTTTTAGTATTTATAACTCATTTATTCACATTAATTTCTGGTATATTAAAGCCACAGAGGATGAAAGGTAGGCATAGATTAAAAAAATATCAGCATGTATCTGTTAATGATGCAAACATTAAAACTACTTCAGAGATTAATGTACTCTAAAATAGAAATAATAACAAAATATTGGACCCAAAAACACCTATAACTGAAAGATTTTAAGAGTAATGATATTTTTGATTAATTATGTTTTGCCTTTTTAATTGGGTGGCATGGTGGTGCAGTGGTTAGCACTGCTGGCATACTGTTCTGGGACCTGGGTTCAGGTGTCTGGTGTGGCTCCATGTGTGTGGAGTTTGCATGTTCTCCCCATGTTGTCGCCGGGTTTCTACCGCGTACTCCAGTTTTTCTTCCCCACAGCACAAGAACATGCTAAGGTGAATTAGAGTTACCAAATTGCCCATAGGTGTGGCCGGTGTGTGAGTGTGCCCTGCGATTGGTTGGCGCCCCATCCTTTGTTGTTCCCTGCCTTGTGCCCAAAGCCCCCGGGATAGGCTCCGAACCCCGGCAACCCTGAATAGGACAAGCAGTTTCAGAAAATGGATGGATGGGATATTTTTATTGTAAAACAATACAACTGAACCTGCCCCTGACAGCTGACAGTACAAATTTGTGGCTGCTTTGGAGTGTGGTGTTTTCTGGTGGGATGAACGATCCCACTCTTGTTCCTGACAAGGAGGCCTAAGGAGCCACGCAGACCTGCATCCCTGGGCTGGCGGTGAATGAATCCCCCTCATCCTGCATGCTTGGAAGGTGTTTTTTCCCAGGAGCGCTTTGGGATCCTTCCCTGAGCAGAGGGGCAGGGTCTCCAGCTCTTTAATTGTATCGATTGGTTCCACCTGTCCCTCTTTACGCTGGCATTTTCTGTTTCGTTTGGCCCTGTGTAACCTAGGAACCAGTGACGCCAGCCCCAAGCCCAGTAATCTCTCTCTACTAGTTCATTTCCCCTCTGCTACAATGTATCAGTCTCTATTTATTTGTTGTTTTCCTTCATTGTTTGTGAACCAAGCTGTCTTGTTTCAGACTCATTCATATTAGCAGGAACCTGCCCCATCCCCCTCTAAGCCTGAAATGGGAGTATTTTGTAAATAAATGAGTTCCTTGCTGCCGAGTTCCCTTTTCGTATGATTTTATTAGCATTTTTCATAGTAGGTTAATGGTAAACGATAGCGAATGGCTTTTAGCGACGCGCCTTGCAGATAACAGTGTTTTTATTCGCCTCAGAGCATCTTCAGGGAGGACAGGGCCTCTATTCATGGAGCACATGCGGTCAGACAGTCTTTGGATGGCAGTGATATATGTCACACATACGCCCAGATTTTCTCGTCTCGGCTCGGTTGGTGTTTTATGGGATATCGCGAAACGACGGCCGAGTTATTTCCGACCGTCGCCAGTCAGGGGCGGTTTGCTTTGAGAAGTGAGAACCATCAGTCCTGTAGAGCCTGTGCACTGGTGTGAGGCAGGGTGCAGTGTAGCAGCAGGTAAACATCAAAGCATTTTTTATTTAAGCACTGAAAAAAGATCTGTAATTAACTTTTGTATGTGCCCTTAAGAATATCCGAATTTCAAGAATACTGCCTATCCCTGTGTCAGATAGGCGACACTGCACACTGCATGAATTGGACGAGGCAATTCATGAACCTTCCTTGTGTTTTGCAGTGAACAGTAAAGATGTGGAGACTGCCAAATCTGAGAAGGAGGACGAGGAGGGCTCCAGCCCGCCCAAGTCTGCCCCACCCAACAGCATGTTCATCTTTAAACCCGATAACCCGTAAGGTCGCATTCGTAGACGATCTGGGTCCATTCTGCGGAGAATCACCCCACAGGCTCTGCACACATGACACACCCAGCTGGCCACGCACAGCCACATGCCCGACCACATTCTCACAGTGAGAGCCAGTGCGTTCCGGCTTGATTGGCTTCATTTTATCTCGGTTTCTTGGCAGATGCTTTCATGCAAGGAAACTGCTTCACATTTAGTTTTACCGTCTCTTGGAACCAATTTGGGTCAAGTGAGTTGCTCACTGGTCCCATAGCAGAAGCTATTAGGGATCTTGAATCAGCCAGCGCCTCTCTGAGCCGCTGGCCAGTTTTCTGTTCCTCTCTTTCACGCCCCTAGAGTTCGGACAGCATGTCACTACGTGGTGAACCTGCGCTATTTTGAGATGTGCATCCTGGCGGTGATCGCGGCCAGCAGCATCGCCCTGGCTGCCGAAGACCCCGTGCACACCAACTCCGACTGGAACAAGGTGAGCGCCCCAGCCAGCCAGCCAGCACTCACCCCAGCATTTTCATACAGGACGTGCCTCGGCTATCTGTGCAACCATCTCTGTTTCTGAAGAGCTGTCATTGCTCGAGGATGCTGTCTTGTTTCCCTCTAAAAACCAAGGAGATATGCAGTTATGGCCTAATGCAAATGGTTTATACTCTTTTTAATGGTGATAATCATTTTTAAGGTATTACAGAAACATACCCCCTCCACTGCAGGATGAAATCAAATTACCGCAAGTTTTGAAATTTCTGCTCAAATCAACTCAGCCATGATAACAGTTGAGTTAATGGGCTTTGTTAAAGGCCCCTATCAGGACTTAATGGGAGACTCTCAACAGGATAACTGAAATTACGAGGAGGAAAACTAGAGAAAAGCTGAACACCTGCTATAAGAAAGCAGATGGGGGGGTGGGAGGGGCAAAAAATGAAGACGAACAGTGACAGACAATTAGTGTAAGACACGAATGGAATGGGTATTACCGTAATCGTCATTAGCATTGAAGATGACGATTGTGGTGCTGAAATGGATACTTGCCGTTGCCATGGAAACAGTTAAATAACAGAAGACGCCAGTAGCCAATTCCAGCTTTTCAGACAGGAACTGAAGTGTCTTGTTCCTACATTTGTGAGGAGTACATACTGAAAGTTCTCCACAGTGAATCCATCCATTTGCGTTCCACCCACTTATGCTGTTCAGGGCTGCAGCAAAAGTGAATTTTACACGGAGATCGACTGCTTTTTGCAACAAAAACATGCAAACACTTGATTTAAGGCCATTTCAAGTCTGTATTTTTTGTCCAAAATTGTCACATGTTTAAAAATAAATACCTCACATTTTGTCAATCACGTTAACACACCAAATTTACACCTTTCGTCCGTCATTAATTTTTTTGAATATCTGCCGATCACCTTGAGTGTACTTTCCAATGGCACAATTTGGATTGGCCATTAAACTTGTGTGTGTGTGTGTGTGTCTACCTTAAACATACCGCCTGCTGCTGGTCAGGACCAGCTGGGTCACGGACATTGGAATGATCCCAGTATTGTTAGCAGCTTATCAAACTGGACCACTGACATTCTAAATTACACTGTGAAACAATGGAGATAATTCCGCAGTTCCCGTATCAGCAGTTGAAATTGATAGATCCAGTATTTTCTTTATTTTATTCCAACTCATGAGAAGTGAGACAACCACAGAATCATCCTCACTGCTTGACAACTCCATTTTGTCTTGTATTGTGAATTTTCACAATTATATAATAGTTAAATGAGTCGGACTAGGTTTCTGTGCGTAATGATTTTTATCAGATGACAAATTAAAAAACACACATAAAATTCAGACCTGGTTTGCAAAGGCCTTTATTAGGACTGGTTTTATAAGCAGTAACTGAAGAACTTGGGAGGACTCAGTGAAAACCATTGCACTGCTTTGCAGAGTTCATCTGAACTTTCTCAAATTTAGTGCTACATGTCCCTGTTGCTCCAGATGCATGACTGAATGACTGCTTCCCCTTTGCATTTTGCAGGTCTTGCGCTACTTTGACTATGTTTTTACTGGGGTCTTCACCTTTGAGATGATAATTAAGGTGGGTGATTCAAATATACAGATATTTTTTTTCTTAAAACTGTATGTGCTGATTTCCAGAGGAAGTGGATATTTTTAATGACCTACTTGAGTTTAATTTAAAATATTCAAATATATTTGAAATGATTTCTGTGTAACAAAATCAGCTGTTTTTAATTTTTAATGAAAGTTCAATATGCACCATATATAGTTATTTATCACAAACTTCCTTTCTTTCGATTAATATTTTAGGTGTCGGTCATGATTTCCAGACAGCACCCAGATTCTAGTTGATCTGTTGAACCTATTTTTTATGTATGTGTTATTATCATTGGCTGGGATGCAGTTACAGGCTGAATGTTAGCTAATGTAAGCCTGCATTCCATGTCCACAGATGATCGACCAAGGCTTGATCCTACATGAAGGCTCCTACTTCCGTGATTTGTGGAACATCCTGGACTTCATTGTGGTGGTCGGAGCTCTGATTGCTTTTGCTCTAACGTGAGTCCCCCGACTTTCCGGAATGTCATTGCCTCAATGTGGAACCAATGTGCATTGCACATTGCAACTGATGTGCATGCATCCAGCAAGCAGTTTGAGGGGATTCTGAATGACTGAGGTGCACGTGGAAGCCCTGCTAATGCTACAGACACTGCATAAGCTACAGAAAGTCATGATGAAGCTGAACTCTTATAGTGCAGTTCATAATTGAGCTCTGGTCTGTGAATAACTGCTTACGTTTTATCTGTTTCTTATTCTTTCTGATTTTATTGCTGCGTACCTTCCAGGAACGTGATTGGGTAAAACATTTTCCATTTCTTATTGTCATTTCTTTTTAACTTTTTAACTTGACATAACCTGTTTTTTTTCCCTGAAAATCGGCAATCATAGCAAGGCTTTCTCAAAACTTTTGTTGATTTATCTTCAATGGTTATTTCTGGATTACTGTGTATTTCTAATCTTGATGACCATAGCTTAGCAAAGTAGGGATGGTAAGATTCACCGATTCGCATCGGTGCACCGGCATAAAAGTTTACGATGCGACTGCCCTGATTAAAAAAGTGTATACTTGATACAATATGGGATGAACTTGGGATGCATCGTTTGTAATGTCTTTGCAGCAGTAAAATCCGATGTATTAATGTAGAATAGTGAGTGAAATCATTTTTCTTTATTAATTTTGTATTATTGTGTTATTAATGTTTCTGGGGGTCATTATACCAACCACAGTGTTGCATTACACTGCATTGCAATAGGGGTGAATCGCATTGTATTGCAATTGTAATTGCTTAACTTGAATCTTTAATGTGTTGTACCATTAGCAGTGTATTGAGGTGTTTATTGCATTGCCATAGAAATAGAGATGCACATCCATGTAATGGATGGGTTTAAATATTTTCTCACGCAAAAGGTGGATCTACTTGATTGTGTATCAATGTCTGCAGGAATAGCAAAGGTCGGGACATCAAGACTATAAAGTCTCTTCGTGTCCTCCGTGTCCTCCGGCCTCTAAAGACCATAAAGCGACTTCCCAAACTTAAGGTACGGTGCTAATGTATGGACCAGGCTCCTAGAAACATTAATCAGTAACATGATGACATACAATATGTAAAGTCAAACAAATATGGTTTTATCAGCTTCAAAGGATTTCATTTACAAAAAGTTATTGATTTGAAGACACTAGTCTTTGCCCCTTCCTGCCATTCTGTGATGGACCATCAGGATGAGTTCCACTGGAATAGTAATGGGTGCTGAGGATCACCACTTGCCTCTGCCTAGTCTGGGTGGATTACAGCTTTAAAACACATCACCTCTCATTCTGTAGGCCTTCAAGATGCATAAAACCCCATGCAAAAGTAGCAGCCTCATTCTGCCCAGCTCCATGTTTAGAGACAAAGCTCACACCTCCACAACAGCAAACAAAAAAACACCCCCTCATCTCACAAATTCAAAGCCCAAGGGACCAATTGTTTTTTCCCAAAGTGCTCAAGTAGGTACAGTAGGCGTAGCTTACAGGCAACACAGTCAAGCTGGAAGGCTGGACGGCTTCTGAATCGTGTTGAGGAATGAAATGACTGTGTGAATGAAAGGTTAAAGGACTATGATTCACTAGGTATGGTAATATACATGTCATTAACAATAGCAAAATTCAGAGCAAGCTACAACAAAGACAGTTGCATTCATATATTTGCAGTGGTTACTCCATCAGATCTTTTGGTAACACTTTACTTGAGATGACACAAATAATGCAGTAGTACACTCTTACTTAATGTATTAAGAAACTTAGTGTTAGTTATGTATTGATTTATATTCAATCGTCATTAATCAGTCATAACGGTTCATGTATTTCATTCAGTTGTTATATTTGTTCATTAATTTACATGTACCCCTTTCGGGTAAAGTGGTACCGATCGTTTAATTGAATAAATCCGAATATTAATGTCATTCTAAAGACGATGGCTATGTAATGGGTATTGTGGTACATCTGACTAATGGCTTGTCTGGTGTCCATTCAAATAAATGCTAATCATTTAGAAAATGAGTATTTTAGGACAAAATACATTTTGGGTTGGCCATGGAACTTATCCCAGGTCTAATAGAGGACAAGACAGGGTAACATTTTGGATATGATGCAATTTTATCACAGGGCACACTCACACACACGCACACATGCTAATGCTAACTATGACAGCCTTAACCCCTACCCAGCCCTAGCCATAACCATAAGTAACCAAACAAAATATTGCAGTTTAGCATTCTTAGTTTTTTCACTGCAGTCACAGATTTTTATAAAATAGAGTTTTCCCATATGGGGACTAGGAAACTGGACTACACACACACACACACACACACTACAGAAATGCCAGTTTACCTAATTTCATTTCATGTCTTACCCATTTTAGCACCATGCCATTCCCTGAAACTGAAACTATTAAATAATTTATAAATGTCTTAGTAAATATCTTCCCTGTTCTGGAGACATCACAGAGATGCAGTCTGCATGCAAACACTGGGTGATTAGTGTGACCAATGTGGCCAAAACCAGCAGGTAATTAGTGTTTCCTGCAAAACCATCCACTAGATTTGGAATCTAAAGCTTCACCTTACCATCCAAAAAACTAAAGGCCAAGCTGGACCATGTGTCCTCAAGGTACTTTTTGAGCATGTCTTCTTTATGGGTTTTAATGGTCAGGTGCAGTCCACATGGGACCTCCCTAACACTGGGCAGATAAGCACCTTCGCTGCAGCAAAGAGGATATGTAATAATCCATTTGGCACCTTTGAGATACGATCCTCAGTGATTCTTGACCTCAGCTGATATGGGAAATGTTCACCGTCTGGAAGGTTGCTGCAGAAATGACAGGGAACAATATTTAGCAATTGAGGCAGACTACAATGGCCCTGTAGGTATAAATGTGGGGAAAGTGAGTGCACTGCTTCATAAATTTATATTGTTTTTAAATAAAGAAGCTTTCTATCTTCTCCATATGGGGGCTGTATAATCAACTAGAAAACTAAAAAGAGACTGACAGTGTAATAAATTGGAGCAACCAAAGAAGGTTTAATTGGCCTCAGTTTCCCCAAACTTACCCATCCCTTTCCTCTCAGGGCAAAGCAGGCTCTATTGAATATAGAGGAAATGAAGAGAAGGATGACTTACTAATTGAACAAAGTTCAGCTGATATTAGTATCATGAGTTGGAAAAATTGCTCATTTTTGCTGCAGGGGCTGGTAAAAAAAGAGAGAAAGAATTATTGGCCAGTTGCTGATTTAGGAAGGTTTTCATTACGGTGTTTTTTAAATATATAATTACTTCCTCTTAGAGAGGAGTGGTTTGATTTAAGAATGAATCACTTATGATAAGAGCCTAGACCTTTACATCCGGAATGTCTGTGTTTCAATGGAACTCTGACCTAATGGCCTTATTACAGTGGTAAAACTGCGATGTAAATTGCCTTCACATTCAGTATGTAAGATAATATCCATGTTCCCAGTTGACTGCATTTTCTCCACCTATTTCCCATTGTATCTGTATTCTCTCCTTGGCTTCCTTTGTAGGCAGTGTTTGACTGTGTGGTGAACTCCCTCAAGAACGTCTTCAACATCCTCATTGTCTACAAGCTCTTCATGTTCATCTTTGCCGTCATTGCAGTGCAGCTTTTCAAGGGGAAGTTCTTCTATTGCACAGATGGGTCTAAGGACACACAGAAAGACTGCCAGTAGGTGCCTGCTGAGTCTTTTATCACATCCATCCAAATGTCCTGCTTTCAAACACATGGTGCAACATCCTTTAGGACTCTACTGTCCTATTCATACGTTTCATGAATCAAAAGTGATTGAACATTGTGTTAGCCTGCCTTTGGCCACAAAGCATCGTGAAAGAAATTATACTCATTCCTGAATACCAACTGGGTGGTCTTGTACTCATCTTCTTTAATGCATCAATAGGCTCCATGATTTAAGAGGTCTCCTTTCTTTTTTGTCCCAGACGTGTTCCATCAGTTTGAGGTCTGTTTGCATGCTTTGTAGGGACGCCTCTTTTCCTGTATTACTGTGTCCTTTTTGAGTTCTGTCAAATGCCTCATCCAAGTCATTGTCATTGTGTGTCATACAGGGGCTTCTATATTGACTATGAGAAGGATAAGAAGCAGGTAAAGGAAAGGGAATGGAAAAGACATGATTTCCACTATGACAACATCATCTGGGCCCTTCTCACCCTGTTTACCGTGTCAACTGGGGAAGGCTGGCCGCAGTGAGTGACTCCATCATTTTGTATGAAGAGCAAGGTGCACAAAACTCTAGTCATGACCCATCTCATGTTGCAGTTTGACTTGTTAAAGGTGGTTTCCTACCTCGCGTCTGATACAGGGTCCTGCAGCACTCTATAGATGTGACGGAGGAAGACCGGGGTCCCAGCCGGGGAAATCGCATGGAAATGTCCATCTTCTACGTCATCTATTTTGTGGTCTTCCCATTCTTCTTCGTCAACATCTTTGTGGCCCTCATCATAATCACCTTCCAAGAGCAAGGGGACAAGATGATGGAGGAGTGCAGTTTAGAGAAGAATGAGGTGATTGTTTCTGCACATTTTATATATGCAGTATATACACTATATGTATATGTGTGTGTGTGTGTGTGTGTGTGTGTGGGCTTGCATAGATCACATTTGAGGACCAAATTGTTCCCAAAGTGTAGTAAAACCTGAAATTTCCCTACTTTTGGGGACATCTTTTGAGGTCCCCATTTGGATAACCTCACTTTTATAAAAATCTGTGAATGCAATCAAAAAAAGTAAAAAATGCCAAAAGTCTTGTATTTGGGTTGGTTACCTACGGTTAAGGTTAGGGATGGGTAGGGGTTAGGGTGTCGTTATTGGGTTTAGGGTTTTTCCTCATAGAAATGAATGGATGGTCCCCGTTTTATATAGGAAGACTGGTGATGCCATTTTAGCCACTTATATCGCGTCATCTGATCGGCGCTTCTGATCGGCCTTTATATACAGCGCCAATCAAATTATTTCAAAGGAATATCGCCCGATAATGATTGATGGCCTATTGATCGGAGCATCTTTAATATAGAAATTAATAATATATGTGTTTACTAAACGGCTTCTATATATGCGCACCTATACCACATACCAGGAATCCCTTAAAAACCACAAAGTAGAAAAGGATCATAAAAGCAAGCAATGCTTTATATTGCAATAAAAATTGAACTTCAGCATGTGTCCTGCCTTTTGTTTATGTCAGCAGTGTCTTTAACCAAACAGAGGCAGTCTCCTTGGTGCAATGTAAAGACCTGTTTTTATTTTGGAAATTTTGGAAAATTGACAAATGGGTCAGCATGGTGATGCAGTGGTTGGCACTGTTGTCTCACACCCCTGAGACCTGGGTTACAGTCTCCCTGTTCCGTCATGGCATTTCCTCTGGGTACTCCGGTTTCCCCCCACAGTCCAAAAACAATGAGGTTAATTGGAGATACCAAATTTCCCATAGGTGTGTGACTGCGCCCTGCAATGGGTTGGCATCCCATTCTGGGTTGTTTTCTGCCTTGTGCTCACAGGCTCCAGACGCCACACAACTCTGAACAGGACAAGTGGTTCCAGAAAATGGATGGATAGTTGGACATTGACAGAATCGTACAACACAGAGAATAAACATTTTTGAAAGGAGGCTTTAAAAGTATAATCCACGGCACATCATAGTGTGTTTGTGTATGTTTATGGTTTGCTGGTGGAATGTTATACTTACATAAAAATGACACCAGTGGCTTGAAGTTGAACTCCTCCAATGTTCAGATGTGGAGGCCCATGGAAACTCATTGGGATCACAGGGCTTCCCTCCAGGAAGTGTCCCTCCTTAAATATTGACCGTCTCCCAGGAGTTTCAAAGATCCTCTCATAGGCCACCCGCCTCCCACAGACAGAAGCACACATGTGAGCGAGATGTTTCTGATTCCGCACTTTTACATCACAGTGTGAACCACTCTTTGGCATGTTGTTAAGTCACAATGACATAGTTTGGAGAAGTACCATTGAAACTACAAAGAGTTTCCCTCAGCCAGTCTATGACGAACATGGTCTAAGGCTACATTCGCATTACCAGGCTGAAGTGACTTGAATCTGATTTTTTACCTTAATGTGGATACAAAAATCCGATCTTTTCCAAGGGGTGTTTCTCAGTTTCCTATGACTTTTATATGTGATCCTAGATCGGCTGCGTATCCAATTGACATCCATGCGACATGAATGAGGATGGTCAGATTGGCATTTGTGTGGTTTTTTTGTTGTTGGTGACACAGATGCATCAATGTGTGCATGCGTGCCATTTCCGAGAACAGATGCATTCACATGACAGTCAGATACAGGCCATTTGAGTTGTGCTGTTCCAGCTAAAGGCTTGTCTTTCCGCTTGTTTCCTTCTCTCTGTCGTTCTCAGAGGGCTTGCATAGACTTCGCCATTAGTGCCAAGCCGCTGACTCGCTATATGCCTCAGAACAGGCATAGTTTCCAGTACAGACTGTGGCACTTTGTAGTCTCCCCGTCTTTTGAGTACACCGTGCTGACCATGATCGCTCTCAACACGGTCGTCCTGATGATGAAGGTAAGAATATTCTAGTTACCTTTCTCTCACTCACTCTATTTGTCCTTGTAACAGTGCAACATGGAAGCCATTCCCACAATTTTGCTTACCTTTGCTAATACATACTGTAGTCTATATAGTTTGAAGGTGTGTCCCACACCGGGAAGATCAGTTAAATGCAAAGTTATTCCAGTCTCCAGTTGCAGCTTTTCCCCTTCTCTCTCCCTCCTGCCCTCTTACTCTCATTCCCTCTCTTTCTCTCTCTCTCTCGCTCGCTCTCCTGCAAGCAATCATTCCTGGAAATGACACTGAGTCAGACAGTCTGGTCAGACACCATGAGTCAGTGCCTATTAAATAATGATCTGAACCCCCTGTCTGATATTTCACCTGCCCTCATTAATTCTCCTTGCATCTCACAGAAGACTTACACCTCTGACGGTGTGGCAGATACAGCCTAAATTCTCCCTGCCGTTAATGTGAGGGGATGCCTTCTGTGCTAGTTCATGCTTATAGGCCAGTTTGGCTCAGCGCACATGGGACCCTTGGCGTTACACAGAGCCATAAATCACACTAAAAGGGTGAATGTCCCTCTCAGATGGCCCCAAAGGTGTCCCCAGTATCCTAGTTACCGTTTGCAATACTTTATGCTGCTGATTTGTTTCAGGCGGAGGTTGTGTGACTCTTAACCTTCTTGCTCCCTCACTTCCTTCCACTTCTTGCCTGCAGTACTATTTGGCACCGATGAATTACGAAGCTGCGCTGAAGCACCTCAACACAGCCTTCACTATGCTCTTCTCCCTGGAGTGCATCCTGAAGATTCTGGCCTTTGGCTTTGTGGTAATGCTGCTGCGAACAGTTGGATCCTCAACGAGGAATACAGAAAAAAGAGCCGCTCCCTTTGTCTGCCTCATCGAGAAATTCATACTGTCAATCACCCCAGTTGCCACAGTTACAGCTTGCCTCCTCTTTTACAGAATTACTTTCGAGACACATGGAACATATTTGACTTTATTACTGTACTTGGCAGCATTACGGAAATAGTGGTTGATTGGCTGGTAAGTTTTTAGCACTTTGCATCGTGATGCTGGCATTTGATTGCATCTAACAGGCATGCTTTTCTATGTCTGATCTCCACCTCTTTGGGTAAATTAATTGTCTTGTGCCTTTTATCAACCCCCGAGTCGCTGAAAATGTTCAACATGAGCTTCCTGAAGCTCTTCCGGGCAGCCCGGCTAATCAAGCTACTGAGACAGGGCTACACCATACGCATCCTGCTATGGACGTTCGTTCAGTCGTTCAAGGTGAGCTGCCCTCGCCTGACAGCCAAACCTGCCAAATGACATGTGGTACAAGACATCCATCAAGAACCATTTCAATGATATTGTCTCAAAGGAGATTTGGAAACAGTATCTTTGTCTTCCTGTCACAGGCTCTTCCCTACGTCTGCCTGCTCATTGCCATGCTGTTCTTTATATATGCAATTATTGGAATGCAGGTGAGCTCTGGCCTAGGTTCCTTTAGTTTACTGCAGTCATGGCTGCTAATGTCACGCTTTGTGCAACGGGCTCACTCGAGTGCTTTCTAAATGTCACCGAAGGTGTTTGGAAACATCAAGCTGAGAGACGACCGTACCATCAACAGGCACAACAATTTCAAGACCTTCTTCGGTGCACTGATGCTGTTGTTCAGGTTGGGGGATTAGCCTGAGTATGTATCAATGAACACATTTATTCTTGTGGTTTTAACGTGGAGGCTCTGTTGGTGTCTGTGGCTGTTGTGTTGCTTTCCTTACAGGAGTGCAACTGGGGAATCTTGGCAGGAGATCATGTTGTCCTGTTTGGGTGGTCAAGAATGTGAGGCAGACAGCACGATTCAGTCAAGTCTCAATGCTTCTGGCACATCTGAAGCTTCTGACCATAACACGGGTTGCGGCACAGAATTTGCCTACTTCTACTTTGTTTCCTTCATCTTCTTCAGCTCGTTCCTGGTGAGCGTGCTCATACAGGCAAATGAAAAGAGTGCACTAGAGAAGGGGTGTTTCTCAATACCAAGAATGAAGATTGTACTTGTGGTCTTGGCAAGACCTCTCTTATTAACTTGCCTTCCAAGAACGCACTTGGGGCACAGTGAATCATGGCATTGGTCTCATTCGGTGAGGATGCAACCAATGTATCCTTGATATTTGGGGCGGGGCAAGAATGACATCCGTGGATTTTTACGTTTTACCTCGTCTTTACTTCTGTTCTTGAGTATTGGAACAAGAATACAAGTACTGTCAAGTATGCATATTGAGAAACACCTAAGATCATGATCAGTAATGGCACCTCTCACTGCAGATGCTGAATCTCTTCGTGGCTGTGATCATGGACAACTTTGAGTACCTGACCCGTGACTCCTCCATCCTGGGTCCACATCACCTGGACGAGTTTGTGCGCATTTGGGGAGAGTACGACCGTGCAGCATGGTAATGTCGTCATATCATCCCAGCATCCCACTACCTTCCACAATATACCCTAAACATGATGCTGTATGCCAGCATCAATGCAGGGTGGGTCACCGCCTCATTAAAATAATCATGCCTCATTGGTTGATGCCGTTGTACTTCTCCACCACCTACTTAAACCATACTGTAACAAATACGCTCTTTAATGTTTTCGCATTGCTAACACGGTTCTTGCATATGTTTGTCTATAAACACTTTTAAAAACAATGTTCAGTGATTCAACACTACAAACTCATGTTTGCCGGTTAAAACAACTTCCAAATTTTTCTTGTTGATATCAGTTGATCACTAGTTTTGTAATTAAATATTTTATCATAAAACATGCATCTTCGCTGAATATCAGTATAGGCAGTCCCTAGGTTAGGAACAACATCTGTTCTCTAAGTCTGTCTTTAAGTTGAATTTATAGGTAAGTTGGAATAATAATAATAATAATAATAATAGGCAAGTTGCTAATAGTATGCATTAATAGTAAAAGTAGCTATGTACGGTACTAATGTACCTCAAACCAACGAACTGCTGAAGCTGTGCAATGTGTTCAGAAGCAGCACAAAACAGTGCGTTTGTTTTTATGAACCATTGTATTTAACCCAAATTTTTAATGTAGGCTTCATGCTTCCTTTCGTAAGTAGAAGATGTCAGTAAGTCAGGCATTCTTAACCCAGGGACTGCCTGTAAAGCACATTCATTTCTACATCTAATCCTAGAATCTGGCTATGGTTTTCTCAGATTTGTGTTTTTCTAGCTTTCGCACATAATTTTATGAAAATCCAAAATAAATATGTTTTGCTGAAATCCTATCACGGGTCTGTTGCCAAATCTGACCCTGTTAAAATATGAATATGAGATGAGCATAAGCATTATGAATGTTATGTAACACTGTCACTAATATAAATGAATTTGGTGGACATCTGACTGGGGCTTCAGTGAAGGTCTCATGGAATGATACTGATCTTGTGTCCTCCTGAACTTCTGCTCACCACATGGCTTGGATTTAGCTTGCAAGCAGGTCAGCGGCAGTAGGTTCTACAGTCCAGCATCTGGGCTCTTGTCCTCATTGGACGCGTTCCCTTCTCTGTGGGACCACACCATCAGTTATCTGGGCCTGAGAGGGCAACGTGCTGTGAGCCCCCACCCTCTCACTCCTGTATGGTACACATCGGACCATATGTCCACCCAAAGGACATGTTTGACTAAGGGAGCCTGCAGTTTCTCAAGTATGAATGGCACTTGGATCGAACTGCCAGGGCTATAAATTGGCGAATGATGTCAGATTAAAGGCAGAGCGTCAATGAGCAGCACGGTGGCTCAGTGGGCAGCACTGTTGCCTCACACCTCCAGGGTTGGCAGTGTGGCCACTCTGCATGTGTCGACTTTCCGTCTTCCCTCCATTTTGCATGGGTTTCCTCCAAACACTCCAGTCATTTCTCATAGTTCGATGACGTGCAGTTAGGTGAATTGGCGTTTCTGAATTCCCTGTAGCGTGTTTCTTTGTGTGTGTACGTGCCCTGCGATGAGCTGGCATCCCATCTCCCAGCCTTACTCCCTGTGTTGCCTGGGATAGGCTCCAGACCCCCCACCCACAACATGGGACTGTCTATGCAGCTACAAGATGGTTGTTATAGTTGCTGTTATGATGTTGCAGTGCTTGTACACCATAGAGTAAGTTTAGAGGTGATAGTAATAAACGCTTCTACAGCAGACTGCTCACTCACACAGTGGAGATTAAACTTTATTAATCCATGACGCAAGGGGGGATATTTGTTGTCCAACAGAACAGCCCCCCCCCCAAATTAAACAAACAAATAAATAAACAAACAGGAAGTACACAACCCAGTGCAGATGGCAGGGTACAGGCATGAGTCAGATAGAGCTCGGCTGGGGATAGATGCTCACAGGTGATGCAGGCCGTGGTTACAGCTCATCGTGCTGCTGTGTCCTGCTGTTTTTCCTCTGTCCTGGCACTTTGCAGATCCAGCTGCCGAGGAAGAATTTGCATTCTTTCCTGCATTGCCCAGCAGAGGGCAAACCCTGCATCCCTAACATTATGTGTTTTCTTTCCAGTGGAAGGATTCACTATAAGGAGATGTACAAAGTAGTGCGAACAATTTCGCCTCCTCTGGGCTTTGGAAAGAACTGCCCCTACAGGGTGGCGTGCAAGGTTTGGCTCCCCACTAACTCCCCCCGCCACCCCCTCAGCCTCAGCACCCAGTGCCTCCAAACCCCCTGCCCCGCTCCTCTGCCCGCCAGTCCTTCCATTGGTTCACCTGCACTGTTCGGAAATTGTTTTTTTTTCCAGGCCAAGGAATGACTGAGATGTGGCCTTGTGGTGCAAAGAGTTGGCCTTCCAATGAGTCAAGGTTGACCATGCCATAGAATCAACATTGGGCGGGACCAAGGCTATAATTAAAATATATACTGAGGGGGACATTGTGAGCACATCTGAATACTGGGGGGCCTAAACATGAGATCCATTTCTAAAGCTTGAAATACTTTAATGTATAACACTGTGTGATTGGACACCCTTTCATATTTACTTCACTATTTCCTGCAGTTCTCACATTGCGATTGTCACTGAGAGGCTTCCCTATACAGGGAGTCTCCAGCCTCACGCAAGGACTCAGATACTTGGCTCGGATACTGGAAGTCATCAGGCTTTGCACCCTGATCTCTCTGGGAACCTTGGGCATGATTGGTCATGAACTGAGGTTTGGGGTTTGATGAGGGCTGGGGCGGGACAGTGCTTGTAACGCCCCTGCCGTGTCGCCTTGCTTGTTTAGCATGTTAGCGCAGGTGGGATGAGCTCCCAGGTCACATGGGCTGGTCAGTCATTCCTTTGGTCAATCTGAGGTCTTTGTCCTTTGGTTTCTATGCAGAAATTGCATAGAACGACTACAATGCTTCATTTGACTGGTTTCTTTCCCTTCTTTTCTGTTTTTATATAACTTGCTGTGAATAACCTCTTTTCTGTTATTTCTTCCCTTTTCCAATGTTCCCCTCCTGTTTTTGTCCTCCTCCTCCTCCTCCTCCATGTTCTTTCCCCTCCTCGGTTCTCCCCTGGAAATGCCTGCCCTGTTCTTCCTCTTCCTCATCTGCATTGCTCCCTGGCATCTCCCCAGTGGGCGCATTCATTACACTGACATGTATGAGATGCTGACCAACATGTCGCCCCCGCTAGGCCTCGGCAAGAAATGTCCTTCCAAAGTGGCTTATAAGGTAGACTGAGGAATAAAGTGTCCGTGAATCGCTTCTGAAAAGCTGAGCTCTGCTTTCTGTTTGGTGGAAAAGGGGTCATGCAAAAATACACAGAGGGGCTGTGTGTCTAAATCGTTCCTGTATTACTGTTTGTCTAATTTTTACATTTTTATTATTATTATTTTTTTACATATCGGGAAGTCTTCGTGTTTGTATTGTTCAGTTAATTTACATTAACAATAAAGTTGTATTAAATCAGCAGTAGGTCTAGAAAAGTGTTGCCAAGGACACTTTTTAATTACCGATGACACCACAAACCAGTAGGTTTCTGATAATGAGTGACTGTGCCAAGAAGAGTCTTTGAAAAAAGGCTTTGAATGGGGCAGCTTGAAATGAATGCACAAATTAAGCCATATTTAAATTAATCTTAAGTAATTACAATACTGCTATCTAACAAAACAATATACATGCACGGATGTGGGCTGGAAGTGGTCTTTCAGAGCAGATAGTAGGATGAAGGTTTGAGTCTGTGTCTGTGAGTCAAATACAAAGAGATATGATTGCATTTTCCAATAAATCACTACTATTACAAGACAAGTATGCAATTAAGTAAATATATGTATTTCTATAGTTTGTTTCACAGTTGAGCATCACATAGTACTGGACACGAAAGCAAAAACATCCTAAACAAAAAACACACAAAGCAAAACAATCCCAATGGCCATCATAAACAAAAAATACACAAAGCAAAACAACCCCAATGGCCATCATAAACAAAAAATACACAAAGCAAAACAACCCCAATGGCCATCATAAACAAAAAAATACACAAAGCAAAACAACCCCAATGGCCATCATAAACAAAAAATACACAAAGCAAAACAACCCCAATGGCCATCATAAACAAAAAATACACAAAGCAAAACAACCCCAATGGCCATCATAAACAAAAAATACACGAAGCAAAACAACCCCAATGGCCATCATAAACAAAAAATACACAAAGCCAAACAATCCCAATGGCCATCATAAACAAAAAATACACAAAGCAAAACAACCCCAATGGCCATCATAAACAAAAAATACACAAAGCAAAACAACCCCAATGGCCATCATAAACAAAAAATACACAAAGCCAAACAACCCCAATGGCCATCATAAACAAGTGCGCCCTGAGCTTACATTTAAACTGTTCGGCTGATTCCACCGATCTCAGTGCCAGTGGAAGATTGTTCCAAGGGGTACTGTTATACAGAAAATTGGAGTAATTTTGAGTTAAATTTTGCTGGATTTTTGGGTCATTATTATATATGGTTTTCAGTTTGTGTTTGTGCTGCAGCACAGTGGCAATGTGATTGTCCTGCTACAGCTGTGCTGCCCTTACTTGGGGCTCGTTTTGTGTAAGGTATTTCGAACCCCTCATTTGTAAGGGGCGTCATGGTAACCAGGCACTATATGCAACAAGAAAGACATTCATGATAGTCCCGTGGAGCCATGTTTGTGAGAGTCCAAATGCAGTAGTATTTCTCCCAAAGCCACAATTCCTTGTCATTATCCCAAAGGCTATGTGTTTGCTGCTTTCTCTCTCTCATTGCCTGGCTCTCCATAATCTTGCTATGTGCATGACCTTGGCGTTAGAGAAAAGAAAACACGCTCCTTTCCAGCATGCTGTGTGGTAAAAAGCCCCTTTCCTTATGCTGATCTGTGATTGTGATGAGGTCTGTATGTCTAAAAATGGTCCAGTGACAATAATAATATTTCCTGCTGCACTGTGAAGATTTGAGCTTCTTAGATTGCTGCTAGTTATCTAGTAGGATACTGTACAGAAACACAGATGCCTGTACTCAGACTGTGTTAACTTCTGTAAGCTTTCTTGAATGGCAATATTTATGTTTTTATAGTCACGCATGAGAGCAGTTTTTATATTAAAGGAAATTATTTTCTTTAAGAGAGACCTTGCAGAAAGCAAAACACCTAAAAAGAAGGACAGTCATTCTATAAACTTCAAAAACAACTCAAGGTCTCTTGCAAGTTTTTGCTCCCCTTCTGCTCTTGTTGTCTTTACAACAAATATCTTCATAACAATGCAGCAGCGATACTCCCGTTGCGAGCGCTCCTGTTCCTTCATCTGTGCTCCTAACCACTGACAGCTGGTTTAGTCTTCATGCCTCTGTCAAGTTCACAATTTTCCCTTTGTGTGAATGTCACCAGCGGCTGATGCTCATGAACATGCCAGTGGACGAGGAATTGTCGGTCCATTTCACCTCCACCTTGATGGCTCTCATCCGGACCGCCTTGAAGATCAAAATAGCTATAGGTATGAAACAGTGCTGGGTGATGAGCTTGGTGTCCTTTCTGTCATGTCTAACTGTGAAATGCAGCAGGTTGAAGAATTCTTAGCTGATAGTTGTGCAAAGTAAGCTTGTTTCTCTGAAACAGACGCCTTTGCTTGTTTAAATTAGAGAGAAAAAGTGTATTTGGTTGTACTTTAGTTCGCCTACAAGGCAGCGGGGGCACCAAATAAAATCCCACGTTCCATCTTCCAGTCCCCATGTTGCGCGGATGTTTTCACCACCCCAAAGGTTTCAAACTAACTTATGGATTATTAACAGTGAGCCATCCATGCAAAAAGACAATAAGAAATTCTATTTCATGTAATCATATACAAGAAAGACATTTGAAAGGAGGGTTTTAAGCGCCCACCAAATTCAGCACCCAGAACCAACACAGATCATAAACAGCAGAGCTTCACCAGAAATCAATGGCTCAGTTAGAACACAGTGATCCCTCTGGTACTTATGTGTGGAATTTTAAGTGAGATGCGTTTAAATGAAGTTACATCCTGTACAGTGAATGGTATTTGGTCACATTCAGTAGTGTTTGACCCTCTCTCTCTCTCTCTCTCTCTGGTGTGAAGGAGATGAGGACCGTGGCCAAATGGACGTTGAGCTGCAGAAGGAGATCAGTGTTATTTGGCCACATCTTTCCCAGAAGACCTTGGACCTGCTTGTTCCTATACATAAAGGTTCACTACAAAGTTATCATTCAAAAAAACAGTTATACAAAAATATGGTGTATAATTAATAATCAATAAATGTACACAAAACAGCACTGGGGAATTTGTATCTTCAGCCATTATATTCTCCTACCATATAGTAGCCTTGAGGATTCTTTAGAAAGAAGTTAACTGGTGTACTATGTAGATATTAAAACAAATATCTTGGCTTTATGTTACTTCATGTTTATTGCTGACATCTTTAATCTCTAAGCTTAACATGGTTTCAATGACTAACGGCATTCCAGCCAGCGACATGACAGTTGGAAAGATCTATGCGGCCATGATGATTATGGACTACTACAAGCAGAGCAAAGCCAAGAAGCTGAGGCAGCAGTTGGAAGAACAGGTAGAAGATCCACTATGGTTTCCTTCTTGCAATCACACCAGTCTCATTAGTGCTATAGGAGCCCCTTTTTAATTGAAATGCAACTAGAGCATACAAAACTGAGCATATCCATATGATGATTCTTAGGTGGTCTCTGATCTCCTGGTCCAGCCACCAAAGCTAACCGCTACTTTTATTTTCCACAGAAACATGCTCCAATGTTCCAGCGTATGGACGCATCCTCACTTCCTCAGGACATCCTCACCAGTGCCAAAGCTCTGCCTTTCATATCGCACAATGCTGGATCAGCCCTGTAATTGTTTATTAATTAAAGCCCATATTTGCTCTTCACTTATACGTCTTTGCCCAAAAATGGACACATTATTACTCAGTAGGGTCTCTGGACTCCACGGACATGGTATTTTAATGGTCTGAAGATATTGAGGAATCAAAGCACACCTCTACCTGATTGTTGTTTTGTTGCTAGAAACCACCAGTATAAGTTTAGTTTGGAAGAAGTTCTGAATGAGCTGATGCAGATGATCCTCAGGATGTCTGACATCGCATGAGTTTTGCCTCGTTAGTGAGGCAGTGGGTCCAGACCACATAAGACGACTGTGTCCTCTTATTGAACAGCCAGAGTCTTACCGGTGAAACCAGGCATGCAAATTCATCAGAATGGATATATCCCGTGAGACACAGGACTATTACTCTTCATTTTTCTTCATTCTCCAGTCTAGCATCAATACACCTGTCATGTCTTAGATTTCAGTCATATGGTACAAAGCTCAGTAGAACCGCTCTCGATTTCAGGTTTCACACAAACCACATATCGAAAAGGTGTTTAATATGAGTGGTGTACATGAATATCTAACACCAAACAAGAGTAAGGAATTCTGAATCCTGAAATATCTGAATTTCTCTGCCCTGGTGTCTCTTTTTAGGACCAGAGGCGGCTTTGTGGCCCTCAGCCCAATCTCCCCTCAGGAAATGTTCGTGCAGCCCAGGACACCCGAGGTGGAAGACAAGGGTGACTTCCACCATCACCAGCACCACTACTCTCTGGTAGGGAAGAGACCCCAGACAGCTTCATGGAATAACACTGTCACATGATCTTGTGCCAAACAATTGTTCCAAAAAGGCCCAGAATATCACAGGCTAGCTAACCCATCTTTGCAAGTCCCAATCATGTGCTCAGCACCAAAACCGCTATGGATGGTGTACGGTACTATTTCATTATTCATTTTTTAAATTAATAATAAATCTACCCCATACTATTAAAAAAGTGACCCATCTAGATCATTATACACTCTTCAGTTCATCTTTCAGTGCTTCAGTGATGAAATTGTTAAAGAATATGAATTGTTAAGTTAATATTTAAGAAATACTTAAAATGTTATAAATATCTTCAAAGACGAAATATTTTAAAATATTTTAGCACACTTTTCATGATATAATAGTTTTGCATAAAATTCCAAAAAAGCTGAACTTCTCTCAAAATTGTTTGGTCATTATATATTTTATTTGTCCAAACAATGATGCAGGATTTTTAAAAAAATTGTTTCTAATATTTTCCTTTCTTTACAGAATTTTTTATTGGTTATTGTTGTAATTAGCACCATTGTACCATCATGTAGTGCAGTGTTTCTCAAACCAGTCCTTGGGGACCCGCAGACAGCAGACTACTGATGTAGAGTAGAACATGTTCTATTAGCCCAGTGGAACACTGGGTCTCATACGACCACAGCATACATTCTGCTGCTCCACTGGGATTTGGTTTCCTGGCTGTGTACTGGTCCCTCTGACATCCTCTCTTCTAACTGCTCTGAAGTTGTTATTCATTCTGCCATCAGTTCTCTCCTCCTTCTCTTTTCTTTGCCTATCACATCATCGTTAATCTTCTCTCGATGGAATTCTGTCCTCTGTAATTTGTCTACAGTTTTCTTTTGGCTTATGTCATGACTGAGCACTTTGAGCTTTTTATGGGTGGTCTGGTGACAAGGTCAGAATGCTGGAAACTGAACAGCGATACAAGATTTAAAGACAAACAGCATGAGGTCTAGAGAGAGTCCTAGTTGAGTCGTATTGCTTTGTGGTGCTTCTCTGATATGGAAGTATTGATGTCTATTATATTTTATTAGTGGAGGGGCTCCCCTCTGGTATTTATGTCTTTTTAGCAGGTTGCCTTCTTCTTATGTATACTATGTGTCCAAAACATACTTTAGTACAAAACAGAGTCCAGTTATATTTATTTACTGCATGTTTGTAATGATATTATGCCCAACTGCATCACAAAAACTCTGTCCTAATCTTTTATATGTGTGTTAATCATCTTCCCTTATTCTCGTCTGATGTGTAAAAATCCATTTGTTTCTTTTTTTGGAGGGAGGGCTTCACAATTGGATGGATGGATGGATAGATGTTTTCGGAAGATCTCTGGTTCCATCTAGCCTGATGTATGAATGGACATCATATTCAGAAATATTGCAAGCATACAATCTTAGCAACTTGAGCCACTTGGAGTCCCACTATTTTTACAGTCCATGTAGAAAGTCCATTACCCACATGTCACACCAGCAGTGATTGCCCCCTCCTGGCCATTTTATGGTATTACTCCATGCTTGCCCCAGTCTTCACAGCTGTTTCTATCTTTCTTTCTCTGATACCATAGGTGCCGGAGTGCAAAGAGATTAACCACTTCCTTTGCCCCAGGATCAGACAGGGTGCTCCTCTTGAAGTACCGGGGAGGGGAGTATCTATCCGTGCCTCCTCGATGCCCCGACTTGCGGTAGAACCACAGGTACGATCACATATATATCTCTTCTGAACCTTTCATGTAGGTTGGACATGTAGAGTTTCATAAAATGCAAAGGCAGTACAAGAGCCCTTGGTATGGTCCCTAGCCTGGTGTTGGAGAGTAGAGTGTTTTGCAAATGGTACCCACACCACTCCTGATCCATTTTCCAGATTCTGACAGTTTCTACAAAGACAGACAACAGCTCCTAATGATGGAGTCATCAAATTTGTGGTTTTGGTGACCTGAGTTCACAGCCGTTCCTTTTTTCATCTGTGTAGCAGCTGGGGACAGAGCGTGGCTCCATGAAGCGCTCATTTTCCACGGTCGGTGACCAGTGTGCAAATGGGTTGTGGCAGGATGAGTACTCGCTGGAACGGGTCAGCCCTGACCGCCTCTACAGACCGCGGCAAAGGAACTACAGGGGAGCCGGTCAGTCTACCATTCATCTGCATTATCAGCGCTGCTGCTCTTAATGTCTGTACTTCCTGCGGGATGTATTACCGCTAATATTCCGTCCCCAGTTTCTCATGCCCTGATCTGTCTAATACCTCGCTACTGTGCAAAGCAGTCTTGTTGAATTCATCTTTCTTCATCACTGTTTCTGCAGACCACCAGCAACACGGAGGCAAGGAACGGGGGCGGTCTAAGGAGCGGCGCCACCTGCTGTCCCCAGACACATCACGCTGCAACTCAGAGGAGAGGAGCCAGCACCAGTCACGGGAGCGCAGCCAATCACGGTCGCGCAGCCAATCACGGTCGCCCAGCGAGGGTCGGGCTGGCGTCCTGCACAGACAGGTCGGTGGTGGCTTTGAGTCAGTCAGCTTCTGGAGACAATTTTGCTGATTCAAGTCCTAATGTCCTCCATTTTCATACTACTTTTCCATGTCTTCAGTCACTCCTACCTTCTTCAGCCTTGTGGGTCTATACTAAACAGTGACGGACTTACCCGTATTTTCCATAGGCGAACAGTTCGGACAACTTGGTTCCCGATTCAGGCACCCCGCGTAGCAGACGCCAGCTGCCCCAGACGCCCTCGCAGCCACGCCCCCACATCTCGTACTCCCCTCTGGTGTGTCGTGCCCACCTCTGCATGCCCTCAGACAACGGGAACAGTCCACGGACCCATGAAGGTGGGGAGAGCGAGGACCTCTCCTGGCAGATGAGAGGGGCAGCCTCTGGGGCTTGCCAGGGGGAAGAGGGGAGTCACCTCTCAACCCCCCACCGCTACATCTCTGAGCCGTACCTGCCGCTGCACGAGGAGTACAACAGCCCGGACTCCAGTGGGCTTGAGGAGACTCTCACTTTCGAAGCTGCAATGGCGACAAGTTTGGGACGTTCCAACACCATCAGCTCGGCGCCGCCGCTCCGGCACACGTGGCAGGTCCACAATGGGCATTTTCAGAAACGCCTGGGTCAGTCCGGCTCTGCTGGCTGCCAGCCGGTTAGCGATAGTGACGAGGACGATCGCTGTTAAGGATGAGTGAGAGACGGGGGGGGGGGGGGGAGGGGCACAGCAAGGCAGAGGACAGTGCCAGGACAAAGGACCATCCCCAGAAAAAGGAAACACAGGTTTTTATGGTTTTTCTTTGTGACAAAGTGCATGGGTATGTTTGCCAAAGTTTCAAGAGGAAGAGGGACCTGCTGAAGATGTAGTTTTTTTACAATAGAAATTTCACACCCCTAATAAGCGTTAGAAGTAAAACATAGTGGAATTCAAAATGGTCAAGTGAATGGTAATTCCATTTTTTTTTTCAATATGGTCACTAAGTCATTTGAAAGTTATAAGCTAGTAATCAGTATTATTCAGTGCTGTTAAGAACTGTACCCAATGAATGTTGACGTAGCAGGGTTTTACTCATCCTAAATAGCATGAATGAGGGATTCCCCTCCATCTCAGAGTGGAACGCTGTCGTGAGAGCGATGTTACAATGGCTCATGTGGAACTGTGCTATGGAAGCAGCCATACTTGCACCAAAATAGATTTTAGGAGGTTTTAGAAGGTTTGCAGCTTCAGAAACCAAACCTAGGATTGCCTTGCCCTCTATCTCCTAAGAGGAGTTTCACACTGATCACAAATATTTTTCAAATATCTAAGTTCCAAGTTACCTGATCCCAGGTCTATTTTCTTAATATATCCTTCAGAAAGATGCAAGAGTTGAATAGCTTCTGCTAAACTCAAGCCACAAATGAACACGACCTGTCAAAACACACAAAGTTCTCTTGAAAAGAACAGCTTATTATGAACTCATGCTAAAAAAAGTTTGGTAATGGCCATCATGAAAGGTTTAGCATAAATACAATGCAAGACCAGGTCTGCTCACTTGCCCACTGCTGAAGGCTGGATAACAGAGGCTTTGTGGAGTACTGGGATGACTAGGTCAGGGTCTGCCACATTGACATCGGCCTTCAGTGGAAAGAGATACTGGTCCTCTGTATAATATGTAAACACCCGAACTTGTGTGTTCGTCTACTGGATACATATAATAGACTTTAAAAAGCCATGCTCTTTTGTATATACAATAAAATGTTCCAGGGACATGTTGATCTTTGTGCAACAACAATTCCAAATATCTATCCATGTAATGAGAAGAAATTTTAAAGTGTGCTTTATTTAACAAGATTCTCTCTTTATTTCTTTAGAAGTTTTTTATGTTATGTGACAAGTAATATTACATGCAGTCACAACAGTTATGTCACTGTAACCCTAAATATAAGTGACCCAACAAACTGCTGCAAAGAACAACTATTAGGGTAGGTGATGTTCTTGAGTCTACATGCTGCCTTCACAAGAGCTGTCCTGAAGCACCCCAACTTGTAAAAGTAGCACAGAGTATGGAACAGACTCAGAGACATTTTCCTGTTTCCATATCCAGCTGTTCCTTTCATCACAGTGCCAGAGGTCAAAAGGAAGTAGCTTGTCGTAGCTTTTAAAAATATTGAGTTGTTAGCAATACTTCAGTTTTTACTTCAGCATTTAAGTTCGGTTATCTCAGTTATTGCAGCCATACATTTGGATGGCTAAATCAATGTAAAGTCGCTTTTCCTCAAAGGATCTGAAATACATTATTCCCAGTACTAAGTGAACCATTACCATATCTTTAGAGACCACCTACATAACACATTTATCTTTCCAAACAGCTCTGATGTATAACAACACTGTAAAATTAGTGGGTTTCTTCACATGAAAATTCCGACTGCATTTTATGTCTAAATGCAATTTGACATTTCGATGTTTGGGTCACTGGTTTGGGATAACAGCTCTATAAATGCAGGTGAGAGAAGATACCCGTAAAGTAATGTAAGGCTTCCGCAGATATAATTTATTCAATGTAGGTTACAAATGTCTGAGATTTATCTTGTGGCCCTCAAAATAAGCTCCTCCCTCAAAATATTTTGTAGCTTGAATAATTTAATGTTTGTTAACACATATATGCTATTTATGGTTTTTATATACTAAAATATGACTCTAAACTATTTTTAAATGCTCCTGTTTTGTCTATCAGTAATGTCCATAGTACCATATGCATATGGTGACAGAATTGGCCCCTAAGTCTTTGTGACCATGAAAATATTTTCAACATGTAATGGGTTACCCTGGCAATGGTTTCATCTGAAAGTCAATTAAATGAACAAAGAGCTTACTTAATATGCTCAGTCTTTACCTGCATGAAGCAGAATGCTTCTCCACCCAAAAGCCTTCCTGACGTACGTTATGATGTCACCAACCTCTGTGTAAACAGTGTGTCAACACAGTCAGCTAAGCTAGTATTCTTTTCTACGGGGACATCTGTCACATGGAGAGAAAATGAAAACCAAATTTAGGTGCTGAAATCTTTTCAGACATTTATTTTTTAACATTAATTGAATATATTTTGTATATGAGTTATATTTGAAATGTTTAATGGAAAGACATTTCATTGACTCAATATCCAAGAACATACAAAATAAATAGACAAAGAAATAATTATATGGTATTGAAATTTTAAAAGAAAAGCCAACATTTTGTCACTTGAATATACATTATATCCCAAAAAGCAAATATATATTAAGTAATGTGGCGTACTTTGTTTTTGTGGATGTTTCTAAAATGTTTGAATTAGAAGTATTTGGTAAATGTTTTATATGAGGTCACAGTTTTGTGAACGGTTTTATGTTGCACCTGACTCTGGTTTGAACAAGCTTACCCGTATCATTTATTCCACTGTTTATATTCCAAAATAGATGCCTGTCTATATCTTTGACAAAAATAAATGACACTTTGTTTTGTGAAGGAAACATGTTTTACATTTCTCTGTGTAAAGAGCCTATCAAAATTATTACTGTTCTTTAATAAAATGACACCTGAGCTTTGGAAAAACGTGTTTCTTACTGCACACAGTGTTCTGAGAACGACAGACAAGTGATGCACAAACAGTCATGAAATATTACAGGCTCGGTGATTGATGAGTGATTAGTGATTGATGAGTGGTTTTTCATAGGAGTGAATGTACTGTATGTGATTTATAAATAAGGTTATTGAAAGAAGTTTATCTTTACTTAATGTAGCAGTAATGTATAGTTTTCACTTGTATTTATTTTTATGCAATGGTGGTATGTACATATTTTGGGATGAGTATGTCTGTTAAATAGTTGGTATAGAACATCAGAGATTAATCGGCCTAAGCATCTGTATTTTCCACATGTCTTTGATCATCAATATTTTTTATAAAAATGGTCTCTGAGGTGTCTACGAGCAGCTTGGCATCTGGAACAGTCCATCATATGCTCCTGTTCCCATTGTTCTGCAGTTTTGCTTGTTCAAGTCCAGTCTGCATTTACTTTGGAGCTGCTCTCTCCAGCCACCCAAGGTCATACTCATGCTCACAAGCAATGAAAAGCAGCATCACTTGCTAACATCTTTGTTTTCTCCATCTGCAGTCCCTCTGTGCTTTTCCTTTCATAACCTTCATAAAAGGGCCGGGTTCTGGATCTTTAAATGATTAGTGTCCTATATATTTTGGATTTTATTAATCTTAAGTTTGACAGTAAGGAGCACTTAGCTGATTGAAATAGTGAGACAAATCCATGGTACACATTTAGGCAAGTACTTAATCTCTAAAGTTATCCGTTTAAGTGGTTTTGTTGTGCGTATTTGGGTGTATCTCTGAAAATGCCTTTTCAAGAAGACTTTATAAAAATTTATCACTTAGTGAATTCTCATCCCAAATAGATCTCATAATTCAAACATTAACTTTCTAGACAACATTATTCACATTCCAGACCTAACATGTTATGCAAACAAGCAAGTTTGCACAGACCTGTAAGCCTCCAAAGGTATTTCTGGCTGAGAAGTTCCCACATGTGGTCTGCAGGATCTGTTAACCACACTTGACATATTTAACGTTACATACTGTAAGTCGCTGTAAATCAGTTCCGGAGTAATAATGATGTGGAATAATAGAGGTATCATACAGTCTTATGTTTTACTTTAAAATGAAAATATACATTTCAATATCCCCGCCTCTCGCCTGATGATGCTGGGATTGGCTCCAGCTTCCCCGCGACCCAGATGGATAAAGCGGTATAGATCATGGATGGATTTCAATATACAAAATAGAACAAAATGAGTAACAAAGTTCTTCAAAATGGCTAGCGATCGCCTTGCTACGAGTTCCACATACATGAGTTTTAGTAGGAAATCACCCAACACATCTTCTGCCCTCTGCTGCAGTCATTCCTACAAGTCTGGGGTACTTGTGGGTTTTGTTCTGATTCTGCTACCCAGATTATCCTGTACAAGTTCTCTGGGGTTGAGGGCTTGGGCCAGGGTTAGTGAACTCATCAGCTGGAGTTTTCCCGAAGTTCTGGCAGATAATTCTCTCACTATTTGAAGGTGGGTTTTTAAGATCTTACTGATGATTGAAAGGCTGCTTTAATCTTAATACTGGTGGAATGGCATAACTCTGAAGAAGGTAATTATAGGCATGCTAGTTGACATCTCTCTGTATTTGGTGAAGATCACCAACAGGCTTCTGGTTTTTGTTTGATCTTCATGAGTGCCAGTATTTCAAACAGTTGGAATTTATACAGAGTTTGGTAATTCAGGTCCAGAAAGTAAAAGTCCAGACCAGAATTTTTGTTTCAACCTACCAGTTGAGTACTCTGTGCCTGTGACTCCTTATTCTCAGCTGGTTGGATGAAACAAAATCTTGGTCTGGACTTTTACTCTCTGGACCTGAAATACATGACTCTGCATTTAAATGACTGCTTTAAAGATATTTACGCGTTACGATTATGACTTCCATCTTGAATTTTTGAAATGCAGCGATTGGTTTTTTGTATAAATGCATATATTATACAATGAAATACTGTATTAAGTATTAATAGATAAGTGTCTACAGTTCAAAGAATACATAAAAATATGGTTTCAAGCAGATGTATTCAATCTATTAGGTCGTACTGTGTTATTGTACCCACTGGCGTGCACAGATAGAGACGAGGTGGTGCTGAAGCACTTGCCCTTTTGCCCTCAGTCCAAAAAAGTGCCCTTTTGAAAGACGTGATTTTTTTTTTTTTTAAAGCTGCGCGATTTAAAAAGGTGTGAAAATAATGGCTTGATTTGTGCCCCTTCTTCAAAGACACCCGAACCCTGTCGCTTTTTCACTGTCACCGTGTCACGTGAACACGCTTGCAGTTCATTTGTTGTGAGGCGTGTAGCAGCGGCATGACATAGGACTACTTGGAGTAGGCATAGTAGGCTAACTATAGCGACTGGGAGCCACGGCGGACAACACGGCAGCTCTTTCCCTTCCCAACCAGTCAGGTAACCCATGAATCGAGTGAAATTATTCTGTTTGCCCTCTAAGACCAACCTGCAATTGTTTTGTTGTGAAGTAGCCTGTCAGAAACTGCACATGACAAACTTTGCCAGCTTGCCCCCTCCATCCATCCATATGGATAAACAAAAAAACGACACATTTAAAATGTAACCTAAACCATTTAGGCAACCCCACTCTCCATCAATTCCGACCTTTTTGCATACACTATTGAAAATATCACGTACGTTATGCTATAGGCTACATGCCGTTAGGCAGAGGGCTCTTTTGAGCCCATTTTTTGTTACAAATTTTAGGATGATCTCACGGAAATCTGTGAATAAATACAAAGTTTTCAAACTGAAGTCAGTGACGGGAAGACATCACACTTTTTAGAGATGGAACTGCAGAAAAACCTAAAACCTTGACATGATTATGAATAATAGAATTATGGACGTTTCTCCGTTTTTGTGGATTAGCCTTTCCATAACTAACGTCAACTACTGTCCTACTTTGGTAAGATTGAAATTAATGTCTTTGACTGTCTTTAGTAGGTGTCTCCTGTGAGAAAGTTAGAACACCGTCCAACTGTCTAAAGATGCAGTCTTTAGCCTAACTGGTTGTTACTGACTCAGCGATGCTCGCAGACATTTACGCACTGTGTTGTGACCTGATTGTGACAGAACAGTGACGTTGTTATTGGTAGTTTGAAGGGTACGGTGTTGGGGGTGCATGTTAAAAGTTTTGAGAAGCACTGGTTAGACATGTTAATTTTTTTTGGTGTAACATATTGGCAACATTAACACATTAATTTGCTAAAGGAAAAATAGGCAGTTCCCAATTGCCTGTGAAAACGACCATTCTGCCCTGTTCTTGTAATGACCACAGTCAGTCTTATTCGTTCTCATACATTTTGGTCTATTTTTAGAGAATGTTTTGAAATAAAAGTCAAATTGCATTTAACCTGTGCGTTTTTTTTATTATAAAAAGAAAAGGTTTTCCACATATGCAAAAACTGCCCTTTTTTCCCCCTGGAGCACTTGCCCCCCAAAATGTCTGTGCACGCCACTGATTGTACCTATACATTGGTGCACCATTGATGGCAAAAACAGCATCTCAAAGAAGCAGCTTGTTTGATGTGAGCTTGTAATAAAATTTTAATTGAATTTGGTTCACTAATTAATTTTCATGACTAATTAATTCCCATAATTAAATTGGAACCAAAACATATGTCTGATGGCTATAAATGCTAGACTTTTATTTAGAAAGGATATGATGAATTGTGATATCAATGTCTGTTTTTTCATTTTGTTCTTGGCGTGTTTTCATATTAAAGGTTGTGCCTTTAAAAATAATGTTACATGAAGAGTGTTAGCAAGAGACGTGAACTTGAACGTTAGGTGTCACACTGTTATGGTGAGGTAAATCTGTCATCTTCCTGAAAGACTTTACAGAGAGCTGTGAAGTTAGACTGAAAGGAGAAGGTCCATATAGTGAGGTCAGTCAAGGTTTATAGGAGAATGGTACTTTTCATGCAGTTCAGTTCAACTAAAAGTATCGTTACTGTAACCCTTTTGCAATTAGATCATTTGGCTTAAAAACTCTTGGCCAGTAGGCTACTCCTCCCAGCCCAAACCCCATTTATAGTACAATCCCTACTATAGGATTTAGTTCCATCAGACCTCTCAGTCATATGACTCACCTATAATGTCCTTAGTACATTTTATTCTAGTTCAGGCACAATCACACCTTAAGTTCCGGTTAAATTGTACCTTGAGTCAGAGACAGGAACTTAACTGATTCTGCAAAAAAAAAAAAAAAAAAAAGGAATGAATCTGATTGGATCTGATTAGCAACAGGCAGTTTTATCATCCCTCTGGATCCAAATACATTATTGAACATAAACGTGGAAATAAATATATGAACATATACTAAATCTTACACTACAGTATGTATGGCAGTGAACAAACTGCAATGGAAACACCACGCAAAAAAGACTAAACTGTAATTGCAAACGTAGCTACATGCAGAGGTAAGTAATATTACATTAAATGCTAATTAGTTACTATATATAAACAAGGTCCGACACTGAGCACTTTGATATGTGAATTTTCACAGCAGTATGAGACAAGCAACAAAGCCAGTGTATTGATGTCCCAGTTACAGGTGTATCAGTCCAAAAAATACTAAATTATATAATGTGTTGGGGGAACTATTTAAAGAATTTAGTGTCTGCTGGACATGAATAAACAGAGATTGATGGACAATTAACATAATAGCTGTTAAACACCACAAAAGTTCAGCATCAAAAGAACCGCAGCACTGAATCAGCACCTCCGTGACCCAGTTTCCACAAAAGCTGTACATTGTGAGCTTTGCAAAGTGGGAATTTATGGCAGCGCTGCCATTCAGAAGGAGCTTGTGTCTAAGGCCAATGTGCAGAGACACACAGCTCCCAATGGTATTAAAAATTAATTAGTGGTCTGACAGAATTTCCCATCATTCTATTTTAGAGTTGATGAAGTCAGCAGTCATGTATTTACGGAAGGGGGGTTTGTCTTTTGATTACAGGTCTTTGTATCCTCTCATCCCTTTTCCAATAACTTTGGTGCAGTTGTGCCTTCGGAGATTCACTCAGGGGCCTCATTCTGACAGGCAGGGCTGCCCAGCTTCTCCACACACCCCTACCCATAAGGTAGTTGCTTCTGTAACCTCTACGTGACATTCCTCACTGCTGACACAACCTTCAGTACCCTACCCAGGGAAAAGGGGGGAGGCAGGAGTGAAGTGACTTCTAAAGTATCCTCAGAAGTAGGGGGCAATATGCAGAGATGCATGGCAAACGGAACTCACTAGAAGACGGTGTAGCTCTTCAGATTTATAAACCTGGATGTGGTTATTGAAGCACATTAGGTCAGGCCCATCACCCAGGCGTGCCAGCCCTGAACCTTAATGCCACCGGATCCAGGCGTGCCAGCCCTGAACCTTAATGCCACTGAATCCAGGCGTGCCAGCCCTGAACCTTAATGCCACTGAATCCAGGCGTGCCAGCCCTGAACCTTAATGCCACTGAATCCAGGCGTGCCAGCCCTGAACCTTAATGCCACTGAATCCAGGCGTGCCAGCCCTGAACCTTAATGCCACTGAATCCAGGCGTGCCAGCCCTGAACCTTAATGCCACTGAATCCAGGCGTGCCAGCCCTGAACCGTAATGCCACTGAATCCAGGCATGCCAGCCCTGAACCTTAATGCCACTGAATCCAGACGTGCCAGCCCTGAACCTTAATGCCACTGAATCCAGGCGTGCCAGCCCTGAACCTTAGTGCCACTGAATCCAGGCATGCCAGCCCTGAACCTTAATGCCACTGAATCCAGGCGTGCCAGCCCTGAACCTTAATGCCACTGAATCCAGACGTGCCAGCCCTGAACCTTAATGCCACTGAATCCAGACGTGCCAGCCCTGAACCTTAATGCCACTGAATCCAGGCGTGCCAGCCCTGAACCTTAATGCCACTGAATCCAGGCGTGCCAGCCCTGAACCTTAATGCCACTGAATCCAGGCGTGCCAGCCCTGAACCTTAATGCCACTGAATCCAGGCGTGCCAGCCCTGAACCTTAATGCCACTGAATCCAGGCGTGCCAGCCCTGAACCTTAATGCCACTGAATCCAGACGTGCCAGCCCTGAACCTTAATGCCACTGAATCCTGCAAATATTCAGCCGTTTCCCAAGTATCAAAGATCAAGTATCTTTTGAATAATCAGTTCAATTCTCTCACTTCCTTCTATGCCACATGCAATTAGGGATGCAGTTAGAGATTTTATGCCCCATAGAAGCATATTATACTGGGCCGACAACCCAGATCAATCTGATTATGTTCCCAAATTTTAGGGCCCCTGTGATTCTGGGACCTTGGAATTGCCCTAACCGTCCCATCCTATATGGTGCCCCTGCATCCACATAACTGAATAAAATATATATACACACAGACACACATATATATGAGCAATATACATTTATGTACCGTGTGTGTGTGTGTATGAATATTTGGACCATATTTGGAGTTACCTGGAGAAAGGTTAATGTTAACATTTAGTAGATTTGTAACTATAGTGTCTTTTGCATGTTTTATGACCTGAATAAATAGCTTTAATCAAAAAGGTGCTGCAATGAAGTGATGAATTGCAAGGTAATAATGGCTGGTCTGCCTTTGCATGTGTGTGCAAAGACCCCTGTGTGTGAGCGGCATCTGGGTGAGACACGATGACATTCCCCAGCCAACCCACTGCATTGTGGGTAACCGGTCCCCTCTCATGCTGTATAAAAACCATTCCCACTCTGTCTTCTGTCTTCACAGTGACAGACAGTAAGGAAAAAAGCATGTACACCTGAACATACTGAACAACAGAGGACACGGTTTAAAGGGGAAAAAAAAGAATTGCACAATATAAGTACTTGTGGTGAATATTTTAAGGAATCTATACACAGAGAATTACAGTGTGAAAGTGGGGGGTAATGTGTTTGGACCTTTTTCCGAGGCGTCACAGGGACCACTGGATACCTAGCCTTGTGGATGCGTTCTGGGAGCCTCTGACGGATATCTTTGCAGACTGTCTCCTCTACAATGGCCTCTGAATGTGAAAAGTGTCAAGGCGCTGCTTCTGATCCAAAGTGGGCTCTGTTTTAGCATTCTCTGGGCGCATTAGAGACACTGCACCTGTCCACCTCTGACAATGCAAGCTTCAGCCCCGTTCCTTCTGCTGCTTTCCTGTGTAAGTCAAATTTTCATTTTTCATCTTCTAATGGCCAAGACCTGGTCAACTAACTGAGAGTCTGCCATAGGTTTCCTTGTTTATTGTTGAAAAAAATGATGTAATCTGATTGCTTTAGAAGCTATGGAATATAATGTGATTCCATAGATAAAATACCTTAAAATGAGGCAAAGTTCAATATTATTGGTAAAATTTAGCCAGACTTTGGCCTGGTTTGTGGTCATCATTTTTCCCCATATTTTGGAATCGGGGCAAATCCACCACCGAGTGTTAAAATGTGTCTGTGTTCTGTGTTCACTCCGCTGGAGAAATGTGTCAGTTCTTTCAGGAGCTAACCATCTGGTGAATCAGGCACATCCTGGATGAAAACCAAAGCCCTTATCACCTGCCTGTGAATGGACACTGGCAAGAGAGAGCAATCTTTCACAGTCATGTGACAGTCTCAAAGATCAAACGATGAAAAGGCTGAATTATTCTGCATGCCATACTAAGCCAGACATCGGCATAAAATAACAAACATAGCTCTTTATGCTTCACCATATTTTACTGCTCTTTTTTATAAAAGCTTTTCAGACAGATTTTTATTTGGTGCTCTTATTTGTTCTTTAAGTGAAGCTGAAACAGAACTGAACCAAATTGTGTAAGAGTAACCTTGGTCACTAATTTATTTACCTCAATCAAAAAAAGTACATTTTGTGTATAATATGGCCCACCGCTCTAGGGCTGCGGGTTCGATCCCTCTGGGTACTCTGGCCCTCTCTTATTTTCTCCCACAATCCCCTTGCTCATTCTATCCCATGCTTCCTAAAATAGGCTCCAGGATCAGCATGACTGGATAAGCGATTAAGGAAATTAGATGGATGGATAACATGATAATTTTAAAATAGTAAATTATAATTATATCTCAGCAAAATTCCCTCACAAAGGTGAATTAATTTCCACTCTGGTGCTTAGCCCTGAAATTGACAGTCAGACACCAAAATGTACAGAGAAGTTCACAATACAAAAAGTCCTGTTTTCTTCAAGCTGGTCAAGAAATAGACTTGATCGATATATAAGTTAGCACTTTGATGATAAAAAAAAAACATCTCTGTAAATAACATTTAAAATGATAAAAAAAATAATGGTTCCTGAGTGTGTGTGTGTGTGTGTGTGTGTGGATTAGGTTTATATTACATTGTGGGGACCAAATATCCCTCACAGTGTGTTTAAAAACCTATTGTTTGACTTTGTGAGGGACCATTTTTCAGGTCCCCACAAGGATCTGTGAATGCAATCAAAAAAGTAAAAATTGTATTTTCTTACTTATGGTTAAGGTTAGGGCTGGGTAGGGGTTACGGTCGTCATGTTGGTCGTCAAGAGTTTTCCCCATAGAAATGAATGGAGAGTCCCCTCAAAGATATTACATTAATTACAAACCTGTTTGTGTGTATTTGTGTGCGTGTGTGTGTGTAGGATTTCAGGTGTGGATTTTGGCACTGCTTACATTACAGATATATCCATGTACAGGACTGGCAGTCCCACTTCAACGTGACTAATGCGTTCCTGAAAAACCTCACATTCACGAAAATTGGGGGGAAATCGAAAATACGAGATGAGAGCAAATCAATGTCACTGCGATGTTGTATTTACCAGTGGGAAATTCAGGACTTTCGTAAAGCCCTGAGTTCCCGAGTTGGGGGCATGTCATTACAATAGTCATGGTGGAGGCAATGGATATAGGCTCCACTGTGAAAGGCAAATGATTTTGAAAGTAGTAAATTTTATGTAGCGTGTCATTGCAAAACTCTTAATTTCTTTGAATGTCGAGGAGATTATTAAATTATGTAGCTTGAAAAATAATGACAGGTTTTTGTCTTACTATTAGATACATACTGTAGGCCTATACTGTAGCTTGTCAGCTCCCTGATGTTTGAGCAAGGGATTATGAAAAGTTCAATTAACAGGAATGCGTTTGGCAGCAAAACAAAAAGTAGCTCTCAACGCCTCCATTTTGCTCCGAATTAACCACTTGAACACGCGTCATGTCATAATTATGATTAACCAACTCTCTAGTCGGATTATCTACGTAGGACTTGCTTGCAGCATAAAATATACACATATCCAACTGGGAAATTATGGTTAAGAGAATGCGACTCCAAAACTGATTAACTTACATCAAACAAAATTAATGAGTTAATTAAAACAGTGATACCAGTGGCCAATGACATAATTATATGCATTTTAATTAATATGTTAATAAATTATATTACAAACATCTTCTATGGATAGTATGAGACTCACAAGAATTGCATAGTAACTTCAACGTAACGAACTGACTGACTTGTTCATTGCCGGTAGCCTGAGCTACAGCCACCATGCGGCTGGACATGCAAACAGCACAAACACGACGGATTACGGTATGTGGAGGATCCCACCCAGGATGTACCACAGTATATAGGCATTCCACCCAGGATGTACCACAGTATATAGGCATCCCACCCAGGATGTACCACAGTATATAGGCATCCCACCCAGGATGTACCACAGTATATAGGCATCCCACCCAGGCTGTAGAGGTTAAATATAAAAATTCAATCAACATTTTTCAATGATCACTTATCTAGTTAGGGTCCAGAGAAAAGGGTACAAGGCAGGCATAAGGTATGAAACTAGGGCTGGGCGATTTATCTGTAAAATATCATATTGTGATTATGAACAGTCATATCATTATATGTACTTTGTGGTTTTTGTAATTATTTTTAGTCTTTTTATTCATATTCATAATCAAATTATATTATTCAATATTCCTTTGTCCATCACACACACACAAACACACACACACAGCATGGGTATTTGGCCGGTGAAGATGACAAAGGTTTTGGCATATTTTGGAAGAGCATCATTTATAATTACACCACTGAAAGTGGAAAGGGTACAATAAAAAAAACAATAAATATACAAATAAATAAGACAGACATGTGTTTAATAAAGTGTGGTTTAACCAATGGACTAGGAGGGCAGTGTACACCACTTGATTTTCAGATTATGTACTTCTAGTAATCAGCTAAACAGTCGAGTAATATGTCAGAGGGGGGAGGAATAGTAATAGATACTCCATCAATCCCTGTGGGAAAATTCTTTTTATGCCTCCCCCCAACTTGCTCTCTACACGTATGAACAAGCTGGCTGTGAAGGGCAGCCACCTGTTACAGCACTTAGGGAGCTGGGGGTTAAGGGCCTCACTCAAGGACCCATAAACATGTGAGGGGGCCTGGACCTGCAGCCTTCTGGTTACAGGCACAGAAGCTTAGCCTACTGAGCAACTTGCAACCCCCAAAGTCAGATGGAGGAAGAAATTTGAGATGACAGCACCATTGTGCTTGTTCGATGTTCTGTCTTCATTCATAGTGAACACTTGATCCAATCACAAGCAAAAGGTCCTCTCCCACAAAGTGATTGACAGAGCACATAATTATTATAGAAGATGCATTATGAAATAATAAAAAGCTGGATCAGAAAACCATCATTTGAAAATATATGAATGTGATAAGTTTGCATTATGTAAAGTAATATCTTATGGCAGCGTAATGAAAATCACAGCATTATTTTGAAATACAGTTTTACGGATTATACATAGATGACATTAGTTATTTAGAAATATACATTTTATTGAATTATTTAAAAATAAAAGGACACAATTAATTGTTTAAATATTTATTTATTCCTTTCTTTATATAGGTATATATTTATCACGTCATGAGCAAGGATGGAGGCAAAGGCAGGCATGGGGAAAACCAAAGGCGGCTTTGTTAAATGAACGTACAGGCAGGGTAAAAGGAAAATGGACCATGAGGGGTCAAAACGGGGTAGGAAGGATCGGGTACAGGGCACACGCAGGCAGCGACATCAGTGACTGGACTGGGGAGCTCAAGACAGGGAGGCATTATATACGCCACTGACGAGGGAGCAGACGAGAGGCACCTGGGGTGATCCACACAAGGGTTGTAACAAGAGGCAAGATTAAATAAGTAACAGATGTGGCTCATTTGAGCTACACAATGGAGAGAATGAGGGGAAAGGAATGCAGGGCGTGACAATATTTATATATTATATACAGTACAGCTGGGAAATGTATTGTATTAACACATGGCATAGATTTTAAAGTCATAATGAATGAAATTAATCTGTACATCTGGTGTTTACGTTAAATCATAAAACAAATATTAAAATATGGGTCATTCTCACAAATGTGGGATTTTTTCCCCTTTATTTATACACTTTATAGAGGTACAGACATCAGTTCCCCACCCAAGGCACTTCTTAGTCTCAAGAAAGGGAAGAAAAGGGTCCTCCCTTTCAGAACTCTTTAAAGGCACCGAAATAACTGGGCTCCACCCCACTAAGACATCTACAAAGACTCCACAAAACTGATGACCAAGCTAACCAAGTTTTTATACACTTTTTGTGAGCTGGAACACAATGTTCCACAATGCACTTATTTGATCCACTGCAAAAAAGATAGTTTAGCTCTGGATAAGTGAAGACAATGCACAACCTTAAATTGCATAAGACCATTTCTTACACAAAAAGATGAGGCATGGATGTATCTAGCACTAGCAATTCTGCCAACACTCATCAGAAATCTCACAGCCAATATTATCTTCTCAGGCTTGGTGGAGGCCAGAGACAGGAGGTTTATTACCCTATTATACCTTTTTAGGTATATTAAAATCATGTCATTTGTTGCTCTGATTTGACATTTTAAACAATTTTCTCCAAATAGGTAGCCAAAAATTTGTAACACAAAATGCAGAAAATGTTTTTAAATATTTCAACTTCATTGCATGTAACCCACAATAAACAATCAGTTCGTATAAGATTAAAGATAAATTTTGCTCAGTTTTTTTTATTAGTTTTGTCATTTTTTTCTCATTAACTCAGTAACTTTTGCACTTGATTGGATGAAATATTTTGTTTATTGCATAAATTAGTGGTAACAAAACAGAATTGACCGTAGACGCAAAACTGACAGTTTTGACAATGAAGTATAATTTGAGGCTCTATTCAAACTAATTTTAAAAAATAGATAAAATTAATATCTTAAAGTTAATCAAGATTAATCACAGAAAGCTGTGAATTCCTATACATTTTTGTTATGGAATGCACTGTGCCCATTCACTACCAGTGACTGTAAGACTGTGACAGTTATTGAACGTGAAGTGCACATACAAACATTCAAATATTGATTAAAATTCTCCCGTAAGGTAATCTGGAAAACCAAGGGGAGTGCATGGGTTGCTATCAACTCAAAATGCTGAACCTGATCTGTGAACCTGACTCATAACCTACTCTGGAGCCAGTTAGGCATGTAGCATGAGTTGTATCGCTAAGAAGAGAACCAGCGTTGTGAAATCAGAAAACTGGAGTTGCCTCTACTTAGCCTCAAAGTTATCCATGTAAGTAAGAAATCCGGCTTTGTGATACAGTCCCCTGCTTTTTCCTTGTAAATCACATTTACACAGCCAGCCATTTAACTGTCTCTATGCCCCCAGTGCTATTATTATTTTCAGGCTCCATAAAACATGCTGTTAGCTTTGTAATCCCATCATGCCCTGGGAAATGGGCATGATTTTAATACTAATTCTGTATAATTCAAGCCAACACACTGCTTTTTACAATATACCAGTCAAAACGTTGTTTTCCTGACAATATTGAATATTCTCATAAAAATATGGGCCACTTGCGAAAGAGCTTGTTGAGTGGTTAACTTTATAGCTATTCTCTCCATTGGGCAGGGTATATTAATGGAGATTTACTTTTCAGAGGTCATTGATGATAATGGTACTTGAGACGTTCAGCTGTAGAGTACTGTGCATATTCAACCTACAGTACCAAACGCAAGGAAAACGTCTGAATTACTCTGAATGAAAACAGGGCAGAAGTATTTTGAATTTTGAATAATCTGCTTCTGAGAAATGTTTATATCAGATTATATTTACTTTTTCTTTGTAATACATAACATAAACACCGGCCAGAAGTCTGTGTGTAACACAAGCGGTTTCATAAAAGGAGGTTGTATTTTTTTCAGCAAAATAAAAAACGCGCCTTGTATACTGTAGCTATTGTTCTATTAACTGCGTTTCCATGTTCATTTTGAATTTATTCTCCTTGACTTCTCTAAAACAATAAATATGGCTGTACTCCACGGTTATTTTTTATTATTATTGTTATTGATTTTATTTTATATAATAAACTATAAAATGACCAGAACAATTATAAGCCTATATATTTTCTGTATTTTGGTCTCCCGCTGTTTTCTGACCCGCGGTGGTGTACCGCCGAGTTGAACTACCGTAGTGCTAATCGATAGCTCTAACCCTAACCCCCCAAAAAACCCTACCCTTAACCTTAACCGTAACCCCTAAAACCTAACTCCAAGATGGTTTAACTGCACACGGTCCGAAAGGCTCGATAGCACGTCTCGATATGTAGCTCAACTCGTCAGAACACCTCGATCAGCTGTATCCATCTCTCTTTTAGGTTATAATTTTATATTAAAGTATTGATCACACTGAAAGCCCTTTAAGATTAAACACGTACACAGATATTGGGTTAATGTGCTCTAATTTCATTACAGCTTTACAGTTACTGATGTTATACCTTGTGCTTTAGCTAATGCTGTCCTATTGTCGGGATAATTCACTGCGCTGCGTGCCACACGTACTGTACAGACACAGCCACTGGGAAGTTTTTCCTTCTTTAATTTCTGCAGTATTCCATGACTTCCTCAAGCTTTTTATCTTGTGACGTTAAAGTCGCCGGCTTGTTCCTAAAATACCATGACGAGTCCTCGGGGCACTTCAGCTGCACCTTGTAAATTTGTTGCGGCGGTTTTTGCAGGCATCGTGCGCTGTGTTATTCGGGCTGCCTGAATGGGTAACGCGCTGGCGTCAAGCCTTCCGAGCTGGGCTTCGGTTCTTGCCTCTGGCTCTGTGCGAGTAATTTGCATGTCCTCTCATTGTTCCTGCAAGTTTCTTCCTGCACTCCAAAAATACGCGAATGTGTAACTTGCGACGGACATGTATACCGTCAAGGGTGTCTCATGTCTAGTGGTGTCTAGGATAGACTCGAGACTCACCCTGTACTGGGACAAACTGGGAGGTGAAGAAGGTTAATCATCAATATTACACTTCACTTAATGTATGTTATGTAGATTACATTATAAAATATAGCAGTTATACATACAAATATAGAAACATCACCTGCAAGTGAAATCCAGACACACAGGAGGTCCACTACTGTCTATTAATCTAAATTTAGATGTTTGACGAATGTGTCACATTGTGAAGTTGCTATTGACAGCTGAATATAATAATATATGGCACCAGAGGGAAATGAAGTCCTTGCTGTGTATGAAAAGAAATGCTGCTATATACAGTACATGAATAATATAAGGTATATGAGGCCATGGTACAGTAGTATACCAGTAGTATCATCTGGCTAGCTATGCACCACTAAGCAGGTTAATGGGCTTTTCATGTAGGGTAGGGTAATCTTCTGGATGAAGTCATTTTTAAGCATGATAATAATAGGGTTACAGCCTGTCTAATAAAATTAATAAATGTCCCCCTCTCTCAGCTACTCAACACCTTTTTACTTAATTATTTTTAATTTGTATGAATGCACAATGTTTGCAAAATGCATTTCTAATGATGTTAAAATTATTCTATCCAGCAATGAAGTACATGGGTGTTCAAAGCAATATGGGTTACCATTTTAAAGGGAATTGTCGACAGTAAATATCGGTTCATTTTTAATCATCGGTTGATGGACGATTGTTGCTGTATGCAACAACCTAACTCAGCTACAGTATCTAGACCAGGGCAAACAAAATAATCAGCTTCTCTGGCTACCTGATTGGTACAACACCCATCCATCTTCCACCTGTTACCAAGGATTTCACTCTCTGTTTTTGGGAGTTTACTCCAGTCACTTTACTCTGAAATTAAAAATCAAGATTGTCATCATATAAATTTAATTTCAGTATGAAAACCAATGTTAGTTAGCTTGCAAATGATGAAATTCAATCCCAAGGCACTTTCGATGTTGTATCTTTTTTACTTTTAATGATATTGTTAACTCATTATGACACCCTAGTATTTATTTCTGTTTTTAGAAATGATTAAGATTAGAGGTGATTGTTGCAATAGAATACAGTTTATTAATTAATACAGCTAATTTTCACCTCTTTTTTGACTGTGAAGTTGACAGGTGTAAGCAAACAAGCTGAAGTCATGATACCATCAAGAAGTGTTGGGAACCAAACGCTGGGATCTGCCCAAAGACAGAAGGTTGTAAAGTTGGGTCCTACAGGACAAAGGATTGGGATGGGAAATAAAGGAATGTCAGGCGTCACAAAGACTTCAGATGACATAAAAACCACAACAGAGGGACCTGTAACAGAAACCTTGACAGAGCCTTTACCTCCACTGTCATTTCCAGAAGGGATCGTGAGACTGGCTGGTTCAGGAACACTCAGTAAGAACTACAGAACTACTGATAATCCACCTTTGTCAGCCCCAAGCACAATTTCAAACACAACATCACAGAAAGCAGGCAAAGAAGAGATCAAGACTCCTACTGAATCAGTGGAAAAAACCATTCCATCTCCTGCAGATCTAGAAGGTCAGACTGAACTGATGAGGAGTCCCGAGACAGGTGATTCAGAAGATGTTGTAGGTAAAATTGATGGACCAAAAAATTTGTCAGAAAGAACACAAACGCAGAAGTCACCAGATTCCAAAGGGAGAGTTCTTCAAACAGAAAGAAGAGAGTCTGCAGGGACAAGACATTTTACAAATGAGAAAGCAAATTCCACTGTGTTACAAATATTACCTTCTCAAAATCTGACACATAGCCCAGGAGGATTTGCCGTAAAAACCTCACATGAGTGGCCCAGAGTTCTGGGTGTGAGAGATTCTGAAATGATGGGAAAATCTGAGAATCTCAGAAAATCGACAGGGAAAAGTGAGTTTGAGAAAACAGCTGCAGAGGAAATCACCCAAGTACTACCAACGGAACTGCCAGATGATCCAGCAATGGAGACAATAACAACAGGAACAGAGGGAGAAATGACAGTGTCAGGGGACATGTCACAGAGCGAACCACAAGTGGCCTCCGGAGACCCCAAAAAAGAGAGAGACGTAACAGGGAAGATTGACACTATGAGGCTACCTGCAGATTTAGACGGAACTGTGAGCATTACAGAATTGCCAGAAAAGTCCCCAGAAAGCCAAGGTCATGTTTCAGGTAACATGCAGAATGTGGTCACTCTGACTTCCACAGAGAAAAGATGGTTAGCACTAAAGTTTGTGTGGGAAGCCTGTGAGGTTGCCAGTCTTATTCTGGGGACGTTACTTCTCATTGGTCAGCTGCTCTAAGAAGCGGTTTGTGGTACTAGAGGGAACACAGTCAAAGTAGCAGCTGGTCATTTATCAGATGTTGTCCCTTGGAAATTAGTTTGTCTGCTATAAATCTCAGAAGATGCCTAAGATGAAAGTTGACTTTGATCCTTTCCTTTCAGGCAATTTGCCACCAGGACATGCCGATGTGGACAGAAGACTACCCTCCATAGCTGGACCTCCAGGGCCAAGGGTAAGAAAACAATGTCTCTCACAGAAAAAGTGGCACAGCTTTGGCATGCAGAATTTATGGTTATTTGGGGGTTTGTCTTGGTCCTACTGTTCTGTTATGGGTGGCTTTACCTCACATCTCCAGAGTTGATGGTTTGAGTTCAGTCTAGAGTCTGTATCTGAAGTCTGCATTTTCTTCTCATGTCTGTGAGGTTTTCTCCTGCAGTCCAAGGACATGCAGTTAGGAATAGTGAGCAGCATAGTCAGAGTGTGCATGTCTGTGTCCTGTGATGGACTGGCATCCTATCTGGAGTGGTCCTCAGTCTTGTACCATGTGCTGCCCCCTGCAACACTAACCAGCATAAGCAGCTGGAAGAGGGGTGGATTATATATTAATTTATGATGTGTTGCTTCAAAACATACTTCATATTGTAAACAAGTTTAAGGTAAATTTGCAAATAACATGAACTGAGTTTGAAAAGCTAGTTAAAGCTATGAGTCTGGTGTGATGTTTTTTTCTTCTTCTATGAAGTCACCAAGGGTAATTTCCCGTAGTGTTCCTGTATCAAGGGTCATTTCCTGTAGTGAATATTTCTCTCTGATGGTTGTAAATCCATAACATTTTGTTGTGAGCTCCAGAGAATTCAAAGTCATATAAATCAAACGAAAAAGCAAAGCAGGAAAAAACAGTATTTTCGTGCACTTTCATGGTATGTTTACATCACTCAGTGTGATAAAATGAGATATCATTCTGGAGTGGAGTTCTCCTGAGCCCAGACTGGTTTCTCATTAACAATCAAGCTACTGGCAAAACTTGACCTCAAGATGCCTATTTCCCAGAATTTATTAAATAGAGGGTGCATTCTGACTGCATACTGTAGCGTCTCATAGCAACATGGCAATCTGGAGGAAACGTACAAGGAGAACAGCTTGTCACCCCTGCCCTCTTCTGGTGTTTTGGTGTTACTACAGCATTCGTGTCTTGGGGGCGCAAGACTAAAGCAGCCGACTTATTTTGGCGACATTGACACAAGTTTGCTTTCGTGACTCACAGAAGCAAAAAATAAGTTACCTGTTTAAAGATCTTTAACATTATATATTTCTTATTGTTTTGTATGTAATGTAACATATAAAATGCAAAGTTACCTTACACCCCAAGGGTTTGGGGGTTGAATCCCACTTCTGGTCTGTGTGTAGAGCTCGTATATTCTTCTGAATCATCCGGGTTTCCTCTCTTAGGCCAAAGACCAAAGGCTAATGGGTGTCTCTGAATGGCCCTCCCTGCTGGGCCTTTAAATAATCATCTGTAAAATATATTTTTGTGAAAACATAATATAGTATTTGTGAATCACATAAAATCTTGTTACTTTTATCTTCCTAATTTTCTAAGTCAAAAACAATTTTACTTTCCCTCCCTATAACGGGAAAAATATGGTTTGGTCTGCCCTCTTAGTGCTGGTCAAACAAACTGCTGGTCTTTCCAAAAGCAATGCCTTACAACATAGAAATAGCAGCGCAATGGGCCTGGTCCGGGCTGTTGGTGCCCCCCCTACCTTCTGCTCTAGGCTGGGCAGAAATATCTCAGAATTAACCCAGCAGTGACTGACAATAAAATCATTTTCAATAACAAAGTCAAGGCTTGATATTTAACATTAATATATCACGTCTATAGTGATTTAATGATGACTATTGTCCCTTTACCATGTTTTTCAGGGGCACCAGGGCCCTCCTGGACTACCTGGACCACCTGGGCAAAAAGGAGACAAAGTAGGTATAGTCAAAGAATTCCTGTTGTCAGTCACTATTTGTTGCAAATACTTTAGTTGTAAACCAATCAAATGTTAGCTGTCTTCCTATTGGGTATAATTAATACTAAACAAAGTGACACAGATTTGTTCATTGGTTCTTCTTGATGCAGCCCTCATGACAAAGTGTCTTGGGATTGGTTCTTCTGTCTGACCCCAGGGCTACCCAGGAGTCATGGGCCAAACAGGGCATACAGGCTACCGGGGACCCGTTGGTCCTCCTGGAATGCCCGCCATCATCGTGTGGAAGACCTCTGTAGAAGAGTGGCAGGCCTTTAAGGTACCACTAGGTCATGTGTCTACAGACAAGTAGAGACAAACACACCTGTTTGAATGAACAGCTAAGAGCATCCTCTATGGACTGATATATCGGCCTGTCTTGATAATTTCATTAAGGAATCATCGCACAATATGTGGTTTCTTTTTCAAAAGCCTGATATGAAAAAGGCCTCAATATTGGAAAATTGTGTTTACGTAAGAATGAATGCCCCCAACATTTTAGCCATTCGCGCTGGGGTTGATTCATTCACGGGAAAGCATATGCGCCGCAATGCATGCAACGCAGTGCTGCACCATGCCTAGACCTGGATGTTCATACTCCTAGCACCAACACTGGTTTTAAAAGTCAAGTTTATTAGGTGTGGTATAGGTGTTATAAGAATAAATAATATTACAAAAACTAATGTGCACTATGTTCTTTCAGTACACAAGGCAGGGTTATAATCGTCAACGAAAACATTTCAATAAACTGAAATAAAATAAGATGAGAAAACCACAAGTAAACTACAACTATAAATATTGGTTCCAAAACTGAGATAAAATCAAATGTCAAATACTTCCCCTTAACTTTTAACTACTTAAACAAAGTAATGATTTCATTGTTTGTCTTTGTGCATCTTGTCCAATGAGCCTGAGCCATAAGTAGCCAACGCCACCACTTTACCACATTTTGCAGTGGCCAGCAAAGTCTTACAACTTTCCATCTCTCCCTAGAAATAAAATCACTAAAACCTAAAGTAAAATATACAGCAACTAAATATATTTACATTTTTAAAATAAACACTAATGAACCCACACCTAAAACAAAACTAAATTTCAAATGAAAACAAAATATCATATAAAAACTAAATTTAAAACATCAGAACAATAACACTGGCACAATAACATGCACAGGTATATGGCGTTACAGTGCAAACATATTTTAGTTCAGTTTGCAGCCATCTGGGAGTCTTTATAATCCTGCAGCGAGGAATCCAACAAATGTCGATATTTCCAGACTTACGCAATCAACCATTCTTCAAACCGGCTAGCCATTTTTGTTATCATTCTGATCATAAAGGGTAGAAAAGGAATTTTAAAAGTTATTTATATACAATATTTGGTCCGACTTTTCTGACTTTCTGTTCCTTTTTTTTTAAGCTTTTTTTAATTAATGCTCAAAATGTAATTATTCAAACAAAAAGGCGCAAAACCATCCAGATAACATCCATAGTATGAAAAATATCTGAGCACAATGGAACTAAGATCAAAATTCTTCCAACAAATTAAAGTCCTCAACCAGCTGTAAATGTCTCACTGCAATTTTATTCTTCATGTGAACCAACACACCAAAAAAGGAGAGGAGTTAGTTGTGGAAAAAAGAAAAAATTGGGGTGTTCTTACGAATCTGCACTTATGGATGAAAAAATTTACTCAATAGCAAAATACAGTTAATAATAAGATTTACAACTTATTGTTCCATTTGCCCTGGCAGATAAACAATGGAATTTCATTCGCTTCACTGAGTGGAGCCTCTGCAAAACTGGGTCGGCAGCATATTGTCTGTAACAGAATGAATGACTCTTTATACCCCTGTGCCAAATGATTAATATATAATGCAATTTTTGTTAACAAAGCCTTGAGAATATTCTTGCATTATCATGTTATCATTATATCAGTGGTATAAAATTATCTTAAAATGACAGTAATATTATTTAGCGTAATTGTTTTTGAGACAATATATCGTCCAACAGAAGTTAACGTGACAGGCCGAATGCTATTTATATTGTGCACACAACTGTTTGCTAATTGATTTCGTCATGTCCAATTTTATTACAGAATAATACATTTTACAGAAAGTTTGTTGCAGCCTGGCCGGTAAGTTTATTCTATGGATAACTTCTTTCTCTTTAAGTTCTTCTGCAATCATTGAGGTTTTAGGCACCAGGTATGACTTGGACTTCAGCAGCTTTTCAGTACCATCTGTCTATTGAGCTACACACTTACCATGTGGGAATTCAATGATCCATGTGGAGAAACTGATCCAATCAGTATTCACTTTGTCAGCTGACCAGACTGATTTGATCACCATATGGAGAATTCAGCATGATGACCCTCGGGCAAATCAGGAGGATGTTTCACACAGTAGGATTTCTTGCCTAGCCGGATAACTTGTTGGGTTTAAGGTAGTCTGGCCTAGATGGACTTTGTCTTTGTTCACTTTCATTTATCCCAGACTAAATCCAACAAGTTGTCTGGGTAAGCAAGAAATCCAGCTTCAGGTAACACCCCCTAAGGTTCTGGGCTAAGCCTCTGATGTCTTAAGACCCAAGCAACGTCCCTGGTGTAATTACTTCTTGGACCAAAAATTAGAGAATTATCTCAATGTAAAAAATATGAATCTAAAATATCCACTTAAATAACAAATAGTAAACATATGTGTTTATATGCATTATATACACTTATTGTGTGTTATCTTCAGAGAATGAAAGGGCCCCCAGGACATTTCGGACCCCAGGGGGATCCAGGGCCACCTGTAAGTATGATGACAATCATCTCAGGGGCATGATTGTGTTAATATGAAATTTTGGAAATATAGATTTTTTTTGATTAAAGCTCAAATTTTTGTGGACATTTAATTTCAGTAATATTTTGCTTTATACAAAAAAACATTCAGCTTCTGTCTCTCTTTCCAGGGGCCTCCAGGGGTACCTGGAAAACAGGGGAGCAAAGGAGATGGAGGGAAAATCGTAGGTATCTCTGTTTTCTTCAGTAACTAACCACACCTATATTATACTGCCATTGCTAATTCATGTTTCCTTCCCCCACCTGGCCAGGAAGTTTATATATCCTACTAGGGTGGAGGGTTTATATACCCTGCTGTGGGGGAGGGGTTATATACCCTGCTAGGGGGGAGGGGGTATATACCCTGCTAGGGGTGAGGGGTTATATACCCTGCTGCGGGAGGGGGGGGGGGACCTCACAAAGGCAGTAAGATCCACCAGCAAGAGCAAATTTTGTGGAATCATGGGTCCAAAGTGCCCTTATTATTTCCCAAAAATAAAGTTTTGTTTTTTGTTTTTTTGCACATTTATTTGTCCTCTCTTCCTACATATTCCTACATAAGTTATTTCAGTTACACGATTACATAAAATGTACATGCGTCTGTGTCGGTCAGGGGCCACCGGGGCCCCCAGGAATTCCAGGGCCCTCAGGTAGACCGGGCAGAGATGGAATCCCAGGGATTGATGCTGTCGATAGTCCAGCTGGACCGTCAGGAATGAAGGTGAGAAACATGCACTTTCAGTATTCACAGTAATATATTCATATAGTGGTTGTGAATGTGAATGTCACTTAGTCAAACATGTGACCCTGCCAGTGTAATGTGCAGTTCAAGCCTATAGCATTGCTTTACACAGAATCACAATCCCAGTGATAGATCGATAAGTGGCTAATTAACCATATGAAATACCGCAGATGCTAGTGGCTGATGTCACTATGACAGAGGATTCATATTCGCCATCTGCTACATTTACGCCTCCTGAATGCAAGCAGTGACTTCAGCTGTGCAGCCGTCACCAATCTGAAGGGTCTGAGTCTCAGCACATGCCTGTAGCAGGGTGGGCCGGCACCAAACGTTGCAGACGGTGCTAATAGCACAGAATTGGACTGATGGAGGCTCACTGAACTTTGCTGAGTGATATTTTAAACACGGTTACCATAAAACATGCTTTGCTGCAATATTACTTCAAAGCAGGGAATGTTCTATTTGACAAAAAGATCTGTTTGAATGACCCACGCGTTTCTTCCTCCAGGGTCCGAGGGGCTACAGGGGCGAGATGGGCAGCAAAGGGGAGCCGGGTGAGTGGGTAAGACTGCACTTCATTTATTTGTGGATTTCACACTTCTCCTTGAGACTGCGATGATGGCCACCTTTGTAGAAGCTAAATACACCTCTTCTTTTTGGATCTACAAGGGCTAAAAGTTTATAGACAGTTTATTCTTAGGCCATATCTGCTCTTTCTTTGTCTAATGCCTTTCAAGCTGTCTTTACACTGAGAATTAATGCTAATGATTCATTTCCGCTGATAGATTGCAGTGTTTAAATGCATTGTCTCTCCTTTTCAGGGTTACCAAGGAGAAACGGGGCCACAAGGAGACAAAGGGGCAAAAGGAGAGCAGGTCAGACCTGTGAACACCACAGTTGTTATTTGACAGTTTCTTTTTTCTTTGACAGTTAATGCAAATAGGCAAACCATTTGAAAACCTCACTGCAAAGTATAAAGCACACTGGGCCACATTCACCAACAGTGACTTGTTAAGAAGAAATTTCTTTATATTGCCATTTTTTTCATTCTACGATTGTATAATATAGGAGTTAAACTACAATAGTATTTTTATCCTTCATAATACAGCAAACGACCCAGCAATCTCATGCCCTTTCATGGGGATCAGCAGGGAGTTTACCTGCACTACTTTGTAACTGGCACGCGTTTTTAATTAATGGGGACAACGGTATTCATCATTGTAAGAACACATTTGCAAACAATTATGCGTTGTGAATCTTATGTAGACATTTTTGGAACTTTCTCAAGAACAAATTTAAGAAAACACTTAGGCCCGTTGTATACATATCTGTATATATACACATTTAATGATCTCTCAAGAATGTTTAATATTCTGAAAAACCGGGGACATGCAGAGATTCTGCGTTAATGAAATTTCCTAGCTGATAAAAAAAAATAAAAAAAAATCAGAACATCATTTTAATTTTATGAATATTACCCTGAATTCTGATACAATTGATAAGCTGAATTAGTTCTTAATTCATGAAGGCATCTTAGGCATCGAGACAGGACTGAAAACATTGAAGATAACCATTCCCAGCAGAATCTGTCATCCGTGTGAAGTCTGGGGAGCGGTGCCTTAATTCCTGCTGCTCTTTTGCGTCTGTAGGGGAAGAAGGGAGAGAGGGGCCTGCTCGGCATTATGGGAAACATGGTGAGAGTCAAGTCACACAGCACTCTTTCTCAGTCATGTACTGGAGAGCATGCCATCATATTACTTAAGATTAAATACAAAAGCGAAGCTAACACTCTGATATATGCATGAACAAATAAAGGTAAACATAGTATCCTGTCGTTGGTGGTGGCTCTGGTTTGAGAGCAGACACATGAAGATACTTGTCAAGAACTTGGGATATTCATGTATTATTGTGGATTCCGATCCCTCCTCCCAGTTTTCAGGGGGGAAAAATAACATAACTTTGATAAGTAGCATCCCTAAATAGGATTAAATACTGTGAAGTTCAAGCTCATAAAACTGTGTGGACCATCACAAACAACTCATAGCACGTGTTTGCTGCAGGTTGGAGTCCCATCACACGCGTGTGCATCCCTGTGCATGCACACGCGTGCTCCCACTGTCTCCCTTTATCTCATTTGTAGGTAGACAGAGTGAAATGCTTGCATTCCTATTAGCTTACACATGGCTTTAAAAGGTTTCACTTAAACGAAGACCTACCAATTTAACGAAGGATAAATAACTCAAACACCGAGATCACTCTCTAAAACATTTTATTCAGAAACATCTATACTTGCTGCATTTGTAACTTCGTGCATTCTGTTTGTATTCTGCTGTTGCGGGTTTTGGGTTTTGAACAAGCTGAGAACAGAGCTGCTTAAATTGTGCCGGATGCAGGTTTAGTCACACAAACCAAAGCGGTATGCAATACAGCACACAAGCAACCCAGAAAAAAACAAAGATCTGTCACAGTGTTCTTTCAAATAGCAAGTAATGAAAATTCTATATAGGCTTAACCTATACCAAGCCTATGTCGGATTCAATTGTCAACATAATTTCCCCATTTCTCTGACAGGCTAATTTATGTTACTGCAACAAAGAAAACGACTTCACCCAAGTTTGAGCTAACATTAAATTATGTCTGTTAGAGTAAAGCTATAAATGTATGAATGCGTCCTCACATAATATGTAACATTACAGAATACTGGGGCTGAGTAAATATAAGCTTGCAGAAATCTGTTGTTTAGGCTATTGTCTAATAGGCCATTTCTGGGTGATTGGCAGCTCCATACCAGCCAACAGTGTAACATTGTATATGTCAAACTAAATGTTTAGTATATTAAATCACGCCAAGTGCCTCATCAAGCATGGCCGGATAAGCTTAAGAGTTGAGACCTTGTGCTCACTGTTTGGTCCCCCACCCACTTCAAAAATCTCTCCTGTGCCCCCACCCAAGACTAACTTCCTTGTGTTTTCCAGGGGCTGCCTGGAGCTAGAGGCCCCCCAGGATTTATGGGAATGCCTGGCATCATGGTGAGCACCACATTTCCCACCCTGCTTAACCTGCTTCTCATATCAGCAAATAATTGTATTATTCCGAATGGTTTTCTTAAAGGGCGAAACTGGACCGCCTGGATTCACCGGACCACCAGGACCTCCTGTAAGGCCCACTTTTTCATCCCCTTTTTATAAATAACACTCTACCATTTACCCCTTATTCAACCAATCAAATGCCAATCTGCCCAATATTTTTTAGGGAATCATGGGGCCAAGAGGGATAAGGGGAGTCCCAGGCGTCAGCGGGGCCCCGGTAAGAGCTGAATAAGCAATAAAAGCCGCCGGACACGAGCCAGTATTTCATCACCAATGTAGGGGAACCGTCCACTGGCCCAATGGCGGAATCCAATTGGACAGCCGAAGGCTTGAAATGCGTGTGGATCCTTCCGAGCGCTTCTGTAAAATTACTTACCCGTTGTAGGTAAAGACCAAATTATATCTGACTCCAATTTAATAAAAGATCTTTATTGGTAATTTCAGTCATGACATGTCTGTTATTTAGATTACTTCTGGGCTGTGCCTTCTATTGCTGAACTCCCACTAATCCCGGACGGTGGGGCACATCGGATTCGCCTCGGCCGAGAAGGCGATCCGTGACTCTGCTATGTAGGTTTAGATGTTGGACAACCACTATAAGGTAATCCACTGCTAGCCTGGATACCCGTCCTGACCCGGCGGCCCTTAACGCCCCAGAGGCTCAGCTGACCATTGCCGAATCCGAGCTAGTGAGGGCCACAGAGGTTAAGCCGATGTCTGCCGTAACTCAGCGTGTGCACGCCTCAGAGGCTGGGCCGGATTTGGTGCCGTAACTCAGCGTGTGTACGCCTCAGAGGCTGGGCCGGTCTATTACCGTAACCCAGCGTGTGCGCACCTCAGAGGCTGAGCCGGACTTTGAGTCGGAACTCAGCGTGTGCACGCCTCAGAGGCTGGGACGATCTACCGTAACCCAGCGTGTGCGTACCTCAGAGGCTGAGCCGGACTTTGTGCCGTAACTCAGCTTGTGCGCACCTCAGAGGCTGGGCCGGACCCGCCGTAACCCAGCGTGTGTGCACCTCAGGGGCTGAGCGGGTCTTTTACCGTAACCCAGCGTGTGCGCACCTCAGAGGCTGAGTCGACATACACCGTAACTCAACTTGGGCAGCCGCATTGGGTCTCGGAGAAACGGGGTAGATTCAGAGGCTGCAAGAGAGTGTTAGAATAACCCCAGTCTCTGAGGAACATGCAGAGGTTCAGCAAAGTCAGACAGCCAAGAAGTAATCAAACCCAGGTTATTCACAATTAATATACATTACATCAATTTAAACAAGTATAGCGTTGCAAGAATTTTAACATGTGGCCACAATTCCTAAACTAGATAATCCAATTAAAAGTATACAACAATTCCATACCTCAGCTGAGTGGACACATAGTAACTGCAGAAAATATCTGATTATAGATGAAGATTCATACAGTACAATGTGGGAGCTCTGATTACAGAGTGACTCCCCGTGCTACTCTCGAGCTCTTCCTTAAGTATTCCAAACCAGGTGACAGGCTGTATCAAAGGTTGTGATTGATTATTTTAGGGCCTGCTCTGATCTTGTGTGTGTGTCCTGGAGAACTGTTGATCTTATCAATTCTCAGACCCTCAGCCAATCAGATTGCTTTAGGAGGAATGTGACAACTCCTTTGTTCTACCAGGTGATAAGATCCTCCGCTTTGGTGGGTTTTAGTCTTATTTTCTATATCTCTCTTATGTGACAACATGCCGCTTTAAGGTTGAGAGTATTGTGCCCGTCGTACTGTGACCATTCAAACGAGACCAAACATGGGTGTATGTGTCTCTAATGTATACCTCATGTGTTAGTGTGAGTTAGTGCATGTAGGATGCATCTGTGTCTTGACGCAGCCAGGCCTTATTACTAGAATTTGACTGTGGGGTTCTGGCTGCCCAGTGGGGGTGAGGTGTCCCTTTTGATGTGGTGATCGGGTGATTTGGGTCCAGTCTTGTCGGAGCCGGTGGGTCTTTGCTTCAGAGCACTGGGTGGAGTGTTGCAGGCTTGTCAGGGCTCAGGTCGACGGGGCCTGCAAGGCCTCCAGCCTTACACCAACGAACGTGTGACTGTGTTTTAGGGCCAGCCGGGATTTCGAGGACCCAGGGGACCAGCTGCCCCCCCAGTGAGTATTATCATTTTCACCAACACTCATGTGTGCAACCATCGCATTGCATCACTCAGTTCTTCTTCTGCATGCTCCATTTTGCACACTGAAAGTCAAAATAGTCAAGCCACTTGATAGGGAGGTTTAGGGAAATTATGACAACCAAGCTTCATAATAAGTCTCTTAAATTTAAAGTCAAATGCTGGTTTTAACAATGCACTAGTCAGATTATGTGCCCAACAAAGCCCTCCTGATTTAGTGTGAACTAAATTGCATTTAACTTGGAAATGCAGTGTAATATTGCCTGTTGTACCATTGTAATGGACCTGAAATATATACACTGTATTAGGTGAAGGGCTCGTTTTAAAGTACCCTGCTGTTTCAACGTGACTGTGATTACAACTGTACCTTTACGTAGGGAGAACCCGGCTTGGATGGTATGGTCGGATTTTCTGGAGTACAAGGGCCACAGGTAATTACAATTACATTGCCTTATTAATTACCTTGTTCCACAGGAATATTTCACTTCAAACATTTTGTGAAGATAAAAATGACAGAAAGAAATAATTTCATTCATTTACACTCTAAAAGGGCTGTTTTACTAAAACCCACTGATGATTTTAAGGTAGAAAATGTATACTGTATACTGTGTATACGGTATACTATAAGAAAACATGCAGACACGTATGTACTGTAGTTATACATGCATACTGCTGCTTCTTGACACTTTCCTGATTGACTGATATAGGCTGTACTGTATATGCTATTCTGGAGAATCTATGCAGTGATTTTGTACCTTTAGCTGTCCACTCTACCTGAGTAGCTGTAGACACTAAAACAGGATGCACTGTTTTTTAAATGGAAGTTTACATAAGAAATAAATTTTTCCTATGTAGTGTTTCTTGATTTTCCTGTTTTGCATTTTAGATCATCAATGGTGGGATGTTTTACACTCATAGTTCATACTATTGTTCATAACATATGAAAATAACAAAATAACTTTTGTTCAATATGGTACTGTAATTATTGGCAATGTGAATTATATTGACAGTTTGGCTTTTTTGTAACACCACAGGGCAAATCGGGCGAGGAAGGTCCCCCCGGTAACAAAGGAGATCAAGCAAGTGTTTTTCCACCCTGTATATGTTAAACTGCACTGATTACGCCAGTATAAGGTGTATTATGCTGGCATTGTATGCAGGACAATATAGTGTTATACAATATAGTGTGCAGTGGCGGTGGTGGTGGGGGGGGAATGGCGTCATTCAGCAGATTATAGATTTGTATCCATTTCTGGGAAAGTTGTGGCATTTAATCCTGTATCTTAATTATATGGAATTTAATCCTGTATCGTAATTGTATCGCTATTGGTCCCTTAACCCACGATCGCCCCAAGGGCGCTGGAAGCTGGCTAACCCTAACCCTAACCCTCTGACCCCAAAACTTGCTCTTATCTATGCCTGTCATGGAGGGTAAGATGAGATGAGTGAAACCTACACAATATCCCTACGGGAATGTATAAAGTATGTCTATTTGATATGTCAATGGAAACCCCAAACTGTAGGCTTTAGAAAATGTCAGGGTTGATGGGCTCCTCTGTGTTTCTTCAGGGAGGACCAGGTGATGAGGGAGACATAGGGGAACCTGGACTCCCTGGTGACAATGTGAGCTCCTGGGGGTCTTTCCACCACCGTCCCACACATACATGAAGTTTGCGGGAGCCTTCATCCCCAATGTCTTCTGTGAGCTCTGAATGGGAAGCTGCAAATCCATTCAAGCAGGGCTGATCAAAAGCTTCCCAGGAGCCCTATGCACGGATGACTGATGTACACACATTCCGTTTGTTTTGGGTGACGCTTTTCCAGCTACCTTGTTTTCCCTATGATTTCCAGGGAGCCAATGGCCAAGCAGGAAAACCAGGACCCTCAGGTGATCCAGTAAGATTCCTTAATGCACTTCTTTCCCCTTTCCATGCTTCCTTTGCATTATTAATAGCTGGGGGTCTCATGAAAGGTTCCATGAAAGCAGTTCAGTGACATATAAAACAGTTCCATGAAAGCAGTCCAGTGAAAAATAATTTTATTTAAGTATAAAATAGAAAATGGCTACATAAGAAAGCTGATGGTTCAGAAATTCCACACTTCTGACGTCAGGCTGCAGGGCTGCACTTAGAGTATTGGCACATGCTTAATTTCATGCATATAATTTTGTTTAGAATATTATACTGCATCTCTGCAGCATACAGTACATTTCATTTCAGTCAAATCACCTCAATCTTTCATACACTGTGGAATGAAATCACCCTTCAACTAAATGTTTCATTTAGCACAGTGCCACAAAGCAATTATATAACAGTAGATTCTGACATAAATTTTCATGCAAATAAATTAGGAGATTTATGCACGTATCACTCAGTGCATTACAAAATGGCAAACACTGCAAAACGCTGCCTTGAGTTATTTAGATGTGTTATATATTTTCTGATCCTAAAATGAGCCTCTTCACCCCCCGGCCCCCACGATCACCACAACCTCAGTCATACTGTACACTGAGTTCATTGCTGCCCTAAGTCCAATCTTACTATTCAACTATGATTTGTTTTATTTATAATGGGTTAGTTCATGGGTTAGTTATTGGACTTGAAAACATTGACTGGAACACCGTGGTGGAATTTATGGTGATGGCAGATAAATCCTGTTACTTGATATTGCAGCTTTGCTGTATTAAATTCATTTGTGTCTTTCTGAAGACGCCAACGGATGCTGAACAAATATCAAGAGTCGACGATGTTTGTGTTTTCAACCTCCCTCAGCTCTGCTGCTGTCTTTTTTTACGTCACTTTGACCCCTGAGCTGGATTAATGAACCATTTATCCTAGGCAAGCTCAAGGGGGATCTTGGCCCTATCCTGGCAGGATTAGTGAAATAAATAGTTCCATGCTATGTTGGATTAGCATATTGAAATAGAAATGGAAAATCGAATGTTTTGTACACTCTCTGATTAGCCAAAACATTAAGCCCAACCCCACGTGATGTGAATAATTTTGAATTGAATTGTGTCTCTCAAGGTCTGGGATATATTACATGGTAAGCCAACATTTGGTACTCATAGCCAGTGTATTGAATGCAGGAGAACCGGGCAGGAATAGACCTGAGTCACTTTAATAAGGGTCAACTGGGTCGACTGGGTAAGAGCATCCCCGAAACAGCAAGGCCAGAGGGTTGCTCATGGTCAGCCATGGTGACTACCTGCTGAGAGTGGTTAGGCGGATAAGACCTGTCAGTGCAACATGTGAGCGAAGGCGTGTTCCATTTGGTACGAACCAGCAGAAGGGCAACTGTGGCACAAATGGCAGATAATTTTGATGATGGTCAGGGGACTAATGTGTCTCGACACACAGTGTGTATAAGGCTACATAGCTGCGGATTGGACTTGTAGGTCCAACACACCCCGCAGATGCTTGACACATAGTCTGGTGTAGCTGGTGCCAGTATGGAAATACCATTTGACAGGCTTCAAGATAATATTGAGGGATATAACTAAAATCCAGAATTTATTTAATGGAAAGGAAACCCCTGTTTCCAAAAAAAAGTTACCCCCTTTTATGGCTGTTGTCTTACTCCTCAGGAAAAAGTTTGGTCAGATATGATTTTCTGAATATTTCTGGCATAGAATGGCATTAGATCTTCAGGTTTTGAGAACACCACGGTATGGGTACGGGAATGGTGGGGAAAAATATGTTGACATGGGGAAAACATAATCCACCCCTTGCAGTTCATGACTATGTAAACAGTCCCTTGGGGTCTTGTCCTTTGTTAAGGGCCCTTTATATCTGTGTTTGGTATACACGTGCCTCTCAGTGCTTTCTGGATTCACCTTCAGGGACCCAAAGGCCAGAAGGCCCAAAAGGGTGAACCTGGGATACAGGGAGACCAGGTAAGACGTGTCCTATTAACTACACACCGTGGTACTGATTTTTATGTATGTCTATGAGCGTGATACTAAGATTGCAGAAATAAATTATATACTTTGTTCAATGCCACTTAATGTTGATAGAAATAAGTATTTTAAAATGGCTCTCTGAATTATAAGTCTGCATGAACCCCAAAGAAAATTATATTGAGTTTATCATGTTTTGTATGTTTTCAGAATAGCTACTCTATTCTCTCATTAAGAGTACCTTTTCTTTACGTTCTTGTTTTTTGTGACAGGGACTTCCTGGACTTCCGGGTAAAAGAGGGTTCAAAGGCAGGGCAGGACCATCTGGTTTCCAAGGTGACACAGGGCGTCACGGTGACCGGGGACAGACAGGCACCAAGGTGAGTGAGGTTTCCTTCCTGAGGGCCCAAGAGGGGATGTGTGTTGGATGCTCCCAGATGCTTTTCTGTTGGAATTTAATGAAGTGTATTCATACTCTATAGGGCTATGATGGGACAATGGGGGAGCAAGGAAAGCAGGGACAGGATGGGCTTAAGGTCAGTGTACCTACTGAGATGGTCCAAAACACAACTGCTAAAAAATTTTGTATTTGGAAAAGTCCACAAATCTGTCCTGCATGATTTGCCGATATTTGCCCAAACTTCTCTCTGTAGGGTGACAGGGGTCGACAAGGTGTACAGGGAATTCCTGGCTCCAGAGGTGAAAAGGTAGAAACATGTATCTAAATGACTGTGGGGTCATTATTCATGATTTCATTTGACAGGAGTCAACATGTAGATGAAGCTGCATTTTCACTAAAGAGAAGGGCGTCTTAGGAAAGTCTTTTACAGATTGACGAACGACTTCATAGCCACGCATGACTGCAGGCTGATTTGTCCAACTTCTCCCACAGGGTCGTCCAGGCCGTGGAGGATTTGCTGGTTTGCCTGGCCCCTTGGTAAGAGAGAAACTACTGATGCCTTCATCAGTGTCCAACTTTATTGAGAAAGCAATAACATGTGTTATTGACTCAAAGCTTTACGATGTTTCCAGGGAGAGATGGGGAAATCAGGACAAAGAGGACCTGAAGGAGATCCCGGTATTAAGGTTCCTGTGTACCTTAGCTTGTTACTTTATTTTTAATCTATCAATGAATGACTAATATGAGTTTGACAACTAAGGATAACAGTCATTTGCAGGGTTCAGTGCTCACATTTGTACATTAAGAGGAATTTCAATTCTCCAGTGTGAATTAAATTTATTTAACCGACGCTTTTACCCAAACTGGCCTACGGAAAAAATAAATAAATAAATAAAAATCCATCCCATCACAGACACAGCATCCTAACTGACTGAGCCACACACCATCTCTGGTGTCCTTGAACTGGGGGGCACCAAAGCATGTGGATATTTTTATAGTTATTATAATTATTTACTTCATGATTAATCCAGCAGCCTTGACTAAAAAGATCTTTGTATTTCTTAGGGAAAGCCAGGACTTCCAGGTTTGCCTGGAGCTTGGCGGCTCAAGGTGCATCCATGTTGTTCTGATTTCTGATTGGTTGAACTGATTCAATTGATTTCATTGATGCAACTGTTGATAGGGAACAGAAAAATAAACAAAATCTTGGGAATCGTAGAGATATTGTGTCAGAAAATATGCAATTCCAAGTCCACTGTAAAAATATTTAACATGTGATTTTTATTTACTGCCTTTTACTTAAGGGATTGCAAGGTCTCCCTGGGATTCAAGGTGCTGATGGACTACATGGAGCACCAGTAAGATCCTGAAATGTCGTCCTGGGGTGAAAGTTGCCATATGCCGATTTAACAATGAAATGAGTCTCTCCTCCAGGGGCCTGTTGGAGAACCAGGTTTAGTTGGAGAAACCGGACCTCCAGGTCCAAAGGTAGTCTTCTATTAGCATTGTTACCACTTTTTAAAATTTTCAGTACCATTTCCCAATTGTGTAACTGCAACTGCATATCATAAGAAAAGAATGTGATGTGAAGAAATTTTATTAAGGGGTTACCCTACACATAATGCATTTACGTGTTGACTACTGCATGAAAGTTACTTTAATTGCTTATAAATAATAATGGTTTGGTGGACAATAAATTCAGTGATACAGATGAAAACATATTCTCTTTAGTGCTTTGTTAAGTAGCAAATTATTTAAAGTAGATAACTCTCCTAATTTGAGTACTACTTGGTCCTGTTGGCTTGTAATTAACAGGGTGTTGAGGGGAAGCCTGGAGCTGCTGGACGTCAAGGTCCTGTTGGGAATATTGTGAGTAGACAAATCCTGCCATCACTTTAACTTTAATATCATTATAATTTTCCAATATTTTTATACTGAGTCAGAAATGGCTGGTATTGTTATTGTTATTTAATGATACAGGTATCCCCTATATGAAAGTAGAGCATTCCTATGAAACCTTCCATAGGCTGAAATGACGTAAAAAGGAGACAATTACCATTAACTTAATTTTTTGAGCATTCCCTGACCCAAAAATATAACCTACCAAATCATACCAAGTAACACACGAAACCTAAAATAACACTAACATACAGTATAGTGAAAGCAGGAGTGATATGATAAATACGCAGTCTGCATAAAGTAGAAATGATGCATCAGTGTAATTTCACATACCAGAATCAATACAGTCAAGCATCGCTTAATGACAAGGATGCGCTCTGAAAAATGTGTCATTTGACGATTTCACCCTTTTGAGAAGACCACAGAGCAGGGGTCACCAACCTTTTTGAAACTGAGAGGTACTTCATGGGTACTGAGCCATACAAAGGGCTACCAGTTTGATACACTCTTCTTAAATAACAAATTTGCTCAGTATAATAAACATGTTTAAAATGCTTTTTTTTAGATATTGTCATTTTCAAATCTATGGAGCCCGGGAGGGGACATGGGAGGAAAAAAACAAAAAAAAATATACATTTGCGAGACCTCACAAAACATTAATAACAGTGCTGTGTCCATTTGAAATACAAAAGATGGCATTTTGGCCTATCTATCGACTAATAAGTATAAACGTAAATGATACAGACATGTCCAGTTAGCATTAAACTTTGGGGGACAATGCACACCACGTAACTTTCATATTAGGTGTTTTTATACTCATTTATTTATACTAATTTACTGCCAGTGACTTTAAGCAAGACAGATGGGCTGTTGAACATTAAGTGTGCACACAAACATTGAAATATATATATAAAAAACACGCTGAAAGATATTACAGCCAGAAAACTGCATATAAAGCTAACTTTACCGCGGTGTTGAAATTCCATTTCCATACATGTATACATCATCAATGGAGAATATCAGGGAGGCATACAGTACATGAAAGTGGGTTCGAATTTAAACCTTAACTCTAGCACCGCAGTAATATTAACTTTATTCAGTTTTCCAGCTGCCATAACTTTCAACAAAAGCGAACAACACCCATTTTTCAGATTTATTTACGGTCGAATATTTAATGAATATTTCAGTGGTGGTGTGTGCACTTTATGATCAATAGCCCAGCTGTCTTTCTTACGGTCACTGAAAGTGAATAGACACTGTGCAATTATTAATAAATTAATGTGAAGAGGGTGGTTAGCACCATGCCCTTCCCCTGTTTTAAAACACTTTAGAACAACACGCACCAACACCACATATGAGCGGGCGGAGGGAAGCATGGGGTCTTTTCACACCCCCGTTCTCTGTTCGCCATCTGGAGCCGGGGGCTGGGGGGGGCTGGCCGTCCGGTCGGGGTCTGGGCTGGTGCTTCTCGGCTGCTGTGGGGTCTGGGGTGGTCTTCTTGTCCCCATGCCAGAGGAAAAAAGGGATCCATCTCCGAGGTCTGGTGGCGGATTGCCCCTCTGGGGGTGGTGGTGCCTGGATCTCGGTGTATAGAGTATATATGGGGAGTGTGAGTGTGTGTACGGCGGTTATTTCTGTGTGTCTTTATGTTGGGCGAATGGGTGAATATTTGATTATGTGTGCATGAGGGTGGGAACGTATGCTTGTGTATGTGTGTGCCTGTTTGTCTTTACGCAGGTGTCAGGTTGGGTCTTAGACTCCACCTGAAATAACATCTCAGGCTCTATTACCCCCCGCCACACTCCCTGCTGGTGGATGGGGCCCCCGGCTGCCGATGCGTTGGTGGTTCTCGATGTCCGGGGCTGGATGCTCTGGTGTGTGCTGACTCACTCTCGGCGGTTGCCTGTCGGGGCCTGGTCCTTCCGGCTCTGTAGGGTCCCAGCTGGGGGGTGGGGGGGCCCTTGGTCCTCTGGGCCCGGGGTCCGGTCTGCCCTGGTGTGGCCGGCTGCCGGCAGAGCCTGCGTGCTCGCCGCCACGGCCCCCTGGGGCTCCTGCGATGTGGCTGCCGGATGGCCCCCCTCCGGAGCGCTCCTCTGCCTTTTTCTGGGTGGGGGCTGCAATCGTCCCTGCGGTGGTCCTCCTGGGGTTCCCGTGCCCTGGGGGGCCTCTGGATGTCTGGGGCCCGGGTCTCCTCCATGTCGGCTTCATGTCCTGGGTGGGCGGGGCTGTGGCTCCCCACACACACTACTAGACAGTTACATGGAGAAACCTTAGGAACACCAGCACGCTGACACACACAGGTGTGCACACAGGTGCTCACAGACACCTGCTCACGGACACACACTGTCTTGACCGGCTGTTGCTTCTGGGCATGTGTTGTAATGCGGGTTGTGTGTACTGTTCAATAACATTTAACGTTTGATGGTTGTTGTGGTTAGTACAGGTGTTGTATGTTGTCTTTCTTTTTTCAGCAGACATGGAAGCAGATTATCTGTTTTGTTTTTTTTTTTCCTTTTCTCTCCTTTTTTCTTTCTTTTTTCTTTTCCTCTCTATCCCTCTCTCTCTCTTCCCCCCTTCTTCTCCTTTGTTCCCTCCCCCCCTCCCTCTCCTTCTTTTGAGGAACCAAATAAAAAAAAAATTAAAAAATAAAAAATAAAAAATTATAAAAAAAAAAAAATAAAAATAAAAAAAAATAAAAAAAAAAAAAAAATACAAATAAAGTAGTCCTCCGCAGAGGGGGGGTGGAGGAGGGAGAAAAAAAAATAATAATAATTAATGTGAATAACAACACATAATATGAAAGTTACATGGTGTGCATTTTCCCCCAAAGTTTAATGCTTAACGCACACTTAACTGGACATGTCGGTATCGTTTACGTCTATACTTATTAGTCTATAAATAGGCCAAAATTCCATCTTTTGTATTTCACTCGGACACAAAGCACTTATTAATGTTTTGCGACTCATGTGGTCTTTGGGGGCATCCTGGTGCCCGCGGGCACCATGTGGGTGACCCCTGCCATAGAGCATAGAGTATACTTACACAAGCCTATAGATGGTATAGGCTACTGCACACCTAGGCTATATGGTATAACCTAAATAACGATTAAAAAGTACAGTATACTAAATACATAAACCAGTAACATAGTTATTGCCATTATCAAGTATTAAGTACTGTACATAATTGAATGTGCTGTCCTTTTATACGACTGACAGCACAGGTTTGTTTACACCATCACCACCACAAACACATGAGTAATGCGTTGTGCTATGACATTTCAACAGCTACGACATAGGTAGGTGATAGAATTTAGGAATTCTAACAAACGTTGTTATGTAGTGCGTGACTGTATATTTATTATTGACTCATTGATGAACAAATGCTAGACACTATTTTTGCTTTTCTAGTTTTTCAAAAAAGCAAAAATCCTCTTCAGATTCCTTTTGGTTAGCAAAAACTTAGTGCTAATGTAGGTCTTTCATAAGAGTAAAGTGGAGTAAAGCGAACGTTCGTAAAGTGGGGGATATCTGTACTGGTAATGGAAAAGTCAGTAGAGATCAGAGTCTTTTGGAGGCACAAGGATACCAGCTAATCACATTGCTGATGAAGTAGGATGAGTTGCTGATCGGGAGATCTCCTTGCCTTGTGAACATGGTAATGAATCCACTACAATAAAGTAATTTATTTTTATATAGCGCTTTGGGGCGACTGTTGTGAATGGTGCTATGTAAGAATATATTGAATTGAATTGAAAATCTACTCGTATATTGCAATGAGCGAATAGCAAACACAACTAAAGTATTGAAATTATAGATGATCCTTTATTTCTCAATAAGCTAATTCAATAAAACTCTCGCTTTCCAAATTTAAAACATAATGTTACCATGCCTTGAGGAATCCATGTAGAATAACACTAATCATCTTGTGCTGCTGTCCTCTGATAGGGGGAAGCTGGTGGGAGAGGAGAGACTGGCAGCCCAGGAAGACCAGGGATCAAGGTTGGTACGGGGCACATAATGAGGGAGCTGCAGTGCCCCCTGTCTGTAGTCATTGCTGTTCCCTTCAGAAAATGATTACCAAGTTTGTTGGATCATTACCATGCCTGAGTAAGTCCAAATAGAGCAAGGTTTACATGGAAGAAAGAGGTAACTGAATGCAATCATTACTAGTGTGTGATATGGTCCTTGAGGACTAATGCTTGACATAGCTTTATTTATGACCATTAATTATTAATTATTTATTGCTTTTTTATGACCATTTTATGTACTTTTACGTATACATTTTAACCTCAAACCTTATATGTTTTAAACAAACAGTCACCACCTTTCAATTCTTCTGTTGTTTTAGGGTGTACAAGGTAAACCAGGACCAAAAGGATTTTCAGGGAATCCTGCTCAAAAGGTAATAAGAAATAAGCAATAAGAATTATGCCATTCTAAAAAAGAGAAAGCAGAGAAGATAACAGCAATTTGTAAAACCTTCTGTTCAGGGGCACAGAGGTCCAGAAGGTGCAAAGGGGGCACCTGGAAGTCCAGTAAGTGTCTACTTCTACAGTGTCTTCTCCAGTGATTCTTTTGTCTTGTTCCTGACAATGCAGGTGGTGGTTCTGATGTCAATCTCTCCTCACTGTCTGCCACAGGGTCGGCAAGGCGTGCCAGGACCCAAAGGATACACTGGATCTCCTGTAAGAAAATGTCACATCTTATTTAAACTACTGAATTAAGTAGGTTAACATTGACTCATATGGGTACAATCATAGGTATATGAAAACATAACACTCTCTATTGCCCTCCTATTGCTCAAGGGTCTGGGTGACCCTGCTTTGTCATTGGATTTGGAGCCTTTGCTGAATAAATAAAATGTCTGGATTTAAGATTATACATAAACATCACAACCTTTAGGTATTTCTTCTTTGCAGGGTATGCAGGGTAATATTGGACCTTGGGGAGAAGTGGGTCTCCAAGGACCACCAGGAGACAAAGGCCCTCCTGGAGTAATAGGTCCACAAGGAGCTACTGGCTATCCCGTGAGTGCTTCAACATCCCTGGGGTTTTTGGTCATGAGTATTAGTTATAGGTGCTATAGAGAGATTCTCTTTACATCAGTGTTTCTCAGCCTAGTCATTGGGGACCCCCAGACATTGCACATAACCTCTCTGGTGAGAATGGAGCCTGAGCTGGTGCGGGAGGTAGAGAGATACCGACTAGATATAGTTGGACTTTGGAACCAAACTCTTGGAGAGGGGCTACACTCTGTTCCACTCTGGAGTTGCCCATGGTGAAAGGCGCCAGGCAGGGATGGGGCTACTTGTAGCCCTCCCAGTTCGGTGCCAGTGCGTTGGCGTTTACCCCGGTGGATGAGAGGGTTGCCTCCCTTCGACTTCATGCCGGGGGACAGACTCTGATAGAGGTCTATGCATATGCGCTGAACACCACTTCGGAGTATCCAGCCTTCTTGGAGGCCTTGGAGGGGGTGCTAGAATGCTGGAGGACTTTAATGCTCACGTTGCTAATGACAGTGTAACCTGGAAGGGTGTGATTGGGAGGAACGACCTGCCCGATCGGAATCTGAGTGGTGCTCTGTTAGTGGACTTTTGTGCTAATCACAGCTTGTCCATAACGAACACCATGTTCAAGCATAAGGGTAACCTGGCACCAGAGCACCCAAGGCCAAAGTTCAATGATTGATTTTGTAATCGTATCCTCGGATTTGTGTTCGTATGTTTTGGACACTTGGGTGTAGAAAGGAGCTGAGCTGTCAGCTGATCACCACCTGGTGGTGAATTGGATCCAAAGGCGGGGGAGGATGCTGGATAGACCTGACAGACCCAAACGCATAGTGATGGTGTGCTGGGATCATCTGTCGGAGGCTCTGCCTGGGAGATCTTCAACTCACACCTCCAGCAGAAATTCTCTTCTCTCCCAACGGAGTCAGGGGACATATAATTAAGGAAACAAATAATTAATGATTGATGCAATTTACACACTTAAATAGTTACTTTATGAAAGTTTTGATGTGGAAAAAATAATTGCAAAATATATTTTGGTTGCTACACCTGACGCTTTGTTCCATTTCCACTTTGAAGGGTATGGATGGACCTCCCGGATCAAGTGGAGTTGTTGGAAGTAAGGGAGATAAGGTAAGCTTAGTCAGAGATGACTGATGTGATCACAGGGTCATAACTGCTAAAATCTTTATTTGTATTGTACTTTTGAAGGCACTAGTTACTTTCATCTAATTTAAGTACTGTTTTTTTTCAGGGATTAGAAGGATCTGAGGGACAGAAAGGAGTTGCTGGTGTCGATGGTGAGGAGGTAGATTGATTGATTGTTGAATTACTGTAATAACACCACCATACAATAATATCACACAGTAATACTGTAGTTATATACAGTGCCAGTCAAAAGTTTGGACATGCCAAGTTACCTGCAAAGGCCAGTGGAGTGTCCCATAACATGACCAGGCCACCTGACCTAAACACAGCAGAAATGGTTTTGGAGGCGTTTGACCCGAGAGTGAAGGAAAAGTGGCTAATGTGTGCTTAGCTTATATGTGGGACCTCCTTCAGGACAGCTGGAAAAGCATTACGTCAATTAGAGGTTCTTAATGTCGGTTTTGATTCATTTTTATATTAATTGGCCAGCCCTACCCTGAGGCCACCTCATGAAAGAGGAGACATAGAGGAGACAGTAGGGCCAGCCAGTCCCTGGAGCAATTGGGGTTAAGGGCCTTGCTCAAAGGCCCAATGGTGGGATCACTCTGCTGACCCAGGGATTTGAACCGGTAACCATCTGAGTCCCAACCTGCATCACTGCCCCTACCTAACAAATTATTATTTTTTTGTTTAATACTTTTTTTGTTCAGTGCATAATTCCATCAATCTATCCATCCATTTTCTAAAACCACTTATCCTGTTCTGGGTCACAGGGGGTTTGGAGCCTATCTCAGAGGCTACAGGCGCAAAGCAGGGAACAACCCAGGATGGGGTGCCAACCTATCGCGGGGCTACATAAGTACATATATGTTATTTTTTAGTTTTGATGTCTATATAATTATTTCAATATGTAGAGAATAGTAGAAATAAACCTTTCTATGGGTGGGTATGTCCAAACTTTTGACTGGTACTGTTTATAATCATCTGCTATTTTAGAACCTGTAAACACTGTATTTTCAAATTAGGCTTTTTAGTCCAAGATAAACTAAAAAAAAATCTTGATAAAGAATTTTCCAAGATTTCCAAGCAGGAGATAAGTATATCTGTGTTTCAGGGGCCACCTGGATCGAGGGGGGTCATGGGACCATCCGGGGTAAAGGGGCAGCTTGTGAGTATCATCCAGATTCAAATGCATTCAGTGGTGATATGATTTGCTCATGAACTGCTTCAACAAGAGTGACTCTATCAGAATGTGATGTCATCCTCAAGATGTCTTTCGCATGCTGAATGCAGGGAGAGAAAGGGAAGCGCGGCTCCCCTGGTGGTGAGGGTGTGAAGGGTGCCCCTGGAGAGAGGGGCAGCAGAGGAAAACAGGGTGCAGAGGGACCGCCTGGGAGTCAGGTAGCTTTGGTAGTCTTTCTATTACAATACTGCAGCAACACAGTACTTTGACTGGACTGCAAATGTGCAGAGTCACTGAAGCTAAGTTTATACAGTGCTGACATTTTTGAAAGGAATGATGTTCACAGTCTTGTCCGACTTTTTTTCAGGGCTACACAGGCTCTCCAGGAAAGAGAGGAGAATCCGGGCTCACTGGAGAGAAGGTGAGTGATGAATGGACACACTGCCTTCCCTCAGCACTGACCTATAAGTAGGACAAATGTGTTTGCAAATACTGTTTTATAAACCAGCTGGTCGGTCACCCTTTCTGAACATTGGCAAATACAACACTAAATGACACTAAATGCTAAAATCAGAAACTATTAGTTGTATGTATCCATTTGGCAAGTACTTTTATCCATAGTGATTCATAGGAAACTCAGCGTTTGTGATGGGTGAAGGCACTTGTTACATGTCTACAGGGCCAGCAGGGTGCTCTGGGTTCGACAGGGCTCCCGGGGAGATATGGACCTGGGGGTGAGATCGGCGTAGGTGGGGCAGCGGGAGACAAAGGCTTTCGAGGCCTGACTGTAAGTACATTGTCACTCAGAGGGCAAGAGATCATTCATTCTTGTGACAAATAGGCAGCATTCCCAAATAACTTGCCTAGCTTGCTTGCTTCTGTTTTTTGGGTTAATTGTTTTTATTTTTCATCGAAAAATTCATGGTAATATTACAATAATAAAGTTACATGATAGTTCCTGCTGGTTATACTGTAGGATACCAATCTGGATACTATTTAGATGTGCTATGTACTGAACCAAACTGTGCCCTGCTTCTCTCCTCCAGTGGGGTAACAACTGACAGGTAAAAACTGGAGTAGGTGGACATGGTAGCAATTTTTATATTTATTCCAGGGTCCACCTGGCAGGCTGGGTTTGTCTGGCCTTCAGGGACAAAAGGGGAAGAATGTAAGATATCCCACCATTTTTGCTTAATCACAAGTAGACAACATGTAAATGTAATATTACATAATAAATACATGTAATTATATGGGGCACTGGGTTTATGGAACAGAAAACAGAAGAAACACTTTACGCTTTCCTAACAGGGTTTGCAAGGAAAAGAAGGCATTGTGGGAACTGATGGACGTGGTGGGCCTAAGGTACGGGATGTCATAATGCTATTTGGTAAATATTACTATATTTAATAGTCATACATTTTTATAGTAATGGTAATAAAGAATATCTATTATGATTTTTCGGTTTATCCCTTTCCTTTAGTGTGTTGTATAGCTTTATGTGCATGTGAATGGTCTGCAGAGTCTTAAGGCCCAAAGTACACTCCAAAAGGAGTAACTCTGACCACAGAAACCACTCTTCTCTACTTTGCCTGAAACACTTTGTTGGAATTCCAGCCCTTACTTCCGTGACATGATGAGGTCACCTTGTAACAGATGGGGCTTCTCCCATCAAGCACTTATGTGAAAAAAGCTTACAAAGTTATGCGCATTTGAGTTAAGCGTATACTCCCCTCACCAGCACAGACACAGTACCAGTTTTAAGATCAAAGTAAACCATTCTTGCTTAATAAACTAATTATACTTCTTACACAGCTGCATCTTCTTCTTTGGGTTAAGTGTGGTGGGCATGTCCACGCCTATTAGGGGGGTAATACGCTTAACCCCAAGGCGTGTAACTTTTTAAATGCTTGATAGGAGAAATTATCCCCTTAACAAATACCAAATAAGGCTTTATATTAACTACGCTTCCGTAATGCCTTTATAATGCATTTATAGAACATTCATACGCAGCATATAAGTATACCGTAACATCCTATCATAGCTTAACAGACGTTATGATACAATTATAATGTTTGTTATTAATGTATATTACAGCTGTCATGTCTTGTACATTAAACCTATTATGAATGGAATGTTTTAAGACATGCTAAGATATACTGGCATGCTGCTTATGAGTTTTCTATGAATGCATTATGAAGGTACACTGACTGTTCTATTAATGCATAATGAATGCATTATAAAGGTGAAATTAACGTGAAGCGTTACTGAATAGTGTATATTTCTGGAGGTTCTGCCTTCACTTTCAGGCTCTGCAAAGAACCCATTGTTTCAGCTCTTTCTCCCACAGAACAGCTGCAGTATTCTAGCTGTTTTGTTTATCTGTAAAATAGCCGGTTAACTATTAGCTATTTAGAAGTTAATTTGCTTGTTCTTTAGCGAATATTTCTGCAGAAAACATTATTATTAATTTTTTCTCAACCAAATCAAAGTAAGTGTTATGATTACTTGGTTTGTGAAGCAACAATTAGTCACTAATATGTTAATTTAAATTTAGTGTGAGCTGTTAAAGAAATACATATGTACAGTAATATGTGTTGCACTGTATATTTGCACCCCAGGGGTATGAGATGATCCCCCATGCCATCGCGCTTGGAACTTGCATTTTTGCATCTGGGAATGAATTGGTGTTGTTGTAATGTGTATGAATGTATGGGTCTGTGTCCTGTACTGGACTAGCAGCCTGGCCTGGCTGGCTCCAGGTAATCCCGCACTGGATATGAAGTAAAGATGGAAGACAGCTGGACTAAATGTCATTCAAGGATGTTAAATTCCCCTTGACATGGTGCACTTTGTTTTACTGATGATTGAAGGTATGTTGTTGATGTTTCACCACAGGGGAATTCTAGGAGACAAGGAAAGCCTGGGTTTCCTGGTGTTAAAGGACAAAAGGTGTGTTTAATCTATATCTGTGCTCTTGCAGTGCAGAGTGCATGTTCCACAGCCCTAGCTTAGCTTGAGTTAACCAGCCCTTTTGTTTTCCCAACAGGGTCTTATAGGTCCTAAGGGACATAAAGGAGACTTGGGAATGAGAGGACACATGGTGAGATACAGCTTTGAATGGGGAAACATGGTTTTGGACACTAGAATGAAAGCTAACTTGTTCTGATGTCACTGGTATCAATGGTGGTTTCACTATCAGTGTCACTCTTATTGAAATACACCAGCCTCTGTAATCGCACCTAAGCCTGAGCTGATAGCTCTTGTATCTTAAATAGGGCTCCGTTGGGCCTAGAGGATTCAGTGGGGCTCTGGGCCCCAAAGGCAGGAAAGGACCACCAGGGCCACATGGAGGCAAGGGCCATCAAGGGAGACCAGGCCCAAAAGTCAGATTTGTTAAAACCAGTCTTCTTATATCATTTTAACAGAATAAGAATTTTCTAGCATCGTTGTTTAGGGTTTTTGGCTAAATTCCATTTCTTAACATTTTTGGAGGGCTTGAAAGGCAGCAAAGGAATTAAAGGAAGGAAAGGTGCCATTGGTAAACCGGTAAGTTATTATAAATTATTATTACACAGGTCTACCAAAAGTAATTCCTTTCAGGTGCCAAGGTTTTTTTAAAATAGATTTAGGGTATTTTGAGGGTGCTGAATTTAAAAATACCATTACTTTTGCTGAATTGGTTCTAGTTTTTGAGATAATGGACATCCATAAAAATAATGCATTCCCCCAATGCGACTTGTGTGTGATAACAAATGCAATAGCTTTTGGTCTGTCTTTCGACTCTTTAACAGTGTGTTACGTCGGAATGGGGAAGCAGGCAAAACGAGCCGTGAAGAAGGGCAAATGGGGTCAGGGAAACAGACTAGGAACATGCAACGTCAATAACAGACTTGGGGAAACAGACTTGAATGCGGACTAAATACAGGACATGACATCAGAAGAAATGCAAGACAGCTGGTACGATGGGAATTCACACATGGGTAATGAGGTGGGCATGGCACACACGAGGACTGGACGCGCAGGTCATGACAGAACCCCCCCCCAAGGCATGCACTCTGGGCGTGCCCCAAGGGGAGCGGCAGACAGGACGAGACCAGGAACAAGATGAACCAGGAAAACAAGACAAGACCGTTACCGGGACACAGGAAACAGGACCGAAACACAAAACAGACACAAGGGCAGAAACCACGACAAAACCTGACAAAGCACAGGGAACGCGGACAGGCAGACCAGGAAGTGAGACACCAACGGAAGGGACAAAAGGACCAAGAGTGAACGGAGACACGACAAGACAACAAGGAGCTGAGACAGGAGACACAGAGGGATGAGGAGGAAACACAGGAGGCCTAACGGGATAGGTTGGGGACAAAGGGAGCCAGGTGGGCTATGGGCAGCAGCCGGATGGGCCGCAGGTGACCGGGAAGCAGGAGCAGGAGGGGATCACGAAGGGGGCAAGGAGACTGGCCGAGGGACAGACAAAGGGGACGAGGAGGGAGTCAGATGGGGCACCAGGGGAGGCAAGGAGGGAGTCGGAGGGGACCCCGACGCAGGCAAGGAGGGAGGTGGAGCCGCAGCAGGCGACAGCGCAGTCACAGTCGGCGAAGGCGCAGCCAACCGACGAGTTGGGGGAGGGGGAGCTGCAGGCAACTGACGAGTCGACGTCAGGGAACCCGCAGGCGACCAACGAGGCATTGGAGGCGGGACCAAGGACTGTCGACTGTTCTTGATGGCGGAGAGGGATCCACAGGCGACCGCAGAACCGGAGCCAAAGGACCCGCAGGCGCCCCCCAAGTCCCAGCCAAAGCAAGAGAGGGCGAGCCAGGGGGCAGGGCAGGCGGGACCTGCGCCTGTGTCCTCTCCCCTTTCGGGACACTGAAATGCGGGGTACTGGTCAGGATCGACCTCGCTGAGGCGAGGGCAGAGGAGTCATTAGGGAGGTCCCCGAGGGGTCCCACTCGAGCTCCTCCTCCACCAAGGGGGAAGGAGCAGTGGTCAGACTGTCTGGGACCTCCTCGGGGACTGGGACTGGTGCCAGGGGAACTGGAGCAGGGTCAGGGACCGGGACGGACAGAGCCTGGGCCGGGGCATCAGGTACGGTCAGAGCCTGGGCATCAGGCGCGGGTGGAGCCGGAGCAGGAACCAGAGCCTTGGGCGGAGCCGGAGCAGGGGCCGTGGGCGTAGCAGCAGGCGGTGCCATAGCAGGGGCCGCGGGCGGTGCCGTAGCAGGAGCCGCTGGTGTAGCCTGTACCTCGGGCGTAGGCGGAGCTGCAGGCAGCGCCGGGACCTCGGGCGGAGCTGCAGGCGGAGCCACGGGCAGAGCGTCGGGCGCAGGCGTCGCTGCAGCCGCAGCGGGAGTCTCGGGCGCAGCAGGAGGCGGGGCCATAGCAGGCGCCTCTGGCACAGCAGGAGGCGGGGCCATAGCAGGCGCCGCCGACTCAGGGCCAGCAGGGGGCACTTGAGGAACCGCCGACTCAGAGCCATCAGGGGGCACCACAGTGGCCGTAGCCTCACTGGGCGGCACCGGCAATATAGGCAGATCAGGCAAGACGGGCAGGACAAGCAAGACAAAAGTAGGTTGGACATGCAGGTAAGGCACGTCAGGCACCGGCGGGACAGGCAGGACAGGCGGGTCAGGAACAGGCAGAGCAGGCGAACTTGGAGCAGGTAGATTAGGAACCGAGAGGGGCGGAGCCTTGACCGCCAGTGCAGGAATAGCGGGGGGTGGAGCAGGAGACTGCACCCAGGCCGCGGGCGCCATCTTCCTGGGGATTTTGGGAACCCGCGGGATGGCTACCCCAACTGACCTGGCCCCTTTAAGGGCCAGGCGCGTTCCCTGGAACGGATAAGCTGCCGGCGCTGGCAGCAAGGCAGCAGAGTTGCGGGCTTCGGATACTTGCGGGATAGATGCGGAGGCGGCAAGAGAAACGGCCCAGAGGAAGATTGCCGGTTCTTCCCTCTGTCCTTCCGCCTCCTTCCTCTTGTTTTTCCTCCGGCTTGTGGCTGACTGCGGTGGTTGGGTTAACTTGGAGGGGACCCACGGCTCTGAGCACTGCTCCCTGCTGAGCAATATCGGCGTGAGCCTTCTCTCCGTCACCCTCTCCACTAAAAGCCGAAGGTTTGAGCACTTTCTCCACTATCCACACTACAAAACCAGTCTTGAATGAGTTGTGAAGGGTATGTGGGCCGCAACTTCCTACAATTACTCACTGCCAAAGCGGGTGTAGGCTTATCTGTAGAGGTTGTACTTGCAGGACTGGCGAACAACTGAATGGGGACAGTTGTTGTCCGACTGTCGACAAAACGCTTGTGCTTCTCTCCCCTGATATGTGAGTCGATGGCTTTAGAGCCCATTGTTGCCAGTTTGATGACTTTTTTACAAAGGTCGCATCACGCTTCATAGACATTAGTCATTTTTTTCAACCAGCCACAGTACTTTTTTTTTGAAGCATTGATATTAATAGCAATAAATAACTAATTAATATTGTATTATTTAATCAAATCATACATAACTTTTTCCTGTCACTGTTAAGATATTTTAAATTTCTTTTTTGTATGATGTTAGACTGTTTACTTACTAGTTGTAACTAAAATACAAATATTCTTGCAATTCTGAATGCTTTTCAAATGTATTGTGTTAATTAATTAATTAATTAATTAATTAATTAACTATTAAACACCTCAGAAACTAGAGCCAATCTGGCAAAACCAAAGTCATATTCTTATTCAGCACCATAAACTTAATATAAAACCGTTCAAACTAGAGATGCTCCGATCAGCATTTTTGGGGCCGATCACCGATTACCGATCACCAAGATCATGATCTGCCGATTGCCGATCACTGCCGATCACAGAATGGCAGGGGAATGGGAATCTTTTATCTATAATCTAGCAGAGTTTGCACCATTTGTAGAAATGAAACTAACTCTAAATTAAATATATTGAAAAAAAAAACTGTAGAAATAGGCTACAGTCAAGATCTCGAAGAATCAAGCGCTTGACACTTGGCGCCCCACACTGAAGGAGGGGCAGTGACACTTTGGTCAGCACTGTTGCCTGACACCTCCAGGGTCAACACATGAAATGTTCCCCAAGAGCAGAGTGGATAAGTTTCTCATACTCGGCATATTCAGTTGTATGTCGTGTTCTAAGATGCCTAATCATGTTAGTGGTGTTAAAATGCCGTTGCTTGCTTCCACCTCGAGGGATTTCATCACGACATACATTGTAAACGGCTAACTTTACGTCTTTATCGGACACTTTGAAAAACTTCCAGACGGGAGAACTCATGTTGCCACTAGTAAGCTCCGCTCTGCTGTTGTTTGCCGATCAAGCTATTTTTAGCCAATATCGGCCGATCATGATCGGTGGCCGATCAATCGGAGCATCACTAGTTCAAACATCGTTGGCACCAAAATCACTGTATACCAGTGTTATTATTGTTGTTTGTTGTTGTAAATAATTAATAATACAAATCATATCCATGCCCTGTTGCACATGCGATAATGTGGCTCCTGTCTCTGATGCAGGGCAGTGAAGGTGCCAGAGGGGGGCGTGGTCATATCGGCCCACCTGGACCACCGGTATGTGGACCGCAAAGCACATCGACACACTGTCCCATCTGACTGTGGTCTTTCAAATATGCAGGTTCGAAAAACACTGCTAAATAAATTGCAGTATGTTCAGAATACAAAGAGGACTTATTCATAATAAGAGGCAGCGTGTGGCTCAGTGGGCTAAGCCTGTAACCACAATGTTGCCGGTTCAAACCCAGCCTCAGCACATCTGCGGGTCCTTGAGCAAGGCCCTTGGCCCCCCGCTCCCTGGGTGCCCCAACAGGTGGCTGCCCTTCGCGAACAGCTTACTCTACAATGAGCAAGTTGAGGGAGGTGTAAAAAGAATTTCCCCATGGGGACAATAAAGGATCGATTATTATAATTAGCAACATATAGAGCTTATAAACAACATTTTATTATACTGTGCTGTAAATATACAAACAGACATTACTATGTCTCTTTTTCCATCCCTGATATAGGGTCATGGCGGTGTGGATGGTCTCCTCGGAGTTCAGGGAAATGAAGGCGATCCAGTAAGACCTTCGTCATCATGCCACTGGGAATCTCATGCATTCTGTGCAATGATAGCCTGTATCAGTCTGCCTCACGTCTTGACTACACTCACAGGAAAAGCATAGTTTATAGATCATTTAAGATGATCAGAAGGGGTACAGCTCCATCACACGTTGTGGGTTTATTTAGCCTGCCTATTGGCAAATTTGTGTTATGTGTACTGGCATTAAAGTACCACAGCTAGTAACATTTACATAGTGCAGATGTTTGTTGCCGATTCATAGTCAGGGATGTAACTAATCGACTGGTATGCAAGTACGCATTCACCTTTAAAAGCGGTACGTGCGCCAATTGATTGTTGTAACATAGCAAATGCGTACTTATTTTATATGCATTTGCACTGATATGACAAGAAATTATCATGATTTTTTAACCTTTATATGCTAATTTGTACTTCTTTTGCTGTATAAAAGTTAAAATGCATGGTAATTTCTTGCACCATTTCTTTCATCAAGCTAATCACGCTCTTGATACTGTAGCTATTCAGTGGCCTTGTGATCACATGTTAAATTCAGAAATTGTTCTATTCACAGGGTGATATTGGTCACAGGGGAGCCTTAGGGAGACCTGGCCAGCAGGGGGGGCAGGTGAGTGCATTGCCCTGTAAGGGGTTCCTATTGGGTTCTTATTTTCAGCACACAGAATGCTACAGACCCCAGAGACATGCATACTTGATTCATTTGCATTTTGAGAAGCCTCCTCTGTATTTGTATGCCTGGCAATATCAGGATAAATGGTAATGGATGGATGTTGGTAATATGTGCATGTGAGTCGAGAGTAAAAATTATCCTTAAAGTGACAGTATTGTCATTTCTCAGGGCTCACCAGGACAAACAGGTTTAAGGGGATTCCAGGGGGCCCCAGGTCCAAAGGTACACATATTACATTTTAATTATACATGGCTTTAAAAATGGCTTTAAGGTAACAACTGCCATAATGTGCCCACTGCAGCAAATGAGTTACAAGGTGATTAAAAACTACAGGAAAATGAGGAGGAAATAAACAGAGTGAATGAATTTACTTACTTGCTGTTTTCAGGGTTTTCCAGGCACAAAAGGAAAACGTGGCCCTGCTGGGCCCATGGGGCCAAAGGTATTACTCTTTATTATAGGTTCTTGATGGCAAGACTTGTTTGCATTTCACATACGTCAATAAAACTTATCATTCCACACAGGTTCATGACCACTCAGTATTTCACATCAGTCTGTGACTACTTGCATTGTCCCATAGGTCCATGACTGGTTAGCATTTGCAAATCTTTTTTTAACCTGACCATAACATCAACACCTTTTTGTTTTCTGTGTTTTTCCTAATAAGGGCATTGAGGGACTCAGCGGAGAGCAGGGACAAGGGGGCAGTGTGGGACAAAAGGTACCATTTACCACTGAAGAAGGCCTCCTCTGAAAGCCATACTGGCCAGTACAGAGCGTCAGCTGTCCAGTGTGTTTATCCTGCTCCTGTGCTCTTGTCTTCACATTGCCTATTCACGGTTATGATTCAGTTATGATGCACTTTAATTTCTAAACTCTCCCCCACTGGACAGAATCACTGTAACAGCAAATTAAAGGTTTTATATATGTTAATATTATTCATAAAGCATGTAGTCTGGTATTCATAAACCATCTACGTCTAGTAAAAGACTATTTTAGAATAATGGCTGTAGGTGTATTTAGCTAGCATGTTCAGGCCATATTATAGTGGCTTCAAAAACAGGTGATTTAGGTGGTAATTGCTGTGTCTAAATTTCTTGGTTACTTTGTACCATGTGATGGACTGGCATCCTGTCCAGGTGTCACCTCACCTGGTTCATATGTCCTGAACTACCTGCAAATCAACTGTCATCTTCAGAAATGATCAGGGAATGTAAAACACACACACACACACACACAGGGCTGGGAAATTGTTTACGCATGGCGTTACTTTAAAAATTGCGCGTTATTCTTTCTTTAATCATGTTAAAGCATGATACCCATAGTATGAGCAACAGTTCTCAATAGAAACCTATAATTAGGGATGTGCAGATCGATACTGAAACATCAATTCTTCCCATCTGAATGTTTAATTTTGGGAATCGATTCTAATGTTAAAATATAAATCACTACCTGTTAAGTGTCTCTGTGCTCTTCTTAGCCAATTTCTCGACTGAAATTTATGGCACGTTTCTTTGAGGTGTTTCTTCAGACTAAAGCTTCATTTTAAACCGCGCGCTTACCCACATGGTGACGCACCTTAAGAAAACGGTAGTTACGGCTGAGCCCGGTTTTGCCCGAACCGGAAACACCGGGTACCATTTAGCCAAACCAGAGCTCAGCAGTTCATCCCGAATTTCTTTAGCCAAGTCCGGAACCAGGCTATCTTCAGGTTAGTAACTTTCACTACTAACTGACCTAGACTATAATGTCAGTTTTTGCGTAAAATCCCAGGTTTCCGTCACTACCTGCTTAGTTACTAAACCATCTTTCTGGGTTACCCATTGTGTTTTTAACATTATCCGTGTCCATTAAATGAGATATTGTGGAATAAAAGTGCCCTCATTTTAAATGCTGCCAATATGCGCTTTTACCGTTAATATAATGTGAGGTCCAAAAACTGTCCTCAGAAGAACGTAACATTGGTTGTTTTCCAGGTGAGATTTTTAGAGGGGTAAAAAAACCGTTTTAATGCAGATGACGCGGAGGTATTTGTCCCCAAAGCTCCTCAACTATGGAGAAGCGTTGCTAACGCTGGTTCCGAAATTAAGACTATCTGTAAAATGTGCCATTTTACAAGTGTGTCAACGAGGAATGGTACAATTGATATCCGTGCGGGAATTACTGAAATGAGCTCATTTCAAACTCTAGTCTAATAGATTTGAACACAGGAGAACAGCAAGTTCATTTCAGCAATATGTACACACATTTATTTACATGTATTTACAAATATACAATATATACACCGAGCAGGGACTAATTCCTCGCTGTTTTCCTGCGAGGCTCTTCGGCCGGGGGCTCGCCCCTACGCCCACCTCGATTAGGGGCGCGTAGCTCTTCCGCCCCGGGGTGGCAAGGGTCTCCGCGATGTCAATCGTATTTTTCGCTCCCGCCAATTCTGTAAATTTCGGGCAGGAGACTGCCACCCAGAGGCGCTGCGCTTTATCCTGTGCCTCAACTCGAGGGAGTAGGGCCAAGCCCGGCCAGAAGGACAGAGCAGCATCGGATCCACGAGACAGCGGTATATCTCCCGGTGCGCCTCTACGCTGCGCCCGTGGATCCTCAGCGGCTCCGTCCTCCTGTATTTACACATGTATTTACATATATACAGTATATACACCAAACAGGGACTAATGTCTCGCTTTTCCTACGAGGCTCTTCGGCCGGGGGCTCGTCCCGTACGCCCACCTCGATTAGGGGCGCGTAGCTCTTCTGCCCCGGGGTGGCAAGGGTCTCCGCGATGTCAATCGTATTTTTCGCTCCCGCCAATTCTGTAAATTTCGGGCAGGAGACTGCCAGCCAGAGGCGCTGCTTAATCCTGCGCCTCAACTCGAGGGAGTAGGGCCAAGCCCGGCCAGAAGGACAGAGCAGCATCGGCTCCACGAGACAGCGGTACATTTCCCGGTGCGCCTCTACGGCTACGCTGCGCCCGTGGATCCTAAGCGGCTCCGTCCTCCTGTATTTACACATGTATTTACATATATACAGTATATACACCAAACAGGGACTAATGCCTCGCTCTTTTCCTACGAGGCTCTTCGGCCGGGGGCTCGTCCCGTACGCCCACCTCGATTAGGGGCGTGTAGCTCTTCCGCCCCGGGGTGGCAAGGGTCTCCGCGATGTCAATCGTATTTTTCGCTCCCGCCAATTCTGTAAATTTCGGGCAGGAGACTGCCACCCAGAGGCGCTGCGCTTAATCCTGCGCCTCAACTCGAGGGAGTAAGGCCAAGCCCGGCCAGAAGGATAGAGCAGCATCGGATCCACGAGACAGCGGTATATCTCCCGGTGCGCCTCTACGCTGCGCCCGTGGATCCTCAGCGGCTCCATCCTCCTGTATTTACACATGTATTTACATATATACAGTATATACACCAAACAGGGACTAATGTCTCGCTCTTTTCCTACGAGGCTCTTCGGCCGGGGGCTCGTCCCGTACGTCCACCTCAATTTGGGGCGCGTAGCTCTTCCGCCCCGGGGTGGCAAGGGTCTCCGTGATGTCAATTGTATTTTCAGCTCTTGCCAATTCTGTAAATTTCGGGCAGGAGACTGCCACCCAGAGGCGCTGCTTAATCCTGCGCCCCAATTCGAGGGAGTAGGGCCGAGCCCGGCCAGAAGGATAGAGCAGCATCGGATCCACGACACGGCGGTATATCTCCCGGTGCGCCTCTACGCTGCGCCCGTGGATCCTCAGCGGCTCCGTCCCCCTGGCTTGCCGAAGAGCCTCCAGGAATGGGTCCGATGGCGATTTGGGGGGCGAGGGTCGAAGTTCCGGGATATCGGCTGCATTTTCTTCCCAGCTTTTCTTCTTCTTCAGCTTTACCGCCCGTTTCTCCGTAAAACAAAGAAACATATATGTAATACAAAGTAACAAATGAAAGTTACGGCTAACAAAAGCTAACAGAAATGCTAATTGTAATTGGCAAACTTACTTTCACCATCATTTAAATTTCGGTGCAAAATAATTATCACAGGGCAGGAACTCAGCATCAGAATCTGTTGAATCTGTCTGGTGTTATGATTGAAATTCTGTAAAATACTGCTGATGACTCTACAGAATGTTTGTGATGATTTGAGATGCTAGACACCATGGAGACCCAAAGTCAACAACAAATTTGTATATAAACTATATCTAGGCTGGCTAGGGAGGGAGTTTCATTGATATTTCTGCCTAGCAGGGAGAGACAATTGATATGTTACAATAATGACTTTATGAGAATGACCCATATACTCCCCTTTGTGTTAATTCTACAGTAATTTAGAAAATGTGTAATATTTATTATAGTATTTTCTATACTCACTTTTGGAGCCTATCCCAGAAGGTATGACGCAGGGAGTAACCCATGTTTGGTTATAGTGGAGAAATTGCTCAGTGCTGATATGTTATTATTTCATATTTTGTCTGGAGGATTCAATGCTGAGCTTTGACTGAAATTAAACGTAGAACCACATACATGTCATAAATTTCATATCAGTACTGTCAAACAAGGGCGTAGATTTGCTCTGGACATTGGTGGGGACCTATGACTCCACCCCCCGCCCCCCATCCCCTGCCCCACCCACCAACCCCGCCACCCCAACTCCGTCCACGGAATGCATGTTTTTTTAATATGCTGCAAAATGCAAAATCACTTTACATTAATACTAGCAATGCTTCGATTGATATTAATCCACTCGAAATGCAATTCATTAAGTTAAATTAAGGAATAATGTAATGTCAAAACCCCACTAGCATTAACGTTCGTTATTTTGATGGATTCACTAGCGAACTTGAAGTGACTTACACTTTTCTTTGAAAAAAAGCTCCTTATGTTCAGCTTCTTTTTTTTTGCTGCCGCCATCCTCACATGTGTCACCCAACACACCTTCTTGCACGGGGAAAAAATCCACTGCATTTGGCGCTGCTTGTATCTGAACGCAGCCCCAGCCTCTCACATGATAGCAGGGAAATGCACAGCCAATCAAAATGTTCATATGTGTTTTGGGGGCGGGAGGACTCAAGGAGAGAACGTGATTTATCCCTTTCTGCGTGTCTAGGTTAATGTTGACAGCAAGATTGTTTTTTTTTTTTTTTTTAAGTGGATTAAATTATTGGTGGGGACATTTCAATGGTCGGAGGATATTGGTGGGGACACATCCCCTCCGTCCACCCTAAATCTACGCCCCTGCTATCAAACCCAATTTTTAACATTCCATCTCAGCCATGTCCCTATATAGTTAAGTAGTAAAGCTAAATAAAAAAGTAAAACTAGTCAGCTCTCTTAAATTCAACATCATGCCTACTATAGTTAGACATCTGAAAATGTGATTGTTTCTGTTCATAAATGAGCCATTCTAACATTTTAAGTAGGAGAATAATGGTTAACAATTTTCCAATTCAAAGGTTCTCGACCTCTTCAGACCACAATTTTGGTGGCAACCCACGAGTTGAGAAACTTTCCTGTAAATCGCTGTCCACAAATATGTTTCACAAAGCAAATACCACCCATCTTAGCAGATTTGTGGAACAAGTAAATCAGCTAGTTTGCTGTACAAACCACAGCAGTTCTTTTACAATCCCTCCTATTGGTTGTCGTATGAGGACATGGAGCTTTAATAACTTTTCTTGCATCTTTTCTTCCATCCATCCTTCTGTTTTCTGTAACTGCTTATCCTATTCAGGGTCATGGGGGATCTGGAGCCTATGAGCGCAAGGAAGAGAACAGCCCAGGATGGGGCGCCAACCCATTGCAGGGCACACTCACACAACATTCACTCACACAATCACACCTATGGAGCAGTTTAGTAACTCCAATTAACCCCAACATGTTTTTGGACTTTGAGTGGAAACCAGGATACCCAGAGGCAACACCACAATGACACAGGGAGATTATACAAACACCACACACATGGAGCCATGAACCCCTATATCAGAGGTGTGAGACAACAGTGCTAACCACTGAGCCAAGTCAAGTCAAGTGGTTTTTATTGTCATTTTAACAATATACAGTGATACAGTACATAGTGAAACGAGATGACGTTCCTCCAGGACCATGGTGCTACATATAACAGTATATCAACACAGGACTACATAGAGTGCACGTGTGCAAAAAGTGCAAACATTGCAGTTCAACATGAGACAGTGGAAGAGGATATAGAAGAAATGATAATGTGTAAGACAGGCTAAGTGCAACAGTGCAATGGGTTGTGCAAAAAGTTCTTGAGGTAGTGGGGTGTATAAAGGTGTGTGTGTGTGTGAGTGTGTCTCAGTCCAGTCTCTGATTGTTCAGGAGTCTGATGGCTTGGGGGAAGAAACTGTTGCACAGTCTGGCAGTGAGGGGCCGAATGCTCTGGTACCTCTTGCCAGAAGGCAGGAGGGTGAAGAGTGTGTGTGAGGGGTGTGTGGGATCTTCCATAATGTGCAGTTTCCATACCAGACCGTGATGCAGCTGCCACCACGTCTCATTTCTTGTTTCACAGCATTTCCTTATTTTATATAGGGATTTCCTGGCAATAGAGGGCTTCCTGGACCTGTGGGCCCACAGGGGATGAAAGTGAGTCCATTAACTTTCAAAAAAGACATAACCTGATAGGATTCACCGGGAATCTGTTCCAGTGTGTACTTCAGGTGAAAAAGGGTTCTCTGTGTCTTTTAGGGGAAACAAGGCCAGCCGGGATATAGAGGTCCGCCTGGCCCTAAAGGCCAACAGGTATCGACTGTCTCACTTTCTGTTTGAGATGATGTTTAAATACATCATTCCATTTATTCTGTCAGGAGGATGTACAACAGCTAAAATGTATGTAATCTAAATCAGTGTATAGCAACAACAACAGAAGATGCTATTTTCTATGACCATTCACACACTTAGCAGAATTTCGCAATTGAAATACATCCATCCCCGACTGCTTAGCTAATACATATTTCCAGACTGTCTGGACTCTACATCAGTAAGCACAGGGCACACCCTGGACAGGATACTAATCCATGGCAGGGCACACACCCTGTCATACACTATGAGCTTCATTATCCATTGTGTTCTCCAATAAAATGTCATGATATGACCACCATGACCCTGTATTGGGTAAGCTTACGGAAGAGAGTTGGATGGATGGATATGTCATGACTACTTTCTTTCTTTAAGGGTATCGCAGGTCCTCAGGGTCCACCAGGACGGAAAGGGCTTCCAGGTCTTTCGGTAAATTCCACTGCTCCATCCTGTTTTATTTCCACTGAGTCTCCGTGGGATGAGGGCAAATATAATTTCCATTAGTGTAAAAAAATTAAGAAACCAAAATGCTTCATTGTTTGTCTCAAGTTCCTCTTGCAAACCCAGCTCGGTAAATTCCCTGCATGGTGGATTTCAAAGTGATTTGAATTTGTTTTGCAGGGACTTCCTGGAAACAAGGTAATTTGCCCGTTGAGATTCCGGGGGGCATGTGGTGAACTGAAGGGTTTCCCAGCACTCAAAGCACCTTCATTCACAGGGGATGAAAGGCATGCAGGGAATAGCCGGAGCAAAGGGACTGAAAGGACACAGAGGCCCCAAAGTAAGGAAGTGCTGTATGTTATCCACCACATAGGCTAAGAGTAATCTGTGACCTCTGATACATCAGGAGCTTTTAAAAAGCGATATGTGAACCGTAACCCTAACCCTAAAGCCCAGCTTTCTTTAATGATGGATATTATAATACATTGTGAACCGTTACTGGAAGCTTCGAGTACATAACTAAAAGAAAGGCCATGTGCAACTAGGAAGCAATAATGTACCGCTAGTTTCATCTACAGTATAAGGTTTAGAATATGACATGTAACTGAATCATTTCTCACAGGGAAAATCAGGTCCTCCTGGACAGAGCATACAAAGCGAACTCCTAAATGTAGGTATACAGATGTACAGCTTCAATATCAATATTTAATTTTATTTTATTGTGTCATTCCATTTATAATACTTGAAACTGATTTGTCAGAAGTAATTACATTTATTTCTGTATATTCACACATGTCCAGTGTGATTTTTACAGGAAACGGTGAGTTCATCCCAGTTCTGCAGTTGTAAAATGTATTTTTGGTCTTTTGACTGGAATGGTTTAGTACTCTGGGCTGTCTGCATTGGTTCGGGGATTAGTGACTGTGGCCTGGAGCGGTTCTGATCCACAGCAGGACCAAAGTGCAGCAGAACTTTTGGAGATGTTCAGCTGGTCTCGGGGCACCGAGGACAGCCCTGCCACGACATGCTCAGAGCTCAAGCTAACTCATCCCCTCTTAAAAGATGGTGAGTGGTATGTTCTGGTAGCACCTGAGACAAATACATGCCTTGTAAAGCCCAGTGCCCTGGGACACTCCACTCAGACTCAGCTGTAGGTGATGGTCTACAAAAATGATTTTTATCACAACTTCCTGTTTGCAGGGCATTTTTTTTTGGACCCCAATCAGGGCTGCCCTTTCGATGCCCTGTATGTCTTCTGTAACTTCACAGCAGGAGGGTCCACCTGCATATCGCCCATCAGATCACAGGTGCTGAGCTGCATCAGATCCTCATGCTGGGTGTAAAATATGATGATAAATCATACCATCGGGGACCAGGGGTGCTCAGGGTGCTGTGCCTCATTTATATGTAGGGCACCCACTGGATTTTATGGGTTTGTGAAATGAGAGGAACTGTGATTTCTCCACAGGTCACAGGAGGTTGGGAATCAGAGCAGGAGGACTCTTACGCCTCTGGCACATGGTTCAGTCAGCTTAAAGGGGGATTCAGAGTAAGAAGCTGCTTTTGCCATCACCCAAACACCAGAGAAAGCACGGTTTAATTCTTTATAGATCAATAATACTCACTAACCTGTGTAGTGGCCCTCCTGTGGTTACGTAACTTTGCTCCAGTAAAATATCCAGCTGTTACAAAAGTCAGATAAGAAATAATAATCATTATTATATTTACTCTTCCTCAGTGATTTTAAGCACATTCGTGTGATGTCTCAGTTTGAATATACAGGTCTTAATCCAGTCCAGCTCCGGTTTCTACGGCTACACAGTCACTCAGCCTCACAGCGTTTGACCATAGCTTGTCCTTCCAACCACAATACAATGACTAACAAAACAATACACATTATGGGGGACAACGGAAATGAGATCAGAGCCTCGGACTCCTCCTACAGCACCGTGTCGCTACGTGGTTGTGAGGTGAGAAATGTAGCCCGTTAAGGGATCCAAATATGTTATAAAGACACTAAAGTTCCTTAATTTTGTATTCCATTGTATATTCCATGTAGTCAATTTCAATGACTGGCAGTCACAGTTCATTATCTATATAGGTCTGACATTCATAACAAACACACAACAGCTGTGTCACAAACATTCATGTATATGTTACTGCAGCCGGGAGCAGAGTGTCAAGTAGGAGGGACAAGGTCATGTAGGAGCGGTTTATCACGAGGGGTTGGAGGGGTATATAATGAGGGTTAGGGTTACGGTGTCAGATAACAACAGTTATAAACCCCTCCCAAATTGCACTTCGTACTCAACATTGCCCCTCCCACTCGGCATTCGGCTCCTGGCTGCAGTGATATGCCTTTCTACTGCAAGTCCAATTGCTTTGATTTACTCCTACCAATAACCAATCGCTACCCATGGATTTTCTACAAATGTAATTAATCTTTTGGCCACAAGATGCCAGCATATAACAGATTATGTAACATAATTAGTACATTTGACATGGCAAAATGATGTTTGATGTTAAAGGGAGTCTTAAATCAGTGTTTATGAGGACTTGTGAACAGAGTAGCATTCATTCAGAAATAAATGTTCTCTTGTGTCTGCAGATGGAGGTACAGTTTGCTGTGAAGAGCGGGTCAGACTCTCGGGATGGGACCATGGACCTGCTACCCATCAGAGACCTAAGCATGAAAGGCTGGGGTGACAGCTGGATGAAAGACTGCAGAGCAGTCTTAGGACCCTTGTGCTTTTTATAGCTGAATCCCATGAAAAGCAGCTGTTCAACATGGAGGGACATGCTTTTTAAGGCTTTGATTTGAGACAGGAGAAACAATGGAGGACGGACACTGGATTGTATATCCCTGGCAAAGCTAAGGGCAATGGGAGCAAAAGGAATTTTGGGCAGTATAAATGGTTTGATCTCTTAAAATTTGATTTGAAGTGACTCATAAATCATGATTTCTAATGTGGGAAGTGACTTGAGAAAATATTAATTTAATTTATTCAGATCGTTATATGTATCTGAAGCTAAACTTTGTCTGAAGATTACAGGATAATATGTATCCTATGTGCTATTTACCTATTTGCTATGCCATTGTAAAAACTATAATGCACAAAATTATTTACTGAACATTTAAAAACATTCCAGGGATATTTTGATGTCTTCACGTGTGTGACGCATGGCCACTATTGTGGTAAATACATGGGTCAAAAGGATTTTTTTTCTACAATATTTTATTGGACAGCACATTCTTTCCTAATAAAAGGTATTTTATTCACCATTGCAGGGAATTCATGTTAAGCAAAATTCAACAATAACTGCCGTTTTAAGCTGACGAGGCTGAAATTGGTTACTTTGCAGTTTCCACATTTGTTTGGTGTCATTCATCCATCCATTTTCTGAAACCGCTTATCCTGTTCAGGGTTGTGGGGGTCCAGAGCCTATCCAGGAGGCTACGGGCTCAAGGCAGGGAACAACCCAGGATGGGGCGCCAATCGGGCTCTTATTCGCACCTTGTTATGCTGCGGCTTCGATGTTCACAGTGGCACATACCACAGTTATGAAAATACAAAACAACACATGGAAAAAATCTTTAAGCTACACAAACATGTATGTCATACATCCGCTTATAATTTTAACAGTGGAATACACATACTGTGATTTTTCTTTTGTAATAGTAACCAGATAGCATCACATGGTAAGCAATTGGACAAATTCACTTAAATAAGCCACAATTCCAATTTGAATCTGGAGGTCTTATTCAACTTCGACCAGGCAAATGTGAAACGCATAGTACACAGCGGGTACAAAAAGCATACACATCCCTGTTAAAAAGGCAGGTTTTTGTGATGTAAAAAATGAGACCATAATAAATAATTATTATTATTATTATCTGGTCTGGCCCAGCACTGACCACAAAAATGGAGGATGCTGATTCAGAAATGACTCCCCCTGTGGGGTGTGTGATGGAGAAAAAATGAAAGGTAAGAAAGGAGCTGTGTGTTTTCACCTTTTCAATGGCAGATGCTGAAAAAGTCCTAGTTAGCATGTTCAGAATGCAGAGCTGGTACTTGCAGGTTAATTTGTTTTAAGTATTTTTACTTTATATTTTGTATTAATAATTTTTTATGAATATTTTTGGGTTGTGGAATGAATCATCATTCTAATGGGAAAATTCGCTTTGATATACGAGTGCTTTGGATAGTTTCCGGAATTAATTATGCTCACAATCCGAGGTATTACTGTACTTTTATTATCGCCATACAGTGTCCAGCAAAATTTGGAATGCCACTCCAATGATAATGTGTAAGAAGAAAATTATGAAAATAATGAATCAAATACACTGCCTGGCCAAAAAAAAGTCGCCATTTGAGTTTATATCAGCAAATACTTAAGAGCCAATGACTGTATCATTATTACAGCTCAGCAACGTTATACAGCAATAAAGTGAAGTCAGCTGAGTACCTGAATCGACTGAATGGCCAGGTTACACCTCCATCCATCATCAATGGAATTGTCAAAGAGTGGATGATTAAGGAGCATGAGGAATCATTTGGAACCACAGAGTTGTGACCTTAACCTCATTGGAGGTCTTTGGGATGTGCTGAAGGAGGCTTTATGGAGTGGTTCAACTCGCTTGTCAAAACAGGATCTCAGTGAGAAATTAATGCAAATCTGGATGAAAATAAAGGGTGAGATGTTGCTTAATCCTGTGGAAACAATGCCTTGACAAATGTGCGCCATAATCAAAGCTAAAGGCGGTCCAACAAAAAATTCTGATTTTTTGGCTGTACAGTGTATGTGTGTGTGTGTGTGTATAAAGGATATAAAAGACTAGTGGACGAGTAAAGCGCAAGGTCTAACTATGAGGTAATATTGCAATATTTCAAAGTCAGCAGTAACAACAGCTGAGAGAAAGACAACAGAAGACAGAAAGGCAAAAGACAGTGATGCAAAAAAGACACGGCAGTATATTATGTGACAGTAGGGCAGACAAGACTGATTACTGCTGGTTCAGCAAGGCAACAGCTCATGGGTAGAAACATTATTCAGGTATAATTTCTGCATTGTCTGCCTGATGGCAAAAGGGTAAACAGATGGTTATTGGTGTGTGTGGTCTTTGATGATTTACAGGTATATCCATTTAAAATAATTGGGGAATAGTTGTCTTCTTTAGACATGGAAGTTTCTGTTTTGATAAGAAATAAATGCATTCTTATGGACTCACATCATGCTCAGACTAAGGCTTCAGTTTCAACGTTTAAAGGAATGGTACCTAATAATAATGAACCAGCATGTATTGTTAAGTCACCACAGAAACAAAAAATCAAATGATTTCTTTGTTTCCCAAAGGTTATACAATGGTACCTCAGAACTCGAATTTAATCCGTTCAGAACTCCGGATCGAATCCTAAAAAGTTTGAGTTGTGATCGAATTTTCCCCAAAAGAAATAATGGAAAACCAATTAATTGGTTCCCGGCCCCAAAAAAATTACACCTAAATATGTTTTTTTAACATTTAAACACAAAATGAACCGGATAAAACAAGAAGAGCATATACTGTACTAAACATATCTAAGCACATCTAACAAAACAGTCATTTGTAAAGTAAGAAAATAAATATATCCAAACAATGTGTCATGTCCCGATCATCTGCTCCTTCTGTGTGCCACGCCCCCTCGTTAACCCCGTGTGGAATCCCTGTGTGATCAGCTGTCTCCGTTCCGTCCCCGCTCGGCACAACAATATTATTATAATTAAACGTATTAATAGTTTATTATTAGTATTAAAATAATGAATAAGAAATCTTTATTTCAAAATATATTTTATATAATAATAATTACTGTTACTGTCTATCATTGTATAAATGTATTTTTACTGTGTAAATATATGTATTTAGCTAGTGTAAACATGCATGATACTATCACAGCGAATGCGAGGCTGACACTGAAGCCCTTTGTTTCCGCTGAGAGACGTGCCGCGTGACTCATTTCCCCGCGCGTACAAGTTATCTTAGGTCGGCATTCACGGTTTGACTTCTGAGATTCAGATCGAGCTGTAGGTAATTTTTTTTCGAACTGGTTGTTTCGACTTTTAAGAAATTTGAGTTATAATGAGTTTGAGAACTGAGGTACGATTGTATTTAAATTGTTGTTGATTCAGCTCAGGGTAAATGTGATACTGTAGTTGTACTTATACGAAGAGTATAAGATCAGATTCACTTTTTTGATGTGAAAGGCAAATTCTCGATATCTACAGCAGCAAAGCGCAGAAAGTGCATGACTCTAAACATATAATGCAAAATAAAGACAAAGTGGAAAAATAGTACATTTAGTGCAACTAAGCAAATACAGTGCACACATTTATCAATTATACAAAATAACAAGGATATCTCCACACTTGGAGAAAAAGCACACAGGACAATTGGTTGACTTAATCGAAATCAAATTGGTTTTTGCCCCCCGATTAATCGAAAAAGTAATCGACAGATTAATAGATTATCAAAATAATCATTAGGAATGTGTTTTGGTTATGATGAAACCAAGATTGAACCTTTTGGCCACAGTTACAAAAGGTATGTTTGGTGCAAAAACAACACTGTGCATCACCAAAAGAACACCACACCCACGGTGAAGCATGATGATGACACCATTTGAGTTTATATCAGCAAATATTTTCATAAGGAGGGGGCGTGGCACACACGAGGATCGTACGAGCAGGTCATGACAAACATCCCCAAGACATTTTTTGTGGAGTGCATGAAACGTCATTAGGACATTCTCACAGGACGTCCAGTAAACATTCGGGGACTTTGAGGGAATGTTCATGGTAAGGTCTTTAGACGTTCTCAGGGGACGTTCATGTGACATCCAGTGAACATTAGGGGACTTATAAGGAACGTTCATGGTAAGTTCTTAAAACCCCTTATTCCTTGTTTTGCTCAGGCTGTTACTTTATTTACCGCAAACAAAAATAAAGACTCTCATGACCTCCTATCCAGAAAGGATATTGTTTTAAGTAGCATACACTGTCCCACCTTGTCCCCTGCAACAAGATATCACTCCCTGTATGAAGTGGTCTTTCTAGATTTGAGAGGGATTATTTAAGACTTTGAAATGCCATTCCGATGCGTTATATGCTTACATGAAATGACAAGCACATACAGGGCCAACTAACACTCATGAAACTGTAAGTAATGGTATAAGTGTAGCCAGTGCAATTTAATTACATCACACAGATAAACACAAATAATTTGGGGACTTTGAGGGAATGTTACATCACACAGACAAATTATTTGGGGTTCTTAATTTGCTGGCCGCCCAAAGAAAATAGAAGGGCAGCTGAGCGGAGTTTTCCCGTTCCTTCCTTCACAAATTTTTACCGTGCGGTACAGTGATACGCGATATCACTACACGGGTACAGATCAACTTTGCCCAGCAACAAATACTAGTAATAAAATAAATCAAACTCTGTATTTTTGAACAGTGTGTAGAATACGGCAGTGGACTGGAACTGCACAAGGAAATACAAAAGTACATACAACCGTTGGTCTTGAATACTAGGATATACACATTTAATACAAAAATGAATAATAGCGCCCTTTTAACTTACATCTCAGTATCTCGCGTCTCTCCCTATATGGTTTGCTCCCCTCCGAATGGCTTTCATGAAAGCCCCAGGCTATTCACACACCCATTCATGGATTACAAACATGCCATGAAACAAAAAACAATGCATTAATGTGAATTAATAAAAAAACATATTTACACTGCATTCCGCTTTACTGACACACAGATGCTAAACGGACGTACAATCCTTGTTTTACACTTAAATCGAGAATCATCCAAACAGTATTACCTACCAGATTGTCACTAATCCCCTCCAAGACACATACTATATTATTTTTACAATTACATATCAATATCATGAGGGAAACTTACATTTACTCTGTGAGGATCACCCCAGCCTCACTCCCTATGTGCTTCGCGGCCATGTTTTCTCCAAAAAGGGGCGGGGCAGAGGAATACCAAAAAAAAACAAACATAACCTCCGGGTGGTTCCCAACGCAGACAAGACTAACACCTTAAAGGGAGAGAGTGTACCTATCCAAAGCGAAAACAAAGTCCTTTTTCCCCACTTCAAACCAGTGCTAACATCCAAAATAGAGACTGATTTTCCACCCGGTTACATTAGCTAACATGAGTAAACCTACATATCATGTGTTACGATCGGTTTGCAGGGAAGCAGGTGAAGGGAGCCGTGAATACTAGAAAACGATTTATTCGTGGTAAACATGTAATGTTAATGAAAGATCTGGGGAAACAGACTTGAACGCGGACTAATATACACAGGACTACAAGCAGGAAATGCAACACAACAGGTAAACGGAAGGATTCCACACGGGGTTAACGAGGTAGGCGTGGTACAGGCAGGGTGTGACAGAACCCCCCCACAAAGGTGCGAACTCCGGGCGCGCCTCGATGGAACGGAGAGACATAACCGGGAAAACAGGACCTGGAGAAACAGGACAAAACCATTAACGAGGCACAGGGAACAAAACCGAAACACAGAACTCGAGGCTGGTGAGAAAACAGGCCGAGGGACAGGGAGAGGAGTTGAGGAGGCAGCCTGAAGGGACGGTCGTGCGGACCTGGAGGGAGGAGCAGTCGCCGCAGGCGACCATGTGGTCACTGCCAGAGAGGGCCCCTGCTGCGTCAAGCAGGATTGGGGGAAGCCACAGGCGACTGACATGGCGTCGGAGGCTGTACCGAGGGCTGTAAGTGAACCAGCGGTGGGGGACCCGCAGGTGAACGCCGAGCAGGAGCTGGAGGGATTACTGATGAGCTCAGATCCCAGCGCCGGTGTCCCCTCCTCTTCCGGGACACCGAAAGATGGAAATCAGGCCGGCATCGACCCTTCCGGGGCGATGGTGGAGGAGTCCTCTTTCAGGGGAAATCCGTTGGGGCCTTTAAGGAAGTCCTGGAGGGGCCCCCTTTGAGCTCCTCCTCTCCACCCAGCAAGGGAGGAAGAACGATGGCCCCACAGTCATGGCCCTCCTGGAGTACAGGGCCAAGAGTCTGGGGAGCTAGCAAGGCCAGAGCGAGGTCCGGAACTGGGGGAACTGGGGCCAGAGGGGCCGGAGACGGTTCAGGCAGCACAGAGACCATTAGGGCTGGAGCTGGGGTTTGCGCTGCAGGAGCAGGGACCGGGATTGTTACAGCCTGGGCCGGGGCATCAGGCAAGGGCGGATATTGTGTTTTTTTACTCTTAACAACAACGTAATAATCATACGGATAGGCGGTTCACAAAACTCTTTCTTTTACTGTAGCATCACTTGAACTGGTACACTCCATACATCACTGAGAGCGGTATCAATCCGCAGCTTGATAGGAAAACATAGTGCCATGTTACTACGCATAATATAGTACCTACAGAACACAGTAGGTCATTTGAACATAACAACTCCTTCCTTTCTAGCATGTAAGTACATCACAAACAAGTCTCGAACATTCCTTATGTAGAATACAGAAGCCCTTTTTTTTTTTTTTTTCTTTTTTTTTTTTTCTTTTCACTTCAACTGCAATGTAAAGATTTACACTTAAATCGAGAATCATCCAAACAGTATTACCTACCAGATTGTCACTAATCCCCTCCAAGACACATACTATATTATTTTTACAATTACATATCAATATCATGAGGGAAACTTACATTTACTCTGTGAGGATCACCCCAGCCTCACTCCCTATGTGCTTCGCGGCCATGTTTTCTCCAAAAAGGGGCGGGGCAGAGGAATACCAAAAAAAAACAAACATAACCTCCGGGTGGTTCCCAACGCAGACAAGACTAACACCTTAAAGGGAGAGAGTGTACCTATCCAAAGCGAAAACAAAGTCCTTTTTCCCCACTTCAAACCAGTGCTAACATCCAAAATAGAGACTGATTTTCCACCCGGTTACATTAGCTAACATGAGTAAACCTACATATCATGTGTTACGATCGGTTTGCAGGGAAGCAGGTGAAGGGAGCCGTGAATACTAGAAAACGATTTATTCGTGGTAAACATGTAATGTTAATGAAAGATCTGGGGAAACAGACTTGAACGCGGACTAATATACACAGGACTACAAGCAGGAAATGCAACACAACAGGTAAACGGAAGGATTCCACACGGGGTTAACGAGGTAGGCGTGGTACAGGCAGGGTGTGACAGAACCCCCCCACAAAGGTGCGAACTCCGGGCGCGCCTCGATGGAACGGAGAGACATAACCGGGAAAACAGGACCTGGAGAAACAGGACAAAACCATTAACGAGGCACAGGGAACAAAACCGAAACACAGAACTCGAGGCTGGTGAGAAAACAGGCCGAGGGACAGGGAGAGGAGTTGAGGAGGCAGCCTGAAGGGACGGTCGTGCGGACCTGGAGGGAGGAGCAGTCGCCGCAGGCGACCATGTGGTCACTGCCAGAGAGGGCCCCTGCTGCGTCAAGCAGGATTGGGGGAAGCCACAGGCGACTGACATGGCGTCGGAGGCTGTACCGAGGGCTGTAAGTGAACCAGCGGTGGGGGACCCGCAGGCGAACGCCGAGCAGGAGCTGGAGGGATTACTGATGAGCTCAGATCCCAGCGCCGGTGTCCCCTCCTCTTCCGGGACACCGAAAGATGGAAATCAGGCCGGCATCGACCCTTCCGGGGCGATGGTGGAGGAGTCCTCTTTCAGGGGAAATCCGTTGGGGCCTTTAAGGAAGTCCTGGAGGGGCCCCCTTTGAGCTCCTCCTCTCCACCCAGCAAGGGAGGAAGAACGATGGCCCCACAGTCATGGCCCTCCTGGAGTACAGGGCCAAGAGTCTGGGGAGCTAGCAAGGCCAGAGCGAGGTCCGGAACTGGGGGAACTGGGGCCAGAGGGGCCGGAGACGGTTCAGGCAGCACAGAGACCATTAGGGCTGGAGCTGGGGTTTGCGCTGCAGGAGCAGGGACCGGGATTGTTACAGCCTGGGCCGGGGCATCAGGCAAGGGCGGATATTGTGTTTTTTTACTCTTAACAACAACGTAATAATCATACGGATAGGCGGTTCACAAAACTCTTTCTTTTACTGTAGCATCACTTGAACTGGTACACTCCATACATCACTGAGAGCGGTATCAATCCGCAGCTTGATAGGAAAACATAGTGCCATGTTACTATGCATAATATAGTACCTACAGAACACAGTAGGTCATTTGAACATAACAACTCCTTCCTTTCTAGCATGTAAGTACATCACAAACAAGTCTCGAACATTCCTTATGTAGAATACAGAAGCCCTTTTTTTTTTTTTTTTCTTTTTTTTTTTTTCTTTTCACTTCAACTGCAATGTAAAGATTTACACTTAAATCGAGAATCATCCAAACAGTATTACCTACCAGATTGTCACTAATCCCCTCCAAGACACATACTATATTATTTTTACAATTACATATCAATATCATGAGGGAAACTTACATTTACTCTGTGAGGATCACCCCAGCCTCACTCCCTATGTGCTTCGCGGCCATGTTTTCTCCAAAAAGGGGCGGGGCAGAGGAATACCAAAAAAAAACAAACATAACCTCCGGGTGGTTCCCAACGCAGACAAGACTAACACCTTAAAGGGAGAGAGTGTACCTATCCAAAGCGAAAACAAAGTCCTTTTTCCCCACTTCAAACCAGTGCTAACATCCAAAATAGAGACTGATTTTCCACCCGGTTACATTAGCTAACATGAGTAAACCTACATATCATGTGTTACGATCGGTTTGCAGGGAAGCAGGTGAAGGGAGCCGTGAATACTAGAAAACGATTTATTCGTGGTAAACATGTAATGTTAATGAAAGATCTGGGGAAACTTCACTTCAACTGCAATGTAAAGATATCATTTAAATCATACCATATCAAACAGGTTGATCACATACCACGGTTTAACCTGAATAACTACTTCATTGACACTACATATCTAATCTTTGTGGCGGGAGTCGGAGACGGACCAGATAACGCCGGTCTTGTGACTCAGGAGCAGGCCTAGGGGACGCTGCTGGGTTTACAGTCTCTGAGGTAGGCGTGTCTATCGCAGGTGGTGTGTCTGATGCAAAGGATGGGAACACCTCAGTGTCGTCGGTGCCATCCGCACCACTCTCTGTGTTGACTCGGTTAGAGTGTCGGGTCGTACTGTCCAGTAACTGATCTACGTGCCTGCGCCAGATCAGTCCAGGGGACACTTTCACAGTGTAAGTGAGGGGTCCTGTTTTAGAGACAATCTCACCAGATTCCCATCTCTGTTTACCTTGGCGGTAGTCCCTGGCAAGCACTGATTGTCCCACTTCAAATGTTCGTAGTGCCGGCGACTGTTTCTTCATTTGGCCACTTAGTCTTCTCGACACGTCCCGGTGTAGGTCTGGCTTTAAGAGATCCAGGCGTGACCTGAGAGTTCGCCCCATAAAAAGAACGGCAGGTGCCTGACCAGTAGTGGAATGGTCAGTGTTGCGGTAAGACAGCAGGAAGTTGGCCAGTTTCTCTGATATGGACATTTTGGTGCTTGCCATGGCTTTCATGGACTGTTTGAAGGTTTACAAAAATGCTCGGCGAGCCCATTTGTTGCAGGATGGAATGGCACGGTAGTGATGTGCTTAATTCCATTCTTTTTGGTGAACCACTGAAATTCTCCAGAGGTAAACTGACTTCCATTATCGCTTACCAATTGTTGTGGCAGTCCTGTACGAGCAAACAGAGTACAAAGAACATCTATTGTCTCTGCTGATGTTGCATTCTTTACTGGGAACACTTCAGGCCATTTTGAGTAGGCATCGACTACTACGAGGAACATCTTATCCAGAAGAGGACCTGCGTAGTCAACGTGAATTCGTTGCCACACTGACTTGGGCCACTCCCAGGTGTGTAGGGGAGCTACTTGCGGCTGGCGTTGTGTTTGTTGACATCCTGGACATGACTTAGCGATGTCCTCTATTTCACGATCAATGCCAGGCCACCAGATGTAGCTTCTGGCCAAGCTCTTCATTTTAACTACGCCTAAATGCCCTCCATGAAGAGATTCAAGCACTCTGGAACGAAGCTTAGGAGGTATGATGACCCTAGCGCCCCACATGACACAGCCTTGACACACGGACAGCTGATTTCTACGGTTTGCGTACTCAGGTAAGTGTACATCATCCTTCTGTGGCCACCCCTTCACTGTTAAATCATAGACCCTCGCCAGTGTGGGATCCCTGCCTGTCTCTCTTCTAACTTCAATACAGGTCACAGGGAGACTTTCGATTTGAGACAGATGGAAAAGGTCAGCTGGGTCTGTGGATGCCGTAGTGTCACCTGGCTCATGAGGAAGACGCGATAGCCCATCTGCGTTTCCATGCAGCTTTGTGCCTTTGAACTCAATGGCGTAGTCATGGGCACCTAAAAATAATGCCCATCGCTGCAGACGTGCAGCCATCATGGCAGGAACTGCCTTGCTGGGGTTGAAAATAGCCACCAAAGGCTGATGGTCCGTGATCAGTGTGAAACGCTTGCCATAAAGGTATTGATGAAATTTCTTTACTCCCCAGACCAGACTCAAGCCTTCCCTGTCAATTTGGGCATAATTCTGTTCAGCCTTGTTTAACGATCTTGAAGCAAAAGCAATAGGCCGTTCAGCACCAGCAGTCATTTTATGCGATAAAACAGCCCCAATACCATATGGTGATGCATCGCAGGCTAAACGCAAGGGCAGGTCTGGGTTGTAATGAGTCAGTACCTTGTCTGAGGTTATGAGGTCTTTTGCAGTCTTAAACGCTTGTTCACATACTTTTGTCCATTTCCAGGAATGTTTCACCTGCAGCAAGCTATTTAAGGGGTGCAGCACTGTAGCTACATTTGGCAAAAACTTAGCGTAATAATTAACAAGGCCCAAGAAGGAGCGCAATTGACTCACATTTTCAGGGCGGGGTGCCCTCAGGACAGCATCCATCTTGTCTTGTGCCTTATGAAGACCTTCCTTGTCAATCTTGTGTCCGCAGTATTCAATTGAGTCTTTGAAGAACTCACATTTCTCTTTGTTTGCCCTCAATCCGAACTCTAATAGTCTCTTTAAGACTGCTTCTAGGTTGGACAAATGCTCACTTTCATCACGGCCTGTCAAAATTATGTTGTCTAAATAACATTGCGTTCCAGGAATGCCTTGCAAAACCTGGTCAATAGCTCTCTGCCATACAGCTGGGGCAGAGGCTACTCCAAAAACAAGCCTGTTGTATTGGAACAGTCCCTTATGAGTGTTAATGGTCAGATATTTCTTTGAGGATTCTTCCAACTCCATTTGTAAGTAGGCTTGCGCTAAATCTATCTTAGAAAAGTGCTGACCTCCTGCGAGGGAGGCGAAAATGTCCTCTATACGGGGTAGCGGATACTGGTCAGTGTGGAGTACTGGATTTATACTGACCTTAAAATCACCGCAAATGCGCAGCGCGCCAGTTTTCTTCACCACAGGCACGATGGGCGTTGCTCACTCTGACCACTCCACCTTTGGCAGGATACCTTGGTCCTCTAGGCACTTGAGCTCTGCTTCAACCTTTGGCCGTAAGGCATAGGGTAGAGTGCGTGCTTTGTGGAATTTTGGCTGTGCATTTTCCTCTATGGCAATTTTGGCCTTAATTTGTGCAAGTGTTCCAACTCCATCTTGAAAAACTGGTGAGAAACGATCTAGTAAGTTTTTCAGTCTCTCTGGGGTAGGCTGCACTCCTTTCTCAGTCGTCTCCATCCTTTTGATTGACTTCCAGTTAAGCTGGATGTTTCGCAGCCATTCCCTCCCAAACAAGGGGACGTTGTCATTTTGCACAACATACAAGTCCAGCACTCGTTTTGTATTTTCATATTTTACTTTCACCTCTAGTTTGCCCAGTGGAACAACTTTTTCCCTTGTGTATGTCTTCAACGTCACTGATGTGCGTCTCAGTTTCACTTTGGCAAACTTGTCTTGATAGTCTTTGCGTGAAATGATAGACAGGGCTGACCCAGTGTCCAGCTCCATTCTTAGTTTCTTCCCTTCCACTTCTGGACGCACCCAAATGACTCTGTGTTCATTGTCCTTCACAGTATGAAGCTCCAAGCATGCCAAGTCTTTCTCATATGCATCAGAATCTGTCTCATTTGAGTGAACTTCATTAAGTTCATTTACCTTTTTGTGTTTCCTGTTGAAGTGTGACTTCTTTTCATACCGTCTGGTTCGGCACATTTTCTGTATATGGCCCTTTTTGTTGCATGCGTTACAGTCTTTGTCTTTAAACCAGCAGTTACCAGAGCTATGTGATTTCTTTCCACAGCGGTAACATGTAATTTCCTCTGGTCGTTTTGTTGCAATTTTGTTCACTGTGCATTCACTCGTTGTTTTCTTTCGTAACTCCAGTGCGTCTTTTGCAGCTGTTTCCATGGATATGGCTACTTCCAGTGCCCGCGCAAGTGTAAGGTCTCTCTCTGTAAGGAGCCGCTTCTGTGTGCCTTCATGTTGCAGTCCGCACACCAATCTATCTCTCAGTGCGTCGGACAATCCGTCTCTAAATTGGCAATGTGCTAATAACCTGCGCAATTCGGCCATATATTCCGTGATTGACTCTGTTTCGTTTTGATTTCGATTGTGAAATCTAAACCTTTCTGCTATGACCAGCGGTTTTGGGTTCAAGTGCTCCTGTAACACTTTTACAATGTCCGTGAAACCCTTCGAAGCTGGTTTATCCGGCGCCAACAAGTTCCGTAACAATCTATATGTTTTTGGACCCATGACGCTCAATAGCACGGCTACTTTTCTGTCGTCTTCTATTTTGTTAGCAATGCAATACTGCTCAAGTCGTTCAATGTACGTAGCCCAGTCTTCCACAGTGCTATCAAAACTGTCCATTTGCCCTACACATCCAGCCATCTTGCTTTAATATGTTTGTCTTTTAACTTACAATATGTAGACGTTTTCGTCTTTTAGTATTTTCGTTGCCGCTCCCTGGTCTTTTCTCTGCGTTCCGTGTCCCTCCTCCGGTCCTGTTTAACGATAGCCAGCTAGCTGGTCCGGCCAGTGTACTACCATTCACAGCGGGGTAGGCAAAAACAGACGAAAAGAGACAGTCGACAAACTTCTCACTCGGTGCGTGTAACATTCACTGCACACATGGATTCAGCGAATCCTCGTCGCCAATTTGTTGTGTTTTTCTACTCTTAACAACAACGTAATAATCATACGGATAGGCGGTTCACAAAACTCTTTCTTTTACTGTAGCATCACTTGAACTGGTACACTCCATACATCACTGAGAGCGGTATCAATCCGCAGCTTGATAGGAAAACATAGTGCCATGTTACTACGCATAATATAGTACCTACAGAACACAGTAGGTCATTTGAACATAACAGCGGAGCCCGGACATCAGGCGCGGGCTGACCTGGAGCAGGAGCCAGGGCCTCGGGCGAAGCCGTAGCAGAGGCCGCGGGTGTAGCAGTGGGCGGTATTGTAGCAGGGGCAGCGGGCGTAGCCGGGACCTCCGGCATGGGCGGAGTTGCAGGCGGCGCTGGGACTTCCGGTGGAGCGGCAGGTGGAGCCACGGGCAGAGCATCAGGCAGAGCATCGGGCGAAGCTGTAGGCGGAGGCGGCGCCGGAACCTTGGTTGCTGCGGGCGGAGCCATCAGAGCCCCGGGCAAAGTAAGGGGCAGGGCCACAGGCACAGCAGGAACCCTGGTAGGTGGCGACGCAGCAGCCAGGACGAATCCAGGGTTGTGCAGCAGCTGCTGGTACCGGAGCCTCTGGAGCCGGGGCATCGGGCGGAGCAGGAGGCGCGGCAGGGGCCTCAGGTGGAGGAGACGGTGAGTGCAGGGGTGCCCTCGAAGGCCATGCATCCACCACTGGGACTGGGACCCAGCTGGGTAGCGACACACAGGTCGGGGCAGGGACCCCGCAGGAAGGTGGGTCTATCTCGGGGTTCACAGGTGCTGCCACTGTCCGGGCAGGTAGGCAGGTTGAGCCAGATAAGCAGAGCATGGACGGGTGAAACAGGCAGAGCATCGGGTGAAGCAGCTGCAGGCGGAGCCGGGAGCTTGGGCAGCGCAACAGGAACCACCGATTCGTGGCCAGCAGGGGGCGCCGCAGCACGCACCGCCGACTCGTGGCCAGCAGGGCCGGCTCCTCGATCACCCTCCAGTAGAGCTTCTGGAGGGTGAAATAGCGTTCGGCGAAAGCCGGTTCTGTGCGCGCTTCAGCCAGCACAAACACCGCCGGGTCCAGGATAGGACGGGGCTCAGGCGAGCACCCGGCGGGGGAGGAAAGCGAGAGGGTTACTGCCCGTAAGGGGATCACAAAAAAGGTACCCCCCCGACCGAGGATCACTATCTCAGTTTGGTTGATGAGATCACCTACTGGCTCGCCCAGCTCGAAGTCCGAGTCGATCCTGAGGTTTGGGCTCTGGCCAGCCGGAACTGGCCAGAGCCCATCCTTGAGGGGATGTCCTTTGCTGAAGATGTGCACCTCATGGTGGAGCCCCCAGAAGGAGCCCCCGTGTCCACCACAAACCCCCAGCAGAAAGAAGAAGCGGAAAAAACAGCGACCAGACGACACACCGGTCGTATTCCTGGGAGCTGTCTCCGTCTCTGCTTCTGCTCCCGCCGGGCGTCGGGAGAAGCCCCTCCTGATTTTAAATCCGCCGGTGTTTGCACCAGAAGCTGCTTCCTCCAACCCCTAGCATGTGCCCGCTGCTCTGCGGCCGACACCGGCAGCTCACCCCTCCCTAGGGATGTACCTGCCCGTTAAAGGGGCCAGGTCAGTTTGGGATGCCATCCCATGGATTCCCAAGGCTCTTAAAGCAGCAACGTCGCCAAAGGTTCCTGCGCCTTCATCCGAAGTTCCTGCGCCTCCGCCGCTGGTGCCTGCTCTGCTCCCCACGGTTCCTGACCCACCGGCTCCGCCCCCCGCAGGGCCTGCCCCTGTTTCTGTCACTTCTGCTCTGTCCCCTGAGGCTCCAGTCCCCAATCCCCTGGACCCAGCTCCCATGCCCCGAGCTCCCATGACCCCAGTCCCTGTCTCTGAGAAAGTCCCAGACTATCAGACCACTGCTCCTTCCCCTTGGGGGAGGAGGAGCTTGAAAGGGACCCCTCAGAGGTTTTCATGATGGTCTCAATGGACCCTTCCGGTGGAGTATCCCAGCCACCACCCCTGCATGGTAGATCCCGGTGAGGTCCCCACCTTTCGTTCTCCTGGAAGGGGAGAGGACACCTGCGCCGGGGTTGTGTCCCACCTGCCCTGCCCCATGGCTCGCCCTTGGTCTCTTGGGCTGTGGCTCAAGGGGTGCCTGTGAGCCCTCCGGCTCCTGCTCGGTGGTCACCTGCAGTTCCCCGGGCTCCTGCTTGGCGGTTGCCTGTGGGTCCCCCTCCGATGCCTTGTCAGCTGCCTTCAGCCCTAGCTCCGATGCCTCATTGGTCACCTGCGGGTCCCCCCACTCCGGCTCGTCGGTCGACTGCGCCCTCGCCAACTGTGGCTGCACTGTCGCCTGCCGCGGCTTCACCTTCCTGCTCCCCTTCGCCGGTGTCCCCTTCACTTTCCTCCTCACCTCCTCCGCCTGTCCCTCTGTTTGCCTCCTCGCCCCCTCGCTGTCACGAGAGTGCCTCCGGCTCCGGCCTCGAGATCACCTACTGCCCCTACAGCTGCCGCCTCTCACCCACTGGGGTTCCCTCGGGCTCCCCGTTTCCCCCCGTCCTCTGCCTTCTTGCCTCCTGGTTTTGTGCCCCCTGTGTCTGCTCCTCGTCCTTCTGTTTCACCTTCTTTCACTCCTGGCCCCTTCATTCTTCCCGTTGGTGTTCCCCCCGTGTCTCCTTTTTTGGTGCCCCCATGCCTGTTTGCTTTCCCCATCATTTGTCAGTTGTTGTCTTGGTTACTGCCTTTGTGTCTTTTCTGCGTGTCTGTCCTGTTCCCAGTGCCCCATTGATGTTTTGCTTTTGTTTTCCAGGTCCCGTGTCCCCGGTCTCGTCCCTTCACTCCCCTTAGGCACTCCCAGTGTGCACGCCTTTGGGGGGGGTTCTGTCACACTCGGCTCGTATGATCCTCCTGTGTGCCACGCCCCCCTCGTTAACCTCGTGTGAAATCCCGATGTCATCAACTGTTTTTTGTTATTTCCAATTAGTCTTGTGTATTTCAGTCCGTGTTCAAGTCTTTTTTTCCAGTCGAGTCATTGACGTTACGTGTGTCTATGTCCTGTACTAGGATTGATTCCTACAATAAATCCCTCATTCCTGATCCTACGTCTCCCTACTCTTGCTTCCGTGTTTCCCGTCATGACAACCTGCAGGTTTCACAAGTACCAAAGTGCATGATATATGTAGGTTTACTCATGCCATTTGACCACAACTTGAAATTCAGTGGCTGGTTTTATTTGGTTTTTGAGCATTAGGATTCTGTATGTTCCACCTGCTTAGAAAATAATGGATTTGAGACATATAAGTGTCACGATCTGCTCGTCCGATCCTCCTGTGTGCCACGCCCCCTCATTAACCTCATGTGAAATCCTGATCGTTACCAGCTGTTTCTTGTTTCCATTAAGTCATCTGTATTTATGTCCATGTCAGAGTATGTTTCGCCAGTCTTGTCATTGACATCTCCACCATTTTGCACCTGGCTGTGTTGTTTTCTGCAATAAACCCCTTGTTCCTGACTCTCCATTTCCCGGATCCTGATTCCCCGTTCCCTGCTTGTCTGTGGTTGTGACAATAAGCTAATTTCACAAATTTTCTACAGATTTCACAAGTACCAAAATGCATGATGTGTAAGGTTACCCATGCCCTTTGACCACAAGCTAAAATATAGTTGTTAGGTTCTTTGACTTTTGAGCATTAGCAAATTCTACCGTTCACCTGCATAAACAATAATAGATATGAAGCATGTAAGTTAATTTCACAAATTATCTATGAGATTGTCCTGTCCTGGCTGTTCCCCTGAACACTCGGCGGACCGGGTTGAGTAACTGTAGCTCCATCACCAGTTCACTACACCAGCGATTCTAGGAGAATCTACAGACAGTCTGTGACTCCTTGTGATAATGCATTCATATTTGCCATTATTTTTGCGTTCAGGTTTATTATTATTACGTGCAGGTTACCCAGTGTGCCTGATCTGACTTATCAGGGACAGTAGTATTTGGGAGGAAATGGCATGGTAACATGGGCTATAATTGGAGAGAATTGGCCCCAAGATCTTTCATTGGCTTGGCTTAAAAATACAAAAACAACTAATGAAAAAAATAGTGACACTAATGATTACATACAACAGTAAAAGTATGAGCCCAGGAGTTGTGTATTTCTGTTACATACAGTATTATGCAAAAGTTTGGCCACCCCTCGATAAATAACATGTTTTGGTCATTTTTTATTTGAAAAGATGTAAACATAGTCTCTCTAGGAAATGGAAAAAATGCAAACATTGATGCATAGTTACTTTTTATGTCATACATTGAACAAAGATAAAAAATAAAAACATTATTATGGCACTCTGCAAAAGTTTGGGCACCCTACATAATCAGTACTTAGTAACACCTTCTCTGGCAGATATAACAGCTTGCAAACGCTTTTTATAGCCAGCAAAAGGCTTTCAATTCTTGTACTTGGGATTTTCTCCTATTCTTCCTTGCAAAAGGCTTCTAGTTCTGTAATATTCTTTGGTCTACAAATTTTAAATGATGTTTAAATCAGGGGACTGTGGTGGCCATTCCAAAACCTTCAGCTTGCATCTCTTGAGGTAGTCCATGGTGGATTTCGAGGTATGTTTAGGATCATTTGTCGTCCTGTTGTAGAAGCCATCCTCTTTTCAGCTTCAGCTTTTTTATAGATGGTGTGATGTTTGCTTCCAGAATTTGCTGTTGTAGTTGGCAAGGTGTTCTTTTCATGAAATGCTGCTCATTTTTTCTTCAAACATGCCTTTGCAGATTGTGGCCAAAGAGTAATTTTTTTACTTCATCAGTCCACAGCACTTGTTTCCAAAACGCATCAGGTTTCTGTAGATGTTCTGTTGCATACTTCTGACATTGGATTTTATGATGAGGACGCAGGTAAGGTTTGCTCCCTTCAGGAGCAGAGCAAACCTTGGCAGCTTCAGCTAGTTGCACATTGTCTAACTAGAGGGTTGATATTATATTTGTCCTTCAACATAGTGAAAGGTGGATATTCATACATTCAGGGCTAACATAAAGTAGCTAACAGAAACTTTGAGGCTAACATAATGTGCAAATACATACTCAATTGATTACATTGTCTTGATTACATTATGAGTATTTGGCATGCTTTTAAATAATATCATAATGATTGTGTTCTATGTTTTATAGTGCTAAATGATATTCCATACAGTGAGTGCATTTCTCAAAACACTTTGATGTTTTACACATGGTAAAACATCATGGATGACCGGCAAAAGCAAGTATCCTCTTCAGAATCCTTAGTCAATGCCTCAAATGCAAGTATTCACATCACTTAGTATGTCAATGCCATCAAAACCCCAAGTCCATGAATCATCGTTCACGGAGATGACAGCCAAAATGTAAAGTCATGTTATCAATATAAAATTGGCACAATCTAAACATTTTCTGATGCACAAAACATCTGAATGACAAGGGCAAGAAACATAAAAATAAAAAACACTTATTGCGGGAGATTGATTCAAGAAGAATATTTTATTGATTGCACAGTCATATGGTAACATGCCATGCGCTGCAATTGCAATCTAGCTAAAAATACATTTCAATGTCTTATACATATGTGACAGGTCGAAATATTGGTTATTGCTTTCTATATGAAGGTGTAAACCTAATATTTTAATTAGTATTTATTGGTCTGAGGGCTTTTAGATTGGTGGGCGGAGCTAGGGGATGCCATATAGCGGGGGATAATTCCTTCCGGGTAAATATTTTGCTGACGTTTGCGTGGTGCCGGGAAGTTCAGTTTCCACGTTGGTGGTGTGGGCAAAGGCATTTTTGTCCGTCATTGAAGTATGCCGTTTTAGTGCTTCTCTAAGATTTAACGGTGTAATTTGCATGACTTCTTTTCTGGATTCGCTTTGTAGCGCACCTAGCCTGTGGCACACTGGGGGTATATCGGTCGCTGTGTGCCTCATGTTTTGGTATCGGTGTTTGAGGTAGATCGCTTATTGCAGTGGTTCTCAACCTTTTGCAAGCTGGTCCCCCCCAAAGCTGGCTCATTGCAGTTGGGGTCCCAGTGCCCCCCATCCCAAACACCACCTTGCATAGATAGATAGATAGATAGATAGATAGATAGCCCTAGGCTATTATTTTTAGGCGCACATTATTATTATTATTATTATTATTTATTATCATCATCAGTAGCGGTAGGTAGGCCTATTATCATTACTAGGCTATTGTTATAATTGGCAGTAGCACCAGACGTCTAATGTGAGCTTGCAGACATTATTATTATTATGAGTAGTAGTAGGCCTATCATCATTACTAGGCTATTGCTATATAATAATGAGGTTACATGCTTTATTGTTGTTGTTATTATTATTATTATTATTATTATTATCATCAGTATAGGCCTATTATCATTACTAGGCTATTGCTATAATTGGGAATTGACACCAGACCTCTGATATTAATTTATGCTTTATTATTGTTATTATTACTAGGCCTAATAGTAGGCATCATCTGCATTTTTTACAGAAGCTTGCAGGTAGGTGATGTTAATGTGAGACCTGAGCCTGCTTTGCCTTGCAAAGATCCTCAATTCTTGGCTCAATGTTTGATAAACATAGCCTCAAATCATCCTCGATTTGTGCACGATTTAGTTTTGAGTGCAGTCATTTTTGAGAATCCTGCCTCACACAAATATGTCGACGCGAAAGGAAGGAGAATCTTAAAGGCGACGTCACAGAGTTCAGGATATTCCTGCATCAATGCTGCCCAGAATGACGAAAGAGGGCAGGAGCTAAAGAGTTCCTTCAGTCTACTGTCACTCTTCAGCTCAATAAGCTGTTCCTGCATATCAATTGATAGCTCGTTTGCTGTGCACACAAACGGATCTCGAACCCACGCAAAAGAGCGATAATCCTCTTTAAAGTACGTCGCAAATTGTTCTCACCACAAAAGTCTCCAAAAACACCAGTAAAAGTCACTGGATTTGTCGCTTTTGAAAAAAAGTGGTCAGGAGGATGATTTGTTTGTGCTATAATCAGTGCTTGAAGTGGGGGAAAAGGTGGCGGTACTCACTTTGCATTGGCAAATCATTACATTTTTACAGTGAAAAACAAAACTTGGCGATATTGCTGTTACAACAATTTATTGTTGTTTATTTATTAACATAAATGTATTTAAACATGTTTGTGTGTGCGTGGCTGCGTGCGTGCGTGTATTTCACAAAAACTAAAGGAAAGCTTTAACTGTAGCCTATATTCTGACTAGTTTATTAGTTTTTTTATATATACTGTACACACACACACACACACACACACATATATATATATATATATATATATATATATATAACTAAATACGACCTCACGTTTTATACGTTTGCAGCCTCTGCAACTTCCTCTGCAAAAAATTAATTCGGATGGTTCGATTTTCTGCAATTTTCGTATCCGTAGCAAATATTTTGAGGGGTGTTTTTGACAATTGAGAGCCACCAAATGACGAATATGAAAAACGAATACGACAATTTCGGACTCAGTCAGGGTGCAAGGACCTTAAACTTTTGAGGCTTGCGCAGCTTCTCGAGGAGAAATCAAACAAATGAGCGCCGTTTTCTAAAGTCTATGAGCGCAGCACACACAAATAAACTAAATTGACATACTGCAGTTAAATTTCAAAATGTGGTGTTTTTATATTTATAACATTTGAATACAGTTCAGCAACATACATCACACGACCTGACGACCAAGAGAGCTGACAATTGACCATCACTTAATTTACCATCACCTCACGATTGAAAATGTGACACTGATTTCATATAACAGTTCAACAAACAAGTTAATAATATTAAGTCACTTACATTTTTGATGAAATAATGACCGTTTTGGTCTATTTTAGCAACGAAAATAGATCCGATGAATCCAAACAAATCACAAATTTGCAATTATTTTTTCAGTTCTTTTTCCTCCCATCCTGTAGCCTACTTGCGCCCCCCCGCGAGAGTGTGCCCCACCGGTTGAGAACCACTGGCTTATTGCATCTTGTGAGCCTTGGCTGGGTTGCAGTTTCTTGATTTTAATTCTGGTCTCTGGCCTGCTGTTCTCAACCTCGTGGAGGTTGCGGCTTTCCCTTCCCTCTGTTTTCAGGGCAGTGGTTTTGGCGTATTGGTGGCTATGTTCCAGCATATACTGCCATTTATTGCATACTCTGGTGTGTAATGTTATATCCTCGTTTATGTTTCTCAGGTTCGGCTGCATATGGCAGCGGGAGTGATTGTTGCTCCCCTGGGGCCTGTACTATGAAGGGGGTTTAACCAAATCAGATTTAATCCGGAGTCATTTTTTTTTATTATTTGGACCTAGGGTTTGCAAGGAAAAGCAGACATTGTGGGAACTGATGGACGTGGTGGGCCTAAGGTACGGGATGTCATAATGCTATTTGGTGAATATTACTATATTTAATAGTCATGCATTTTTATAGTAATGGTAATAAAGAATATCTATTATGATTTTCCGGTTTATCCCTTTCCTTTAGTGTGTTGTATAGCTTTATGTGCATGTGAATGGTCTGCAGAGTCTTAAGGCCCAAAGTACACTCCAAAAGGAGTAACTCTGACCACAGAAACCACTCTTCTCTACTCTGCCTGAAACACTTTGTTGGAATTCCAGCCCTTACTTCCGTGACATGATGAGGTCACCTTGTAACAGATGGGGCTTAAAGTTCTAACAGAGTGTTTCATACAGAGTTATAGAAAGAGTGTTTGATTCTCCCATCAAGCACTTATGTGAAAAAAGCTTACAAAGTTATGCGCATTTGAGTTAAGCGTATACTCTCCTCACCAGCACAGACACAGTACCAGTTTTAAGATCAAAGTAAACCATTCTTGCTTAATAAACTAATTATACTTCTTGCACAGCTGCATCTTCTTCTTTGGGTTAAGTGTGGTGGGCATGTCCAGGCCTATTAGGGGGGTAATACGCTTAACCCCAAGGCGTGTAACTTTTTAAATGCTTGATAGGAGAAATTATCCCCTTAACAAATACCAAATAAGGCTTTATATTAACTACGCTTCCGTAATGCCTTTATAATGCATTTATAGAACATTCATACGCAGCATATAAGTATACCGTAACATCCTATCATAGCTTAACAGATGTTATGATACAATTATAATGTTATTAATGTATATTACAGCTGTCATGTCTTGTACATTGAACCTATTATGAATGCAATGCTTTAAGACATGCTAAGATATACTTGCATGTTGCTTATGAGTTTTCTATGAATGCATTATGAAGGTACACTGACTGTTCTATTAATGCATAATGAATGCATTATAAAGGTGAAATTAACGTGAAGTGTTACTGAATAGTGTATATTTCTGGAGGTTCTGCCTTCACTTTGAGGCTCTGCAAAGAACCCATTGTTTCAGCTCTTTCTCCCACAGAACAGCTGCAGTATTCTAGCTGTTTTGTTTATCTATAAAATAGCTGGTTAACTATTAGCTATTTAGAAGTTAATTTGCTTGTTCTTTAGCGAATATTTCTGCAGAAGACATTATTATTCATTTTTTCTCAACCAAATCAAAGTAAGTGTTATGATTACTTGGTTTGTGAAGCAACAATTAGTCACTAATATGTTAATTTAAATTTAGTGTGAGCTGTTAAAGAAATACATACTGTATGTACAGTAATATGTGTTGCACTGTATATTTGCACCCCAGGGGTATGAGATGATCCCCCATGCCATCGCGCTTGGAACTTGCATTTTTGCATCTGGGAATGAATTGGTGTTGTTGTAGTGTGTATGAATGTATGGGTCTGTGTCCTGTACTGGACTAGCAGCCTGGCCTGGCTGGCTCCAGGTAATCCCGCACTGGATATGCAGTAAAGATGGAAGACAGCTGGACTAAATGTCATTCAAGGATGTTAAATTCCCCTTGACATGGTGCACTTTGTTTTACTGATGATTGAAGGTATGTTGTTGATGTTTCACCACAGGGGAATTCTAGGAGACAAGGAAAGCCTGGGTTTCCTGGTGTTAAAGGACAAAAGGTGTGTTTAATCTATATCTGTGCTCTTACAGTGCAGAGTGCATGTTCCACATCCCTAGCTTAGCTTGAGTTAATCAGCCCTTTTGTTTTCCCAACAGGGTCTTATAGGTCCTAAGGGACATAAAGGAGACTTGGGAATGAGAGGACACATGGTGAGATACAGCTTTGAATGGGGAAACATGGTTTTGGACACTAGAATGAAAGCTAACTTGTTCTGATGTCACTGGTATCAATGGTGGTTTCACTATCAGTGTCACTCTTATTGAAATACACCAGCCTCTGTAATCGCACCTAAGCCTGAGCTGATAGCTCTTGTATATTAAATAGGGCTCCGTTGGGCCTAGAGGATTCAGTGGGGCTCTGGGCCCCAAAGGCAGGAAAGGACCACCAGGGCCACATGGAGGCAAGGGCCATCAAGGGAGACCAGGCCCAAAAGTCAGATTTGTTAAAACCAGTCTTCTTATATCATTTTAACAGAATAAGAATATTCTAGCATCGTTGTTTAGGGTTTTTGGCTAAATTCCATTTCTTAACATTTTTGGAGGGCTTGAAAGGCAGCAAAGGAATTGGTAAACCGGTAAGTTATTAATTATTATTACACAGGTCTACCAAGAGTAATTCCTTTCAGGTGCCAAGGTTTTTTTTTAAATAGATTTAGGGTATTTTGAGGGTGCTGAACTTAAAAAATACCATTACTTTTGCTGAATTGGTTCTAGTTTTTGAGATAATGGACATCCATAAAAATAATGCATTCCCCCAATGCGACTTGTGTGCGATAACAAATGCAATAGCTTTTGGTCTGTCTTTTGACTCTTTAACAGTGTCTTAGTGTTATGTCGGAATGGGGAAGCAGGCGAAACGAGCCGTGAAGAAGGGCAAATGGGGTTTATTGTCAGGGAAACAGACTAGGAACATGCAACGTCAATGACAGACCTGGGGAAACAGACTTGAATGTGGACTAAATACAGGACATGACATCAGAAGAAACGCAAGATAGTTGGTACGATGGCAATTCACACATGGGTAACAAGTTGGGCGTGGCACACACGAGGACTGGACGCGCAGGTCATGACACTTAGGTAATGAAATGAATGATGAAGCGTTGAAGGAGAGTCTGAAAATAAAATTTGAGTTAAGTTCACATGTGCATGTTTGCATGTTCATTTATTACTGTTGTTACTGTGGTGGTGAATATTTACCTAGATCAAATCTGCTAATCTAAAGGAAGGGCATCATGGGAACACCTGTCTGGTACTTAACCAGAAATGGTTGAAATGCTCGTGATAGGGCCACGAAAAAATGTAGTTTGGCCAGAAGAAGAGGATTCATTCGGGCTTCACAAATGCAGTCAAAAGAAGATGTCCCTGGGTTTTTCACCTTTTTTGACTTCACCAGGTCCACATATTTCACAATAGAGGACCAGACTTCCAATGCTTGTTCGACAGCTGGCAAATTTACAAGCCACCGATGGCCACAGAAAGGTAGAGGGAATTTTGAGGATGATGTTACAGCTGTGAAGTCCTCCCTTCTTGTTCGTGCAGAGTGGAAAACAAAATGTAGTGCTTTGAGCACTTTCTCCACTATCCACACTACAAAACCAGTCTTGAATAAGTTGTGAAGGGTATGTGGGCCGCAACTTCCTACAATTACTCACTGCCAAAGCGGGTGTAGGCTTATCTGTAGAGGTTGTACTTGCAGGACTGGCGAACAACTGAATGGGGACAGTTGTTGTCCGACTGTCGACAAAACGCTTGTGCTTCTCTCCCCTGATATGTGAGTCGATGGCTTTAGAGCCCATTGTTGCCAGTTTGATGACTTTTTTACAAAGGTCGCATCACGCTTCGTAGACATTAGTCATTTTTTTCAACCAGCCACAGTACTTTTTTTTTGAAGCATTGATATTAATAGCAATAAATAACTAATTAATATTGTATTATTTAATCAAATCATACATAACTCTTTCCTGTCACTGTTAAGATATTTTAAATTTCTTTTTTGTATGATATTAGACTGTTTACTTACTAGTTGTAACTAAAATAAAAATATTCTTGCAATTCTGAATGCTTTTCAAATGTATTGTTAATTAATTAATTAACTATTAAACACCTCAGAAACTAGAGCCAATCTGGCAAAACCAAAGTCATATTCTTATTCAGCACCATAAACTTAATATAAAACCGTTCAAACATCGTTGGCACCAAAATCACTGTATACCAGTGTTATTATTGTTGTTTGTTGTTGTAAATAATTAATAATACAAATCATATCCATGCCCTGTTGCACATGCGATAATGTGGCTCCTGTCTCTGATGCAGGGCAGTGAAGGTGCCAGAGGGGGGTGTGGTCATATCGGCCCACCTGGATCACCGGTATGTGGACCGCAAAGCACATCGACACACTGTCCCATCTGACTGTGGTCTTTCAAATATGCAGGTTCGAAAAACACTGCTAAATAAATTGCATTATGTTCAGAATACAAAGAGGACTTATTCATAATAAGAGGCAGCGTGTGGCTCAGTGGGCTAAGCCTGTTACCACAATGTTGCCGGTTCAAACCCAGCCTCAGCACATCTGCGGGTCCTTGAGCAAGGCCCTTGGCCCCCCGCTCCCTGGGTGCCCCAACAGGTGGCTGCCCTTCGCGAACAGCTTACTCTACAATGAGCAAGTTGAGGGAGGTGTAAAAATAATTTCCCCATGGGGACAATAAAGGATCGATTATTATAATTAGCAACATATAGAGCTTATAAACAACATTTTATTATACTGTGCTGTAAATATACAAACAGACATTACTATGTCTCTTTTTCCATCCCTGATATAGGGTCATGGCGGTGTGGATGGTCTCCTCGGAGTTCAGGGAAATGAAGGCGATCCAGTAAGACCTTCGTCATCATGCCACTGTGAATCTCATGCATTCTGTGCAATGATAGCCTGTATCTGTCTGCCTCACGTCTTGACTACACTCACAGGAAAAGCATAGTTTATAGATCATTTAAGATGATCAGAAGGGGTACAGCTCCATCACACGTTGTGGGTTTATTTAGCCTGCCTATTGGCAAATTAGTGTTAAGTGTACTGGCATTAAAGTACCACAGCTAGTAACATTTACATAGTGCAGATGTTTGTTGCCGATTCATAGTCAGGGATGCACATAACTGGTATGCAAGTACGCATTCACCTTTAAAAGCGGTACGTGCGCCAATTGATTGTTGTAACATAGCAAATGCGTACTTATTTTATATGCATTTGCACTGATATGACAAGAAATTTTCACGATTTTTTAAGCTTTATATGCTAATTTGTACTTCTTTTGCTGTATAAAAGTTAAAATGCATGGTAATTTCTTGCACCATTTCTTTCATCAAGCTAATCACGCTCTTGATACTGTAGCTATTCAGTGGCCTTGTGATCACATGTTAAATTCAGAAATTGTTCTATTCACAGGGTGATATTGGTCACAGGGGAGCCTTAGGGAGACCTGGCCAGCAGGGGGGGCAGGTGAGTGCATTGCCCTGTAAGGGGCTCCTATTGGGTTCTTATTTTCAGCACACAGAATGCTACAGACCCCAGAGACATGCATACTTGATTCATTTGCATTTTGAGAAGCCTCCTCTGTATTTGTATGCCTGGCAATATCAGGATAAATGGTGATGGATGGATGTTGGTAATATGTGCATGTGAGTCGAGAGTAAAAATTATCCTTAAAGTGACAGTATTGTCATTTCTCAGGGCTCACCGGGACAAACAGGTTTAAGGGGATTCCAGGGGGCCCCAGGTCCAAAGGTACACATATTACATTTTAATTATACATGGCTTTAAAAATGGCTTTAAGGTAACAATTGCCATAATGTGCCCACTGCAGCAAATGAGTTACAAGGTGATTAAAAACTACAGGAAAATGAGGAGGAAATAAACAGAGTGAATGAATTTACAGTACTTACTTGCTGTTTTCAGGGTTTTCCAGGCACAAAAGGAAAACGTGGGGCCAAACGTGGGGTATTACTCTTTATTATAGGTTCTTGATGGCAAGACTTGTTTGCATTTCACATACGTCAATAAAACTTATCATTCCACACAGGTTCATGACCACTCAGTATTTCACATCAGTCTGTGACTACTTGCATTGTCCCATAGGTCCATGACTGGTTAGCATTTGCAAATCTTTTTTTAACCTGACCATAACATCACCACTTTTTTGTTTTCTGTGTTTTTCCTAATAAGGGCATTGAGGGACTCAGCGGAGAGCAGGGACAAGGGGGCAGTGTGGGACAAAAGGTACCATTTACCACTGAAGAAGGCCTCCTCTGAAAGCCATACTGGCCAGTACAGAGCGTCAGCTGTCCAGTGTGTATATCCTGCTCCTGTGCTCTTGTCTTCACATTGCCTATTCACAGTTATGATGCACTTTAATTTCTAAACTCTCCCCCACTGGACAGAATCACTGTAACAGCAAATTAAAGGTTTTATATATGTTAATATTATTCATAAAGCATGTAGTCTGGTATTCATAAACCATCTACGTCTACTAAAAGACTATTTTAGAATAATGGCTGTGGGTGTATTTAGCTAGCATGTTTGGGCCATATTATAGTGGCTTCAATAACAGGTGATTTAGGTGGTAATTGCTGTGTCTAAATTTCCCTTACTTTGTACCATGTGATGGACTGGCATCCTGTCCAGGTGTCACCTCACCTGGTTCATACAGGTCCTTCTCAAAAAAAAAAAAGGTGCTTCTGCCGCTGTTTCTGGTTCAAAAGTGGCTTGACCTGGGGAATGCGGCACCTGTAGCCCATTTCCTGCACACGCCTGTACACGGTGGCTCTGGATGTTTCTACTCCAGACTCAGTCCACTGCTTCCGCAGGTCCCCCAAGGTCTGGAATCGGTCCTTCTCCACAATCTTCCTCAGGGTCCGGTCACCTCTTCTCGTTGTGCAGCATTTTCTGCCACACTTTTCCCTTCCCACAGACTTCCCACTGAGGTGCCTTGATACAGCACTCTGGGAACAGCCTATTCGTTCAGAAATTTCTTTCTGTGTCTTACCCTCTTGCTTGACGGTGTCAATGATGGCCTTCTGGACAGCAGTCAGGTCGGCAGTCTTACCCATGATTCCGGTTTTGAGTAATGAACCAGGCTGGGAGTTTTTAAAAGCCTCAGGAACATTTTGCAGGTGTTTAGAGTTAATTAGTTGATGCAGATGATTAGGTTAATAGCTCGTTTAGGGAACCTTTTCATGATATGCTAATTTTTTGAGATAGGAATTTTGGGTTTTCATGAGCTGTATGCCAAAATCATCAATATTAAAACAATAAAAGGCTTGAACTACTTCAGTTGTGTGTAATGAATCTAACATATATGAAAGTCTAATGTTTATCAGTCCATTACAGAAAATAATGAACTTTATCACAATATGCTAATTTTTTGAGAAGGACGTGTATGTCCTGAACTACCTGCAAATCAACTGTCATCTTCAGAAATGATCAGGGAATGTAAAACACACACACACACACACAGGGCTGGGAAATTGTTTACGCATGGCGTTACTTTTAAAATTGCGCGTTATTCTTTCTTTAATCATGTTAAAGCATGATACCCATAGTATGAGCAACAGTTTTCAATAGAAACCTATAATTATGGATGTGCAGATCGATACTGAAACATCAATTCTTCCCATCTGAATGTTTAATTTTGGGAATCGATTCTAATGTTAAAATATAAATCACTACCTGTTAAGTGTCTCTGTGCTCTTCTTAGCCAATTTCTCGACTGAAATTTATGCCACGTTTCTTTGAGGTGTTTCTTCAGACTAAAGCTTCATTTTAAACCGCGCGCTTACCCACATGGTGACGCACCTTAAGAAAACGGTAGTTACGGCTGAGCCCGGTTTTGCCCGAACCGGAAACACCGGGTACCATTTGGCCAAACCAGAGCTCAGCAGTTCATCCCGAATTTCTTTAGCCAAGTCCGGAACCAAGCTATCTTCAGGTTAGTAACTTTCACTACTAACTAACCTAGACTTTAATGTCAGTTTTTACGTAAAATCCCAGGTTTCCGTCACTACCTGCTTAGTTACTAAACCATCTTTCTGGGTTACCCATTGTGTTTTTAACATTATCCGTGTCCATTAAATGAGATATTGTGGAATAAAAGTGCCCTCATTTTAAATGCTGCCAATATATGCGCATTTTAATATAATGTGAGGTCCAAAAACTGTCCTCAGAAGAACGTAACATTGGTTGTTTTCCAGGTGAGATTTTTAGAGGGGTAAAAAAACCGTTTTAATGCAGATGACGCGGGGGTATTTGTCCCCAAAGCTCCTCAACTATGGAGAAGCGTTGCTAACGCTGGTTCCGAAATTAAGACTATCTGTAAAATGTGCCATTTTACAAGTGTGTTAACGAGGAATGGTACAATTGATATCCGTGCGGGAATTACTGAAATGAGCTTATTTCAAACTCTAGTCTAATAGATTTGAACACAGGAGAAAAGCAAGTTCATTTCAGCAATATGTACACACATTTATTTACATGTATTTACAAATATACAATATATACACCGAGCAGGGACTAATTCCTCGCTGTTTTCCTGCGAGGCTCTTCGGCCGGGGGCTCGTCCCTACGCCCACCTCGATTAGGGGCGCGTAGCTCTTCCGCCCCGGGGTGGCAAGGGTCTCCGCGATGTCAATCGTATTTTTCGCTCCCGCCAATTCTGTAAATTTCGGGCAGGAGACTGCCACCCAGAGGCGCTGCGCTTTATCCTGTGCCTCAACTCGAGGGAGTAGGGCCAAGCCCGGCCAGAAGGACAGAGCAGCATCGGATCCACGAGACAGCGGTATATCTCCCGGTGCGCCTCTACGCTGCGCCCGTGGATCCTCAGCGGCTCCGTCCTCCTGTATTTACACATGTATTTACATATATACAGTATATACACCAAACAGGGACTAATGTCTCGCTCTTTTCCTGCGAGGCTCTTCGGCCGGGGGCTCGTCCCTACGCCCACCTCGATTAGGGGCGCGTAGCTCTTCCGCCCCGGGGTGGCAAGGGTCTCCGCGATGTCAATCGTATTTTTCGCTCCCGCCAATTCTGTAAATTTCGGGCAGGAGACTGCCACCCAGAGGCGCTGCGCTTTATCCTGTGCCTCAACTCGAGGGAGTAGGGCCAAGCCCGGCCAGAAGGACAGAGCAGCATCGGATCCACGAGACAGCGGTATATCTCCCGGTGCGCCTCTACGCTGCGCCCGTGGATCCTCAGCGGCTCCGTCCTCCTGTATTTACACATGTATTTACATATATACAGTATATACACCAAACAGGGACTAATGTCTCGCTCTTTTCCTGCGAGGCTCTTCGGCCGGGGGCTCGTCCCGTACGCCCACCTCGATTAGGGGCGCGTAGCTCTTCCGCCCCGGGGTGGCAAGGGTCTCCGCGATGTCAATCGTATTTTTCGCTCCCGCCAATTCTGTAAATTTCGGGCAGGAGACTGCCACCCAGAGGCGCTGCTTAATCCTGCGCCTCAACTCGTGGGAGTAGGGCCGAGCCCGGCCAGAAGGATAGAGCAGCATCGGATCCACGAGACAGCGGTATATCTCCCGGTGCGCCTCTACGCTGCGCCCGTGGATCCTCAGCGGCTCCGTCCTCCTGTATTTACACATGTATTTACATATATACAGTATATACACCAAACAGGGACTAATGTCTCGCTCTTTTCCTGCGAGGCTCTTCGGCCGGGGGCTCGTCCCGTACGTCCACCTCAATTTGGGGCGCGTAGCTCTTCCGCCCCGGGGTGGCAAGGGTCTCCGTGATGTCAATTGTATTTTCAGCTCTCGCCAATTCTGTAAATTTCGGGCAGGAGACTGCCACCCAGAGGCGCTGCTTAATCCTGCGCCCCAACTCGAGGGAGTAGGGCCGAGCCCGGCCAGAAGGATAGAGCAGCATCGGTTCCACGACACGGCGGTATATCTCCCGGTGCGCCTCTACGCTGCGCCCGTGGATCCTCAGCGGCTCCGTCCCCCTGGCTTGCCGAAGAGCCTCCAGGAATGGGTCCGATGGCGATTTGGGGGGCGAGGGTCGAAGTTCCGGGATATCGGCTGCATTTTCTTCCCAGCTTTTCTTCTTCTTCAGCTTTACCGCCCGTTTCTCCGTAAAACAAAGAAACATATATATGTAATACAAAGTAACAAATGAAAGTTACGGCTAACAAAAGCTAAAAGAAATGCTAATTGTAATTGGCAAACTTACTTTCACCATCATTTAAATTTCCGTGCAAAATAATTATCACAGAGCAGGAACTCAGCATCAGAATCTGTTGAATCTGTCTGGTGTTATGATTGAAATTCTGTAAAATACTGCTGATGACTCTACAGAATGTTTGTGATGATTTGAGATGCTAGACACCATGGAGACCCAAAGTCAACAACAAATTTGTATATAAACTATATCTAGGCTGGCTAGGGAGGGAGTTTCATTGATACTTCTGCCTAGCAGGGAGAGACAATTGATATGTTACAATAATGACTTTATGAGAATGACCCATATACTCCCCTTTGTGTTAATTCTACAGTAATTTAGAAAATGTGTAATATTTATTATAGTATTTTCTATACTCACTTTTGGAGCCTATCCCAGAAGGTATGACACAGGGAGTAACCCATGTTTGGCCTAAGAAAAAACAGTTATAGTGGAGAAATTGCTCAGTGCTGATATGTTATTATTTCATATTTTGTCTGGAGGATTCAATGCTGAGCTTTGACTGAAATTAAACGTATAAGAACCACATACATGTCATAAATTTCATATCAGTACTGTCAAACCCAATTTTTAACATTCCATCTCAGCCATGTCCCTATATAGTTAAGTAGTAAAGCTAAATAAAAAAGTAAAACTAGTCAGCTCTCTCAAATTCAACATCATGCCTACTACAGTTAGACATCTGAAAATGTGATTGTTTCTGTTCATAAATGAGCCATTCTAACATTTTAAGTAGGAGAATAATGGTTAACAATTTTCCAATTCAAAGGTTCTCGACCTCTTCAGACCACAATTTTGGTGGCAACCCACGAGTTGAGAAACTTTCCTGTAAATCGCTGTCCACAAATATGTTTCACAAAGCAAATACCACCCATCTTAGCAGATTTGTGGAACAAGTAAATCAGCTAGTTTGCTGTACAAACCACAGCAGTTCTTTTACAATCCCTCCTATTGGTTGTCGTATGAGGACATGGAGCTTTAATAACTTTTCTTGCATCTTTTCTCCCATCCATCCTTTTGTTTTCTGTAACTGCTTATCCTATTCAGGGTCATGGGGGATCTGGAGCCTATGAGCGCAAGGAAGAGAACAGCCCAGGATGGCGCGCCAACCCATTGCAGGGCACACTCACACAACATTCACTCACACAATCACACCTATGGAGCAGTTTAGTAACTCCAATTAGCCCCAACATGTTTTTGGACTTTGAGTGGAAACCAGGATACCCAGAGGCAACACCACAATGACACAGGGAGATTATACAAACACCACACACATGGAGCCATGAACCCCTATATCAGAGGTGTGAGACAACAGTGCTAACCACTGAGCCAAGTCAAGTCAAGTGGTTTTTATTGTCATTTTAACAATATACAGTGATACAGTACATAGTGAAACGAGATGACGTTCCTCCAGGACCATGGTGCTACATATCACAGTATATCAACACAGGACTACATAGAGTGCACGTGTGCAAAAAGTGCAAACATTGCAGTTCAACATGAGACAGTGGAAGAGGAAATAGAAGAAATGATAATGTGTAAGACAGGCTAAGTGCAACAGTGCAACAGTGCAATGGGTTGTGCAAAAAGTTCTTGAGGTAGTGGGGTGTATAAAGGTGTGTGTGTGTGTGTGAGTGTGTCTCAGTCCAGTCTCTGATTGTTCAGGAGTCTGATGGCTTGGGGGAAGAAACTGTTGCACAGTCTGGCAGTGAGGGGCCGAATGCTCTGATACCTCTTGCCAGAAGGCAGGAGGGTGAAGAGTGTGTGTGGGGTGTGTGGGATCCTCCATAATGTGCAGTTTCCATACCAGACCGTGATGCAGCTGCCACCACGTCTCATTTCTTGTTTCACAGCATTTCCTTATTTTATATAGGGATTTCCTGGCAATAGAGGGCTTCCTGGACCTAGTTAATTAATTAATAGTTAATTAATTAACTATTAAACACCTCAGAAACTAGAGCCAATCTGGCAAAACCAAAGTCATATTCTTATTCAGCACCATAAACTTAATATAAAACCGTTCAAACATCTTTGGCACCAAAATCACTGTATACCAGTGTTATTATTGTTGTTTGTTGTTGTAAATAATTAATAATACAAATCATATCCATGCCCTGTTGCACATGCGATAATGTGGCTCCTGTCTCTGATGCAGGGCAGTGAAGGTGCCAGAGGGGGGCGTGGTCATATCGGCCCACCTGGATCAGCGGTATGTGGACCGCAAAGCACATCGACACACTGTCCCATCTGACTGTGGTCTTTCAAATATGCAGGTTCGAAAGACACTGCTAAATAAATTGCATTATGTTCAGAATACAAAGAGGACTTATTCATAATAAGAGGCAGCGTGTGGCTCAGTGGGCTAAGCCTGTTACCACAATGTTGCCGGTTCAAACCCAGCCTCAGCACATCTGCGGGTCCTTGAGCAAGGCCCTTGGCCCCCCGCTCCCTGGGTGCCCCAACAGGTGGCTGCCCTTCGCGAACAGCTTACTCTACAATGAGCAAGTTGAGGGAGGTGTAAAAAGAATTTCCCCATGGGGACAATAAAGGATCGATTATTATAATTAGCAACATATAGAGCTTATAAACAACATTTTATTATACTGTGCTGTAAATATACAAACAGACATTACTATGTCTCTTTTTCCATCCCTGATATAGGGTCATGGCGGTGTGGATGGTCTCCTCGGAGTTCAGGGAAATGAGGGCGATCCAGTAAGACCTTCGTCATCATGCCACTGTGAATCTCATGCATTCTGTGCAATGATAGCCTGTATCTGTCTGCCTCACGTCTTGACTACACTCACAGGAAAAGCATAGTTTATAGATCATTTAAGATGATCAGAAGGGGTACAGCTCCATCACACGTTGTGGGTTTATTTAGCCTGCCTATTGGCAAATTAGTGTTAAGTGTACTGGCATTAAAGTACCACAGCTAGTAACATTTACATAGTGCAGATGTTTGTTGCCGATTCATAGTCAGGGATGCACATAACTGGTATGCAAGTACGCATTCACCTTTAAAAGCGGTACGTACGCCAATTGATTGTTGTAACATAGCAAATGCGTACTTATTTTATATGCATTTGCACTGATATGACAAGAAATTTTCACGATTTTTTAACCTTTATATGCTAATTTGTACTTCTTTTGCTGTATAAAAGTTAAAATGCATGGTAATTTCTTGCACCATTTCTTTCATCAAGCTAATCACGCTCTTGATACTGTAGCTATTCAGTGGCCTTGTGATCACATGTTAAATTCAGAAATTGTTCTATTCACAGGGTGATATTGGTCACAGGGGAGCCTTAGGGAGACCTGGCCAGCAGGGGGGGCAGGTGAGTGCATTGCCCTGTAAGGGGCTCCTATTGGGTTCTTATTTTCAGCACACAGAATGCTACAGACCCCAGAGACATGCATACTTGATTCATTTGCATTTTGAGAAGCCTCCTCTGTATTTGTATGCCTGGCAATATCAGGATAAATGGTGATGGATGGATGTTGGTAATATGTGCATGTGAGTCGAGAGTAAAAATTATCCTTAAAGTGACAGTATTGTCATTTCTCAGGGCTCACCGGGACAAACAGGTTTAAGGGGATTCCAGGGGGCCCCAGGTCCAAAGGTACACATATTACATTTTAATTATACATGGCTTTAAAAATGGCTTTAAGGTAACAATTGCCATAATGTGCCCACTGCAGCAAATTAGTTACAAGGTGATTAAAAACTACAGGAAAATGAGGAGGAAATAAACAGAGTGAATGAATTTACAGTACTTACTTGCTGTTTTCAGGGTTTTCCAGGCACAAAAGGAAAACGTGGGGCCAAACGTGGGGTATTACTCTTTATTATAGGTTCTTGATGGCAAGACTTGTTTGCATTTCACATACGTCAATAAAACTTATCATTCCACACAGGTTCATGACCACTCAGTATTTCACATCAGTCTGTGACTACTTGCATTGTCCCATAGGTCCATGACTGGTTAGCATTTGCAAATCTTTTTTTAACCTGACCATAACATCACCACTTTTTTGTTTTCTGTGTTTTTCCTAATAAGGGCATTGAGGGACTCAGCGGAGAGCAGGGACAAGGGGGCAGTGTGGGACAAAAGGTACCATTTACCACTGAAGAAGGCCTCCTCTGAAAGCCATACTGGCCAGTACAGAGCGTCAGCTGTCCAGTGTGTATATCCTGCTCCTGTGCTCTTGTCTTCACATTGCCTATTCACAGTTATGATTCAGTTATGATGCACTTTAATTTCTAAACTCTCCCCCACTGGACAGAATCACTGTAACAGCAAATTAAAGGTTTTATATATGTTAATATTATTCATAAAGCATGTAGTCTGGTATTCATAAACCATCTACGTCTACTAAAAGACTATTTTAGAATAATGGCTGTGGGTGTATTTAGCTAGCATGTTTGGGCCATATTATAGTGGCTTCAATAACAGGTGATTTAGGTGGTAATTGCTGTGTCTAAATTTCCCTTACTTTGTACCATGTGATGGACTGGCATCCTGTCCAGGTGTCACCTCACCTGGTTCATACAGGTCCTTCTCAAAAAAAAAAAAGGTGCTTCTGCCGCTGTTTCTGGTTCAAAAGTGGCTTGACCTGGGGAATGCGGCACCTGTAGCCCATTTCCTGCACACGCCTGTACACGGTGGCTCTGGATGTTTCTACTCCAGACTCAGTCCACTGCTTCCGCAGGTCCCCCAAGGTCTGGAATCGGTCCTTCTCCACAATCTTCCTCAGGGTCCGGTCACCTCTTCTCGTTGTGCAGCATTTTCTGCCACACTTTTCCCTTCCCACAGACTTCCCACTGAGGTGCCTTGATACAGCACTCTGGGAACAGCCTATTCGTTCAGAAATTTCTTTCTGTGTCTTACCCTCTTGCTTGACGGTGTCAATGATGGCCTTCTGGACAGCAGTCAGGTCGGCAGTCTTACCCATGATTCCGGTTTTGAGTAATGAACCAGGCTGGGAGTTTTTAAAAGCCTCAGGAACATTTTGCAGGTGTTTAGAGTTAATTAGTTGATGCAGATGATTAGGTTAATAGCTCGTTTAGGGAACCTTTTCATGATATGCTAATTTTTTGAGATAGGAATTTTGGGTTTTCATGAGCTGTATGCCAAAATCATCAATATTAAAACAATAAAAGGCTTGAACTACTTCAGTTGTGTGTAATGAATCTAACATATATGAAAGTCTAATGTTTATCAGTCCATTACAGAAAATAATGAACTTTATCACAATATGCTAATTTTTTGAGAAGGACGTGTATGTCCTGAACTACCTGCAAATCAACTGTCATCTTCAGAAATGATCAGGGAATGTAAAACACACACACACACACACAGGGCTGGGAAATTGTTTACGCATGGCGTTACTTTTAAAATTGCGCGTTATTCTTTCTTTAATCATGTTAAAGCATGATACCCATAGTATGAGCAACAGTTTTCAATAGAAACCTATAATTATGGATGTGCAGATCGATACTGAAACATCAATTCTTCCCATCTGAATGTTTAATTTTGGGAATCGATTCTAATGTTAAAATATAAATCACTACCTGTTAAGTGTCTCTGTGCTCTTCTTAGCCAATTTCTCGACTGAAATTTATGCCACGTTTCTTTGAGGTGTTTCTTCAGACTAAAGCTTCATTTTAAACCGCGCGCTTACCCACATGGTGACGCACCTTAAGAAAACGGTAGTTACGGCTGAGCCCGGTTTTGCCCGAACCGGAAACACCGGGTACCATTTGGCCAAACCAGAGCTCAGCAGTTCATCCCGAATTTCTTTAGCCAAGTCCGGAACCAAGCTATCTTCAGGTTAGTAACTTTCACTACTAACTAACCTAGACTTTAATGTCAGTTTTTACGTAAAATCCCAGGTTTCCGTCACTACCTGCTTAGTTACTAAACCATCTTTCTGGGTTACCCATTGTGTTTTTAACATTATCCGTGTCCATTAAATGAGATATTGTGGAATAAAAGTGCCCTCATTTTAAATGCTGCCAATATATGCGCATTTTAATATAATGTGAGGTCCAAAAACTGTCCTCAGAAGAACGTAACATTGGTTGTTTTCCAGGTGAGATTTTTAGAGGGGTAAAAAAACCGTTTTAATGCAGATGACGCGGGGGTATTTGTCCCCAAAGCTCCTCAACTATGGAGAAGCGTTGCTAACGCTGGTTCCGAAATTAAGACTATCTGTAAAATGTGCCATTTTACAAGTGTGTTAACGAGGAATGGTACAATTGATATCCGTGCGGGAATTACTGAAATGAGCTTATTTCAAACTCTAGTCTAATAGATTTGAACACAGGAGAAAAGCAAGTTCATTTCAGCAATATGTACACACATTTATTTACATGTATTTACAAATATACAATATATACACCGAGCAGGGACTAATTCCTCGCTGTTTTCCTGCGAGGCTCTTCGGCCGGGGGCTCGTCCCTACGCCCACCTCGATTAGGGGCGCGTAGCTCTTCCGCCCCGGGGTGGCAAGGGTCTCCGCGATGTCAATCGTATTTTTCGCTCCCGCCAATTCTGTAAATTTCGGGCAGGAGACTGCCACCCAGAGGCGCTGCGCTTTATCCTGTGCCTCAACTCGAGGGAGTAGGGCCAAGCCCGGCCAGAAGGACAGAGCAGCATCGGATCCACGAGACAGCGGTATATCTCCCGGTGCGCCTCTACGCTGCGCCCGTGGATCCTCAGCGGCTCCGTCCTCCTGTATTTACACATGTATTTACATATATACAGTATATACACCAAACAGGGACTAATGTCTCGCTCTTTTCCTGCGAGGCTCTTCGGCCGGGGGCTCGTCCCTACGCCCACCTCGATTAGGGGCGCGTAGCTCTTCCGCCCCGGGGTGGCAAGGGTCTCCGCGATGTCAATCGTATTTTTCGCTCCCGCCAATTCTGTAAATTTCGGGCAGGAGACTGCCACCCAGAGGCGCTGCGCTTTATCCTGTGCCTCAACTCGAGGGAGTAGGGCCAAGCCCGGCCAGAAGGACAGAGCAGCATCGGATCCACGAGACAGCGGTATATCTCCCGGTGCGCCTCTACGCTGCGCCCGTGGATCCTCAGCGGCTCCGTCCTCCTGTATTTACACATGTATTTACATATATACAGTATATACACCAAACAGGGACTAATGTCTCGCTCTTTTCCTGCGAGGCTCTTCGGCCGGGGGCTCGTCCCGTACGCCCACCTCGATTAGGGGCGCGTAGCTCTTCCGCCCCGGGGTGGCAAGGGTCTCCGCGATGTCAATCGTATTTTTCGCTCCCGCCAATTCTGTAAATTTCGGGCAGGAGACTGCCACCCAGAGGCGCTGCTTAATCCTGCGCCTCAACTCGTGGGAGTAGGGCCGAGCCCGGCCAGAAGGATAGAGCAGCATCGGATCCACGAGACAGCGGTATATCTCCCGGTGCGCCTCTACGCTGCGCCCGTGGATCCTCAGCGGCTCAGTCCTCCTGTATTTACACATGTATTTACATATATACAGTATATACACCAAACAGGGACTAATGTCTCGCTCTTTTCCTGCGAGGCTCTTCGGCCGGGGGCTCGTCCCGTACGTCCACCTCAATTTGGGGCGCGTAGCTCTTCCGCCCCGGGGTGGCAAGGGTCTCCGTGATGTCAATTGTATTTTCAGCTCTCGCCAATTCTGTAAATTTCGGGCAGGAGACTGCCACCCAGAGGCGCTGCTTAATCCTGCGCCCCAACTCGAGGGAGTAGGGCCGAGCCCGGCCAGAAGGATAGAGCAGCATCGGTTCCACGACACGGCGGTATATCTCCCGGTGTGCCTCTACGCTGCGCCCGTGGATCCTCAGCGGCTCCGTCCCCCTGGCTTGCCGAAGAGCCTCCAGGAATGGGTCCGATGGCGATTTGGGGGGCGAGGGTCGAAGTTCCGGGATATCGGCTGCATTTTCTTCCCAGCTTTTCTTCTTCTTCAGCTTTACCGCCCGTTTCTCCGTAAAACAAAGAAACATATATATGTAATACAAAGTAACAAATGAAAGTTACGGCTAACAAAAGCTAAAAGAAATGCTAATTGTAATTGGCAAACTTACTTTCACCATCATTTAAATTTCCGTGCAAAATAATTATCACAGAGCAGGAACTCAGCATCAGAATCTGTTGAATCTGTCTGGTGTTATGATTGAAATTCTGTAAAATACTGCTGATGACTCTACAGAATGTTTGTGATGATTTGAGATGCTAGACACCATGGAGACCCAAAGTCAACAACAAATTTGTATATAAACTATATCTAGGCTGGCTAGGGAGGGAGTTTCATTGATACTTCTGCCTAGCAGGGAGAGACAATTGATATGTTACAATAATGACTTTATGAGAATGACCCATATACTCCCCTTTGTGTTAATTCTACAGTAATTTAGAAAATGTGTAATATTTATTATAGTATTTTCTATACTCACTTTTGGAGCCTATCCCAGAAGGTATGACACAGGGAGTAACCCATGTTTGGCCTAAGAAAAAACAGTTATAGTGGAGAAATTGCTCAGTGCTGATATGTTATTATTTCATATTTTGTCTGGAGGATTCAATGCTGAGCTTTGACTGAAATTAAACGTATAAGAACCACATACATGTCATAAATTTCATATCAGTACTGTCAAACCCAATTTTTAACATTCCATCTCAGCCATGTCCCTATATAGTTAAGTAGTAAAGCTAAATAAAAAAGTAAAACTAGTCAGCTCTCTCAAATTCAACATCATGCCTACTACAGTTAGACATCTGAAAATGTGATTGTTTCTGTTCATAAATGAGCCATTCTAACATTTTAAGTAGGAGAATAATGGTTAACAATTTTCCAATTCAAAGGTTCTCGACCTCTTCAGACCACAATTTTGGTGGCAACCCACGAGTTGAGAAACTTTCCTGTAAATCGCTGTCCACAAATATGTTTCACAAAGCAAATACCACCCATCTTAGCAGATTTGTGGAACAAGTAAATCAGCTAGTTTGCTGTACAAACCACAGCAGTTCTTTTACAATCCCTCCTATTGGTTGTCGTATGAGGACATGGAGCTTTAATAACTTTTCTTGCATCTTTTCTCCCATCCATCCTTTTGTTTTCTGTAACTGCTTATCCTATTCAGGGTCATGGGGGATCTGGAGCCTATGAGCGCAAGGAAGAGAACAGCCCAGGATGGCGCGCCAACCCATTGCAGGGCACACTCACACAACATTCACTCACACAATCACACCTATGGAGCAGTTTAGTAACTCCAATTAGCCCCAACATGTTTTTGGACTTTGAGTGGAAACCAGGATACCCAGAGGCAACACCACAATGACACAGGGAGATTATACAAACACCACACACATGGAGCCATGAACCCCTATATCAGAGGTGTGAGACAACAGTGCTAACCACTGAGCCAAGTCAAGTCAAGTGGTTTTTATTGTCATTTTAACAATATACAGTGATACAGTACATAGTGAAACGAGATGACGTTCCTCCAGGACCATGGTGCTACATATCACAGTATATCAACACAGGACTACATAGAGTGCACGTGTGCAAAAAGTGCAAACATTGCAGTTCAACATGAGACAGTGGAAGAGGAAATAGAAGAAATGATAATGTGTAAGACAGGCTAAGTGCAACAGTGCAACAGTGCAATGGGTTGTGCAAAAAGTTCTTGAGGTAGTGGGGTGTATAAAGGTGTGTGTGTGTGTGTGAGTGTGTCTCAGTCCAGTCTCTGATTGTTCAGGAGTCTGATGGCTTGGGGGAAGAAACTGTTGCACAGTCTGGCAGTGAGGGGCCGAATGCTCTGATACCTCTTGCCAGAAGGCAGGAGGGTGAAGAGTGTGTGTGGGGTGTGTGGGATCCTCCATAATGTGCAGTTTCCATACCAGACCGTGATGCAGCTGCCACCACGTCTCATTTCTTGTTTCACAGCATTTCCTTATTTTATATAGGGATTTCCTGGCAATAGAGGGCTTCCTGGACCTAGTTAATTAATTAATAGTTAATTAATTAACTATTAAACACCTCAGAAACTAGAGCCAATCTGGCAAAACCAAAGTCATATTCTTATTCAGCACCATAAACTTAATATAAAACCGTTCAAACATCGTTGGCACCAAAATCACTGTATACCAGTGTTATTATTGTTGTTTGTTGTTGTAAATAATTAATAATACAAATCATATCCATGCCCTGTTGCACATGCGATAATGTGGCTCCTGTCTCTGATGCAGGGCAGTGAAGGTGCCAGAGGGGGGCGTGGTCATATCGGCCCACCTGGATCAGCGGTATGTGGACCGCAAAGCACATCGACACACTGTCCCATCTGACTGTGGTCTTTCAAATATGCAGGTTCGAAAGACACTGCTAAATAAATTGCATTATGTTCAGAATACAAAGAGGACTTATTCATAATAAGAGGCAGCGTGTGGCTCAGTGGGCTAAGCCTGTTACCACAATGTTGCCGGTTCAAACCCAGCCTCAGCACATCTGCGGGTCCTTGAGCAAGGCCCTTGGCCCCCCGCTCCCTGGGTGCCCCAACAGGTGGCTGCCCTTCGCGAACAGCTTACTCTACAATGAGCAAGTTGAGGGAGGTGTAAAAAGAATTTCCCCATGGGGACAATAAAGGATCGATTATTATAATTAGCAACATATAGAGCTTATAAACAACATTTTATTATACTGTGCTGTAAATATACAAACAGACATTACTATGTCTCTTTTTCCATCCCTGATATAGGGTCATGGCGGTGTGGATGGTCTCCTCGGAGTTCAGGGAAATGAGGGCGATCCAGTAAGACCTTCGTCATCATGCCACTGTGAATCTCATGCATTCTGTGCAATGATAGCCTGTATCTGTCTGCCTCACGTCTTGACTACACTCACAGGAAAAGCATAGTTTATAGATCATTTAAGATGATCAGAAGGGGTACAGCTCCATCACACGTTGTGGGTTTATTTAGCCTGCCTATTGGCAAATTAGTGTTAAGTGTACTGGCATTAAAGTACCACAGCTAGTAACATTTACATAGTGCAGATGTTTGTTGCCGATTCATAGTCAGGGATGCACATAACTGGTATGCAAGTACGCATTCACCTTTAAAAGCGGTACGTACGCCAATTGATTGTTGTAACATAGCAAATGCGTACTTATTTTATATGCATTTGCACTGATATGACAAGAAATTTTCATGATTTTTTTACCTTTATATGCTAATTTGTACTTCTTTTGCTGTATAAAAGTTAAAATGCATGGTAATTTCTTGCACCATTTCTTTCATCAAGCTAATCACGCTCTTGATACTGTAGCTATTCAGTGGCCTTGTGATCACATGTTAAATTCAGAAATTGTTCTATTCACAGGGTGATATTGGTCACAGGGGAGCCTTAGGGAGACCTGGCCAGCAGGGGGGGCAGGTGAGTGCATTGCCCTGTAAGGGGCTCCTATTGGGTTCTTATTTTCAGCACACAGAATGCTACAGACCCCAGAGACATGCATACTTGATTCATTTGCATTTTGAGAAGCCTCCTCTGTATTTGTATGCCTGGCAATATCAGGATAAATGGTGATGGATGGATGTTGGTAATATGTGCATGTGAGTCGAGAGTAAAAATTATCCTTAAAGTGACAGTATTGTCATTTCTCAGGGCTCACCGGGACAAACAGGTTTAAGGGGATTCCAGGGGGCCCCAGGTCCAAAGGTACACATATTACATTTTAATTATACATGGCTTTAAAAATGGCTTTAAGGTAACAATTGCCATAATGTGCCCACTGCAGCAAATGAGTTACAAGGTGATTAAAAACTACAGGAAAATGAGGAGGAAATAAACAGAGTGAATGAATTTACAGTACTTACTTGCTGTTTTCAGGGTTTTCCAGGCACAAAAGGAAAACGTGGGGCCAAAGGTATTACTCTTTATTATAGGTTCTTGATGGCAAGACTTGTTTGCATTTCACATACGTCAATAAAACTTATCATTCCACACAGGTTCATGACCACTCAGTATTTCACATCAGTCTGTGACTACTTGCATTGTCCCATAGGTCCATGACTGATTAGCATTTGCAAATCTTTTTTTAACCTGACCATAACATCACCACTTTTTTGTTTTCTGTGTTTTTCCCTAATAAGGGCATTGAGGGACTCAGCGGAGAGCAGGGACAAGGGGGCAGTGTGGGACAAAAGGTACCATTTACCACTGAAGAAGGCCTCCTCTGAAAGCCATACTGGCCAGTACAGAGCGTCAGCTGTCCAGCGTGTTTATCCAGCTCCTGTGCTCTTGTCTTCACATTGCCTATTCACAGTTATGATTCAGTTATGATGCACTTTAATTTCTAAACTCTCCCCCACTGGACAGAATCACTGTAACAGCAAATTAAAGGTTTTATATATGTTAATATTATTCATAAAGCATGTAGTCTGGTATTCATAAACCATCTACGTCTACTAAAAGACTATTTTAGAATAATGGCTGTGGGTGTATTTAGCTAGCATGTTTGGGCCATATTATAGTGGCTTCAATAACAGGTGATTTAGGTGGTAATTGCTGTGTCTAAATTTCCCTTACTTTGTACCATGTGACGGACTGGCATCCTGTCCAGGTGTCACCTCACCTGGTTCATACAGGTCCTTCTCAAAAAAAAAAAAGGTGCTTCTGCCGCTGTTTCTGGTTCAAAAGTGGCTTGACCTGGGGAATGCGGCACCTGTAGCCCATTTCCTGCACACGCCTGTACACGGTGGCTCTGGATGTTTCTACTCCAGACTCAGTCCACTGCTTCCGCAGGTCCCCCAAGGTCTGGAATCGGTCCTTCTCCACAATCTTCCTCAGGGTCCAGTCACCTCTTCTCGTTGTGCAGCATTTTCTGCCACACTTTTCCCTTCCCACAGACTTCCCACTGAGGTGCCTTGATACAGCACTCTGGGAACAGCCTATTCGTTCAGAAATTTCTTTCTGTGTCTTACCCTCTTGCTTGACGGTGTCAATGATGGCCTTCTGGACAGCAGTCAGGTCGGCAGTCTTACCCATGATTCCGGTTTTGAGTAATGAACCAGGCTGGGAGTTTTTAAAAGCCTCAGGAACATTTTGCAGGTGTTTAGAGTTAATTAGTTGATGCAGATGATTAGGTTAATAGCTCGTTTAGGGAACCTTTTCATGATATGCTAATTTTTTGAGATAGGAATTTTGGGTTTTCATGAGCTGTATGCCAAAATCATCAATATTAAAACAATAAAAGGCTTGAACTACTTCAGTTGTGTGTAATGAATCTAACATATATGAAAGTCTAATGTTTATCAGTCCATTACAGAAAATAATGAACTTTATCACAATATGCTAATTTTTTGAGAAGGACGTGTATGTCCTGAACTACCTGCAAATCAACTGTCATCTTCAGAAATGATCAGGGAATGTAAAACACACACACACACACACACAGGGCTGGGAAATTGTTTACGCATGGCGTTACTTTTAAAATTGCGCGTTATTCTTTCTTTAATCATGTTAAAGCATGATACCCATAGTATGAGCAACAGTTTTCAATAGAAACCTATAATTATGGATGTGCAGATCGATACTGAAACATCAATTCTTCCCATCTGAATGTTTAATTTTGGGAATCGATTCTAATGTTAAAATATAAATCACTACCTGTTAAGTGTCTCTGTGCTCTTCTTAGCCAATTTCTCGACTGAAATTTATGGCACGTTTCTTTGAGGTGTTTCTTCAGACTAAAGCTTCATTTTAAACCGCGCGCTTACCCACATGGTGACGCACCTTAAGAAAACGGTAGTTACGGCTGAGCCCGGTTTTGCCCGAACCGGAAACACCGGGTACCATTTGGCCAAACCAGAGCTCAGCAGTTCATCCCGAATTTCTTTAGCCAAGTCCGGAACCAAGCTATCTTCAGGTTAGTAACTTTCACTACTAACTAACCTAGACTTTAATGTCAGTTTTTACGTAAAATCCCAGGTTTCCGTCACTACCTGCTTAGTTACTAAACCATCTTTCTGGGTTACCCATTGTGTTTTTAACATTATCCGTGTCCATTAAATGAGATATTGTGGAATAAAAGTGCCCTCATTTTAAATGCTGCCAATATATGCGCATTTTAATATAATGTGAGGTCCAAAAACTGTCCTCAGAAGAACGTAACATTGGTTGTTTTCCAGGTGAGATTTTTAGAGGGGTAAAAAAACCGTTTTAATGCAAATGACGCGGAGGTATTTGTCCCCAAAGCTCCTCAACTATGGAGAAGCGTTGCTAACGCTGGTTCCGAAATTAAGGCTATCTGTAAAATGTGCCATTTTACAAGTGTGTTAACGAGGAATGGTACAATTGATATCCGTGCGGGAATTACTGAAATGAGCTTATTTCAAACTCTAGTCTAATAGACTTGAACACAGGAGAAAAGCAAGTTCATTTCAGCAATATGTACACACATTTATTTACATGTATTTACAAATATACAATATATACACCGAGCAGGGACTAATTCCTCGCTGTTTTCCTGCGAGGCTCTTCGGCCGGGGGCTCGTCCCTACGCCCACCTCGATTAGGGGCGCGTAGCTCTTCCGCCCCGGGGTGGCAAGGGTCTCCGCGATGTCAATCGTATTTTTCGCTCCCGCCAATTCTGTAAATTTCGGGCAGGAGACTGCCACCCAGAGGCGCTGCGCTTTATCCTGTGCCTCAACTCGAGGGAGTAGGGCCAAGCCCGGCCAGAAGGACAGAGCAGCATCGGATCCACGAGACAGCGGTATATCTCCCGGTGCGCCTCTACGCTGCGCCCGTGGATCCTCAGCGGCTCCGTCCTCCTGTATTTACACATGTATTTACATATATACAGTATATACACCAAACAGGGACTAATGTCTCGCTCTTTTCCTGCGAGGCTCTTCGGCCGGGGGCTCGTCCCTACGCCCACCTCGATTAGGGGCGCGTAGCTCTTCCGCCCCGGGGTGGCAAGGGTCTCCGCGATGTCAATCGTATTTTTCGCTCCCGCCAATTCTGTAAATTTCGGGCAGGAGACTGCCACCCAGAGGCGCTGCGCTTTATCCTGTGCCTCAACTCGAGGGAGTAGGGCCAAGCCCGGCCAGAAGGACAGAGCAGCATCGGATCCACGAGACAGCGGTATATCTCCCGGTGCGCCTCTACGCTGCGCCCGTGGATCCTCAGCGGCTCCGTCCTCCTGTATTTACACATGTATTTACATATATACAGTATATACACCAAACAGGGACTAATGTCTCGCTCTTTTCCTGCGAGGCTCTTCGGCCGGGGGCTCGTCCCGTACGCCCACCTCGATTAGGGGCGCGTAGCTCTTCCGCCCCGGGGTGGCAAGGATCTCCGCGATGTCAATCGTATTTTTCGCTCCCGCCAATTCTGTAAATTTCGGGCAGGAGACTGCCACCCAGAGGCGCTGCTTAATCCTGCGCCTCAACTCGTGGGAGTAGGGCCGAGCCCGGCCAGAAGGATAGAGCAGCATCGGATCCACGAGACAGCGGTATATCTCCCGGTGCGCCTCTACGCTGCGCCCGTGGATCCTCAGCGGCTCCGTCCTCCTGTATTTACACATGTATTTACATATATACAGTATATACACCAAACAGGGACTAATGTCTCGCTCTTTTCCTGCGAGGCTCTTCGGCCGGGGGCTCGTCCCGTACGTCCACCTCAATTTGGGGCGCGTAGCTCTTCCGCCCCGGGGTGGCAAGGGTCTCCGTGATGTCAATTGTATTTTCAGCTCTCGCCAATTCTGTAAATTTCGGGCAGGAGACTGCCACCCAGAGGCGCTGCTTAATCCTGCGCCCCAACTCGAGGGAGTAGGGCCGAGCCCGGCCAGAAGGATAGAGCAGCATCGGTTCCACGACACGGCGGTATATCTCCCGGTGCGCCTCTACGCTGCGCCCGTGGATCCTCAGCGGCTCCGTCCCCCTGGCTTGCCGAAGAGCCTCCAGGAATGGGTCCGATGGCGATTTGGGGGGCGAGGGTCGAAGTTCCGGGATATCGGCTGCATTTTCTTCCCAGCTTTTCTTCTTCTTCAGCTTTACCGCCCGTTTCTCCGTAAAACAAAGAAACATATATATGTAATACAAAGTAACAAATGAAAGTTACGGCTAACAAAAGCTAAAAGAAATGCTAATTGTAATTGGCAAACTTACTTTCACCATCATTTAAATTTCCGTGCAAAATAATTATCACAGAGCAGGAACTCAGCATCAGAATCTGTTGAATCTGTCTGGTGTTATGATTGAAATTCTGTAAAATACTGCTGATGACTCTACAGAATGTTTGTGATGATTTGAGATGCTAGACACCATGGAGACCCAAAGTCAACAACAAATTTGTATATAAACTATATCTAGGCTGGCTAGGGAGGGAGTTTCATTGATACTTCTGCCTAGCAGGGAGAGACAATTGATATGTTACAATAATGACTTTATGAGAATGACCCATATACTCCCCTTTGTGTTAATTCTACAGTAATTTAGAAAATGTGTAATATTTATTATAGTATTTTCTATACTCACTTTTGGAGCCTATCCCAGAAGGTATGACACAGGGAGTAACCCATGTTTGGCCTAAGAAAAAACAGTTATAGTGGAGAAATTGCTCAGTGCTGATATGTTATTATTTCATATTTTGTCTGGAGGATTCAATGCTGAGCTTTGACTGAAATTAAACGTATAAGAACCACATACATGTCATAAATTTCATATCAGTACTGTCAAACCCAATTTTTAACATTCCATCTCAGCCATGTCCCTATATAGTTAAGTAGTAAAGCTAAATAAAAAAGTAAAACTAGTCAGCTCTCTCAAATTCAACATCATGCCTACTACAGTTAGACATCTGAAAATGTGATTGTTTCTGTTCATAAATGAGCCATTCTAACATTTTAAGTAGGAGAATAATGGTTAACAATTTTCCAATTCAAAGGTTCTCGACCTCTTCAGACCACAATTTTGGTGGCAACCCACGAGTTGAGAAACTTTCCTGTAAATCGCTGTCCACAAATATGTTTCACAAAGCAAATACCACCCATCTTAGCAGATTTGTGGAACAAGTAAATCAGCTAGTTTGCTGTACAAACCACAGCAGTTCTTTTACAATCCCTCCTATTGGTTGTCGTATGAGGACATGGAGCTTTAATAACTTTTCTTGCATCTTTTCTCCCATCCATCCTTTTGTTTTCTGTAACTGCTTATCCTATTCAGGGTCATGGGGGATCTGGAGCCTATGAGCGCAAGGAAGAGAACAGCCCAGGATGGCGCGCCAACCCATTGCAGGGCACACTCACACAACATTCACTCACACAATCACACCTATGGAGCAGTTTAGTAACTCCAATTAGCCCCAACATGTTTTTGGACTTTGAGTGGAAACCAGGATACCCAGAGGCAACACCACAATGACACAGGGAGATTATACAAACACCACACACATGGAGCCATGAACCCCTATATCAGAGGTGTGAGACAACAGTGCTAACCACTGAGCCAAGTCAAGTCAAGTGGTTTTTATTGTCATTTTAACAATAATTCAGTGATACAGTACATAGTGAAACGAGATGACGTTCCTCCAGGACCATGGTGCTACATATCACAGTATATCAACACAGGACTACATAGAGTGCACGTGTGCAAAAAGTGCAAACATTGCAGTTCAACATGAGACAGTGGAAGAGGAAATAGAAGAAATGATAATGTGTAAGACAGGCTAAGTGCAACAGTGCAATGGGTTGTGCAAAAAGTTCTTGAGGTAGTGGGGTGTATAAAGGTGTGTGTGTGTGTGAGTGTGTCTCAGTCCAGTCTCTGATTGTTCAGGAGTCTGATGGCTTGGGGGAAGAAACTGTTGCACAGTCTGGCAGTGAGGGGCCGAATGCTCTGATACCTCTTGCCAGAAGGCAGGAGGGTGAAGAGTGTGTGTGGGGTGTGTGGGATCCTCCATAATGTGCAGTTTCCATACCAGACCGTGATGCAGCTGCCACCACGTCTCATTTCTTGTTTCACAGCATTTCCTTATTTTATATAGGGATTTCCTGGCAATAGAGGGCTTCCTGGACCTAGTTAATTAATTAATAGTTAATTAATTAACTATTAAACACCTCAGAAACTAGAGCCAATCTGGCAAAACCAAAGTCATATTCTTATTCAGCACCATAAACTTAATATAAAACCGTTCAAACATCGTTGGCACCAAAATCACTGTATACCAGTGTTATTATTGTTGTTTGTTGTTGTAAATAATTAATAATACAAATCATATCCATGCCCTGTTGCACATGCGATAATGTGGCTCCTGTCTCTGATGCAGGGCAGTGAAGGTGCCAGAGGGGGGCGTGGTCATATCGGCCCACCTGGATCAGCGGTATGTGGACCGCAAAGCACATCGACACACTGTCCCATCTGACTGTGGTCTTTCAAATATGCAGGTTCGAAAGACACTGCTAAATAAATTGCATTATGTTCAGAATACAAAGAGGACTTATTCATAATAAGAGGCAGCGTGTGGCTCAGTGGGCTAAGCCTGTTACCACAATGTTGCCGGTTCAAACCCAGCCTCAGCACATCTGCGGGTCCTTGAGCAAGGCCCTTGGCCCCCCGCTCCCTGGGTGCCCCAACAGGTGGCTGCCCTTCGCGAACAGCTTACTCTACAATGAGCAAGTTGAGGGAGGTGTAAAAATAATTTCCCCATGGGGACAATAAAGGATCGATTATTATAATTAGCAACATATAGAGCTTATAAACAACATTTTATTATACTGTGCTGTAAATATACAAACAGACATTACTATGTCTCTTTTTCCATCCCTGATATAGGGTCATGGCGGTGTGGATGGTCTCCTCGGAGTTCAGGGAAATGAAGGCGATCCAGTAAGACCTTCGTCATCATGCCACTGTGAATCTCATGCATTCTGTGCAATGATAGCCTGTATCTGTCTGCCTCACGTCTTGACTACACTCACAGGAAAAGCATAGTTTATAGATAATTTAAGATGATCAGAAGGGGTACAGCTCCATCACACGTTGTGGGTTTATTTAGCCTGCCTATTGGCAAATTAGTGTTAAGTGTACTGGCATTAAAGTACCACAGCTAGTAACATTTACATAGTGCAGATGTTTGTTGCCGATTCATAGTCAGGGGTGCACATAACTGGTATGCAAGTACGCATTCACCTTTAAAAGCGGTACGTGTGCCAATTGATTGTTGTAAAATAGCAAATGCGTACTTATTTTATATGCATTTGCACTGATATGACAAGAAATTTTCACGATTTTTTAACCTTTATATGCTAATTTGTACTTCTTTTGCTATATAAAAGTTAAAATGCATGGTAATTTCTTGCACCATTTCTTTCATCAAGCTAATCACGCTCTTGATACTGTAGCTATTCAGTGGCCTTGTGATCACATGTTAAATTCAGAAATTGTTCTATTCACAGGGTGATATTGGTCACAGGGGAGCCTTAGGGAGACCTGGCCAGCAGGGGGGGCAGGTGAGTGCATTGCCCTGTAAGGGGTTCCTATTGGGTTCTTATTTTCAGCACACAGAATGCTACAGACCCCAGAGACATGCATACTTGATTCATTTGCATTTTGAGAAGCCTCCTCTGTATTTGTATGCCTGGCAATATCAGGATAAATGGTGATGGATGGATGTTGGTAATATGTGCATGTGAGTCGAGAGTAAAAATTATCCTTAAAGTGACAGTATTGTCATTTCTCAGGGCTCACCGGGACAAACAGGTTTAAGGGGATTCGTGGAGAATGATTCCTGGTCTTAGAGGAATGTCTTACGAGGAGAGGTTAGCGGAACTGAATCTGTTCAGCCTTGAGCAAAGGAGAGTAAGGGGGGATATGATTCAGGTCTATAAGATTCTAACGGGTCTGGATGCTGTTCAGCCAAATGACTATTTCAATATTAGTCTAAATACTAGAACTCGTGGCCATAAGTGGAAATTAGCGGGAGAACATTTTAAAACAAATTTGAGGAAGCACTTCTTTACACAGCGTGTAGTCAGAGTATGGAATAGTCTTCCTGCTATTGTAGTGGAAGCTATAACCATGGGTTCCTTTAAATCAGAGCTAGATAAGATTTTAACAACTCTGAGCTATTAGCTAAGTTCTCCCCAAACGAGCTTGATGGGCTGAATGGCCTCCTCTCGTTTGTAAATTTCTTATGTTCTTATTCCTGGGGGCCCCAGGTGCAAAGGTACACATATTACATTTTAATTATACATGGCTTTAAAAATGGCTTTAAGGTAACAATTGCCATAATGTGCCCACTGCAGCAAATGAGTTACAAGGTGATTAAAAACTACAGGAAAATGAGGAGGAAATAAACAGAGTGAATGAATTTACAGTACTTACTTGCTGTTTTCAGGGTTTTCCAGGCACAAAAGGAAAACGTGGGGCCAAAGGTATTACTCTTTATTATAGGTTCTTGATGGCAAGACTTGTTTGCATTTCACATACGTCAATAAAACTTATTCCACACAGGTTCATGACCACTCAGTATTTCACATCAGTCTGTGACTACTTGCATTGTCCCATAGGTCCATGACTGGTTAGCATTTGCAAATCTTTTTTTAACCTGACCATAACATCACCACTTTTTTGTTTTCTGTGTTTTTCCTAATAAGGGCATTGAGGGACTCAGTGGAGAGCAGGGACAAGGGGGCAGTGTGGGACAAAAGGTACCATTTACCACTGAAGAAGGCCTCCTCTGAAAGCCATACTGGCCAGTACAGAGCGTCAGCTGTCCAGCGTGTTTATCCTGCTCCTGTGCTCTTGTCTTCACATTGCCTATTCACGGTTATGATTCAGTTATGATGCACTTTAATTTCTAAACTCTCCCCCACTGGACAGAATCACTAACAGCAAATTAAAGGTTTTAATATATGTTAATATTATTCATAAAGCATGTAGTCCGGTATTCATAAACCATCTACGTCTAGTAAAAGACTATTTTAGAATAATGGCTGTGGGTGTATTTAGCTAGCATGTTTGGGCCATATTATAGTGGCTTCAATAACAGGTGATTTAGGTGGTAATTGCTGTGTCTAAATTTCCCTTACTTTGTACCATGTGATGGACTGGCATCCTGTCCAGGTGTCACCTCACCTGGTTCATACAGGTCCTTCTCAAAAAAAAAAAGGTGCTTCTGCCGCTGTTTCTGGTTCAAAAGTGGCTTGACCTGGGGAATGCGGCACCTGTAGCCCATTTCCTGCACACGCCTGTACACGGTGGCTCTGGATGTTTCTACTCCAGACTCAGTCCACTGCTTCCGCAGGTCCCCCAAGGTCTGGAATCGGTCCTTCTCCACGATCTTCCTCAGGGTCCGGTCACCTCTTCTCGTTGTGCAGCATTTTCTGCCACACTTTTCCCTTCCCACAGACTTCCCACTGAGGTGCCTTGATACAGCACTCTGGGAACAGCCTATTCATTCAGAAATTTCTTTCTGTGTCTTACCCTCTTGCTTGACGGTGTCAATAATGGCCTTCTGGACAGCAGTCAGGTCGGCAGTCTTACCCATGATTGCGGTTTTGAGTAATGAACCAGGCTGGGAGTTTTTAAAAGCCTCAGGAATCTTTTGCAGGTGTTTAGAGTTAATTAGTTGATGCAAATGATTAGGTTAATAGCTTGTTTAGAGAACCTTTTCATGATATGCTAATTTTTTGAGATAGGAATTTTGGGTTTTCATGAGCTGTATGCCAAAATCATCAATATTAAAACAATAAAAGGCTTGAACTACTTCAGTTGTGTGTAATGAATCTAACATATATGAAAGTCTAATGTTTATCAGTCCATTACAGAAAATAATGAACTTTATCACAATATGCTAATTTTTTGAGAAGGACGTGTATGTCCTGAACTACCTGCAAATCAACTGTCATCTTCAGAAATGATCAGGGAATGTAAAACACACACACACAGGGCTGGGAAATTGTTTACGCATGGCGTTACTTTTAAAATTGCGCGTTATTCTTTCTTTAATCATGTTAAAGCATGATACCCATAGTATGAGCAACAGTTTTCAATAGAAACCTATAATTATGGATGTGCAGATCGATACTGAAACATCAATTCTTCCCATCTGAATGTTTAATTTTGGGAATCGATTCTAATGTTAAAATATAAATCACTACCTGTTAAGTGTCTCTGTGCTCTTCTTAGCCAATTTCTCGACTTCACTGAAATTTATGGCACGTTTCTTTGAGGTGTTTCTTCAGACTAAAGTTTCATTTTAAACCGCGCGCTTACCCACATGGTGACGCACCTTAAGAAAACGGTAGTTACGGCTGAGCCCGGTTTTGCCCGAACCGGAAACACCGGGTACCATTTGGCCAAACCAGAGCTCAGCAGTTCATCCCGAATTTCTTTAGCCAAGTCCGGAACCAAGCTATTGTAACAGACTTTATTTCATGCTGTTGTGTTGCACTGGTTCTGAGTGTACTGGCGCTCATTGTGTATGTGGTGCATTTTTCCCCTCGGGGCTTGCCATGGACGGGCATGGGGCATGCGCACTTTTCATGCTGGGGGAGAGAGGAATTTCTTAAGCTTTCTCTCGGCCTCTCCCTAGTGAAGTGGTTAAGAATAATAAAAAGGTTGAGACGCTCTCGTTTTACTGTTTCCTAATTTCTATTTAAGTGCGTAGGCGAACCCTGCACAAACGCTCGGTCACATTGGTGGCAGCGGTGGGACAAACTAGTTTAAAGTTCTTAGTGAGGTTAGCGCGCGCGGGGTCAACGTGAACACGGCCATCATGTGGTGTAAGGATGAGGATGATTTCTGCTCCAGTCGGGACCGCGACAAGATTAACAGACACGTGAGAATTGAGTTACCGCCGCCGTTCTCTGGGGATGAGAAGCAGAGTTTTTTTATGTTGGGCACGGCAGTTCGAGGTCTCAGTCAGAGCGCTCACAGAGGGAGACGGCGTTGCGTCCTATAATTACGAACTGGCGCGGATTCTACCGACGTGGCTGAGTAACGCAGCATTTCTTTTGTGGGACAGTCTTCCCCGTACTGTTCAGATGGATTATGCAGCCTCTAGAGAAAGACTTAAAGAGGCCTTTGGACAGCGGCAGTTTATGGATCGCTTCAGAGCCAGCCTATCGGCCCGCCCTCGTGTGCCGCGGGAAAGTTTGGAAGTGTATGCGACGGAGATCAGCAGGTTAGTGGACGAAGCTTTTCCTGAGTACGGCGACAGAGCCCAGAGCGAAGAAAAATTTCGTCGTTTTCTTGCGGGTTTGGATCCTGTCCTCAGAGCTAAATGCCATGAACAAGGAGCAACAGATTTAGGGGAGGCTGTGATAATTGCTGGTCGGTGCGAAAATGCCAGAGACGCTATAAGGCCTGATTACATGGCTGTTGGTGCAGGGAGTGCTAATGATGGGGGACCTGTAGCTGCTGTTTATTCTGTGACTGATAATGGAGGACTGTACAGAGCTGTTGATCGACTGGCGGAAGAAATGAGGGATGTCAGAATGGAATTGAGGCGCTTGGGCGATGAAAACCAAAAACTGAGAGCGAGAGTCAGTTCGGGGGCAATGGACGAGTGGGATGGAGGCCGCTCTCTGTCTAATAGAGGGTGCCAGTGTGCCTGCGGGGGTCGTGGATGTCAGTCGCGTGTCTTTGATAGTGCACTGAGAGGCCGCTCACCCGAGAGGAAATTGTTCTCCAACTGTGATGAGCATACTTCTGGCCTGGATGTTCGTAATTATAAAGACTGTCGCTCTCCTTTGTCACCTGCGAGACACAGCCCCGGCCCCGGTTCTCGACGGTGGAACAGTTATGAGGATAATTCAAGGAAACGGGGAGTTCGTTTCATGTCGCCTAGCAAAGTGGAGCGCCACCATCAGCCGGGAAACGGACTGTAGCTGATGTTGCGGCCCAAACACCAGCCATGTTTCCTATGGGCCCTCAAAGTGACATGGTCGACAACTGTAATTTTGTGTTGAGGAACAGCGATGTAAGTACAGACACTGGCCAGGAACTGTTAGTATCATATGTTAAAGGAGTGATTGAAGGCGTGGAGGTTCACATGTTAGTGGACTCTGGTTCTAGTGTGTCTCTAATGAGTGCGGATTTTCGTATGTCAATTCCAACGCTTCGCAATCGGCCATTAAAAAAGGACTATGTGTCGGCCCATGCAGTGAATGGACAGATGCTAGATACATTGGGCACCATCACCGTCGCATTCCAGCTGGGAACTGAGTCATGGCAGCATGTATTTCATGTGCTGAGAGAAACCACACAGACTGTATTGCTAGGCTGGGACTTTCTGTTGAAAAACCATGCCTTACTGGACCTCAGTCGTGCTGAGCTACAATTGTGGGATGTCACGGTTCCTCTACTTACCAGGAAAGACTTTGTTCCAACATGCTGCAATGTGTCACTCGCCACCACTATAAATTTGCCACCTCTCAGTGAGTCGATTGTGCCAGTTAAGGTATGTCTGCCTAACACAACCCATGTTGCAGGTGACTTTGTTGGATACTTAGAGCCCAATGTGGCAGATTCTTCCAGTCTAATAGTAGCTCACACAGTGGCTGGAGTTCACAACGGACTGACGAAGGCTCGGATTTTGAATCCTACGGGACATGACATTTCACTGAAACAAGGGATGCATCTGGGTGAGTTGTACTCAGTTGATGATTGTGATGTTCAGCTGTTACAGGCCCCGGCTGATGTAGCTGCAGCGACCTCTGCCTCAACTGCACCTCCTGTATCATTGGATGGTTCACCCATCTCTGATTCCGAGAAAGCTGTACTGTCGAGATTGCTGTTGGGATTTCATGACATCTTCAGCTCCTCCAGACAGAATGATGGCAGATGTAAGCTGATGAAACATTACATCAGGACTGGTGAGCAGGCACCTATCAAACTGCGTGCACATCGTACATCCCCTGAAAAACGTGCGATAGAGAAACAGGTGGCTGGTTTGCTTGCGGACGGTGTGATTGAGGAGAGCTGTAGTCCTTGGGCGTCGCCAGTTGTTTTGGTGAGGAAGAAGTGTGGGACCTGGCGTTTCTGTGTGGATTATAGACGTTTAAACAGTGTGACTATTAAAGACTCTCATCCTCTGCCCCGAGTGGACGACACATTGGACGCACTGGCAGGAGCTGTCTGGTTCAGCACGTTGGACTTTTCTAATGGTTACTGGCAGGTCGAAGTTGCGGAGGAGGACAGAGAAAAGACTGCTTTTACAACAGGGCAGGGCCTCTATCAGTGGAGATCTATGCCGATGGGCCTCTCCAACGCCCCGGCCACATTTCAACGTTTGATGGAGCTGGTCCTCAGGGGGCTCCCGTGGCATATCTGCATGGTATACCTCGATGATATTTTGATTTACAATAAAACCTTTGAGGAACACCTGTCGAGCCTCAACGAGGTGTTTTCAAGAATCCGTTCTGCAGGGTTGAGATTGAACCCAAGCAAATGCCACCTTGCCAGAGATCATGTAGTTTTCCTGGGCCATGTAGTTTCTCGAAAGGGTCTTCAGCCTGACCCGAAGAACACAGAGAAAGTTTTGAACTGGCCAGTTCCCCATTCTCCTGCTGAAGTGAGAGCTTTTGTGGGACTATGTTCTTATTACAGACGTTTCGTCAAGGACTTTTCTAAACTTGCTGCGCCACTGCACCAACTCGTTTGTAAAAATGTGCCCTTTGTATGGACCACTGCGTGTGACCAATCATTTTCCCACCTGAAGAATGTGTTGTCGTCTGAGCCTGTTGTGATGTTGCCTGACTTCAGTGTGCCCTTTAAAATCTACACTGATGCCTCCAATCTGGCTGTCGGTGCGGTTCTTGCGCAGGACAGGGATGGGCGTGAGCACGTGGTGGCATATGCCAGTCGGGCATTGAATTCCACACAAAAGCGCTGGTCCACGTTTGATCGTGAGTTGTAGGCTATAGTGTGGGCGGTAAGGGAATTCAAGCATTACATTGGACTTGCTTCTTTTACCATTATCTCAGATCATCGACCACTCTTAGCTCTCCGGAAAATGTCCATTGATGATGACCCTACAGTAGGGCTGGACAATAATTCGATATCAATATATATCGCGATATAATTTTTTTCGATAACGGTGATACGATTTTTAAACACATTTCCGATATTTCGATATACATTTGAATATTATATATATTCACCGGCTTTTAAAAATGTATCACAAGTGCTAAACAGCGCGTATTCAAATCGCATTCGCATGGTAATTTGCTGAACAACGCAGCTGTGAAACGTGATCCAGGTAAAACTTTTTTAGACAGCATAAATAATATTGAAGCATTTGTTTTCAAGCAGACTGTTAAAAGCAAAAGCAACAAAGCATTTTAGACTTTGTAAAGAAACCATAGTAACCACGTGTATGATACTTTTCAGAGCTGCATCAGAGGGAAATGACTCGTGAATTTAATTTTGACACTGGTTAGCTTTTTGTGAAAACGAACTACAGTACACCCCGCAGGTTTTTTGTGATTTTGTGAGCGATCTTTGTGTTTTCAATGTTGGAGAATATAATTAAAGGTTTGTATCAAGAAACGACGGTGGTTTTTATTGTATACTGGTAAATCTCTGCTGTTAGTTGGTGGTATGCCTTTTGTTAGCCAACATGTATGTTGGGGCCGGCTCTACGCTGGGGCAACGCCCCCTTAAGCAAACGTCCTGCCCCCTTAAATCAAACTTTTAGAAGTTGAAGAAAATAATAATTACCCACAAACTGAATATGGACAAGATTTACTACAGTAGCTGAAAAATCCACTGAAAAAGGCACAAACGAGATGATAAGTTTCACTTCTTGTTCGCTCTTTCCCTCCGCGTTCTGTTTGTGCGCGGGCTCACGCAGCACTCGGCAGATCCCCCACTCACCCTCCCTCCAGCTAAACATCCAATCACTGTTAGTATGCAAATGAGCCAGTTTCTCAGTAGGCAGGGCAAAGCGAAATGAGCTGCGTGATTGCGGAAGGTTTGGAGGAAACAGCAATCTCTCTCGTCAAAATCATAGTGACTAGTGAGATCATGGTTCGAATTATTTTTGTCTATTTGGGGGGGTCTTGATCGGGGGGTACTGTACCCCCCAGTACCCCCCGATGAAGACCTCCCCCAAATAGACAAAAATAGCAGTTTGGGGGGGGGGGGGGGTATTAACATTTTTCTGGTTGTTTTTTTTTTTTTTTAAGAAAGAACCTCACCTTGTAGGAAAATTTTATGTAAAACGATTTTAGACACCCCTAGTGTGGATCGTACCATTTGAACCACCTTGGCGCTAGAAGCAGCTTAGCCAGTCGGTTACGTCATTCATTCTCATTGAGCGACTTGTTCGTTGTGATTTCAAGATTCTTTATTCGTCACATACATAGTTATAACAAGTACAACATGTAGTGAAATGAACCCTGACCGATCCTATTTTTCAGTTTTATATTTCAAGACTCGGTGAATTGATTTTTTCTTTTTCATAACTTAGCCTACCCTTTTTAGTTTTGGTAATATTGGCAATAGTGAAAAGTGTTTTGTTGGGTTCAAATATGTTTGATATAGGCTATCCAATTAAGGTAAATGTCTTGTTTTTAATCTGATGAGGAATATTTTATTTTATTTTTTGTTTTACTTTTCAGTTTTCCCCCTGAGGGATTGCCACCTTACTGTGGTCAGGGGCTTTGCGTGCCTCAGTGACCCTAAGAGCTACACCAGCAGAAGCTTAGCCTTCAGGTGGGACACCCAAGTTGGACAGGTCTTAGGGCAGAGGCCTGACAAAGTGCAATCCAATTACATGACAAAAACAGTTATCCAGAGCACCACCCCACCCCTTTCCCGCCTTTGTCGCCACCATGTGCCCCCTTCACATTTCTGTCTGCCCCCTCATATATGCATGTCTAGAACCGGCCCCGATGTATGTACATATTTATAGCATGCCGATCGCGTCAAACAAATCGCGGCAATGCCAAAAACCCGTGCATGTACATTCTCAGTTATTAACACACATAAATACATTTCAAGCACATGCTAATATATTGCTGCCATATTGGTTTTCGGTTATCTCGACGCTTTTTGGCAACCCCCTAGGCCGGCGACATAACCGGGTTCGACTGTATATGAATAATCAGCCTGTTCTAGTTTAAATGGAAATATATTATTGTTAATAAGCTGAGTCTGAGTCTGAGAGTTTTATTTATTTGATAGTTTATTTCACATTTCTTGTTTGTAAAGGCTAAATACAAATAAAAAGTGAACCTTTTTTTTTTGTACTGTTTTTATTTAAAAAAAAAAATTATATAATTTTAATAGGAGGAGCCTGGAGGTATTATAGACTTTGCAAATTCAGTTTGCAGACAACCATTGTGCGTGTCCTCTTCAGTTTTTTCCTGAGGCTTTTTAATATTGTCCATATCGATATCGGAATTATATCGTATCGACCAAAATTAGGAAATATATCGTGATATAAATTTTTGCCATATCGTCCAGGCCTACCCTACAGGAAGAAGAGCAAGATGGATCCTGGAGCTTGATCCGTTGAATTGGGTCATTGTGCACAGAGATGGACATCAACACAAAAATGCGGATGCGCTTTCTCGCCGCCCTGAGGAATCCGACATGGACGTGGGGAGGGGCAGTGTTACTAGTGCACTGCAAGTGAATGTGGTGAGCTCTGATCCAACGGACATTGACATTTCCTGTTCATCTGAAGTTGTTGATTCGGCGGGTGATGCGACTGTGGAGAAGTCACCTGATAATTCAGGTGTCATGCCTCTCTTTAATGCGTTGTCCCACAGTTTATCTGACGTTAGAGCCATGCAGAATGTTGACCCTGACATTAAGACTGCCTTGAGCTGGGTGGAGCACTCCGAAAGACCATCCAGAAAAAAATTACAAGGAGCTTCTCAGTGCTTACGGAAGCTTTGGACTGAATTCAACCATCTTTCTATCATTGATGGGCTGTTATGCCGCTCAGTTCGCTGCCCCCTCACAAGTAAACCTGTAGTCCAGATAGTTGTTCCCTCTGCACTAATCTCTGACATTCTGTTGCAGTTACATGGTGCTCCAGCTTCTGCCCATTTCTCATCGGAGCGTGTGTGGGAACAGGCGAGGCAGTTTTGCTACTGGCCTTCCATGTACAGAGACATCAAGGGATGGTGTGAGCAGTGTAAGGCATGTCAGACATGGCGCAGTCTTGTTCCGGCCTACCGTGCGCCGATGGGTGGATCCCTGTCAGTGCGGCCATTTGAAAGGGTGGCTATGGATATCTTAGAGCTGCCTGTGACTTCGAAAGGAAACCGGTATGTGTTGGTCATCGAGGACTACTTCACTAAATTTGTCAACTTGTATCCCTTGCCCAATCAGTCAGCGCAGACAGTGGCGCATTGCCTGTTTGAGGACTATGTTTTACTTCATGGCGTTCCTGAGACTTTGCATTTGGACCAGGGTCGTCAGTTTGAGGCGGAGGTGGTCCAGACTCTCTGCCATCTTCTGAACATTAAAAAGACTCGCACCACGCCATACAATCCGAAGTCAGATGGTATGATTGAACGGTTCAATCGGACTCTGATCGATCAACTGGCTAAGACGCTTTTGACTTATGGGGGTGAATGGGACGATTATGTGAAGCATGTGGCATTTGCTTACAATACAACGGCTCACTCCAGCACTCGTTTCACACCTTTCTTCTTGAACCATGGGCAGGAAGCACAGGCTCCCGCAGATGTCCTGTTACCCACTCGTGCTCTTGTCTCTCATATGTCAGTGTCACATGCTGAATTTGTTTCCACATTGCTGACAAGACTGAACTCTGCCTTTAGTGGTGCACGGATGCACAGTGAGGCAGCTCATGACCGTCAGAAGCTGTACCATGATGTTGGCTTGCGTCACCGGCCTTATGATGTAGGTGCCATGGTGTGGCTCCACAACCCAGTGGAGAGCCGCAGGAAGCTGGCACCCCATTGGAAAGGGCCTTATGAAATTGTGCAAGTCATGGATTCATGTGGTGAACTGGGACTGACTTATCAGATTGTAAATCCTTTTGATGCTGGTGAAAGGGCACAGGTAGTGCATTATGATAGGGTGCGGCCGTACACATTACCTGTTTCTGCCCTGTCACGAACTCCGGCACTGCCCGATGCTTCGTCTTCGCAGCCTGAGTCACTTCTACTGGAGTGTGACGTTTCTGGTGGAGCGGAGTGTGTTTCACCCCAGGATGGACTGAGTGCGTTGTCTGGCTCGCAATGTTCGGATAAGGGGGCTGAGCCAAGCGTCAGTGAAACTGGGAGGGCTCGTAGGCTTCCTGGCCATTTAGAAGATTTTGTGCTGTACTGATATGACTGTTTGTACTGGGACATTGGGCTGTCCTTGTTCTATTGCTGAGCCTGTTGTTTCTATGCAAGAAGACAGAAGGTTTGCAGTAGCGGAGTGGGGATATGTTACTGTGTCAACTTTAAGATGTAATGCAACAAAAATAAATAAATATCATTGGGGAAAAAATAACGACATAAAGCAGAACGGTGCAAGGAAAAGTGCGTTCGAACTAAAGTGTAATGGCTCTTGGAGCACATGTTGTGTTCTGTGCATAGGTTTTTTTTTTTGCCATGTTGACAGTATGCTGTGTACTGTTTTGTGTTTATTGTACACAGGGGTCTATTGTTTCTGATTGTGGACCTTGTTATTCTGGCACATAAATGGGGACGTTTATTTTGTGAGGGGGGGACGTATGTAACAGACTTTATTTCATGCTGTTGTGTTGCACTGGTTCTGAGTGTACTGGCGCTCATTGTGTATGTGGTGCATTTTTCCCCTCGTGGCTTGCCATGGACGGGCATGGGGCATGCGCACTTTTCATGCTGGGGGAGAGAGGAATTTCTTAAGCTTTCTCTCGGCCTCTCCCTAGTGAAGTGGTTAAGAATAATAAAAAGGTTGAGACGCTCTCGTTTTACTGTTTCCTAATTTCTATTTAAGTGCGTAGGCGAACCCTGCACAAACGCTCGGTCACACTATCTTCAGGTTAGTAACTTTCACTACTAACTGACCTAGACTTTAATGTCAGTTTTTACGTAAAATCCCAGGTTTCCGTCACTACCTGCTTAGTTACTAAACCATCTTTTTGGGTTACCCATTGTGTTTTTAACATTATCCGTGTCCATTAAATGAGATATTGTGGAATAAAAGTGCCCTCATTTTAAATGCTGCCAATATATGCGCATTTTAATATAATGTGAGGTCCAAAAACTGTCCTCAGAAGAACGTAACATTGGTTGTTTTCCAGGTGAGATTTTTAGAGGGGTAAAAAAACCGTTTTAATGCAGATGACGCGGAGGTATTTGTCCCCAAAGCTCCTCAACTATGGAGAAGCGTTGCTAACGCTGGTTCCGAAATTAAGACTATCTGTAAAATGTGCCATTTTACAAGTGTGTCAACGAGGAATGGTACAATTGATATCCGTGCGGGAATTACTGAAATGAGCTCATTTCAAACTCTAGTCTAATAGATTTGAACACAGGAGAAAAGCAAGTTCATTTCAGCAATATGTACACACATTTATTTACATGTATTTACAAATATACAATATATACACCGAGCAGGGACTAATTCCTCGCTGTTTTCCTGCGAGGCTCTTCGGCCGGGGGCTCGTCCCTACGCCCACCTCGATTAGGGGCGCATAGCTCTTCCGCCCCGGGGTGGCAAGGGTCTCCGCGATGTCAATCGTATTTTTCGCTCCCGCCAATTCTGTAAATTTCGGGCAGGAGACTGCCACCCAGAGGCGCTGCGCTTTATCCTGTGCCTCAACTCGAGGGAGTAGGGCCAAGTCTGGCCAGAAGGACAGAGCAGCATCGGATCCACGAGACAGCGGTATATCTCCCGGTGCGCCTCTACGCTGCGCCCGTGGATCCTCAGCGGCTCCGTCCTCCTGTATTTACACATGTATTTACATATATACAGTATATACACCAAACAGGGACTAATGTCTCGCTCTTTTCCTACGAGGCTCTTCGGCCGGGGGCTCGTCCGGTACGCCCACCTCGATTAGGGGCGCGTAGATCTTCCGCCCCGGGGTGGCATGGGTCTCCGCGATGTCAATCGTATTTTTCGCTCCCGTCAATTCTGTAAATTTCGGGCAGGAGACTGCCACCCAGAGGCGCTGCTTAATCCTGCGCCTCAACTCGAGGGAGTAGGGCCAAGCCCGGCCAGAAGGATAGAGCAGCATCGGCATCACGAGACAGCGGTATATTTCCCGGTGCGCCTCTACGGCTACGCTGCGCCCGTGGATCCTCAGCGGCTCCGTCCTCCTGTATTTACACATGTATTTACATATATACAGTATATACACCAAACAGGGACTAATGTCTCGCTCTTTTCCTACGAGGCTCTTCGGCCGGGGGCTCGTCCCGTATGCCCACCTCGATTAGGGGCGCGTAGCTCTTCCGCCCCGGGGTGGCAAGGGTCTCCGCGATGTCAATCATATTTTTCGCTCCCGCCAATTCTGTAAATTTCGGGCAGGAGACTGCCACCCAGAGGCGCTGCTTAATCCTGCGCCTCAACTCGTGGGAGTAGGGCCGAGCCCGGCCAGAAGGATAGAGCAGCATCGGATCCACGAGACAGCGGTATATCTCCCGGGGCGCCTCTACGCTGCGCCCGTGGATCCTCAGCGGCTCCGTCCTCCTGTATTTACACATGTATTTACATATATACAGTATATACACCAAACAGGGACTAATGTCTCGCTCTTTTCCTACGAGGCTCTTCGGCCGGGGGCTCGTCCCGTACGTCCACCTCAATTTGGGGCGCGTAGCTCTTCCGCCCTGGGGTGGCAAGGGTCTCCGTGATGTCAATTGTATTTTCAGCTCTCGCCAATTCAGTAAATTTCGGGCAGGAGACTGCCACCCAGAGGCGCTGCTTAATCCTGCGCCCCAACTCGAGGGAGTAGGGCCGAGCCCGGCCAGAAGGATAGAGCAGCATCGGTTCCACGACACAGCGGTATATCTCCCGGTGCGCTTCTACGCTGCGCCCGTGGATCCTCAGCGGCTCCGTCCCCCTGGCTTGCCGAAGAGCCTCCAGGAATGGGTCCGATGGCGATTTGGGGGGCGAGGGTCGAAATTCCGGGATATCGGCTGCATTTTCTTCCCAGCTTTTCTTCTTCTTCAGATTTACCGCCCGTTTCTCCGTAATACAAAGTAACAAATGAAAGTTACGGCTAACAAAAGCTAAAAGAAATGCTAATTGTAATTGGCAAACTTACTTTCACCATCATTTAAATTTCCGTGCAAAATAATTATCACAGAGCAGGAACTCAGCATCAGAATCTGTTGAATCTGTCTGGTGTTATGATTGAAATTCTGTAAAATACTGCTGATGCCTCTACAGAATGTTTGTGATGATTTGAGATGCTAGACACCATGGAGACCCAAAGTCAACAACAAATTTGTATATAAACTATATCTAGGCTGGCTAGGGAGGGAGTTTCATTGATATTTCTGCCTAGCAGGGAGAGACAATTGATATGTTACAATAATGACTTTATGAGAATGACCCATATACTCCCCTTTGTGTTAATTCTACAGTAATTTAGAAAATGTGTAATATTTATTATAGTATTTTCTATACTCACTTTTGGAGCCTATCCCAGAAGGTATGACACAGGGAGTAACCCATGTTTGGCCTAAGAAAAAACAGTTATAGTGGAGAAATTGCTCAGTGCTGATATGTTATTATTTCATATTTTGTCTGGAGGATTCAATGCTGAGCTTTGACTGAAATTAAACGTATAAGAACCACATACATGTCATAAATTTCATATCAGTACTGTCAAACCCAATTTTTAACATTCCATCTCAGCCATGTCCCTATATAGTTAAGTAGTAAAGCTAAATAAAAAAAGTAAAACTAGTCAGCTCTCTCAAATTCAACATCATGCCTACTACAGCTAGACATCTGAAAATGTGATTGTTTCTGTTCATAAATGAGCCATTCTAACATTTTAAGTAGGAGAATAATGGTTAACAATTTTCCAATTCAAAGGTTCTCGACCTCTTCAGACCACAATTTTGGTGGCAACCCACGAGTTGAGAAACTTTCCTGTAAATCGCTGTCCACAAATATGTTTCACAAAGCAAATACCACCCATCTTAGCAGATTTGTGGAACAAGTAAATCAGCTAGTTTGCTGTACAAACCACAGCAGTTCTTTTACAATCCCTCCTATTGGTTGTCGTATGAGGACATGGAGCTTTAATAACTTTTCTTGCATCTTTTCTCCCATCCATCCTTTTGTTTTCTGTAACTGCTTATCCTATTCAGGGTCATGGGGGATCTGGAGCCTATGAGCGCAAGGAAGAGAACAGCCCAGGATGGCGCGCCAACCCATTGCAGGGCACACTCACACAACATTCACTCACACAATCACACCTATGGAGCAGTTTAGTAACTCCAATTAGTCCCAACATGTTTTTGGACTTTGAGTGGAAACCAGGATACCCAGAGGCAACACCACAATGACACAGGGAGATTATACAAACACCACACACATGGAGCCATGAACCCCTATATCAGAGGTGTGAGACAACAGTGCTAACCACTGAGCCAAGTCAAGTCAAGTGGTTTTTATTGTCATTTTAACAATATACAGTGATACAGTACATAGTGAAACGAGATGACGTTCCTCCAGGACCATGGTGCTACATATCACAGTATATCAACACAGGACTACATAGAGTGCACGTGTGCAAAAAGTGCAAACATTGCAGTTCAACATGAGACAGTGGAAGAGGAAATAGAAGAAATGATAATGTGTAAGACAGGCTAAGTGCAACAGTGCAACAGTGCAATGGGTTGTGCAAAAAGTTCTTGTGGTAGTGTTGTGTATAAAGGTGTGTGTGTGTGTGAGTGTGTCTCAGTCCAGTCTCTGATTGTTCAGGAGTCTGATGGCTTGGGGGAAGAAACTGTTGCACAGCCTGGCAGTGAGGGGCCGAATGCTCTGATACCTCTTGCCAGAAGGCAGGAGGGTGAAGAGTGTGTGTGGGATCCTCCATAATGTGCAGTTTCCATACCAGACCGTGATGCAGCTGCCACCACGTCTCATTTCTTGTTTCACAGCATTTCCTTATTTTATATAGGGATTTCCTGGCAATAGAGGGCTTCCTGGACCTGTGGGCCCACAGGGGAGTCCATTAACTTTCAAAAAAGACATAACCTGATAGGATTCACCGAGAATCTGTTCCAGTGTGTACTTCAGGTGAAAAAGGGTTCTCTGTGTCTTTAGGGGAAACAAGGCCAGCCGGGATATAGAGGTCCGCCTGGCCCTAAAGGCCAACAGGTATCGACTGTCTCACTTTCTGTTTGAGATGATGTTTAAATACATCATTCCGTTTATTCTGTCAGGAGGATGTACAACAGCTAAAATGTATGTAATCTAAATCAGTGTATAGCAACAACAACAGAAGATGCTATTTTCTATGACCATTCACACACTTAGCAGAATTTCGCAATTGAAATACATCCATCCCCGACTGCTTAGCTAATACATATTTCCAGACTGGCTGGACTCTACATCAGTAAGCACAGGGCACACCCTGGACAGGATACTAATCCATGGCAGGGCACACACCCAGTCATACACTATGAACTTCATTATCCATTGTGTTCTCCAATAAAATGTCATGATATGACCACCATAACCCTGTATTTGGTAAGCTTACGGAAGAGAGTTGGATGGATGGATATGTCATGACTACTTTCTTTCTTTAAGGGTATCGCAGGTCCTCAGGGTCCACCAGGACGGAAAGGGCTTCCAGGTTTTTCGGTAAATTCCACTGCTCCATCCTGTTTTATTTCCACTGAGTCTCCGTGGGATGAGGGCAAATATAATTTCCATTAGTGTAAAAAAATTAAGAAACCAAAATACTTCATTGTTTGTCTCAAGTTCCTCTTGCAAACCCAGCTCGGTAAATTCCCTGCATGGTGGATTTCAAAGTGATTTGAATTTGTTTTGCAGGGACTTCCTGGAAACAAGGTAATTTGCCCGTTGAGATTCCGGGGGGCATGTGGTGGACTGAAGGGTTTCCCAGCACTCAAAGCACCTTCATTCACAGGGGATGAAAGGCATGCAGGGAATAGCTGGAGCAAAGGGACAGAAAGGACACAGAGGCCCCAAAGTAAGGAAGTGCTGTATGTTATCCACCATAATAAGAGTAATCTGTGACCTCTGATACATCAGGAGCTTTTAAAAAGCGAAATGTGAACCGTAACCCTAACCCTAAAGCCCAGCTTTCTTTAATGATGGATATTATAATACATTGTGAACCGTTACTGGAAGCTTCAAGTACATAACTAAAAGAAAGGCCATGTGCAACTAGGAAGCAATAATGTACCGCTAGTTTCATCTATAAGGTTTAGAATATGACATGTAACTGAATCATTTCTCACAGGGAAAATCAGGTCCTCCTGGACAGAGCATACAAAGCGAACTCCTAAATGTAGGTATACAGATGTACAGCTTCAATATCAATATTTCATTTTATTTTATTGTGTCATTCCATTTATAATACTTGAAACTGATTTGTCAGAGTAATTACATTTATTTCTGTATATTCACACATGTCCAGTGTGATTTTTGGCCCGTATTTTTACAGGAAACGGTGAGTTCATCCCAGTTCTGCAGTTGTAAAATGTATTTTTGGTCTTTTGACTGGAATGGTTTAGTACTCTGGGCTGTCTGCATTGGTTCGGGGATTAGTGACTGTGGCCTGGAGCGGTTCTGATCCACAGCAGGACCAAAGTGCAGCAGAACTTTTGGAGATGTTCAGCTGGTCTCGGGGCACCGAAGACAGCCCTGCCACGACATGCTCAGAGCTCAAGCTAACTCATCCCCTCTTAAAAGATGGTGAGTGGTATGTTCTGGTAGCACCTGAGACAAATACATGCCTTGTAAAGCCCAGTGCTCTGGGACACTCCACTCAGACTCAGCTGTAGGTGATGGTCTACAAAAATGATTTTTATCACAACTTCCTGTTTGCAGGGCATTTTTTTTTGGACCCCAATCAGGGCTGCCCTTTCGATGCCCTGTATGTCTTCTGTAACTTCACAGCAGGAGGGTCCACCTGCATATCGCCCATCAGATCACAGGTGCTGAGCTGCATCAGATCCTCATGCTGGGTGTAAAATATGATGATAAATCATACCATCGGGGACCAGGGGTGCTCAGGGTGCTGTGCCTCATTTATATGTAGGGCACCCACTGGATTTTATGGGTTTGTGAAACAAAACAATACATATTATGGGGGACAACGGAAATGAGATCAGAGCCTTGGACTCCTCCTACAGCACCGTGTCGCTACGTGGTTGTGAGGTGAGAAATGTAGCCCGTTAAGGGATCCAAATATGTTATAAAGACACTAAAGTTCCTTAATTTTGTATTCCATTGTATATTCCATGTAGTCAATTTCAATGACTGGCAGTCACAGTTCATTATCTATATAGGTCTGACATTCATAACAAACACACAACAGCTGTGTCACAAACATTCATGTATATGTTACTGCAGCCGGGAGCAGAGTGTCAAGTAGGAGGGACAAGGTCATGTAGGAGCGGTTTATCACGAGGGGTTGGAGGGGTATATAATGAGGGTTAGGGTTACGGTGTCAGATAACAACAGTTATAAACCCCTCCCAAATTGCACTTCGTACTCAACATTGCCCCTCCCACTCGGCATTCGGCTCCTGGCTGCAGTGATATGCCTTTCTACTGCAAGTCCAATTGCTTTGATTTACTCCTACCAATAACCAATCGCTACCCATGGATTTTCTACAAATGTAATTAATCTTTTGGCCACAAGATGCCAGCATATAACAGATTATGTAACATAATTAGTACATTTGACATGGCAAAATGATGTTTGATGTTAAAGGGAGTCTTAAATCAGTGTTTATGAGGACTTGTGAACAGAGTAGCATTCATTCAGAAATAAATGTTCTCTTGTGTCTGCAGATGGAGGTACGGTTTGCTGTGAAGAGCGGGTCAGACTCTCAGGACGGGACCATGGACCAGCTACCCATCAGAGACCTAAGCATGAAAGGCTGGGGTGACAGCTGGATGAAAGACTGCAGAGCAGTGAATCCCATGAAAAGCAGCTGTTCAACATGGAGGGACATGCTTTTTAAGGCTTTGATTTGAGACAGGAGAAACAATGGAGGACGGACACTGGATTGTATATCCCTAGCAAAGCTAAGGGCAATGGGAGCAAAAGTAATTTTGGGCAGAATTAAAAATGGTTTGATCTCTTAAAATTTGATTTGAAGTGACTCATAAATCATGATTTCTAATGTGGGAAGTGACTTGAGAAAATATTAATTTCATTTATTCAGATTGTTATATGTATCTGAACCTAAACTTTGTCTGAAGATTACAGGATAATATGTATCCTATGTGCAACTTACCTATTTGCTATGCCATTGTAAAAACTATAATGCACAAAATTATTTACTGAACATTTAAAAACATTGCAGGGATATTTTGATGTCTTCACGTGTGTGACGCATGGCCACTATTGTGGTAAATACTGTACATGGGTCAAAAGGATTTTTTTCTACAATATTTTAATGGACAGCACATTCTTTCCTAATAAAAGGTATTTTATTCACCATTGCAGGGAATTCATGTTAAGCAAAATTCAACAATAACTGCCGTTTTAAGCTGACGCGGTTGAAATTGGTTACTTTGCAGTTTCCACATTTGTTTGGTGTCATTCATCCATCCATTTTCTGAAACCGCTTATCCTGTTCAGGGTTGTGGGGGTCCAGAGCCTATCCAGGAGGCTACGGGCTCAAGGCAGGGAACAACCCAGGATGGGGCGCCAATCGGGCTCTTATTCGCACCTTCTTATGCTGCGGCTTCGATGCAGGGGGGCGTTCACAGTGGCATATACCACAGTTATGAAAATACAAAACAACACATGGAAAAAATCTTTAAGCTACACAAATATGTATGTCATACATCCGTGTCACACCCCGCTCCGTCCGCTCCTAATGTGTGCCACGCCCACCTCGTTACCTCGTGTTCAGCCCTGATTGTGATCACCTGTGTCCTGTTATTTCTGGCTTGTGTTACGTGCCGTAAGTTTTGGTTACGTGCCGTAAGGGATATGTGCCGTAAGTTTCGGGTACGTGCCGTAAGTGTTACGTGCCGTAAGTTCAGGAGGATGCCTGCAGGTCCTTCGGACGTCCTGCCCACTCGCCGATTGGTCGCCCGCCCCCTCGACTCCGCCCTCAGGACCTGACCCCGCCTCCCTTGCCCTCGGAGCCGTTTCCGGTTCGCCGGCTAAAGAGTTCGCCGCTTCGTCCCTTCGTCTGCCCGCTACTTGCTTCTCGCCTGCTAGCTCGCTCTCTGTTCGCTTTTGCTTTGTTTGATTGATCGTGTATGACTGTTTTGCCCTTGACTTCCGATTCTCGCCTCGCCCTTATTTGTACTTTCGCCTTGGTCTCTGATTGCTTGATTGGTTTTGGACTTTCGCCTGTGTTTCGACTTCGCCTCTCGGTTTTCCCTTTTGATACCTTTGCCTCGGCTTGGTGTTTCGTGTTTCACTAGGTGTGTAGGGAGTGTCTGCCTTTTTGTTTATTCATTAACGTGGGGATTATTGTTTGTTTGGTCAGGGAGATAGATTTAGGCATTGTTGTTTCGTTTCACCATTTTCTTTGTGTTCACTTAGGTAGCTCAGCTTGGGTTACTCGGTAGATGTGTTTTTGTTTGTTTCTTTGGCCTTTGTCACTCCTGACGTTCGTTACACCTAGTGTTTGTATTGTGTTTGTGAAAAACTATAAAAAAAAACTATAAAAAAAGACTCCCTCTGTGTCCCGTGTTCCCTTCTCCTAGCCCTAGTTGTCCTGTCCTCCCCAATCCCTCCTTCCCTTTCACTTTGTTGCGGTCCAACCCTAGACTGGATCGTAACAAAATTGGGGGCTCGTCCTTTCCTTCTTTCCCTTTCGTGCTTGTCTGGCGGATTTTTTTTGTGTGGGGGGGTGTTGTGGTGATTGCAGTAATCGTGATGGCCCAATTCGACCTTGTTGCGTTCACCCTTTACCCCACACTCGAACAATTTGATGTGTGCCGCAAGGATGATCTGCTACAGATAGCAGACTTCTTTAACATTTTGGTTCCCGCTGAGGCTTCCAAGCGGGTCGTTAAGCAATTTTTGCTCGATGAATTGGTTCAGCAAGGTATACTGCCTGAGTTAGGTGGATCCCCTAGTGTTGCTGCCACCCCGGTTCGGATGTCTGCTGTAGCGGAGGCCAGCAGCGACGATCCAGGGAGTGGACACCGCATGGATCTTGGAGATCCCCGCTCAACCAGGGAGGACCTACTGCTGACAATTAAGTTACGGGAGTTAGAGCTTGAGATTAAGAGACAGGAGTACCAGGCTCAGCTACTCCGTGTCCGGGCTATGGAGATGGAGGCTGAGAAGGAGCTGGAGTTACGTCGGATGAGCATGGGCGACCAAAAACCAATGCCTCTTCCGCGTAAGGTACCCACACCAGGTACACCTCCACCCGCAGCTCGCTCCGCCCGAGACCAGGCTGACGCCCAAGACGCTCCTAGACCCCGTCCCCGGTCTCCCTTGAGCTCGCCTGTCTCCCCGGAAATTGGTAGATCGAGCTTTGATGTGAGCCGACACATCGGTCTTGTTCCTGTGTTTCGGGAAAATGAGGTAGACGCCTACTTTTCCATTTTCGAGCGCATTGCTATGACATTGAACTGGCCCAAACACCTTTGGTCACTGTTACTGCAATGTAAGCTTGTGGGTAAGGCGCAGGAGGTTTGTTCGGCTCTCGCGTTAGAGCAGAGCCTGGATTACGACATTGTGAAGGCTACTGTGCTTCGCGCTTATGAGTTAGTGCCGGAAGCTTATCGGCAGAACTTTCGAAATCTTCCCAAATCCGCCAGCCAAACATACGTGGAGTTCGCACGCGAGAAAGCCGTCTTATTTGATAAGTGGTGCGGCGCTAGTGGTGTGTTTCGACTTCGCCTCTCGGTTTTCCCTTTTGATACCTTTGCCTCGGCTTGGTGTTTCGTGTTTCACTAGGTGTGTAGGGAGTGTCTGCCTTTTTGTTTATTCATTAACGTGGGGATTATTGTTTGTTTGGTCAGGGAGATAGATTTAGGCATTGTTGTTTCGTTTCACCATTTTCTTTGTGTTCACTTAGGTAGCTCAGCTTGGGTTACTCGGTAGATGTGTTTTTGTTTGTTTCTTTGGCCTTTGTCACTCCTGACGTTCGTTACACCTAGTGTTTGTATTGTTTGTGGAAAAACTATAAAAAAAAAAACTATAAAAAAAGACTCCCTCTGTGTCCCGTGTTCCCTTCTCCTAGCCCTAGTTGTCCTGTCCTCCCCAATCCCTCCTTCCCTTTCACTTTGTTGCGGTCCAACCCTAGACTGGATCGTAACACTTGTCTCTTGTATTTAGTCCTAGTCTCAATCAGTCTTGTCAAATCTGTCATTGTAGTGACTCGTTAATGTCCAAGCGTGTCTCTCCTTGGATTATTAAAACCCCTGTTTACCCGACTTCCTGGCTGTTCTCGTCTGCTTCCCGGCTCGCCGTCTCCGAACGTGACAGAATGACAGATCTCTCTCACACGCTCAGCGCTGCCAGGGAGGATCTCACCCTGGACGAAGAGGTCATTTGGTGGACCAATATGCTGGAACTTCAGGGGGATCCAGTGGCCCGCCCGCTAGTGGAGAGGTGTTGGGTGCTCCTGAAAAGGAGGTATGACATTCGTGAGGAGCAGCTGCGTGCAAAGGTGGGAGAACACCTTAACACGAACATCACCAGCGATCGGCACCCGAATCTCGGAAAAACAAAAACCAGAAAATACGTCTCAAAACCAATCCGCTGGGAAACCACAACACTACCTCAGTTCCTACCTTGACTCACCTCACCGCAAGTTCAAACAGATATTTATTTTCACTAAAAGAACACAAAACTAAGACGACACAGATTAAACACTGCTACAAATATACTGGGAAGTTGGTTTAATATCTGACTGTCGCGACCCAATCGCATGGAAACGTAGTTCATCAATTTGGAAAAAATGTTCCGCCTAAATTAGGGAAAAATAAATTGTGCAAGAAGTGATTTAATAAAGATGTTTTGAAAATTTCAAAGATCATATATTTAATGTGCACTTTGATGAAGCTTGCTTATGTCAAAGCTGCTCCACGCTTTATTAATGTTAGTTAAACTTGCCTGTAAAAATTAGGCATGTCGCGATCGGCACAGGGAAGCAGGCGAAGGAAGCCGTGGATACGAAAAAGGGATTTATTTGCGGAACATACGCAACGTTAATGACCGGATAGGGAATCCACACAGGGTAGATGAGGGGGCGTGGCACACGGGATGGTAGGACGAGCGGGGCATGACACATGAACGCAAAATTAAAGCGCTTAGGTAAGAATGTACGTTCAATAGCCTGCATAATGGATATGTTAATGGAAACATTTTTATTATAATAATGTGATTGTTTATATAGTTTTATATTGGATTGTGGTCAGAAATTGAGTTCCAGTCCGGTCCTGACTACTTCGCTTCATTTACTTAGCATGCTCCAAGTCAGTCATATAATAATTCAACGTATCAGACAAAACAAAAAACCTCTTCCTTGAAATTTTTCACAAATTTTGAGCTTCATTGGTTTTGATTAAAAGTCGAAATGTTATTATATGGCAACCAAGTCTGCATTATAGACTAATTAACCCTTTGCCCTTGAATAGATAATTATAAGTATCAAGTAGCCTATTGAAAGACCTTTTTTAACACGTGCATTTTTAACCTGACGCGGTGTAAAAGTGCATACATAGAACGTGAAAAGTTGAACTTATGAAACATAGTTTGAATTATTTAAGAAATCACATTTGCATCATATAAAATAATATTTTATAATAATGACGTCATTACGAAATACAATTTAAATATTATACTCAGAACATAAACGATATTAAGAAAGATAATACCCTTTATTATTTAAAAATAAAAGGACAAATCATTGAAATTCTTATTTATTCATTTATATATATATATATATATATATATATATATATATATATATATATATATATATATATATATATATACTTATTTCATTTTACGGCGTTCATTATAAACTTCTTACAAATTTTGTTTACCCTGGAATGCACCAATAGCTTTTGATTGCGGGAAAGTGAGATCCGATTACAAGCGGTCAGTCGAGACGCAAGCAGAGACGTATGTTAATACCCGGTGGGAACAGGGCCTACATCTTGTGGTCAAAACATGCATTATATTTTATGTCATGGACGGCACTTTGTAATAAAAATGATCATGATCTAGACGCAGGGATTGAGTAGGGACGTTTTCAGTAGGGACGATTCAGAATGCTCGCGAGGATGGATGCGGATAGATATCATGTCCCCGTGCATCTCGCTCGTTTAATGGTTCCGTAAGCTTGTTGTTCCCCCGGACTCGCTTTACTGTAACACCGCAGTTACTCGTTCGTCCTTCTAGTTCTAGTATCTAGTTCGGTCTCGCTGGACAGTCAGTCAAGTTATGTACAGAAGTATCTCAAGGTAGGAAATGTAGCCCCGATCAAAGGTATAAAGTAAAATTTATTGTAACGTTGTATCATCATATATAGTTTAAGCACTTAACTTCATTAAGTCGCTCTATTATGTCTATATGCCGTATGACTGATTAATATATTAACTTCGCAGGACAGTGAAAGCCGAGGCTGCACTATGCTCCGCATATGTCCATTCCACCCCGCAGCGGGGTGATGTGTGCGGTGGACGGCTATCGGCGCACGACGACATGCCGCAGCCTTTCACCCAGTTAGTCCAAGGTCGGCTCCGCAGGCTGATGTCCGTCAGCTCGATGAGCACCGGGTGCGCAGGGGGACGTCCGATCGGCGCTTTCCCGGTCCTGCTTGGGGACCTGCAGCCTATCCACCGGCATGTGTACGAGGCGAACCTGCGAAACAGCGTGAGGTGCCATGTGAAGTAGGTGTGATATCCCCATCATATGCATCATTAAACATCATTAGACAGATCTCTAAAACTGGATTTTTTTCAGTTTTGGGGTGAACTCATAACTGCCTATGATAAAACTGCGACACACTGATTTGCTGATAAGTTTCTGATTTACTGAGTAGCATCGATTTACTGGGTGACTAATGAATTAGTGATTTTTTTTCCTTTGAATTACCCATGCAACCTGGTGAAATTTCTGCTTTCTTTTTTCTAAACAGTGACAAATTGAGTTATGGTTCTACAATCCTTGCAGGCACGTTCTCACCCGCTGCTGGTTTTTTTTCTACCTCTTCCCTGGTGTTTCTGATAGGTACATGGAGTGTGCAGAGAAGGTGCGAAAGGGAGGTGGTGATAATGCAATAGCTCGCCATACTCAAAGGAACAAGAAACTGCTAGTGAGGGACCGACTCGGCCTGCTGCTGGATGGGAAGGACTTTCTGGAGCTCTCCCCCTTTGCCGGCCTGGGCCTGCCCTATGGGGACATCCCCTCAGCTGGCTGCGTAACTGGTAACGTTCATCTTGGGGCAAGTCTCGCTATATACCTGGACGTAGACATGAAGGCATGGAGACTATACTACGTCTTATAAATATTTTAAATTTAATTATGAAATTTAGACACTTCTAATCTGACCATCCATCTAACATTAGAATAAATGTAAGTCGATTTACCTAAGCCGGTTTCAGTTAACAAAAAATCCTAGTTAAAAAACTTATCTGATAAGGCATCATTTACTAAGAAGTTCATTCATATTCATTGTTGAAAAAATCATGGGAGGTGGCTTCAAGTACCCAAGCTTGCAACACTAAACAGAGTGAAGCCTTTGGAATTTAAAAATTAAGTAATTGGAAAAAAAAGTGATTCATTGTATTGATAGAATTCAATTTCTAAATCTTGCATTGCATGTCCATAGTTCAGTACTGAAAACGGATACCTTTGTTGTTCTGCGTGCCTCCGGAAGGCATTGGGAAGGTCTGCGGCCTGTGGTGCGTGTTCATTGCCAACGATGCCACGGTGAAGGGGGGCACGGCGTACCCCATCACAGTGAAGAAGCAGCTCCGAGCTCAGGAGGTGGCCATCCAGAACCGCCTGCCCTGCATCTATTTGGTCGACAGCGGGGGTGCCTTCCTACCTCTTCAGGTACCGAAGGGCCACGGCAAATTTCTGCATTTGTTGTTTGCTGTGGTTCCTTTATACTGCACTTCTTAGAGGATGGTGACTTTGTATTTATTTACCAGTCAGACATCTTTCCTGACAAAAACCACGGCGGCCGGACTTTTTACAACGAAGCACTGATGTCTGCCATGAAGGTCCCGCAGGTACAGTTACAATCAGCATGTCTGTATCTGTGTGTTTACATGCATGTGAATAATGATATATTGATTTATTTAAAATCTTTATCCACTGTGAATTGCTGCTTCATAGCTCCAGGGTTATCTGTTTTGTTCCGGCCCCTGCCCTGTCTGACGTCTCCTCATTCTCCCCGTGTTTATGTGGGTTTTCTGGAGGTCGTCTTTTGTGAATTGGGATTTCTAAATGGCCCCTTAGTATGTACATGCGTGTGTGCCATGTGAGGGACTGGCCTTGTGTCGAGGGCGTGCCCTGTTTCACACTCTGTACTTCCCGTGTTGTGTGAGCTGCCCTTTTAATGTGTGTCTGTGATCTGCAGGTAGCTGTAGTTTGTGGGTCCTGCACAGCAGGTGGCGCCTACGTTCCCACTATGGCTGAGGAGGCTGTCATGGTGCACAGGATCGGGACCGTTTTCTTAGGGGGGCCGCCGCTAGTTAAGGCAGCCACCGGTGAGGAGGTTTCTCCAGAGGATCTGGGAGGGGCCCGTTTGCATGCTGAGTAAGTGAACATCCGGAACATTCATCACAGGCACAAAGCCTTTGCTGTGTCTTCATACTCAGTTTAAATTTAAAGAATTTATTTATCTGTGTTTGTTTCTTTGTTTAGAAACACAAGTACAATCAGTTTTGTTGTTTTGACCAACCAGGGATCTTCATCCTCTCCTCTCCTCCCCTCTGTCTATCTTCCATTTCTCAGCATTTTTTTTTCTGTGATCCTGTGCCTTTAAACTGTGCTCCCAGCCTATTATATAGCCTCTATCAAGCCAACATGTTATATAATTGGATTTTGAGGGATTTAATATTTGTGAAGTGACCCAATCACATCAAAGCATGTAGTTTACATTATACAGGGACACACCAACACCCTACACAAGAGTTTGCTGTCACAAAAAACTTTTATAAAGTTACTGTATAGAACACATGCATGCTGAGTTCTTAGCAAATCATGCCAGTTAAATTCTCTGATTTATATCCACCGGATTATGAGCTTTTTAACAGAGACCCCGATAGGGCATGCATATATTAGTCATACTGGATAAATACATTTCTACTAAAAGGTTTTGTTCAAATGAAGAGGAAATCTGAGGCCTTAGCGATAATTTGTGATATTCCAGAGTGAGTGGCTGCGTGGACCACTTTGCCCAAGAGGAGACTGAAGCTTACGAATGTACCAGAAACATCATCTCCACGCTTAATTATGAGCTTCCCGGTGACAATGACGTCAGCGTGGAGCAACCACTTTACTGTGCGGAGGAGCTGAGAGGTTTGGCTCCGAAAGATTACAGCCACTGCTTGGATGTCCGGCTGGTATGTAAATGGTGTACCAGTCTCACACAGACGACACAGGAAGGCAGTACACTGATGTTTCAAAACACTCCTCCTGTCACGTGTAGATTCTGAGTCGCCTGACTGATGGCAGCAGGTTTCAGGAATTCAAAGCTCGCTACGGAACGACGCTCATTGTTGGATTTGGCAGAATTGAAGGGTAAGATCTATAGGCTATGCCACCTGCATCACCCTGTCTAGAAAGAGCCACATAAGTACAAATATTTATTTGCAAAATGAAAGCGGGAATGTATATAATAGCATTAGCTGTCCTGTAGCTTTTACATGTGGCTGAGTGAGTCTGTCTGTAATAGGTGAGAGCATCTTCTTCAGTACATAGGGGACTGATGCATTTGGGGTGCAGTACCTTTCATTCCTAGAGTTTTAGATGGAGCCGTTTCATGATTCGTGTGATGTTCTTTGCTGGAGGGACGGTCTGCACATTGAGTGCAGTTGCCAGTTTTGTGTTTATTTGCATAGAAATTCTACAGCTCATGAATTCATCACTAATTACAGGAATAATGCTAATTAAATGTTTACAGGCAGACTTTATTTTACATCATTATCTGCTGGTTAAATGTACCAGTTAATTTGTTCGGTAAAATAGATAATTATTTAAAATGTTTTTTTTTCTCATTTGGACATGTACCTTACTGTTATAACACTTAAGTAGTCAAAGAAAATAACTGTACAGTTGCTTAGGAAAATAAACCCAATTTAACATTAGAACACATGCATATGAAGAGTAACACAATTAAAAACGAACAAGAATATTGTTAGTTGGATGGCTGGATGAACACCGCTTCAGTTCCCAAATCTCTCCTTAGGGGCACCCCTGCCATTCCATGTATTCCTTAAATTTCACTATAGCTCAATTAATCAATCAATTGATCAATTAAATTAGTTGTTAGTTAATAAATCTGCGGTATTGATTATCCAAACATGGAGTGCTAGTGGTCTAGTTAAAAAACACTTTATGAATGTCTCTTAACCAATGAATTCAGGTGTTTCATTCAGACCCATTGCCACAGGTGAATAAATCAAGCACCTAGCCTTGCAGTCAAGTTTACAAACATTTGTGAAAGAATGGGTCATTCTAAAGAGCTCAGTGAATTCAAGCGTGGTACTGTCATAGGATGCAACTATTGCAATAAGTCAATTTGTGAAAATTCTTCCCTGCTAGATATTCCACAGTCAGCTGTAAATGGTATTATTGCAAAGTGGAAGCATTTAGGAATAACAGAAACACAGCCACGAAGTGGGAGACCACGTAGAGTTACAGAGCAATTCCAGCAAATACGGGGGTCATTTTAGGTGGGGTTTTGAAATCGCTAAGCTGACACACTTTGGCAGCTACAATATTATAGTTTTATACCAACCTGAAGCTCATTTAAACATGACTTTGTCTGCCTAAGACTTTCACACAGTACTGTATTTTCATGTATTTATTTGAATTCTCAAACATTTTAGACAACATTGAGATTTTTTTTTATTATAAATACCCTCTGTAACAGAAAACATGTACATTGGAAAAAAAATAACAGCTCTGTGCTGGCTTTCTTTTATTAAAAAAAGTTTCCTTTGACCAGCTGGTTGCTGTGGTGCAGGAATGTTCTGATGTGACGAGTTTATTCCACCCTAGATGGAATAAAGAGAATAGAGTAAGGAGGAATAGACAGAAAAGGATTAGGCAGAGAATTCAGTGACCATTTATTATCTAACCAAACTGTGATGTTTACTATCCAAAATTTACAAGTCAAACTCTTGAAAAAGCTGTGTGTAAAATTTATGATTTTTAATTTTAATTCATTTTCCGCCCCAGACATCTCATTGGCATTGTTGCAAACAATGGAGAGCTGAGGTATGAAGCAGCGCTGAAAGGAAGCCACTTTGTTCAGCTGTGCGACCAGCGAGATATTCCCATAATATTCCTGCAGAACACGCCTCCAGGTCTGGCCCACACTCTGACGGCAGCCCAGGTACTGCCCCCAATAATTTTACGATGTATTTACACCTTTGTTGGGTGCTCAGTAAATGCTGTGATTATCCATTTATTCAAGCAGTTCAGTTTAGGTCACAGCAGAACATCCTGACCCTATGACCTGAATAGACAAATGCCTCACAGCAAGTCCTTGGTTTTAAACCTCTATTTATTTCGGAAGCTTTCCACTTGTCTATTGCCCCTAACAGCCGGCTCTTTTCAGAGCAGCAGGTCCTGTAAATAGACTCCAGGTGCCTGAGCAGAAATAAATATTTTCAGATGAGAAATGTTTCCTTTACCTGGTGACTTTTCCTGGTTTGGCTTCTTTAGAAACAAATCCATTACAAATCCCAACTTCTATTTAAAATCTGATCTGGTGCCATTGCATACGACCAGCAGGTCTACCAGAGGTTTACCAATAAACCTCTTGTCTGAGTGCTTCTGCAAGGAAAGCACGATTTCTTTTTTCGCCCAGCGTAGCACGATTTCCAAATGCATCTTTCCCGACATGTTTGCCAAAACTCTAAAGTTTGCTAATACTGTAGTGAAACTGTGATTTCTGCTGCAGGCGGGGTTCAACACCAACCGGCTGAAGGCCCAGAGCTCTATGATCTCAGCCGTAGCGTGCTCCTCCACGCCAAAGATCACCGTGGTCATTGGAGGGTGTCATGGACCTGAGAGTTATGCCATGGTAGTAACGTTTATTATGAATCCATTATCAGTTTTTTTACACAGTAAATACCTTAAACATTAACTGTATACTCTAAGTAGACTCTCCCATCATCATGGACGCCTGTTGTCTGCTTTTATTTTAGTGTGGCAGATCCTTTGATCCCAACTTCTTATTCCTGTGGCCCAATGCCAGGGTGTCGCTGGTGGCACCTGGGCATTCTGGAGCTCTGCTTCAAGAGCAAGATGAGATCCAGAGCATCAATGACATGTGAGCCCTGATCCACCAGAAGTGCCTTTGGGATGTTTGTGTGAAAGCAGGACATCAAGATGTTAAGAGAAGATGTTAAGAGAATGTTACATGTATTGATGCAAATGTTCATTCTTTCTTTAGGTTAGATGAGGAAAGCTCTGCTTTCTTTTCAACTGGAAGACTTTGGGATGATGGTGTGATTCTGCCCCAAGACACTAGAAAGGTAAACCTTACTGAGCAAAACTCTTTCTGGAAGCCTGTCAGATTATTGCCCGACATAATGCCTCAACCCATACATAGGGTGTGTCCGAAATCGCGCACTTGTGCACTTTTGGTGCGCGATTTTAGGGCGTAGTGCGTTCACACTGACAACTAAGCCAAAATTCAGTGCACTGAAAGTACCCGGATGGTGCAGAATGATGGACACTACTCGCACTAAACGGACGCCATTTTGACTACGTAGCGGAAGGGGAGGGACTTTCGGCAAGTTTTCGTTGTTAAATTAAGGCGGACAACAACAGACACGTAAGCCCAAGCGGAGGCAACTGCTTCATATAAATCTAAGTAACGTTAATAAAATTATTTTACTGATGTATACTGCGGTGTGTAGCCTGTCACTCTCTGACAGTTATAGATAATTTTGAGTTTGCAATTTATATCGACTTAAAAGAGTTTGCACACGTAAATGTTAGCAGTTTTTTAGCCAGTTAGGCGGTAGTAGATAGGTTATATACACGCAAATAAAACCACAAGGAAATTCATTGTAAACAACACATGGCAGATATTTTGGCGCGCTGGAGAATAGCGATCAAATGCTAGTCCTTCACTTCCAGTAAGTGCAAAACGTTAGTGTTCCATTTAGGACAGCACTTACCCATGGTAGTGTGCACTACAGAAGGAAGTGCGCAGTGCGCACTACATCTCAGTGCACTGAGGCAAGTGCGCAATTTCGGACACACCCACAGTCTCATATTTCAGATTATAGCATGTGCTACGTCATCAACTGTCTATGGCCAGCAGATTGATCTGAAAGTCGGACCTGGTGGTGCTGAATACTGAGGATTGACACTTTTTTGGCACCGACCGAATTGCTTAGATACTATTGAGTATTGAAAAATGCCTGGTCATTCGCTGCCAAATTTTTGATAGCTAAGGGGTAAATGTCATCAAGCTGATATTAAACGTGCATTTTGTTTAAATCTTCCATGGAATTTGTTCGGTATAATGCGTGTTTTTTTGTGAATGGCAGACCTGCTTTAGTCATAATTACTAAGAGAATAATTTGGTAAACTATGATGAACTTATGGCGTAATATAGGCGAATGTCAATCACTCAAAGATTTTGTAGGTTGTTTATGACCAGTTAACCCTTAATGGGCTCATAGGCTACTGCAAACAAATGGATCTTTGTTTTTAAACCGCTACTGCTTTCCCATGATTTATGCAGTTTTGTGATTTATGTACAGTACGGGTAATGTGAGGCAGTAGGTGAAATGTTGGCAGGAAAAACAAATATATATGGGTTTTTTAAATAGGATAATGTGGAAGCATTGCCAAACAAAGATATAAATAAAACTAAAAATTTGTACTGTAATATAAACTTCTTTTTGTTAAAATAAATTTTATAGAATCGGTATCAAGAAAAAGTATTGTTCAGGAACCAATATCAATGTCTAGCTACAGTATCGGTATCAGTACTGGTATCAAGTTTCTGAATATCATCCAGCCCAGTTACCAGGGTGTCTTTTTAAGACACTGGAACACTTTAAAACGCACTTTAAAAGTAAGTTTACCAAACTTGCAGACATTTTGTATAGGAGGCAAACTGGAAGTGATAAAATTTTGAGATGGATCACCCAAAAGTTGAAGCAGCGGTGCATAGTGATAGTATAAAAGGGCAGATTCAGACACTTGATCCAGAAAGATCCTTATCCAGTGCAATAACTCAAAAGGTGTATTATACATGGCAGATCTTTTTCAAGCTATTGTAAGGGAGACAATCTGGACCTGTTCAGATTTTGAGCGAAATTGATGCTTGACGATCGATTTTGATGCTTAACCTTGTGAACAGGATAAACTCTGATATTATTACTCTATTTGATCTTTGATGGATATTAATGCCACTTCACAAAAACAATGTATGGATGAAAATATACATCTGAAAATCTGACACCTCCCCAAAAATTGAAACCGCAGCGATAGGTGGCAGCAGAGGACGTGAAATGTGGCTGACATTTAGTTATTCCAGTGGTATGTCTGTTACAGCTTTTACTCTTATGGCATGAAAAATGTTGGTCATAGTGTGAGTGAGAAATTGAATATAAATGTTTACACATATAAAGAATATAAACTATATATAAATGGAGGTCTTAAGACCTGGACATTAATGCATACATAGAGTAATACAGTTAACCATCTAATCAGTGGGGAAGGATTGTGCATGTAAGTGGAATGTGCAGAAAATGAATAGGTGTAGTTTCAGAGTTATGTGTCATGACTAAGATTGGGATAAATAACATGGGTTGAGTGTTAGAGTAGTAGGGAGTAGATGGGGGGGGGGGGGGGATTACAGGGCTGTCCGGGAATACATGGTAGTTCCGACAGCGTCTTTTCTAGCTATAATAAAAAAAACATGTGCTGCAAAAAAATCTATCCACTGGTTCATCAATACGTCAATGTAATTTTCTTTCATCCAGCGGAATATTTTTGGAAGTCTTAAACTAAAGTAGTGAAAAAGGATCACAGTGGCTGAAATGGGAACAAGGAAGAATGATTGTTTGAAATATTGTAGAGTAGGTCTGTCCAACCCTGCCTTTTGGGCAACATTAATTTTTAAGTTATTTAAATCTGGAGTCATTTTGTTGGGTAATTCAGTCAAGAATGTAAAAATCTGCAGAAAACTGTGCACCTCTTCCATATATCACAATAATAATCTAATCGTTGGTATTAATCACTTTTAGTGAGCTCAGATCATTGCTGGCTTTTTTAATAAGTAGCTGGTAAGCTTTGTCGTTCTTTGTTTTGATTTTTTGTGTGTTTTATCAGGTGTTGAGCAATTGTTTGAAGATTATTAAGCAACAAAACTACCAGACTTCCAAAGGAAGAGAATCTTCTCCAGTTCTACGGATGTAACTCTGCTTCTGTGCATCTGTACCAAGGTGCTGATTTCAGGTTTTTTTTTTGTTTTTATTTTTGTTTTTTAATCTGCACATGAAGTTTTATGAAAAGCATTATACAGCTTAATGACAAATTTAGGCTGCTTACCTTATATTTTACTTATTTACACCTTGTCTGTGATGTCCCAGTTTGATATCTTGTCAATGATAAATATACAGACAAATGTTCTTTTTCTTTCAGTGATGCAAAACACAAAGGCAAAGTTCATTGTTGCATCTATTTTTGACTTGAATTCTATTGAGAATCTGTGAAATTATATAGATACCAAAAAATATTACCACAATAAAATATTTTGCCATATTGCCCAGTCCTAACACCAACTAAAATTACCTTTTCAAAGCATAACATTTTGTTTGTTACTATATTTGTATTTATAATTTTGTAATTAAAGAATAATTTATGGACATTTTAACAACTTTTAAGGAAGGGTATAAATGCTTTTCCAAGGATCTGTATAATCTGACTGTGAATGTTGTCTGTTGATTGACTGACTTGCGCCTCGACAGACGTTTTTAGAAACAAGGCACCATTTTGGAAAACCAGTCTGTCCTTTTGACAAATAAAAGAGTAATTGATGACTGATTATATTAACAACAAAATGTTTGACATATTTTTATTATACATTATATTTGCAAAAATCTTTTCATTCTAGTATTTTAATGCCATATAGGACAGTGCCTTACAGTATGTTTGTCCCTTGACGTCCTATTTACCTTTAACAAACAACATAACAAATGAGAGCCTCGTCCCTTAAGGGGATTTTTGTCTCTAGCAGCTAAGAGTAAAGTTTAAATTTAAAAGTTTAAATGTCACCTTTAATCAGGGCAAACAGAATGTTTAATATTACTATCCTATAAATAAAAACATGTAGTTATTTCCACTCTTATTTAGGCAAGGAGAGTGTATGCTTCAGGCACCTGTAATGATATTTACATGCTCTTTAAGGTTTGTACATGCTGTGAAAGGTCACAGGGAAGGTGACCTCCACCTCTGCCCAGGCAGTCTCTCTCAGGTCTTTGGTGTTGAGAATCAGCAGATATCCTGGCCTCTGGGCGGCCCTGGGGTTCCCCGCGATGGTCAGCAAATCTCCTGCAGAGGCAACCAGTCAGCAGTATCACGCAGGGCTCTGCTAAACCCACTTTTGGCAGAAGCCTTACAGTCTGCATGCTTCCTGTCATTCTCCTTAGGCCTGTTTGGAGTCTGCGCAGACAGCGGCCTGGGGGGGGGGGGTAGGAGTCTGCGTCCTGCCACACCCAGGCCTCCTTCGTTTTCACGTTTAGTTTACATATCTGGGAATCGACAAGAAAGGAAAACTGCTTTGACGACCTTTAGCATCGCTATTTTAGAAACACACGGGCATTCTTGAGCACGGTTGCTGTGCTCACCCTGCCTGGGATGATGTGGTTGAGGCCAAGTCCGTAGGCGTAAGTGTAGTCCTTTCCACAGAAATTACGGTAGTTATTCTGTGGGAATTCAAATGCTTTGGAAGAAAGATACATTTCCCTAAGACTAATTCTTATTGTGAGCTCATTAGCGTATATCACCAGTCAATCAACATAGGCTATAAGAGTGCTACAGAACATGACAAAAGATGTACATGTATGCATGTTCTGAATGAATTCATTTTTAGAAAAAACGCATACTGTAAGTACCCTGACGTGGGCCAGAGAACAGAACCTCTGGTTCTAACCAAATGGTTCCATCACTGCATAAGACTGCAGTGGCTGTGGAGTAGGGCAGAGTAATCAGATTCTTCTCCTTTGCTCTCTAGGATTGTTGTTTACTGTCCTGTGCGTGGTAATGAAAATGAAAATCTTACTCTGTATGTTCCGTCTGGGCACAGTTGACACAGATCAAACAAAAGACATATCAAAGACAGACTGTGCAATGTAAACATATAAACATTTAGGAACAGGAGATGTGTGTATGTGTGTTTGTGTATGATGATGATACAGATATGAGAAAAAGACATTCCTCCAGTAGAGAGAGATAAGTTGTGCAAAGTCTGCAGTATTGTGTGTGTGTGTGTGTGTGTGTGTGTGTGTTGGGGGCTTACACCATTCAGCGGTCACAGGAAGATTGTGGGATGGGACATGCCAATTTCACTGACACCGTTTTCCCATGTATCTATCGTTCTGAAGTGTTATTCTGTCATCAAGAATGTGAGACTTGGAGAACATCGACTCACCCAGTTCTCTTCGGTGGGTACAATGTATCGGCGCACTTGAGGCTGGGGGGCCACCATGGCAAATTTTTTAACCACCTCCCTGTTTTTGCGGAGATTCACCAGGTAGAGGTACCGTAGTTACAGACAAAATGAAATCTACAGTCCAGCACAACGGAGACAATAGTGATTGTAATAAAATGGTAGTTAATTTTTATCACAAAATAATTACATATAGACAATCCTCACCCCTTCCAGGTACATACTGTAAGTCAATAACAATGAATCCTTGGTCCTCATAGCAGTTGATGTGTGATGGAAGAGGTTGAAGGCAGATGTTCTGAATTTATAATCTTTATATTCACCTGGCATTTATGACTGTGTGTGTGTGTGTATGTGTATATATATATATATATATATATATATATATATATATATATATAACAGAATGGAATTATGATGCATCTAAATTGATGTTTCTTCGAATAATTATTGCACTTACACGCATGTTTTCATTGGACTCAAAACAATCCATGTAGTTGGTTTCCCGTATTACCCAGGCACACAGGAATTTTAGCAGGTTGATCTTAACTGGAGTCTCAACAAAAATAGTTTTCAGTGATTCCAAAACTGGATTTGAACAAATACTTGACCAAAGAAATCATTAATCGCTAAACAAGTCCTACTAACCTGCCTACAGTTAATCAGCTATGAGATGTAATTTAGCTACATTCTTGTGTTATAAAGGGGATTCATTTGAGAGAAGCATCATTTTCATTAGTTAGCTGTCAAGCTTGTGCCGTAACTCAGCTTCTTGGACAAATCACACCATCACAAAGAATTTGAACGAACCTATATGGACACATAAAGGCTTAAAGCGCTCGCTGCTAAGAAATTGCACAATGACTTCTGCTTTCTGAAATGGATCAGACTTATCCGTGAATGAGGGAGTAAGTGAGAGTCAGCCATTCAGAACATGAAACGCGATGAAGTTTTTACCGGAATTATAGTAACATAAAGTACAACTACTTCATTACTGTACTTTTTCTGAATTTGTACTTGAGAATTTTAAGTTGTTGCGACTTTTACTTTCAAGTCACTACATTTCTGAGCCATATAATGAGTTCTTATTCATACACATTCTGCACCATCATCCTTACTCACCCAATTAAAAAAAACTATTATTGGCCTGCACGATTCTGGATAAAATATATGACTCATACGACTATGTCACTCAGAATCTGTAATGTGATTTTCACTCACGATTCTTCAGCAGTATATTTTTAAATTATTATTATTATTATTGTTGTTGTTTTTCATAACATATTGTCCTCATGAAGACAGAACAAACAATATGTAGATTATGTAAGTCGTATTAGTAACATATCGAAATCGGGAGCCAGTATTTAAAGTTAGCAGCACTAGAGCTACTATTGAAATAATGATGGTAACACCGCGGTTAAGTTAGCATCGTATTCAATAAAAAGTTTTCCGGCTTTAATAACTTTTAATAACTTTAATAACGGAAGTAAGATGGAAGGTTTTTAATGACCAGTACACAGACGATGCACACCGATTATTTTTGCTTTTCAAGTCATTTCGTAATTTGTGCAGAATCTCGTTAATAGCTATGAAAATGTGTCGTTTGAGCTGTAATGATCGAAGTACTGGTTTAACATTTTGGATTTATAGCAACTGTTGCACACCCCTTAATTGGTATTCCAAATTGCATTACAGGCGAAGTTTATGAGAGTATGCTTTGAATAGCGGACTGTGGGAGACTATGCAAAGTTTTTCGGTTTTCAGATTATGTATTTACATTACACTTTTTATTACTAATTACTCTCTGTCCATTCATTGTGCGTTGGAGGACATTAAATGGCTATTGACTCTGAAACTAAATACAAGTGACAGATCTAACAAAGTGTGCTTTAATCGGTGGACGATGGGGGACAATGCATCCCCTTTGGATTTTCAGGAACACCTATAGATAGATATTAATATTTTCCCAAAGAGTCCATTCATAGATGATCATGTTTAGTTTTAGAGCTATGAATGTGTTTGTATTTTGCCCCATTTAAGCATATATAAGCCAAAAACCTAAGAGGTGTGCATTGTCCCACACCTACCACAGATCAAAGCGAACTTTACAGAACATGCCTGCCTCATTTGTTTTTAGAGTTCTTAACCCCTTAGTGTATTGCCCCAATGTGATATTATATGGACATAATATAATTAATAATTATTACAAAATTACCCTGAAAATCCAAAGGGTGTGCATTGTCCCCCAGAGTCCACTGTTCAAAGCACACTTGACACAACATGCCTGTTTCATTTGGTTTTAGAGCTATGTATTGCCTCAGTGGCATATAATATGCATATAATGTAATAACTAATAACTATTACAGGCAAAAATAAGCTGTAAATCCAGTGGGTGTGCATTGTTCTTTAGAGTCCACTGTTCAAAGCACACTTTACTAGGTGTGTCTATCTTGTTTAGTTTATGTTCTGTTAACCCATTAGTGTATTGGCCCATTGCACATTAAATGGATACAATATGATAATCAATAACTAGTACAGAGAAAAATAAGCTGAAAATCCAAGGGGTGTGCATTGTTCCCTGGGGTCCACTGATGCAAACACACGTCACTAGATGTGCCTGTCTTGTCCTGCACACAAGCACCAAGATATACAGGTAACATAAATGTTAAAATATAGAACCAGCTGCTGTGTCTTCTAAGTCAGTGTCTCTCAAACTAGTCCTCAGTGAGTCCCACGTTTTTGCTCCCTCCCAGCTCCCGGTAAAGCTGGCCTGTCATGGCGATCCCTGAGGACCGGGTTCAGAAATCCTGTCCTGCAGTGTTTTGTTGGTTCGTGTTATAGCTATGCACTTGGGTAGCACTGAAACTGCACACTCTCTCAGCAGTGAGTGTGTAGTTAAGTGCCAAAATTAAGCAGCCCTGCATGCCTGCTCTTCTCTAAGACCAATATAGCAATGATCTGATATTTTAGGACAGTGAAGACCTGTGCAGTGACAGAGAAATCTTCTCATTAGCTTGGATAGCATGTTAGCAGCCACTAAGCAGCAATGATGAAAATAACAGACCAAGAGAAGATGTTTTTACATGGGTCCGGATCGGCAACGGTGCCAAACTCTGTCATTACCACCCAATTCTCTGTCATGGCACGAGAGTAGGCATCTGTTCCTAAAAATCTAAAATGACATAAAACTTGGTTAATTGCACTGTTGGAAATGCATTCATTAAAAATAATCAAAATATGCACAGGATATTAATAATGGATTTTCATTAAATAACGCTACTTTCAAATATCTTTTAAAGACGTGAGTAAAATATTCTAACTGATATTAAATATAGCACATAGTTATGTAATAATTTAATAATAATTCTTTTACTTTTCTTCATACCTTTGGCATTAAAACCCATAACATTTTTATTCTGTGGACAGTGTGCGCCCACTGGTTATGAAGGCAGGGGACGTTTGGGACAGGAATGTGACACTAATTGGATGCATCCTGCCTCTGTTCATATCAAATAACCCTAATTTCACAATCAATTCATAACCTGGACAGTGGACAGTGAATATGAAAATATCTATAACTATAACTCAACATGTTTAACTTTTTTTCTATCATTAGGATGATGTACGTCTGTTTTATACTGTATGTAGGTTATTTAACAATTTATCCTGTTTGCTCATTGTAGTGTTGTGTTATATATATCTGATAATGTGATCAACACCGACTCTGACATTCCCTTTCATTTTCATGAGTTATTAGGTACTTTTCATTATTCTATATACTTCACCATCTCTTTTTTATTTAATCTCCAAAATAAACAAATATCCTAAAATCGCATTATGATGAGGTTAAAATTTGTACTTGCAATTGTAGGTAACTTTGCCATTTTTGAAGTCAAACTTGTTTATAAGGGCCTGTCTATCAACGAGGTGTGGAAGCGGCTCCCCCCCCCCCACTTCGAATAAGCCGGGATCGAGACGGAGTAGCCCTCCCCCCAGCCTCGGGTGGAATGGTTCCTGGAAAGACACAGCAGCCTTGCTTAAAGTACCAGTTGTGCTGGGGCCAGAGGGTCACAGGGCAAGAGAAACCAGAGCCTCTGCTCACTTATTTAACACTTACAGATTTACCAATTCAGTTTAAAGAACCTAGTGAAAAGCAATGCAAGGGGTAATGTATCCCCTAGCTGACCTGTGACCTGAGTGGGAATAGGCTGTGGCAGCTCCTGGCAGCTCGATGCTGCAGTTAAAGAAAAAGAACAGCGTGGTTCTTATATCTCATAACTCCATCTGACTCATTAACCAAACAGCAAAAAAACATTAGGGTAAATGAAGCTACTTGGCTTTTTAATTGATCTATTAAGGCATACGGGCTAATTATCAATTATTCAAATAATTACAGGTTATGCTGTCTGAAGTCCTGCTTCATCTGGTTGAAATGAAAACATCAAACTTAATGATCGAACTTAGGATGCAAAACATGGTGCAGTAGGTTACAAGATTGATTAAAATGTATGGTAAGTTCCCTGCTTCAAATAATTTCTGTTTGTGACTGCTGATGGTAGTGAAACATTTTCAGTTCAGATGTTTCTGTGGTATCAGACCAGTAATTCCATAGTTAAAGCATATAAACCATGCATGAAGCGGAGGGGTACTCACCGGCTAGCCATTTTGCATGAAGAACAATCCACTTTTTGCATTTGGGGGGAAACACTGAGAATTCAGGGAGGTCGCTTCCCAAACACAGCAGCTCAGAGTGAAAGATGTTTCTCAGCCAATCAAATCCCTTAGTCCCTGTGGAACAACAATCCCTTTGAGTCCTAAGGTTTTTCCATTGGTGTTTGGCTTTACGATAATGGCTTTCAACAGCGTTCTCCCAAATGAGAACGGTGCCTGTACTGACAGCAGCACTACATCTCAACACTAACTTGAGCAAAATGCAAAATTAGTTTCATCCTTGTTTGTGTTAAAAAGTACAGACTGTATTCCCTTACAGCTATGCTGGTTAATGACCATCTTAAATTTGCATGTTAGCTAAATCACTATTAATATTATTGATTATTATTAGCTAATAGTAAAAAATTGGGAATTTATTTAGGTATTATCAAGTTGGGACACAAATCAAAAACAAAGAGCGTATAAATGTTAATGGATAGTATTGTTGCACTGTCCCTTATTACAAATGGTGAAGAAGGGAAACTCATTATGATTTTACAAGTATACTGCTCTAATGGGGGGCTGCTTTCCCTTTTCTTGATAGTGATGTGATTAATGAGACTGATTTTGTCCAGTCATTATCAGTTGAATGCAAGTGCTGGCCAAGGTCAGACAAACTTGTAATTAATCACTTTTTTGTTCAGATCCATCCTAATTATGTTGTTCAAGATCCAAGAGAAAGTAATTACCTTATAATTGAAACAGAAAGAAGGCAATGTTGCAGTTTCATAGGTTTTGCCGGAATTTAATTGAGATGTACACTCACTGGCCACTTTATTAGGTACAAGTTGTTACTAGTGATTTGGGCCCCCTTTTGCCTTCGAACTGTCTTAATTCTCCATGGCGTAGATTCAACAAGATGCTTGAAACATTTCTCAGAGCCTTTGGTTCATCTTGACATGATGGCATCACACAGTCGCTGCAGATTTGTCGGCTTTATGTTGTCGGCTTTCGTGATGCGAATCTCCCGTTCCACCACATCCCATAGATGCTCTATTGAATTGAGATCTGGTGACTGTGGAGGACATTTGAGTACAGTAAACACATTGTCATGTTCAAGAAACTAGTCTGAGATGATATGAGCTTTGTGACATGGTCTGCTATCCTGCTGGAACTACCCATTAGAAGCTGGGTACACTGGCCAAAGGGATGGACAGGGTCAGCAGCAATGCTCAGGTAGACTGTGGCATTTAAACAATGCTCAGTTGGTACCAAGGGGCCCAAAGTGTGCCACCATACCTTCACACCACCAGCAGCCTAAATTGTTGATACAGCCTGATTGTGGATTCATGCTACCCTACCATCTGAATGTTGTGGCATAAGTCGAGACTCATCTGACCAGGCAACATTTTTCCAGTCTTCTATTGTCCGATTTTTGTGAGTCTGTGCCCACTGTAGCCTGTTTCCTGTTCTTACCTGACAGGAGTGGCACCCGGTGTGGTCTTCTGCTGCTGCAGCCCATTTGCTTAAAGGTAAAAGAGTGAGTGAAAGTAATTAATTGTCCTTGTTGACACACCACAGCACAGCAACAACAATGTGTCCTCTGCATTTAACCCATATGTAGCAATAGCAGTGGGCAGTTAATTCAGCACCTGGGGAGCAGTGTGTGGGGACAGTACCGCAGTGGTACTTTGCTGGTCAGGGATTCAAACCAGCAACATTTCAATCACAAGCACACTTCCCTGGCCATTAGGCCACCACTGCCCCTAGGTTCAGCATGTTATGTATTCAGACACTGTTCTGCATACCTTGTTTGTAACTAGTGCTTATTTCAGTTACTGTTGCCTTTCTGTCAGCTTGATCCAGCCAGTCTAGCCTTTCCTTTCTGACCTTTGTCATCAACAAGTCATTTTCGCCCAGAGATCCACTGCCTGCTGGGTGTTTTATCTTTTTCAGCCCATTCTCTGTAAACCCTAGACATGGTTGTGCATGAAAATCCCAATAAGTCAGCAGTTTCTGAAATACTCATACCAGCCCGGCTGGCACCAGTGACCATGCCGCATTTCAAAGCCACTCAAATCACCTTTCTTTCCCATTCTGGTGTTTGATGTGAACATTAACTGAAGCTCCTGACCTGTGTATTTCATACCTTGTGTTGTTAATATATGATCAGCTGATTAGATATTTGCTTCAATGAGTATTTGAAAAAGTATACTTAATAAAGTAGCCAGTGACTGTATGTTGCCACATGAAATGAGACAAATGACAAGCAATTTTAAATCAATAATTAGGAAGAGCTTTTAGCTGATAAAGTATGTGTAGTTTTATGCTTAAATGTAAATTAAAATTTACAATGTTTTGGGAGGACACAGTACCAATAGAGCTCTATTTGTAAGTACCACTTTGTCTACATCCATTGTCATCACAGTGCATTGTCTAGAAAAACTCTTGTAAAGTACGGGGAAGGGTAAGGGACACATTTTAAAAGACATGTTTGCATATTCCACAAACTGCTTCAGCAGTTCATCCTTCTTACTGTAACAGAGTTCAAAGACACTGAGGCTGGGAGTGGGACAGGAGTTCCTTATGTTCCTGGGGTCAGGCACTTAACAGCACAGGAAACATTAAATAACTGCTAAATGATTCTTATGCGTAACAGGTCATGTGAAGTGCATGAGATGGGTATATCATTTACAATGGGCTTAATGTAGACAACAGCTCAGTACATCCATCCATGCAACCCCTAACCCTAGGGGAGACACTCTTTGAGAACATTAACATGAATATATGGGGCCATTACAAATGAGTAATTCATTAATTACTCAATAAATTAAGCAATATATCCTGGTAGTTTTTGCGAATGTGTCATGCAGCACACTGAAGAATACCAATTAAGCAATGTATTTGTGAATGGTGTAGTTGAGTGTAATCAGCTTCTGAAATTTTGATATATTTGGTTTAGTCAGACATATCAGCGGCATTGACTGGCAGGGCTACTATCAAGGGAGCTACTTTCAAAAGAGCTAGCAACAATAGAACTAGATGATGTCATATCTTGTTATGAGATCATTTCCATGACATAACATTATACTTTCTCATTATGAGACACATATCACATTATAATGAGATATCTCGGTATAATGAGAAACATGAAAATTTTCATTTTCTTATGATGGTAGCAATACACTACCATAGATATGTGTGTACAGGACAAAATGACAAAATATGAAAAAGTATCAATGACAAGTATAAGCACAGCTACAATTATATTTTACATGTTTTTTCTTGTATGATTATGGCCACATTCACACCAAAAAAAACACTTTACTGGAAAAGCCTATAGGAAAACTAACTTTCACATGAACTTTACATTATACCATACATAACATATGCGTTTAGTAGGAAATACTATTTATGTTTATTGCTTGTTTTTATATTGATTTTATATTACTCCAATTAAAGATATGCATGATTTCTCCACATTCATCCATCAAATTTCTGTAACTGCTTGTCCTATTCAGGGTCCAGAGACTGTCGACAATAAGGCAGGGAACAACCAATCATCACAGGGCACACTCGCACGCCATTAATAAGGGGAATCTGTTTCATTTCTGCATATTGATTTTAAAACTTAACCAATGAATGAGCCAATGAAACAGAACCAATAATATTCACTTTAAAGGTTTACTTTGTGTTGTGTAAAATAAAACCAAATACACAGAATTGACAGCATAGTAACAATGTTCTTTCACACATCATAAACTTAACATTTCAAAATTATGGGGTGGGGAGTCGCGCCTTTCAAAAAATTGTCTCTTTAAGAGGCAACAAAAAATAGACAAACAAAGCTGGCAACAAAGAATAGCCAAAAGTATTGCATAAAGCTATTCCCGTTTGCCCAAATATACAGCTACCATGGACTGGTTCATCAAATAACTAAATAGCACCTGATTGTGAAATTCATACAACATTTTTGGAAATAAAGTAACAATTCTTATCCTGTGCAGATACCAAGTAATTGTAGCATACCCAGCATTTATCCTTCACCATTTCAAAAAAAGGGTGATAAAATTACGCATTAAGAAAATAACAGAAAATAAGTTATTGTACACAAATGTGTCAAGTACCATATTGTGTATCAAATGTCCAAGGTTAGGGTTAACTTCGGGTTATGTTTAAATAATGAAAGTCATGCATACTAAATATCGTCTTACAGTTTCCTTCATTTAGTTGATGGGTCTTCAAAAATAAAATGCAGTTCGCAAGGAGCAGAAAGACTTCAGTTGTGAACACTGAACGCTTTCGTTTTCTTTATATGTAGTAGCATTGGCGGCTTGATCTTTGGCTTGTCCGCAAACAGCTGGGCCTCACTCTCCGTGCTGGGAAAACGACAGCTGTAGATGTCCGGGTATTCCTTCCGGAACTGAGGATGGAACCAAACTAAATGATCAAGTCTCAGATTATATCAAGTTTGAACCTTTCATATGTTTTTTCTTGATTCTTACCTGCGCCAGTTTCTTCTTCTTCTCCTTTACAGCCATGGTTTTGTTCTTGATGAGGCTTTCCAGCAGCTCAGCAATGGCCGTCTGAGAGATGGTCAGCTTCTGCTCTTCGAACTCCTGAGCGCTGATCTGTCTGCAGAACGAGTACGTTGGTAGAGCTGAAGCGGCATCCGCACCAGGATACGTTACCTGAAGAGGGAAGGGAAAGAACAGTGAACATCCATCCACTCTCTACACCCAGTTTGTCTAATGCAGTGCCATGAGGGTCTGGAGCTTATGCCAGAGGTTACAGGCACAAGGCAGGGAACAGAACAACCCAGGAGGTGATGCCAACCCAATGCTGGGCACATTCACACACAGAGACAGACAGACATCAACTTGTCAACTTCGATTTCCCCATGGGGATAAATGAAGTATCACTATTCCATCAGTCCAAAAAACTGACTGCTTACTAGTTAGTTATTTTACACAATTAATACATTTCAGCTTACACTGGAAATTTCTGAAGCACACGCAAGAGTTTGCGGCTCTACAGGTGACCTCCATGCACCCCACCTGAACTTTCCGGAGGTATGCAATGTGATCCTGAACTGCATTCTGCAGGTAGACTGGAACCTGGAGGATCTCCTGATGGTGATCCAACAAAAAGGAGACCAGTCTCGTGGCCAGTAGCTCATCCAGGTCCATTTCCTCCTCACAGCAGAGGACACAACGGGAAAATGTGTGCACCATCTGAAACAACAGTGACACCTAGTGGTCACGGCAGGGAGCAATCCATTTGGAAACTAGGTTTGGAGAAGATACATTCAGGGCCCCTACCAGCGTGCGTGTCCCCAGAGCGCTGTGCAACCGGGGCATGTCTACGTTCTGACTCATGCGAGAGATCATGCGCATGAGTAGCTGCAGCTTGCGCCGACGAACCGGGGGAATGAGAAGGGTGCAGAGCTGCAGGGCCTCGATGGCCACCTGCTCCAGCTGTGGCTGCAGGAGACCTTCACACAAGAGAGAGAGAGGTCTGGACCTGCAAAGCTATGTCACATGACAGATAAAGGGACCCAAATCCAAACAAGAGCAAATTAAATCATGCAAGGCAAAATACAAGTTTAGATTAGTTGGAAAAAGCAGAACTGCTAATAGGCATTATTACAATGACAGTAAATATTACACTACATATCAGTCTTGACTGTTCACAATGCATGACACTCCCTCTCAAATCTTGAAAACAGCACTGCATGTTAAGAACATATGGAAACAGAACAATAAAAGTTTAAAGCATTTTTCATAGGGGCATATTAAAACTGCCCTGAATGGGCCTAAAGGTATTGCCCCAAAATGAAAACTGCACATTCACCACATTCACGGCTCTAAGGATGCTGGGGGATGTGAGGCCAGGAAATAATTCTCTATCAGACAGGATGAGCTTGTAGAAAAATACATTGTCCAGTGACAAGAGTCCTGACATGTGGCAGTCAGGAATTCGTTTGCTTAAGCCTTAGCAAACCTTACAAACTCATTTTAGGGTAATAAAGCCTTAAAATGAGTGGATTAAGACACAATGGGCAACTAAACAAATAAGAAAAAAATAATTAATAGATGTGCATGCTTTTGGTTGGGGCCAGAGAGGCAGAGCTATCCAGTCAATCAATCAATAAATAATCAGGCAAATCCAGTCCTTGAGAGCCAGAGTCTTAATGCTATTGCAGTGTTTCCCAACCTGGCCCTCGAGGACCTCTAGATAGCCCATGTTTTTGCTCCTTCCCAGACAGTCCACGAGGACCGAATTGGGAAACAGTGGGTTATGGGACGCATTTTAAATCAGCGGCTTGTTTACACCCTGAACATGAAGCAAGGTGACATTACAAAGTAAACTATTTGCTCTAGTTAAGAACTTAAGAACTGAGACAGGGGCAGTCTAGCCTGTGGCCCTTGGACTGGAGCTGCCGAACCCTGAAAGACGGGGCGGGGGAGGGGAGGTTGTCTTTTTAAGCAGATGCCAAACGAGCAAAGCGCAGAAGCCACAGTGCAGCTCAGACACACATGCAGACATGGCCTTACTTTGTTCAGGACTCGGGCGCTGTGTGATAGTGGACACAGACTGAACAGGGGCAGCACACTTGTTGGACAAGT